>NC_067244.2:264478717-265728717 GCF_019359855.2 Lolium perenne | reverse complement strand
GTGGCGACGAGGTTTACATTCTTTCAGTTATGCTCTGGAGCATGGAGTCTTCAAACACCAAATTTGTCGGGAACCTCGAGGCTGCACATCATGAAACATTATATATTCCATTTCTACAGAACTATACATTGTCTCAATGCGCGCCCTGTAGCTCACATCCCCTGCTTTATGTACTGCCAATGTCGGCCTCGGAACGATCCCAATAGCTTTATTTGGCCCCGGCTGTGTTTTGGGCGACACCCACTTGTTTCAAAAATAGCCGACCGGTTTCGATGCACAGTAGAAGCATCCGAAACCCTACGCCGACCCTTTATACGTGGAGTGAATCAGGCGCACCAGCGCCTCGTGACACGTTTGATTTGATCCATTTTTCTACGTATGTCTTTATGGCTCGGTACTTCAGACTGCTCGGTAGTACGATATAATAAGGTAATGTGACAGCTCGGTAGTTTAGACTCCTCGAACATTTTTCGAGGTATGACTTTACGGCTTCTAACTGATTGGAGAAAGATGGTGGCTGGAATAGGACGAATCGAGCTGAGGAGTTGCTGAGCAAGCGCCTAACTGAGATACCCGAGAAGTAGCTGGCCAACGTCACACGCCGGGAGCTGCAGTGCTTCTATACTCTATGTTGCTGCATCTGCTCCATGATGAGAATGCGCAGGGCTTGAAACTGACGAAGTAGGTAGTGTTTGTTTTCCTTGTTCTTGTCGGTTTGTGAACACACACCCCGGCAAGTGCAGGTCAACCCAAGTCCTGGCTAAAACTGCGAGATGCAGGTTAATCCAAGTTCTACGATGTCCATCCAAAACCGGTCGGGACTATGGCTAAAGGTCCCTGCTACGAGATGCAGTCTAATCTAGCAGGACCTTTAACAACAACCTATTTTGTTTTCTTCCATCTAAAATCCTATTGTCCCATCGTCTACACTATTATTCCCTACCGTCTAGGTTGTTGTTCCATACCGTCTAGGATGTCGTTCCCAACCGTCTAGGCTATTGTTCCCCTCCATCTAGATTGTTGTTCTATTCCATCTAGGTTGATGGTGCCCTCTATTCAGGCTATTATTTCCCACCGTCTAAGTTGTTGTTCCCCACCATCACTAGTAGAAAAAGAGGCTTTGGTTTTTGGCTCCAAAGAGCATTAGTACCGGACCAGCTATGAACCTAGACTAAAGGGTGCATTAGCACCGGTTTGAGAGGCCAGAGTTTTAGTGCCACGAACCGGTGCTAAAGGTTTTTCTGCTCCCCACGCACCTGCCCCCCTCCCCAAGTGAATCGCCTTTTTTAACTTTGTAAAATAGGAAAAAAATGATAGAAAATTCAAAAAATAAAATCTTTTGAGATTCATGTATCTTACGCAACCTACTATTAGGGAAAATTAACAAATTTGAATTTTAATTTTTTTTGCATAAAAAGTTTAGAAAAAGGTAAAATGGCATTAACTTTTGCATACGACGTCGGAAAGAAGCGTATAATATATCAAAATGATCGTGGGAAAAAGTTACATCCGAATTCACCAGGATTTACCCGGTTAGCCAATTTTTAGATTCTGAAAATTCCAAATTAAAATATGAAAGAAGGAAGATTTTAGTTTTTGCTAGAAATTTAGGATTATATATATTTTTTTTTGAAAGTTAAAATTAATAATTGCATCCCGCATAAAGATTACTATTACTTTTAGCAAATTATAAGATTTTCAAATTTTCAGGTTTTAGGTTTGGCAAAAAAAAAATATTTTAAAAATGAAAAAATTAAACATAATTAAAAAATAATACAAATTCAAAAGTTAATGTTTATTTATTTATTCAAGATTATTATTACATCATTTCTTTTGTTTATTAAAAGAATTATTTAAAATTCAAACAATAAAGAAATATAACATCGACCAACATGTTAATAGGATTGATATGATACTAATATCACATACATGCGCGTGAAGCACTTGGATGCGGGACGGGAAGGAACTCGGAAGTTAAGCGTGCTAGTGCTGGAGTAGTGGGAGGATGGGTGACCGAGCGGGAAGTTTGATCACGAGTAAGTAATTTGACTAGATATAAGTGTAGTTAGAGACTAAACTTGTGAAATAACTAAAATATTATAAATTCTGAAAAAAAGAAAAAAAGAGGGAGTGACAAAATAATTCGAAAAAATTGGATATAAAAAAGGCACCGGTAGCGGGGTTCTACCGCGGCAGCGTTTTGGGGCGTTTTCCTGCAGCGGCAGACCCCTACGAACCGGTGCTAAAGGTTCTCTCGCTCGGGCGCTCGGCAGCCGCCACGTGGTGCCCCTTTAGCACCGGTTCGTAACTGAACCGGTGCTAAAGGGGGGGGGGGGGGGGGGCCTTTAGCACCGGATACTTAGCACCGGTTGGGCAACCGGTAAATAAGCCCCTTACCAACCGGTGCTAAAGGCCCGTTTTCCACTAGTGCATCTAGGTTGTTGCTTCACTCTGTTCAGACTTTTGTTCCCCACCGTCTAGTTTGTTGTTCCCCTCTTTCCAGGTTGTTGTTTCGCTCTGTTCAGACTTTTGTTCCCCACTGTCTAAGTTGTTGTTCCCCACCATCTAGGTTGTTGTTCCCCTCTGTTCAGGCTTTTGTTCCCCACCGTTTAGGTTGTTGTTCCCCCTCTTTCTAGGTTGTTGTTCCCCTCTGTTCAGACTTTTGTTCCCCACCATCTAAGTTGTTGTTCCCCACCATCTAGGTTGTTGTTCCCCTCTGTTCTGACTTTTATTCCCTACCATCTAGGTTGTTGTTCCCCGCCATGCAGGTTGTTGTTCCGCTATGTTCAGGTTGTTGTTCCCCACAGTCTAGGTTGTTGTTTCCCTCTTTCAAGGTTGTTGTTCCCCTCTTTGTAGGTTGTTGTTCCCCTCTGTTCAGACTTTTGTTCCCCACCGTCTAAGTTGTTCCCCACCATCTAGGTTGTTGTTTTCCTTCGTTCAGGTTGTTGTTCCCCGCCATGCAGGCTGTTGTTCCGCTATGTTTAGGTTGTTGTTCCCTACAGCCTAGGTTGTTGTTCCTTTCCGTCCGTGATATCATTCTCCTCAGTCTTGTTGTTCCCCTTTGTCTAGGCTCTTGTTCGCCACTGTCTACGCTGTTGTTGCTCTCTATGTAGGCTAATGTTCACATCCGTCCAGATTGTTTTTCCCCTCCGAACGGGCCGTTGTTTGTCTGAACTTTCAGGAGACTAAAATTATTTTTCTATCATTTAGTACTTCCTCCATCTGAAAAAGTATGTTAAAAATTTGTGAAAATTTAGATATATCTAGTCTACCATAGAAGGAGGGAGTAGTTAGTACTGATAAATAGAATATATTTATTTATAATATAGCCGGAGGTTAGTGCTAACGTGCACATCCCCGCAATGTCACATATTTTTTCCTCCTTGTCTTCTTTAAAACGTTATACAAAGTGTTAACTACAGTTTATTCACTAAGGTTTGTACCTTTTTCCAAGCGTGTATCAGCTTGTGTCCGTACACGTGGGGATGCCAAATAAACTACTAGTAGAATAGAAACTGCATCGGGCAGCAACGCAATCAAACCAGCCTTTTGCTGCGCGCGGAGACCTACACTCGCGGAGACTGCGTGGCCGCACTTGTTTTTTTTTTTTTGAGCACAAATATCTGGATTATATTAAGTAAGGAAACTTGAAAGTACAAATATCTGGATTATATTAAGTATAGGAATCAAATTCTTCTGATGCTACCAACTCCCCGACCTAGCGCTAAGGCGACTAGGGTTCCAGCCTCCGCCGCCGATCTCTGATCGACGTCGGGGTAGTTTCTGATCCGTCTCCGACCGATTCCGTTTGGGATTGGCTCCTCGCGGGGTGGCCTGCTAGCCCTGCATCTTCTTCTTACAGTTTGGCTCTCCCACGGGTAGGGCTTTGGCGTGTTGGACAACCCAGGCCTGACTCCCATGGCGGCGCCGTCGTCAAATTCTGGTACTGGGCCGGATAGATCGAACAAGAGGAAAGAAGAGGGGATTGATGACATGCTACACAGATTGGGAATTGGGGAAGAGGACTTTGATGATCTGGTTTTTGAGGAAATTGAGGACGTTCCAAAGGAGGGCATCAAGTGGATGGCATTGGCTAGAGTTGACACAACAAATTACTTCAGCTTATCCACGTTTGAACAACACATGCGGGTGGCTTGGAGTCCGGCTCAAGAAATCAAGTTTCAGCATATAGAGGGTAACCTATTCACAGTTCAATGTTCCTGTCTTGGGGATTGGCAGAAGGTTGAGAAGGGAGGACCCTGGTTATTCAGACAATCGGTGGTGTGCATCGAACCTTACGATGGCTTCACAGATCCGGACAGTATTGATCTGAATTTTTTCACAACTTGGGTGCAGATTCAGAAACTCCAGATTGGGTATCGCAGTAAAGCCTTAATCACGAACCTTATGGAGAAGAAGGTGGGCAAAGTAGAGGAGATCCAGACGAACGTTCAAGGAGCTGGTAACTTCGTTCGTGTAAAGGTTAAACTTGATGTTCGTAAAGTTCTTGAGAGGTTTGTGTCCATGGTGAGGGACGGGAAAAGAGAAATATTTATCCTTAAATACGAAAAAATGCCGAGATTCTGTGCGGCTTGTGGTTTTATTGGGCACTCGCATCTTGAGTGCGGTTCGGGGGAATATGCAGAGAAGGATCTCAAGTGGGGCGATTGGATGAAGGCGGATTGGGATACATGGTACATTCGTGTAGCTCCTGCCGGGCGAGGTGGTGGTAACAGTACCAGAGGAGGAAGGTTCCCTCAAGCTCGAGGTGGAGGCCGAGGTCCTAATCAGAGTGGTCATGAGAACAATACTGGCCATGGTAACTTTACTAGCTGGAGACATAATGCAATGGCATATGTTGACAATACGGCTGTGACTGACCCAGCGTTGAAGGACACGGCGACGAGCCCCTTGAAAGGAAAAGAGATGGATATTGATTCTGAAGGGAACCCAATATCAGGAACTAAAAGAAATATAGCTGATCAATTCTCGGAAGAGGGTGGATTAATGATCGCGGGTGCCAGTGGCGCTGAGTTGGGGGCATCTCTGCCAGGCGCCCCACCACCTGGTGAGGATCTGAGCAATGGAAAAGGTGATGAGGTGAATGTTAACAAACCAAAACGAACGAAGATGGACGGAGCAAACTCCTCCTCACTAGGATCGGCGAGTTCCCAAGAGGGACTCATCCGGTCGCAATGAAAATAATGGGACTGAACTGTCAGGGTCTGGGTAACGCCCTGACAGTTCGTGCGCTTTCTGATGCAAGGAAGCGATGGGACCCCGAGGTGATGTTTTTGTCGGAGACACATCTCGATACCTTTCCGGCTGAGTGCTTGAGGAGGACCTTAAAAATGGATTCCAAGATTGTGAATCCTAGCGATGGCAGGAGTGGTGGCGTCATGTTACTTTGGAAAAGAGAGGTTACAATTCAGCAAATTTATTCGGCTCCCAAGTATATTGATGTGAAGGTGATAGATGGGCAATCTGGACAGTGGAGATTTACGGGGATGTATGGAGAGCCGCGGTGGCAGGACAAATATAAAACTTGGGATAAGATTAGGGATCTCAAAGCTCAACATGATCTTCCGTGGCTTATTATGGGCGACTTAAATGAGATCTTATATTCTCATGAAAAAAGTGGAGGGAACCCAAGACCAACTTCGTATATGCAAGCTTTCCGAGATGTCCTGAGTGATTGTAGTCTGGAAGATCTGGGGTTTGTCGGAGACCCTTATACCTGGAAGCGTGGTCGCATTCGTGAAAGACTGGACAGGGCGTTGGCTTCTCCCTCTTGGTCGGCCATGTTCCCTAATGCAGCTCTTCGTCATCTTGACTATTGCCGTTCAGATCATAGAGCTATTTTGCTTGATACTGATTTTGATAATATGTCAGCGCAACCAAGCCGTGGGCCGAAGAGATTCGAGGCTAAATGGCTTCAAGAAAGCACATTCCGGGACGTAGTCCAACAAGCGTGGATAACGGCGGGGAGTGCTGGCACTTCTGGCGGTATACTGGAGCGATTAAGTCGGGTGCACGAGGCAATGCACGAGTGGGATGCAAATGTTTTGAAAAAACCGAAAAAGCGCCTAAGACGTGCCCAGCGAGAATTTGATCAGGCCGTCTCTGGGGCGCTGACAGATGAAAGTGAAACAAAAGCTAAAGAGCTGGCCGAGTTAATTGAACAAATTTTGGAACAGGAAGAAATTGAATGGATGCAAAGATCAAGGGCAAATTGGTTGAAACTGGGTGATCGTAACACTTCTTTCTTCCACAATTTTGCCACTGCCCGTAGGAAGAAGAATTACATCAAAAAACTAAAAGGTAATAATGGCTCTTGGGTTGAAGGCACAGAGCAGCTCAAACCTTTGATTTTTGAATATTTTGCTAATCTTTTCTCCTCAGAGGTTGGGCCTACGGACCCGGCATTTCTGGACAAAATCCAACAGCGAGTCACACCTGAGATGAACCAGAAACTGCGAGCTCCTTTTTCGGCTGAAGAAGTGAAGAAGGCTTTATTTAGTATTGGGGACTTCAAAGCCCCGGGACCTGATGGTTTACATGCTGTGTTTTATAAAAGATTCTGGGACATATGTGGGGAAGAAATTACTACGGAAGTACTACATGCCCTTAACTCTGGTATTATTCCTGAAGGCTGGAACGACACCACTATGGTTCTCATTCCCAAGATTGATGATCCGGAGCTGGTAACTCAATTTCGCCCTATAAGTCTATGTAATGTGGTCTACAAAATCATATCAAAGATGTTGGCTATTCGGTTAAAAGGGATTCTTCCAGACATAATCTCTCCAATGCAGAGTGCCTTTGTTCCTGGGCGACTAATTACTGATAATGTTCTGGTTGCTTATGAGAGTATCCATGCAATTAAAAATAAGAGGTCAGGTGCTATGGGCACATGTGCAGTAAAACTGGATATGCACAAAGCCTATGACCGAGTGGAGTGGATTTTTCTGGAGAATATGATGAGAAAGATGGGTTTTGATGATGGATGGATTTCTTTGATGATGGCATGTGTAAAGTCAGTTAGATATCGAGTACGCTTTAATTCTGAGGAAACTGACATGTTTATACCGACAAGAGGGCTTCGCCAAGGAGATCCTCTTTCACCTTATTTGTTCTTGTTATGTGCGGAAGGACTATCAACATTATTGCTGTATGAAGAAGAAGTTGGTGGTATTGATGGGGTACGGGTGTGCAGGAATGCACCGTCAGTCTCACACCTCTTATTTGCTGACGACTCCCTGATCCTCATGAAAGCGGATATGACTAATGCAACTTCCTTGCAGCATGTTCTTGATACCTACTGTGCAAATTCTGGACAGATGGTGAGTTTGGCTAAGTCAAGTATTTTCTTTTCCCCGAATACTAATGCCTTGATGAGAGCAGAAATTTGTGAGGCTCTACATATTGACACTGAAGCACTCTCAGATAAATATTTGGGACTACCTGCTTTGGTTGGAGCGGATAGAAGTGATTCCTTTAAGCATTTCATTGAGAGGATAATTCAGAGAATTAATGGATGGAAGGAGAAGCAGTTATCAATTAAAGGTAAAGAGATTTTACTTAAAGCAATTGCATAGGCAATTCCTGTTTATGCCATGTCTGTTTTCCTAATTCCAAAAGGGGTATGTAAGGAGATGATGGATGCAATTGCAAAATTCTGGTGGGGAGATGATGAGAACAGTAACAAAATGCACTGGTATGCATGGTGGAAGATGTGTTATCCCAAGAATGATGGTGGGATGGGTTTTAGAGACTTCCAGTCCTTTAATTTGGCCATGCTAGCAAAACAAGTTTGGAGGCTTATTGATAATCCCAACTCACTTTGTGCAAGGGTGCTGGGTGCAAAATACTATCCCGATGGAGATATCTTAAGAGCAGGACCAAAAGCTGGATCAAGCTTTACTTGGCAAAGTATCCTTTCGGGTTTAACCACCTTCAAAAGAGGTTTTATTTGGAGAGTTGGTGATGGGGACAAAATTAATATCTGGACAGATCCATGGATTCCATCAAGCCCTAATTGGAAAATTCAAACTCGTAGAGGTTCTATTCTGCTAACAAAAGTAAGCCAGTTAATAGATCCAAATGGTCAGTGGGATGAGGTGCTCATCCGATCTCTGTTTACCTCCTTAGACGCTAATCGAATTCTGCAGATTCCTCTGAACACACAGGGCTTTTCTGATTTCATTGCTTGGGGTTTAACCAAACATGGGTTCTATTCAGTACGTTCAGCCTACCATATGCAATGGCGTCACAGGTTTGATCCGCACTCTGGACAATTAGCTATTCCAGGAAGTTCAATTACAAATCCTGTTTGGAAAATCCTATGGAAACTACTAATCCCAGGGAAGGTGAAGATTTTTATTTGGAGAGCTCTTCATGGCATCCTTCCTCTCAAGAGTATCTTAAGTAACAGACACATTGGCACGTCTGGAGAGTGCCCGATCTGCCATCAAGGGCCAGAGGATGTTATGCATCTTCTTTTCAAATGTTATACGGCCAAAGAATTGTGGCAAAGTCTCGGTTTGGAGAACATCATTAATGAAGCAACTTCCATGGACAGAGCGGGATCAGCGGTGCTGGAGTACTTACTTCGACAGAATGGTAACACTCTCCCTAGGTTCGAATTTGTTAAACTAAAAGAAACTATCTGTGTATCAGCCTGGTATCTTTGGTGGATTCGACGCTGTCGAACGCACAATGAGGAAGTTCCACCATTACTCAAGTGCAAAATGTCCATTCTGGCGATAACTGCAAACGCGATGAAGGCTGAAAAGAAATCCCCTGCAGGGACGGACAAGTGGATCAGACCTCCACCCCGTACACTGAAACTTAACGTCGATGCATCGTTTGTTATGGAGGAGAAGATAGGGGCAACGGGAGCTGTCCTTCGTGATTTCATGGGAACCTTTGTGCATGCAAAATGTGAGCTATTACCGCATGTCCAGACTGCGGCGATGGCTGAAGCAATGGTGCTCCGTGAAGACTGAAAATGGTTGAAGAGATGGGCTGTCATCACATCATGGTTGAATCTGACTCGGCTGAAACAATCCAAGCGCTTACAGGTGAAAATAGATGGTGGAATGAATCATCTGCTATCTTTGCTGATTGCATCGATATAGCATCCAATATTGGGGAGGTTCAATTCATATTTTGTCCCAGGGATGCAAATCAAGTAGCACATGAAATAGCCAAGTATAGCTTTCAGCATAAAATTGCTTGTAACTGGGACGATGAGCCCCCTAGTTTCCTCTTAGACAAACTCCTAAACGATGTAACTATGATTTGATCTGTGAGCAGCAAGTTTTTTACGCACTCTTTTCCTTACCAGGGTACCGAAGGGGACTGGAAGGTTTTTAATGAGGCGGCTTGCTTGCTAATATATTTATAGTTTCAAAAAAAAGGAAACTTGAAAGTACAAGAATAGTCCCACATCGGAAACCAAGAAACATCGGACCAGTTTAAATACCGAGTTCCTCTCATGCGATGCATCAAGTCAGTTGCGTGTCCGTCCGCTCGACGAAAACACGCAGCGCTCAAGGCAACCAACCTACGGTCCCCTGAACAAGCATCCTTCGAGCGATCCAGAAGCAATGAGACCCAGATCGGGCCGCGCGGAGGGGACCCACGGCCGGGGGAGGCGAACAGTGGCCCAAGGCAGCGGCGGGAGAATCCTACATGATGGCCTGCGACCAGCCCAGCCCACCCAGGCCCTGCGCGTCCGGTCATCGATCATTGTGTGCGTCAATTTCTCGTGGAAGGAAAGCAACCTTGAGTAAGCCAGATCATCGATCATAGTCTACCATGGAGAACACAACTGTGAGGTTTCAATGTCAATCGATCTTCTATCTGTGCATAGCGGGCACCGGGCACAGTTTTGTTCTTTCTTCCATGCTTTGGTCTCAACCCAAGTGTGCACGGCTTCACTGTTTTATCTGTTCCTCTTGCAGATGAGATAGACCAGAACTCAAAAAAAGAGGATGAATGGAATTGATCGCAGCCGTGTGGATCAGCGTGTATTTTAGGTGGTTGGGATTTCCGCATATGTATGAGGTTGGTATTCACCACGATAGCTGATCGATGGGCGAGCAGAAAAAAGGAACCTATCTGAACAGCTATCCCCATCTATCCGCAGATTGGGGTGGGGTGTAACAGAACAGGCTTTAATCACCTCTTGATCTGCCGGGTAACCACAAATTTAGACCCGAAAAAACACTAGGTGGGTGATGCGTTTGTGATTCCCGTGGACTTAACGAGATTACAGGGGGATTGACGGGGCTCGATCTGTTCAAAACCTGACTACCGAACGAGGCATGAGTGTTTCAGCGTGTTACATACGTCCTAGCCTGAAAAAATACACTACAAAACCTTTAAGACCCGGTCTGCCAACGAGGCCTAAGGAGTACCCGAAGATTATGAGTGTTCCGCATCCTCAGGGAGTACGAGGCCGGCGGCCGCCATTCGGCGACGCAGATCGATGCCGGTCGAGTACCGGTGTTGAATTGCCCGTCGCCGGTCGCGACCAGGCCCGTCACCATGGGTACGAGGAGCGCGGCCGTCGCAGCTCTATAGGCCGCCGGTATTCGATCGGCGGATCCCGCGACGGGGGTTTTTGAGCCCTGCCACCTAGGGTTTCCTTCGGCGAGGGCAGTGGCAATGGCGGCGGGTGCAGCAGGCTCCAGCAGGGAGATGGAGCCCCCGCCGGGGTTCGCGTCCACCCGATGCACGCGCCGATGACATGGGGCCAGCCGCGTCCGCCTGCTCGCAATGGCGCTCCGCCGGTCGTGCCGCCGCCCTGCGGCCGACCCCGTGCTCGTCGGCAGCCGTCAGTGCCCCGTCTTCCGACCGCGGCTCCGGTGCCCTGTCATTAGTCCGCTGCTCCGGCTCCGCCTCCACCTCCACCTAGATTTGGGGTGCAACCTCCTGGACCACATGCCGGCACCGGTGCGCAGCCTCCTCCTCTGGCCGGCCCGCTTGCTCTTTGCCCCATTTTAAGTACTCTATCCCTTCCTCATCGGATTGATGTCAATGTAGATCGAATTGATGACAATGTAGATCCAATTGATGACAATGTAGATCCAATTGATGTCAATGTGCCTTGCATGTTAGTCATAAGCATTGCATGTTAGTCGTTAGCATGTTAACGATGATTAGGATGAATGCCAAGATGATCTTGAGATTACCATTGCCATGATGATCTTGAGCTTGTGAAAGGCATGATGATCTTGAGATTACCATTGCCATGATGATCTTGAGCTTGTGAATGGCATGGTGATCTTGAGATTGGCATTGCCATTATGATCTTGAGCTTGTCATTGCCATTGGAGATCACCATGCCAAGTATCGCTCACTCTTGTCATTTTCATTGTGTCGGAGGGATGACCCCCGGTATGGCAAAGTCCTCGAGTTAACGAGCGCGCAGCACTTCGTGGATCAAGAAAATACCAAGCGTAGCAAAAGATATGAAGAAATCAGTACAATAGAGAAGAAATGGTGCACCCTGGGCCAACCAGTCACGCCTGGGCGGGCTTCCGGCTGCGCCGGCCCGCTCCAGGCCGGCTCCCACGCCTGCGCCCCTGCTGGGCCGCCTTCCGGCTGCCCGGCCCGCTCTAATCCGGCTCCCCCTGCTGGGTCGGCCTGCTACTGGCCCGCCCGGCCGGCTGGCCGCTTCCGTTCCTTGGGCCGCATCCGGCTGGAGGCCTCCGTGCTGGGCCGACTGGTGTTCGCCCCGGCCGGCTCCCCCGATCGCTGCAGGATCGGCCGGCAGCCACGCCCGATCGGGAGCACCCCCTGGCCAGCTCCCTGTTGTCGCCATGCGTGTGGCCGGGTGCAACTCCCACACCCAGCTGCCAGCTTCCATGCAAGGTGGCCAGCTCTAACTCTCCAACCTCCGTGCAACCACCTCCACGGTGAAGACCAAGCGAGTGGCCAGCTGACCAAGGCCATGCACGAGCCAGCTTCAGCTATCCAGCGATAGATCAAGTACGAGGCCCAGCATCGTATTCCCTGGCAGGACACAACGACCAGACGAGAAGACAAGCAACGACCAGACGAGAAGACAAGCGATCGTGCTACTCCTGCCAGGCTATCGATAGGGCCAGCTCAAGTCCCTGTAACGTACACCTATCGATAGGCTCCTGTTGATGAATAGTAGCCTGTACCGGTCACTATAGCTGTCAGTGTACAGTTGATGGAACCCCAGTAGTCACCTCAACTACAGTGCATGCGGGCCACCCTTTGTCCCCTGGGTGCCAGCCTTTATAAGGCACACCAGGGGGAGGCTTTCAGCCAGAGGGCAGACACGCTGCCCACTCTCTCTCAGCTCACATACGAGCCCTTCTCAAGCCGGCCAGGCTCTCTCCAAGCCAGCCAGGCTCCCTCTTAGCTCACAGTAGCTTCTTCCTCCTCAGGACAAACAGCTCGAGGAGCAACTCTGTAACACCATATACTGTCATATACATCAGACATGCAGGAGTAGGGGTTTTACCTCCATCGCGAGGGCCCTGAACCTGGCTACATCACGGTGTGCTGTGTACCAATCCCGCATCCGGATACCGTCGACGTCCATACAGGCCTCACTTCTCCTCTACTCAAGCTACCCCATGGCATATGCCGTGACGAAACCACGACACATTGCATCTGCAGAACTGGCTCTTCCTGGAAACCTTCCCGGAAGGGTCCAAGTGGGAGGCACGGGACCATGACGTCTGGGTGCAGCTTCGGGACCCCAATGTAGGGTTTATGGAAGCCCAACGGCAGGTCACCCAGCCCAGGGTTCACGCTGGGCGTCCTGCTAACCCGAGGCATGGTCCCAGGGAGCGGCTGCCTGCGTTCTTTGTGCAGCTGGAGAACCAGGACCTCCGTGCCCTCGCGGTGTCGCCCTACATGGAGCATCTCCTGATCAAGAAGTACAAGCTGAAGAACAATGGCCCGCCGGTGAAGGTGGCCTTGTACATGGGCGAGCGCCGCGAGGACAGGGTGCAGCTCCAGTGGACGGGCAAGCTCGTCGGCTTCATCAAGTCCTGGAGCAAGTTCGCCGGTAAGGCTGGCCTCCACGTCGACGACACGATCGTCTTCACCCCTGCCGACGACGGCTTCCTGGTCGAGGTGTACAGGAAGGAGACTTCATGTTCGAGCATCTGGGGCTGCAAGAAGCATTGCAATGGCCCTTATGCTCATCCTTGCCGCCGTTAAGGTTATCTGCTTGTTCTCTGTCTGTGGTGTTCTGAAGTTGTAGTTGTGCTAGCCTCAGGAGGCCGTTAAACACTTGGTTTTGTGCATACTCTGTCGTTAAGTACTATGATCCATGTGTATATATCTGTTGCTTGTGCTTCTCATCGTGTGTGCTTTGTGTGGCATTGATTTTAGAAAGCTAAAAAAAGCTACTCGTAAAGATCATTATCCTTTGCCACTCATTGTTAAAATGCTAGAAAGATTATCTAAACACTCACAGTTTTGCTATCTAGATGATTATTCTGGTTTCTCTCTCAAATTCCAGTGCACAAAGATGATCAAGAAAATACTACTTTTACTTGTCCCTTTGGTACTTTTGCTTATAGAAGAATTCCATTTGGTTTATGTAATGCTCCTGCTACTTTTCAAAGATGCATGAATGCTATATTTGCTGACTATATTGAGAAAATTATGGAAGTGTTCATGGATGATTTTTTAGTGTATGTCACTTCTTTCAATAATTGCCTATTCAATTTTAACAAAGTTCTGCAGTGGTGTGAGGACCAACACTTGGTCCTAAATTGGGAAAAGTGTCATTTTATGGTAATAGAAGGTGTAGTCCTTGGACACCGTGTTTCAGGAAGAGACATTGAAGTGGACCGCGCAAAGATAGAAACCATAGAGAAGATACCATATCCGCGGGATATCAAAGGCATAAGAAGTTTCCTTGGGCATTGTAACGGCCCAGAGTAATACCCCTTATAGTTTTGCCTGTTGTTTTTCTTTTATGAATCATCATGGCATCATGCATATGTTTCAACTTCAAAATTATTTATTAAACCATATTTTGTTGCTAAAATTGTTCCGCTCTTTAATTAAAATTAAACTCCTCCTTTTCTGTGCTATTTTTTCTTTGTTGAAAACTATTTAAAAGGGTTTTAAAAGAAAACAGTTAAAAAAGAAAACAATTTTAAAACAAAAAAAGGGGAGAGAGCCTCCCCAACCGGCCAGGCCAAAGTCCCAGCCGGCCGACCCACCCAGCCCACCTAGAGCCACTAAAATAAATCAGGTCTATTGCAACAAAATCGTTTGTCTGTAGCAATACATGCTGAATTGTGGTAATACATATCTATTTCTACGAAATGACATTCCTTGGCAGCCATTGCAACTGGACGCATGGTAATAGGTTATTGCCACAAAAAAGCAATCGTGCCAATATAGTGTGCTATTGCAACAACTATGCAGGAAGTTGCCACATTTTTTCCCGTGGCAACACTCACTTGATGCCACAATTTCATATGTGGAGATAACTTAATGCAACATGTAACGAATCGTGGCGACTAATAGCTCGTAGCGATAGACATTTGTGGCAATAACCCATGCCAACAACGCTCGTTTTGTGGCGCATACTCTTTCGTGGCAATAGTCAATTGTGGTAAAAAACTATGGCAACAATCCTTGTTTTTGTGGCATTAGTCATTTTGCCACGAACCAATAAACTTGTGGCTAGATAATTCATTTCTTCTTCTCGGCGAGAGAACGTACCACAATAAAGACAAATGATAGAATACAATATGAATGTAGTGACAAATACTTTAATATATATTTATTAATGGAATACCATCCGATACATGTAAATGTTTTGAACAATAGATAATTTACAATCTTGAGTGAAAATATAATATTCTACCTAATCCTATATGGATTCCTTCCAATATTTTGTCTAACATGTCCATAGCTGATATCCCAATATAGTCTTGCTGGTCTATAGGACCTGCAAAAAAAATCGTGTTATCAATATAAAAGTGTCCAAAAGTAGTGGTATAGTGAATTCTACTACGTACTTAATTTATTTTCTGTAACTGCGGATACTCAACTTGGTTGCACGCCAAAGCTACATCAGCACGCAAGATATTTTTTCCATCCTATGAATTTTAAATAGCTTGTCAGACATACAAATCATAGTGGTTACCAACAAATGGATATGCACAAGGAAATTTGGATAGAGAAATAATCTCAATGAGATCTAAACAAAACCATCAAAGATAAGATAAAAAATTACTAAATCACGTAACATATCAAAATTGTTAATTAACTCGAAATAATGTTCAATCAAAATATCACAAAGCTAATCAATTAATCTGACAGGCAAAAGTATGAGTTCACATGTCACATAACAGGAGTAGCTCAAGGTCAAGAACATTAGATAAACTAGATGACAACCTAGCACATTGCATCAGGGGTATAGGCTACATTAACTTAGCAGTAATTAAGATAATACAAGTCACAATACTATTTTCCGAAAATGTACTGCATTTACTACATGACATATATATAAAATATTCCTGGTATTTTTCAATCCTCCTCACGTAGTTTAAATTTTACTTTGCTTTCAACCATGATGCTCAGCTGACCTTATACATTACTCATGGATGAAAGCACATATAGATATATTATAATATTTGCTAATTAACCGCTAGTATGATCACCATGAATGAATCATATAGAAAAGAACCAACGTGGGATGGTATAGCATATAATGCTGAAAAAACCTGTATAGAAAATTGGCTGCTGAACATTTCCAAACAGAACTGCTTTTTTTCCTCACAACCGAACTCCAAGGTTACTGCATGACAGTATGTTGGACACATTATAACAAGTCCACGCAAAAAAAAAGTTCCAAATATAAGTGAATCTGACGAACATTGTGCATTGTTTGGAGTGTAGGATGTCAGCAAGAGATCATAGCATCATGTCTTGTTCTTCTGAAGATTTTAACCTCATAGTTAAAAGGCATAACGAGTCAGCAATTATCTTGATGCAGCGGACCTGGGTGCTTGACACAAAAAGTTCCAAATATAACAGAGTGATGGCAACCCTTGCAGCAAGCTAGAAAACAGATAAATGGTACTGTCAAAATCATTGGGCTAACCACAATAAGAGCAAGCAAATGTGAATACCACATGTATGCCTCACAATTTCATTATCCATATAGAGCATATATATAAAAGACACGTGCTTGAGATCAGGGGCAGATCTAAAGGGTGGCCAGGGTTGTGCATGGACCACCCTGGAATTTCTACATAGCCTATATATCATAGAAAAACTTTAAAATAAATATTATTAAATGAAAAGTTACACTGTTGGACCACCCTGACATTTTGTGCTAGATCCGCTACTGCTTGAGATGGTCCAGCATATAAGATTGAAGCCAACCTGACACTGGATTTCTTATTATCAGAACTTCTATTCCATTATTTCCTGCAGGAAAAAATGATAAGCATGTTAAACAAATAATCATAGAAAACCAGATACATGGCATATCGAGAGGGAGTCAGAGATGATTGTATTGGCGTTAAGATAAATGAACTGGCCATCACAACTCGAGGGAATTGTGCCCACGATCCATCCAAATGCTCGCCAGCATACGCCTCTGCAGTGCGCCTTGACTCTGCCCATCAGCGCAGTCGCTCTAGACGCCCAGATCGAGCAGGCGCCACTAGGCTTGACAGCCACCCTCGATGCTGCAGGCACGCCCGTGCCACCAGGCCTCCCCATCAACCTTGACGCCTAGTCCTCCCCATCGCCTCCGATGCCAATTTCTATTACGATGATGATGAGGAGGAGGAAGAAGAAGAGGAAGCCTAAGCTGGTGGCTTCATCGTGGCTGACGCCGATGATGATGAGGAGGAGGAAGAAGAGGAAGCCAGAGCTGGTGGTGAGCATATGGAGGAAGAAGAGGAAGCCTAAACTGGTGGTGAGCAGAGGAGGAAGAAGAGGAAGCCAGAGCTGGTGGTGAGCAGAGGAGGAAGAAGAGGAAGCCAGAGCTGGTGCTGAGCAGAGGAGGAAGAAGAGGAAGCCAGAGCTAGTGGTGAGCAGAGGAGGAAGAAGAGGAAGCCAGAGCTGGTGCTGAACAGAGGAGGAAGAAGAGGAAGCCAGAGCTGGTGGTGAGCAGAGGAGGAAGAAGAGGAAGCCAGAGCTGGTGCTGAGCAGAGGATGAAGAAGAGGAAGCCATCTACCAAAACTGTCGGCGGGATAAGGACGTGTGGGCAACCATTAGTCCCGGCTGGTGGGTGCAACCGGGACTAAAGGTGGTTTTTTGTGTCATCTAACAAAACTGTCGGTGGGATAAGGACGTGTGGGCAACCATTAGTTCCGGCTGGTGGGTGCAACCGGGACTAAAGGTGGTTTTTTTTGTATCATCTAACAAAACTGTCGGTGGGATAAGGACGTGTGGGTAACCTTCAGTCCCGGCTGGTGGGTGCAACCGGGACTAAAGCTGTCAGCAGGATAAGGACGCGTGGGTGGACGCACTGCGCCATGAGATAAGGCATGTAGCGCACGACGTCCTGTCGGAGGAACAAGACGAAGGAGAAGCGGCGTCGTGCCTATAAAAGGAGCGTCGATAATCGCCATGGCAAGCAGCTCAACAAGCCAACCTAGAAGGTAGGGAGCTTCGTCCCCATGGCCGGAGGAAAGGGTTGGGAAATCTCCCGTGGCGGAGTTTCTCGAAGATGTCGTTGGTGCACACGCCCTAGGACATCTTCGGAAACTCCGCCTCGGAAAAATTTCCCCGCAAGCCTGTGAAAGCCTCCATCTCCCGTAACATTGTTGGGGAAAGGGTTGGGAAATCTCCCGTGGCGGAGCTTCTCGAAGATGTCTTTGGTGCACACGCCCTAGGACATCTTCGGAAGCTCCGCCTCGGAAATTTTTTCCCGCAAGCCCGTGAAAACCTCTATTGAACTAGTAAAAACAAGCCAACCATCTCCACTGTTAATATCTTACATACAGTTACATTATTACACAAAAATAAATAGGAAATTGATTGCCATATTGAGATACACATATGTGCCATGAACCTTCTTCGTGTATGCCCTTGTTATGATCTCTTCGGCCGTAACCATGGAGCATCTTCATCATTTAACTTGATGCTTGGGTCAATGTTCACTGTGAAGGGCGGAATTTCATCAAACTTATTATAATCATCTGACATGTCTGTCTTGTCCTCCACTCCCACGCTGTTTCTTTTTCCTGAAAGAACTATGTGCCGCTTTGGCTCATCGTATGATGTATTCGTTTGCTTATTCTTTCTTTTTCTCGGTTTGGTAGACATGTCCTTCACATAGAAAACCTAGGCCACATCCTTGGCTAGGACAAATGGTTCGTCTCTATACCCAAGATTGTTGGGATCCACTGTTGTCATTCCATACAACTTGTCTACCTGAACCCCGCCTCCTGTTATCTTGACCCATTTGCACCTAAACAAAGGGACCTTAAAAGAAGGTCCATAGTCAAGTTCCCATATCTCCTCTATGTAACCATAGTATGTGTCCTTTTGTCCTTTGTTGTTTGTTGCATCAAAGCGGACACCACTATTTTGGTTGGTGCTCTTTTTATCTTGGGCGATCGTGTAAAATGTATTCACATTTATCTCGTACCCTTGGAAAGTCAATACAGTCGAAGATGGTGTCTAGGCCAACAAGTACAGCTGATCTCCAACAGTGGTGTCATTCATGAGATGTTTTTGCAACCAACCGCTGAAAGTCTCCATGTGTTCACGTATAATCTAGTCGTCCGACTGCCCTGGGTTCTGGGAGCGTACAAAATTCTTGTGTACATTGATATACGGAACCACCAAGGTGGAACTTTGTAGAACTGTGTAGTGTGCTTGAGTGAAAGAATGCTCGTCCATACTTATCATTGCTTTCTTTCCTAGCGTGCCTTTTCCACTCAGTCTCCCCTCGTGCCGCGATTCAGGAACACCAATCGGCTTAAGGTCAGGAATAAAGTCAACACAGAACTCAATGACCTCCTCTGTTTCATAGCCCTTGGAGATGCTTCCTTCTGGCGTAGCATGGTTATGAACATATTTCTTTAAGACTCCCATGAACCTCTCAAAGGGAAACATATTGTGTAGAAACACGGGACCGAGAATGGAAATCTCATCGACCAGGTGAACGAGGAGATGCGTCATAATATTGAAGAAGGATGGTGGGAACACCAGCTCAAAACTAACAAGACATTGGACCACATCATTCTGCAACCTCTGTAGACTTTCTGGATTGATTACCTTCTGAGAAATTGCATTGAGGAATGCACATAGCTTCACAATGGGCACTCGAACATTTTCCGGTAGAAGCCCTCTCAATGCAATCGGAAGCAATTGCGTCATTATCACATGGCAGTCATGAGACTTCAGGTTCTGGAATTTTTTCTCTGACATATTTAGTATTCCCTTTATATTGGAGGAGAAGCCAGACGAGACCTTGATACTGCTCAGGCATTCAAAAAAGATTTCCTTCTCTGCTTTTGTAAGAGCGTAGCTGGAGTAATGACGTCATTTATCTGTCTCATGCAGTTTGGTTGGGTCTTTCATACGTTGCTGGTCCTCCCGTGCTTCCGGTGTATCTTTTTTCTTCCCGTGCACGCCCAGGAAGCCTAGCAGGTTCACGCAAAGATTCGTCGTCACATGCATCACGTCGATTGAAGTGCGGACCTCTAGGACTTTCCAATAGGGTAGCTCCAAAAATATAGATTTCTTCTTCCACATGGCCGTGTGTCCGGCGGCGTCATTCGGAACAGACTGCCTGCCAGGACCCTTTCCAAAGATTACTTCTAGATCCTTGACCATACCAAATATATCAGCACCATCACGGTGGGCAGGTTTCTTCCGGTGATCTGCCTCACCTTTGAAATGCTTGCCTTTCTTTCTTACGACATGCGTCTGCGGAAGAAATCGACGAAGCCCCAGGTACACGACCTTCTTAGATTTATCCAAATATATATTGTCAGTCTCATCTAAACAGTGCGTGCATGCATTGTATCCCTTGTTTGACTGTCCCAAAAGGTTAACAAGCGCAGGCCAATCGTTGATGGTTACGAAAAGCAGCGCTCGTAGGTCAAATTCCTCCTGTTTGTACTCGTCCCACACACGTACACCTATTATGGCCCACAGCTGTAGAAGTTCTTCAACTAATGGCTTCAGGTACACATCAATGTCGTTGCCGGGTTGCTTCGGGCCTTGGATGAGCACTGGCATCATAATGAACTTCCGCTTCATGCACAACCAAGGAGGAAGGTTATAGATACATAGAGTCACAGACCAGGTGCTATGACTGAGCTCTGCTCTCCAAAAAGATTCATGCCATCTGTACTTAGACCAAACCTTAAGTTCCTTGCGTCCTCTGCAAAGTACGGATACTTTCTATCAATTTTTCTCCACTGCGACCCATCAGCAGGGTGTCTCAACATCGCCTCTTTCTTACGGTCTTCTTTGTGCCATCGCAACAACCTGGCGTGCTCTTTATTTCTGAACAAACGTTTCAGCCGTGGTATTATAGGAGCATACCACATAACCTTGGCAGGAACCCTCTTCCTGGGGCGCTTGCCCTCAACATCACCCGGGTCATCTCGTCTGATCTTATACCGCAATGCAGTGCACACCGGGCATGCATCTAAATTCTCGTACTCACCGCGGTAGAGGATGCAGTCATTAATGCATGCATGTATCTTCTGCACGTCTAATCCTAGAGGGCAGACAACCTTCTTCGCTTCGTACGTACTAGCGGGCAATTCGTTACCCCTTGGAAGTTGCTTCTTAATTATTTTCAGCAACTTTTCAAACCCCAAGTCAGTCACACCGTTCTCTGCCTTCCATTGCAACAATTCCAGTGTGCTACCTAGCTTTTTCTGGCCATCTTCGCAAGTTGGGTACAACAATTTGTTGTGATCCTCTAACATCTGGTCGAAGTTCAACCTTTCCTTTTCAGTTTCACAGTATCTCCTTGCATCAGCAATGGCCCGAACAAGATCATCAGAAGGCTCATCTGATGCCTCTTGATCTTCTGCTTCATTGTCTTCATTGCCTTCTGATGGAAAACGATCCCCCTTTGCAGTATCACCGTATTCAGCGAACATGGGATAGTTGTCATCATCCTCTTCTTCTTCATTGTCTTCCATCATAACCCCTCCTTCTCCATGCTTGGTCCAACAATTGTAGTGGGGTATGAAACCGGACCGCGGCAGGTGGGTGTGAATGGTCCTCGATGAAGAGTAATTTATGATATTCTGACAGTTAACACATGGACAATATATAAAACCACCCCGTTTATTTTCCTCAGCCACATCGATAAAAAAATTCAGGCCCGAAGTGAACTCGTGAAGGCGTCGGTCAATGTACATCCATTGCCGATTCATCTGCATGATATAATTAAGCTTATCAAAAACCATTACAGAACATCATGATTAGTGAAGCGATGTATATATATACACATGCATTTCATCAATGACAGATGAAAGGATAAAGTTGTTAACCTCGATGGAGAAGGAAAAAGACAGGAGCAAGCTTTAAGTGTGGCTTGTTTTGTGTGAACTCAAGTGGCAAAAGCTCTTAGGCATTTCATCAAACACCTCTTGTGCATAAGAAGAGAGCAAAGCAACATACACCTCTCTTGTGCTAAGAAGTGGAAAATGGTAAGTGTGGCTCACACTTGGGCAGGGGAAGGCTATATATAGAGAGATGGGCCTTTAGTCCCGGTTGGTAAGACAAACCAGGACTAAAGGTTAGCCTTTGGTCCCGGTTTGTAATACCAACCGGGACTAAAGGGGATCGGGGCCTGACACAACCTGAGGCGCTCTGACACGGGACCGAAGGCCCCAAACGAACCGGGACTAGAGGGTGGCGTCGCCCTGTGCCGAACGAACCGGGACCAATGCCCCCCATTGGTCCCGGTTCGTTTTTTAACCGGGACTAAAGCTCCCAGGGGCTTTGGACCAAAGGCCCGTTTTCTACTAGTGATGGCCACAACTGAACTGTTTGTTGCAATATTAACCGTTTATTGCAACAAATTTGCAAGTTATTCCAACAATGAAAAAATGTGGTGATATTTGCCATCTATTACCACAAAAACCCAATTCATTGTAATATCCAAGGTTATTGCAACCAATCATGTACCGTTGCAAAAGAAATTGTTGCAATACATAGGAATTCATGTAGTGAGCCCACCCCGCCGAAACCCTAATTGCCCCAACCGGCAGCCCCTGCCTTTTTACACCCACACCCCCACCGCCGGCGTTTTCCATTTCCCCCCTGCACCTTTCTTTTTCTCCAACCCAGTTCTCCCACCAACCCCATCGTTCCTTGTCGCTCATCTCTTCGAGCCCTCACATGCCGGTCTCTGCTCGCCGCGATCCGAGCACCCCTCCACCCTGACGCCATGACCGTCGCGTGTGCCGCGCTCCTCTCCGCCTCGACGCGCCTCGGCATCCCTTCCCGCGCGTGGCCATGCCTCCTTACGCTCCACGCCGGCAGACGTCCGCGCCGCCATCCACGAGTACCTCGCCTGGCCGCGCGTCACATTCCTCGACCTCGCGCACGAGCTCTGCTCCGGCGACCGCCTCTGCAAGTTCCCGCCTCGAGCTCGCCCGTTACACCTCCACGTCACGGCAGCCGCCTCGCTCGCCATGGCCGTCGTCTTTTTGTTACGCTCGAGCTCCTCCGCGTGCGCGCACGGACCCGACGCTACTCTCCCTCTTGCTGCTCCTCACGGTCGCGCACGCTGAGCGGAACGAAACGCCGCTGCTCGTCGCCCTCATCTCAGGCCTCCTCTGCAAGTCGTGCGTCGCTTTCGAGCTCTTCCGGCACTTCCTCCTCGCGGCTGGCCACCTCCGTCGCTCTTGGTTGCTCTGGTGATGTTTGTGCGGATGATGTACTAGTGAAGGCCCCATGGTGTTGGCGTGACACTCCGACGCGACGCAAAATGTTCTTCGAGAACCCCCCGTGAAACCGAGGACGCCACCTGGAGACCACCGGTGCAAATTCAAGTTTGCCACGGACAAACGAAGCCGAAACCAAAGATCATTGTTCGCGAACCCGAAGGCGTCGACTTCCTCTCCGAAGATCTCCTACACGGAACCTGAAGACCCCGCCATCAAACCAAGTTGTCCTTCATGGATCCGAAGTCCGAGAACCGTCTTCTTCTTCCTCTTCGATCCGGCGACCACCTTTGTTCCGATACCGTGAGGCCCCGACCCTAAAAAAACCCTATTTTCTAAATGTGTATCTATCTTGTTGCATTTATCATATCGTCATGTTGCATCGCATCGCACATCTTGTGGTTGTTCGGGGTTAAATAGCGATACACCTAATAACTAAATATGGAATTATGCGGGAATGTTATTTTGTCCCGGTTCCATTTAAATTTGCCTCCCTCCTCCACTTCCCCTTCTCTCCTCCTCCTCCTCCCCTTCTCTCCTTCTCCTCCCTCCTCCACTTCCCCTTCTCTCCTCCACTTCCCCTTCTCTCATTCTCCTCCTCTCCTCTCCTCCTCCTCCTCCTCATCCACTTCCCCTTCTCTCCTTCTCCTCCCTCCTCTCCTCCTCCTCCTCTTCCTCCTCCTCCTCCACATCCGGCGACCTCCTCCTCCTCCTCCTCCTCCTCCTCCTCCTCCACCCAACCACTCACCCACCACCTACGGCCGGCCTCCTCCGCCTCCACCCACCCCACCCACCCCTCCGGCAATTTTTTTAAAAAAGTTCTGGCGAAATTCCGGCGGCCCTAGATCTAGATCTGGCCGCCATTTTTTTAATTCAAAAAAAAAATTCTGTGGCGCACCACCGCTGGTGCGCCACAGAAATGTCATTTTCTGTGGCGCACCACCACAGGTGCGCCACAGAAATGTCACTTTCTGTGGCGCATGGGTCCGTGCACCACATAATTCACTTTTTGTGGCGTGGATTTAGTGGCGCACCCTCCATGGGCCACATAATACCATTTTTGGTGCGCCGCTAATGAGCCTTTTCCTACTACTGTGTTGTCAACCATAAGCTCATTGATGCATGATATGATCTATTCGTTTATTTGCTCAAGGACGAGCAAAGGTTTAAGCTTAGGGGAGTTGATACGTGCATTTTACATCTTCAATATAGCAAGTCATATGATTAGTTTTGAATAATATTTGCCTTGATCAATCTTTATTTATTCATTTTTAGTTGATTTACAGGACTTTCCTACAAAGTTGCTTTCATTGGTATTTAATTTCTGAGAGGCAGAAAACCTCATTTTTTTATTTTGCTATTTCAGGAACCTTGGCCGCGGTCGAGTGGGGAAGAGGCACCACCACCGAACCCCGTGCAGTACTGTACACACGGAGGAGAGAGATACAATAGTGGGGATAAAGAAGCAGAGCCGTGTCCTGTGTTCTGATCGATGCCTTGCCTTCTCGTCTGCGGTGTCTTCCTTAAGTAGTCCATTCCTCCGGTGCATAGAGTGTTCCGTCTAAGAGCACCTCCAGCCACGCCCCCGGGAAGGCCCCCAGGAACAAATTTTTACATCCGGACGGCGTAAAACGGTCCAGTCGTGCACCTAGAGTCTCGATTTCGCCCGGATTTGGACTTATATCTGTTCGGACTCCCCACGCCAACCCCGGTCCCCCGGGGCACCGTAGGGGGCTCCGGATGAAAGATTCTCGTCCGCGTGGCCCGCTGTCAGGGACTAGTCTCCTCTCTCTTCTGATTTTTCTCCCCACCTACCGCCCTTTTCTCTCCTCGATCTTTTCCCCACCTTGCCGAGCTAGAGCACGACGGGCAGGACGGAGCTCGCGTGCGGCCATGCCGGGACCTCGCCAAGCTAGAGCACGATGGGCGGGACTGAGCTTGCGGACGGCCGGGTCGGTCCAAGGCCGGGCGGAGTTAGCGGAGGGCACGCGGCCGTGGAGGAACTCGCGGGCGGCCGCATGATGGAGGCACCGGGGCGCGGGCTGGTGGCGCCGATGACCATGACCTGCGCGCACTGGCGAAGCCCGTCCATGAGCGTGAGCAGCTGCGACACGATGCGGCGCTCCACCTCTGCTCGCGGTTGGGCGCGATGGCGCCGATCTCGTCCATGAAGATGATGGGCGGCGACTTGGCCTCAGCATCCTCGAAAACCTTGCGCAGGGGTTCGCCTCGCTCTGGCGGGCGCGCGGGCGAGACTGGGCCGGAGCGCGCGAGGCCAGAGCGGAGCGGCACGGAACGGCATGGCCGGAGCAGCGCGAGCGTGGCCGGGGCGTCGCGGCGCGAGCATGGCCAGGGCGTCGCGGCGGCAGCATGGAGCCGTCGTGCTGGGCCTGCACGCCTCCTCCTACCGCCCCAAGGGTGTGAGCAGGGGCCAGTACTGGCTGGGCTTCTTCCTCATCCTCGGCGCCGCCGTGCTGTACAGGTGTTACCACCAGATTTTAACCACACATGAGATGGGCCGTGATTGAGATGGGCTTGGAGATTATGCACGGGAGATATTCATGAATCGGCCTCGTATAAGGGTTTGGGCTAAGATTGCCCGTGTATCTGTAAATTATAGTAGGATACGTGTCGGTTAGAATTAAAAGATAGAGTTTAGCTCGTGCACGATGGGATTATTCCCAAGATAGAGAGTCTACGGACTATAAATATGTATCTAGGGTTATTGAGAAAGGAGGACGATCACGTTCACAACAAACACAATCTAGGCGCATCGCCACCCCTTGTTTCGAGGGTTTTCTCCCGGGTAAGCGCCATGCTGCCCAGATCGCATCTTACGATCTGGGCAGCGTCAGTTTATTCGTTGTTTGTGTTGCTCGTACTGAAGCCTTGTTGATGGCGAGCAACACCGTTATCATGGATATGTTGGGGGCTAGCATCGATTCGCATGTTTGCTTAAGTTCCGCTTTCCCTACATATCTAGCTGCCTTTGCGCCTATCCAAGGTGTGGAGGCAGCACCCTGCTTGGTCTTTATTTAGTAGATTCGATCTGTTATGGTGTTCCTTGTTTCTTCAAGGATTAGTTTGATATCCGCATGATCAGGCCCTACAAACGGTTTGGATGATCCAGCGGTGCGTAAGGCATGGTTTGCCGATCCTAGAGGAGATGTTCCGAGAGTCAACTTGATGTTGGTTTTTAGGCCTTTTCTAGGGTTAGTTTTCTGTGATCTTTCGTATCTGCTAGGCCCAAGTACGTGTAGGACGTTCCAGTTATGCGGTGAAAACCCTATACTGTCGTAGGTCGATTTAGCTTGATTCTGATAAAGCAGGACCCCCATGTTACCGTAGATCAATACGGAGTATGGGACAATCGGCTCCTTGAGCCGATTCACAGGGTAACCTGAGAGCCGATCGGGGCTCGAATTCAATGTTTACGTGTCTGCCATGCAGGAGAATAATCAAAGCAATCCATCACCTTCCTGACCAGGTATAGGTCAGGTGGCACGCCCTCGTGAAAACCAGGACGCGTGCGTGCCGGAAGCATTGCGGGACGTCGCCCGAGGGACCAGGGCCCACCAGCAGTCCTGGGAGCCTCCCGGCTCTTCGTGTTGCTCGTCGCTGCTCGCCGGTGGGTTTTGGCAGGCAACACATTCTGGCACGCCCGGTGGGACACTCTACAACAACGGCGTCGACACCTGCAGCCGTGATGGCGGAGACACCAATCACGTACGAAGAACTGCCTGACGAACACAAGAAGAAGTATGATGAGATCAAAGCTGTCTTCGAAGCCGATCTCCTCGGCTCTTTTGAGAGGACCCGTAAACATGGCATTCGTTGGAAAGGGTTCTCGCCTGAAGGCGTTCTCGATGAAGTGGATCTGTCTGTCCCTTCGGAAGACCGTACCAGAGCTCTGCGCCAGGAAGTTAATTACATGGTAGCTCATTCACTACACCGTCATTCTGAGAGCCTGGTGAACGCTTTCGAGCGCATCGCGGTTCGCGTGGTTCAGGAAATCATGAAGCATCAGTACTCTCCGTCAGGGCCTGCCCTAGGAACTCACCAGGGAGAGATACCGTTCCAAACCAGACCACAGCTGCCATTCGCACTTGCAGCCCCAGAGCCGCCGGGTTCGCCGGCATACGTCGTCTACAAGATCGGAGGCGATCCTAGCGACTACCAGTTCCTTCAAGAGCCACCTAAAGAGATCCCACACGGGTACGTGTGCACATACGTGCCGGACTGCAATAACTTGGCGCGCACGAACCAGATTGCAGCAGGAGGGATTTCTGGATCAGACGCCGACAAACAGGCGTGGCTGGCTAAATACGCCACCGGAACGAGTCATGAAAGCTCAGCCCCTGCAGCCAGCACCATGGAACAGATCAGTACAATCTTAAGGGATCAGTTTGGCATCTTGCCAAAGAGGAGAATGGTCGGCTATTCCAAGCCGTACCCCAACGAGTACGATTTGATTCCACTGCCGCCCAAGTATCGGCTCCCTGAGTTCTCGAAGTTCAGTGGTTCAGAAGGGTCTAGCTCGATTGAGCACGTGAGCCGATATTTGGCACAGTTAGGCATGATCTCAGCATCGGATCCATTACGCGTGAGGTTTTTCGCGCAATCTCTCACAAGACCAGCTTTTGGGTGGTACACCTCGTTGCCACCAGATTCAGTCCGGACGTGGAAGCAGCTGGAAGAGCAATTTCACATTCAGTATCACTCAGAAACTACTGAGGCTGGCATTGCCGATCTGGCGCAGGTCCGGCAGAAGCGTGGAGAGACGGTGGCGGAATATATCCAGCGTTTCAGGACTGTCAGGAACCGATGTTATTCGGCTCGCTTAACTGAGAAAGAAGCAGTTGATCTGGCGGCATTGGGCCTCGCTACGCCGATCAAGGATCTGGCGTTCCAAGTGGAGTACAATTCACTGGCGCACATGGCTCAGAAATTAGCATTATACGAGCAGCGCCACCCAGAATTGTACCAAGACAAGTTCAGACGCCCGGTAGGCCTGGTCGAGACAGACGAAGTAGGGGACCCCACAGAAGACCAGGAAGTAGCCGTGGCTGAATGGGCTCGGGGGGCAGATCCCATGTCCTGCAAGTGGGTGAAACAACAAGGGCCAGCAAAAGGGTTTGATTTCGACGTCAGCAAAGCTGAGCAAATATTTGACTTATTGCTTAAAGAAAAACGGCTGACGTTACCCGAAGGCCATAAAATCCCTACGGCGCAAGAGTTGAACGGGAGACCATACTGCAAGTGGCACCACTCGTTCACCCATATCACCAACGATTGCAAAGAGTTGCGTCGGCAGATCCAAATGGCGATAGAACAAGGCCGTTTGATTTTCGGCCAGTTTGCCATGAAGGTGGACACGCAACCGTTTCCTGGCGTCAACATGGTGGAGCATAATCAACCCACAAGGCATCAGCTGGATTTCTCATTCGGTGTGAACATGGCAGGGACTGTATACCGCCATAACAGGGACAAGAAAGAAAGCGGTCAAGCCCGTGGTAAGGAAAAGGAAGAGGCCGGTCCATGCGACCGGCCCCGATATGGTGATCGACGGTACATCACCGAGGAACAAGTGAGGAACGTGCGGTATCAACGACCGCTCTCCGAACATCTCCTCAACAAATATGAGCGTCAGTACAATCGCCGCCGGCGGCGCGATATAGACGACGGAAGATACCATCGTTCTGTTGACAATGGAAGATATCGTCGGTGCGATAGGAACGACGAAGGGTATGAGCGTCGTGCTAAGGAGAAGTCGAGAAAGAGGGAGGACATGGACAGACACTGGGAGTGTCCTTTCTTCAAGCACTGCTGGGATTCAGGTATGAGCCGATTGCCTACAATCGATAACTGCCCGGAATGTAAACGGCAGAAGAAGGACACGGGTGAGGTTTCAGTTTTCAAACGTCTAGGACCCCTCCCATCTCAGAACAGACGAACTGAGTCCGCCCGAGAGGAAGATCTCGAGGAGTCCATGATGCAGAGGAAGGCTTTTCGAAGTGCTAATGAGCAAAGGGATGAAGAAACGAACTGTTCGATGCGGTAAATAAAGGGGTACAGTGGAGATGGTTTAATGCCGCAGCGGTTTCCGAGGAAGTGGTGCCAAAACTGTCAAATCGTGCAGCGTGGAGAAGTTGAGAAGGCAAGGCATCATGATGAAGGATACTGCGACGGTTCTGATCTGCAATGCGTGACCCGATGAAAGAAAAACAGAGTGGTTTTGGAATTATCATTGCCAAAACCAGGGGGGCATGTGTTACCACCAGATTTTAACCACACATGAGATGGGCCGTGATTGAGATGGGCTTGGAGATTATGCACGGAAGATATTCATGAATCGGCCTCGTATAAGGGTTTGGGCTAAGATTGCCCGTGTATCTGTAAATTATAGTAGGATACGTGTCGGTTAGAATTAAAAGATAGAGTTTAGCTCGTGCACGATGGGATTATTCCCAAGATAGAGAGTCTACGGACTATAAATATGTATCTAGGGTTATTGAGAAAGGAGGACGATCACGTTCACAACAAACACAATCTAGGCGCATCGCCACCCCTTGTTTCGAGGGTTTTCTCCCGGGTAAGCGCCATGCTGCCCAGATCGCATCTTACGATCTGGGCAGCGTCAGTTTATTCGTTGTTTGTGTTGCTCGTACTGAAGCCTTGTTGATGGCGAGCAACACCGTTATCATGGATATGTTGGGGGCTAGCATCGATTCGCATGTTTGCTTAAGTTCCGCTTTCCCTACATATCTAGCTGCCTTTGCGCCTATCCAAGGTGTGGAGGCAGCACCCTGCTTGGTCTTTATTTAGTAGATTCGATCTGTTATGGTGTTCCTTGTTTCTTCAAGGATTAGTTTGATATCCGCATGATCAGGCCCTACAAACGGTTTGGATGATCCAGCGGTGCGTAAGGCATGGTTTGCCGATCCTAGAGGAGATGTTCCGAGAGTCAACTTGATGTTGGTTTTTAGGCCTTTTCTAGGGTTAGTTTTCTGTGATCTTTCGTATCTGCTAGGCCCAAGTACGTGTAGGACGTTCCAGTTATGCGGTGAAAACCCTATACTGTCGTAGGTCGATTTAGCTTGATTCTGATAAAGCAGGACCCCCATGTTACCGTAGATCAATACGGAGTATGGGACAATCGGCTCCTTGAGCCGATTCACAGGGTAACCTGAGAGCCGATCGGGGCTCGAATTCAATGTTTACGTGTCTGCCATGCAGGAGAATAATCAAAGCAATCCATCACCTTCCTGACCAGGTATAGGTCAGGTGGCACGCCCTCGTGAAAACCAGGACGCGTGCGTGCCGGAAGCATTGCGGGACGTCGCCCGAGGGACCAGGGCCCACCAGCAGTCCTGGGAGCCTCCCGGCTCTTCGTGTTGCTCGTCGCTGCTCGCCGGTGGGTTTTGGCAGGCAACAACAGGCTGGTGCTGCCGCTCGTGGAGCTCACCTACAAGCGGGCCGCGGGCGGCGGGCGCGTGGTGACGTACGCGCTGGTGGTGGAGATGCAGCTGGTCATGGGCTTCTTCGCCACCGCCTTCTACACCGCCGACACTGCACCACCGTCGGGTGGGTGGCCGGCATGGTCGATGTCGGTCGAACACCTCACGGGCATCCTCACGAGCGCCGTGTGTGGGGAGACGGCTGGAAAAGTGTAGCTCTCCATGCCAAAAATTGGTCCAATCCGGACCAATTTCCATCCGGATTGTGCCCCGGGGGCCTCCAACGGCTGGAGGTGCTCTAACTCGTCGTGGCCCTTGGGCCGGTTCCTTGAGTGAACCATGGGTAACTGAGCCCATGACAAATGTACCGCCTCCAAGCCGTCTCCACCAACGGCCGCCTCGGAGATCCTGCTCTCCCCTCGCTATGCACGGATCCTGCATTGGCCTACGATTGCGCTATCGTGGAGTCCTGCGTGCTCACGGCTCGGTCCACGACGACCAACAATGTGGTGCGCTGCGCTGTCGTTGCTCTGCCGTCGTGTGGGTCTGCTCAGCTAGGGAGCCTTGTTACTGCCTCTGCGCGCATGGAGGGGCTCCATGGCTTCGTCGCCGGCGCATGGGCGCGTCCTTTCACGGCTTGGCCTTCCATGGCCTCCGCGCAAATGTCGCGCGGCCCAGCTCCACCTTGCCTCCTCCTCTACTCCATCCAGGTGTGCGGACTTGAATGTCTCTGTCCGGTGACGACTCATGAGCTCTATGCACACTCGCGAGGAAGCCCTATCATGCGTCATGCGTGAGCGGACCACGACGGCGCCTCCGGCTCCACGAACGTCGCTCGAGGCGTGGTTTTTCAAGTTGCTCCATTTCACACAGTCACCCTCGCACACTCTTAGGGGACATATAGGTGACGTCCGAGCGAAAGCTCAGCAACGACGACGTTTGTGGGCATCATCTCCCTTATTAAAGGTGCCGCGATGGACCCTTGTAATCACCCAGGCTCGGCCATGCACTTGAGATGGCCCGCCGGCAGTAGTGGTGCCAGGCAAAAGCCCAGCGACGGCGGCACCTTCGGGCATCATTTCTTCCTCCTTGAAGGCATCGCGATGGAACCCCGTGTAGCTCGGCTGGCCAAAATTTGGGTGTACCCGGCAACAAGGCGTGGCCTCGCAGTGCTACCATTTGGTGTCTTCGATCCTATTCACGGTCAGTTGTAGAAGCTCAAGCGACGCTGCTCGACCTTTGCTATTTGATGTGCAAGTTTGGTGACTTCTGCCAGCGATGACCGTTGCCACAGTGCTGAGTTTCGTGTTCCTGTTGCGGTCTCGATTGATCGGTCACCTTCAATGGTGTAACTTCCCCTCCTTTTCCCGCAAGTGCTCTCTGTTGTCCCTGTGGTAACTGGCCAAGGTTCATGAAGTCTGGTGGAATCTCGGCCTTGCAATGTCCTTCAAAGGCATTGGTAACTTCTCAACCGCAATGTTATCTTCGCGGAGCAAGGCCTTTCGACAAAGCCAGTGACACTCATTGACATGTGTTGCTCCAGACCACTAGCTCGTAGAGGACCTGTTATGTGCAGGTGGACGAGCATTTACAAGATCTCGGTATTGTGATCCTTCGGTTGCATCTAGTGGCACTTCTCAGTCCTGTGTTGTAAGTAGCCCTGGTGGTGCCGATATGCTTGTAAGCTCCATAGCAATGGTTAGTTGTTTATGTCGTCGTCTTCTTCTTTTCTGATGTAACAAACTTATGTATCCAGACCAATGTTCATCCCGAACGGGTGGATAAGAGCCTCTGCTCTTCAAACGCTCTTTTGAAGCAATATATTTAGGTGGGGAGTACGTCTTTCCTCCCGGTGAACGTTTCAATAAAAAAATCTTTTTAGAATACTAATTAAACCTTTAAGGCTGTAACCCAACCTAAGATATGAACACTTCTTAAGGGAGACTTAAAACGGAGGCCATGCTACACGTACCTCTTTATTTGCAAACACTCATAATTTGTATTTCAAAGTTCCCAAAAATTTAAATCAAAATTCTAGAGATAGCCAAATATGTACTCCGTATATTACAATGGTGTAAAATCTCAATACAAACTACTCATATTCTAGGATACACAAAAATGACAAAATCTGACAAATTTTATACATATGCCATTAGCAACTTCTAGAATTTTGTTTCAGATTTCTTTAAAACTTTAAAATACGAATTTCAATTGTTTGAAAATAAAAAGCTACATGTAACTCGCCCTCCAAAATGCCACACTCCACTTCTTAACTTATTTTCTAGACTTATATTTTCTTGCGTGGAGTTGGTCGCCTTAGTGCGGTCTAGTGATTATTCAAACGATTGGTCCCTGCACAGAATCTGTATAAAATTTCTTAAACCATACCCAAAGTCAAGGGGGTAATTTTTATTTATTGCAGATGCCTTTAGACCCGTTCAAGTCAAGGGGGTGCCATGAGCACCACCGATGGATACAAACAAATAAGATACTCCTACATACAAAATGAAGACAGACTTGGCATAGAGTTGACTTGATGCAATTGCTGGTGCCCCCTGACATTGCTGCTTGGTTCTTGCTCCCACGACCTTCAACCCTCCCCCTAATCCTGAGCACGAGCAGCGGGCGGCCATGGCAGAGCTCGGCGGCATGCTTGCGGCTGTCATCCTCAAGGTGGTGGGCGACCAGATTGGTTCTGCGATCAAAGCTGAGATCACGTTGCAGAATAACTTTGACAAGGAGCTGAAGAAGATGCAGATGGCTCTGGAGTCTGTCGAGGCTGTACTCAAGGTCGCCGAGAGGCAATCCATCACTGATGAACCAACCCAATTATGGCTGAAGCGGCTTAAGGGCGCCATGTATGTCATCTCGGACATGATTGATGAGTTCGAGGCTGATACACAAGCCATCACCCAGCCATCTGCGCGGAAGGTAGGGGTAGAAAACTCAGCTCTTCATGTTGTTATGATTTCTAAACTTGATGGAGCTAATTTAAATGTAAAATGCTTGTAGTACCCATGTTAGAATAATTTTGTGTGCCCTGACTTAATATACTAGCTCCGTCTCATGAAGGTTGTCTGAGATTTGTCGAAATTTGGATGTTTCTAGATTATATTTAATGTCTAGATGCATTCAAATTTTAACAAATCCCAGACAACCTTCGTAGGACGGAAGGAGTATTTTTCTTCACATGAAAAACTTTTCAGACATATTTAGGTTCCAAACTTTTGTAAGACTATTACATTCTGAATCTAGGTTTCTTACAGTTTTGACCAATTGTCTTTAAAAAAATAGAAATAATATTTGATCCAATGGAATGAAGAAGTGTGCCTCTTAATGTTTAACTAGACTTCCTATTGGCCTGAGTGCATTTGTAATACAGTATTGTACTAGTGATTTCACACTGTATTGAAAAATCAACTGTCTTGCAGTTCTCTTTCAAAAAATATTGGGCAACTATGATCCCTTGTCTCACAGTTGGTCCAAAAATTACAATGGCCAATAAGATGGAGAAGACGAGGGAGGATTTGGAAGTGATAACAGATCAACACGATAAATTCAAATTAACAGAAGGCACTAGTGCCAATTACACGAAGGTTACAGATATATGGGAAACCACGTCAACCGTAGAGACACAGATTGTTGGGAGGACTGAAGATAAAGATGAAATATTGGCTTCCTTATCAGAGAGGATGACTGAAGAGATCACAATTCTTTCCATTTGTGGAATTGGAGGCCTTGGTAAGTCAACAATGGCAAAAATGGTTTGCAATAGTTCCCAGTTCAAAGAATACTCTCAGGTGTGGGTTTATGTGTCCCAGAAATTTGATCTAAAGAAAATTGGAAATTCTATAATATCACAACTATTAGAGAAAGAGAAGGAGAGTGGGTACACTAGAATGGAGATGATACATAAATCCCTTCAAAAGCTACTCACTGACAAGAAGATTCTGATTGTTTTAGATGACCTGTGGGAGGGTGAGGAATTTCCTTTGGAAAGCCTGATGGACATGCTAAGGGTCGGCAAGGGCGGTAATGTGGTTGTTATTGTAACGACACGTGATGAGAGCATTGCAAAGAAAATCTCTACCATCAAACCATACAAATTAGCACCATTGAGTGATGACATGTGTTGGTCCATAATAAAGCAAAAGAGTGCATTTGAATCTAGAGGCGACAAAGAACAATTAGAGAAAATAGGGAAAGTCATTGCACTCAAGTGTGGTGGTGTGGCTCTAGCAGCTAAAGCACTTGGACACATGCTACAATCTATGAAGTTTAGTGAATGGGAAAATGTGAGAGATAGCAATATTTGGACTGTATCTACTTTGGAAGATACATCTTCCATACAAGTGCTTGCATCTCTGAAGTTAAGCTATAGTGTTATGCCTTCATGTTTGAAGCTCTGCTTTGCATATTGCGCAATATTTCCAAAAGGTCACAAGATAATTAAAGATGATCTTATTCACCAGTGGGTTTCTCTTGGTTTCTCTACTTGGCAGCTCGGTGAGAGATACATTAGTCAGCTTTTGGGACTCTCTTTTCTTGAACATTTGAAGTCACCATCGGTGAGTTTATAGTATATATTATTGTATTAGCCTCTAGCCCATCCCTAGGATACTTAGCTATTGATTCTTTTGGGAATGCTAATTGGAGAAAAAAGTATTTAGTGATGTCCAGTTCTAGGAAATATCCACCATGATACCTGAAGTTTCGATCCACATGCAACGTCTGATAAACTAGTCTCTTAGTTCTGCTTCGGTCCTTCATGTAACTAGCATGATTGCTTTGTAAGAGAAGTTGACCCCTGTTTTTTTCTTCTTAAACTCCGTTTTAAATGTAGGTTTTAGAATTCGAATACACTAAAATATTATATTTGTTATGCAATAATGTTATACAACATTTATCACAACTTTTTCTCTGATTGCGTATTTTATATTCTTACTAGCATACCAATAAATATGTGGTGTCCAACAGTTTCTACTTTTTAAAAGTAAAGCGTAACAAAGATAATGCTACATTGGGCAATGTACAAGAAACCCTCGAGTGTTCTCACTGCTTAACAAGGAAATCCAAGCCCCAAGTTATGACAAATACAAATCATACAATGGAAAACCTTGATTATTAACTTCTGTAGGACAAAAGAATGCACATTTTTGCTATAAAGATGAAATGTGACATTATACTGAAAATTGCATGACAAAAATTTCAAGATTATAATATATGTATGTAAAGAAAGATCAACTTAGAGTGTTGCAATGCTGTGGGAGGAATAATCCAGCCACTGTGATTATTTAGAATTTTAGACTACAATCGTACATGTTCAAATAGAACAGTTTCATGCAAACATACTACCACACTCACACAATAGCTTGTGAATGGGACCAAAAAGAGGTAGTTCCCAAATTGACTAAAGTATTAAAACTCCAAAGGCTGACACTGCTAAACGATTTTGTTGCAGACTATCGAACTATATGATGAAGATATGACATTGTTGACCATGCATGACCTGGTGCACGATTTAGCAAGATCAGTCATGGACGATGAAATACTTGTCGTTGGCAAATGCGTCAACGTTCAGGGCAGATGCTACCACTATGCATTGCTCGATGATTGTAGTAAGCCATTGGGCTTGGAGTCATCCAAGATAAGGGCACTTCATTTTGCGGACTGTGACAAAATTAAACTTCATGATGCAGCATTTTCATCTGCTAAGTCCCTTCGTGTTCTGGACTTAAGCGAGTGCTCCATACATAACTTGCCATATTCTATTGGTGTCTTGAAGCAGTTGAGGTATCTTAATGCTCCTAGAGTCCAAGATGCAATCATTCCCAATAGTATCACCAGGCTCTCAAAGTTAATGTACCTCAGCCTTCATGGTTCTTCTAGAATTTTTTCTTTGGCAGAATCAATTGGAGAAATCGAAGGTCTGGCGTATCTTGATTTATCAGGTTGTTCTGGAATTGAAAAATTGCCAGAATCATTTGGGAGGCTAAAAGAATTAGTGCATCTAGATTTTTCAAATTGCTCTTGTGTTGGAGGTATATCTGGCATTCTTGTGCAGCCTCACACAACTGAAATATTTGAATTTATCATACTGCCCAAATATTGGGGAGCTACCAGAAGCTCTGGGCGGATTATCCGAACTGCAGTATTTGAACCTGTCATTCAGCTCATATCTTGAATATTGCGAAGAAGCAGAAGTTCTGGGGGGGGCTCACTAAACTCGAGTATTTGAACTTATCTTCTGAGTATTGTCATCTCGAAAAGCTCCCAGAAGCTTTGAGCAGTTTCATTCAACTAAAGTATTTGAACTTATCAGGTTGTCGACTTATGGCAAAATTGCCAACCTTATTTGGGCGTCTGAAAAATTTGGTGCATCTTGATTTATCATACTGCTGTTCGATTGGACATTTAACAGAAGCTTTGGTTGGTCTAACAAATCTGCAATATTTGAGACTACTCACCACATTTGTCAGCTTGCTGCCGGATGATTTGACCAAAGTTCGGTATTTAAATCTATCCAGAGTGGGTATCAAGTCAAAAGTTAGCTTTGACAGCCTCATCAACCATATCAGTAGTAATATTTCCAGTCTAGAGCATCTGAATTTGTCAAATAATTTTGGTCTTACAAGTATACCTGAAAGTCTTGGTAGACTGAGAAAGCTGCATACATTGGACCTCTCAGGCTGCATCTATCTTGAGAAGATACATGAAAGCATAGGTACAATAAATAGTTTGAGGTTTCTTTATTTAAATGGGTGTGCACTGGTGGAAAAAGGGCCTTTGGTCGCGGTTCGCAACTGCCATTAGTCGCGGTTGCGCAACCGCGACCAAATAGACGCGACTAAAGGCCCCCCCCTTTAGTCGCGGTTGCTTAAGAACCGCGACTAAAGGCCCGTCCACGTGGGCGCCAGGCGGCCGTCGGGCGGAGGACCTTTAGTCGCGGTTCTTTCGGCCAACCGCGACTAAAGGCCGCCGCAGTTTAGGGTTTTAGCCCCCGCCTAAACCTGCCCCCCCCTAAACCTGTTTTCTGTTTAATTTGTATTGTTTTATTTCTTTTGTGCTTTATTTTAATTTTGAAGGAGTTTCACATATTCTACGGTACTACATACATGCATATGAATGTACAATTTCAAACAAATTTGAAATTAGAACCAAAAAGAATTCAAGAGGAATATACAATATATATTCAATATCATCGGATGACCATATACAATTTTGAACAAGTTTCCATACATAATTTAATGCATATAAAGTTCTACGTCCTCGTAATGGTGTTCTCCTTTAGGATGGAGGACTTCCTGCTGAACCATCCAGCTAGTTCCTCTTGAAGTGGTCGGAGCGAGCTTGGACTAAGCATCATCCGGAGGTTATTCCTCCGAACATTGGTATCACTCGGAACCCGCTCGAGAGGTGTATCTCCGGATCATCTCACAGACATAGTATCCACATAGATTGGTCCCCGCTGGCTGAATATCCCCACCATTCTTAGCCTTTGTCCTTTTGAATTCTAGCTCTTTTTTGAATTCACCGACCTTTGTACCTACGAACCGTGTCCAAACCCTACGAGGCAAAGAAAATTAAATGAACAAGAGAGTTATTAGTTACTTGATATTAGGAAATGAACGAAATAGGCCGATCGATATAGAGCGCAAATGAATGAAAATAATTACTTCTGCAGCATTCTTCTTATGCCGCCCCAAAGCTTTGGATCCATATTCAGAGAGTCGTGGACGAGACATTCTGAGGTGTCAACTTTAATTACTAGCAGAATCCAGTGGAACCTGCGGACACGATACATGCACGATCGTCATGCATAACTCATCGATTAGCCGGCCACATACCATGCATGGAGTAAACAAAAGAGAATGTGCTCAAGACAGAAACACTCACCCAAAATGGTAAGGAAATAGAATATCACTTTTGAGTTCCTGCTTTGTAAGAAACTGCCACAGGTCTGCCTCCATGTCGGCGGGGTGATGCTCCAACACATATCCATTAACGATGTGTGGGTCAATGAACCCAACATCATGGATGTTCCTTACTCTGCATTCCTTAATCTTCATTCTGCATGTATAATAGCGGACACAACAATATAGTTAGGACATATATATAGTGCATGCAATATGAACGAGATGGGGTAGAAATAAATCACTTACAGAACGTAGCAACTGATGAAAGATATGTCGAGATCGCGAAGATTGAAAAAATGGAACAATTAACTCACATGAATTTGTACATAGTAATGTTTGAAGTGATGCTCATATCTAACTTCCGCATAAATATATTCTTTGGCGTTTTTATTTTTTATGTAACCCTTGTACCATTTCAGCAGACCTTTCATTTGTGGAGGTAGATCCTCTTCCTGCGCAGGCTCGACGAGAGGCCCATTCTTCACATATGTAATTACTACCTCCTTCACTGGCGCCTCATCAAGGCCTAACAGTTCACGAAGAGTAATACCTAAGTTGGCCGCTTGTTCTCTGGCACTCGTTACAGTCAATCCATGTGCTGCCGCAGCTGCTATGATATCGGGGTCATCCGGACCGGCGGCTTTCACTATAAGCGGGGCAATCGATTGTTTACTTTGTTCCCCGAGCTGGGCAACTCGTTTCCCGCTTTTTTTACTTTCTAATTCCGTTTTCTCGGCCTCCTCCAAGGCTTTGTTCTCCTGGTTCTCCGCCCGCTCTTTCTTCTCCTTCAACATGAGTGCCTGCCTACGAAGTTCACGTGCATAGTCGTCAGGCAGATTCTTCGCGGCTTGGGACGGTGTGCTCAAAAATGACTTAGCCCACTTCTTTTGCTCATCAGAAAATACTGGCTTGGGCTCGGGCTCTCTTTTCTTCTTGCAGTCCGCCTTCCATTTCTCATAATCAGCAGCCGCGGCCGCGGCAGTTTCCTCGGCACTACGTTCCCAAGGCCTTGTGGGGAGAGGCTTCAGTGATGGCTCCGGTACCTTTGTGGTCTTAGGTACATAAGGGTCCGGGTTAATAATCCAGGACTGCTTCTGCTTCTTTGCCGGAGGTGGATTGGGGGGCGGCGTCTGATCACCCGCCGGACGAGGACTGGGGGGCGGCATCTGATCAATCGCCGGACGTTGTGGACTGGGGGGCGTCGGCTGACGTGACGGAGGTGTAGGTGAACCGCCACCACCACCACCACCACCACCACCGCCACCGCCACCACCACCACCGTAGGGGGGTGGACTTGTTGTCCTTGGCGCCTCGCCTGGAAACTTGATAAACTTCTTTTGCCATAGAATGAAATGGCGCTTGACATCTCCAAGTCTTTTCTCCCCTTCAGGTGTAGCAATGTCAATCTCCAGGTCCTCAAACCCTTGGACTATGTCCTCCACCGTGACACAAGCATAGCCATCTTGAATGGGGTTGTTGTGGTTGAGTGCTCCAGGTAAACATGGTAAAGCACTGCCGATGGCTACCTTCATGGACATGTTCCCGATAGGATAATACAGATGACATTCTTTCATCTCCTTTATATCGTCCACGGGGTAGCGAGGAGGCTCCGGTGCAGTAATTTCGACCACCAGAGGCTCCGGTGCAGTAATTTCGATCGTCGGTGCATCTGCACCAGCCGGTGGGGCCTCCGTGGAAGCCACGCTGCTTCTCCGCTGCTGGCTTCCGAGATCCGCTGGATGATCTTCATGCTGCGCCCGAGCTGCATCTCTTTCGGCTACTAGTACACTCACGGTTTTCTTCATCACAACCATTTCCGATGCCAACCGCGCCACAACATCTGCTTCCCGATCCATCTTTCTCTTACGGCTTCTGTAACCGTATGGGTCATCGTTCTGGGGGAACCCTATTTTCCACGGAATGTGCCCCATGCCTCGTACACGTCCTCCGTGTTCAGGATTCCCGAGGGCTTTTGTCAGCGCGTCGTTCTCTCTGTTGAACTTGATCTTCCCCTCTTGAGCATCCCTCATTGCGTCAATAAGGGCTTGGGTGGGTTTAATTATTTTGCCCCGGTAAACACACTCCCCTGTCTCCGGGTTCAGCGTTCCCCCATGCCCGTACCACCAGCTTTTGGCCCTTGGGTCCCATCCCTCCGTACCTGGACGGATTCCTCGCGCCCTCAGCTCGTTCTCCATCTTCTCCCACCTAGGCTCCCAAAGGCGATACCCTCCTGGCCCCATAATATGATTGTACTCCTTCTTAGCCGCATTTTCCTTATTTTTTTTTCGATATTTGAATGAACTGCTCCGATTTCTTTTGCTTCACAAATTCTGGCCAATCATGTTTCAGTTTCTCATATTGTCCTTTGAAATCCGGAGTCTTGTTCTGCTTGACAAAGTCATGGGCTAGATTTTGCTTGAATTTCCGGAATGCGTCGGCCATCTTATGAAGAGCGAACTGTTTGACTAGCCTCCTCCTCTCCTTGTTTTCCTCAATCTTGTTACCCTCCTCATCGAATTTGTTGTATTCCGGAGGTAGAACGAAATGTTCCATAAGCTTCTTGAAGCAATCTTTTTTTGTTCTCTTATCGACAAAAGTGAAACCAATTCGTGCCTTCTTTGGCTTATTCCACTCCTGGACGGTGATCGAGACGTTGTCTCTAACAACGGCTCCGCATTGGCTGACAAACTTGGTGGCGTTCTTGCGGGGCTCCAGCGGCCTGCCGGTTGCACTGTCGACAACCTCGATGGTGCATGTTTCTCCTTGTTTCATCGTCTTGGTTGCGCCACGCTTTGACGACGTACTCGATTGTTTCGACGATCCGTCCGAGGGCTAAAATAAGAAAGAGAGTCGCGCGCGTTAGTACACACATATTTATTCAAATCAGTTAGTTTGTATCACCAGAGGCTCAATGTATATATATACCTCGGAGCCGGAGGTGGTTGCTACTTCCATTTGAAGATCGTCGTTTATCGACGTTTGTTCGGCATCATCTTGCTGACGGCGCCCTTCATCTTCACCGTCAAGGTTCAGATAAGAAGAGATATCATCTTCTTCTTGTCCGGTCGGCACATATAGAATATCGCCGTTTATGATGCCGAACATATGGGCTTCACCGTCCGGATCATAGTTGTCCATAATCGGGTCAGCTCTATCGTCCGCCATTATGTCAGTCCTGAAAACATGTAGTAAAAACAAATTAATTAAGTGAAGAAGGGGGGCGGTGGCGGTGGCGGTGGCGAAAGGGCGGGGGCAAAAGGAGGGGGCGAGGAAGGGGTGGGAGAGGGTGTCGCGGTAGAGCGCGAGACGGGGCGGCAGACGACGGCGTCACGGAGAGGGAAGCGAGGACAACACACATGTATAACCCTCGCCGCCCCCTCTCGATCCCAAAAAAAAACACCGCGCGTATACGGAGGGGGCGACGAGGGGCTCGCTCCCCCCTCCGTATACGCGCGGTGGTTAAGTCAAATTTTCTAACTCAAATTTGAGTTCTTTTTTAAGTGAAATTTTAATTAGTTAATTTTTTAGAAAACATAATTTTAAGTGAAATTTTAGTTTTTTTACACGGCGGCGCCTCTCTCCTCTCTCCACGGCGGCGAGCAAGACGCGCCGCGAAAAAAAAAAAACCCACGCGTATACGGAGGGGGCGGCGAGGGGGGTGGCGCATCGCCGCCCCCTCGCCGCCCCCTCTCCGTATATGCGCGGGGTCGTGTACATTTTTTTAAAGCGGGATCGTTGTACATTGACGCGCGGGGTCGTTGTATATATTGATTATCAAGTTTTACTTTTTTTGTTGTTAATTATCAAGTTTTATATACGTTTTTTTTTTGTTAATTATCAAATTTTACGGTTTTTTTTTGTTAATTATCAAGTTTTAAGTTATTTTACCGTTTTGTTAAACTAATTAACTAGTTAAAATTAAAAAGAACAAAAAAAGAAAAAAAGAGATTGAGAGGGGCCGGGCGCCGGATCGGCCGGCGCTAGCCGCCCCTCTCTCTCCCGTGTACTGCGGGCGGCGCTTGGCGCGTGAGTGGCGGTGCGGCGGAGGTGTGCGGCGGCGTGTGGTGTGCGGCGGCGGCGCAGTGAGGCGGCCGGCGGAGAGGCGTTCGGCGCGCGGCCGGCGCGCAGAGACGACGTACGGGGCCGCGGCGCGGTCTTCGCGAAGCGGCGGCGGCGGTCGTCGTGCGTCGATGGCGGCGAAGCGAGGGCGGCGGCGTGCAGGGTGCGGTCGTCGGCGTCGAGGAGGCGTCGGCGTCGGCGGCGCAGCGTCTTTTCACAGCGGTTTTCGGCGGAGGAAGAAGAACTGGCGCGGCCGTTCGCGCCGCGAGCTTTTATAGGGAGGAACCTTTAGTCTCGGTTGGTGTGGCCAACCGCGACTAAAGGGTATTTTTCGCCGGAATTTTGGTTCCCGCGGAAAAGACCCTTTAGTCGCGGTTGGTCTGGCCAACCGCGACTAAAGGTATTTTTCAAAATACTTTTCATTTTCAAAATGTTAAAAATACTAATAATATATCAAAAAAATCAGAAAAATAAAACTAATTCATTTCAAAATGTTAAAAATACAAATAATATATCAAAAAATCAGAAAAATAAAACTAATTCATTTCAAAATGTTAAAAATACAAATAATATATCAAAAAAATGAGAAAAATAAAACTAATTCATTTCAAAATATTAAAAATACAAATAATATATCAAAAAATTCAGAAAAATAAAACTAATTCATTTCAAAATGTTAAAAATACAAATAATATATCAAAAAAATCAGAAAAATAAAACTAATTCATTTCAAAATGTTAAAAATACAAATAATATATCAAAAAAATGAGAAAAATAAAACTAATTCATTTCAAAATGTTAAAAATACAAATAATATATCAAAAAATTCAGAAAAATAAAACTAATTCATTTCAAAATGTTAAAAATACAAATAGTTCTTTCCCGCCGCCTCTGCCTTCCCGCGCCCCTCTTCCCGCCAGTTCTTTCCTGCCTCTGTCTTCCCGCCTCTGTCTTTCACGGGCTTGCAGGAAAAAATTCCGAGGCGCAACTTCCGAAGATGCCATAGGGGGTGTGCACCGACGACATCTTCGAGAAGCTGTGCCACGGGAGATTTTCCAACCCTTTACCCAACACTGTTAGAGGAGATGGAGTCTTTCATGGGCTTGCAGGAAAATTTTCCCGAGGAGCAACTTCCGAAGATGCCGTAGGGCGTGTGCACCGACGACATCTTCGAGAAGCTGCGCCACGGGAGATTTTCCAACCCTTTACTCCATCCATGGGGATGAAACTCTCCCTACCTGCTAGGTTGGCTTGTTGGTCTGCTTGCCAAGGCGTATCGATGCTCCTTTTATAGGCACGGCGCCGCTTCTGCTTTGTCTTGTTCCTCCGACAGGGCGTCGTGCGCTACATGCTTTATCTCATCGAGCAGTGCGTCCACCCACGCGTCCTTATCGTGCTGACAGCTTTAGTCACGGTTGCACCCTCCAGCCGGGACTAAAGCTTACCCAAACGTCCTTATCCCACCGACAGTTTTCTTAGATGACACAAAAACCACATTTAGTCCCGGTTGCACCAACCAGCCGGGACTAAAGGTTAGATGACCAGCTCTGGATTCCTCTTCTTCCCGCCATTTCTTCCCTGTCTTCCCGCCTCTTTCTTCCCGCCACTTTCTTCCCGCCTCCTGTCTTCCCGCTCCCATTTTTCCCGCCATTTCTCACTACATATATGTAGCCCGGCTTGGCCAGCATTATCACATCTCTACAATCTCTCATCACTCTCTCATGGCTTCCACCGCACCCACTCTAACCTACCAGCAGGTGGAGGAGCTTTGCGCCTCGAACTACCCTTGTCCACCGGGCTACCGCGTCCCCACCGGCTGGAGCCTAAGCGCCGGCGGCGTGCCGGTCCCTCCCGTCCCTCAGGGTACTGCGCGCCGGGCGGCCATCACGAACCACTACTACCTCGACCTCACGCCGGAGCAGCGGATGAATCCCCGCTGGCATCCCGATAACCAGCATACTTGGGACGCCTTCTTCATCAATCGGCGTGAGAGGGTGCTCGCCAGGTATGAGGAGGACGGTCTGCCTCCTGGGAACTTCCACGAGGCCGGCCGTCGGCTATGGTGGTACGGCCGGACTCTGCAGAGCGTCATGGACTACATCACGGCTGGCGATATCCCCGCCTGCGCTACCCTCAGTTCGAGCCACGAGCGCCACCCGACAGCAGCGACGCAACAACAGCGGCACGGCGGCAACTTAGAAGGCGACGACTACCGGTACAACGGCGGCGGCTATGAAGACTACGAGTATGCATATTATACGCCTAGGCGTGAGTATGACTAAATCACTCCAAATTTCATGTATCATCAGTGGTATCTCGAATCATTCGAAAATGGACACCAAACACATCACGGGTAATATAATTCACATGATCCATTCAACAAAGTTTGGTACAATAAATTATTACACATCATTTCTTCCCTTGTGTCCCCAGCTTACGATTGTGCCGTATCCATGGAGCATCCTCATCATTTTACTTAATGCTTGGGTCGGTGTTCACTTTGAAGGGCGGAATTTCAGCAAACATATTATAATCTTCGACATGTCTGTCTTGTCCTCCACTCCCACGATGTTTCTTTTCCACTGAAAGAACAATGTGGCGCTTTGGATCATCGCATGATGTACTGATCGTTTTCTTATCTTTCCGTTTCCTCGGTTTGCTACTCATGTCCTTCACATAGAAAACCTGAGCGACATCTTTCGCTAGGACGAATGGTTCGTCAAGGTAACCAAGATTGTTGAAATCCACCATTGTCATTCCGTATTGCTGGTCCACCTTTACCCCACCTCCTGTTAGCTTGAACCATTTGCACCGGAACAAAGGGACCTTAAAGGAGGGTCCATAGTCAAGTTCCCATATCTCCTCTATGTAACCATAATATGTGACCTTTTGCCCATTCTCGGTTGCTGCATCAAAGCGGACACCACTGTTTTGGTTGGTGCTCTTTTTATCTTGGGCGATCGTGTAAAATGTATTCCCATTTATCTCGTACCCTTGGAAAGTCGTTATAGTCGAAGATGGTGTCTTGGCCAACATGTACAGCTGATCTACAACATCATTGTCATTCATTAAATGTTTTCTCAACCAAGCGCCGAAAGTCTCCATGTGGGCCTTCCTAATCCAGGATTCAGGCTTCCCGGGTTGTCCGAGCGTAAAATATTCTTGTGTTTCTCAAAGTACGGAGCCACCAAGCTGGAATTGGTCAAGACAGTGTGGTGTGCTTCGATCAGAGAATGGCCGTCCATACATATCGTTGATTTCCTTCCGATCGTGCCTTTTCCACTTAGTCTCCCCTCGTGCCGCGATCGAGGAAGACCAATCGGCTTAAGGTCAGGAACAAAGTCAACACAAAACTCAATTACCTCCTCATTTCCATAGCCCTTGGCGATGCTTCCTTCTGGCCTAGCACGGTTACGAACATATTTCTTTAATACTCACATGAACCTCTCGAAGGGGAACATATTGTGTAGAAATACAGGACCGTTAATAGAAATCTCTTCGACTAGGTGAACCAGGAGGTGCGTCTTAATATTGAAGAAGGATGGCGGGAACACCAACTCGAAACCGACAAGACATTGGATCACATCGTTACGTAACCGTGGTAGAACTTCTGGATTGATTACCTTCGAGAGATTGCATTGAGGAATGCACATAGCTTCACAATGGCTACTCGAACATTTTCCGGCAGGAGCCCCTCAAAGCAATCGGAAGCAATTGCGTCATAATCACGTGGCGATCGTGAGACTTCAGGTTTTGGAACTTTTTCTCCGCCATGTTTATTATTCCCTTTATATTGGACGAGAATCCAGACGGGACCTTCATACTGCTCGGGCATTCAAAAAGATGACCTTCTCTTCTTTGGTCGGAGCGTAGCTGGCACGACCTTTAAAGCATTCCGGATGCAGGTCATCAGTGTCTTTCAAACGTTGCTTTTACTGCCTTGCTTCGTTTGTATCATTTGTCTTCCCTTACACGCCCAAGAAGCTTAGGAGGTTCACGCATATATTCTTCGTAACGTGCATCACGTCGATTGCAGAGCGGACTTCTAGGACTTTCCAATATTCTAGCTCCCGAATATAGATTTCTTCTTCCACATGGCTGCGTGCCCGTCGGCTCCCTTTGGAACTGATTGTCCGCCGGGACCCTTTCCAAAGATGACTTTCAAATCCTTGACCATATCAAATACCTCAGCACCGGTGCGTTCGCGAGCTTCGGCCGGTGATCTGCCTTGCCGTTGTAATGCTTGCCTTTCTTTCTTCTTGGATGAATTTTCGGAAGAAATCGACGATGCCCAAGGTACACGTTCTTCTTACAATTTGGCAAATGTACACTTTCAGTCTCATGTAAGCGGTGCGTGCATGCATTGTATCCCTTATTTGACAGTCCCGAAAGGTTACTAAGAGCAGGCCAATCGTTGATGGTTACGAAAAGCAACGCTCGTAGGTCAAATTCCTCTTCTTTGTGCTCATCCCACACACGGACACCAGGTCTGCCCCACAGCTGTAAAAGTTCATCAACTAATGGCCTTAGGTACACATCGATGTCGTTGCCGGGTTGCTTCGGACCTTGGATGAGCACTGGCATCATAATGAACTTCCGCTTCATGCACAACCAAGGAGGAAGGTTGTAGATGCATAGAGTCACGGGCCAGGTGCTATGGCTGGAGCTCTGCTCGCCAAAAGGATTCATGCCATCTGTACTTAGACCAAATCTTATGTTCCTTGCGTCAGCTGCAAAATCTTTGAACTCTCTGTCGATCTTTCTCCATTGCGTTCCATCTGCGGGGTGTCTCAACTCCCCGTCCGACTTACGGTCCTCTTTGTGCCATCGCAACAACTTGGCATGCTCTTTGTTCCTGAACAGACGTTTCAACCGTGGTATTATAGGAGCATACCACATCACCTTGGCGGGAACCCTCTTCCTGGGTTTCTCGCCCTCAACATCGTCACCAGGGTCATCGCCTCTGATCTTATAACGCAATGCAGTGCATACCGGGCATTCATTCAAATTCTCGTATTCACCGCGGTAGAGGATGCAGTCGTTGATGCATGCATGTATCTTCAGAACCTCTAAACCTAGAGGGCGAGACAACCTTCTTTGCTTCGTACGTCTTTGGCGGGCAACTCGTTATTCTTTGGAAACATATTCTTCAACATTTTCAGCAAGTTTTCAAATGCCGAGTCAGCTACACCTGCTGTGCCTTCCATTTCAGCAAATCCGATTGTGCAGCCCAGCTTTTTCAGACCATCATCGCATCCGGGGTACAGCGACTTTCTGTGATCCTCTAACATGCGATCCAAATTCTCCCTCTACTTTTCAGTTTCGCAGCGTCTCCGTGCATCAGCAATGGTCCGACCAAGATCATCAACGGTCTCATCACGTGCCTCTTCTTCACCTTCACCTTCCCCTTCACCTTCCCCTTCACCTTCAGCATCCTCCATGAAAGTATCACCGAAATGAGCAAGATAGCTTTCATCGATGAAATCATCCCCTTCTTCATCTTCTTCCATTATAACCCCTCTTTCTCCATGCTTGGTCCAACAATTATAGCTTGGCATGAAACCGTGCGAAGCAGTGCAGGTGAACTTCTCTTGAGGAAGAGTAACCCTTCTGATTCTTACGGTCCAACACATGGACAGATAACAAAACCCTTCTGCTTGTTCGCATTAGCCACTACGAGGAAATCTTTCAAACCCGTAGTGAACTCGCCGGAGAGTCGGTTACCGTACATCCATTGCCGATTCATCTGCATTATTATAATATAAAATATATAATTAACCATCATGCATTTGTTAAACTAACTAGCTATAAACAATAGAAATTAAACAATGAACTACACACATGCATATTTTATCAATGACACATATGAAAGGTTCAAGTTGCTAACCGCGATCGAGGAGGAAAAAATAAATGAGGAAGCTCAAGTGTGGCTCCGACACTTCATATCATGTTTGTTTCATGCTCTTGGGGCATTTCATCAAACACTTTGTGTGCATAAGAGGAGCCAAAAGCAAACCTAACACCCCCTTGTGAAGTTTGTGAAGAGAAGTGGCACCAAATGGCTAAGTGCAGTGGGCTGAACGGTATATATGGGGTTGGGCTTTAGTCGCGGTTGGCCTGGCCAACCGCGACTAAAGGCCTTCGGGCACCTTTAGTCGCGGTTGGCCTGGCCAACCGCGACTAAAGCCCCTCACGTGCACCAGCTGGCCACCGAGCGCCCTGGGCCCAGGCCTTTGGTCGCGGTTCGCCTCCCGAACCGCGACTAAAGACTCCATTAGTCGCGGTTCCTATAGTTTCGCGACTAATGGGGCTGGACGGAAGCCTCTTTTTCTACCAGTGGTGCCAATATTAAGGAACTACCACAGCTCACTAGCGGTTCACTATCATTGCCACACTTTGTGGTGCAAGCTGGTGATGGTGACTCTAGCAGCAACCTTGTCCTACTACAACACACAGATCCTGCCGTACTAGAGATAACTAAACTTGAAAATGTGAAGTCTGCAGGAGAGGCACAACGTATAAAATTAATGGAAAAGCAAAGCCTGGAAGACTTGAAACTGGAGTGGATTGGAGATGTCGAGAGATTTGTGGATGACAAGATTCTATTGGAAAATCTAGTGCCACCAAGCACATTGAAGAAGTTGAAGATATGTGGTTATAATGGTGTCAGCTTTCCAGCCTGGCTAGTGAACCAAGTACCAAACCTAGAAAATTTGGTTCTCAGAGGTATGGCAAGCCTGGTTGAGTGGAACATGTCATACTCCAGTGGTGAAGAGCACGTGATTGAGAGACTGGAAATACATGATTGCCCCGTGTTAAGGATGAAACCGCTTCCACCAAAATGTAAATGCTTATTGATATCGAACAGTGATAATGTGTTATCATCATGGGAAGAGTGTACTGTGTCAGACACCAATGGTTCCTATTCTTCTCCAATAACCACTGAGTTGTCAGTTAAACACTGCATGGTACCTTTGCATCAGTGGAGATTGATTCAATACTTCTTTGGCCTCACTGTTTTGTCCATTGAAAACTGCAGTGATCTAACCGGCTCAGCAGACACCATCCAACATCTCTCCTCTTTGGAGAAACTGTGCCTGCAAGATCAAGACCAAGAAGAACTGCCAAAATGGATGGGTGAGCTCACATCTCTACAGGGTCTGACAATGGAAAGATGCAAATGGCTAAAAGGGTTTAACGAGAATATGAGGCAACTCACACAGCTAAAATCACTGTACTTGTCCACGTGCAAGATCATATCACTGCCTCATTGGTTAGGCGAATTAACCTCTCTCAAGGAACTCACCATAAAGGAGTGTGATGTCTTGAGATATTTGCCGGAAAGCATACAGCTACTCACCAACCTCCGAGTTCTGGCAATTAGTTGCTGCCCTGAACTAAAGTTTGTGATGGAACCAGAGGAGGGGAAGTTAAAGCTCACTCATAACCAAGAAAGGGTATGCGTCTTGCCCACCTCTCTCAAGGAATTTGGTATCTATAGATGTGAGGGTATCAAGTCTTTGCCTTGGGGCATACAACAACTCACCAACCTCAAAGCACTATACATTCGTGGTTGCCCTGAACTATATCAGTGGTGTCAATTAGAGGAGAACAACATGAAGCTACTTCACATAGGATATAAAGTATGTGGCCAGTCACACTTCTCTGCCGTACTAATCATGCTTTGCAATGCTTATTCATTCTTCTTTTCCTGATGTTAGAATATATTATGTCTTGCATCTCTTAGAGATGGTTCTTCCATGCAGAAATGTGTACATATCCATGTACTTTTCCATGAAATTTTTCTTTTTGTTAAATAGCACCTCGTTTTGCAAAATGTAGCAGTAGAAAAAAGACAAATTATCTGGTTTCTAGAGTATCTACTGATCGTAGCCACTACCAATGAAAAGATCGACACAGTAGCCTGGTGATTTGATTGCAGTACTAGCCAGTGCATCACACTTGGAACCATCTTTTTCTTTATCTGAACATAGCATTTGCCTTATGTATACCGCGTGTCATTCATATGACTAGAACACAAGCTAATCAAAGAATTGTCATTATATATTGATTTTACAAGAAATTCGCGAGGGCCTGAATTAACCTACAAGATGTCTTTCAGACCAATCATGCTCACGGCGTACTGGAAGCATCTCAACGCGGCCGTCTTAGATAACGCTAGACCCTCTGTGGTGACCCTGCTTGACACGATCAATTCCGAGGCGAGATCGCGGGCACAGGCAGGGGCCTGGGCATTTGCCAGTAGCTCCCCTAGGATAGCTTCTCTGGGTTGAGTTGTATGGCGTGGTGTTTACCCTTCTTTGGGAATGTACATAAATTCCTTTTCTATCAATGCATCGAAACACAAAGCTTTTTGAATTTTCGCAAAAAAAAAACCAATTTAGATTCATGGAGTCGAAGGAGGACCATCGGCAGAAAAGGAATCAGGAGACTTGCTTGTAATGATCTGAAGGGACAGAATCTGTAGCTAATTTGTCAGATAAAAAGAAAGCATGAATGTCAACATCATCAAAGGGTGATAACTCCGGTGAAATATTTGGGGTTTCTGTTAGTTTCGTCCTTTTGTAACTGAACATGCAGTATGTATCTGTAATCTCTGTGACATCGATCTATGCAATCCTGGTGATTAAGAGACATGCTTGTGCTGAGTATGACACACAACTGAAAGCAACAATTCGCTTAACATTTTTTACAACATGATACTTTTTTGTATTGATCTGGAGGTACAGTATCTGTTGCTAGCTCGTGAGAACAAACTAAAGAAAGCATAAACGTAAACAAGACGAAACGTTGAAATCTCAGAGCAACTCAGCACATGACTAACACTAGTATTTATTTGATAGTGTACTGGTGTTTTGTGCATTGGGTAGAGGAACAGAAAAAAAAACGATAGAGGGATATGCGGAATATGATGGATGTTGTATTGAGCCTCATGGGCGAGTATATATAGTGGTACAAGACATGGAGGCCAATAAGGCTCTCCTAGAGATAAGGTAGGAGACAGATTGCAAATCCTAAACTACCAAATACATGTACACGGAATATATCTCTAACATCCCCCCGCAGTCGTAGCGGTAGCGTCGTGAACAACTGGAGCGTCGTGGACGGTCAGACTGGAGAGCGAAGTCGAACCAGTGTGCTGACATCCCGCCGCAGTAGGAGCGGGAACGTCGTGGACGGTGTCGTGGCGCGATAGATTCAACTGTAGAGATTGCTGGTGAGGCTCATGCGAGGTGGTAACTCTTTGTGCCAATGTCGAGGTAGCCGAGGGCGTTGGGCGTTGCAGCCTTGGTCGGGGTTGCCGTGCGAGGGGTTGCCGTGGTTGATGTTGTGGTCGGGTGCCGGTGTCGAGGTAGCCGCAAGCGCATAGTGCGCGAGGAGAGTGACGGAGACGCATCGGGCAGTGGTCGAAAAGGGGTGTTGATGTCGAGTCAATGCAGTCCGAACCGTCGAGGACGAGGTGAGGCCCTAGTTTTGCCAGAACCAGGCCCACGTCGGGGACGAAGGCATACTTCGGTTTTGCCAGAACCGAGTACGCATAGAAGAAGTCGGTGACGCGGTCAAGGCAGACGTTGACGAAGTCGATGCCGATGAAGACATTGTCGAAGCCGATGAAGATGAGGCGCTGACCCAAGCTTGCCAGACTTGGGGACGCGTTGGGGACGAATGCACGTACCGGTGTTGCCAATACCGGGCGTGCGAGGGCAGGGACCATCATGGACTGTGTGCCAGTGTCAGGGGGACCAGCAGAGGAGGCCTCCAGAACGGTGGCGAATCGCAGAGCGGCGAAGAGGGAGAGGTGCCGATGCAGTTCGGGGTTGTCAAAGTAGAAGAAGTAGTCGGGGACGAGACGTTGACGCTAGCGACGAGGTCGTGGTGGACGGAGACGTAGAAGGCGGCGAAAAACCAGCAGCGGCCTGGAGTGGCCATGCTGGACGCCTAGACTGTCGTAGAGGTAGTCAGCGAGGCCTGCGACGACCAAGAGTGGCCATGCAGGTTACCTATGGTGGCGCGGCGGCGGTACTCGAAGTAGGCGAGGTAGATCCTGACAGCGTGAAGAAGACCATGCGCGGACGATGGTGACGCGCGCCAAGGGAGGCGGCGCGAGGGTGGCCTGGGACATCGGTGTGCGGGGACGGCGAAGTAGACTGCGTGCGGCGACGTCTTGGCCCGAGGGGCCGGCGTAGCTGTAGGGCGCGGGGCGCGAGTCGATGCAGCGGCGGGAGGCCACCAGCGACGTACACGCTTTGGAAGGCGCGTCGGAGGCCGGTAGTGTGGACCAAAGGCGGCGGCGCTGCGGCCCGAAGGAGCGACACGGCGGCAGCCCGATGCTCGATCGGTGGTACGCGCGTGCTTGGGGACGTGCTTGGCGGAGACGTGCACGCGATCGGTTGATCAGACCGATGGCGGCGCTGTACGCGCCATGGCATGGGCGACGCACATATCGAAGGCGATGGCGACGTTGTCGATGATGTCCCGGGCGATGACGGCGAAGATGAACCGGCGATGGAGACCGCGCGGGCGAGATAGCCTGCTGCGTCGCACGTAGGCGTCCCGTGTGTGACGTGCGCGGCCGTGCCGCGCGGTTGATCAAGATGGTCGGTGCAGATCGACGCCGTTGTTGGAGTAGAGGCGTAGGCGGACGACGGTGATGGACGACTCAATCCGATCTAAGATCGGTAAATCAAAAAAGACAACCTATCAAGAGATCCGAGAAAAAGACTTACAGGGCAGCCTATCACGGATCGGCGGACCGACCCTGCATATGGGTTGCGCAGCCCCGTCGGAGATCATGGAGATCGACCTCCCTGGGGCGGCGCGGTGCGGAAACGTTTGCGGTGGCTAGATCTAGAATCTTGCGGCTGATACCATGTAAAACGATAGAGGGATATGCGGAATATGATGGATGTTGTATTGAGCCTCATGAGCGAGTATATATAGTGGTACAAGACTTGGAGGCCAAGAAATCTCTCCTAGAGATAAGATAGGAGATGGATTGCAAATCCTAAACTACCAAATACATGTACATGAAATATATCTTTAAGAGTTGGAACTTGGGCATTAAATTTATTCTACCTCATTAGTGTCCCAGCCTGACAGAACATCACCGATTTCGTGATTAAGATGTGCACCGCGTATCCGCTCGTATGGATAGTGTGTATGCATGAAAAAGAAGGCATATACTACTATTTGACCAACTGGATAGTGTGTCCGCGTATCTCAATACTCAAAGGACAGTACTAGGCCGTCTTCTAGGATCTGATTTCCCAGCCTCCTGGTTCTCGTCCTGACACGTGTCCTTTTTCTGTTGGGTAGCAAGAAAAATCTTATTTTTTGCTTTAGTGTAGCAAAAAACGGTTCACCCACGAAATAAAAGAAAGAGGCTAAGCTCGTCAAACAAACCACCGGAGACTCGCCGGAGATCACGTAGCAAAAAATTATGCTATTGTAGCAAAAATGAATAACGTCGGGGGGAACTCGCCGGAGTACTCACCGGACACCCCGCCGGAGATCCCCGTAGCAAACATATTTTGCAATTGTAGCAAATCTGTAAAAATGTTGTGGCAAAAAATTTAATCATATGTTGCAAATCCTTGGAGACATCAACCGAGACCTCGCCTGCAATCGGCATCAGCGCCATCCAAGGTTGAAGCAACTCCATCTGCTCAAGGCAGCAAGGCCCGAAACAGCCAGTTTCAACGCCTGACGTCTAAGATAGCAAAAATTCGTTCTCCGCCGGTAGGAAAAATCTCTCCTCCACCGGTAGCAACGCCGGAGGCCTAAGTTAGCAAAATCGGCTTCCGCCGGTATCAACACCGGAGGCGCTTGGGAGCCTCTCACTAGGCGCGCACCGATCCAGGTCGACCCGGATGGGGAACCAGACGGGAGCACACACCGGCGAAAAGAAGCAGGTCAGGGCAGGCCCGTTGGTGGAGGAGCCAGCCACGACGGGTGTGCCGGCGGAGGTGCTAGGCAGGGGGTTGACCTCGGAGGGCTGCACATGCAGGGGTCGGGAACCGGTCTTGCCGAGCGAGTTCGCGACCAAGGCGAGCCACATGCGGAGCCAGGGTATCCTCGACGGGAGGCTGCTGCAGCCGCGAATCTGGCCGGACACTGGTAGAAAAAGGGCCTTTAGTTCCGGTTCACAACGGGCTTTAGTCCCGGTTGTGCAACTGGAACTAAAGGGTCGCGACTAAAGCCCCCCCTTTAGTCCCGGTTGCTTACGAACCGGGACTAAAGGCCCCGCCACGTGGGCGGCTGGCGTGCTAGGGGGCGAAGGACCTTTAGTCCCGGTTTGCCACACGAACCGGGACTAAAGGCTATTTTCGTTAATTTTTTTTAATTCATTTGGATTTCTAATTATTTTTCACTCCCTATTTTTTTTTCTATTTTTTCAGAATTTCTATTATTTCAGTTATTTGCATAGTTTAGTCTCTATCTCTAACTACACTTATCTCTAGTCAAATTATTTACTCTTAGTCAAACTTCCCGCTCGGTCACCCATCCTCCCACTACTCTAGCACTAGCACGCTTAACTTCCGAGTTCCATCCCGTCCCACATCCAAGTGCTTCGCGCGCATGTATGTGATACTAGTATCATATCAATCCTATTAACATGTTGATCGATGTCACATTTTTTTATTGTTTGAATTTTAAATAAATGTTTTAATAAACAAAAGTAATGATGTAATGATAATCTTGAATAAATAAATAAACATTAACTTTTTAATTTGTATTATTTCTAATTTTTTTAATTTTTTAATTTTTTAAATATTTATTTTTTTGCCAACCTAAAAATTTGAAATTCTAAAAATTGGGTAAAAGTAATAGTAATCTTTATGCAGGATGCAATTATTAATTTTAATTTTTTAAAAAATTTAAAAAATATAAAATCCGTAATTTATAGCAAAAACTAAAATCTTCCTGCTTTCATATTTTCATTTGGAATTTTGAGAATCTAAAAATTGGCTAACCGGGTAAACCCGGGTGAATTCGGATGTAACTTTTTCCCATGATCATTTTGATATATTATACGTTTTTTTTTCGACGTCGTATGCAAAAGTTAATGCGATGGTACCATTTTTCAAACCTTTTTTGCAAAAAAAGTGAAAATTCAAATTTGTTAATTTTCCCTAATAGTAGGTTGCATAACATACAAAAATCTGAAAACATTTTAGTTTTTGAATTTTCTACCATTTTCTTTTCTATTTTATAGTGTTAAAAAAGACGATACACGGGGGGGGGGGGGGGTGAAGGGGGCGTGGGGAGTAAAAAACCTGGAGACACCTTTAGTCCCGGTTGGGGACACCAACCGCGACTAAAGGGTACCCTTTAGTCCCGGTTGGTGTCCCCAACCGCGACTAAAGGTGTCTGCGCCGGTTGCAGCCCACCGTGGCCCTTTAGTCCCGGTTGGTGGAGCATTAGTCGCGGGTCGGCTCCCGAACCGCGACTAAAGACCCCTTTAGTCGCGGTTCGAAATATTTGGGGACTAAAAGGGTCGTCTGGAAGGTCTTTTTTCTACTAGTGGGAGCTTGGAAGGCTGGGTAGCAGCGCCAAACAACTGCGAGCGCCCCGCTAGAGCTTCAGGGTGCGGGGGAAGACGACAAGGTAGCTGGGATTTTGGCCAACGACGACGGGTGTGGTGGCAGCCATGGCCGCACCTCGCGGCGGCGCGGGAGTCCGCTACAGGAGCACATGGTTGCCGGCGGCGAGAGACTACAAATCTGGGATTGTAGCGGTATCAAGTGTTTGCCTGAGGGCATGGAACAACTCAGCAACCTCCAAACACTAGATATTGTTTGGTGCCCTGATCTAAAGCAGTGGTGTGAATTAGAGGAGAACAAGATGAAGGTGGCTCACATAGAAATAAAGGTACGGTCCCTACCAAGCTGGCTCTATGTAGTACTAATCTTATTTTACTATTACGTACTCTTTCCCCTTTTCTTATATATTAGAATTTATTCTTTCATACATTTCTTACAGAGGGTTCTTTCATGCGAAAATGCCTACATATTCATGTAGTTTGTCTTGCAATCATCATTTTGTTAAGCAACACCTCGTTTTGCAAAAATATAGTGGTAGAAAAAGATGAATTCTCTGGTTTCTAGAGTACATCTTCCGATCGTAGCCACTACCCATGGAATGATCGACATAATAACCTAGGGATTTGTTTGCAGTACTAACCAGTGTGTCACACTTGGAACCATCTTTTTACTTATCTGAATGTAACATTTGCCTTATGTATACAGCTTATCATTCATATGAACTAGAACCCAAGTTGATAAAATTATTGTTATTATTCGTTTTGCAGTATATTATACGCACACAGCAGGCTGCAAAATTTAGGCCATGAATTACATTGCAAGATTTCGTTCAGGACGATTTGGATTCATTGAGTTGAAGGAGGACCATCACGAGAAGTGGAATTGTGATTCTTGCTTGCAATCTGGAGGGATATAATTTCTACCATAGGTTGTTCGATTGAAAGAAAGCATGAATGTCAACGTGATGATTGTAATCAAACAATTTGTAATGTCTGGGGGCTCTGTTAGTTTGCTCCTTTTGTAATCAAACAATTTGTAATATCTGTGGCATCCATCTTTCCCGTCCTGATGATTAAGGTACATGCAACACTCGCTCAGCACTTATAGAGCATGGTACTTTCTTGTGATGATCTGGTGGTACAGTATCTATTTGACTGTGTACTGGTGTTTTGTGCATTGGGTAGGGGAACAGAAAATGAGCATGCCCGAATCAGACTGTTGTTCTGGCTCGGGCATTAGACTTATTCTACCTCATCTAGTGTCCGAGCCTGACGGAACACCATTCAAGCAAAAGAACATATATGCTATCTAATAAACTGGAAACTGAATCTCAAAATATGTATACTCGTCATTCATTTTCTGCAAAAATATCATCCACCTTCAAAAACCCATTTGTATGTTGTGGAAGGAAGAAGAAACTTACAGAGCGATCTTGAGTTCCCCAGTTGCACACGCCGGTTGTCCTTCCCGTCGTCATCCATTGAGTCCACATGCCGGTTGCCGGCAGGTCCGATGAACTCAAATGGGGGTGGAAAACGAACAGCGACTCGCCACCATGCCGCATCGTGTCCTCGCCGCAGATTCTGGCACCTGGCAAAGGGAATAGCGCAACATTGAGCAGCTGCTCTGTTTCGCGCCACGAAACAGGGCAGGGCGCCGACAAATCCACAACTCGTGCGCCAACCCCACTCAGATCTCCAGTCGCTGCGTACGCCTCCGCCACTTCCTTCATCGGGTCCGCACACCTGCTAGGAGTTCAGGACGCGAGGTGGGGATGCACCTCCTTTCGCGTTTAGGCTGCCTCCGACGCGTGGTACTTTTTTGTCTCGCCTCAGTTCGTCCTACATTTTGTAAAGTTTGTACACTCCGATTTTGTGTGATCCAAATACCATGGTTTAAGAGCATCTATAGCCGTGTTCCGTAAAACCTAAAACGTCTCTAAAGAGATTTAGGATAAGCTGGACATCCAGGCATGCGCTCCAATGTTCTTTTCCATCCGATGCGGGCTAATATGGTGTCCGACATCCTAACCAATCCCCGCTACACACATGACACTGCTGGGACGCTGGATGTAACCAAAAGCTGTGTCGCCAGTGGCGGGACAACCTCGACAGCCACACAGAGGAACACGAGGTTTTACGCTGTCACCTACCTCCAGTCAAGCGGTGTAATGGCCGCGTACACTACTAGGAAAAGGCCTAGCCATAAGATGGGTGCTAGTGACGCATCAGGAAGGCAGTGCGCCACTACTACTTAGCAGTGGCGCACCAGAAAGTGGTGGGCCACTGTTAAAAATGTAGTAGTGGCGCACCTCTTCTGTCGTGCGCCATCACTAAAGGGGAGCCTGAGCCCAGGTTCCTTACCCAACCTAGTAGTGGCGCACTGTCATGAGGTGCGCCACTGCTGTCTTGACTCCCTATGGCGCACTGCATAGTGATGCGCCACTGCTAGGAGGTGGCCAGGGCCACTTTATAGATGGGAGCCTTACCAATGGCGCACTGCTGTGGTGCGCCACTACTAGCTATGGCGCACCACTCTGAAGGTGCGCCACTACTAAGTTGGGCAGGAGTTGATGGTGGTGGTACCAGGTCAGCAGTGGCGCACCACTTAGCAGTGCGCCATTGCTACGTCGCCCTAGCAGTGGCGCACCACCTAGCAGTGCGCCACTGCTAACCTGGGACCATTTCCTGCTTTTCCCCCTCCCCCACATGTACCACCCACTTTCCCCAAACACTCTTCCACCACCACCTCCCACCAAATCTAGATCTGGTCGTGTTGCCCCTCCTCCCCACCTCATTTTCACCTCTTCATTCACCCATATTAAGTTGGTAAACTTAATTTTCTTGATAGGTAAGTAAGGGTGAAGCTTTCTATAGCTCAATACCCTACTCAATCTCAACTTTTTTCCTCATCCAACACTCTCGGTCTCGCCGTATCGGTAACTTTGTTGGTTTTATGCTTTGTGTGTGACCGGTTACGATCGTCTTGCACACGTGTGTGTGCATATATGTTATGCGAAGCTCCACATGTGTTGTGCATGCGCGAAGCGATGCGAAGCCTCCACATGTGTTGTATATGCGAAGCCTCCACACATGTGTTGCATGTTTTTGTTTGCAGGGATTTGAAATGCGATGGAGTTGCCAATATTTTGCCGAAACGTTGATTCATTTCCGTTTCGGCGAATAATGGGCATACTACGCATATACATATGTCCTATTTTTAGGGAAGGTCACGCCCCAAAATTTTCTTTTGGTATACTAAGATATCCATTTTCTCTATACCCGCAGGCGACCATGGTCCGCATGATGAGCGAAGGAGTAGTGGCTAGGTTTTTGAAAGCCGTGACGGCCGAGATGATTAAAAATAACCAAAAGGAGATAAGATGTCCGTGTCAAAGATGCAAGTTGACGAGCCTTATGGACCCTAAAGCCGATATGGTGCGGGACCACCTTCTCATGCGTGGTTTCATGGATGGCTATCGGTGGGAAGGCGATGAAGATGATTATGAATTTGTCCATGGGATTTCAAGAAATAAGGAAGGAGGTGAGCACCATGTAGAAGATCCCGGACATGATCAGGATGTAGAAGATCCCGGACATGATCAGGATGTAGAAGATCCCGGAGATGATCATGATCACAATGTAGGAGATCCTGGACCTGATGATGAGGAAGATCAAGATGGAGGTCATCATGACGATCATGGAGATGAAGACGATGGACCATCGTCGATGGACTGGGTGCAGGACCCTTATCTTCAAGAGCTGCTTCTCAAGCAGACGAGTAACGCAAGAGCTGCCGCCCGAGAGAAAGCCAAGATGGATCAACTGGAGGTAGACGCGGTTACTCCATTGTATGAAGGATGCAGGCCGGAGGATACCCGCCTGAAAGTAACGCTCATGGCTCTGGAGATGAAGGTAAAGCACAAAATGACCGACACATCCTTCAACGACAACATGTCATTCTGGCACGAACGTCTTCCCAAAGGTAACACGTGTCCGACTAGTATCGAGGAGGCCAAGAAAATCGTGTGTCCTCTGGATTTACCGCACGTGAAATACCATGTGTGCTTGAACGATTGCATCATTTATCGGAACGAGCACGCGGAGTCTACCATATGTCCGGAGTGCGGCGTCAGTCGGTACAAGAAGGGGAAGAAAGCTCCTCGGAAGGTGGTGTGGTACTTTCCGATCACTCCTCGTCTGCAGCGGTATTTCGCGGACCCTAAGCAGGCAAAGCTAATGCGCTGGCACGCGGAGATGAGGAAGGGAGAAGATGACGCAGATGATCCGGACAAAAAGAAAAAGGACAGGATGTTGAGACACCCTTCGGATGCTAGCCAGTGGAATGCGTTGAACCTCGAGTACCCAGAATTTGGGGACGATCCTAGGAACATAAGGCTGGGTGCGAGCACCGATGGAGTCAATCCGTTTGGCAGCCAGAGCAGCACGCATAGCACCTGGCCCGTGTTTGTGTGGATGTACAACCTCCCCCCCTGGTTGTGCATGAAGAGGAAGTACATTCAAATGAGTATGCTAATTGAAGGGCCGAAACAACCAGGGAACGACATCAATCTGTATATGGGGCTTCTGAAAGAGGAGCTAGCCACGCTATGGGACACGCCTGCCAATACGTGGGACGCCGCCGCGGAAGAATATTTCCCTATGAGAGCCGCACTGCTCACGACGGTGCACGACTTTCTCGGTTACGGATATGTCGCGGGGCAGGTGGTCCACGGATTCAATGCATGCGTCAGGTGCATGGATGACACAACGTACCGCCAGCTAGATAGAGATCCCGGGTCCTCGAAAACTGTGTTCATGGGACATCGAAGGTGGCTTCGCGACGACGACCCATGGAGGAAACGCGGATCTGCTCGATGGTCAAGACGAACCCCGAAGATGGCCACGTACGAGAAGCGGCGAGCAAATAGATGAGCTATTGAAAAATTGGAAAGAGTGCCCACCGCCGGGAAAGAAGCGAAAGGCGCCGGAGCCGCTGCTTAAGGTATGGAAGACGAGGTTTGTTTTCTGGGACTTGCCGTACTGGAAGAACCTCCGTGTGCCTCACAGCCTTGATGTCATGCACATCACGAAGAACGTGTGCGAGAGTCTGCTTGGTACCCTCCTCAACATGCCAGAGAGGACCAAAGATGGGCCGAAAGCAAGGTACGACTTGCTATCAATTGGGATCAGGGAGGAGCTTCACGTGGGACGCCCTAATGATGATGATGATGATGACGATGACGATGATGATGATGAGGCGGAGGACACGCAAAGTCATCGCAGGGGCAAAAAGGCCAAGAAGATCGAATATTACTGCCCCCCCGCGTGCTTCACTCTAAGTCAGAAGGAGATCGAGCAGTTTTTCGACTGTCTCCTAGGAGTAAAACTTTCTTACGGTTACGCGGGGAAGATAAGCAGGTACCTAGACAAAGCGAAGCAGAGGTTCAGCGGGATGAAGTCTCACGACTGTCACGTGCTGATGACGTAGATACTTCCGGTTGCAATCCGTGGGATCATGGACGCGCACGTCCGTGAAACGCTTTTTGGCCTATGCAACTTTTTCGACGTCATCTCTCGGAAGTCTGTTGGCGTGAGGCAACTTAGAAGGCTACAGGAAGAGATCGTGGTGATACTGTGCGAGCTTGAGATGTACTACCCGCCTGCATTCTTCGAAGTTATGGTGCATCTGCTGGTACATATCGTGGAGGATATCATCCAACTGGGGCCGACGTTCCTGCACAGCATGATGCCGTTCGAAAGGATGAATGGTGTCATCAAAGGGTACGTTCGCAACAGGGCACGTCCAGACGGAAGCATAGCCAAGGGCTTTCTGACCGAAGAGTGCATCTCCTTCTGCACGAGTTATCTAGAAATCGAGAACCCCGTTGGTCTGCCCGTAAACAGGCACCTCGGGAAGCTCGCTGGATGGGGTCACCGCGAGGGTAGCCGTGAAATGCATGTCGACTTCAAGGGTCGAATCGCCGACTTTGAAAGAGCAAACCTAGTCGTGCTACAACACATACACGTGGTCGATCCTTGGGTGGTAGAGCACAAAACCTTCATCGCAAAGACGTACAATGACCAGGGCCAACAGAGGACGGACGGAGATATAATCAAAGAGCACAACTCAACCTTCACGCGGTGGTTCAAGGACAAGATGCTGACGTACCCTATAGACGAGGATTCTTCTGCGGAAGAAAAACTCATATTCGCCTTGTCACAGGGCGCCGAACACAACCTGATGACATTTCAGGCGTACGATATCAACGGCTACACATTCTACACCGAGGAAAAGGACATGAAGAGCGATTATCAGAACTCCGGGGTAACAATGGAATCCTACACCGGTGACATCAAGCAGAGATACTACGGAAAGATCGAGGAGATCTGGGAGCTGAGCTACGCCGGAGAGAATGTGCCGATGTTCCGTGTCAGGTGGGCCAAGAACGTCGTAAAAGAAGACCGGCATTTCACCACCATGGTTATACCCGAAGCCAAATCCAAGATAGCGGGCGCAAAGGTCACCGCGAAATATGAGCCATGGGTACTAGCTTCCCAAGTGGACCAATGCTTCTTCATTACCGACCCGCAAAAGCCCAGCCGTGTTGTCGTGAGGAGAGGCAAAAGGAGCATCATCGGAATGGATGGAGCCGCCAACGAGCTAGACTTCGACCAGTACGGCGATCCGAAGATGGAAGATGATGACGACGATGATGAAGAACCATACACAACAAGAAGAAGCAGGACCACCCTACCTAAAGGCCGTCCATTCAAGAGAAGAAGTCTAGGAGTCCCGGGGCTAAATTATTCAACCGCGAGAAAGAAGGGCAAGAAGATTGTGAAAAGATAATTATGTATGATTTTCTTGTATGAATAATGGATGTCATATTGTTAATCTACACATTGTACCGATCAAAATAGACATATAATTTATATTTTTGGATATTTTCTAGATTCTATATTACTTTAAATATTCTACATAATTATAATTATTTATGCCTTTTATTTTGGTGTATTATGCTATTTATTATAGTGTTAAATCAATTTAATAAAAAAGTGAAAAAAATTGGGCCGCCAGGGTTCGAACCTGGCCGGCCAGGTTTGGCAAACCAACCAGGGGACAGAGCCAGTGCGGTACTAATCGATTTCTGTCAAACCCTGGTTTGTTTGCGTTTTGACCCAAACCTAAAGTGGTAGTGGCGCACCCTTAGAGGTGCGCCATTGCTAAGCCTCATAGTGGCGCACCCCTAGAGGTGCGCTATTGCTAAGGGCATCTGGGACTTAGCCAAAAACCCCCCCGTCCCGACCATCCTGGCATCCTCCCCACTCGATCTCGATTCACCACCGCCCCCTCTCCGACGCCGGCGGCCACCCCTCCCTCGATTCACCTCGGACCCCGGCGACGCGAGCGACCACAGACCCCGGCGGCGTCACGCAGGTACCCCTCGATTCACCTCCCCGCTGGCGGCCGCCTCCCCCCTCGATTCACCTCGATCCCCACCCGCCTCACGTTCTCTCCCCCACGCAGATCCTCTCAAGCTCGCCGCGGAGCAGGAGCAGCACGTCGGCGACCTCCTTGCCGCCTTCCTCGTCTACGACCTCCTCGTCTGCGACCTCGTCGCCGCGGCGCAGGTTCTTCCTCGCCACCTTCCTCGTCTGCTCCAAGACCACCGCCCCCGCCGCGCACCGAACCACGCCGACACCGCTCGACGGCCTGCTCCAACCCCAATCTCGCAGGTGAATCCCGCTCAATCCTGGATCGTGGATGGATGGATAGGCACAGGCACGGTCCTTGTGAAATGGCCATGCACTTCAGTGAAAACAATCTGTTTGCAGTTCCTTGCACATTATTAGATGATACTGTCATGACAATTTAGATGGAAATGATCATGGAATTTGAAGACGCTTCTAGAGTTAACAACATGACTTGATTATAGTTGAGTTTAGCTTAGTTTTCTTTAAATGACTTGAGCACTGGCATTCATTGATGCAACATAGCTTGGGAAAGGAGATGCCAATATGTTTTCTCGATTATCTCTGTATACCCCGCATGGAATTGGCCTAATCATTTTGTGATTCTGGTTACTGGCAGTTCATGCTAACATGGGTAACATAGGGGTTGTCAAGATGCTTGCAGTGATTCACGATAAACTAATAGTCACCACGATTTACACTAAAGAAAATTCGTACTTGATAGTCTAGTGAAGCAAAAGAAAATTGCTAAGTAAACTAGTCTGTGCACCTTATGCAAACCAAATGAGGAATTTTGATTTCACAAAAGGTGGTTCTCTGTAGTTCATTGGAGTTCGTTGTTGCAAATCCAGCTAGTTAGTGTAATGCACATTTATTTTGCTATGGTGTGCCCAAGCGTACTTGATTACTTTCGGTTATGTAACATGCTAGGTGTGCTTTTGATAATAGGAATTACTGCCCTGCTAACTGAACCCGAAAGTAATTTACTATCAATTCATTTGATGATAGGTACTGCAGTGCTAAGTGAAGCAAAATAATTGTAGAAGCAAAATAATATTGTAGAAGCAATTCTGTGACCAAGAAGAATTTATAAGAATCCATTTGAAACATATCCAGAGTACAACTCACTATTGAAACATATGCCTAGGTTACTGAATCCATTTGAAACATATCTAGGATGTGTTTTAACTCTCAGCCAAGTACTATTTGATCCTCCCATGAATTTATATCTGTTTACTTCTTGTTGGAGATACTGTGCAAGATATTTAGTTGGTACTAGAGAGAAATTTCTTTTATTTATTTACGACTTCCAGTAACCTTCATAGCTTCTTTGTTTAGGTGCTCCAGTTGCTGCAACCTCGTCGGCACCCTTCATCGACTTGGAGCCAGACCTGCTCGAGCGTCGTCGTCTTCTTCCCGGAGCGTCGTCGTCTTCTTCCCGGAGCCGGACCTGCTCATTTGTTATTGCTGCTTCTGGTAATTGCTTCAGGCCTTCTACTTGCATTGCTATAGCTTGCTGCTGCTAGCTTGGTGCTAGCTGCTGCTAGCTTGCTTGCTGCTGCTAGCTTGGTGCTGCTTCTAGCTTGGTGCTAGCTTGCTGGCTGCTGCTAGCTTGCTGCTACTAGCTTGCTGCTGCTACTAGGTGCTGTTGGATGGTGCTACTGGCTGCTCAGCTGGTGTATATGTGCTATGGTGCTCAGCTGGTCGATATGTGCTATGGTGCTCAATTGGTGTACATGTGCTATGGTGCTCAGCTGGATTTTTTGATGTATATGTGCCATGGCGCTCAGCTGGTGGATTGTTTTGCTAGTGTATATGGTGTCATATTCATGTGCAGGGATCAACTGAGTTGCCCATTATCACCGAAATGTTGATTCATTTTCGTTTCGGCGAAAATGGGGCACTCCTATGTCCATAAATTAGCATAGGTCATGCCCAATTTTTCCGTGGAATTTTGCGCTAACTTTATGCATTTTTTCCTACTTAGTTCGAACATGGCCGACAACGATGAGGCCGGCGGCAGCGGCAGCAAGCCATTCTGGATGATAACCGATGAAATGGAGGTGATGGAGTCACAACCTCGCCGCGACGACAGCGAGGATGATGGCACCGATCCAGAGTACCGAGCGGATGATGCCGCCGAGGATGACACCACTGACGATGGTGCCGCCGAGGATGACACCACGGATGGCGGCGAACACATGGACGGCGGTGAACACATGGATGGTGGCGAGCCGAAGAAGCAACGGAGGGAGCGTCGCCCGAATGTGCTCAGCACCGTGAAGCAGGCATTCACCGAAGTGGACGCCAGTGGGCATCCAATGGCGCCCCCTGAACTAGTCAAAGGGTACTCGGCCCAACTCGGGTGCATCCTCCGGAGCACGGTCTCGATCAACACCGAGAACCTCAGGCATCCTGACCGAGCGAATTTGCGCTCCCTCCTATTCACGAAGCTGCACGAACGATACGAGTTCCCGGTGGACTGCTCAGAAAAACGTCTCATGCGGAACAAAGTGCACAATGCCGCCCTCACGAAGATGAGCACCGCCCTCGCTAGTTGGAGGAACCGAGTGAAGAAAATGATTCAGAATGGTGAGAGTTACGAGAAGATCAAGGAGTCAAATCCTTCGATCACCGAGAAAGACTACGCTGATTTCAAGATCAAGTGCGAGAGCGAGTCAACGTCGGATTCTAGTCAGTGGGGGAAGGACATGCGGAAACTGAACTTAGGCACCCACAAACTTGGTCCTGGCGGGTTTAGGGCGGCGCAACCGAAATGGGACGCCCAGGATAAGGAGCGTGTGAAGAACGGCCTCCAACCCCTCTTCTCACAATACAAAAACAAGCAAACCAGGCAGTTTCTCCTGGCCCGGTACCGTGTTGACCCGAAAACAAAGGAGCTCACCACCAATCCGGAGGTGAAGGAGTTTGAGGCTCTTCTGGTAAGGAATGCACCCGCTTAATTAGCTCCTTTATGGTTGCATTCGAATTGATGAATCCAAATTACTAAGTGGTTCATGCATGTTCCTCCCGTAGGCTAAGGAGGAAGCTGCTAAGGAAGGCGAAAAGGAAGCTGAAATCAGTAGCGGCGCGGGGTCCACGAGCTCCTCGCAGTGTGCCCCTTGGGACAACCCTTTAAATAGGGCGTTGAATGCCCACAAGAAGAGGGATCCATTGAGTAAGCCGACGTCGGCTGGTCGTGTGGTCGGCGAAGGATTGTCTATGAAATGGTCGGATTACTATAAGTCGGGGAAAAAGGAGAAAAAGGCCACCATCGATGAGAAGGAGGTCGCACATCTCAAGGCACAAGTTGCGCAGATCCCGACATTGGTCGAGGAGCAAGTGCGACAACAAGTGCAACATATCGTGGAGACCCAACAGAGGACGCAACGACAGCAAGTGGAGGACCAAGTGGGCACGACGCTTAGCTCTATCATCCCTACCTTGGTTGCCGGTCTGGACGCGTGGTATAGGGGAGGAAAAAAGGGGTCTCCCCCGGTTCCCAGTTTCACAGGCAGCAACTCGCACAACGTGGAGCCATCGGTGAGTCCGCAGGCGGCAACAATGGTGTCTCCGGCGGCGCCAACTTTGGTTGCTCCGGCAGCGCCAACATTGGTGTCTCCGGCGGCGCCAACCTTGGTGGCTCCGGTGGCGCCACCCTTGGTGGCTCCGGCGGCGCCAACCTTGGTGACTCCCGCGGCGCCATTACTTCAGCTACATGCACCCGTCGCTGCGGATAATACGCCGCCCGGCACCGCGCCAACAAGCGGCCACTCCATCAGTTGCACGCCCGCCGTCGGTGGTGCCTCGACCTTAGCCGAGCTGGACGCCATCACGGTAACCAACCCTCGGCCGATGACTTCCATATCCTTGCCTTTGACTAGCCATCCCTAACGCCCTACATGTTTTCCGCAGGGCGCCGCCGACGTCCCATGCACTCTCCTGCAGTTTGTGAACGGCGAGTTGATCGATGTTGCCAAGGTCAAAATCGTTCAACCGAGCAACCGCCAGTTCCACGGCGCACCCATGCAACCCAACCAGTATAGGATTCAACTGGTTCGGGTGCTGAGTGGCTACGATGACGTGCTACCTCCCTTTCAACCCCATGGTGCCGACGAAGATGATGTCCTTACCCTCCACCAATGCTTCAATTGGTCCATGCTTTGGCCAAAGAGCCAGATTCGTTTGGGGGCGAGGGACACCACCCCACAGACAGAACCCCCAGCCGTGCCGGCGCCAAGCCATGGCAAGACCACCCCAACGGTGCCGCCATCAGCTGATGAGGAGATGCAGATGGCGCAGGATCCGAACGATGGTCCGGACGAGGACAGTACGTTTGCCAACCTTGACTGCCACTACGATTTTGCGGCGGACTACGATCTGATTAGCCAACCCCTTCAAGCTGCCGCCGCGGGGAAACCCAATTGCAACAAGCGTCTATTCAGTTCTCAGGAGACGCCTCCAGCTGCTGACTTCACCGAGACTCAGCGGACAGCCGGTGTGAAAAGTGTTATCAGCCCTAACACACTCAAGAAGGCTTGCGATGAGGAGAATGCAAAGGCAATGAATCCGAAGCCGAAGGGACGGAAAAGAAAGAAGAAGGACGACAAGTCTGCCAGCTAGCCGGCACCGATCCGTGCTCAGGACGGGCCACTAGTGCCCAAGGATATCGAGTCGAGGGTGCATGTGTCGGGTGAGCCGATGCTAATTAAAAGATTGTATGATGCTGCACCCGGTGCTATGCGATCTCTGGTGGACGGTGTTTGGCATATGGAGGAGCGGCGTCTCAAGGAGAAAGATAATGGATACCCGGTGTATGTGGCCAAGGTGCCCTCGGGCCATGGCTTTGTCGATAGCGGCTTCGCCCAGAAGATCTTCTTGCGGTATGATGACATCTTCGCCATGTTGAACAGTTATCCGCTGCACTACACCTTCGTTCGCCTATACTCGCTCAGTAAGGCGATACGGATCATTAGAGACAATACCCCGAGCATCGCGATAGCCGACCCCTTCTACATGCGTGCCGTCCACTTGGCCAGCGTCGGTGACCGGAAAGTGGCGTCTGATTACCTCAAAGGCTTCTTTCTAGCGAACCAGAAGAAGTACAACCTCCTCCTGCCTGTATGTCCCGAGTAAGTCATCCCCTCACCGGTCTTAACACGTGATTTTTTTAGATTTCAATCGTCCTGTTCTTAAACATTATGTTTTCTACGCAGAGACAATACCTGCACACTCATCTCCATAACCCCGAAATATTCCATGGCCACATACTTCGATGCGGACAGTAAGTCAAGCACGGACTACACGAATGTCAAGGCTGTACTTGATGATGCTCTCAATCGCTACGTCAAAGCTAAAGACATCATGGAGATGCCAAATCTTAGGTACGGGAAGCACGTGTTCAAGCACATAACAAATTTCCCCTGCGTCAAGAAGCCGCCTTCTAGTAAGAAGGATGCCTACTACGCCCTCCACCACATGGAGGCGTTCATACGGGACCAGCAGCAGCTTACGCTGCCTGAGCATCTCAGAGACTGGGGCAACGGCTTGTCGCGGATCCGGGACGACGGCATCAAGCAAGAGTTCTTCCGCATCCAAGTAGAGTTTTGTGAAATCATCTTTCAAGATGTCATTAGAAGCGCGGGGGAGTTCTATGCCGGCTATCAGCCGTCAAACAGTGACATAGACACAATACTCCAAATGCAGGGTGACGACTACCGGTCATGGATGTGCTTGAAGAAAGGCGGTGGTTTTATCCACGCTCCGTCGTCCCTTTAGCCGAGTAGAAAGTCTTGATGTGCGAGCCTAGTTATGTAGTTGTGAACTAAAGACGAGCTTGTGTTGTAATAAACTTTATCCAGCACTTTACTTTCATGTCTGTTTAATTAGTTTCGACGGTCGTTGAACTTATATGTAATCGATGCTATTAATTACCAGTTCGGCTACGTTTGTGAACTTATATATATGGCTCTGTAGTTTCGACAGTCGTTTTCCGCACTTGATTTGGTCGTTAATTTTATTTGCATATGCCAGAATGTTCGGTCACCTGTACACTCCGGGGCGGCGCAAGTGAGCCTAGTGTGATGGCACAAATATCAATGTCTTGTGCATCCTACCAGCCTCACTTGCTCCGTCCCGGAATGTTAATATTTATTTCGACCAACAAAATATGAGGCATGCTATCTACTTGGTGTTCTTCGTTTATTTTGGGTATTTCTTCGAGAGAGTGCCGATGATTAGAATGTTCGGTCACTACACTTTGGGGGCGGCGCAAGTGAGCCTTGTGTGATGGCACAAATATCAATCTCTTGTGCATCCTACCGGCCTCACTTGCACCGTCCCTGAATGTGAATATTTGTTTCGACCAACAATGTATGAGGCCCTCATCATTCCATTTGCTTTGGTATTTCAGAATGCCGATGATTAGAATGTTCGGTCACCTGTACACTTGGGGGAGGCGCAAGTGAACCTGGTGCGATGACACAAATATCAATCTCTTGTGCATCCTACTTGGTTTCACTTACGCCTTCCCTAAATGTTAATATTTGTTCCGACCAACAATGTATGAGGCCCTTGTCATTCCATTTGCTTTGGTATTTCAAAATGCCGATGATTAGAATGTTTGGTCACTTGTACACTCTGGGGTGGGGCCAGCGAGCCTGGTGTGATGGCACAAATATCAATCTCTTGTGCATCCTACCTGGCCTCGCTGACCCCATCCCTGAGTGTTAATATTTGTTTCGACCAACAAAGTATGAGACATTCCATTTAGTTCATACTAGCTACTTATCTCTTATTTGAGTTGGCACTTCTTAATTGCATTGGCCTTTCTTCCATTTTAGTGCCAATGATTAAATTTTGTGGTCACTACACACTTGGGGGAGGCGCCAGTGAGCCTGGTGCGATGACACAAATATCAATCTCTTGTGCATCCTACCTGGTCTCACTGACTCCTTCCCTAAATGTTAATATTTGTTTCGACCAACAAAGTATGAGACCCTTGTCATTCCATTTGCTTTGGTATCTCAAAATGCCGATGATTAGAATGTTCGGTCGATCACTATACTTGGGGGAGGCGCTAGTGAGCCTGGTGCGATGGCACAAATATCAATCTCTTGTGCATCCTACTTGGCCTCACTAACGCCTTCCCTAAATATTAATATTTGTTTCGACCAACAATGTATGAGGCATGCCTTTTAGTTCATACTACTTGGATCGTTTTTGAGTTTGCTCTTATTCGTTGTAAACATCTATGAGTGTGCACTAATGTTTCATTGGCTTGTGCATATATGCAGATATGACGTGGTATGTCGTGTACAAGGGCAAGGTTCCCGGAGTCTACAACGACTGGGAGGAGTGTCGGAGACAGGTTCACCGTTTTAGCGGTAACAGCTACAAAGGGTACACCACTAGAGCGGAGGCCATAGACAGATACGCACGCTATCTGGCGGGAGAGAGGAGGGAGCGGAGGAGGAACCGGATGAAGACCACTTTCATCGGGATGGTGCTAGTAGTCACTCTAGCTCTTTTATATGTGATGGTACTTTAGATGATATATCGATCTTGTGTAACCACTAGCTCATTTGAGACTTTGTAACCCCGTAACTTGTCTAATATTTGAAATCTTGTGAATCATGGAGGCTAATGTGAAGAACTATGTTGATATACTGTGCTGTTGTTTATATGTGTTATATATCCTGTATTTGTGCTGTTATACTGTGCTATACAACCTGTACAAATACCAGCCAGAAATACAAAAAATAAAAACGAAATACTAGTAGTGGCGCACTAGTGGACCATGAGTGGCGCACGACCACTACGTAGCAGTGGCGCACTAGTCTGGAACCTATGGCGCACTACTCGCTGATCCCCTTCGAAAGTAGCAGTGGCGCACCGAAGCTGCCAGCAATGGCGCACGTCTGAGATACAACAGTGGCGCACCTTGACAAGCAGCAATGGCGCATCAGCTCGCGGTAACAGTGGCGCACCCCAGGAGGCAGCAGTGGCGTACCAACAGCAGACAGTAGTGGCGCACTGCTGCTCAACAACAGTGGCGCACCCCTTTGGAGTAATAGTGGCGCACCACTGGACATTTCAATGGCGCACGGAGTAGTGCGCCACTGTTACTTAGGGTAGTTGTGGCGCACCTATAGTGCGCCACTACTAAAAGTTAGCAGTGGCGTGATTACAGTAGCGCACCAGCAGTGCGCCACTGATGGGGAATAGTGGTGCGCCACTAATTGCCTATTTTCTAGTAGTGGTAGCTTTTTCATCGAGCCGCGCTGCGAAGCGTCGCTTCGCGCATGGCCGTGTGGCCATCCACGCTGGAGTTAATTGCGACCAACTGTCCCAAACCGCTTCGCATGCCACCACTATATAAAAGACGAACCGGCCTTCTCGGCGACTCCACACCATTCACGCACTCCTCCCACATCTCAGCCATGTCGAGCATACGCCACAACATCGCCGCAAATGGATTTGGGCGCTGCAGTCTCACCATCACCGAGGCATGGGCGTTCCACGAGGCACGTTACCCTGTGCCGCCGTACATGCGTCTGCCGAGCAGCGGCGGCTGAAAGATGGCCGTCAACAGGATCAACATTCCGCCCGCGCTGGAGACTGATTGTTGGCACGACGAGATCAAGGCCCAGCGGAGGGAGTACAACTAATTGTTTTTTTAGTACATGTTAGGATTCGCCCACGGATCTATCACATCAAAATAGACTACACACGAACACGCAAAACTATAGTCAAGGGTGCGTGTCGCACTCGTTCTTTTCTCTTTATTTCTTGGTTTTCTCTAACTCACGATACAAACTTATAACCCTAGCCTTGCTTATATACACGCAAGCCAGCCTAACTATGACCAAGATCGGCAACTTGCAAACCGACCCAACATCCTATACCTACTCGGTCAGGAACAAATGAAACCTGACCGGACTCAGCTCGTAGACGAGCTAGACTAAGACCTACATCGACTCAAACTAATCTAACTCCAAACCGAACACGCCTAACAGCCATGCAAGACAACTTCTAATTAGACTAGCTCTAGACAAACCTCTAAGGTAGTGATTAGGATAACAACTAGTACTACCTCAGCGTGCAAGCTGACTAGAAATCTAGTACACATGTGCTAATCACCAAACTTAACCAGAGACAAGATTATTATTTCTAACAATCTCTCCCTAATCTTGACTTGTTGTCTCCTCGTACTTTTCTGGTCTTGACTCTTTGCAGATTCACGGCTTGTCGACTCAACTCCAACGCATGATCCGGACTACCAGCCCACACGGTCGCATCTACGCGTGCAACGTGCAAGACTGGACGCACCATCAGTCTTCACGTCGTTACTAATTTAACTGGTCATTGTCCCACTACACGCCAAACTTGATCTCCTCGCTTAGACACGCAGATGGCCTCCTCACCACCTTGTCTTCGCCCACGTCGATCCTTGCTCCCGGACAACTCCTCGAATATGACGCGCTTCAACTGCAACAGATCCTCACAGAAACGAGCACTTGGACACAACGACGACTCACAGACTTGACGACGACCGCACGTGTAGACGTGCACACACTTGACTCTTTGACTCATCGGACACCTCCGAACACCACCTTGACAAAAACCCACGGATGGCGATCTTGACGAGACTCCCGGTACCACACCTCGGCACAACCTCTCCCATCAACGACCATCCACCTCCACCACCTTGCCGACGACATCACCCTGCCGCCCCTCCCGTGTCGCTCCACCGAGCGACGATCGCTCGTCGCCTCGCTGACGACAGCTTGCTCGCCATCTCCACCCAGCCGCTCCGCCAAGCGACGGTCACCCGCCCCGAGGCGCTAGTAGGGTCGCCTCCCCGGGGCAAGCGTGGCTTCAAATCTTCGACCTCGCTCTGATACCAATTGTTAGGATTCGCCCACGGATCTATCACATCAAAATAGACTACACACGAACACGCAAAACTATAGCCAAGGGTGCGTGTCGCACCCGTTCTTTTCTCTTTATTTCTTGGTTTTCTCTAACTCACGATACAAACTTATGACCCTGGCCTTGCTTATATACACGCAAGCCAGCCTAACTATGACCAAGATCAGCAACTTGCAAACCGACCCAACATCATATACCTACTCGGTCAGGAACAAATGAAACCTGACCGGACTCAGCTCGTAGACGAGCTAGACTAAGACCTACATCGACTCAAACTAATCTAACTCCAAACCGGACACGCCTAACAGCCATGCAAGGCAACTTCTAATTAGACTAGCTCTAGACAAACTCTAACGTAGTGATTAGGACAACAACTAGTACTACCTCAGCGTGCAAGCTGACTAGAAATCTAGTACACATGTGCTAATCACCAAACTTAACAGAGACAAGATTATTATTTCTAACAATACATATGTCCAAAATACAAATCTGGCTCATCACAAATTTGATTGATCTTCCTTAACTTATCCTTGTTTGCATCACTATCTTTCAGAACATCATAGAAGGTGTATTCCAACTTCTTTTTCTCCTCCTTTATTATTTTTATTTTTATCCTTCCATATCTTCTTCTCCTCTAGCAGCAAATTCCTCTCCTTTTCCATCTTGTGCAACTCACTTTCAAAATCGTTCTTACAATTCTTTTCTAATTTTGCCATATTTTGCTCCAACGCACGCTTCTCAGCAGCATCCATCTAGTGATTCATATCAGCCACTAAACTGGTGTATTTTTCTTCCACCTTGCTCTTTTCTTCAATTAAATTCTTCGTCAGCTCAGCATTTTGAATTTTCTCGTGATTTTAAGAACCTTTGCCTCATAGATGCCCCGCAAAGAGGTTAATGCATGTTGGCATGGCAAAGATTATTGAGGATCACCCCAATACACAAACCCACAGTTGATACAATCCTACAAATGGGAATTATGTATAAATCTGAGAAATTCATCTCTTACTAAATCGAGACAATGTAGCACACTTCTTCTTGTTTTCTTCGAACATACATAGAAATGATGTCATACATACGGCACCGCGGGGCTGATTCGGGATCGGCAATGCCGGTCCACGCTGGGTCGGCGATCGTCTCCAGCGTGTAGTCCAGCTCGGGGTACTACACATCGGCCAAGATAGGCATAACTCTAAGCTATGAAGACAATCCTTAAATAATTGCTAAATTGACAAGCCTTGCCCAAACGCTAAACCTAAAGCACACCGCCAGTGTAGGGGAGAGGTTGGAGGGGATGGAGGACTCACACGCCGCGCCAAGACTCCCTGGAGGTCTCCCCGTCATTCCAGCTCGAGATCTGAGTGGGGTTGGAGTGGCAACAGTCCATCCACAGAGGGTTGTTGCGGCGGTCCGCATAAGCGATGTAGCGGTTCCAACAGCCGGCGACATGATGGGCACTCGGTGCTGTAGCTCTCACACAACCCGCGGAGTTTCTGGCACGTCGAATCATGGATGGCGGGGACGATGATTTGGAGGCGGCGAAGGGAGTAGAGTACCGCCGCAAGGCCGGGAGAGAAAGAGGGCGAATGAGGAGGGTTGCGTTGTTGCCAGGATGGCCCTACATGGCGTTTAGCGCATGCTGAACGTTGCTGGCACCCCCCGTTCGACCCCCTTGCTACAGGGCCGGCACGGGAGTGCCGGTAGAATTATCGGGCCCCTACGGGCGCAGCACAGCTTGGGGGTGCCCGTGGGAGACGATTTTAGGCCAGAACACCCGGATCCCCTTTGGGCCTTGTTCGGCACGGAGGGATTAGAGTGTATTATTCCTAGTGTTTTAGGTGAAAACACGTTGTTCAGTCAGGGATCGGGCCTTGCTATTGGTTCAACTAGCTTTGCACGGGTACGACCATGCTTCGCGCTCCAGGCTTCGTCTCCAATTAGGCTGGCGTTTTTGCCTGTTGGGAATCGATTGTAGTGAGCAAAAATATCGCAAGTTGGCGAGAGAAAACGTGAGGACTGCTTAGGGTTTGATTCACACGTGTAACGGCAGGTTTTGCAGAAATAATTGAAGCCAGACTCTTCCAAACCTATAGAAACCTGGCTTGCCGAAGGGTTAAGCCGCCATTTGGAGGGATCTCGTAATGTCCTAAGGAAATAAAACACTCTAATCCCATAAATTCATGTGTGCCGAACGAGGCATTGGGGGTCTTTGGGTGCTCCCGGTGGGGATGCTCCTAGCTAGTGGCTACCCATGCACAGTTTCTGCTTCTTGATTTAGATCGCTACCAAAGTGCATGGCTTCATCGTTACATTCTGTATGTTTTCTGATCTGTGCTTAGATACGAAAGACATACAACCCAGCCGTGTTTTCTAGAACTAAATGTTATAACTCCAGGTGAAATGTTTGGAGGTCATGTTATTTTCACCTTTTTTTAGCCAAACAGATTGTACTTGTAAATTGTAATCGTGGGTACCTGCATGTGTTTAGCATGATATAAAAGTCAAGGCAACATTTGCCTGAACACTTGTAGAGGCATGTATACCTGCTCGCAATGAATCTGTTGCTAGTTTGTCATATTAAATTGAAGAAATCATGAATGACAACGAGATGAAAGGTTGAAATCTTCATCAGTTGTATTAATTTGATTGTGCATTTACGAATCAAGACTGCTCCATGTTGTTGTTGTGTCCTTGATGGACATCAGATTCGGCTCACCAAGTGTCCCAGCCTGACAAGGATTGCTCATACTGTGCATGATTTTTCACTGGCATCTCAAATCATCTCCATCTTGGAGACAGCACCCGATCATCTCACGACACTGCAGGTAATGGTATTGATGCATATACTCTGCAATTCTAGTCTTGATCTAGTTCAGGCGAGCTCCCAAGGATTAAGTAACTAGATGACGTGGGTATGCCTAATGGGCATGTCACGTGTATACCCCTGGTTTATGTTTTCAGGTGTCTCAAGAGTTGAAGGCCTACGGATCTTAAAGTTTGGAGGCCCATGAAGCCTAAGATATGCGGTTTGAGGAAGTAGAGTCAATATAGGAAAACTTGTAGCAATATATGGAAAGGCCCAACGTGACCCGATGTTTGTATGCTTGTACATCACGGAAAACCTCGGCTTCGCCTCCTATATAAAGGCGAAGCTGGGTAGAAGAAAGGATCGATCATTGTTAAACCATAAACCACTGTTTCTTTCTAGTTAGACGTCTTTGTTCGTCTGACCACCTTCGAGTTTTACTTGCCCTCTATTTTTACGAAACCCTAAGTCTACAATCTGTAGGCATTGACGACTTGATACCTCGTCAATTGGCGCCGTCTGTGGGAAGTCGAGGTAGCAAGGTCCTGATCTTGATGGCATCATCATCATCGTCGGCAGCAAGCATCGCAGTGGAAGGAGGTAAACAGATCCAATCTGACTCTGTCGATTTTGTTCCTCACCCTCCTGCTCGTTTGCCTGCATACGCCAACCTGAGAGAAGCAATGGATATGACGTTCGGGAGCTTCCGCTTCCTCGTCGGAAAAGAAGGTTCATATCGCTTTTCGGCCCCGATTTTTTCTGGACCGTCGGCGGCCGAGCCTCAGTCTTCGGGATTGTCAACACCATCCATCGACTCAGGCGATGAGGAGATTTTGCCGCCACGCATCACCAAGCCCGCTGATAGCGGAAAACTCGCCGATCTGTTCAGCGGGATGACTTTCGGGTCGACCGCTGAAACCGATCTACCATGGGGCAACGACTCCGACAGCTTCACCAACTTCGACTTCACCAACAGCATCAACTTCACCGATAGCGAGGAGGTCTTCGCCGATCTGTACGACGGTGTCACCTATCCTTTGCATGATGCGCAGATGCCAAGCCTAGCACCACGCAGAAAGAACTCGGTGATTCAAGATCCCGAGCTTGATGATAGCGCAGACTTCACACGTCATCAGATATGCATGGTCATGGCGTCGGGTCGCGAAGTAGTGGAAGATGAGCAATTTGAGGCTTTCGACCCATTAGGAAGATGGCGATCAAGGTTTATTTTTCTTCTTTGAGCTCTTCAAAAGGACCCCCTTCGCAACTTCTTCGAGATCAATTTTAGGATGTTGGATCCTTAGCCAGACCAGAGCAAATTTTGCCCCAGCAACCATCTGCGCCTTCACGAAGATGTGAATATCTCGTACATTCTTGAAATTTTCCATCAGATCAGTAAATTTTTCGGGCTGCGAATTGCGAGAAAACATGGCATTATACATCATACCTAGTGAACTGTGACAAAAGTCGATAAGCTGGCGCGCTTGAGCGGCGCGGTCCTGAAATTGAACAATCGCGCGACAGCGTGTTTCGTCAGCCTAGAAATCAACATTGGCTTCAGCTGCAAGCCGCATGAGAAATCCAACCTGTTGGTTCACTCTTTCTTCTTCGGCAGCAGCATCCAAAGAAGAACCTATACAAAAGGGAAAGCAATATAGTAAATAATCGCCAGATAAGATCTTCCTAGCCAGGTAAATTTGGAAAGAGATGTGTACCAGCTACTTCCTGACTCGCGGTAGTCATGAGTTCAATCATGTAACGTTCGCGTTCAGCAGCACGCGTAACCTCCAAAGTAGCAGCTTGCTCCAAATCGTCAGATTTCTGCGCTTCAAGAAGGGCAGCTTGTTCACGCTCAGATGATTTCCTCGCTTGAGCCAAGGCAGTCATGGCTTATTTCTTCAATGACTGCAGCTGTTGCCGCAGATCTTCCATCTCCATTTTTATCGAGTCAGGAACCACCGGCGAGTTTGAGGTAGTAGCTTTGGAAGCTTCTACGAGCCTCGGTGTATTGCCAGAAGTATCGAGACATCCAGATTCAGCATAGTCATCAAAAAATAACTGGAAAAAAGTGTAAGACATTCGACATCAATTTTTCGAAAGCTGTTCTTCCATTTATCAACATAATATATTACAAGGGAAGGTTCAAAAGGCCGCGGCCGATAAAGTTTCTTACAAGATAGCAGACAAAAACAAAAGGATAGAATCCCACGAGAGCGAAAGTACAAAGTTGTCTACTTGACCTCAGTCTGAGCAGTACTAGTGGAGGAGGCAGCCGTCGGGTCGATGATGGCAACCAGCTTCTTCGAGAAGGCCTTCACGCTCTTCAAGAGACCAGTTCATATTTCTTCAGTCAGGCCTCGAACAGCCGCCACCTTTGCCCAATCGATCTTCTCGTCGCTGGCCATCACCAGTGCAATGGTGCCATCAACACCAACTTTCAGAGCAGATTGGCGATACGCCAAAACAGGGTCATCTTTGCCCGTGAAGCACTTGGCGAGAGGCTCAAATTTGTCTGGCACAGTTTCCTTCGGGAAGAAGCGCTTGAATAAACGTTCGAAAGCAGTCCGACCTTGCTTCAAGCAGACTCGCGCAAGGTAGCAATTCATCTCTAGCGTCATGAGAGAATCCAGGAGTGCATCTTCTTCTTGCTCCTGGTTCTTCGTGTACATCTCACCAATACGCTCTGCTGAAAAGATGGTAAGTCATTAGTACAGGCCTAGAATCACAGAGGGAAGGGCAGGATAGAGGTACCTGAGAATTTCTCAAACTATTTGTCTAGTCGCTCTATTATGTTGGCTTCTCGCTGGGCAAACTGCTCAGTCTTCTCCTTCAAGGCCAGCTCTGCAGTATCAAGTCTAGCTTGCAGCTCATCAGCACTTGCAGTTTGGCTTCAGCAGCTTGGCGAGCTTTCTCGCTGGCCTCAAGCTTCTTTTCGAGCTCTTTGGCGTGCTTCTGCGAGGCGCGTAGGGAGTCTGGAAAAAGATAGATAGTTACATCACAGCAATCAGTAAAAGGTTATCATAGCAGAATATATGAAACTCACTCCTCAAGATGTCAGCTTCATCGCGGAACCTGATAAAGCGAGCAACTATATCGAGCATTTCCTTTGTTATAGGCTGCAAACAGTCGAGATACATAAGAGGAAAGAAGTATAAGAAAATGGTCATGATTAAACAGGAAGGAAGCGAGTAGCAAGAAAAACAAACTGACGTCACCCAGAGGGGGAGTCGACGGATCTTCGGCAGCCCTAATCCCTTTACTAGTGTTAGTGGTTCTTGGTTTCTTCCTTAACGCCCGGGGGCTCTTCGCTGGATCAGTGGCTTCAGGGGGAATCTTCGGGTCCTCGGAGACAACCAGCATTTGTGATGCACTTGTCTTTGCTGTTCCAGGAGCATTATCTTCCGAGGGCACCTCGTCATCCCTGACATAAGAATGGGGACTGCTAAGTTAAAAGGATGAAGAAGTCAAATAAGAATGGTGCGGTAAAGAAAAAAAAGCAAACTTACGAGCTCAAGCCAATAGCTGCGTCGAAGAGGTTAAAAGCAGGAGGTTGCCCATGGGAAGGATCTTCTGTTGCAGCTTCATCTAGTTTTGAAGTGCTCGAATTTTCTTCCTCAACCTGCCTTTTTTCTTTTTCTACTCTCGGGGGAAGTCGCAGAAGCAGGAGGAGAGTGCGTTCGGGAAGAGTCAGAGTTATGAAACGACCAATCCGCAGTTTTCTCACCAGATTCTGCGGGTTCACTTTCGGGAAGCGAAGCCTCCTGGGAGTTATCAGCAAGTGTCCGCTCAGGCACCTCCCCATTCTCGGGGGTCGCGTTTGGGGGCTGCGGCTGGGAGCCGGTGCCCTCCCCCTCCCACCAATTTGTGATGTGCCGCTGACGCCCACATACCGCCATGCGCCGGACGCGGTATGGGGTTCACGATCACAAATCACCAAAGCCAATTTCTCATTATCACTAGTACTTGAACCACCATTACTAGTTCTCAAAACTTGGCTTTCATTCCATTCTCCGTGACTGACTTCACCATAGAACAAAAGAAATGTCTCATGGTGGCAACAACATGCAAAGCTTTGCCTCGCTCCCACTGAAAGGAAAAACATGGTTGCACACAATCGAATACCATCCAATCTAGAAATCTCCTGGCATGTCGTCCATTTGGAGACCGTCAACGGAGCCTTCCGAAACACGACACTTCGGCCAGATCAATGGAGACATGCAACACGAAGATCATCGTCATGGCATAAGAGAGATCCTAGGACCACCAACTTTATGCATGACATGCGAGCAGCCCCCACACCACCCGCCGGCCACCTGCCAGAAGTGGCATGAACACCACAAACCAGCTAGGCCGACCGCCTTCGATGGAGAAGGAGGCCGCCACCACCTTGGGCTCTGATGAGTGCATTTTTAGCATGTTTTTACATTGTTATTTACTAAGATATCATTGAGTAGCAATAGGATGTTTGTATTTCACCGCGCTACCGCATCCTTTTATGCTTGCCTACACAGGATCTTAGATAATAAGTCAATGATAAAATATCAATAAAAACTACCATTTTATGGTATTTTGACGTGATAAAAATCTTTTTAGCACTTAATTATGCACCTGGGCGAAAGGAGGATGCGATGACAACTTCCATTAAGTTTAGCGGGCATCAGTACGGGAGGAGCCCGCCCATATCGTCCGATCGTACGGAGTGTCAGGACCACCGCCTCGTCAAATACTTTCACCTCGCGCAGACGACACAGAGATCTGAGACACAAAGCTTCGAAAAACACAGAAACACCGCCCCTGATTAGATCTAGAGAAGGAACTTTGGAGAAGACATTATCCGGGCTGCTACGCGGATCATCAGAGGACAAGGCATCATCCCCTTCATCATCAACCGCTGCATCTCCATCACCATCACCCATCCCATTCTCCTCCAACCATAGTTGTAATCTTGATTACTATTGTGGATTTGTATTCGAATTCATTCCATTACTTTCATCCCATCCATAAGAGTATGATGATGTTGTTGATTGTTTCCATGTGTGAGTAGTTCCTTTAGTTCTTGGGGAGATGGAGAAACCCTAGCATGAATATGAGATGAATCTAAGATGGTCTATGGTTTTAAGTATTACCGTGTGTTAGTTCTCTCTCCGAGAACACTTTGTCTCATTAAGTTTCAACACATTTCTCAGAACGCTTTTTATTTATTGCTTTGTGGACAGAGATTTGGTGCACATGGACACCACTTGTCTCGTTTTTCAAATAAATCAAAAATCATATTTTTGAGTTTTAAAAAATTCTGAAAAAAAATCTGCATATAGCCAATAATGTATCCCACAAACGTGTAAGATATCAATTTTAAATACTTTATATTTTAAGCTACACAAAAATGACAAAAGTGCAGATCTGAGTAGTCATTTTCAAATGTCCAAAAACATGTTAGAATTTATTATTTTTGTCTAGCACAAAGCAAAAAGAATTTTTGGTTGAGATTTTGCATGATTGTGAGATATATCACTGAAAATCTCCATAATTATTTTTCATATTTTTTGATAATTTATAAAAAAAAGTTAATAACGAGAGCACTGGAGCTCGGGAGCCAAAAGTACTTTTCGTTGCTTTGTTTACTTTCTTGCAACCAATTACAACCATCCTTTAAAACGCCTTAAACTTGATATTAGAGAACAATTTACAAGTAGCCTTTAATCTATAGTAGCAAGGGGTATTAAGACTTTTACTAGTAGCTCCTCGTGGTTCGATACTTTTATTTCGAAACTAGCTACAATTGATTTGTGTACTTACAGTCATCAGGCTCCTCGTGTTGTGGGGCTAACCCAGCCTCCAGATGCTGCCATCGGAGACGTAGAGGTGCAACGGGGGAGGAGCGTCCAATCTGAACCATTGGGCACAGATCGGCCCGCCGCCACCACCTAACCCGAGTCGCCCGCCACCGTACAGTACACCGAAGACTAGCCACCGCTAGCTCCTGCATCACCGCCGTCGAGGATTGAGCAGATGGGTTCCGGCGCCGTGCTCCAGATCACGGCAGAGGAAGATCCGCCACCGCCGCGCCACACGGGCTTTGCCCATCGGCATTGTAGGCGGCGGTGGGAGGGGGCAGACGGGGCGGCCCGAGGCGCTGGCGGCTGGGCGTCCTGGTGCGACGGGTGCGACGCGTGGCCGCCGCACGAGGACGGGTTTAGGGTTCCCGCCAAACCAGAATCTGTTGTGGAAAGTGCGGCCTCAGTTAACATAAGATAAGTGCGGCCTCAATTAGCGATTCTAAGTTCTTCTCTAAATATTAACCCAAAACTCAAATAAGAAGAGAAGTGTTTACTGATTTACTCCTAAGTCAACAAGAAATTACTTTGTTCGTTGGAGGTTATACATATAATTGTTGCTTATGTAGATGGGGTATATCATAGTTCTCCAGAAGACCTTGAATAATCTTAGTGACAAAGTGAAGAAATAATATCTATTAAGAACTTTTATTTTACTGTAACTACGGCAGGCATAAGCCAGCCTGAACATATATTCAGCCAAGTCTCAAGTACAGAGTAGCCGAAAGGATCTTGAAGTCGAGACAGCGCAAAGAAACGAAACTCGCTTGCCCAGCGATCACTCTACACCTTGAAAGAACTAGGAGCGTCGCAGCCATCGTCGAAAGGCATCCCACTACCGAGGTCATGAGCGATACCGAGAGCCGCCAACACCACCGAAGGGTAGAGTTCCACCAAGACAGTCACTGCACATCCTCTTGGCCTCGAACTAGGAAGGTCGCGGCAGCCGTCGAAGGGAATCCCACTGCCGATGTTACATCGCGACACCGAAAACCGCCGACATCACCGAAGGGCAAAGTTCCACCGAGACGAACTCCGCACTTCCGCTTGCCTCCGCCATCACCACGAGGCAACGAGAACGTCATACGCCATCGAAGGACGACAATCAACGAGAATGCATCGTAGACACGAACATCCCTGAGAGAAGGTCAACCAATGCCGCTGGAATGCCACAGAAAAGAGCTCAGCCCAGAGTCGTGTTGCCCGGAGATAGAGCTCGCCGAGCACTCCATGCTTGAGGCACCAAAGTGGACATGAGGGAGGAGTTACAACCATCCACGCTCCAGCCAAGCCAAACAACCACTTCTCTCCCAGCAACGCCAACCAAGGAAGAACTAGAAGTCCTCGAAACACCGCCTTCAAGAAGGTAGCGGCGCCCGTGGATGTCGCCGGCGTCGACTCCAACAGGAGTAGGACTTTCGTCCCGAAACAGAAGCACCTCGGCAAACCTGCAACCGCCCCGCCAATGTGCTGAAAGAATTGAACGTTGCCGCCACCCTCAGGGATGACTTTTTTCGATAAAGGAGCCTAGCCCCAGCCTCTGCATCAATAGATGCACACGGCTTTCTTTATTAAAAACAAAGTATCAAGTCACAATAGATCCATTATCACTTATTACAATCACGGAAAAGCTAGGGCCGATACATGAATCAACCAGCTGAAAATACGGCAAATAGAGAAACTATGCATTTGCTATTCTATTTAGATGCCGCCGCCCAGTAGCCTGGAAAAAGAAGTCCTGAGCAACCACTAGCATTCGGTTGCATCCAATAACCATAGTCTCCCGCTGTTCCACTGGGAGGAGTAAAACCCATTGCTGAATTGAATGAGCAGCTCGCCGGATAACCTGCAAAAAATTAGTTCCATTTTGTTTGTTAAAGATAATATCATTTCTAGTTTTTTAAATAGCCCAACAAATGGCGGAAACACCGATTCGAATTTTCTGTTTATCCTCTTTCCTCACCCCATTCAGCCATCTACCAAACATATTAGTAACATTAGCTGTCGGAGGAATGTTATAAGCAAGGTACATCATGCGCCAAACTATCTTCGCAAAAGAGCATTCAATAAACAAATGATTAACGGTTTCCATGGAATCACAAAAACAACAATTTTGACATCCCTTCCACTTCCCTTTAGCTAGATTATCCTTAGTTAGAAGCACCTTATTACTAAGGAACCACATAATTTTTTTTAATTTTCAAGGGAATCTTTAGCTTCCATAAATACCTGCGAAGATAAACAGTATGGCCATTCATCCAATCAAGGTACATAGACTTAACTGAGAAAATGCCGGAATCCGTAAGTTTCCAAATAAACTTATCAGGTTCAGATGTTAAATAAATTGTAATTAATCGTTGGCATAGATGTAACCATTGCACCCACTTATTATCATTCAACCCTCTTCTAAAAGAAATATTAATTAGTTCAGTAGCAAACACAGTCGATACTAACACATTTTTATGTTGAATAATATTATACAGTGCCGGATATTGATGAGATAATGGCGTGTCTCCCAGCCACACATCCTCCCAGAACCGAACAGATGTTCCATCCCCCACTCTGAAATAACCTCTCTGGAAGAAATCCTCTTTAACATGCATGAGACCCTTCCAAAAAGATGAATCAGTCGGTTTGACCTCTACTTGAGATAATGTTTTATTTTTCAGGTATTTGTTACTTAAGAGCTGCTGCCCTCAGGGATGACTGCATTGCGACAACGACGCGCCGAAACTGTAGAGGGCGGTCTGGCTACCCGCCGCCGGCAACCAGAAGTATACCGGAGTCTCACCTAACCTCCACGCATCCGGCCGTGCAGCACACGCACGTTGTAGCCGCCCGCTGCTGTGGCTAGCCGGACATCCCTACTCAGCCTCAATGCCCGCCGCCGCCCGCCACGAGGAGAACCTCCGGTTCCCCACCAGCAACCTCCGCCTGCAGCCTTTGGAGCATGGCATCAACTGCCGCCACCATCCCAGACCTTCCGCCGCGAAGCCCTCCACGCAGTCGCCCAGCACGACGACGCCGCCCGCCCATGCTCGCCACCACGCCGCTGCGCCCCACGCCAGCCCGACGCTGCCGCTCGACCGCGCCAGCTCGCGCCGTCCCCGCCGAGCGAGGGGAGAGAGAGCCCCGCCGCCGCCGATGCCGACCGGGCTTCGCCCGTCAGCGCGCCCCGGCGGCGGCGAGGAGAGGGGTGGAGGAGGAGGGTGCGGGTGCGGGCTCTGGCGGCTAGGGTTTCCCCCGGTCGTTCGCGGGAGGGGATAAGGTTCCAATCTATTAGCATTAGCAGAAACAGCTTGCGAGATTGGATCTGGCAGCATCGGCTATAGCATTTTGTTTTCTTGACGTGTTAGGATGGAATCGAGGTCGCGCTAGTGGGTCGATTATTGAATGGATTGCACGCTGCTCAAAACCTGTAAGAATCGGCTTAAACTAAGCCCCATTGCAGTCTTGGAGATGCCTTTTATCCGGGCCTGGCATGTAGCACGGCGTCTATGTGCAATCGATGGATACACCACCAGAGGATTAAGAAAAATAATTAATAGCCACATAGAAGTAGTAACATAATTATATTCGGTTCATGCACTGCCAGAAACGTCAGTTACAAGATATTTGAAAATCGTCTGTTAGTTTTACTGAGAAAGTTTATCCCAAACTCTGGTAGCATTCCGTTGCGAAGAGCATCCGTATGTGTAGATATGTAGTAACATCATTTTGTTTTTTGTTACAGCTCTACTGTTCCCTACTATCCCAAACTCTGAGTACAAACCAACATTAATTAGGCAAATGGTTCTCAATTTGTATTATATGTTCCATCTGTCGGCACCGGCCGGTCGGGTGCCATGTGTTTTGTCTCGGTTCTCACATATTTAGAATTGGCTTCACGGCGATCGGTCGGGTAAAGTTTTCGCTTTGCTACTCAGGTCGAAGCCCATTCACATGCGCATGCAGGAGTAGTTGGAAAGAAGCAGAAAGTCCCCGTAGAGGTGACTTGATGCAGTTGCCTGGCTCCAATAAGATCCGATCTCAAGCTGAAGCCTCTACCTTTACCATTCTTGCTCTCTACGCCCTCAACCTCCCCCAACCTTGAGCAGCTGCGCAGTAATGGCGGAGCTCGGTGGCATGCTTGCCGCTGCCATCCTGAAGGTGGTGAGCGACCAGATTGGTTCTGCCATCGGAGGTCAGATCACCCTGCAGAAGAACTTCGACAAGGATCTGAGGAAGATGAAAATGGCTCTGGAATCTGTCGAGGCCTTGCTCAAGGTCGCCGAGAGGCGGTCCATCACTGATGAACCGACGCTTCTGTGGCTGAAGCGGCTCAAGGACGCCATGTACGCCATCTCGGACATGATTGATGAGTTCGAGGCCGACACTGAAGTAATCTCCCAGCCGTCTCCACGGAAGGTATGTGTGCGGTACAGAAATCCCAGTTCATTGTACTTCGTGGTTACTCTTGAAACTAAAGACATGGTCATCACTTCTTTCTATAGAAAAACTCTCCTCGCCATGTAGTTTTGTGATTTATCCGTGTAGTTTTGATTTCTAATCTTGCTGGAGCTAATTAAATATTAAAGGTTTGTACTAGTACCCATGTATTTTGTGCAGTAAGTTAATTTATGTATCTTCACATGGCCTTATGTGTTTTAGGTTTCAGTTTTTAAGATTTTTCATTTCTGAATCTACTCTTCTTATACTTTTGTAACAGTAGCATATGTTATGTATATTTCAAAACTAAACAAAATTTGTTCTGATAGAAACAAGAGGGTGTGGCTCTTAATGTTTTAACCTAATCTCCTATTGGGCTGAATGCAGTTGTACACTGCTTGCCCTTTCACACTGTACTAACGAATAAACTCTCTTGCAGTTATCCTTCAAAAAATATTTGGCAATTATGATCCCTTGTATCACAGTCGTTCCCAAGATCACAATGGCCAATAAGATGGAGAAGATGAGGGAGGATCTGGAGGTGATAACTGACCAACACAAAACTTTCAGATTAACAGAAGGCACTAGTGCCAATGAGCCGAAGGTCACCGACATACGGGAAACATCGTCAATCATGGAGACACAAATTGTTGGGAGGACTGAGGAGAAAAAGGAAATATTGTCTTCTTTATTTGATAGCATGACAGAAGAGATCACAATCCTTCCTATATATGGCATTGGGGGCCTTGGCAAGACAACCTTGGCCAAAATGATTTACAATAATACTCAGTTCAAAGAATACTCGCAGGTGTGGGTCTATGTGTCCCAGACATTTGATCTGAAGAAAATTGGAAACTCTATCATATCACAACTATCAGAGAAAGGGAAGGAGAGTGAGTACACTGGAATGGAGATGATACATAAATCACTTCAAAATCTGCTTGCTGATAAGAAGATTCTGATTGTTTTAGATGACCTATGGGAGGGTGAGAAGTTTCATCTTGAAAGTCTGATGGACATGCTTAGGGTTGGGAAGGGCGGTAATGTGGTTGTTATTGTAACCACACGAGATGAGGACATTGCAAAGAAAATCTCTACCATCAAACCATACAAATTAGCACCATTGACTGATGACATCTGTTGGTCTATAATAAAGCAAAAGAGCGTATTTGAATCTAGAGATGATAAAGAAGAATTAGAGAAGATAGGGAAGGTCATTGCAATGAAGTGTGCTGGTGTGGCTTTAGCAGCTAAATCACTTGGTCACATGCTGCAATCTATGAAGTTTAGTGAATGGAAATCAATTAGAGACAGTGATATATGGAATGTATCTTCTTTCAAAGATACATCTTCCTCACAAGTGCTTGCGTCTCTGAAGTTGAGCTATAGTGTCATGCCTTCATATTTGAAGCTCTGCTTTGCCTATTGTGCAATATTTCCAAAAGGTCACAAGATAATTAAAGATGATCTTATTCGCCAATGGGTTTCTCTTGGTTTCTCTACTTGGCAACTTGGTGAGAGATACATTAGTCAGCTTTTGGGATTCTCTTTCCTTGAACATTCGAAGTCACCATCGGTGAGTTTATGCATACCCTATGTGATAGAACAATTTTGTTATTTTCTTTGAATCATTGTGATGCAACGAAAGCATATAGTACCAAAAGTAGTGATGGCTAGTAGCAAAAGGTAGTGTTGTGGTGAATGTCCACCCTAAATTGTGAAGTTAAACTGCACCCACATTTAACATATAAATTTCCATAGATAGTCTCCTCTCTTATAGAGCTGGGTCCATCAATTGTGACTCCATAAGTGGTTTGCCATGTGGAAATGTTACTACTAGAGGTACCACGAAAAATACTACTCCCTCCGATTCATATTAATTGTCACTAATATGGATCTATCTAGAACTAAAGTATGTTTAGATACATCCATATTAACTCATTAATTTAGATCGGATTGACTATATTTATTGTATATTACAAACATATAAATAAAGTAGTAGTGGACAATATTTTCTCGGATGACCCTATTGATTTCCAAAAGTAAAAAGGAACAGATGTAGTGCTAACTTGGGCAATTTAGGAGAAATCCTCACATTCCTTAGCAGTCAAAGCCTATTCCTGGTCGTGAAAAATACATACATTTCTTGCAATGAAACAACTCTATTATTTTCACTTTTGTATGAATGATGCTTTTACTATCAAGCCGAAACATGGCATTATACTGAAAACTGCAAAACAAATAGTTCAAGGTTATAGTGCGTGCCCTTCTGCAAATAAGGATCAATTTAGAATGTTGCAATTTTGTGGGATTAGTAATCCAATTCTATTGGTATATATGAATTCCAAATCCACATATTATATGCCACTAGGATTATTTATAATTTGAGACTACAATCGTACATGAAACCGACACCCACGTACTGCCACTTACACTTGTTTGGATACAGTGTTTCAACACAACTGGTTTACCTTAATACCAGGCAACCGTATAACTAACAAAATCTCTTTTGGATGCGGCATTTAAAACACGGATAAGGAAAAATTGGTTTCCACAATCCAAACAACTAAAGTTTTGGTAAATGGATATTCATCGTCCTTCTGAAAACGCGGTTATAGGAAACTAATTACAGCTACCCCAAATATTGTTTCTCAACAAAATTTCCAAATAGGATTTTCCATCTGCTTATTCTTAATAACCGAGTAATTAGTAATACTGGTTTTCAGGAAATTATTACCGAAACGAGTTTTCCTAAAATCTAGCGCAAAAACTTTCTATCCAAACAAGCACTTGGTTTGCCCTGGAACAATATGTAGAGCTTAAGAAACCAATAGGGTCGCCAGATCTGGTCTATTCCACTCTGACCAGCGATCTGGTCTGGATTTTAAACTGTAGTCAAAACACAGTGGCTTGATCTAGTATAATATTACAAGGAAAAGTACATTTCTGATTCATTAACTATTCCTGAATAATAAATCATATAATTTGATTCTTAACTTTCCAAACTATCTAGATTTTTCTTTCACGATGACGTAGCGAAGGTTTCTGCATACGAGCCTAACTAGCACTAGGAATCTGACATAAATCTTTGTGTTGCTTTTTTATGCCTTCACATTTTAAAAGAAATTCTGATTTATCATAGATGATTTTTCTCTAGTCTACGTAAATTATTTATGAGTTTTCTAGACTTGTTTCATCGTATGATTACTTTTCGTTCTTTGGTTTCTTAGGATTTCTCAGAATTTTGGAACTATCTAATTTTTTCAATATGATGTTAATTGACTGCCATGCATTGAGAAACACCATCGCGTCATCCAAAACTGCTTTGCACTTGTCCGAGAAATGAATTATGTTTGCTGGCGACACTTAAGCACATACTTATCTAATTTTACAGTTTTGCAGTTTAGGGAAAAAATCTACACTTGCGAAGCAGCAGAGAAGCACAAGTAGAAATTACTATTCATTCAATAACAAATTTAATTCACAAATTGTCTTAAATGTAAGAAACCCACAAATCTGACTGTAAAATGATTTTCTTGCAGACTATCAAACTGTATGATGAAGATATTACATTGTTGACCATGCATGATCTGGTACATGACTTAGCAAGATTAGTCATGGACGATGAGATTCTTGTGGTTGGCAAAGGCGGAAACACTGAGGGAAGCTGGTACCATTATGCATTGCTTGATGATTGTAGTAAGCCATTGGGCTTGGAGTCATCCAAGATAAGGGCACTCCGTTTTATGGACTGTGACAAAATTGAACTTCACCATGCTGCATTTTCATCTGCCAAGTCCTTGCGCGTCCTTGACTTAAGCGAGTGCATCATACATAAGTTGTCAGATTCTATTTGTTTATTGAAGCAGCTGAGGTATCTTAATGCTCCGAGAGTCCAAGATGCACTCATTCCGAATGATATCAGCACGCTCTCAAAGTTATTGTACCTTAACCTTCATGGGTCTTCTAAAATCTTGGCTTTACCAGAATCCATTGGAAAAATTGAAGGTCTGGCATATCTTGATTTGTCCGGTTGTTCAGAAATTGCAAAGTTGCCAGAATCATTCGGGAGGCTAAAAGAATTAGTGCATCTTGATTTGTCAAATTGCTCTTGTATTGGAGGTGTATCGGAGTTCTTGGGTAGCCTCACAAAACTGAAATATTTGCACTTATCTCACTGCAAAAAAATTGGAGAGATGCCAGAAGCTCTGGGCGCCCTATCCGAACTAGAGTATTTGAACTTATCATTCAGCTCATATCTTGAAAGTTGCCAGGAAGCAGAAGTTTTGGGCACCCTGAACAAACTTGAGTATCTGAACTTATCTTCAGAGGCTTGTGATCTTCGAAAGCTCCCCGAAGCTTTGGGCACATTCATTCAACTCAAGTACTTAAACTTGTCAGGTTGTAAGAATATGCCAGAACTGCCGAGGTCATTTCGGAGTCTAAAAAATTTGGTGCATCTTGATCTATCATACTGTCGTAGTATTGATTGTCTAGATGAAGCTTTGGCTGGTCTTTCCAATCTGCAACATTTGAATTTACAGGGTACAAGTATCATGTTGTTGCCAGAAAATGTGACCAAACTCAGGTATTTGAATGTGTCTAGGCTGATTACTCGGAATGAAGGTGCCGTGGACAGTATCATCAACTATATATGCAGTAATCTTTCCAATCTGGAGCATTTGGACTTGTCTAATAATCGTATGAGCAGTATACCTGAAAGTATTTGTAACCTGAGAAAACTGCATACATTGAACCTCGCAGAATGCTGGCTTCTTAAAAAGATACCAGGTAGTATAGGTACAATGGATAGTTTGAAGTTTGTTGATATAAATGGTTGTTTATTTCTCTCCAAAGCCCCTCAGCTTGGTAGCAGTGCAATATCGTTACCACACTTTGGGGTGCAGCCTGGTGATGGCCACTCTAGTAGCAACCTCGTCCTGCTACAACACATGGATCCTGTCGAGCTCAACTTGACTAAACTCGAAAATGTGAAGTCCGTAGAAGAGGCACATCGTATAAATTTGGCGGGGAAGAAAAAACTTGTTTTCTTGACACTGGAGTGGACTCGAGAGGCTGAGAGATTTGTGGACCACAAAATTTTGATGGAAAACCTGGTGCCACCAAGCACATTGAAGAAGTTGGAGATATGCAGTTACAGCGGTGTCAGCTTTCCAGCCTGGCTAGCACTGGACCAACTGCCAAACCTAGTGCATCTGGTTCTCAGAGGCATGGCAAACCTGGAAGAGTGGACCACGTCACACTCCAGTGGTGAGCAGCACGTGCTTGCACAGTTGGAAATTAATGATTGCCCCATGTTAAGGATTAAACCGCTTCCACCTAAAGCTAGAAAGTGGGTGATATCAAAGAGTGATAATGTGCTATCATCATGGGAAGGGTGTACTGGACCACACACCAATGCCACCTCCTCCTTTTCTCCTGTAACTACTGAGCTGTCAGTTGAAAACAGCAAGGTACCTCTGCACCAGTGGAGCTTCCTTCAGCACTTCCCTGGCCTCACTGATTTGCATATTAAAGGCTCAGTCGACCTGACCGGCTCACCAGAGGTCATCCAACATCTCTCCTGTCTGGAGTCTCTAACACTAGAAGACAAATACTTGGAAGAGCTGCCAAAATGGCTGAACGAGAACAACTGGCAACTCAAAAGGCTACATCTGTGGGGTTGCAGCAACATGGCATCACTGCCGCACTGGTTAGGAGAATTAACCTCCCTCGAAAAACTTGAACTGTGGGACTGTGATGTCTTGTGTTCTTTGCCAGAAAGCATACAACAACTCACCTGTCTCCAGATACTAAACATTAATAGCTGCCCTGAATTAAATCACTTGGGTGAAAGGGTATGTCTCCTGCCTAGCTCTCTGGTGACTCTTAGAATCTGGAATTGTGAAGGTATCAAGTGTTTGCCTGAGGGCATGGAACAACTCACCAACCTCCAAGACCTAGATATTTATGATTGCCCTGACCTAAAGCAGTGGTGCGAATTAGAGGAGAACATGTTGAAGCTGGCTCACATAGAAAACAAGGTACGTGTCCTACCAAAGCTGGCTCTCTGTAGTACTAATCTTATTTTATTTTGACGTACTCTTTCTCCTTTTTTTATATTAGAATTTACTCTGCCTTGCATTTACTACAGAGGGGTTCTTTCATGCAGAAATGTCTACATCGTAATCTATTTTGCCTTGCAATTTTCCTTTTGTTAAACACCACTTTGCTTTGAATAGTAGAGCAGTAGAAAAAGGACGACTTTATCTGGCTTCTAGAGTACATCTACTGGGAATTCTTTTGTACTACCGGCTGATCAAAGAATCGTCGTTATTTATTTTGCAGCGATTTTGGTAGAGCTGGTTGAGCTAGACAGTGTATATCGCACATGAACAGTGGCACTGATGGCACCCTCGATGTTGCCGTCAGTCAGATGTGACCCCCGAGGCTCCCGTGCCAGCTGCAACTGCCAGCTGCTGCTGCCCAAGGTCTGGAGATGCACTGCGTGCAAGCCAAGCAGGATGCGCCGACCATGGGCCCTGTTGTTGCACGCCAGCCTACCATGGGCTACCGCAAGCAACTCGCCCTCAAACCCAAGCAGCGATCTGGATAGCTCATTTGGAAGGACATATGAAGAAGAGAAAAAAAGAGTGCGGCTGTTTCGAAGCATGGGAATCGCGGAGTGGTAGCAGCAGTGTCGTGGCTCTGATTTCACTGAATTTTGCTTCGCGCCGGCTGACGGCCAGGCGTGGCGACCCGCTGCTAGAGATGCCAGCGTCGCGTCCAGTGGCTTCCAAGGGAGGCTACGCCGCGCTCGTCGTCTTGAGGCCGTGAACACCATCACCATGGGCCTTGCCCTGCTTCAAGGACGGCATCAAGGACACGAGAGGCATTTCCGGCCACCACGGTTTACCTGATAGCTCGGCGATTAAGACTGCTTGAACATCTGTGTGAGGCATGACTTCATGGCTTTAGAGTCTGTTCCCAAAGAGTGATTTGTATTGATTGGAGTCTGTTCCCAAAGACTGAAAATCAGGTCACAAAAGTAGTACTTCCTCCGGCTCACCGAAATTATGTTAGATTTGTCACCGAAATTATCTAGACACTATCTAGTATATTCAAATTTAGTTAGTAAATCTTACACAAATTTCATGAGACGGGGTGAGTATATGTACTCGGTATATCAACTTTCAGAAATCATTATGTGAAACTCATTCGCAGTCCTTCCCGTCGTTCTCAAGCGGCCCGACGCATACCAAAAGTGACTGTCTGCATTTGTTTGGATCGGGCCACGGTCATGGAAATCGGCTAAAAAGGCTAGAGTGACCGTTTGCCTACTTGGTGTCCCCAGTGGCCCGACTCACTTTTTTTTACTGTCAACCTCATTTAATGGCGACCAACGTTCCGTCAAGTTCCGCCGCCGGAGACTACCAGTTCCTGCACGAGGGCGGTCGATTCCCGCGCGCGGCCGAGAGTTTTGCTCGCTCGACCACCGCCTCGCGCGTGCAGGAAACCGAACGCTGGTTCCCACCCTGCTGTGTCTATATAATGGACGGCGCCGCCCTGATGATGGTAAACCCTATCTACAATCCATGGACGACCACGAAAGTACCTGGATCCGCATCACCGCCATGGCTCGCGCTCGCTATACGGAAGATCCGGACAGAGCAGAGCTCCACGTGATGGTTGTGCTCGACGCGGAGCAGACCACCGCGTACACCCACGAGGACGAGCTTTACGGGCCCTACCGGGAGGGCATGGGGGAGGCGGCGGCGCGCGTGGTTGTTGCCCAGGCGGAGGAGCGTGGGCCCCTGGAGTTCCTCCGTCGCGAGCCACCGTCGGCGACCCAAACTGACATCCAAGCGGCCAATGCTAGCCTCGCCAAAGCGCTGCTACGGGAGTCACGGGAAGCCCTGCGCACCCTGGGGCCCCAGCCCGGGCGTCGTCTACTTCAACAACGACGAAGATGATGACCTCACCAACTTGGGCGACGACAAGGCCATCGGCGTGACGGACGAGCAGCGGGCGCTGCTCACGTCATTCGAGAGCGTCCCGCGGGACGCCGATCATCGTCAGGCGTCGGCGGCGGAGGCTCAAGCATGCTCCCAAGCGCTTACCATGAGGCGGGCGTACGAGATGTCGGCCCCGGTGGCGTTCCACCTCACGGCGCACGAGGAGGTGGTGACGGTGAGGCGGCAGGAGCAGCCGCGGGTGGATCGGGAGAACTGGGAGCTGGAGTAGGCCGCTGCGGCCATGGCCGCCGCGGAGGTCACGGTGGCGAGAAACGTGGCCCGCTACGAGGCCGACAGGGACGCGACGGCAATAGCAGAGGAAGCCGCGTCCAGAGCCAGCTGGGACGACGCTCTGTCCCAGGGACAGGCACGGTGGCGACAGGAGGACGCGTCCGCCGCCATTCACCGTCGTGAGGCCTTCGCCGCCCACATGGACGTCCACCGTTGGAGGAGCTCTGACGGCGCCGGGACGTCAGGGCACGACGGTGGCCCATAGGCTACGCGACTGCGAGTAACCCTGGCTATAGTAGGCCACGCGATGGCGAGTAGGTACGGCCGTCGTAGTTTAGGTTAACTCATCTGTAATCATCTATGTAAAGGTGATAATTTTGGATAACCAATAGTAATGAAATTCTATTTGGCACTATGTCTCCCTGCCCTGCGGGCCCTGATACCACCCAGGCGGACCCGCGAGCTGTCCGCGCAGCGTTCGCACCGACGCATTCATGGCGCAAATTCAGGCCACGTTTGCGACCCCGCGGACAGGCCGGTCAGTTTTTGTCGGACGGCTAGGCTGGGGGTAGACCCATTCTTTGTCCACGCGCAAACGGTCAGGCCACTAGTGATACCCTTAGGCCATCTCCAATGCAGCGACGCATCGCGTCCAAATTGGTCCGAATGGGTGGTAGCGGACAAGAACGCGGTGAATAGGTGCTACGAAATTTTTAGTTCTTTTTTAATTTAGGCTTGATGCAATAGGTAAATTCTCTAGATATGCAACTAAGTGAATTTACCTAGATGAAGAGCTACACAACTAAGCAAGATACACAAGGTGACAAGGGGTAACATTATCAATGCCCATAATGATGGACTTGGGTTTAAAGGAAGGAGAATGCTGGTGAATTCAAAGACCGGTCAGCCAAACTAGGCAACCGACGAAAAGTATGATCAAGGGCAAAATCGTTGAGATTATATTGTCGAGAATTAGGGTTACATGGGTGTTGCGAGTTGTGTAATCTGTCCCCCTCGGTGGCTCCTCCTAGCCCTTATACAGTAGGCTAGGTCTCAGAGTCCACCTCGAGGTTATTTACATCATGTATGTCAGTTTACCCGACATGGGCCTAGCTTTCCTATTTACATAATAACTGGGCTTCGGCTTCGTGTAGCTTTCTTCATGGGCCTTCTCCTATTCCGTCATGGACTTCGTCCCAGGGATGGTAATGCTGAGTATCCGATATGGCATAACCATGTCACAAGGCAATAAAGGGTAGAGGTAACCGAGAGTGGAGCACGCGGAGACACAATGGATGATTACAGTAGTTCCTTCCTTTTGATGGGAAGTACTTCTATGTTGAGGGGGTGTGGTTGCCACGAGGCCTAAACAACGCCACAAAGGCCTCACCCTATTCTCTGGTGAGCAACGCTACGAAAGCCTAGCTCACTTGTCCACTAAGGGATTTCCTCGAGGCGGAAATTGAGCCTTTACAAGGTTCTTGGGGCACGCATCCACAACCGAATTGGAGGCTCCCAAAGCTGCACAACAACAAGTTATCAATGGTGTAAACAACAACTAGGGTTTCGAAAGGAAACTCTAGCCAAAGGGACCCTCAAGTGAATCAGGGGGAAATTCAAATCGCTTTGGTGAACTTGTAGATCTAGGTCTTCTCCTTCACTTCTCCAAAGATCAACTCTTTTGATTGGCTAACGTAGGAGATCTAGTAGAAATTGGTGTTCATTGGAGGAGAGAGTGTGTAGTCTTAAGGTAGAAGGAGTGAGGGGGGTATTTATACCCCCATTCCTGAAATAGCCGTTGACCCTTGCGCAGGGCCGGATATTCCGGCCTTCCAAAAATAATCCGGCCACTCATGGGGTGGATAATCCGGCCCACAACGTATAATCCGGGAGGTCAAATTATCCCCCACTTTCTCTCCAAAACCCGGACACCAGAAGGTCGCGTGAAACGACCTCATTAAGGTTGTTTGCCAAATATCCGCGCGGGGGGTGGGGGGATTTTTTCGAAGGGGCGGATAATCCTGCACGGGAAAAACTTCGCCGTGCTGGAACACCAACGATCACTTCTTGGTGTTCCTTCTACTTTCCCAGTGTCAACTCCTCTTTTCACCTTTTTGAGCAGTCAATAATCTTGTGCTATTTGTTTGAATAAACTCAACACATCTTAGCACACGGTTAAACCCTCTCAGGTGTTGTTATCAAACACACAAAATCAAGTAGGAGACCAAATGCTCTTTCACATGTTTTGTAGCTCGAGTGTTTGTTTTTGGTGGTGGTTAGAGTGTTACTAATGCAAGTGACAATCACCGTGTGAGGGTCTTTCTTTATAAATGTACTAGATTTAGATGTGCGCCTTGGCGCACGATCCCGTAAAAATCGCACAAATTTACACTTTAAATAACAACGATAGAAATAAGGTGTAAAAAGATAATATGTTTCTTAAGTTTTACAAAATAAAGTCAGTATAATGAAATTAGGATAAAGCACACGAAATCATAAACAGTGTAGCAAACGTTTATATAAACATGATGGACCAGAACCTCTATTTAACTAACTTCACAAGGATCAGTGTTTCTTATATTTTTCCTTCACAAACATGTACACATAAGAAACTAATTTTTGAACTAACTTCTGAGGGAGCAGGACTTAGTGCCTTATAGCATTTTGACTAACTTCAGAAAAAAGTGGGGTTTCTATCTTAACTTATCCATGCTTACGAACATAACATATTTAACTAAAATTTTGCAATAAAGGTACTAAATCCCGCTTCTTCTGAACTTAGGAACCAACTTATGCCGTCCTTATCATCAGTAGTTCTTTTTTTTAATTTGTCAAAATTCCTCCTTTCTTCAGTTTCTACATGGAACGATCCTTCCCACATTATGCGTATGCTTGGACGAGAACAGGCATTGAGCTGCATGAAGGAAGATAAATGGCTTTATCAAGGGGTGAGCTACATAAGTCAAAGGAAATGATTCGAATTTTTTGAGCTTTCCATTGCTCACATGGTCCAGTATCAACTTCAAAGTACCATGATATTCAAATTAGACTGGAATGTTGAAACAAGTTATTTGAACAAAATAAGTATATCTTTATATTCTATCAAAGGTGATGCAAATATTATCGTGGTAAAGTATCATGTTGAATATGCTACTTCTTCATGGCACACGCTCAACAAAAATCTGACCAAGGAACAAGGAAGTATCTGTGTGAAATAGATCGCTTGATTTAGTATTTACAAAGTTCAAGCTTAAATTTACTATTGTTTGAATAAAAGATATCATGAATAATCAATTTTTAAAATGGGAATAAAATTGTCTGCGATGCTACCTTTTTATGGAAATTTTTATTAAAAACCAAAAGTACCAACCCCATAACCTGATTTTGTTGTTTGATGAACAGCAGTCTATAGCCTAAAAGTTCCAAATTGGACTGTTTTAAAATAACCAGCAGAAAATTACTTACCGGTGCTTCTATTCTACTTAGTTACCACAAAAAAAGAATTAAACGTTTCGTGGTAACTAATATGAGAAGCAAGGAAAACATGGACGAAACTGGAAGGCTAATATTTAGAAAAAATGAGAGCTAATCATTTACGTACATCCACAGATAACTAATAACCATTTTCTCTCTCTGAGGAAGAAACTTTCATGAAAGGGAAACAGGGAAGAATCTTATTCACCTGAACGAAAACAAAACCGATAGTTTGTGGTTGTGCAGAAAATACAATATGATGGCCTAGCACCTTCTTTCGAACACATCCTAATTCCAGAAAATACAAAGTGGGCATAAGCATCCCAACATCTTATATGTGCACTGTGCATCCAAAATCGAAATACCATGCCTAGGCATAAAAAGAATCTACAATTATTGTAGTAGCTGAACCATGATATAGTCGAATAGGCTGCAAAACTACAACTTAAGACCCCTGAAATGTGGCACCCGAGTGTATTCCAGTGAACTGTAACTTGTAGATTTCCCCATTCTATTTTTGGGCTTCCATTTCATTAGATTTTGGGTTGAAACTTTGCGGTTGCCAAACTCCAGTTTTTTGTGGTGTGATATATTGGTTTGATTTCAGTTGGTAAACAACAAATTTGTAATGACCATTTGTATGGTGAACTAAAGAGGCATGCACAGTGGAGTAAGAGGGCAAGATGCGGATACACTCTTCGAGAAACATAGCTAGTAGCTCATATGGTTTATCTAATTGGTAATAAACGAATGGAAACAAATATGTGTCTACATAGTATTGATAACTTAGTGCCCATCTAGAAGCTCATATGAAGCTGTAGGAACATTTGCATATGCCACTTCTGCATGAATAAAAGCAATGACGACGGACATACGACATGCATAAAAAATAGATAGCCATGGTTATGCACATACTTTACTGAATATACGACATGTTCAGAAAATCCAGATCTACGACTTGAAAATACAAATCTTGGTTCACTAAATATACATAATATAGTTTCCCTTTACATTTTTCTAGTGTATTGTTTCAGGCTTTCAATTGTATAAGAATTTCAGTAATAGGTTGCACAATCCATATATTAATTTAGAATATAACCATGATTAACTGATTAACACGGGAAACTCAGAACCTCAGGTAAACCACATAAATACGAAGAAAAATACTAAGGGCAGATATATAGTGAGAGGATCACCAAGTGCTCATGTATCTATGAATATTGATATGAATAGGGGAGAGCTACTTCATGATATTTGAAATGACAAAACCGTATTCAGATATTCAGGGTCTATCGAGAGACAATGGACATGCGCGGCAAAACTTAATTGGATGTTAGAGAAGAATTTGGCAAGGAGCGGGTAGTAAGAACCATCTCACATGCCCTCTCACATCTTGTTAGACGGATCTCCTAGAGGTCAGATTGTTATACTTCGACTTGCAACTGAACTATAAACTAATACGCCATCTACACATCTAGCAATTCAGATTTGTTATGAAAAGCAACAAACCATTTTACATATGAACTAAGTCAGATCTGTCATCATGTTTTGCACATGCTAACATGAGAAGGAAAACCTGAGAGATCAAGTAGAAAAATGGTTGAATTGAAGATAATAAGGCATATAAATAAACTTCTAGACATATTTTGTCATGTGTGTTAAATCATCATAACCTGATGCAAGCTCAAACTTTGTAAATTGCGCAGCAATAAGCATCTGTTATAAGATCTGAGCACCACAGTTCATTTAAAATTAGTACGCAACTATGTACTAATTGATCAAGTACCACAACTTAGATCAAATTTCATAACTAGGAGCCGCACCTATCTTACAGGGCTTCAAAACAAATTGTTGAAATTCAATTCATAAATGTAGGAACCACATCACAGCTGAGATTGAGAGGCCTGTTATACCTCGAGATGTGCAGAGGAGGTGAGGACGCTGACGTGGATTCCTTGCTTTTGCTAAGTCTACCTACTCCCACGCGCTGCCATGATCTGACCGACGAACACACACGGTGCCTCCGCAAGCCTACAAATGGATACCACAACAGAACACAATTTTTACCCTGTAGCCACCCCATATAGCACAAAGGGAAGTAGACAAATATACAAAAACTTGAACCCACGAGCATATAAAAGAGACATAGGAGAAGCATCAATAGCTGACCTTGGATCGCAGAGGAGTATAACCATCATCGCTACAGCGACAGTCCTTCCTAGGACAGTGCACACAACAATATCAGCGATCACGAAGATCTTGTCTATCACATCTGCATATCAACATTTTTTTTCTCAATAGTTGAAGTAAAACATAATTTTTTCCTTCTCTTTAAAATATACTGTTGTCAACATTTTTTATGCATTCAACACATCATTGTGCCACTCTTACTTTCCTTAAGCTATCACCTAATTATTGTTTTTGTTGTTACTCCAGAGTCAACATCTGTTACACGGAGGAGGTGTTCTGAGTCAAACCACTCTAATGCTCGAGGACATGACGAAGAAGATGCAATTGGCCAATCAAAATAACAAGCTCATGTAACATGCTCGTGTTTTACTGACATAGTTAATATATAAGGAAAATGCACTTCATCCAGCGCCCGGCAACGTACCTCCTGATGCTCGAGACATTAGCCGCGACTTCGTTTTGGTTGCCTCTTCCCGTGCCATGTCATGCTTCCGATGACGGTCGTGGGGTTGTACACCCTCAGACCGATCAGTGGTTCCCGTGCAGGTAATCTCTCGGTTTTGGTCTGCGGTTATGGCAGTGATGGAGATATTGACGATCTGACTCCCCTATATAGCTGTCAATTGGAGAGCAAACATAGCTACAATTCAAATACCTACAACCAGAGAGAATGTCTGAAATTATAAATGATGCACGTATATAGCCAAAGAGGGGACATATCACACAGATTGTGAACTTCTTTCAGTAGAGAATACCAAAGAGTATTCAACGTAATCTACCCAACCAATGACAGGTCAAATCCAAGCTTGCCATTATAAATATAAGAAATATGCATATGAGATATATCAATCCCAGCAAATAATGATATTGATCCACTTACAAAATAAGAGTACAAACCAAGCGGAGCCACAAGTTTTTGGCTGAAAATTGTAGATGCACTCCTATTAATATCACAGGAAAATATAGGATGAAAGTTGGCCACCTCATACATAACTTAGAGGGCAAAAGAATCCCAAAGGCAGATTATCAAAAGTAGATGTTTCCAGATCTGTACCTCACGTGCTAAGTTTCAATTGAAAACCACCACCGCAATTGGTTCTTCTATTTATTTTCTTCATCTTAACAACACAAGATAGAAAAAGAAAGAAATTCAGGTGTTCAACAAAAGGAACGTACCGAATCAAAATAGCACGAGCGAAGCTCGTACAGGCATGTGCTTCTTCCACACTAAAATCTGCACAAACAGAAACAGATCTGGGGAACCAATATGGCAAATTACAGCGGACCAATATATTATGCCAGACTGCAAGCTGCCGAACAAATGAAAAGAAATAAGAAAGTGAACATCAAGTACGTAAGTTTGAGTTCTGCATGAGCTGTGGCTGCTCGATCACGTCCACGATAGATATGAAAGTGGAAGAGAGAAAGAAAGAAAGAAAAAAGTGGGGGTACCTGCGAATGCCTTGCGCACTCTGGCATCCTGCTCTGCAGGCAATATCAAAGGCACTACTACATTTCCTGCAATATCAAGTGAAACATGGCCATGCTCACAAATAAGCCACCAAAAAGCATCAAAATATAATATCAAAGAGAGGGCTCTGAAACCAATATTTTGATTTACCTCCAGCACCAAAGAGAAGAGCTCTGATGCATCTTCCAATACATCAGCATCAGACTACCCATACATCATCATCTAATCCAATCTTCTACCTGACCTGGGCCAAATTTGTACCTACATCAGGCAAGCATGCAGAGGTGAAAATTTGCATTGAACTGAATTAATACGACACCAATCTGTAATTTGATAACATTGGGTTTACCTCCAGCACCAAAGACACGGTTCTAATTCATCTTACAATACACCATCATCATGGCTAGATGTCCATACATCATTCTCTGCCCCTTGCCCCTCCAATGAACAATCTTGTACCACGACCTGGGCCAAGAATCTGGTCAGGTTGCTGCCATGCCAAGATGGATGAGAGAGAGAGAGAGAGAGAGAGAGAGAGAGAGAGATTACATGAACTCACAAATACGGAGAATAGCACACACGGGCAGCCATGGTCAACGCTGCAGCCGATGAGGCACAAGTGCCTGGATGCCGTGAGCCTGGACGCCTCCCACTGGACTTCACCACCGCCAAGTAAGTAAATCAGTGGACCAACGTACAAATGAAAGAATACCAGACTAACTTTAAGGTAAGAAAATCAAAGCAATTAATTATTCTTCTGACCTTGTCAATGAAAAAAAAACGCATGAGCTAGAAATTATACTGGAAAGGAGATCCAACAATTCTATAGCCTAAGCAGTGATATGTATGCCCAGACCATTAACAGAGATGGAGCAAAAGAATAAGTAGCCTTTTAAATAGTAGCATCTCTATTTCTTGGTGGGCAAGCGTGTTCAGTTATAGGAGAAGATACAAATCTAATAGAAAAAACAAACGAAGCAGAAAAGAGTCATCAGAATGGGGTAAGAGTGAAATATGTTAGAGACTTGCTAGTGCAATTATAGCTTGACTAATTAAGCATGTAGAGAAACATCACGAGAAGATGAGGGGCAACAACATAGGGCTGGGACCAGTGTTTATTCCCAGCAAGCAGGCGGATTGCCACAATTCAAAGAAATCATGGTCCCATAAGTGAGGTTATGAACAGTTCCCACAACTTGAAAAAATAGTTTCAGCTTTTACAAAAAAAAATTGTAAGCGGGGAATAAAAATGTTCAGTTGATATGCCGAAGGAAAAAAACTAAGAAGCATGCTCCTTTGTAGCAGTCTACGGAAGAGAAGTCCATAAGAGAATTAGGGAAGCTAACACCAAATGGCACATAAAAATCCACCAAGTCAAGCAAGCATATAAGTAACTTTGGGAGCCAGGGCCGTATGCACAAAACATTGGTCCTTCTCTGCTCTAATAGTTGCACACGGACTAATCCCAAATCCTAAGCAACATATGCTTCAAACTAAATACTTTAGGCATAATCTAGAAGTGCCTATTCATGTTCTAACATGTGAACATGCGCATCAGTTGCTGAAAATAACAAAGTAATAAACAATCTACATTGGTATAGTCCTATATCTTCACCAATTGACATGACAGGAACAAAATACCATTATTATCAAACTCCACATGATCCAGTGTTCACATCACACATTCACTGAACATTCAAATCATGCAAGACCACAAGAACCACACACAAACACATGTCTCACTCTCAGATAAACAAATCAAAACGAGGCATCATACCTTCAGGAGCCAATTCGAGTATTTCTCCTACAATCACCATTTCATCTGTATGGTCTCGATCTTACATCACTTAATATGATCCGCCTCGGTGCAGCCAACAGCAACCAAAGAGATCAGAAATGCCAGCTCGAGCATTATTGGAAATAAAAACAAAATGGAGAGGAGATTTACCAGAGGTCCTTTTCTTGGTCGCTGCAACTGAAATCCCACGAAGAAAATTCAGAAAAACACAACAAATTTAGATATGGTTGCCTTCCATCTCTCCCTTGACCTGGAGACGAAGTACATCTTCCATGGCATCTCCTCGTCGATCCTCTCCAGCAGAAACGGCGCAGCAGGCAACCCACTGTCCTCCACATCATATGCCCTGCTGGAGACCTACAGGCAGTGATGCCACCTGATCATAGCAAGAAGGCATCACATCTTGACCATCTCAAATCGAGATGCATCCTAAAAATCAAGAAATAGAGAGGAGAAGTGGAGGTGTTGATTACACACCTTGCTTGGCCACCAAGCCCAACCACGAGCCTGAAGAACGTCTTAGGGAAGCCAATCAGAAGAGATGAGGAGGACAACCGTGCTTCTCTGCTCTAGTTGCTTCCCACACTGCACCGTTTCCCAATGGACGACGACGGGCGCAGCTCCGGCTCCCTCCTCCTCGCTGCTTCTTCGCGCGGCTAGCCTCTCCACAGCTCTGGCCTCTCCACTCCTTCCCATCCGGCTAGCCTCTCCTGCTCCCCAATTCCAACGTGAAGGCCCCACCGCCGACGGCCTCTCCACTCCTTCCCATCGTCTCCCCAATTTGATGCAATACGAACCTATGTAGAGCTTCAGAACCATGATATTGTCCAGCAAGCACCTTCGTCAAGATCTGCACCACAATCAAATTAAATCCAAAAACTGATCACCACACCCACAAGTACACTCTCTGGTAAGGAAATCAGAGGCATGGCTCACCTCAACTAACCGGAGAAGATCTTTAGCACCAGGTTGTTGGGGACGACCTTCTCTCCATGACATGCCGCACTACCACCAGGAACTCCACTGGCTCGCCGCCGCGTCTGGCCGTCCGGTGAGCCTCCACCAGCGTCGCGGCCGGCCGTCCGGCGAGCCAGTGCCGCCGCATCCGCTCGTCTGCTGAGCCTCCACCTCCGCGCTGCCGCGTCCGGCCGTCCGTCGTGGCCAGCACCACTGTCGTTGCCTCGACCTCAACCTCCTGCTGCGTCACGAGAAGCTCCCCGAGGACCGCGTCCGCCGCCCGCTGCCGCGCGGCCTCCTCCCGCCCGACCTCGGCCAGGCGCGCCTCCTCCTTCGTGTCCGCGCCGCGCAGCCAGCACCGCCGCTGCTGCCTCGACCTCAACCTTCTGCTGCTTCACTTCCTCCCGGTGATGGCGACGATAAGGCGGCGCTGCTTCCGGAGTCCACGGCGCCGACGACACGAGGTGGAGGTGGCGTTGCTGGGCTACAACGCCTGGAGGATCTGGAGCTCGAGGCGGGGGGCAGCGGGTCAGGACGGCGCCGGCCGCCGCGGCACACGCAAGGGAGCGGGAGGGGAGGAGACGAGCAGAGGAACGGGATTGGGGGCTAAGGTTTGACGGGGATTGGAGGAGGAGGCCTTTTTGTCTCATTGCGGGGGGATTTTTTTTGCCCGGCCAGTCTTCGTGCACCAAAAGAGATCCTAGCCACAGTGACTGACGTGCGGGGCTGGCGAAGGTGGGGCCCACATGCAGCCGGAGGCGGGTAACAACCGGCCATTGTATGAGGACAACTAGTGAGAGGATGTTGTCTCTTCTGCCCAGAATCAATGGATGAGATGTGCCTGATAGGAAGATCGGACGGTGGAGAAGCTCAGGACGCTATGAGAGCCCCATGGGGGTGCAGCAATTATACCTTTAGATGCATCGTTAACATGTTTGAACATCTTGTTGGTGCAGAGCCTAGTGCAATTGCTATCTTCATGATATTAATCAAGGTATAAAATAGCGTGCTAAATGAAATAGCGGCAGCCTCCTTCAAATGCTATGGACGCTATATTGTGCTAATAGCGTGGTATATTTCAAATAGCGTTTTCAAAATAATACTAAATATAGCCTAAAAATAAATAATTTTGCTAGAACGAATGGATATATAGTCCAAAAGTGACTGAATCATACATACATAACCACATATAAAAATAGATCTCAAATATTTTAGAAGGCTAATATCAACATTTCACAAGGCAACAACATAGTATAAATTATTTATTAAAAATTATTAGCATTAGCGATATTATCTTCTGATTTAGAAGTGGAACCAACATATTGCAGTTCATCACCACGAAAAAGTGAAAGCAACTTGCCTGAAAAAAATAGCGCGCTAAGGCTATGAAGTTTTAGCGCGATATAGCATGCTATTTCGCAAATAGCGCCATAGCGATCAAAATTATTAAAATTTAGCGTGGGCCCTCTAGATATGCTATAGCGCGCTATTAGGGCATCTACAGCGCAAGGCGCTAAGCCCAGACGCTAGGGTCCTAATCCCAGCGATTTGGCAATTGCATGGCAAAATCCCGGTTGACAGACGCTTAGAGCATCTCCAGCCGCGTCCCCCAAAGCGTCTCCCAAACGGCGCCGGATCGAGCGTTTGGGGGACGTGTTTTTTTCGTGCCGCGTTTGGGGACGTTGCTCCCCAGCCGCGTCCCCCAAACGCCGCCCCCAAACAGAAATTCAAATAGTTCACATTCAAAAGAGATCGTTCCCGTCGAAGTCGTCGCGATCGAAGTAGCCGCGATCAAAGTACTGGACGCGCGATCATATATAGACCGGAGGTGCAATCTAAACATATATTAGAAGAAGGGGTTCGGCGACGCTGACGGCGCATGCTGAGTCGACGTAGGCCCGTCGATCACGATGACCTCGTCGTGCTCTGCCCTGTGTTCCTGCTCCGTCGCCGAGGCCGACGCCGATGCAGATGCCGATGCCGTTGACGCAGGTGTAATAGCGGACGCTATCGCAGACGCGCCTGCTGGTGTCGGCTATTGCTTCGGGGGTGGGTTTGCTGCCGCTGCCTCGGCCGCCGCCATTTTGGCTTCGATGTCGTCGAGGATCATGCCTTTGTAGAAGTTGTGCGCCGCCCGCGTCCGGGGAGACATCCAAGCTGTCGACGCGGTCAGTAGGGACATGTCCTCCTTCCGTTTCTTCAGCTCCATCTTCTCCTCTTGCCTCTTGAGCAGTGCCGCCCACCTTTCGTCGGCCTTTTTATCGCGGGAGAGCAGGGTCGAGGACACCTCGGCGAGGCACTGTGTCGGCCTTGGCAGCCTTGTTGCCGATAGGGCGCGCTGCCGATGTTGCGAGCGGCGCATCCAGATCAATGGCATCTTTCCCCTTCGACAACGAAAGACGCGTCAACCGCCATTTCTCGTTCATTTTGAGCTTGCTATAGCAATGCATCGGCGCGAAAGACTTAAACCCTTCCGAGTTTTTCCGGTACATCGCCATGGCGCGGTCGAACTAATCAAAAGAAGCGCAATCAGATCATGATTAAAGACTAGGCGCTAAAACTTTTGGTACAAAGAGGCGTACCACGTCGCTCACGTTCGTGCCGCTGTCGCCTCTGGTGTCGACCTCGTTAGGGTACCCATGGAACATGTTCACCGACGCATGGATGATGGCCCAACGCGTCGACATTGTCTTTTGGCTCCTCTTCATTGTCACCTTGCGGTAATCCGTGTGGACTAGCTTGCGCTCATCGAATCTGCCTTGATCCTCGCCCAATACTTCCCGTACTTTTGGTTGGCGCCGATGATGGAGTCATGGCTCACCGTCGACCACGACTCGCAGAGACATTCATCCTCCAGAACCATCCACTTGGGGCCTCGTGTGCCCGAGGCCGTCTTCTTCTTCTTCCTCTTCTTCCTCACGCCGGCCGCGTCGACCTCCACGAGATCCTCTGCATCCTCCGCGGCACTCTCGTCCTCGTCGTCCTCTTCATCGCCGCCCTCTTCGTCCTCATCCTCGTCGTCCTCCACCCACTCCTCGTTCTCCCCCTCCTCCTCCTCCTCACCACCGGCGCCCTCGAATTCGAGCGGACCCCTGCGGCCAGTGAACGGGGCGCCATCAGCATCGGGGCCTGGCTCGCGCTGGGGCGCTTGGTCGTACGCCGGGGAGTAGAACACAGCGTTGGGTTGAAGCCGCCATGCGGCAGCGTATCCTCGTACCGCGGCGACAAGTTGGGTGTCACGCACCCGGGAGTGGCATAAGGGCCGTCGTTGAAGAAGCCGGATGTCGACGGGGACACCACTCCCGGAATGTACGCTGGCCCTGATGTACTCCATGGGCACGCGTTGCTGGCCGCGATACACGCGGCTAGCGCCTTCTGGTGCGCACGCGCCGCCACCGACTTCTTCTCCAGCTGCACCGCCCGCCATTGACAGCTTGTGCCGCAAGCAGTCTTGGTCCCACCTATCATCGGTCCAGCCTTCGGGCTTCTTCTTCGCAGCCGGCGCCTTCCGTGGCTTCGCGAAGGGCGCCTTTGGCCCTTTCGTCTCATGGCCCGGCGGCATGGTGGCCCCTTTCTTAGCCATTTTTTGGGGCCTGTCGGCGGTGCCATGGATGGGAGAGGGTAGCGGCGGCGGGAGGGACAGAGTAGCGACGGCAGGAGGGAGAAATGAATCGGCGGGATAGGCAGTGAAATCTGTTGGGAGGGCATAAATGGGCGGCGGATAGGCGCGATGTGGCGGGAGAGGGGGCCAATTTTTTATGTGCCGCTGACGCGTCGGTCCCATGTCTCCTCGCCTCGCATTTCGTTGTGTCCGGCGCACCCGGAGCGTCCCCTGTGGAGCGGGGACGGGCTCGGGGCGCCGGACACCGTATTGAGCCGCGCCGGACGGAAGGAGGCTTTGGGGCGCGCGGCTGGGAACGAAATTTTGTCCGGCGCGCCCCAAATCCGTTTGGGGGACGCTTTGGGGGACGCGGGGGCTGGAGATGCTCTTAGTTTCAGACGTCGCCGCAAGATGTTGCGTCCGGCACTTCTTTGAAGTTTGGCTCTAAAATTTAATGGATTGGGGAAATAAGTGCCTCAAGTTGGAAGCTAGCGTTGGAGCTGTGCACTTTTATGGGTAGAACGCTGGGATTAAGTTCCGATTTTTCTCTACTCAAGCGCCTACACTAGCGCGCAGCATTGGACATGCCCTTAGCGGAGAAATAGCGTGCTATTTTAAACCTTGATATTAATACATTATCATTTCACCAAAACAGTTGCATTTCTCCTTCCTCTAGTCGACCCGACCGGTCTCCTAGTTAAGCTCAAATATAAAGTACTTCCTCCATCCACAAAAGGATGTCAAAGGTTTATCTAAATTTGGATGTATCTATACGCTAAAGGATGTCTAGATACATTCAAATTTAGACAAACTTCCGACTTGCTTCTATGGACAGAGGTAGTATTTGCAAACAAACAAAAGTTCAAATATAAAAGTAAATCAAAACCGACCAGCACAAAAAAAAAAGAATTTCATCGTCGAGCCTCCGAGCAGTAGAGGAAATGTTTGAATTCTTCCCTCAGTTGCCTCTCTCCAAATTCAAACGCGACGCATCTTTCGAGGAGATAAAGGGCAGCGGCATGCATATGCAATGATCAAGACAAAAAAAAAAGGCTCGCTCTTCTCTTGCGAGTTAAAGCTGCCTACCATCTTGCCTTAACCTCCGTGCCACGCATGAAACGCAGGCGTCGAGTTCAGTCACCCTGTTCTTTTTTTACTGTGTAACTAGCTCTAAGAACATTCAAAATGAAGAACAGTGGCAACGCTGTCATGTCATTTTAAATCTTACGGTAAATGAGAACACAAAAATTAGTACTCCCTCCGATCACAAAAGGATGTCGAAAATTTGTTTAAATCTGCATGTATCCATACACTAAAGAATATCTAGATATATCTAAGTTTAAACGATCTTGTGACATCTTTTTATAAACAGAGGCAGTAATACATGCAGTTTGGTTGCGTTGCAGAAAAACATAGCAGTTTTTCTTTTCTTCCAAAGAACATGTATTCGTGTGTTTGCTATAATTGACGTACGTAGAGGCAAAGAAAAAGATTCATGAGGGCAAATTTTCTTGAACTTCCATACTACAAACTAGATCTTGAAAGGTACTTCCTCCGATCCATAATAAGTGTCGGGAATTTGAATTTAAGCTGAGCTCGTCAATTATTATAAAGATGAGGGAGTATAGTATGTAATAACATAAAGTCCATGCGTACGTGTCGCTTTAATTTGGACTTCAGGACATGAAACCAAACAGTACTAGGACAAGAGCGTCTGACTGACCGCCACTTCGAAATTCGAACGCTGAAAATAAAGCGAGGTACGTCAGCCGCGCCGTCGCGTTTCGCTGCATTCGGGGATGGCGGCGCCGGGAAGAGGCGCCGGCGAGCCGCCCCGGCCGCGGCCGCAGCCGCAGAGCCGGGGAGCGACGGTGGTGGTGGCGGCGCGGGCCGCGCCCAGGGAGATCCCCAGGGCGGCCGCCGCGTGGGCGCTGGCGCACGTCGCGCGGCACGGCGACACCGTCCTCCTCCTCGTCCTCATGCCGCCGCCGCCGCCCGCCGTCTCCGGTACGCCCTCCTCAACCCGACCTTCCCCAATCCATGGCTTCCGCCGTCCATCTGACTAACTGATGTTCAAAAAAAACCCGCGCGCGCGTTCTTCCCCCTTTCCGCCTCTTTCAGGCAAAAGGCCCTGGGGCTTCCCGTTCTTCGCGGGGGGCTGCGCGACCGGCCACGGGGCGGCGCCCGTGCAGAGGTCGGACGTCTCCGAGCTGTGCACGCAGATGACGCTGAGGCTGCGCGACCTCTACGACCCGACCAAGGTGCTGCTACTCAATGCTGCTGCTGTTCGTCAGTTTCAGTTGCCACTCAGCTTCATCTGCACACAATTTCCTATCAATTCAGTAACTCATACTGCTTAATTCGCTGCAGGTAGACGTGAAGGTCAGGATCGTCCACACCTCGCCCTCCGGCGGCGTGGTGGCCACCGAGTCGAAGCAAGCACAGGCAAGCTGGGTCGTGCTGGACAGGTACCACGCGCGACACTGCCACCGCAACACTAGCTGAATTCTTCAGTACCAGCAGCATAGTCACTCATGTGTGTGCTGCATTGATGTTGCTCAGGGACCTGAAGCTTGAGGAGAGACACTGCATGCAGGACCTGCAATGCAACATCGTCGTCATGAGGCGCTCCCGGCCCAAAGTTGTCCGGCTCAACCTGGCGGAGAAACAGCCGGAGGAACCAGCTCCGCCGCCTCCGCAGCCCGAGCCGAGCGGTTCGGATGGTGGTGAAGTTGCAGGCGTTGTAGAAGAGGAGGAGACGGTCTCAATCCGAGGCCCCGAGGTGACGCCGAGCTGCAGCACAGAGTCGGAAACGCCGTGTGATAGTACCGATGCTGGGGTGTCGTCTGTGTCAAGCTCGGACCCTGGTGCTTCTCCATTGTGTGGTTCTGAAACAGATGCCTCTCTGAAGAAAGAATTGACCGAAGATATGGGAGCTGCCTCTATCTCAAGCTCAGACCATGGCGCTTGTCCATTTTCTGCTTCAGAAGCAACTAGCTCTGTTAAGAAAGAAGCAACCGAGGATGTCAGAACATGCTCTGCCGTAAGCTCAGACCCTGGCACTTCTCCATTTTGTGATTCAGAAGCAGATGTTTCTCTGAAGAAAGAAGCAGCCGAAGATACCGGAACATGCTCTGTTACAAGCTCGGACCATGTTACCTCTACATTTTGTAATTCAGAAACAGGCATTTCTCTGAAGAAAGAAGGAACCGATGATACCGGAACATCCTCTGTCCCGAGCTCAGACCCTGCCAGTTCTCCATTTTGTGATTCAGAAACAAATACCTCTCTGACGAACGAAGTGACCGACAATACCGGAACATCCTCTGTTGCTAGCTCGCGCCCTGTCACTTCTCCACTTTGTGTTTCGGAAACAGATAGCTCTCTGAAGAAAGAAGCAGGCAATGATAATATACAGCATTTGCATGTCAACAGATCTGATTCCGAGACTGATACTTCAACCCCTCAGGCAGCAGCCTCATTGCTTCAACCATGGATGGCTGACATTTTGCAGAGACCTGTATCCTCTAAAGTACTAACACCAAACCGTCCTAGAGCTAGAAGAACTCCCACGGCGGACGCCTTGCTCGAGAAGATCTCCAAGCTAGACCTACTGACTGAGATCAGCGCTGTCAGGAGCAGGTCTGACTTGAACTTCAGAGGAAACGTGAGAGACGTCGTGTCCTTGTCGAGGAGTGCGCCGCCCGGGCCACCGCCTTTGTGCTCCGTATGTCAGCACAAGACACCTGTGTTCGGGAAACCACCACGGTGGTTCAGCTATGGGGAGCTAGAGTATGCAACTGGTGGCTTCTCCAGAGCAAACTTCTTGGCTGAGGGTGGGTTTGGGTCCGTCCACAGAGGGGTGCTTCCTGATGGCCAAGCGATTGCTGTTAAGCAGTACAAACTTGCTAGCTCCCAAGGTGATGTCGAGTTCTGCTCGGAGGTGGAGGTTCTGAGCTGTGCACAGCACCGGAATGTTGTGATGCTCATTGGGTTTTGTGTCGAAGACAAGAGGCGGCTGCTGGTTTACGAGTACATTTGCAACAGATCATTGGATACACATCTTTATGGTAAGCTACATTTTATCTTCAGAACTAAAAGTGACAAGTCGTTTAGACAAAAAGTCATCGGTTCTGCTTTCATGATTCTTGTATTGATTTCTGATGGCAATGTTTGGACAATAGGGAAGTGTACTTGTTTAAATTAATCAGTCTAATCAGTCTAACCCTGCTAAACATTGCACTGTATTAGGTCGTAACAGAGAGACATTGGGGTGGGCTGCCAGACAAAAGATTGCAGTTGGAGCAGCCAGAGGGCTGCGGTACCTCCATGAAGAATGCAGGGTTGGTTGCATAATTCATCGTGATATGAGACCAAACAACATCCTTGTCACACATGATTTTGAGCCACTGGTATGATCATCAACTTTCTCACAATATAAACAAGTCACTGCCAGCATTGAAAAAAAAAATCCGCAATGATGTGACAATTGCTACAAAACCTTACCTCATACCTACATTATGTTGGACCTTAATAACCATGTGTTACTTATGTGCTAAATAACTATCTGGTTGTCTTTGATCCACTGTGGCTATTGTTTCTGATTTCCTTTACTCATGAAGCTCGGTATCTGGTCATCTCTTAGATTTATTATAATGTAAGTGTGATAGAGTTGTCTTCCCATTGGTGTCGTGGGGTTCAGTATTGACTGTATTTCATGATGAGATTGAAGTTCATTTCATAATGCTGTCAAAGGTCGGCGATTTTGGCTTGGCTAGATGGCAACCTGATGGAGACATGGGTGTCGAAACAAGAGTCATCGGCACATTCGGGTATGCTATCAGATATGCACATTCCCATGCTTGGTCAGGTGTAGCTTGTAGTTTTGGCAAATCTGAGCTTCTTGTTTTCACTGCGCAGTTATCTGGCACCTGAATATGCCCAGAGCGGGCAAATAACTGAGAAGGCCGATGTCTACTCATTTGGGGTTGTTCTAGTGGAACTTGTCACTGGGCGCAAGGCTGTCGATATTAACAGACCGAAGGGCCAGCAGTTCCTAACTGAATGGGTGAGCACCACATAATTAGATAACTATACTACTATCATATACCTTTCTAATTTTCTCTTCGCTAGCTAATGACTAATAAGTTAGTATGATTATGTGGTTCCTAATAAAAGTATAAATCTGCGGTATGAACACGATAGCCAGTGCCCAGTAGTGATGGTTTTCACTAACTGAAGAATCCTGTGTCAAAGAGTATATATTTTTGTAAGAGAAAATAATGATGTTTACACCATCGACCAAAATGAAACTAACGGATATTTCTGTACCTGTTCATGCTCAATCAGCAACACAAGCTAAAAGCGAAGTGGATTTTGTTCTGTTTCGACCCATTTGCATCACATGCCATGGTACCAACCCTGTTCACTTCATTTGGCAACAGGCCCGGCCTCTACTGGAAGACCACGCGCTCGACGACCTCATCGACCCGCGCCTCGAGGACCGCTTCTGCGAAAACGAGGTCTACTGCATGCTGCACGCGGCGAACCTGTGCATAAGGCGCGACCCTCACTCGAGGCCGCGCATGTCCCATGTTAGTCAGATGCGACACAAAGCATTTCATCATCTCTTAGTAGGAACAATCTCCACATATATATGCTCACCCTTGTTCTCGCATCTCTTAACTGTCAGGTCCTCCGCATACTGGAGGGCGACATGGTGGAGTCCGGCTGCATCTCCGCCCCGAGCAGCGTCGCCGGGAGCATGAGCCGGCGGATGATGAGTGACCGGCAGCACTATCAGGAGCAGAGCAGCCCGGTTCAGCCGAAGGATGTCAGCGAGGTGAACCGCTCTTATGAGACCCTGAGGAGTGCCTGGGATTCAGACAGGCAGGAGCTGTCTGACAGGTTCTGGTATCCTTCAGCTGCAGATTGCAGCCGGCCAAGATGAAACGTTGTAGTAACTGGAATATAATTTTTTTGCTTGTAATTTCCCTGTTTATAGTAATGGAGTAGAAAGCATAGTATTAGGGCTTTGTGTTATGCTGTCATCTGGGCAGATAATAATTTTGTTACATGAACTGAGGTTAGCATGATGACATACATGCAGTTGCTTCAGTTACTTTGGAAACCGAGCTCAAATTCGTGATATGAGTTATCCATGTTTTCCAGGCTTAGTGCAGCCTGTGCAACACAGAAAACACCCACCAGCTGCCTTGCCATAGCATAATCATTCTTTCAGAGAATATGCATAATAAAACATAGAGAAAGAAAACATGATATAATTCTCAGCTGAGCAAAACCATTAAACCAAGCACACAGACAGCAGTAAGTGCAGCAGAAAAAACATCTCATACATGGTGTTGTCCTATCGAAAAACAGAATGACTGGTGGGTGCACCTCGGGTATACACGGGACACACAGATGACAACGACACAGCGGGACATAAAAGACAGGCGAAGCAACAATACACTACTGACAACTCCAAGTTTGTAGTGAACCGAGCTGCTGCTAGTTGGATCAGGGTAACCCCTTCACTTCCCACCTAGAGTTGGAAACTGGGCCTGGTCTTCGATCGCTGGAGCAGGGACTTGTCGCCGGACACCGCCGCCATTGTACCCGCCGCGTGGCTCACCACGTCCCCTGAGGCCACGGCCTCGCCCCCGGCCACCAGGGCTGTTGTACCTCTCGCCTTCAGCCGGCTTCAGGAATTCATTGATGCTGACAGACTTCATGAAGCGAACAAACAGAACATAATAGTTAGACGATAGAATAGTTACTCAGGTCAAAGTTTAGAACAAACAGTCAATAAGATCAAAGTTTAACAAGACAAACAGAAGTGCGTGAGATACCTTCTTGGCACGCTCCTCTCTTTCTGAATTTTCTTTCTTCTTCGAGTCCTTGTCAGATCCCTGTACCAGGAGGTTGGGTGAAAATTAGCATTGATATACAACAACATGCAGAACGAAGACCGCCACATGTATATCTTACCAGCTTGATAAAGACTTCATCAGCATCCTTCTTAACTGAAAGTTGTTGCATGGACTGCAGCTCCTTGTCAACCTCAACTTTCCTCTCCTCAGCCTTTAGTGCGAGCAAAGCTTTCCGCTTCTCCTCCAGTACTTTCTCATATTCCTCCAAAGTCATCTCCTGTATAATAGTGGTCAGAGTATATGTTATTTCGATGGCTGAGGTAATAGAACTCGGATGATGGCTTTCACATCAGCAAATTGCACTCATCAAGCACACAACAGGTAAGGGAAATATCAGAAAGCGTGCAAGCATGCCACAGGATGCTAAAACTTTCACATCAGCAAATTGCACTCATCAAGCACACAACAGGTAAGAGAAACAACAGAAAGAGTGCAAACATGCCACAAGGATGCGAAAACTTTCACATCAGCAAATTGCTCTCATCAAGCACACAACAGGTAAGAGGAACATCAGAAAGAGTGCAAGCATGCCACAGGGATGATAAAACTTTCACATCAGCAAATTGCACTCATAAAGCACACAATAGGTAAGAGGAACATCAGAAAGAGTGCAAAACATGCCACAGGGATGCTAAAACTTTCACATCAGCAAATTGCATTCATAAAGCACAAAACAGGTAAGAGAAACATCAGGAAGAGTGCAAAACATGCCACAGGGGAGTTACTAATGAGAAACTTGGAAGTTGGAACATGAAACTGTACCAATAAAAATGCAGACACAACTATACAGAAGCACCAGAATGTTTAAGAGAAGTTGAATAGGTCACAATAAACCACCAGCAAGAAGAGGGCAACAAGAGAGCAAATAGCATTCAGCAGATCAATTAAATAACAGAAAGTCGGGATCTGTGGGGAAAACAATTGCCATACTAGAACACAACAAAGAATGGATGCTTTTGTATGAACAAACAATTGGTTAGGTAAAACTGAGTGCTGTCAATCCATTTCTGGGGGTGCCACTGTGCCATCACTGGAACAGCCATATTTCATGATTCGCTACCCAAAAAAAAGTAATCCTTCCAAGTGCTTGACAATTTCAAACCAATTCAGTACAGTGACAGAAGGAGCAATTGAATTACAGCAGATATCTAGAATGGTTGAGCAATTGAATTACATCCCTACAGTAGCATTTTGTTGTGTGGTTCCCCTAGAATAGCATATACAACAACCAAGCTCGCTAACCATGATATCTGATATCTCCAGTCCAGCAAGATAGATACCAATACAAAATGCGCATGCCAAGACAAAATTGCAAAGCAATCAGATAGGATAATACGTAGCAGCAAATTCCAGAGATATACCTTATCCTCCTCAGCCTCCTTTTCTTCCTCTTCCTTCTCAGCGCCCTCCTTGACCTTCTCATCAACCTCAGTCGGTGGCGCATCCTCAGGCTTCTTCTCATCCTCAGTCACGGCAGGGGCCTCTTCAGTGTTAACCGCCTCCACATTCTCCCTGACCACCAATCAATCACACAATTAAACCGTCAAACCCCACACAGCACAACCAAAAAGAAGTAACAAGATATAAACCCGAAAAGCTTAAACCGAAGCTTAAACACGGCCAATCTTAACTGCGGAAGGCCTTCATCGGTGGCGGTTCCCCAGTTGCCGCGGCCAGCCCCGTCGCGCTTCATCCCGTACTCCCGGCCAGTGCCGCTGCGGCGCTCGTAGGGCCGGTGCGGGCGCCCGGACTCGTCCCCCTCGCCGTACCCGCCGCGGCGGCCGCCTCCCCCTCCTCCGCGGTACGGCTGGCGCGGGCCCCGGGCCCTCCCCTCGCCGTCATCACCGCCACGGACCACTCCGCCGTACCCGCCCTGGAAGCCGTTGGCGTCGGCGTCGCCGTAGTCCCGCCTCGGGCCGGCGCTCCTGCCCCCGCGCCCGCCTCGCCCGCGCCCGGCCCCGTCACGGAAGCTCCTCCCGTCCTCCACTGCAATCAGAACAGCAAGTGTGAAATTCACAGAACCGAACCCATCTAGTCTAGAGATCCGTCCAGCAACCGGACAATCCGAGGATACTGAGAGCGAATCGAGGCTCACCGGCTTGCCCTGGCGGCGGGGGCTTGGTGGGCAGCTTGGCGGCGGCCGGCTTGGGGGCGGCCGGGGCGGCCGGCGCGGGCTTGGCGGCCGCCTTCTTCTCGGCGGCGGCGATGAGCTGCGAGTGGTCGTCGCTGTCGACGTCGTCGAGGAGATCGAACTTGTTGGACGTCATTTCCGCCTCCGCCGCCGCCGCGCAAACACTCCGAAACCGTAAACACACTCACAAATCTAGCAGGAGAGCACCACCATGGACGCACGGGGAAAGGTTAGGGTTTTGGAGGGAGGTGGGGGCGAGGAAGAAGCAAAACCCTAGCCGCCGCTTGCCTTTGCAGTGAGGGAGAGAGGCGCAGTGGTGCTGAAGCTGGGAGTGAGCCCGTGCGGTTTCCGTTTTCAGACCGCGGCCCGCCCGCGAAATGGCGGATTTGGTGCTGGATGTGTGCGGTAATTACGGGTGGACGGAGCAGTGGGGCAGTGCTGGTGTGAGGGTGTTCCCGTCATTTCGTGGCATGGTTTTGCGTGAGGGGACTCATGGGCTTCGGATGTGAGTGTCGGCCTGGGGATGGTTTCTGTATGGCCTCGGAAATGGGCGGCCCACTAAGAGATAGTACCATTTCTTTTCTGTTTTATAAGTTCCCATAATTTGTATTTAGTACTGTGATAAGGTAAAGAAATATTTCACATACATCGAATGATTTTTCGGATACTTACAAATATCCAGGTGCCATCAAAAAATTGCTCCTTTATGTGATAAAAAAGGTTTATGTTTTATGAGAGATCTTCACGGCACATAAATAACATGTTCATATATTTCAAAGTCTATGCGTATATGTCGCCGAAAATATCCATGTCTCTACCAGAAGCTAACAAAACAAATTCCACGTACAACTAATCAATATTCATGTAACCAATTACCCCTGGAGGCCAACAAGCAATACCCTGGCCTCCAAATTCCTTCTTTTTTTGGGAGACTAATCCCTAGTTGGCTAAATGGTGTTTAAAATATCCATAGTAATTGTCTCAAAGGCAGCGAGCCATCTGCAAGTTAATCAAGCTGATGTCCCATTTAGGAAATTTCATAACACTAAGCAAGTAAATAGGAATAGTGGCCAAAACACTCCTAACAAGATCTAATCTAGCAGCGTGAGACAGAAGCCTACCTCTCCACCCATAAGCTTTCTTAAGGAGTTTATCGATTGCAGCTTAGGATGATGAAGTGGCACGCCTAAATACTTAATGGGGAGGACCCAATTCTACAACTCATGGCTTGAGCCACAAGTCGACACATTCAAAGGCACCAAGCCACATTTATGGATAGGATAAAAAAATACAAATTTATAAAAGTTAATTCTAGGACCCGAAATCTGTTCAAAACAAGATATGATCCATTTTTAAAAAAATTACTTGGGCTAGGTCATTTTGTAAAAATAATATGGTGTCATCAGCATATTGCATACGGATGATCCCAGTACCATTTAAATTGGGAAAGAGACCAGTAATCTAGCCATGGTTAGCAGCTTTCGCCAAGGTGAATACATCACTTACCAGGTTGAAATATATAGGTGAAGCATGGTCTCCTTGCGTCACACCTCTGCTAGGAAGGAAGAAATCACTATTGACATCATTGATCCTAATCCCAGTAACAAAGTTGAAGATAGTTTGGGCTAAACCCTCTAGGATCCAATATTTTAAGGTGAAACTCTCTATTAACCACATTATATGCTTTCTCATAGTTGAGTTTAAAAATATAGCCAGATTGACCACTCATGAATAGTTTTATGGTCTGAAACTACTCATTCTGAGATGTACTAGGGCGCGAGCTCTTAATGGCGGTCCTCTCCACTAGCTTCGGTGCCTCTTCAGACGGACCGCAAGGCTGGATAATGGACACGAAGCTCAAGCGGTGTTTCTTTTCATTCTTGTATGCTTGTTGTTTTTTCGTCTCCTGTTAGCTGTTTTTCAGCACCTTGTAACAATTTGCCTTATTAATTTAAGGCAGGGCTACGATCTTCTGTTTTAAAAAAAGAAACCAAGAGGAAGGAGCAGTCAAGCAACATAATTGCTCCTCGATGCGGCTGGTGCTTGGTGCCAACTGCAAGACTCCCATTCCCCAACGCCGCTGGGATCTCGTCTTGTTCCGGCGACCTCCTCCTTATCCCATCGGGGGGACAGCAGCAGAGCGGCCTCCTCATTGGTCGGCGGCGCACCTGAAGATGGAGTAGACGCGCGTGAACGTGCCGGAAGAATGGCTGTTGGATCTAGGACGGCCGAGCCTCCCCGAACTTTACCGCCGCCGAACGGGACCGGATAGAGGCAGTCCAGCAAGGGCGCCGACGGGAGAGGCGGCACTAGGGTTCCAACACGGCGTCGCGATTGGGGGCACAGGGTTAGTAGGATTGCGGGGGAATCTGTTGGGGCAAGGTTGGGCAGGGAGATGCGGCGCCATTGGAGCTCATCGAGGAGCGGTACATGGAAGAGATCGAGACGGGATGAGATGCTGCCACGGGGTCTTTCGAGAGAGGACACGAGCCCACGAGAGGAATATATCCTATCGACTGAAAACTGGAAATAACGGGTCACACGATGCAAGGAACGGCGCAAAAAAGGTGCAGCGACCGGAATTAAACTGCAGAGGGTAACCGGAAAGAGCAGGTAATCGTTGAATTTGCACAGAAAGAAAAAGAAGAGAACTCGATCTACAGTAACCGCGCATGATGGACAGTGGAAAATAACATCGTGGCAACCCTCGATTGGACAAAACGACCCCGTAAACAGTACCTCAATCGCTGAGGGTTTCAGCATAAGGCTGTAACTTTTATATAGGTAATAATATGCCTCTAATGAAAGTAGACTGGTGTGGTGATACCAAATGAATTGGAAAAATCTTGGAACAACAATTGGTCAAAGCTATTGGCTTAAATTTCTGTGTAATAAGTTAATAACAGCATCAGGTTCTTCAGGAATAAAGTAAGCAGCGAGAAGTTCAACATATATAGATCTAAATCCATGTTTTTCCAAGCTTCAAACATGGCAAGCAAATTCCCCTTAATTGGATCCCAAAAGTGTTGTTAACACACAAAAAAGAGGACAACCCATCAGGGCCAGGAGCGCCTTTGGCATAAGATCCAAATACAACCTCTTTGACCTCTTGTTCAAAAAAGGAGCATGTAGGAAATTATTTTGAGCACTAGAGACTTTCTCTTTCTCACCACAAAAATCAGCTGGAATATCTATATTAGGTTTATCTGCATAGCAAAATAAACATTTATAATAGTCAACAACAATTTTAAGGATGCCATAATTATCTTCTACATCTCCATCAGGGCCTTGAAGAAGAAAGAACCGTTTCTTCCGTCCCCGTTGGTTAGCCCAGCAGTGGAAGTATGCACTATTTTTTGTCTCCTTGAAGGTTCAGCTTCTCCCTTGATCTCTGTTTGGCTTTAATCTCCTCATTATTCCACATGTCTGTCAACTCAGATGAAATACTTTTCATCCTAGCTTTGGAGACTGGTAAAAGAAATTGAGACTCATACAGAATATCAAGGAGGTCATACTCAACAACCAGTTGTTGCGTTAATTAACAGAGTTGAACGGTGCCAAGGGAACCCAGGAGGCGGCGGAAAAAGGTAAAAAACCCATCTAGGGTTCCGTCCTCCTCGCCGGCGATACCGCCGGTCCGCTCCGCCTCCGGTGGCCTTCGGGCCTTGGAGGTGTGGTGGACCACGGTCCCTCGTCAGCGGGGAGTTTCTATTCTTAATTTGGTTTGCTTTTCAGTCTCTTTTTTGGGATGGTGAGGCGGCGGCTACATCCTAAAGTTTTAATAAGGTCCTCCCCGCCCTATCCTCGCTCCGGTGGTGCATCTAGCGCTGTCGGAGGGCGCGTGGAGTTGTGTGCCCGTCGGATCTGCTGGGATCCGGTCGGTTTTCATGTTTGTTGGTGTGGTTTCATGATAGTCTCTTCCGATCTACGGTTGTCATCATTGGCGATGGTTGCTGCTCTGGTGTGCTGGTCCTTTGGGGCCTTAGCACGACGACTTCCCGTCTGTCTACTACAACAAGCTCTACTACGACAAGCTTTGCCTGACTCCAGCGATGGAGGGGCGAGGACAGCGGCGCGTCTTCGGCTCGTGCTAGTGTTTGTAGTCGTCGCTAGGTGGTCCGAATACCAATTTGTAGTTTTCTTTACTTTTTGGGTTATTTGTACTACTGTTGATGATTATTAATAGATCGGTGGTTTCTCGCAAAAAAAAAATTAGCAGAGTCTATATTTATACACCAAACTTTAAAAGACTTCCTAAGGATTCTAGACTTAAAGTGCCAGATATCGATGGGAGAAGGCAACTAGAATTTTCTAGAATTGGAGAAGTCAACTAGATTTTTCTAGAATTGGAGAAGGTGGTGTCGAGTGTCGACATGGTGATGCCAAAGCATAAATATGGCATGGAATATGGAAGCGAAGAAGATGGGCTTGAGGAGAGGGAGGGATATGTATTCCAGTTATTGATGATCCAACATTCAAAAGTAGAGGCATGTAAGTAGCTAGTAGACGACACTCAATTTTTAGAGCAACCAGGCTAGCTCATAAGGACTTCTATACTCATTGCCCATTTGGGCGCATAAAACATGCATTCAACTCCACACCAGGAGACCGAACGTATCTCTGACTGCGAATTTTCCATTCCACACATTGCGGATGAAACCATATTAATCAGGTCATTTTCCTTGCTGCTAATCCACGACATATAAATTAATGACGTCCAGTTCAACTATAGGCAATATAAATTGCTAATCATCAACTGGGGTAAGAAAACTGAAAAAAAAAGAACAAATAATTTCACTTACCGTTGTCTATTCACCAGCACATAATCAAGTTAACCTTGTACTCATCAGTTGCCATCAGGACAAGTGTGTCATTTTAAAATGTGATGCATTTATATACAAAGTCCTATAGAATCCTATCGCAGTCTCGAATTGGGCTTCACAGCTGAGCTACCCTTAAGCCAATCCACACTAGAAAGATTGTGCGATCAGAGAGCTCACTAGAATCCACAGAAGTCCTTGAGCTCATGATGCACATCCTCGTTCCTGAGCTTGGACATGGCAGACTTCTCGATTTTCCTGATCCACTCCTTAGACACATGGTAGATGCCTCCGATCTGCTCTAGAGACATGCACCTGCCATCCTCGAGGCCATGTCGCAGCTTCAGCACGTGCCCCTCTCTCACTGGGAGCGTGCCCAGAACAAGAAGCAGCCTCTCCCGCAGCTGCCTCCGGAAGATGACTTCTTCTGGATCTTCCAATGATGTGTCTGGAGTCACCTCCTGCATTTCAAAATTTGGTCAGACCGATTAGCTTGCGTTTAAATCGACGAAGTGTATGAACTTCCATCGATTATTATCATTCATAGATTTTCGTATGTGGTCTGTTCATTCATAAATTGAGTTTATGTTGGGATCAATCTATATATGTGAGAGGGCATTCAGTATTGACTAGTGGACATTACCCAAAACTTGGCATTCTGTCCGGTTCCGACCTCCGTGTAGAGTGAAACAACACGACGAGAGTACTTCTTTGCCAATCTAACATTGGCAAGTGACACGCCAACAAAGGTTGCAATCTCGTCGTCGATTGGGTTCCTCCCTGTGCTGGACCGTATTGCCCGCTTAGCTTCCTTCACTTTTCGGATGATACTCTCCATCCTTGCCTGCACTTGCATAATTATTGTATTATCAGGTCATGTCAAATAACTAAGGTTTAGAAAAAATTCTTACATGAAACACAAACTGAAACATATGAAAACAGTTGTTGATTCCAGAGGCATACAGGCAGCTGGATTACTCCAGAATTTTCAGCAAGGAGCGCTAGCATCGCTTTCCTTATCCAGTACTTCACATAAGTTGAGAACTTGCACCCTTTCTGGCTGTCAAACCTCTCGGCGCCATCAAGCACACCCATTTTCCCAGCCTGCAGTGTCATTTGCAACAAACTCAATTACAAAAGGTTGCTAGTTGTCAAGGTAAAGGAGATAAAGAGGGGATAAAAATGCCATCTGGTAACCTGGAGAAGATCTTCAAAAGCTGTTCCAATTCCGGTGTATGATCTTGCAATGTACTTGACAAGCCACTCGGTGGTTACCAATAGCCTCTCTCTGCAGCAGTAACCTGCTTGCAGTCTACTCTTCAGAACTGCTTCATCAACTCCAGCTGCCTTAGCCCACCTATCGTAGGTGACCACTTGTCCTTCCTTCAGCATGTTTTCTCTGATCTTCTCAAGGTTTGCACATTCCTGGGAACACACACGACACACAAAAAGTTAAGGAAACACGACACACTATCTAGAGCGCGGTGGTGTTTCTCAGCCGACTCGAGTTCGGCTTGGCTTCCCTTACCTTCTCCTTAATTAAAATAAGACGAGGCTCCTCACGTAGTGGTTAAAAAAAGAGAGCGTAAACAACGAATTAATGTTGATGAAGGGAATACCTTGATGGTCACCAGCAACTCCGATTGTTCTCGGACGATGCTCCTTCGTCGGCCCGGATAGTTTTTCCACTCAGCTATAAATTGACTACTACTGGACTTGCGTGATTTTTTGGATTTTCGTGGCAACGCCCTTACACAAACCCCGGAACCTTTCTCAGACGCTCTAATTCTCTTCAATTTCCTCTCCTGGCTTTTCCCGCTCCGAATGACCAGCTGATCATCGCTTTGCTCCTCGAGAGGACTAGTCACGGGACCGGATTCGGTAACATTCCAAGCAAGTGCAAAATCTGGTTCATATGAGGTTTGTGTAACAGTAGCCCTGGACCTGGTCGCGTTGAACCATTTCAGAGCTCCAAGTTGTTCCATATGTACAAGGATGTCTCTTTCCAGAGTTACCAAATCTTGGCCAGCCAAACTACTCTCCAAGACATGGATGTTTTGCATCAACAGGTTGTACTCCAAACTGTTGCTGCTTGTGTAAGCCACATCCATCCAGGAAGACATGTCCTCATAAATCCTGCCAAACTGCGTGTTTCGGTCAAGAGCATCATCAAGGGCTGTTCTTTCTGCATCCACCTGCAATTGAAAATGTGATCGATTAACAAAAGTATAAAAAATACAAAGAGATTACGGATGATAGAGTTCAAGTGGGCGCCTTCATTTTTGGCAAGCTGCTTGTCTTGTTCTCTGTTATCTGAAGCAAACCAGATGAAGACGCAGCAGTTCTGACGGTGTCACCCGGGCGCCGGTTAAGATTCGCATGCCGATTGAGCAACAGATGCAAGGCCAGAACTCTCAGGGATTCAGAGCAAGCTGGCCTTCCACTCACTGCATCCAGCACAAGGACAAGAAAGTTTCAGATTAGTGCCAGTAAGCAAGTTATGGCCTACCGAATTATCCGAACATTTACACGCGATTTTTTATATCCGAACATGCAGTCATAATTCAGAACCAGACATCATTTTCAATAACGTAAATCAGTCGCGCGTGTACAACCTCAAGAGCACCGTTTCATTTCCTCAAAATATATACTACTGCCGCCACAGTAAAGCAAAATAAACTGATTCCTGCAGGACAAGAAATGAAACACCCAAGAGCCAAAACCTTGAGACGACTCACATGGGGGATGGGGGTGCCTGGGGAGCTGGGCCTGCAGCATCCATGGCCAGACGGAGGAGGAGGAGGAGGACGGGGACGGCGAGCAGCAGCAAGGCCCGCGCACCATGCGCAGACCCATGGCACGGCAATGGCAACGGCGCCGCTGGGAGGCTTGGGAGGGGGATAGAGTTACAGAGGCCTATCGCCTTTTTTTTTTGGTTGGAGCGGACAGTTGGACAGGCAGCAGAGAAAAAAAGGATTTGGATCTTTGAGGGTGAAAGCGAGTTGGGATCTGTTTTTTCCTAGTTAGATATTTCGAGTTTTCTTCATGTTCTGAACAACATCTGAGCCTGAGGAAAAATAAAATAAATTTAATGTCGAATTTGTTCAAGAAAGAAGTGGTATGTGTAGGTGCGACAGCTGAGCAAACCTCTGCTTTTACTTTTTTTTTGAAATGGGGTAGCCCTAGCTTCTGCATCAATTGATGCATACAGCTTCTCACGAGTATGTTCTCAAGATGTACATATTAACAGCACATGTATGTTTATTTTAATTTGTTAAAGTATAATTTTTCTTTCTCATTGAGATAGGAGAATAGAATTGGACAATTTATAAGAAAAACTAGCCGAAAAGGGAAACAACACAAAACACAGCATGCAAGCCTTGAGGTTGAGACCGCGCTCCACACGACTCGACGACCAAAACGCCCGAGCAATGAAAGTCGACACTCAAACACACTATAACTAATAACTGTCAAGCGAGTAGTAGAATAAATAGAAAAGACAAAGTCATCATGCATACTGCAACTTTGTTACGTGTGGAAACTAGTATTGAATTCTTTGTATTGTTCCAATTTCGTTTAAAAAAATTCAACATGGCAAGTAAAATTTAGCATCTGAACTAGAGCGATAAATGTGTAGATTGCTATATTTTAGGTATAAACATGCGGAAAAACATGGATTACGAATGCTTATTGGTTATTATACAAGAAGTATGTGAACAACAAGCAGACATCTTTTGACCATAATTAGCCCCAGTGATATCCAAAATCGACAAAACGACATAAGTAATTGGATTGACTCGGCAAGGCGTACATCACTATGTGACATGCAATTCTCAATTTCTTCACTCCAAAATCAGCTCAAGGGTATCTATGTTTGGTCTTATTTGAGCAAATATTGAACTTATATTCATGCTGAAAAAGATAGACTTCATTCATGTTTCGACAATGCTAGTATTAATTATTTGATTTCAGCACTGAAACATTGGTGGCAAAGTCATCATTTGACATTTGGTTTCACTTGTTCAAATTACTGAATAATCCCCCACAATGTAAGGAATAAATATCAAAGCAAGATTGTGACTGTCAATTCAATAAGAAGAAGGTTCAGTCATGGCATGCCAATGTTTGTTCCCACATAATGAGAAGGCGGATCTGGTAAATAGTGAAAGTAAACATACAACTATCAATTCAACAATGCCACATAGATGAGTTGGGAAATTTGTCAGGAGCAACACCAGTCGAAAAGGCACAATTCTCTCAGGGAGATTGCGTCCATGCCTACCTGTCAGCATCATCTCAGCTGCATCCTTGCTGTAAGTAACTTGACATATATAGTCCTTCATGTGTTGGGTTCTAACTATTAATATCAGAAGATCCATCAGCAACGTCTTGCACCCTCTTCCCGATGAGGTAGAGGTCATCCCTGATCGAAGCATGGAGTTCGACGCAGAACACCTTGGCGAGATAGCAGAAGGCACCCAAGCCAAGGATGACCAACCATGCGAAGCGGTACACTACCGAGTTCACGGCAGCAGAGTAGCCAAATCTTGGGAAGACGCCCTTGGAAAGCACATAAGGAACACACAAAGCAGCTACTAGCTTCGTGGCTATAGGCATGAATATATCTTGAAAGAACCAGCACAGTGATATCGCCCCTGAACGGTAATCTGCCCTGTATCGAACAATCTTCGGGCCCCACCTTTCATCAATGAAATTGGCAAGGAAAGGCGTGGTCCTTGTATCATGAACCTTTGAGGCAAAAAGTGGCAAGTTATTTTGTATTCCTATCTTCGATCTAACTAGTATAACCTAACGAGAGTAGTTCAGGAATCATCAGCATGCTACCAAAAACTGTGGCAGATACAAGTAGTGATAATTGTGCGCGTGCTTGATGTCCGATAAGATAAAATGAAGGGCAGAGGGTTATGAGTTTATTTAATGAACATAGACCAACTAAACTTTGAAATGAGATCTAGCTAAAATAAAAATATGGAAGTGTTCTTGTTCTTATGGACTCTAGCCGTGGGATTTCCGCAATCGGTACAGTTTGAGTGCCAAGTAGCAAATTATACCTGGTCTAACTATGTTAAGTTTGGTACATACATTTAAGAGAAAAGAAAGCAACAAGAAAAGTTGCAACTCACCAGCTTCATCCAGATTCTCAGAAGTACATACCCCATGTACCAAATGTAGAAAACTGAAACATCGTCGTTAGGCCCAGCGAGTAAAGGTATTAGTAATAAATCAGCTAGCGACCCGATCAGGAAAGGGACGATGACCACCTGAGAGCAGACAACTTTAAGTTATTTAACTGTAGGATAGAATAGAAACAATATAAAGGAACCCACCCCAAAGTAAAGTTTCTCACCAATAAGAACTTTGCCAGATTGCGATTCAAAGCTAGAAGGTGTGCTCTCTCACAACTCATATAGGCAAATGAATCTCTAGACGCGGCAATAATAGTTGATATGCTGCTAAATCCAACAACGAAAGCAAGCAGATCTAAGAGAAAAAATATCGACAAGTAAGCCCAAAAATTTAAAAATACACGCTTTGTTTACGAAGGAAGTTAACTGTCCAATAACAATCTCTAAATAATCATTACCGTTGGATTTTAATCCACCTGCTAGTGGCATCCAGGTGATGGCAAACAACAAGGCACGCCCAATTAAGATTGAAAAAATAAGCACGGCTGAATTGAACATCGCAACAGTCAACCAGGCAAGCACCACACTAGTAGCGAATGAATGCCGAGTTACCTTCTTCAGTAGGCACCCAACGTACATGAGTATATCAGTTTTGTCTATGAGAAATCTCAAAAGAAGAACACGGCAAATTGAATCGGCATAGTTTCGTGGTGCTTGCCAAAAAGATAAACCCTTGGCAGGATGACCGAAGTAGCTGTGGGTCACAGACATCCAAATAAAGTGTGGAGTCATGAAAATCTGCACAATACATCAGCATATGAAACAAAACTGAATACTTACGTGATATCTAATGGGAACAAGCCTGGTGCCAACTGGTCAGCAATTTGAATAGGAGTAAAAATGACCACAGGCACAATGGTAATGCTAACCAAAGTACGCTTCTTGAAATAAAGTTTGTAGAATGGTTCGTCAATGTTATAGTGAGAGGGGATGGCAACTCCTGGCCTCAAAATCTACTCACAACAAAATGCAATATCCATTATACCCCTGAACTGTAAACTACATATACTATTGACATGATGAGGTGTATAATATGATAAATACCTTGTGAAGAACTATGAACAAAATGGCGAGTAGATACGAAAATGTGTGCCCGACAAGCCAATGAAGAGCGGTTGAAGCAAAAGGCGAAGCGAGCAGAAGTTCAAACCTTTCAGACATTGTTGCACCAACAATTTTTGAAGCCCATATGTCAAGTCACCAGCCAAACAACATCGGGTACATAGCTGCATTCAGGAACTTAAGGCAAAAGTTGGCAAAACTGATAAAAGCTACGATCCCTGCGAGTAATATACCAGCCAACCTTCTAATGAAAACTGCAATCGTAAGGCGTTTCCCTCTCAAGTATTGGCCAAAAGTGTTCAACACAACAGAAATTATGCCCGCAGAAATTATAAATCCATATCCAGTAAGAAGAATGCTAACTCTTGAAGTGTAGGAGTTGACTTCATTCCCACTGCAAAAATCGGAACATGATATGCACCATAGGATTATCCTTCCCAGTGAGAAAGGGAGAAAGCCCAAAATACAAGCAAGGCCCAGGTCACATATTACCACCTGATTAGACAAGCATATTGTTATAATTTTTCCTAAATCCATAACAAGCATTAGAAATGTGAGGTGCTCAATCGTATTTTTAAAACAATGGATAGTAGGTCTTCCCGTGTGACCATAAATTTAGTTTTCCACTATTTCTGGTGATTATGTGGACAAATCAAGGATGACAAGATGTGCTAAATGTTGCTCTAATCCCAGATTTTTTATTACTACTGTATAAGAATCTATAATGATCTTATCAGTCAACCTAGCAGGCTAGCATACAAAATGTACTAGACAGAGGAAATTGGTTCAAAAGCACCGGCCATACCATCAAGAACGCTTCAATGGCATATAGCGCAAGGACTTGCAGACCATCAAATCCTTCAAAGTCCAGAAGCTGAGTTTCCAGGTGATCAACCCAGCGCGCAAACGGAGATACATCAAATAGCTCAGTCCAATGCTCAACTGCAACCAAGATCGCAAATAAAGCGAGGAGGGAGGCAGTAGAGAGGCGAATGGAGAGCAAGTAGTGCACTTGACCAAAAGACTCGGCAAGGGCGAGGCGCCATGCCCAGCGAGTTGCAAGGTGAATGGAAAATTCTGGCACGACGCAGACGGCGAAGACGACGAAAAGGAGAGGGAGCAGCAGATCCCTGAGTTTGTCAGGCAAGCCCACCAATAACTCATAAAGGGGCAGCCTCGAAGGGGTGTCTGCGGCATAGAGAAGTTTGATGGAGATGTCGCGGTGGCACACCTGTAATGATTTGAAATGATTGTGCGCATCAGCATCACATCAAAATGGAACACAGAAGAAGGAATTAAGCGTGACCAGCTGACCATGACATAAATAGTACAAGAATGTATTGCGAAAAAGGGACGTTTTCACCGAGGAATCATGACATGCCATAGCATGATAATTGGTGAGTTTAAGCACGAGCATCTCGATATCTCATGATATGTCATAGCAATTGGGATTGGAATTGGTTGTGGATAAGCGGGGTTCTAAACGAGATTGGCAAAAAGGAATTAAATAGGCTTGAAACACATCAAAGCAACAGAATCTAGGTGCACATTCCATAAGGGAGGATTTTTCAATGGGGAATTATTGCAAGCACAGCATGGTCACGAGGTAAATGGGACTGAAATTGGTACGTAGTGAACAAAAATGAATGGGATCTCATTATTCACAGACACAGTGGACATGAGAATCCCCAGGCGGCAGATGCGGCGGGAGACGATCAGCGATACCTCACACCGGCGTTTCTGGCGGGCGGCGATCCACTGGAGCTGGCAGTCGTCGTGGACGAACCTGATGCTGCCGCGGCAGGCGCACGGGTGGCGCAGCGGGCGGGCCGGCTCGGCGGGCAGGCGGCAGATGCGGCACTCCTCCTCTTCCTCGTCTTCCCTGGGATCTTCCTCCGCGGAGAACATTGCCTCGTCGGAGACGACGTCGGCGGCGTCCATTGGCATTCCGCTGCGAAGGTTCCCGGCCGTCGTCTCGAGCGAGGCCGGGGGTTTAGGAGGAGCAGATCGAAGGAACACAAGAGACTGGGTCGTCTTCTCGTCCCACATAATTCACATTCTCGGCCTTTTTTTCTCGTCGTACACTGCAGCCAGCTTGTTCCGGGCTTCCGGCCCAAGAAGGCTTTTTTCTCATTTTTCTTTCATTTTTGTTTTTGTTTTGTCTTCTTTTCAGATCTATTTGATTATATTGGTTTTAAGCTTTAACTACTTATATTTTCACTGTTTCCGTATCTTTAATATTAATCTGTTTCTTCATATTCCAGTTCTGTTAATATTTGGATGCTCCTGTTACACATTTGTTGTCTTAATATTTAAGTTTTATTATATTTTTCATTGAAAAATATTAATATTTGTATTAGTAAATCTACCATGTTTGTGTAGTTATTTCTATATTTTTCAGAAAATTATTAGAATATGAGTGTTTTATAAATATATGAACAATTTCCATGCATTTTGGTCTAGGAAGCGACTATCCAAACGTAACTATTACACCCTAAGGTTTCCATTCAGCCCTTCCTCCCATTTTCTCTTGCATGCATGCAACTAATGACACTAATACATACAGTGATGTCATCATCAAAGATTTCTTTGGTTTCAAACTTCTGAAAAATATGTCTTCAAAGGCTAACCCCTATATCTCCAACTGTGCATATAATTGCAATGTCAAAAAAAAAAAAATGTAAATCTTTTTACCGAGTAACTATGTACAATTATCATGGTACATGTTCTGTGCTAATTTCGTTATTGCGCAACATGGGATTTAGATTGCCAGATCGGTTAACAGTTACGAAGATAAATCATGTTGAATTTTTACAGTTAGCAATTGAGATGTCACCACAAGGTTGCAAATTCCTGCTGCAAAGGGGAAAAGAGCATGCAAAACATGAACCAACACAAGAAGACTAATTTGCTTACATGTGCTAATAATTTTTTTCCCTTTAGTATAAGACATGATTTTACATATAAGTTCAGTACGGTAAAAATAGCATAAAAATCTGGATATAACCAATACAGTTAGTGATGAATCTTACAAACGTGTAAAAACCTTGATGGTTTTTTTTCTACATTAGGATATAGAAAATGACAACATCTGATAAAATTTACAGTTTTGAAATCTGACAAAATTTCAACATGGACTGGTACGTGACGTGGCAACTCAGAGCTGACATGTCATCATAGAGTACGGGTCAAACAAGATGAAAACCAGAACACTTGGGGGGTTTTGTGAATATAAGGGGCTATTTTGGACCAAATGAGAGATTAGGGTTGTATATGCTGAACTCTAGGACAAGTTTATGGGGATAAAGTCGAAAAGTGTCACTGCTCCCTTCATTTAAAAAATAAATTAAAAATCATATTTACACTGGACATAGTTAATGTTGTAACCTGCAAGCATGCAAAACCGCAATGCAATTGCAATTTTTTCAGCATGACGTGGTGGAATCGATGTTGGAAAAAAAACGGAAAAAGGAAGCGTTCAGAACTGCTATGATTTTGACCACATCCACTTGGAGAAATGAGGATCTACCAGGTCAAAAAAGAAAAGTAAAGAGATCCGAAGAGACATCGTTGTGAAGACTCGCTATCTCTCGGTGATGCTATAGCAGGTGAAGTGAAAGACTAGGTGTCCATTAAGTACAGTTTGAGTTATACTGGATGTTGGATGTTAACATTTTATAATATCAGACAAGATGGAGTATGTATGTGCAGTTTTTTCTTCTGCAATATCTGTGTAGCATGGATTTACTGTAAAGTTAGTTAGCTGATAAAGAGAGAGAAAAAAATCCAGAATAAAAGTTGCCAGCTGAAATAGAAAAATATATGCTGCTGCCCAGGATCGAACTGGAGACCTTCAGTGTGTAAGACTGACGTGATAACCACTACACCACAGCAGCTCGTTGATTAGTTATTGAATTAGATGGAATTTATCTCCACACTCCCAGTCGCCATGTTTTAGTCTACCTCCGCTTTGCCGCGCTCCAGACGACTGGAAGCCAATGGCCGCTGCCGACGTCTCCGACGAGGCCATGTTCTCCGCGGAGGAAGACGAGGATGAGTACCGCATCTGCCGCCTGCTGCGCCATGCCGCGGCAGCATCAGGTTCGTCCACGACGACTGTCGGCTCCAGTGGATCGTCACCGGCCACCAGCAACGATGCGAGGTATCTCATATCAATCCCTCCCTGTCCGCCGCCCAGGGTAACTCGTGTCCGCCGTGGATGATGAGATCCCGATCATTCTGGTTCACTACGGACCAATTTCAGTCACATTTACCCCTCGGGCATCTCATGATATGACCGTTGTGCTTCACGTGTTTGCATCAATTCCTCACTGAAGAAATCTCCCCTCATGCAATTTATTTAATTCGGTCCTGTCATATCGTCGCAATGTAAAAGTTCCTAGCATCGTGGCTTCGTCGTCTTTGTCGTCTGCATCGTGCCAGAATTTGTCATTCACCTCACTAATCTCTGGGCATGGCGCCTCGCGCTTGCCAGGTCTTATTTTTCCAATCTCAGTCGGGCGTGCCATGTTGTTTTCCATCACCTGGATGCCACTAGCAGGTGGATTAAAATCCAACAGTAATGATTATTTAGAGATCGTTATTGGACTGTTAACGTCGTTCGTAAACAAAGCGTGTATTTTTTAATTTTTGGGCTTACTTGTCGAATTTTTTTCTCTTAGATCTGCTTGCTTTCGTTGTTGGATTTAGCATCATATCAACTATTATTGCTGCGTCTAGAGATTCATTTGCCTATATGAGTTGTGAGAGAACTCACCTTCTAGCTTTGATTTGCAATCTGGCAAAGTTCTTATTGCTTCAGTTTTCTCTTAAATGTATGTTTGCTACATGGCACCCAAATTTGCATATACGATGTTTCAGTTTTCTACATTTGGTACACGGGGTATATACTTCTGACAGTCTGGCTGAAGCTGGTGAGTTGCAACTTTTCTTGTTGCTTTCTTTTCTCTTAAATGTATGTACCAAACTAAACATAATTAGACCAGGTATAGTTTGCTACATGGCACCCAAATTGTACTGGTTGTGAAAATCCCACTGCTAGAGTGGATACCAACAAGAGCACTTCCATATTTTTATGTTTGTCAGATCTCATTCCAAAGTTCCGTTAGTCGCTGTTATGTTCATTAAAAATAAAGTCCCTCCCCGCTCCCCCGCCCCACCCCCTCTTTCTTAATTCGCTAAACTGGCAACCAAGTTTGATCAGGAGTTGTACCACTTTTTTTCCCAGGCATGGGAGGAGTAGTGAGCGGCAAGTTTCCTGGAAGCTCATTAGTTTTCTTGAAAAGTGGAGAAGGTTTCCTTCCTGGTGGCCTACTGGTTCGTCTTCTGCTTCCACTTGTGCTCAGGTCAGTGTGTTCTGTTCCGCATTGTCTGACGCTGAAATTCCATGCTCACGTACGTGGACGAAATGAGGAAGACCGGTCGACGTCGTCAGTTGAAGTATGTTACAGCTATTATTTATTGGGTGTAGCTGAAAAAATATAATCCATATATAAAGTTGCCATATATACGCGTGATTTACTCCAGTGGCTGGTATCTGGTTGGGGAAAGTGATCAGCTTACTTTATCTTGTTTGGGTCACCTTTTTTGGAGGGGTGAGGATGTACCCTTTTGTTAAACAAAACAGGGGATTAGTTCCTCTAATCACAGCCATTAGTATGCTTTGATTTTCATGCAAAGTAAGCCGGAAAGCATGCAAGCACTCTTCAGTTAGATTTCAGCTTATTTTTGTTTCAAATCCAGTCATCCGATTCTGCTGTGCTGCGTGAGGATTTGGAAATGATATTTTTTCTGTGGACTTCAATTCCAAATCTAGGGTGAATATAAATGAATGGTACAGAATTTGAGATCACATAATGGACAAACTACGCAAAAATTTGCTGAAGTTGGTTCTTTTGTAGTTGGCTCTACTGGCCAATGTCTTATACAGGATATTCACATATATAACTTCTTGTTGCAACAGTACTTACAAAATTATTTAGAAGCACACTCTGGTTAGTAATGGTGCGCCTGACTGTTCCAAAAAACCTAATGTTATTAGTAGTCAAAATGATCACAATTTTGCAGTGGATCTCCCAAAATGATCACATATTTTGCAATGGATCCCCTGTAGGACCTATCTATATAGTACACACACTCTGGTCACTGTTAGCTTCTGCACTCCTAACTGCTTCAGTCTTTTGTGAAGGAATCATTCTTCAACACAACCTCTTTGTCATCTTTTTTCTCCTCTACCTCAAACTTTCAGTCTTGATCTCATCGCCATCTTTCGTTTCGTCCACCTGCATACTTTCAGTCTTGATCGCATTGGCATCTTTCTTCTCATCAGCGTGTTTGTTTTCAGTCTTGATCTCAACGGCATCTTTCTTTTTAGAGTTTAGGAGCTCAACTAGATCATGGAGCGCAACATCAGTGTCGTCATTCCTCATTAGAACCTCGGCAACCTCTGCAGGCGTCACATTCACCTCCTTGATCAGCTCCTCGATCTCTGGATATGTGGCATGGGAGTCGATGGCATGGTAGTTGTTGGCAAGGATCCGGAAAGCCTCCAGGGTGCAGTACCCCATGTGGATGTGCATGTCCATCCTGCCGGGCCGCAAGAGTGCCGGATCAAGACGCTCCTTGTAATTGGTCGTGAAGATGATGATCTTTTCCTCCCCACTTGTCGACCACAAGCCATCAACAAAATTTAGCAGCCCGGATAACGTCACCTGTGCAGACAGCAAACAAATTGTCATCAGCATAGACAAGGATATCTGAGAAATTGAGTAGAGAGGTTCGTATATGTGTGGAAGGTATTCTGACTTCAAAGGTACCTTTTCTTCTGACTTCTTTCCTGTCGAACTGGACTTTGCATGTTCCTCATCTTCATCATGTTCCTCCCGCTCCTTCAGCTCAATGGTACAATCGACATCTTCAACCACGAGAATGGATCGGTTGTTCATGCCGATAAGAAGCTTCCGGAGGTCCGAGTTGGATTCGACCCCAGTCAAGTCAAGGTCATATATGTCGAACCTGAGGTGGTTGGCTATTGCGGCGATGAGGCTGGACTTGCCGGTACCCGGCGGACCGTACAGCAGGTACCCTCGCTTCCACGCCTTACCGATCCTCCTGTAGTAGTCTTTCCTCTTTGTGAACCTGTCAAGGTCATCGATGATGGACTGCTTCTGCTTCCGGTCCATGGCGAGTGTGCTGAATGTGGAGGGGTGCTGGAGGTCCATGGGGGCCCAGTCGTCCGAGTACTGGTTCATGTAAATACTCAAGCTCCTCTCCCCGTCCCATATGGCCTTGGCCGTGGCGACGATGAACGGGAGGTACTCCTTGAGCGCCTTCTCCTTGTGCCTCTTGTGGAAACTCACCTCGTATGATCTGACCTCATGCGCCCCGGTGCCACTCTCCGGGTCGCCCTTAACCTCACGAGTCACTAGACACCACCTGAACTCCGCCCCTCCGTACACGTCGGGCATCTCCTCCCCCGCCTCCATGCTGACGACCATCTTCTCAGCCTCACTATCGGTGCTGCTGACCCGCAGGCGCTGCATGCCGATGTTGGCGCCGGCTCCGACGCGCGTGGCGAGGTAGGCCTTGACAGCGCTGTAGACGTTGTTGTAGGACCACCCCTCTTTCTCCTCGACCACGATGGTGTGCTGCCACGTCAGGCGCGACCGCAGGCTGTTGAGGGCCGCGGAGAGCGCCTCCCGCACCTCGGACGGCAGCAGCTCGTTCGCGAGGCCCCGCACCAGCATCAGGGATGCGGCGAGGGAGGCCGCTGTCGCCATGGTCTTGTCATAGGACGCCATGGCTCTTGTGAACTTGTTTTTGTGTGTATATGTGTGAGGGAGGGTGGGTACTGGGTTGGGGCCTCTGTTCTGTTGCTCCGTGCTCCTGATATGGAGCAGTGGCCTGAGGGAATGAGGGTGTGTGTGGTGGGATTTTATAGGCGCTAAAGTGTGGGGTGGGTGGTTGACTGAGTTGTGTCTTCCTCTGAAAGGAACGGGCCCGAATATGGTCTTCCAAACCCCACTCATACAGATGCAGCCAGCAAGGCCTTACTTAGCAAAACCTATTAGCATCACGGTACGAAGCAACTTCCATCGGTTAAATTGATCAGTATAATGTTTTCGGCACATGTTTCTTCGCTAATTAATTACTGAGCAAAAGGTATGTTTACTCCAAAAAAAAAGGTATGTACTATAGTCTTCTAGTAGGTAATAATTCTCCTGGAATATTATCCGTATGGTACTAGTTTTAGATTGTTGATACAGTCTTGTAATTGTCACTTGGTAACATGCGATTTTTTGATGGGCGATGCTACCGTGTCTTCGCGGTCACCGAAGTACAGTACTATGTTTTGTCTTTTGATTCACTCGTTTCGTCGTTCCGGGCTGTAGCTTATTGGTTCTTTGGCTCTGTGCTAACTACCACATATCATACGTTTCGTTTCAGATATTGCTCCAGATTCGTAAAGCGGCCTCGGGGGGAAAGCGGTGCAGACTCTGCTTCCTTGGCATCCAAGTTTGCCTGGAATCGTTCCACTTTTTTCCTGCTGACTTCCACACAAACTAATTCAGCAGGTACCCTCGCTTCCATTCCCCAGCGTTGATATTATTCATCCACTAAATGAATTGCACGCTTTTATCCTCGGAATCACACGTTTTGGAGCCAAGTTATTTTCGTTGACAACTTTAGGACTCGTTTCTGATGGAGCTCCAGAATGGTAAAGCGTTCTTCGGGGGGAAAGTGGTGCGCACTTTGCTTGTGTTGTGCCGCCAGGTTGGATCAGGAACTGAACCGCCTTTTCTCCGCAAGGCCGAGTAGAGAGTTGTGCGCGGCAATTTTCCTGGAAGCTTACTACTAGTTTTCTCGAAAGCTGCACGAATAAGAAATTTTTTTTTTCCTGGAACAGAGGTAGAACAGAAAGGATAGGGAAAAAACAAATGGATGCAGGCGCATGTGCTCTGTGTTCACCATATTTTTCTTCGACTTGTGTGCTCGGGTCGGTATGTGCGACCGTGTGCATGTCTATGCCTTTAATATTGAGTAGATATATTGAGAAAACATACTTTATGTCGATTCTATTGATATTTGTATAATATTCTAAATTTCATAATTTCTTTGTAAGAGAGCACCGAACACATTCACTTACTTGTCAATTGCGGGTACACCACGCATCTTTGGGTTTCAGTCCAACAAAGTGCCTTTGCACGTGGACTAAACCCCAACGGATTTAGTGATGTAACTATTTTTTTTTTTTTTGCGAAGAACACCCCAGATCTATTATCAAACACGGCAGTACAACACACCCCCAAAGAAACCGAAAATTACAGACGGGTCCTTGGAGAAGCCGCCCCCTGCAACCTCCGACGCGGAGCAAGGACGCGCCGCCGCATCGCCTCCGCCGCTCCCTCCTGGAGCCAGCAAGCTTGTCTCCGGCGATATCCACGCGGACGGGAAGTCGTCACTCTCGGTCTCTTCGTACCAGCACGACGGAGAAGAAGGGGAACGGGGCACCACCAGGTCAACTCTCTCACCAGCCGGCGAGAGAGAGGAAGATCCAGAGTCACTCCACCTGCAAAGCAGAACTCCCAGGTTCCACGGCGAGGACGGAGCCAACCTCGTCGTCGCGGAGCGGGAACCAGGAGACCAAAACTCCAAAGCATGGTCGCCGCCTCCGGCACAGGGACCACGCACGGAGACTATACAGGCCGAAGAATCCGCAGATCCCCGGCCACCGGAAGTCGCGCGCGCCACGACGAGGTCCCGAAGGACACCGTCGCAGGAGGGGAAGCACGCCGACACCACACTCCTAACCGCCAGCACCACCACCTCCATGACGCCGTCGGCCGGAACCCTAACTAACCCTACGCTATACACAGGCCGAGATCCGGGGTTCCCCCACCCTCCCGCCGCCGGAGCGGCCGGCGGAGGGGGAGAGAACCCCCGGCTCACCGGCGAGCGCGGGGAAGAGACGGGATCGCCCAGAAATCGCCTTTCTCTACTGTTCACGAGAAAGGGGAAAGTGACGGGGCTATCATCTCCTGATTTAGTGATGTAACTAAAGGCGCCTTTGGGGTTCAGTCCATGAGTCCAACAACGGGATTAGTGATGTAACTAAAGGCAAAATACACTTACTTGTCAATTGCCGATACACCATGCGCCTTTGAGGTTCAACGCGCATACGCTGTGTGTGCCGGATTACATATTATTGATGTCCAGTCCAACAAAGGACGGGCCTCTCAATTGATAGTTGGTGCTTCAAGATGACTGACTCAACTACAAACGGCAACGCGTCGTCTTCTCTCACATTACTCATCTACTGGGAAATTTAAAACGAGTGTAACGCAAGAGTTTTTCATAACAAACATGCCCCTCTTTCGATCATCCTCGACCATATCAAGAAAGAGGCTCGCCATTGGGTAATCGTGGGAGCGAAAAATCCGAGTGATTTGATGCCGGGAGACTATTCCCGTTGTATTTTGCCTTCACTTTCATGCAAAAGAACTCTTCTCAATTAATCAAATGGGCTAAAGCTTTTGGCCCCTTTCAAAAGAAAAAACTAAGATGTAACTAAAATTATACAGTATATTATTTAGGGATAGAGGGAGTACTTCGTATGTGAAAAAGCAAATTCGTTCATAGTTTCTTCACTCCCTGGTGCTGTCTATACTTAGCTTCCATTTTCTTATTTCGCAGAAGTGAAAATAAAAAAGCACCAGCACTTTGCGTTGGTCCAGTCGTATTCCAGGCTCACCAAAGTGAAGAGCGGCAGCGACCGGCGAGTCTTCCGGTGCGCGCGGCGGTCGCACCAAATCGCCGCCTCCTAAATTTCCCCTCAGCCATTCTCTCCACCGTCGCCGTCGTCTCAAACCCACAACCGCTCCAAAGACCACCGGCGCAAGCAAGGAAGCGCGATGGCAGCGGAAGCGGGCGGCGGCGACCTACTGTGGTCCGACTCTTTCGTGCCGCCACACCTGGCCGCCAAGCCCGAGGTCCTCGCCCACTTCAGACGCAAACTCTACCAGCGCCACGCCGTGAGTAGTACATCCTGATTTATTCTCCTTCATCAGTCCTTAATAAACGAACCAATGCGTCAAGGCCATCTCACTACTAGACCACTGCTGACTTCCCGGTTGCCCAATATGCGGATGACACGCTCATAATTATGAAAGCAGACGTTAATCAGATTCATTTCCTCAAATCCTTGCTCCACCGTTTTGGGCAAGCTACTGGTCTCAACTCTCAAGGTCAACTATGCTGAGTCAAACCTAATCCCCATTGATATTTCTGAAGAAAGGGTGGCTTTGTTCACTACTGCTCTTCAGTGCCAGCTCGGCACCCTGCCTTCCACCTATTATCTTGGTTTGCCTCTTGGTTCTACAGATCTTCTTACCTTTGCTCATGACCTTTCAAAGAACACTGCCCTCCTGTTCAATGTACTTCAATTGTGGCAGCACATTGAGATTAGTCTATAAATGGGTTCTTGAGGAAGCTGAGAAATACATGAGGCATTGTCTGTGGAGGGACAAAGATTCACACAAAAAGTACCCCTCTCTGTGGTTGGCACAAAAGGATAAAGATTCACACAAAATATTTTTCATGCCTTCTTACTCATGTGTCATGTGTGGTGATGATGTTCTGGAGTCTAGAAATCATCTCTTCTTCACATGTCCTTTTGCAAGGATGTGTTGGCAATATCTCTGTCCAGATTGGACTGCTCCAGCCTCTGCTTCTTTTGCGGTACAAGATGTCCTTGTTAGCCTGAAAGAGAAGATTGCTCAGCCTTTCTCCATGGACATTATTATGCTGGTTTCCTGGGAAATTTGGACAACCCGAAATGATTACATTTTCAAAAATATCCCTCCTAATATCTACAGATGTAGAAAAAAGTTCAAAGATGAAATGGCTTTGTTACTTCACATAGCTTAAAGGAAAAGTTATGCAGGTCTAGCATCTTGGGTTCAGAGTTTTGTCTAGCTTTCTCTAGTTTTCCAAGTGGCTTTAAGGGCTTGTATAGCTAGTTTTCTTTTTTTAGCTTTTTGTGCTATAACCCTGTATTTTTATACCCAAAATCAATAAAAAAAAATCACAGCAGAGTCCTCCTGTTTCCTCAAAAAAGTAGAACATCCTGAATTCCTGATCCCACTCCCTCCTCCGTGCTCGCTTAACTGCTCCCCACATAGATTCCTGGTACCTAGGACCTGACGTGCTTACTGTACGGATCGAGGCTGGGTTCGACCAATTGCAGGACCAGGGTTCGGGTCCGCTAGCTCTGTAGGCTGCAGCTGCAGTTTGACGACGGTCTGTTCTTGATGCCTGTTTTCTGTTTTGAGACAGGGTAGTGTTTTCGGCTGAATTAGTTAGAGGGAGGTGATGTAACTCGTTGCTACTACCATCTGCTGCTCTCCCTGTTGCTGCATCTTGAGCTCCCAGCTCCTTTGAACTTGCATTATTTCGTCAGTGTGAAAGGCGTCAGGCTCACTCTTAGTTGCTTTGTCTAAATGAACCATCTATAAATGATAGAGGCATTCTTAGCATGGTTGGGGTGCGCTACCTCCATAGGCTGCAGCTCACTCTTAGTTGCAACAATCTAAACTAGTGAGAGTGTTAGGGCTCGCAAATTAGGTAAACCATGCTACGTTTTTTACTAGCCACTACCAATTTCCTAGACTGTGTCTTACTGATGAGTTCATATCATGTCTAGGCTTTAGTTCGGGATCAGCTGCCCCAACACCATCACCACCAGACAGGCAAGGCTGCAAACCCTTTACACAGTGATGCACGAACTATACATTTCTCCATAAATGCATAAATGTCTGGGTAAGGAACAAGCCACCCTTTTATGCCGTGTATCCATGTGTAATTATGTAATACTTGTTGTGAATGAGCAACTAGTATTCACTGTAGGCCAAAGGCCAGTACATGTACAGGTGATACAATATGCAGGGAAGCCCTCATACACTTGAAATATACAGTAAAGGGGTCTATACACTGGAAATATGAGATAGATGGAAATAGACACAGCCTCAGCCCAGAAGTGAGGAGGAAGAGAGGCAGCGATCATCATCGCACGAGCCGTCTCAAGCAGGTGGCGATGGTTGCACTCAGCCACGCCATTTTGGGCATGGGCACCAGGGCAGGAGAACTGGGCAAGAGTGCCCTGCTCAGCAAGAAAACCACGCAACAGCTGGGAGATATACTCACCAGCGGAGTCAGCCCGAAACACACAAATAGGCGTGGAAAACTGAGTATGGACCATGGCAGCAAAACGCTTATATATCGAGAGAACCTCGCTGCGAGAAGTCATAAAATAGATCCAAGTGTGGCGAGAGAAGTCATCGATAAAAATAACATAGCAGCGTTGGCCCCCCTTGGAAGCAAAGGGAGCCGGGCCCCATACATCAGAATGAACCAAATCAAAAGGACGCTGAGATATAGACCTCGACGAAGACCAAGCCTACAGCCCTGACAACCCTGAAGCGAGACATCTCCTGAGACAGGCCCCAGAAGACCTCGACGAAGTAAAGACGACAAGCGAGAACCACAAAGATGACCAAGACGATGATGCCACTGCTGAAAGGAGGTGGGAGTGGAAGCAGCAAGCACACGTGGTGCGGTCGGTGAAGTGGTGGAGGAAGGAACATGAAGCCAGTCAAGCTCCCAAAGTCCCTGGGAGTCACGGCACCGAGGGCCGGCCCCAACCAGTGCCCGAGTGTGAGTGTCCTGAACAGAACAAGAATCAACATCAAGAATGACCCGACAACCAGAATCAGCAAGTTGAGCAGCGGAAAACAAGTTCATGGTAAGACGGGGAACATGAGAAACATCAGGAACGGAAAAGGAGGGAGTAGAAAGAATGCCACGACCAGCAACAGGAAGAGAAGTTCCATCGGCAGTAAGAACACGGACAGGAAGAGGAAGAGGGCGAAGAGAAGAAAGAGAGGAAGAATCAGGAGACATGTGAAAGGAAGCTCCAGAATCCAGAACCCACGAAGATGTACCTGACTGTAGAGGAACCAGCCGCGGAGGCAGCAGTGCCCGTCGAAGCAGAGCCAGAGGAGGCAAGAAGGCGCTGAAGCCTCGCAATATCCTGCTCAGTGAAGCCAGTGGTGACGAGCGGTGAAGGTGGAGCACGAGCAAGCACTCCTCGCTGCTTCTAATAGCAGTCAGACTCAAGGTGACCAGGCCTCCGACAGTGAGTGCAGAAACGAGGAGGACGAGGACGACCTCCACCGCGAGAAGGGCGAGCTCCTCCAGTAGCAACAGGCGCTGGTGTGGGTGGAAGCGGCGGTGCAGGGGCAGCCGGAAACCGAGCGGCAAGAACAGAAGGTGTCCCAAGTAGACCAGCACCACGTAGACGAGTCTCCTCAGCACGAAGCTCAGTCAGCACCTCGGAGATAGGAACACGGCCCCGAGCAAACAACTGGGCACGACGGGGCTCAAACTCTGGACGAAGTCGAGACAGGAACTCATGGATCCTCTGAAAATCCATATCTGAACGTACTGTCCGGCAACACTGGCAAGTACCACAGACAGCACTGCGAAGGGAGTCAAGCTAGAACTCATCAACAGTAGAGTCACCCTGCTGAAGATCATGCTCCTGACGCAAGACAGATAAATACAGAGAATCCCCAGAAGGCTGGTAGCGCTGACGAAGATGAGACCACATCTCAGCAACAGTAGCAAGACCCATAAACTCAGAAGCAAACTGTGGCTGAACACTCTGAGAAAGAACAGCAGCAGCCCTGGCATCCTCATCACACCACTGAGTAAAAGCCGCCAGACTATCCCGATAGGAACCAAGAGCCTCTGAGTAAGCAAGTACCTGCTGCTCGTATGCCTCATCAGCAGCAAGCTCGGCAGACTTGGCTGCCTCCTGAGCAGCCTGAGGAGCGTCATCAGCGAAAGCCTGTGGCACTGGCGGTGGTGTAGGAGGCACAGGAGCAGGGGGATGCGGCGGACAAGGGACCTCGCCGGTAAGAACACCCCACAGCCGAAGACCACGCATGTGGATGCGCATAAAAGCAGCAAACTCCCCATAGTTGGTACCATCAAAGATCACTGGGCACCGAGGAATACTGACATATCCAGACGAAGAGGATGCCATCTTCCTTCACCTTTTTTTTTTGGATCTGGCTCTAGCCGGTGCGGACTCACGTACAGACAGCGCTGCGGATGCGAGCCGACTCGTAGGCCGGCGGCGCTAGGGCGGACCGGCCGGGGGCCGGAGCAGGTCGGAGGAGGCCGGGCTGGTGCCGGACTGGTTGAGGGCGGCCGGATCGGGGCCGGCTGCAGGCGGATCGGGGCCGGCCCGGCGGGACGAGGCGGCAGCGGCCTGGGCAGTGCCGGCCCGAGGCAGCCGCGGCCTGGACGAAGTCGGCCTGGGCAGTGCCGGCCAGAGGCAGTGGCAGCCGGAGCGTGGCCGGCTGGAGATGGCCGGATGAGATCTTGGAGGAGGAGCTCGATTTGGAGCTCAAACCCGACGAAAATGGGGAAAGACTTCAATCCCGACTAGAACATGAGAGGAAGAAGAAAGTGGAGCAGCGGCGGCCGGAAAGATCATCGGCGGCGGCGCGGATCGAGCACGGAGTTGCAGCGTGCAAAGAGCTAAACCTAGAGCTCTGATACCATGTTGTGAATGAGCAACTAGTATTCACTGTAGGCCAAAGGCCAATACATGTACAGGTGATACAATATGCAGGGAAGCCCTCATACACTGGAAATATACAGTAAAGGGGTCTATACATCACTAACAATACTCACTGAAAAGAGTAAGTTTATTTGGTTCCGTTTCCTCCTATAATCACAACAAACCTTGTTGACTACCTGAAATGACATAGTCTTATCCTTAACAACAACTTCATTCTGCATTGGAAAGTCATTTCTTAAAAAGGCCATAACAATGGTTTCTGTTACTTCCTCCAATCCATATTACTTGCCACTTAAATAGATGTATTTACAATTAAAATGTGTCTAGATACATCTATATTAGTGTGAAGTAATATGAATCGGAGAGAGTAGATAACTTGGTCATGCTACCCTTGGCACTGTAGTGTATACTTGAACATGACATGCTTGAACTTCTATATGTTAGGTACAGGTTGTTGCTGGTCTGGGAATGGTTCCTGTTTTGCCAAAGCATCTTGCAGACAGAGCATGCAAGCTTTCGTTGCTGGGAACAGTCTTCTCCTTGGGATTTTCTTTGTATAGAGTCCTATGGGATAAATACCTGCCAACCTTAACCTTGAGTGGTTCTTCTTTGTTTAGCTGTGTTTCTTGCCCTGATGAACATGTTGATCTAATTCTCCGTTTTATCTGCATGAAGAAACCAAATGCGTTGAACATGCCTGCAATCTGTTTGTTGCAGTCTATACTTGGAGCCAAGGACTTTTTCCGTTTGATGTTCTCTGTGTTGCTTCTCACATCTCAGATGCATTTAAAGAGTAAGATACAATGTTTCTCTGGCATTTTCATGATTCTGATATCTTTTTACTGCTTTTTTACATAGTGATGCAGATTTCAGACCCTTAGAGTACCCTCCTAGTAAATTCAAATGAACTAACTTTTCAAAGGAGATGTGTTTTTTGAAATTTTAGTTCATTTGATTGAACTAAAGAGGGCAGAGGGTACCCTGAGGGTCACCAACTTTCATCCTTACTTTTACATATGTTTACAAGTTCCAATCTTCTCTTTTCACAGTTGCCGCACTACCTGTGTTCTGTTGGGCAGTTGATCATGTTGCCAGATTACCAAGGCGTAATTTTGCCCACTCATCTTTCTATAGGTAATTATCTGTAGAATTATCTCTGGATTTCATTTGTGTAGTTTGTTGAGTCTCCACTGCCCTGCGGTCAATATTGGCTCTCTGTTCTCTCTTTAAGGGAATATACTTGGAAGAACCCTGTTTTTGAGTGGATGCAAATAACACCACACTCAGCCTCCTTAGTTCAAATGTCGAGCTTGCCTTGCGGTTTCTTCTGATCATTTCTTTTTTCTCGTAAGTTTCAAAAAAAAAATATCTTTTTTCTCGTATGTTTCTCGTATTTCCCTCAGAATTATGAAGACTTAATTTTGTCTGAGTAGTTACATCTTATGAGTTACATACACCTTGTTTATCTTGCAGGTGGCAACACAACATAGTTCAGACATTGATCTACTGGAATGTGAGTTATCTTCTGCACGTCTGGTCTTACTTATTTTCTCTCGTTGCTTTTGTGCATTCACTCCGTAGCTAGAGGATGACTTGAGTCACAGTTCGATCTTCTACTGCACGTTAACAAGACCACAATTGACTGTACCCTAACAACTGTCAATCTCTGGCTAGCAATCCTTTCAACAGTTGCAACTTTCAGTCTTATTGGTCGTTTCTTGCTTTGCTTGTCTGCTACTCAGTTGAAGACGATACTGTGCTCCTGTAACATCAAGCTATCACCAGAGCAGATCGTCAACCCTTAAATCCACCTCTACGCTCCATTCCTCGAAACGCCCATCTCCGCGGTCCCACAGTAGTGGCTCAGGCAGCTAGACATGAGGACCAAATCAGGATCTTGCAGGTGACGTCCGTAAGAGTTGTGCGTGGCAAGTTTCCTGAAAGCTAATTCGTTTTTTTTTTTTGAGAAGTCGAGAAGAAGGTTTTCCTTCCTGGTGGTCTACTGATTCTTCTTCGTCCACTTGTGCTCAGGTCGATGTGTTCCGTTCCGTTCCAGTCGATGCGGACGGAAGGAGGAAGACCTGTCTATGTCGTCAGGTGAGGTATGACATCTGTTATTTATATAGGGCATAGCTAGAAAAAGAAATGAAGTTGACATATATATGCGGGACTCGCTTCAGTGGCTGTGGCTACTGGCATCTGTTTGGGGAAAGTGATCAGATTACTTTATCTGGTCTAGGTCATGTTTTTTCTTGGTAGGGGGAGAACTCAAAACACTACAACAAACAAACTACCCTTTTATAAAGCAAAAAACAGGGGATTAGTTCCTCTAATCACAACCCTTAGTCTAGTTTGATTGCAAAGTAACTGCCGGAAACCGTACAAGCACTCCTCGGTTTGATTTCAGCTTTTTTTTTTGATTTGTTTCAAATCCAGTCATCTGATGCTTCAGAGCTGTGTGAGTATTTGTAAATGATAATTTTTTCCAGGGATTTAATTCCAAATGTTGGGTTAATATATAAATGAATGATAAAGAATTTTGAGATCACATAATGGACAAACTACACGGGAAGTGGCTGAAGTTGGTTCTAGGTCCTAGCTTCTGTAGTTGGCTCTACTGGCCAATGTATTATATAAGATGGCCTGTTGCATATATGTAACTTCTTGTTGCAGCAGCACTTGCAAATTTATTTACAAGCACATTGGGAAGTAACGGTCCGCCGCACTGCTCCCAAAAACGTGATGTTATTAGTAGTCAAAATGACCACATATTTTGCAATGGATCTTCCAAAACGATCGCATATTTTGCAATGGACCTCCTCTAGGACCTATCTAGATGGTACCGCAATCCTAACTGCTTCCGTCTTCTGTGAATGAATCATTTTCAACACAACCTCTTTGTCATCATTTTTCTCCTCTGCCTGCACACTTTCAGTCTTGGTCCCATCACAATCTTTCTTTTCGTCCACCTGCATGCTTTCAGTCTTGATCTCACTGGCATCTTTCTTCTCGTCCACCTGCTTGTTTTCAATCTTGATCTCATTGGCATCTTTCTTCTTTGTGTTTAGGAGCTCGACAAGATCATCGAGCGCAACATCAGTGTCATCGTTCCTCATCAGAACCTCGGCGACCTCTGCAGGTGTCACAGTCACCTCCTTGATAAGCTCCTCGATCTCTGGATACTTGGCATGGTATTCGATGGCGTGGTAATTATTGACGAGGATCCGGAAAGCCTCTGGGGTGCAGTACCCCATGTGGATGTGCATGTCCATCCTGCCAGGCCGCAAAAGTGCTGGATCAAGACGCTCCTTGTAATTGGTCGTGAAGACGACGATCCTTTCCTCTCCACTTGTCGACCACAAGCCATCAACAAAATTGAGCAGCCCGGATAATGTTACCTGTGCAGACAGCAACCAAATTGTTATCAGCATAGGCAAGGAATCTTTGGAATCAAGGAGTGGAGAGGTTTTACATATTTATATAAACATAGAAGGTGTTCTGACTCCAAAGTTACCTTGTCTTCTGTCTTCTTTTTCTCTTTGGAATTGGACTTGGACTTGGATTTTTCCTTGTCCTCCTCCTGCTCCTCCCGTTGCATCAGTTCGATGGTACAGTCGATGTCTTCAACCACGAGGATGGATCGGTTGGTCATCCCAACAAGAAGCCTCCTAAGGTCCGAGTTGGACTCAACCCCAGTCAGCTCAAGGTCATATATGTCGAACCTGAGGTGGTTGGCTATGGCAGCGATGAGGCTGGACTTGCCGGTACCCGGTGGACCGTACAACAGGTACCCTCGCTTCCACGCCTTACCGATCCTCCTGTAGTAGTCCTTCCTCTTTATGAACCTGTCAAGGTCATCAATGATGGACTGCTTCTGCTTCTGGTCCATGGCGAGCGTGCTGAACGTGGAGGGGTGCTGGAGGTCCATGGGGGCCCAGTCGTCCGTATCCTCGTTCATGTATATGTTGAGGCTCCTCTCCCCTTGCTTGATGGCCTTGGCCGTGGCGACGATGAACGGGAGGTACTCTTTGAGTGCCTTCTCCTTGTGCTTCTTGTGGAAGCTCACCCTGTAGGACCTGACCTCCCGGGCCCCGCCCCCGCCGTTCGGGTCGGCCTTGACCTCACGGGTGACGAGGCACCACCTGAACTCCGTCCCTTCGTACACGTCGGCCATCTCCTCCCCTGTCGCCATGCTGACGACCAACTTCTCAGGCCCGCTGTTGGCGCTGCTGACACGCAGGCACTGCATGTCGATGTTGGCACCGGCGTCGATGACGCGCGTAGCGAGGTAGGCCTTGACGGCAGGGTAGACGTGGTTGTATGACCACCCCTCGACCTCCTCGACGACGATGGTGTGCTGCCACGTCAGGCGGGAGCGAAGGCTGTTGAGGGCTGCAGAGAGGGCCTCGCGCGCCTCGGATGGCAGCAGCTCGCTCGCGAGGCTCCGCACCAGCATCAGCGACGCCGCGAGCGAGGCCGCCGTGGCGATGGTCTTGTCGTAGGACGCCATAGCCCCCCTCTTGCTCTTCCTCCTCCTCCTCCTCTTGTATGTTGTTCCTTTGCGAGGGTGGATTGGGGGCTCTCTGGCGCCCCGTCTGAAGCAGTGGTGTGAGGAAACGAAGCTGCCTTGATGTGTTGGTGGCGTGAGACTGGGGAAATGAACTGAGTCGCGGAGGTGGGGATCTGGGTGCGTGGGGGATTTTATAGTAAAGGGGAGGTGGGGGATCTGTGTGGGTGGTTGACTGAGTGAGGTCTTCCTCAGAAAGGATCACGTCTACATGACACTACCTACGGACACAGTAAGGCCTTACTTAGCAAAATGTAGCATCACATTACCACGCAACTTCCACGCAGCTCCCCTGGAATGGAATCCCTATGTGGCAAATAGTTTACACCCGCTGCCGTAATTGGCGCTTACGATATTGTTTTGAGCACATGGTTCTTCGCTAAGTAATTAAATTACTGAGCAAAAGGTAGCAGCGTCACACCATGACGCAGCATCACATCATCATCATGACGCAGCTTCCATACATTTACTAGGAGATAACCCTCCTGGAATATCCATGTCGTAGTATGTTTGTTGATACAGCCTGTAATTGTCACCTAGTATACCATAAAGTTTTCTCGATGGGCGATGCTATGTGTCGTTGCTGAGCTACCATGAACTTTTTATCTTCTGAATCGCACGTTTTCGGCTAAGCTATTGATTCCTTTTGGCTCTGTGCTAACTAAAGGTTTGCTTCGTTTCAGGTGGTGCTCCACTCAGCTTCAGATTGAGCTCGGGGAAAGTGATGCAGACTGCTTCCTTGCATCCAAGTTTGCTTGGAACTTTACCCTTTTTTTCCCGCAATCTCGTAGTATTCTCGAAAAAAAACTACATATGGTAGTATATCATTAATACAGCCTGTAATTGTCACCTAGTACCATAAAGTTTTCTTGATGGGCGATGCTACGTGGTTGCTGCGCTACCATGAACTCTTATCTTCTGAATCACACGTTTTGGGCTAGCTACTAGTGATACCTTTTGGATCTGTGCTAACTATATATTTGTTTCGTTTCATGTGGTGCTCCAGAGCGCTCCGGGGAAAGTGGCGCAGACTTGGCTTCCCTGGCATCTACATACAGTTCCACTTTTTTCGCGGTTTCCTCATATGCCAGTTGATTTCATACCAATCCCCTGGAATCTCCATATGGTAAAATTGTTGGTGCAATCTGCAACTGGCACTTGCTAACATTTCCCAGCACGGAATATCCATTAAATTAGTGTACTAGTAACACTTTTGTCATCTGAATCCGGGGAAAGCGGCACCACAACCACTCGTCATCCAAGTTTGATCAGGAATTGTACCACCACTCTTTCTCGAAAAGTGGAGAAGAAGAAAGCCTCTTTGCTGGAAAGGAGGTACTACTAGAAAGCAAATGCCGGTGCATGTGCTGTGCATCGTTCCTTGTGGACTGCCAGTGCTCAGGTCGGCGTGTGATCTTCATAGTTCAGATCGTGTCCTGTGTGGCTTCGTTTGTTATTTCCGTTCCAGCCTCCGCATTGGCCGCCGGTGAGACTCCACGCTCACGCACTACAGGAATGGGCGGGTACGCCGACGGCCGGCTGCCCTCGGCGTAGCCATGCCTTGCCCTCGGCGTAGGCTACGCCGACGGCAGCCCTCAGCGTACGTCGTCGGCGTCTAGGTCCCTCGGCACAGACGTGTCCACCGTCAGCGTAGGCATGGCCATCGGCGTACGCCACCTACGCCTAGGGCCATGATCACCGTCGGCGTACGCACCGTCGGCGTACGCTCGTCGGCGTGCTGTCGCCGTTAACAGCGCGATGCCATACGCCGAGGGCATCCCCCTCGGCATAGAGAGCTACCAGAGGCGACGTGGCGCAGCGTGGCGGGCCGTAGCCAGGGGCTATGCCGAGGGCGACCCCCTCGGCATATAGGTGGACGCGTGGCAGCCCGTGGCGCACCGTCGCATCGTCCTCTCCGTGGCTGGCTTGCGCCGCACGCCAGAGTCTACGCCGAGGGCAATGCCCTCGGCTCCGGCTGCGCGTTCGGTTAATTTGGTTAATTCGGTTCGGTAAATACGGTTTTTCAGTTAATACAGTTTTAATACTTCGGTAAATACGGTTTTATACACAAATACGGTTCGGGTTCGGTAATAACCATTTGATATCGGTTAGGTTTCGGTAATAACCATACTAACCAAAGTTGACGCGAATTTTTGAATGATACATAACTTTTATGGTCATAAATTTAAGTTTTGTATTTAGTATAACCAAACTATCAAAGTTGATATCACAAACTTACAATTTAGAAATGCAATTCCACATAATACATGATACAGTAACAGTGGTATATCAAGAAACGAACACAGAGAGAAGGTGAGATTCAGACTTCTTCGTTCTTCACGATACAATTTCAGAATACAGTGGCTTAACTGCCCCAACACTCCAGCAGCCAACAGGCGCACAAGGCACATAGACCAACTGCCCAGCTACAGCGACGATGATGATTGATGAGGACGAGACAGATCCGCGCTGGGTAGATCGTAGTAGTTCCAGACGTGAGGCAGTTCCTCGTCGGCGGGCGGAGTTGGTTGATTGGAGATTCGTGGCGGCAGACGCCGTAATCCACCGGTGTCCTTGCACCGTCGTCCGTCGAGGCGTGGAGGATTAAGGAGCTGCTGACGGCGGACTTGCAAAGAAGTGATGTTAGCTAGAGGTGGTCGTAGCCGAACGACCGGAGGACGGCGCGCCGCGTCCTCGTTGTGGAGTGAAGGACAGGAGGTGGGGGTCGCCGTGGAATGGACTGGAGCCGGGCTAGGACACGGAGGGGAGGAGGCGAGGGGCCGAAGGAGGCTGGATCCTAGAGGTGGGCGTCGCCGGACGGCCGGAGGACCGCACGCCGCCAGCAGGAGCTAGCTACAGCTAGGGTTCGGCGCCGCCCGCTGCTGCTCGCTACGGCCTTGCGGTGTGCCTGTTTGCAATCGAGACAACACGGACTGGGAGGCTGGCTGTTCGACTAGTTGGGCCACTGGGCCTTAGGAGCGTGCTACCATCCTGGGCTGACTTCGGTTAGTTTCGGTAAAAAACCCGGTTTTTCGGTTTTAAACCGAATTAACCGAGGACTATCTGGTTAGCACTTCTGCTAACTGTAACCTTAACCATAAACTGAGAAAACCGGAATTTCAGTTGCACTTAGGTTTTTTTAGGTTCGGTTTTCGGTTTCAGTTCGGTTATGTGCAGCCGGACCCTCCGCATAGGCCCGACCATATGGTCATGACAGGCGCCTATGCCGACGGCATTGCCCTCGGCGTAGGCCCTACCATTTGTTTTTTTCGATTTAAATTGTGTTCCAATTCATCTAAATTCAGTTCAGCGGGTCCAATACATCCAAATTCGACCAAATTCACCATAATTCACCAAAATAGCATATAATTCACATAAAAGCATACATGGTGCACATAATAGCATACAAGAGGAGAGTGCCATGTCATCCAAATACATAGTAGTAGGTACGCATGATAGGAATAGTAGTAGTAGCAAGCAAGCGCATAGATAGTGTGAGCTGACTAGCGCAGGAAGGACCCGGGCGGGGTGTATCCGCCCTCATCGTTGGCGAAACGAGAAGCCCGGTGCCGAGGTTGCGCTCCAGTAGAAGCTGCAGAAGAACCAGCTGGAGAGTCACCGGGAGTACGCCCAGGAGAAGTCGACGGAGAGGCACCGGGAGTATGCCCAGGAGAAGTCGACGGAGAGGCACTGGGAGTACGCCCAGGAGAAGTCGACGGAGTACGCCCAGGAGACGGAGAGGCACCTCCATGAACCGGTGTGACCTCACGCCCACCCCGCGAGGCCTGGTTCCCGGAGCATCCCGTTCCCTACATGTTCCCTACATGTTAGCAACTTGCGAGGCAAAGGAAAGTGGTAACTACCGGTTTGGCAAAGAACTTACCGGTGTGGATCCGTAGTAAGTCATAGCGAAAGTTGCCCTCGATGGCATGATAGGCATGTCCCCCGCCATGGGAACGGGGTCCGGTGGCGGTGTACCAGTAGACAAAGAAGTCATCGCGTGCTCGCAAGATAGGTTACAAGTCAGGCTTTGCAGAAATAAAGCATCAAACTGAGACTTGTCATCTACTTGCGAGAAGAAAGATTCAAACTTACCCCTATATACGCCATGTAGGCCGTATTCTGCTTATTCCACTGCGCAGCGGCCTGCTGATACGCTTCCTTACAGGCTTCGAAGGCCGCCTCGAACTCAGGCTACAATTTCAGAAACAATGAATCTCATCAACACTTAGCCATGTAGGAAGGAAAACCGGAAAGAGGATGAAAATGAGGAAAACTTACATCGTAGGCGGGTGGACGAGTAGGCCGGGGACGAGGCTGGGGGCTGTCGGCGGTGAGGGTATGCTTGAGACGCGTGTAGCTCGTGCCTGGGGTAGGCTTGACCGCCTTATTCAGAAACGGGAAACGGCCATGCGGACGCCCGCGCCCCGACAGGACCAACGACTCCTCGTCGGTCGGGATGCTCAAGGGGTCATCCACCTCCGGGTGACGAGACAACACCATGTCGTAGTAGTCATCCTTGGCGGCCTTGGCATTGTCGTAGTACTGTGGCTGAGGCAATGCGGGATTGGGCTTCTGCTTCGTCCACATCATGTCATATATCTGGGGATCATGAAGCACCACCCCAGGTGGTGCCTCGGCCAACTGCATCGCGAAAAGGAAGGTTATGCGTATCACAAATGTAACATGACGGGAAATGAAAGAAGGTCGTTCCATGTATATACATACCATCTTCCCCTTGTAGCGGGTGTAGTCGCGGTTTCCCGCGCAGTGTGTGCCACCGGTGCCTCGGTTCTCCATGTTACGCCTCGACACGGCTACAAACTCCTCGTTCTCCCTGAGCCACCTCGCCCTAATCAGCTCCTCCCATGCCTCCTTATGCTGCTTGGCCCACTCGGGACAAACCTGAAAACGCAATACTCAACTCAAGATAATCCAATGAAAACTTAGCAGCAATGTAGAATCTCATTGACATTTTACTCACCGACATGTACTCATCAATGGTCATTGCCCATTCCTCCGTAGGCTCGTTACCGACAAAGTACTCCTTCTTGACCCTCTTACCCTTGTTAGCCCAGAAGGCACTAGCGCAGGTGACCTTTTGGTTGTACCACTGCTGCGGTGTCAACCTCTCACAAGCGCCACGCAAAGTGATAAGCGCCTGCCTATGATGCTCCGGGTCCACACGATAGAAGCACTTCAACCATGCATAAATCAGTTGTGAAAGTCATGAGTTAGCACATTAGGGTCATCAACTATGAACGGTGCTCGAGAAATATATGTCTTACCCAAAACTTGGTGGTCACAGCCTCAGCAGCTGTCGCGAAGCCTACGGCAGGGGCATCCTCATAGTCCGCCCAAGTAGTGGCTAGCTTCGTCTCGCCACCGGGGACCGTGCTAAGGGGAGTGTATCTGCCCGGCCAGAACTTCTTAATCAGAGCCCCAAGCAAGCTGTTAGGCTGGCGGGGGGGCTTGGCCTCCCATGTCCAGTTGCTGCAAATAAATCACACATTAGTACACATGCCAAATTGTTTATTATGACCAAGATGAAAATACATGTTCAAAATTTCTGAAGTAGTACACTTACTCATCGCTTGAAGGAATGATAAGGGCCTTGTCATCATGGGTCTTAGGCTCCTTCCTCGCCTCGGGGACTCTAGCTTCTCCACGAATCTTCAAGGGCTTCGGCGCACCCCCACCCTCCATCACCTCCAACTCAGCCCTAGAGTCCGACTCGTGTGTAGACTCCGTCTCCATCTCCACCTCCCCACTAGACGGACCCTCTAGGAACAACTCAGGAGCCACGTCGCCAGAAGCGGAGGGTGGCTCGTCAAAGTCCATGTGTACCCCGCCGCCACCTCGTCCTCCACCTCGTCCTCCTCGTCCTCGTCCATCGGTACCATCGGCGTAACGCGGATTGCGCACCGGGGCTCGATCACTCCGTCTAGGCGCTCTAAGAATATTCCTCTTCACCTGCGCCAGCGTCCTAAGCAAGCTCGCCGAGTCTTCCTTGCCGCTGCTCATATTGTTCAGTCACCTGCATTGAGAAAAATAAAACAGTTAAGCACAATGCAATTAAGAAGCATGTTGACATAATAAAATGAAGATACTAAGAATAAAAGGCACAATGCAATTAAGAAGCATGTTGACATAATAAAATGAAGATACTAAGAATAAAAGGCACAATGCAATTAAGAAGCATGTTGACAAATAAATACTAAGAATAAAAGACCCTCACCAGCCATCATCACTCTCACTCTCATACTCCGTCTCTTTCTCTTTCTCTTTCTCTGGCTCACTATCACTATCACTATCTTTTGAGTACAAAGTTGAAGGGTCGATGGGTGGAGGCTCATCATAATTGTCATTCGCCTCAAGTAACTTCTCGAGCATAGATATGTCCTTTAGATCCACCACTGACTCACCACGAGTTTCTGCATCGTTCCCGAGGTCCTCTTCAACAAACGGTTGTAAAATATATTCCCCGAAGTCCTGTTCCTCTTGATAGAAAATCCCCTCGTATGTCACGGGGTCAATGTTGTTGTAATCATCCTCAGAGGGAATCGGTAGGTTACCATGTGGCGATACCTGGAAGACGACTTCCCAACCCTTGAGTTCCGCTTTCTGGCATGGGTAGGGCAAATAATAAACTTGCTTGGCTTGTCGAGCCACAACAAAGACATCGGCTCCGCTATAGGTGGTTGAAGGCTTAACTTCAACTAACCCAATGGACTTATCACTTCTCTGTCCACCTATTGGGTCGAACCAATGACACTTGAACACGACGATATTGAGTTGCACGTTCGTACGATTGAATGTCAACTCGTATACACTCTCTGTAACCTTCCGTAGTAATCAAAGTTATTGGCTCCTTTGGTGTAGACCCCAAGATTTATCGTTTTGGGATTCGCCCGGCCCTTCTGGTGCGTCTCTGTATGGAAGCGAAACCCATTCACATCATACTTCTCATACTTGGTCACCTCACGGCTACAACCTTGTGAAAGGACACGGATGTCGCCTAGAGGGGGGGTGAATAGGCGGTTTAAAACTTTTACGAGATGGGCTTAACAAATGCGGAATAAAACTAGCGTTTACTTTGTCAAGCCCAAAGCCTAAATACTATGGTTCACCTATGTGCACCAACAACTTATGCTAAGCAATATAAGCAACTATGTGATAGCAAGATATATAACTTCAAGCACGATGGCTATCACAGAGTAAAGTGCATAAGTAAAGAGCTCGGGTATAGAGATAACCGAGGCACGCGGAGACGATGATTTAACCCGAAGTTCACACTCTTGCGAGTGCTAATCTCCGTTGGAGAGGTGCGGTGGCTTAGTGCTCCCGAACGCCACAAGAGGCTCACCTTGAGGTGTGGTTGCTCGATGCACACCAATGCCACAAAGGCCTCACCCCAAGATGCGGTACTCACACCACACACCGAACGCCACGAAGGCGCCTCACCTTATTCTCCGTGACCCTCGCCACAAAGGCCTAGGTCACGGTTCCACTAAGGGATTTCCTTCGAGGCGGAAACCGGGCCTTACACAAAGCTTGGGGCACGCATCCACAACTTAATTGGAGGCTCCCAAGAAATCGCCACAAAGGCCTAGAATCCGTCTAGGGTTCCAAGAACCCAAGAGTAACAACCTTCTTGCTTTCACCTCCACGAATCACCGTGGAGAACTCAAACTGATGCACCAAATGCAATGGCAAGAACACCACAAAGATGCTCAAGTCCTTCTCTCTCAAATTCCAACAAAGCTACAAAAGCTATTGGGGGAATAAGAGAGGAAGAACAAATAAGAGGAGGAACACCAAATTTCTCCAAGATCTAGATCTAGTGGATTCCACTCACAAAGAGAGGGATTTGATTGGTCAAGATGTAGATCTAGATCTCCTCTCTCTTTTCCCTCAAATGGGGGCAAGAATCATGGAGGGATTGAGAGATAGAGGAAGCTTCTCTAGTTTATCAATGGAGGAGAGAGAGAGTGAGAGAAGCTACTTGTTCCAATGGGGAAGAAAGGTATTTATATGAGAAGATGCTCCAGATCTGACCGTTATGGGTGTTTTTGCGAAACACCGGAAGTTCCGGCCACAAGGGCCGGAAGTTCCGGCTGGATGCTTTCGCTCCAGAGCAGCTGAAGGATCGAGAGTGGGCGGAACTAGGGCGGAACTTCCGGTGACCGGAAGTTCCGGCCAAGTCCCGACCAACTTCCTAACTGCGTGAAAACCATACTCGGAACCATCTCGTGAGTAAAAATGCGGTTTCAACTTGCCTGTATAGGGCGGAAGTTCCGCCGGCGTAACTTCCGGTTCCGCTAGCCGGAACTTCCGGCCGACGTCCGCCGAGCTACTTCGTGGGAGGCGCTCGGGATGCCGCTGATCGGAGCATCTGGGCGGAACTTCCGCCCGCAGAGGCCGGAACTTCCGCCAGGAGCAAAAGACATACCGGTAAAACCTCCAACCTCGAAAATGCAATAAGTTGAGTTAGGAAACTCGGATTTAGGTGAAACCAATTTTGTTGGAAAGAGGACGACAAGAGCTACCCAACAAAAAGTGGAAATATGAAAATCAGTGGGGGTGATTTTCTATTATTTTTAGAGGTGCAATACCTCAACATGAGAAACCGAGAAAATCACCAAACTCGAAAACGCAACAAGTGATCTATGCAAAATCCGTTTTCGATGAACTAGAGTTTGTCATGAGAGTAAGCACAAGCTCTAAAACATCACATGGATAAGATCCAAATAACAACCAAGAAAGATGATGCAAGGATGCAAAGGTTTGAGCTCTCTCCGAATGATACGATCGAGTTACTCACTCGAGAGCCCTCTTGATAGTACGGCAACTAAACTATAAACCGGTCTCCAACTACACTATGAGACCGGTGAGAAAGAAACCCTATCAAGAGCAAACCTTATACTTGCGCATTCCACTTGAGCTCAATGATGACGATCTTGACCACAACAAGATGGAACGCCTTTCTTGATTGTGCTTGCTTGACGAAGTCTTGTGGAATGCTCGACCATAATCCACCATGGGAGAGCTTCTTCTTCGACGCAACTTCACATATCCATGATCACCATATGGATGGCAAGCTTCAAGCATATGATCTCTTCGAGTTGGCTCATCTTGAACTTGCACATCATTTCTTCATTCTTCATCATGTTGATGTCTTGAAGTAACTTGAAGGCTCACTTCATCTTCATCTTCATCTTCAAGACATACTTGACACTTGATCTTCTTCATTTGCTTCTTATTGCAATCTTGAAGCCAACATATGGTTCAAGCATTGCCTATGGACAACTCCTACAAATATAACTCAATGCAAACATTAGTCCATAGGGATTGTCATTAATTACCAAAACCACACATGGGGGCTCCATGCACTTTCACCTTGGAAAACACATTTCAACTCATCTATCATATCAACGTTTCTCTCACGGCCCTACAAGAACATTTCAAATTTGTTGTGTGCATTAGTTACGTGTAATAAGAGGGACAAGTCACATGTTGCAAGGTAAGAGGACAGGTTAGAAATTACTTTTTCCATGAACCATGACACAAAGTTTTTATTAATTCCGGGAGCACCCTCTTTCAGTAGAGTGTCCATCTCCGAGGGTTGGGGCAATTCATCATACGGCCACATTTCATCCGTGAATTCGCTGAAAGGAGAAAATAAGCATTAGACCGAGACGAGGTTACTAGCTGCAAAGTAATTTGTTCACCATTTTACCTTACGAATGGGACCACTTCCTTCATGTTCATAAGCACATATAGCATTATACAATCCTTCTCTTCGTTCTCCAATTTATATTTTGTTCCTTACCAGCCTTGCCACCGGGGAATTGGAATAGTTGTAGCTTGGGGTCATTCTCGGACACGTCGACATTGTAACGAGTGACCGGGTTATGCTGAGTGGGAACATCATCGGGATAGTACGTTGTCGCGGCATCTGCCATCTCCCGAAGGCATATTGCCTCAGCTATGCATGCTTCAATCTTGGCCTTGTTTCCAGTTATCTTTCGAATATACTTAAACTCTCTCTCAATACGTAATCGCCAACGAAACTGCACCGGGCCACCCAAGAGTGCCTCGTTGGCGAGGTGCACAATGAGATGTGCCATCGGAGTAAAGAAGCCTGGCGGAAATATCATCTCCAAATTGCATAGCAACTCCGGCACTGTATCTTGTAGCTTTGCAATAACCTTGGGACATATCTGCTTAGCACAGAGCGTGCGGAAGAAATGGCTCAACTGCGCAAACACTCGCCAAACTTTCTCGGGGATATACCCTCGAGGCATCACCGGCATGAGCCGCTGAATCCATATATGATAGTCGTGACTCTTGAGCCCGGTGACTTTTCCCGTCGAAAGATTAACTCCCTTACTCATATTCGAGCAATAACCATCAGGGAACATCACGACGTATTTGAGCCACCTGAATGCCTCCTTCTTTTGGATGGAATCAAGGCAGAAGTTGGCATGCGGCTTGAACCAATTCTTTTGACGGCCAATAGGACGCTTCATGTGTAATTTTTCCCTATCACAGAGGATCTCAACATCGACTCTAGCCTTGACATTATCCTTTGACTTCCCGGGAATGTTCAGGCATGTGTGAAAGACGGACTCCGCGACATTCTTTACAGTGTGCATCACATCGATGTTATGGGGAAGTTCGAGGTGCGTGTAATACTCGAGCTTCGTTAAGGCCGCCTCGTGAGTCCAGTTGTGCGTTACACCATATCCCTCAAATTGATGGCCAGTTGGCGTCGCTGCCGGCACGAGAGCACGTAGCTCGGCTTCAACAAGTGTACCATCAAACTTCGGCACATCTTTTTTTTCATGCACAACTTTGCCCTTCTTGAAGTTCTTTTTGTCTTCTCTAAACGGATGCCTCCTTTTGAGGAACTGTCGATTCGTGTCAAACGCAACATACTTGCGACCCTTCTGTAGCCAAAGGAACTCAAGCCGGTGCCTGCACACTGGGCATGGCCACTTACCAGCTGTACACCATCCGCATGTTAGGGCGTACCCGGGCATGTCATGCATGGTATACTGCAACCAAACTTTCATGTAGAAGTTTGTCTTCTATGCTCGGTCGTACGTCAATGTCCCGTGGTGCCAAGAGTGGTTCAAATCTTCCACAATCGGCTGCATGTAGACACTCAAATTCTTCCCCGGGTAATCAGGGCCTGGAATGATCAGCGACAGAAACATGGTCTTCCTCGTCATTAGGACTCCGGGAGGGAGATTGAGCGGAATAACAAACACAGGCCAAGAATCGTAATTGGCGGTCGACATACCATATGGATTGAAGCCATCATTTGCTATCGCAATTCGACATTCCGAGCCTCGGCTGTCGCAAGGGGGAATTTCCTATCGGTTCTTCCATGCCGTACCATCGGATGGATGTCCCATCTTCAATCGCTTGTTTTCGTCCTCGAATCTCTTCCCATACTTGTGCCACGTCATCTCTGTTTGGCTGTCTCCTCGTGCATGTAAAGCCGCTGGATTCTTTTTATGAATGGGAGATATCGAAGAATCGACTTTGCGGTGCTTGACTGCCTCACTCGACCATCCTTTCCCGTTACCTCTTCATACCTAGATCAAGCTTACAGATGGGACAAGATTTGTCCTCTGCAAACTGTCTCCAAAATAGAACGCAGCCTTTCAGACAACAGTCTATCTTTTGATAATCCATGTTGAGGTCCTTCATCATTCTCCTCGTCGCGTGCAGGCTTTTAGGCAGACAATGATCTTTGGGCAACATGTTTCCAGTTGTTTTCAGACTTGCTTCGAAGCCCTCACGGGTGGTGTTGTAACGGGTCTTGTCGGCTAGACATTGGGAGATGGCATCGAGCTGAGAAATCGCGGCGCCCTCGTACAGAGGCTTCTTAGCCGCGGCAATCATACCATAGAAGGCCTTCGCGGTTGGCTCTGGTTCCTCCGGTTCTGGCGGCGCCTCCGGTTCTGGAGGTGGCGAATCCGGGACATCGGCATGGACGAGATCATCTAGAAAGTCTCTAATTCCATCGTACTCATTGCCATTGAGCCGCTGCCGCATCACCTCACCTCTGTCACGTTCGCGCTCATCAAAGTCGATTTCCGTGACGTACCAATGCATATACCCATATTGCAGAAGGTGTCTATACATTTCATCCTTTCCACGACGTTGAAGCTTCACGCAGCGAGATCCTGAGTGTAGAACTCATCAACAGTAGAGTCACCCTGCAGAAGATCATGCTCCTGACGCAAGACAGATAAATACAGAGAATCCCCAGAAGGCTGGTAGCGCTGACGAAGATGAGACCACATCTCAGCAACAGTAGCAAGACCCATAAACTCAGAAGCAAACTGTGGCTGAACACTCTGAGAAAGAACAGCAGCAGCCCTGGCATCCTCATCACACCACTGAGTAAAAGCCGCTAGACTATCCCGATAGGAACCAAGAGCCTCTGAGTAAGCAAGTACCTGCTGCTCGTATGCCTCATCAGCAGCAAGCTCGGCAGACTTGGCTGCCTCCTGAGCAGCCTGAGGAGCGTCATCAGCGAGAGCCTGTGGCACTGGCGGTGGTGTAGGAGGCACAGGAGCAGGGGGATGCGGCGGACAAGGGACCTCGCCGGTAAGAACACCCCACAGCCGAAGACCACGCATGTGGATGCGCATAAAAGCAGCAAACTCCCCATAGTTGGTACCATCAAAGATCACTGGGCACCGAGGAATACTGACATATCCAGACGAAGAGGATGCCATCTTCCTTCACCTTTTTTTTTGGATCTGGCTCTAGCCAGACAGACTCACGCTGCTAGCCACGTACAGCAGCGCCTGCAGATGCAGGCCGACCAGAGGCTGGCGGCGCTAGGGCGGACCGGCCGGGGGCCGGAGCAGGTCGGAGGAGGCCGGGCTGGTGTTGGACTGGTCGAGGGCGGGCGGATCGGGGCCGGCTGCGGGCGGATCAGGGCCGGCCCGGGCGGGACGACGCGGCAGCGGCCTGGGTAGTGCCGGCCCGAGGCAGCCGCGGCCTGGACGAAGTCTGCCTGGGCAGTGCCGGCCGGAGGCGGTGGCAGCCGGAGCGTGGCCGGCCGGAGATGGCCGGATGAGATCTTGGAGGAGGAGCTCGATTTGGAGATCGATTTGGAGCTCAAACCCGGCGAAAATGGGGAAAGACTTCAATCCCGACTAGAACAGGAGAGGAAGAAGAAAGTGGAGCAGCGGCGGCCGGAAAGATCATCGGCGGCGGCGCGGATCGAGCACGGAGTTGCAGCGTGCAAAGAGCTAAACCTAGAGCTCTGATACCATGTTGTGAATGAGCAACTAGTATTCACTGTAGGCCAAAGGCCAATACATGTACAGGTGATACAATATGCAGGGAAGCCCTCGTACACTGGAAATATACAGTAAAGGGGTCTATACATCACTAACAATACTCAGTGAAAAGAGTAAGTTTATTTGGTTCCGTTTCCTCCTATAATCACAACAAACCTTGTTGACTACCTGAAATGACATAGTCTTATCCTTAACAACAACTTCATTCTGCATTGGAAAGTCATTTCTTAAAAAGGCCATAACAATGGTTCCTGTTACTTCCTCCAATCCATATTACTTGCCACTTAAATAGATGTATTTACAATTAAAATGTGTCTAGATACATCTATATTAGTGTGAAGTAATATGAATCGGAGAGAGTAGATAACTTGGTCATGCTACCCTTGGCACTGTAGTGTATACTTGAACATGACATGCTTGAACTTCTATATGTTAGGTACAGGTTGTTGCTGGTCTGGGAATGGTTCTGTTTTGCCAAAGCATCTTGCAGACAGAGCATGCAAGCTGTCGTTGCTGGGAACAGTCTTCTCCTTGGGATTTTCTTTGTATAGAGTCCTATGGGGTAAATACCTGCCAACCTTAACCTTGAGTGGTTCTTCTTTGTTTGGCTGTGTTTCTTGCCCTGATGAACATGTTGATCTAATTCTCCGTTTTTTCTGCATGAAGAAACCAAATGCGTTGAACATGCCTGCAATCTGTTTGTTGCAGTCTATACTTGGAGCCAAGGACTTTTTCCATTTGATGTTCTCTATGTTGCTTCTCACATCTCAGATGCATTTAAAGAGTAAGATACAATGTTTCTCTGGCATTTTCATGATTCTGATATCTTGTTACTGCTTTTTTACATAGAGATGCAGATTTCAGACCCTTAGAGTACCCTCCTAGTAAATTCAAATGAACTAACTTTTCAAAGGAGATGTGTTTTTTGAAATTTTAGTTCATTTGATTGAACTAAAGAGGGCCAGAGGGTACCCTGAGGGTCACCAACTTTCATCCTTACTTTTACATATGTTTACAAGTTCCAATCTTCTCTTTTCACAGTTGCCGCACTACCTGTGTTCTGTTGGGCAGTTGATCATGTTGCCAGATTACCAAGGCGTAATTTTGCCCACTCATCTTTCTATAGGTAATTATCTGTAGAATTATGTCTGGATTTCATTTGTGTAGTTTGTTGAGTCTCCACTGCCCTGCGGTTAATATTGGCTCTCTGTTCTCTCTTTAAGGGAATATACTTGGAAGAACCCTGTTTTTGAGTGGATGCAAATAACACCACACTCAGTCTCCTTAGTTCAAATGTCGAACTTGCCTTGCGGTTTCTTCTGATCATATCCTTTTTCTCGTATGTTTCTCGTATTTCCCTCAGAATTATGAAGACTTAATTTTGTCTGAGTAGTTACATCTTATGAGTTACATACACCTTGTTTATCTTGCAGGTGGCAACACAACATAGTTCAGACATTGATCTTAATGTGAGTTATCTTCTGCACGTCTGGTCTTACTTATTTTTTCTCGTTGCTTTTGTGCATTCACTCCGTAGCTGGAGGATGACTTGAGTCACAGTTCGATCTTCTACTGCACGTTAACAAGACCACAATTGACTGTACCCTAACAACTGTCAATCTCTGGCTAGCAATCCTTTCAACAGTTGCAACTTTCAGTCTTATTGGTCGTTTCTTGCTTTGCTTGTCTGCTATTCAGTTGAAGACGATACTGTGCTCCTGTAACATCAAGCTATCACCAGAGCAGATCGTCAACCCTTAAATCCACCTCTACGCTCCATTCCTCGAAACGCCCATCTCCGCGGTTCCACAGTAGTGGCTCAGGCAGCTAGACATGAGGACCAAATCAGGATCTTGCAGGTGACGTCCGTAAGAGTTGTGCGTGGCAAGTTTCCTGAAAACTAATTCGTTTTTTTTTTTTGAGAAGTCGAGAAGAAGGTTTTCCTTCCTGGTGGTCTACTGATTCTTCTTCGTCCACTTGTGCTCAGGTCGATGTGTTCCGTTCCGTTCCAGTCGATGCGGACAGAAGGAGGAAGACCTGTCTATGTCGTCAGGTGAGGTATGACATCTGTTATTTATATAGGGCATAGCTAGAAAAAGAAATGAAGTTGACATATATATGCGGGACTCGCTTCAGTGGCTGTGGCTACTGGCATCTGTTTGGGGAGGTGATCAGATTACTTTATCTGGTCTAGGTCATGTTTTTTCTTGGTAGGGGGAGAACTCAAAACACTACAACAAACAAACTACCCTTTTATAAAGCAAAAAACAGGGGATTAGTTCCTCTAATCACAACCCTTAGTCTAGTTTGATTGCAAAGTAACTGCCGGAAACCGTACAAGCACTCCTCGGGTTTGATTTCAGCTTTTTTTTTTGTTTTGTTTCAAATCCAGTCATCTGATGCTTCAGAGCTGTGTGAGTATTTGTAAATGATAATTTTTTCCAGGGATTTAATTCCAAATGTTGGGTTAATATATAAATGAATGATAAAGAATTTTGAGATCACATAATGGACAAACTACACGGGAAGTGGCTGAAGTTGGTTCTAGGTCCTAGCTTCTGTAGTTGGCTCTACTGGCCAATGTATTATATAAGATGGCCTGTTGCATATATGTAACTTCTTGTTGCAGCAGCACCTGCAAATTTATTTAGAAGCACACTGGGAAGTAACGGTCCGCAGCACTGCTCCCAAAAACGTGATGTTATTAGTAGTCAAAATGACCACATATTTTGCAATGGATCTTCCAAAACGATCGCATATTTTCCAGTGGACCTCCTCTAGGACCTATCTAGATGGTACACACACTTGGGTCATCGTTAGCTTCCATGATCCCTAACTGCTTCCGTCTTCTGTGAATGAATCATTCTTCAGCACAACCTCTTTGTCATCAATTTTCTCCTCTACTTGCACACATTCAGTCTTGATCCCATCACAGTCTTTCTTTTCGTCCACCTGCATACTTTCAGTCTTGATCTCACTGGCATCTTTCTTCTCATCCACCTGCTTGTTATCAATCTTGATCTCATTGGCATCTTTCTTCTTTGTGTTTAGGAGCTCGACAAGATCATCGAGCGCAACATCAGTGTCATCGTTCCTCATCAGAACCTCGGCGACCTCTGCAGGTGTCACAGTCACCTCCTTGATAAGCTCCTCGATCTCTGGATACTTGGCATGGTATTCGATGGCGTGGTAATTATTGACAAGGATCCGGAAAGCCTCTGGGGTGCAGTACCCCATGTGGATGTGCATGTCCATCCTGCCAGGCCGCAAAAGTGCTGGATCAAGACGCTCCTTGTAATTGGTCGTGAAGACGACGATCCTTTCCTCTCCACTTGTCGACCACAAGCCATCAACAAAATTGAGCAGCCCGGATAATGTTACCTGTGCAGACAGCAACCAAATTGTTATCAGCATAGGCAAGAAATCTTTGGAATCAAGGAGTGGGGAGGTTTTACATATTTATATAAACATAGAAGGTGTTCTGACTCCAAAGTTACCTTGTCTTCTGTCTTCTTTTTCTCTTTGGAATTGGACTTGGACTTGGATTTTTCCTTGTCCTCCTCCTGCTCCTCCCGTTGCATCAGTTCGATGGTACAGTCGATGTCTTCAACCACGAGGATGGATCGGTTGGTCATCCCAACAAGAAGCCTCCTAAGGTCTGAGTTGGACTCAACCCCAGTCAGCTCAAGGTCATATATGTCGAACCTGAGGTGGTTGGCTATGGCAGCGATGAGGCTGGACTTGCCGGTACCCGGTGGACCGTACAACAGGTACCCTCGCTTCCACGCCTTACCGATCCTCCTGTAGTAGTCCTTCCTCTTTATGAACCTGTCAAGGTCATCAATGATGGACTGCTTCTGCTTCTGGTCCATGGCGAGCGTGCTGAACGTGGAGGGGTGCTGGAGGTCCATGGGGGCCCAGTCGTCCGTATCCTCGTTCATGTATATGTTGAGGCTCCTCTCCCCTTGCTTGATGGCCTTGGCCGTGGCGACGATGAACGGGAGGTACTCTTTGAGTGCCTTCTTCTTGTGCTTCTTGTGGAAGCTCACCCTGTAGGACCTGACCTCCCGGGCCCCGCCCCCGCCGTTCGGGTCGGCCTTGACCTCACGGGTGACGAGGCACCACCTGAACTCCGTCCCTTCGTACACGTCGGCCATCTCCTCCCCTGTCGCCATGCTGACGACCAACTTCTCAGGCCCGCTGTTGGCGCTGCTGACACGCAGGCACTGCATGTCGATGTTGGCACCGGCGTCGATGACGCGCGTAGCGAGGTAGGCCTTGACGGCAGGGTAGACGTGGTTGTATGACCACCCCTCGACCTCCTCGACGACGATGGTGTGCTGCCACGTCAGGCGGGAGCGAAGGCTGTTGAGGGCTGCAGAGAGGGCCTCGCGCGCCTCGGATGGCAGCAGCTCGCTCGCGAGGCTCCGCACCAGCATCAGCGACGCCGCGAGCGAGGCCGCCGTGGCGATGGTCTTGTCGTAGGACGCCATAGCCCCCCTCTTGCTCTTCCTCCTCCTCCTCCTCTTGTATGTTGTTCCTTTGCGAGGGTGGATTGGGGGCTCTCTGGCGCCCCGTCTGAAGCAGTGGTGTGAGGAAACGAAGCTGCCTTGATGTGTTGGTGGCGTGAGACTGGGGAAATGAACTGAGTCGCGGAGGTGGGGATCTGGGTGCGTGGGGGATTTTATAGTAAAGGGGAGGTGGGGGATCTGTGTGGGTGGTTGACTGAGTGAGGTCTTCCTCAGAAAGGATCACGTCTACATGACACTACCTACGGACACAGTAAGGCCTTACTTAGCAAAATGTAGCATCACATTACCACGCAACTTCCACGCAGCTCCCCTGGAATGGAATCCCTATGTGGCAAATAGTTTACACCCGCTGCCGTAATTGGCGCTTACGATATTGTTTTGAGCACATGGTTCTTCGCTAAGTAATTAAATTACTGAGCAAAAGGTAGCAGCGTCACACCATGACGCAGCATCACATCATCATCATGACGCAGCTTCCATACATTTACTAGGAGATAACCCTCCTGGAATATCCATGTCGTAGTATGTTTGTTGATACAGCCTGTAATTGTCACCTAGTATACCATAAAGTTTTCTCGATGGGCGATGCTATGTGTCGTTGCTGAGCTACCATGAACTTTTTATCTTCTGAATCGCACGTTTTCGGCTAAGCTATTGATTCCTTTTGGCTCTGTGCTAACTAAAGGTTTGCTTCGTTTCAGGTGGTGCTCCACTCAGCTTCAGATTGAGCTCGGGGAAAGTGATGCAGACTGCTTCCTTGCATCCAAGTTTGCTTGGAACTTTACCCTTTTTTTCCCGCAATCTCGTAGTATTCTCGAAAAAAAACTACATATGGTAGTATATCATTAATACAGCCTGTAATTGTCACCTAGTACCATAAAGTTTTCTTGATGGGCGATGCTACGTGGTTGCTGCGCTACCATGAACTCTTATCTTCTGAATCACACGTTTTGGGCTAGCTACTAGTGATACCTTTTGGATCTGTGCTAACTATATATTTGTTTCGTTTCATGTGGTGCTCCAGAGCGCTCCGGGGAAAGTGGCGCAGACTTGGCTTCCCTGGCATCTACATACAGTTCCACTTTTTTCGCGGTTTCCTCATATGCCAGTTGATTTCATACCAATCCCCTGGAATCTCCATATGGTAAAATTGTTGGTGCAATCTGCAACTGGCACTTGCTAACATTTCCCAGCACGGAATATCCATTAAATTAGTGTACTAGTAACACTTTTGTCATCTGAATCCGGGGAAAGCGGCACCACAACCACTCGTCATCCAAGTTTGATCAGGAATTGTACCACCACTCTTTCTCGAAAAGTGGAGAAGAAGAAAGCCTCTTTGCTGGAAAGGAGGTACTACTAGAAAGCAAATGCCGGTGCATGTGCTGTGCATCGTTCCTTGTGGACTGCCAGTGCTCAGGTCGGCGTGTGATCTTCATAGTTCAGATCGTGTCCTGTGTGGCTTCGTTTGTTATTTCCGTTCCAGCCTCCGCATTGGCCGCCGGTGAGACTCCACGCTCACGCACTACAGGAATGGGCGGGTACGCCGACGGCCGGCTGCCCTCGGCGTAGCCATGCCTTGCCCTCGGCGTAGGCTACGCCGACGGCAGCCCTCAGCGTACGTCGTCGGCGTCTAGGTCCCTCGGCACAGACGTGTCCACCGTCAGCGTAGGCATGGCCATCGGCGTACGCCACCTACGCCTAGGGCCATGATCACCGTCGGCGTACGCACCGTCGGCGTACGCTCGTCGGCGTGCTGTCGCCGTTAACAGCGCGATGCCATACGCCGAGGGCATCCCCCTCGGCATAGAGAGCTACCAGAGGCGACGTGGCGCAGCGTGGCGGGCCGTAGCCAGGGGCTATGCCGAGGGCGACCCCCTCGGCATATAGGTGGACGCGTGGCAGCCCGTGGCGCACCGTCGCATCGTCCTCTCCGTGGCTGGCTTGCGCCGCACGCCAGAGTCTACGCCGAGGGCAATGCCCTCGGCTCCGGCTGCGCGTTCGGTTAATTTGGTTAATTCGGTTCGGTAAATACGGTTTTTCAGTTAATACAGTTTTAATACTTCGGTAAATACGGTTTTATACACAAATACGGTTCGGGTTCGGTAATAACCATTTGATATCGGTTAGGTTTCGGTAATAACCATACTAACCAAAGTTGACGCGAATTTTTGAATGATACATAACTTTTATGGTCATAAATTTAAGTTTTGTATTTAGTATAACCAAACTATCAAAGTTGATATCACAAACTTACAATTTAGAAATGCAATTCCACATAATACATGATACAGTAACAGTGGTATATCAAGAAACGAACACAGAGAGAAGGTGAGATTCAGACTTCTTCGTTCTTCACGATACAATTTCAGAATACAGTGGCTTAACTGCCCCAACACTCCAGCAGCCAACAGGCGCACAAGGCACATAGACCAACTGCCCAGCTACAGCGACGATGATGATTGATGAGGACGAGACAGATCCGCGCTGGGTAGATCGTAGTAGTTCCAGACGTGAGGCAGTTCCTCGTCGGCGGGCGGAGTTGGTTGATTGGAGATTCGTGGCGGCAGACGCCGTAATCCACCGGTGTCCTTGCACCGTCGTCCGTCGAGGCGTGGAGGATTAAGGAGCTGCTGACGGCGGACTTGCAAAGAAGTGATGTTAGCTAGAGGTGGTCGTAGCCGAACGACCGGAGGACGGCGCGCCGCGTCCTCGTTGTGGAGTGAAGGACAGGAGGTGGGGGTCGCCGTGGAATGGACTGGAGCCGGGCTAGGACACGGAGGGGAGGAGGCGAGGGGCCGAAGGAGGCTGGATCCTAGAGGTGGGCGTCGCCGGACGGCCGGAGGACCGCACGCCGCCAGCAGGAGCTAGCTACAGCTAGGGTTCGGCGCCGCCCGCTGCTGCTCGCTACGGCCTTGCGGTGTGCCTGTTTGCAATCGAGACAACACGGACTGGGAGGCTGGCTGTTCGACTAGTTGGGCCACTGGGCCTTAGGAGCGTGCTACCATCCTGGGCTGACTTCGGTTAGTTTCGGTAAAAAACCCGGTTTTTCGGTTTTAAACCGAATTAACCGAGGACTATCTGGTTAGCACTTCTGCTAACTGTAACCTTAACCATAAACTGAGAAAACCGGAATTTCAGTTGCACTTAGGTTTTTTTAGGTTCGGTTTTCGGTTTCAGTTCGGTTATGTGCAGCCGGACCCTCCGCATAGGCCCGACCATATGGTCATGACAGGCGCCTATGCCGACGGCATTGCCCTCGGCGTAGGCCCTACCATTTGTTTTTTTCGATTTAAATTGTGTTCCAATTCATCTAAATTCAGTTCAGCGGGTCCAATACATCCAAATTCGACCAAATTCACCATAATTCACCAAAATAGCATATAATTCACATAAAAGCATACATGGTGCACATAATAGCATACAAGAGGAGAGTGCCATGTCATCCAAATACATAGTAGTAGGTACGCATGATAGGAATAGTAGTAGTAGCAAGCAAGCGCATAGATAGTGTGAGCTGACTAGCGCAGGAAGGACCCGGGCGGGGTGTATCCGCCCTCATCGTTGGCGAAACGAGAAGCCCGGTGCCGAGGTTGCGCTCCAGTAGAAGCTGCAGAAGAACCAGCTGGAGAGTCACCGGGAGTACGCCCAGGAGAAGTCGACGGAGAGGCACCGGGAGTATGCCCAGGAGAAGTCGACGGAGAGGCACTGGGAGTACGCCCAGGAGAAGTCGACGGAGTACGCCCAGGAGACGGAGAGGCACCTCCATGAACCGGTGTGACCTCACGCCCACCCCGCGAGGCCTGGTTCCCGGAGCATCCCGTTCCCTACATGTTCCCTACATGTTAGCAACTTGCGAGGCAAAGGAAAGTGGTAACTACCGGTTTGGCAAAGAACTTACCGGTGTGGATCCGTAGTAAGTCATAGCGAAAGTTGCCCTCGATGGCATGATAGGCATGTCCCCCGCCATGGGAACGGGGTCCGGTGGCGGTGTACCAGTAGACAAAGAAGTCATCAGTGCCTGCAAGATAGGTTACAAGTCAGGCTTTGCAGAAATAAAGCATCAAACTGAGACTTGTCATCTACTTGCGAGAAGAAAGATTCAAACTTACCCCTATATACGCCATGTAGGCCGTATTCTGCTTATTCCACTGCGTTAGCTCGCTGATACGCTTCCTTACAGGCTTCGAAGGCCGCCTCGAACTCAGGCTACAATTTCAGAAACAATGAATCTCATCAACACTTAGCCATGTAGGAAGGAAAACCGGAAAGAGGATGAAAATGAGGAAAACTTACATCGTAGGCGGGTGGACGAGTAGGCCGGGGACGAGGCTGGGGGCTGTCGGCGGTGAGGGTATGCTTGAGACGCGTGTAGCTCGTGCCTGGGGTAGGCTTGACCGCCTTATTCAGAAACGGGAAACGGCCATGCGGACGCCCGCGCCCCGACAGGACCAACGACTCCTCGTCGGTCGGGATGCTCAAGGGGTCATCCACCTCCGGGTGACGAGACAACACCATGTCGTAGTAGTCATCCTTGGCGGCCTTGGCATTGTCGTAGTACTGTGGCTGAGGCAATGCGGGATTGGGCTTCTGCTTCGTCCACATCATGTCATATATCTGGGGATCATGAAGCACCACCCCAGGTGGTGCCTCGGCCAACTGCATCGCGAAAAGGAAGGTTATGCGTATCACAAATGTAACATGACGGGAAATGAAAGAAGGTCGTTCCATGTATATACATACCATCTTCCCCTTGTAGCGGGTGTAGTCGCGGTTTCCCGCGCAGTGTGTGCCACCGGTGCCTCGGTTCTCCATGTTACGCCTCGACACGGCTACAAACTCCTCGTTCTCCCTGAGCCACCTCGCCCTAATCAGCTCCTCCCATGCCTCCTTATGCTGCTTGGCCCACTCGGGACAAACCTGAAAACGCAATACTCAACTCAAGATAATCCAATGAAAACTTAGCAGCAATGTAGAATCTCATTGACATTTTACTCACCGACATGTACTCATCAATGGTCATTGCCCATTCCTCCGTAGGCTCGTTACCGACAAAGTACTCCTTCTTGACCCTCTTACCCTTGTTAGCCCAGAAGGCACTAGCGCAGGTGACCTTTTGGTTGTACCACTGCTGCGGTGTCAACCTCTCACAAGCGCCACGCAAAGTGATAAGCGCCTGCCTATGATGCTCCGGGTCCACACGATAGAAGCACTTCAACCATGCATAAATCAGTTGTGAAAGTCATGAGTTAGCACATTAGGGTCATCAACTATGAACGGTGCTCGAGAAATATATGTCTTACCCAAAACTTGGTGGTCACAGCCTCAGCAGCTGTCGCGAAGCCTACGGCAGGGGCATCCTCATAGTCCGCCCAAGTAGTGGCTAGCTTCGTCTCGCCACCGGGGACCGTGCTAAGGGGAGTGTATCCGCCGGCCGTAACTTCTTAATCGTAGCCCCAAGCAAGCCGTTAGGCTGGCGGGGGGCTTGGCCTCCCATGTCCGATTCTGTCGCAAATAAATCACACATTAGTACACATGCCAAATTGTTTATTATGACCAAGATGAAAATACATGTTCAAAATTTCTGAAGTAGTACACTTACTCATCGCTTGAAGGAATGATAAGGGCCTTGTCATCATGGGTCTTAGGCTCCTTCCTCGCCTCGGGGACTCTAGCTTCTCCACGAATCTTCAAGGGCTTCGGCGCACCCCCACCCTCCATCACCTCCAACTCAGCCCTAGAGTCCGACTCGTGTGTAGACTCCGTCTCCATCTCCACCTCCCCACTAGACGGACCCTCTAGGAACAACTCAGGAGCCACGTCGCCAGAAGCGGAGGGTGGCTCGTCAAAGTCCATGTGTACCCCGCCGCCACCTCGTCCTCCACCTCGTCCTCCTCGTCCTCGTCCATCGGTACCATCGGCGTAACGCGGATTGCGCACCGGGGCTCGATCACTCCGTCTAGGCGCTCTAAGAATATTCCTCTTCACCTGCGCCAGCGTCCTAAGCAAGCTCGCCGAGTCTTCCTTGCCGCTGCTCATATTGTTCAGTCACCTGCATTGAGAAAAATAAAACAGTTAAGCACAATGCAATTAAGAAGCATGTTGACATAATAAAATGAAGATACTAAGAATAAAAGGCACAATGCAATTAAGAAGCATGTTGACATAATAAAATGAAGATACTAAGAATAAAAGGCACAATGCAATTAAGAAGCATGTTGACAAATAAATACTAAGAATAAAAGACCCTCACCAGCCATCATCACTCTCACTCTCATACTCCGTCTCTTTCTCTTTCTCTTTCTCTGGCTCACTATCACTATCACTATCTTTTGAGTACAAAGTTGAAGGGTCGATGGGTGGAGGCTCATCATAATTGTCATTCGCCTCAAGTAACTTCTCGAGCATAGATATGTCCTTTAGATCCACCACTGACTCACCACGAGTTTCTGCATCGTTCCCGAGGTCCTCTTCAACAAACGGTTGTAAAATATATTCCCCGAAGTCCTGTTCCTCTTGATAGAAAATCCCCTCGTATGTCACGGGGTCAATGTTGTTGTAATCATCCTCAGAGGGAATCGGTAGGTTACCATGTGGCGATACCTGGAAGACGACTTCCCAACCCTTGAGTTCCGCTTTCTGGCATGGGTAGGGCAAATAATAAACTTGCTTGGCTTGCTGAGCCACAACAAAGACATCGGCTCCGCTATAGGTGGTTGAAGGCTTAACTTCAACTAACCCAATGGACTTATCACTTCTCTGTCCACCTATTGGGTCGAACCAATGACACTTGAACACGACGATATTGAGTTGCACGTTCGTACGATTGAATGTCAACTCGTATACACTCTGTAACCTTCCGTAGTAATCAAAGTTATTGGCTCCTTTGGTGTAGACCCCAGTATTTATCGTTTTGGGATTCGCCCGGCCCTTCTGGTGCGTCTCTGTATGGAAGCGAAACCCATTCACATCATACTTCTCATACTTGGTCACCTCACGGCTACAACCTTGTGAAAGGACACGGATGTCGCCTAGAGGGGGGGTGAATAGGCGGTTTAAAACTTTTACGAGATGGGCTTAACAAATGCGGAATAAAACTAGCGTTTACTTTGTCAAGCCCAAAGCCTAAATACTATGGTTCACCTATGTGCACCAACAACTTATGCTAAGCAATATAAGCAACTATGTGATAGCAAGATATATAACTTCAAGCACGATGGCTATCACAGAGTAAAGTGCATAAGTAAAGAGCTCGGGTATAGAGATAACCGAGGCACGCGGGAGACGATGATTTAACCCGAAGTTCACACTCTTGCGAGTGCTAATCTCCGTTGGAGAGGTGCGGTGGCTTAGTGCTCCTGAACGCCACAAGAGGCTCACCTTGAGGTGTGGTTGCTCGATGCACACCAACGCCACAAAGGCCTCACCCCAAGATGCGGTACTCACACCACACACCGAACGCCACGAAGGCGCCTCACCTTATTCTCCGGTGACCCTCGCCACAAAGGCCTAGGTCACGGTTCCACTAAGGGATTTCCTTCGAGGCGGAAACCGGGCCTTACACAAAGCTTGGGGCACGCATCCACAACTTAATTGGAGGCTCCCAAGAAATCGCCACAAAGGCCTAGAATCCGTCTAGGGTTCCAAGAACCCAAGAGTAACAACCTTCTTGCTTTCACCTCCACGAATCACCGTGGAGAACTCAAACTGATGCACCAAATGCAATGGCAAGAACACCACAAAGATGCTCAAGTCCTTCTCTCTCAAATTCCAACAAAGCTACAAAAGCTATTGGGGGAATAAGAGAGGAAGAACAAATAAGAGGAGGAACACCAAATTTCTCCAAGATCTAGATCTAGTGGATTCCACTCACAAAGAGAGGGATTTGATTGGTCAAGATGTAGATCTAGATCTCCTCTCTCTTTTCCCTCAAATGGGGGCAAGAATCATGGAGGGATTGAGAGATAGAGGAAGCTTCTCTAGTTTATCAATGGAGGAGAGAGAGAGTGAGAGAAGCTACTTGTTCCAATGGGGAAGAAAGGTATTTATATGAGAAGATGCTCCAGATCTGACCGTTATGGGTGTTTTTGCGAAACACCGGAAGTTCCGGCCACAAGGGCCGGAAGTTCCGGCTGGATGCTTTCGCTCCAGAGCAGCTGAAGGACTGAGAGTGGGCGGAACTAGGGCGGAACTTCCGGTGACCGGAAGTTCCGGCCAAGTCCCGGCCAACTTCCGGAACTGCGTGAAAACCATACTGGAACCATCTGTGAGTAAAAATGCAGTTTCCAGAACTTGCCCAGAAGTAGGGCGGAAGTTCCGCTGGCCAGAACTTCCGGTTCCGCTAGCCGGAACTTCCGGCCTACTTCCGCCGAGCTTCTTCGTGGGAGGCGCTGGGATGCTGCTGACTGGAGCATCTGGGCGGAACTTCCGCCCGCAGAGGCCGGAACTTCCGCCAGGAGCAAAAGACATACCGGTAAAACCTCCAACCTCGAAAATGCAATAAGTTGAGTTAGGAAACTCGGATTTAGGTGAAACCAATTTTGTTGGAAAGAGGACGACAAGAGCTACCCAACAAAAAGTGGAAATATGAAAATCAGTGGGGGTGATTTTCTATTATTTTTAGAGGTGCAATACCTCAACATGAGAAACCGAGAAAATCACCAAACTCGAAAACGCAACAAGTGATCTATGCAAAATCCGTTTTCGATGAACTAGAGTTTGTCATGAGAGTAAGCACAAGCTCTAAAACATCACATGGATAAGATCCAAATAACAACCAAGAAAGATGATGCAAGGATGCAAAGGTTTGAGCTCTCTCCGAATGATACGATCGAGTTACTCACTCGAGAGCCCTCTTGATAGTACGGCAACTAAACTATAAACCGGTCTCCAACTACACTATGAGACCGGTGAGAAAGAAACCCTATCAAGAGCAAACCTTATACTTGCGCATTCCACTTGAGCTCAATGATGACGATCTTGACCACAACAAGATGGAACGCCTTTCTTGATTGTGCTTGCTTGACGAAGTCTTGTGGAATGCTCGACCATAATCCACCATGGGAGAGCTTCTTCTTCGACGCAACTTCACATATCCATGATCACCATATGGATGGCAAGCTTCAAGCATATGATCTCTTCGAGTTGGCTCATCTTGAACTTGCACATCATTTCTTCATTCTTCATCATGTTGATGTCTTGAAGTAACTTGAAGGCTCACTTCATCTTCATCTTCATCTTCAAGACATACTTGACACTTGATCTTCTTCATTTGCTTCTTATTGCAATCTTGAAGCCAACATATGGTTCAAGCATTGCCTATGGACAACTCCTACAAATATAACTCAATGCAAACATTAGTCCATAGGGATTGTCATTAATTACCAAAACCACACATGGGGGCTCCATGCACTTTCACCTTGGAAAACACATTTCAACTCATCTATCATATCAACGTTTCTCTCACGGCCCTACAAGAACATTTCAAATTTGTTGTGTGCATTAGTTACGTGTAATAAGAGGGACAAGTCACATGTTGCAAGGTAAGAGGACAGGTTAGAAATTACTTTTTCCATGAACCATGACACAAAGTTTTTATTAATTCCGGGAGCACCCTCTTTCAGTAGAGTGTCCATCTCCGAGGGTTGGGGCAATTCATCATACGGCCACATTTCATCCGTGAATTACTGAAAGGAGAAAATAAGCATTAGACCGAGACGAGGTTACTAGCTGCAAAGTAATTTGTTCACCATTTTACCTTACGAATGGGACCACTTCCTTCATGTTCATAAGCACATATAGCATTATACAATCCTTCTCTTCGTTCTCCAATTTATATTTTGTTCCTTACCAGCCTTGCCACCGGGGAATTGGAATAGTTGTAGCTTGGGGTCATTCTCGGACACGTCGACATTGTAACGAGTGACCGGGTTATGCTGAGTGGGAACATCATCGGGATAGTACGTTGTCGCGGCATCTGCCATCTCCCGAAGGCATATTGCCTCAGCTATGCATGCTTCAATCTTGGCCTTGTTTCCAGTTATCTTTCGAATATACTTAAACTCTCTCTCAATACAGAACTGCCAACGAAACTGCACCGGGCCACCCAAGAGTGCCTCGTTGGCGAGGTGCACAATGAGATGTGCCATCGGAGTAAAGAAGCCTGGCGGAAATATCATCTCCAAATTGCATAGCAACTCCGTGACCTTGTATCTTGTAGCTTTGCAATAACCTTGGGACATATCCGCAGCACAGAGCGTGCGGAAGAAATGGCTCAACTGCGCAAACACTCGCCAAACTTTCTCGGGGATATACCCTCGAGGCATCACCGGCATGAGCCGCTGAATCCATATATGATAGTCGTGACTCTTGAGCCCGGTGACTTTTCCCGTCGAAAGATTAACTCCCTTACTCATATTCGAGCAATAACCATCAGGGAACATCACGACGTATTTGAGCCACCTGAATGCCTCCTTCTTTTGGATGGAATCAAGGCAGAAGTTGGCATGCGGCTTGAACCAATTCTTTTGACGGCCAATAGGACGCTTCATGTGTAATTTTTCCCTATCACAGAGGATCTCAACATCGACTCTAGCCTTGACATTATCCTTTGACTTCCCGGGAATGTTCAGGCATGTGTGAAAGACGGACTCCGCGACATTCTTTACAGTGTGCATCACATCGATGTTATGGGGAAGTTCGAGGTGCGTGTAATACTCGAGCTTCGTTAAGGCCGCCTCGTGAGTCCAGTTGTGCGTTACACCATATCCCTCAAATTGATGGCCAGTTGGCGTCGCTGCCGGCACGAGAGCACGTAGCTCGGCTTCAACAAGTGTACCATCAAACTTCGGCACATCTTTTTTTTCATGCACAACTTTGCCCTTCTTGAAGTTCTTTTTGTCTTCTCTAAACGGATGCCTCCTTTTGAGGAACTGTCGATTAGTGTCAAACTCAACATACATGAGACCCTTCAGTAGCCAAAGGAACTCAAGCCGGTGCCTGCACACTGGGCATGGCCACTTACCAGCTGTACACCATCCGCATGTTAGGGCGTACCCGGGCATGTCATGCATGGTATACTGCAACCAAACTTTCATGTAGAAGTTTGTCTTCTATGCTCGGTCGTACGTCAATGTCCCGTGGTGCCAAGAGTGGTTCAAATCTTCCACAATCGGCTGCATGTAGACACTCAAATTCTTCCCCGGGTAATCAGGGCCTGGAATGATCAGCGACAGAAACATGGTCTTCCTCGTCATTAGGACTCCGGGAGGGAGATTGAGCGGAATAACAAACACAGGCCAGCAACTGTAATTGGCAGTCGACATACCATATGGATTGAAGCCATCTGTTGCTATCGCAATTCTGACATTCCGAGCCTCGAGTACAGCCATGAGGGAATTTCCTATCGAAGTTCTTCCATGCCGTACCATCGGATGGATGTCCCATCTTCAACTGCTTGTTTTCGTCCTCGAATCTCTTCCCATACTTGTGCCACGTCATCTGTTTGGCTGTCTCCTCGTGCATGTAAAGCCGCTGGATTCTTTTTATGAATGGGAGATATCGAAGAATCGACTTTGCGGTGCTTGACTGCCTCACCTGACCATCCTTTCCCGTTACCTCTTCATACCTAGACTGCTTACAGATGGGACAGTACTTGTCCTCTGCAAACTGTCTCCAAAATAGAACGCAGCCTTTCAGACAACAGTCTATCTTTTGATAATCCATGTTGAGGTCCTTCATCATTCTCCTCGTCGCGTGCAGGCTTTTAGGCAGACAATGATCTTTGGGCAACATGTTTCCAGTTGTTTTCAGACTTGCTTCGAAGCCCTCACGGGTGGTGTTGTAACGGGTCTTGTCGGCTAGACATTGGGAGATGGCATCGAGCTGAGAAATCGCGGCGCCCTCGTACAGAGGCTTCTTAGCCGCGGCAATCATACCATAGAAGGCCTTCGCGGTTGGCTCTGGTTCCTCCGGTTCTGGCGGCGCCTCCGGTTCTGGAGGTGGCGAATCCGGGACATCGGCATGGACGAGATCATCTAGAAAGTCTCTAATTCCATCGTACTCATTGCCATTGAGCCGCTGCCGCATCACCTCACCTCTGTCACGTTCGCGCTCATCAAAGTCGATTTCCGTGACGTACCAATGCATATACCCATATTGCAGAAGGTGTCTATACATTTCATCCTTTCCACGACGTTGAAGCTTCACGCAGCGAGATCCTGAGTGTAGAACTCATCAACAGTAGAGTCACCCTGCAGAAGATCATGCTCCTGACGCAAGACAGATAAATACAGAGAATCCCCAGAAGGCTGGTAGCGCTGACGAAGATGAGACCACATCTCAGCAACAGTAGCAAGACCCATAAACTCAGAAGCAAACTGTGGCTGAACACTCTGAGAAAGAACAGCAGCAGCCCTGGCATCCTCATCACACCACTGAGTAAAAGCCGCTAGACTATCCCGATAGGAACCAAGAGCCTCTGAGTAAGCAAGTACCTGCTGCTCGTATGCCTCATCAGCAGCAAGCTCGGCAGACTTGGCTGCCTCCTGAGCAGCCTGAGGAGCGTCATCAGCGAGAGCCTGTGGCACTGGCGGTGGTGTAGGAGGCACAGGAGCAGGGGGATGCGGCGGACAAGGGACCTCGCCGGTAAGAACACCCCACAGCCGAAGACCACGCATGTGGATGCGCATAAAAGCAGCAAACTCCCCATAGTTGGTACCATCAAAGATCACTGGGCACCGAGGAATACTGACATATCCAGACGAAGAGGATGCCATCTTCCTTCACCTTTTTTTTTGGATCTGGCTCTAGCCCCGGTGCACTCACGCTGCTAGCCACGTACGGCGCTGCAGATGCAGGCCGACCAGAGGCTGGCGGCGCTAGGCGGACCGGCCGGGGGCCGGAGCAGGTCGGAGGAGGCCGGGCTGGTGTTGGACTGGTCGAGGGCGGGCGGATCGGGGCCGGCTGCGGGCGGATCAGGGCCGGCCCGGGCGGGACGACGCGGCAGCGGCCTGGGTAGTGCCGGCCCGAGGCAGCCGCGGCCTGGACGAAGTCTGCCTGGGCAGTGCCGGCCGGAGGCGGTGGCAGCCGGAGCGTGGCCGGCCGGAGATGGCCGGATGAGATCTTGGAGGAGGAGCTCGATTTGGAGATCGATTTGGAGCTCAAACCCGGCGAAAATGGGGAAAGACTTCAATCCCGACTAGAACAGGAGAGGAAGAAGAAAGTGGAGCAGCGGCGGCCGGAAAGATCATCGGCGGCGGCGCGGATCGAGCACGGAGTTGCAGCGTGCAAAGAGCTAAACCTAGAGCTCTGATACCATGTTGTGAATGAGCAACTAGTATTCACTGTAGGCCAAAGGCCAATACATGTACAGGTGATACAATATGCAGGGAAGCCCTCGTACACTGGAAATATACAGTAAAGGGGTCTATACATCACTAACAATACTCAGTGAAAAGAGTAAGTTTATTTGGTTCCGTTTCCTCCTATAATCACAACAAACCTTGTTGACTACCTGAAATGACATAGTCTTATCCTTAACAACAACTTCATTCTGCATTGGAAAGTCATTTCTTAAAAAGGCCATAACAATGGTTCCTGTTACTTCCTCCAATCCATATTACTTGCCACTTAAATAGATGTATTTACAATTAAAATGTGTCTAGATACATCTATATTAGTGTGAAGTAATATGAATCGGAGAGAGTAGATAACTTGGTCATGCTACCCTTGGCACTGTAGTGTATACTTGAACATGACATGCTTGAACTTCTATATGTTAGGTACAGGTTGTTGCTGGTCTGGGAATGGTTCTGTTTTGCCAAAGCATCTTGCAGACAGAGCATGCAAGCTGTCGTTGCTGGGAACAGTCTTCTCCTTGGGATTTTCTTTGTATAGAGTCCTATGGGGTAAATACCTGCCAACCTTAACCTTGAGTGGTTCTTCTTTGTTTGGCTGTGTTTCTTGCCCTGATGAACATGTTGATCTAATTCTCCGTTTTTTCTGCATGAAGAAACCAAATGCGTTGAACATGCCTGCAATCTGTTTGTTGCAGTCTATACTTGGAGCCAAGGACTTTTTCCATTTGATGTTCTCTATGTTGCTTCTCACATCTCAGATGCATTTAAAGAGTAAGATACAATGTTTCTCTGGCATTTTCATGATTCTGATATCTTGTTACTGCTTTTTTACATAGAGATGCAGATTTCAGACCCTTAGAGTACCCTCCTAGTAAATTCAAATGAACTAACTTTTCAAAGGAGATGTGTTTTTTGAAATTTTAGTTCATTTGATTGAACTAAAGAGGGCCAGAGGGTACCCTGAGGGTCACCAACTTTCATCCTTACTTTTACATATGTTTACAAGTTCCAATCTTCTCTTTTCACAGTTGCCGCACTACCTGTGTTCTGTTGGGCAGTTGATCATGTTGCCAGATTACCAAGGCGTAATTTTGCCCACTCATCTTTCTATAGGTAATTATCTGTAGAATTATGTCTGGATTTCATTTGTGTAGTTTGTTGAGTCTCCACTGCCCTGCGGTTAATATTGGCTCTCTGTTCTCTCTTTAAGGGAATATACTTGGAAGAACCCTGTTTTTGAGTGGATGCAAATAACACCACACTCAGTCTCCTTAGTTCAAATGTCGAACTTGCCTTGCGGTTTCTTCTGATCATATCCTTTTTCTCGTATGTTTCTCGTATTTCCCTCGAATTATGAAGACTTAATTTTGTCTGAGTAGTTACATCTTATGAGTTACATACACCTTGTTTATCTTGCAGGTGGCAACACAACATAGTTCAGACATTGATCTTAATGTGAGTTATCTTCTGCACGTCTGGTCTTACTTATTTTTTCTCGTTGCTTTTGTGCATTCACTCCGTAGCTGGAGGATGACTTGAGTCACAGTTCGATCTTCTACTGCACGTTAACAAGACCACAATTGACTGTACCCTAACAACTGTCAATCTCTGGCTAGCAATCCTTTCAACAGTTGCAACTTTCAGTCTTATTGGTCGTTTCTTGCTTTGCTTGTCTGCTATTCAGTTGAAGACGATACTGTGCTCCTGTAACATCAAGCTATCACCAGAGCAGATCGTCAACCCTTAAATCCACCTCTACGCTCCATTCCTCGAAACGCCCATCTCCGCGGTTCCACAGTAGTGGCTCAGGCAGCTAGACATGAGGACCAAATCAGGATCTTGCAGGTGACGTCCGTAAGAGTTGTGCGTGGCAAGTTTCCTGAAAACTAATTCGTTTTTTTTTTTGAGAAGTCGAGAAGAAGGTTTTCCTTCCTGGTGGTCTACTGATTCTTCTTCGTCCACTTGTGCTCAGGTCGATGTGTTCCGTTCCGTTCCAGTCGATGCGGACAGAAGGAGGAAGACCTGTCTATGTCGTCAGGTGAGGTATGACATCTGTTATTTATATAGGGCATAGCTAGAAAAAGAAATGAAGTTGACATATATATGCGGGACTCGCTTCAGTGGCTGTGGCTACTGGCATCTGTTTGGGGAGGTGATCAGATTACTTTATCTGGTCTAGGTCATGTTTTTTCTTGGTAGGGGGAGAACTCAAAACACTACAACAAACAAACTACCCTTTTATAAAGCAAAAAACAGGGGATTAGTTCCTCTAATCACAACCCTTAGTCTAGTTTGATTGCAAAGTAACTGCCGGAAACCGTACAAGCACTCCTCGGGTTTGATTTCAGCTTTTTTTTTTGTTTTGTTTCAAATCCAGTCATCTGATGCTTCAGAGCTGTGTGAGTATTTGTAAATGATAATTTTTTCCAGGGATTTAATTCCAAATGTTGGGTTAATATATAAATGAATGATAAAGAATTTTGAGATCACATAATGGACAAACTACACGGGAAGTGGCTGAAGTTGGTTCTAGGTCCTAGCTTCTGTAGTTGGCTCTACTGGCCAATGTATTATATAAGATGGCCTGTTGCATATATGTAACTTCTTGTTGCAGCAGCACCTGCAAATTTATTTAGAAGCACACTGGGAAGTAACGGTCCGCAGCACTGCTCCCAAAAACGTGATGTTATTAGTAGTCAAAATGACCACATATTTTGCAATGGATCTTCCAAAACGATCGCATATTTTCCAGTGGACCTCCTCTAGGACCTATCTAGATGGTACACACACTTGGGTCACTGTTAGCTTCCGCAGTCCTAACTGCTTCCGTCTTCTGTGAATGAATCATTCTTCAGCACAACCTCTTTGTCATCAATTTTCTCCTCTACTTGCACACATTCAGTCTTGATCCCATCACAGTCTTTCTTTTCGTCCACCTGCATACTTTCAGTCTTGATCTCACTGGCATCTTTCTTCTCATCCACCTGCTTGTTATCAATCTTGATCTCATTGGCATCTTTCTTCTTTGTGTTTAGGAGCTCGACAAGATCATCGAGCGCAACATCAGTGTCATCGTTCCTCATCAGAACCTCGGCGACCTCTGCAGGTGTCACAGTCACCTCCTTGATAAGCTCCTCGATCTCTGGATACTTGGCATGGTATTCGATGGCGTGGTAATTATTGACAAGGATCCGGAAAGCCTCTGGGGTGCAGTACCCCATGTGGATGTGCATGTCCATCCTGCCAGGCCGCAAAAGTGCTGGATCAAGACGCTCCTTGTAATTGGTCGTGAAGACGACGATCCTTTCCTCTCCACTTGTCGACCACAAGCCATCAACAAAATTGAGCAGCCCGGATAATGTTACCTGTGCAGACAGCAACCAAATTGTTATCAGCATAGGCAAGAAATCTTTGGAATCAAGGAGTGGGGAGGTTTTACATATTTATATAAACATAGAAGGTGTTCTGACTCCAAAGTTACCTTGTCTTCTGTCTTCTTTTTCTCTTTGGAATTGGACTTGGACTTGGATTTTTCCTTGTCCTCCTCCTGCTCCTCCCGTTGCATCAGTTCGATGGTACAGTCGATGTCTTCAACCACGAGGATGGATCGGTTGGTCATCCCAACAAGAAGCCTCCTAAGGTCTGAGTTGGACTCAACCCCAGTCAGCTCAAGGTCATATATGTCGAACCTGAGGTGGTTGGCTATGGCAGCGATGAGGCTGGACTTGCCGGTACCCGGTGGACCGTACAACAGGTACCCTCGCTTCCACGCCTTACCGATCCTCCTGTAGTAGTCCTTCCTCTTTATGAACCTGTCAAGGTCATCAATAATGGACTGCTTCTGCTTCTGGTCCATGGCGAGTGTGCTGAATGTGGAGGGGTGCTGGAGGTCCATGGGGGCCCAGTCGTCCGAGTCCTCGTTCATGTATATGTTGAGGCTCCTCTCCCCTTGCTTGATGGCCTTGGCCGTGGCGACGATGAACGGGAGGTACTCTTTGAGTGCCTTCTCCTTGTGCTTCCTGTGGAAGCTCACCCTGTAGGACCTGACCTCCCGGGCCCCGCCCCCGCCGTTCGGGTCGGCCTTGACCTCACGGGTGACGAGGCACCACCTGAACTCCGCCCCTCCGTAGACGTCGGCCAGCTCCTCCCCTGCCCCCATGCTGACGACCAACTTCTCGGACCCGCTGTTGGCGCTGCTGACGCGCAGGTGCTGCATGCCGATGTTGGCACCGGCGTCGACGACGCGCGTGGCGAGGTAGGCCTTGACGGCAGGGTAGACGTGGTTGTATGACCACCCGTCGATCTCCTCGACGACGATGGTGTGCTTCCACGTCAGGCGGGAGCGAAGGCTGTTGAGGGCTGCGGAGAGGGCCTCGCGCGCCTCGGATGGCAGCAGCTCGCTCGCGAGGCTCCGCACCAGCATCAGCGACGCCGCGAGCGAGGCCGCCGTGGCGATGGTCTTGTCGTAGGACGCCATAGCCCCCCCACTCCTCTTGTATGCTGTTCGTTTGTGAGGGTGGGTTTTGGGGGCTGGTTCTCTGGTCCCCCGACTGGGACAGTGGTGAGCTGCCTTGATGTGGTGGTGGTGTAGTGCGGGGAAATGAACTGAGTGCGTGGGGGATTTTGTAGGCAAGGGGGAGGTGGGGATCTGGGTGGGTGGTCGAGCTCTTCCTCAGAAAGGATCAGGTCTACTGTACATGACACTACTACCTACGGGCACAGTGCAAAATGCAGCATCACATTACCACGCAACTTCCACGCAGGCTCTATGTGGCAAATAGATTACACCCGCCGCAATTGGGGCTTGCTATATTGTTTTCGGCGCATGGCTCCTTGCTAATTAATTAGATTACTGAGCAAAAGGTGGCAGCGTCACATCATGACGCAGCATCGCACCGTCATCATGATGACGCAGCTTCCAGACACTACTAGCAGATAATCCTCCTGGAATATCCATATGGTAGCATGTTGCTGATACAGCCTGTAATAAGTCTGTCACCTAGTAGTACCATCAAGTTTTCTTGATGGGTGATGCTATGTGTTGTTGTGCTATATACTATGAAACTTTTATCTTTTAATCACACGATCTTCGACCTAGCTATTGATACTTTGGCTTTGTGCTAACTACAGATGTTTCGTTTCGTTTCAGGTGGTGCTCCAGATTCGTAAAGCGCTCGGGGAAAGTGGTGCAGACTTGGCATCCAAGTTTGCTCGGAATTACATAACCGCTCTTTTCGCGGGTCCTTCCGCATATATATACCGATTCCCTGGAATCTCCATATGGTAAAATTGTTGGCGCAATCTCCGCATATAACAATTCACTGGAATCTCCATACGGTAGTATATCGTTGATACTTCTTGTAGTTGTCACTTAGTACCATCATTTATTAAGAAGGGAAGCATCCACGATAATTTCCTCCATGTCAAGAACCTTGCAAAGAGACTTCACAAGAACAAAAATCCAGCCCTTTTGTTCAAGCTCGACTCGGTACGTTGGGATTACATCGTTGACCTCCTTCAAAAGCGTGGCTTCCCTAATAGATTCCGGAATTGAATTACCGCCTTGCTTGTCACCTCGTCGTCCCGGGTCCTTCTTAATGGTGTGGCCGGCCTCCCCATCAAGCATGGACGAGGGCTCCAGCAAGGGGACCCCCTCTCGCCCCTTCTCTTTGTGGTCGCGATCGATCCTCTTACTCAAATTCTTGAGATCGCGACCACACATGGGCTTCTTCACAAGATTCGCAAGCGTGGGGCTGTTTTGAGGACATCACTTTATGCGGACGATGCGGCTTTTTTTGTTGCTCCCTTCAAGCAAGATATTCAACACCTTTCATCCATTCTCCAAGGTTTTGGTGAAGTCACCGGGTTGTGCACCAATTTCCAAAAGAGCTCCGTGGTGCCAATTAGATGCGCCCAAATAAATCTTGATGAGGTGCTTGGCAGCCTTCCGGTTGAGCGTACTTCCTTTCCTCTCAAGTACCTTGGATTGCCTCTCTCGGTTTGGCGTCTTCGTAGATCGAACTTTCAGCACCTTGAGGACAAAGTGGCCGGGAAAATCCCTACTTGGAATGAAAAGTTGGTAAACAACGGCGGGGCACACCGCTCTTGTTAAGTCGGTCTTGGCCTCACAGTCTATCTACCACTTGACGCCTCTCATTGTCCCTCCCGGCTCCTTGCATAGCATCAAGAAGATTGAAAGGGCTTTTTTATGGGAGGCCACCGACAAAGTTTCTAGGGGCAAATGCAAAGTCAATTGGGACACGATTTGTAGGCCCAAAACTTTGGGAGGCTTGGGCGTCCTCAACACCGAGTTTTTTGCTAGAGCCCTTCGGTTGCGTTGGCCATGGCTTGAATGGAAAGACCCAAATAAGATTTGGGTGGGCTTGGGGAACCCGTGCAATGAGTTGGACATGGAGCTCTTTTACGCCGCCACCACAATCTCCTTGGGCAATGGAGAGAAAACCCCTTTTTGGGAGGCGCTGTGGCTTCATGGTAGAAAGCCTAAAGATGTGGCACCCCTTATCTTCATGATCTCCACGAGGAAAAGATGGAATGTTAAGCAAGCTCTCCACAATGACGGTTGGATCTCTAAGATCAACATGAATGCGGAGATTTCAATGGATCACATCCGCCAATACCTCGCGCTTTGGGCTCTAGTTCGGCAAGTTAACCTTCAAGATGGTGTGGGAGATGATATCACATGGAACCTCACCGAGAACGGGCATTACTCAACCAACTCCGCTTACAAAGCCCAATTTTTTGGCTCCACCTCCTCGCACGTGAGCTCTACCGTTTGGAAGATTTGGGCCCCTCCAAAAATCAAGTTCTTTGCATGGCTTGCCATCCAAAATAGGCTTTGGACCGCCGACCGGCTTGATAAGAGGGGTTGGCCTAATTGTGGCGTTTGCCCTCTTTGCAAGCAAGTCCCGTAGTCGGTGGACCACCTCTTCGTTCATTGTAGATTCACCGATTGGGGGCTCATCAACGATTGGCTCGGGCTCCACTTCATCGATCCCCAAGCATGGCCGACACACACTATCTTCTCTTGGTGGAGCATCATGACAAAGCGCAGAGATTTGGCTTCCATCACCCTCCTCGCCTCTTGGGAACTTTGGAACGAGTGCAATGCCCGGGTCTTCAAAAACATAGCACAAGAGATAAGACAAGGAGAAGCTTCTTTTATTTATTTGAAATCCAACACAGCGCAATGCCCGGGTCTTCAAAAACATAGATTAGATCTTGGCTTGTTATTCGTTCTTGCGGTAGGAAATTTTTTGGTTTCTATGCTACGAATCCCTACAGTGGTATCAGAGCCGTGTCTATGCATAGATTGGTTGCACGAGTAGAACACAAAGTTTTTGTGGGCGTTGATGCTTTTGTTATCGCTTGCTTATTGTGTACTTTGCATCTTGCGGCATGGTGGGATGAAGCGGCCCGGGCTAACTGTGGGGACCCCGGACTGGTTGTCCGAAATACCCGTTATGTATACAGTTCATGATCCCATGATCAGTGCGCCGTGAACACATAACCGAATCAATATCAAAGTTACATCATCCATTACAAAACGGAATAAAAATATTACAAATAGGTCACATGACCAATACTTACATAATAGCCTCGAAAGGGACCTAACTTAACACCAGAGTAGCGGAATCACTTCAACAACGCAGAGCCCAAGCCATCTGCCATAACCCTACAGGCAACTGACTGGGAGAACGTTCCTAGCTCGCATAGACGTCGTCCAATCCTTCTTCATTTGTCGAATTCCTCCAAGTCTGGCCAGGTAAATAGCCAGGGACAAAGCCGTGGGTACATTTGGAATTGTACTCGCAAACCATCACGAGAGATTAAGGGGATGCATATTTGGCAGTAGCAAGGTAATATGCACTATTCTAAGGCAACAAAGTGAGAGATAGCTTCTCTCGTGTATATAGCATGTGTGGAAGAGACAATTTCTCTTGTGGAGATAACATCTCTATATCTTTGTTGAAGAAGATACTTCAAAAGAAGATTAAACTTAAAACCACTAGGATGGGGTAACCCTATTTTCCTTTCTCCGGTCATCACCACAGGACCCAAAACCTTTCCACTTTCCTTTTTACCCTTCCGGTACACCGAAAACAACTTCCTCTTTTCCTTTGTAAAACATTTCTAAAACAAAACTCATCAGGCTAAGCAACAGCCATTCCAACCGTCCATGACCGCGGATGCGGCTATTCGAATAGATTTACACTCTGCAGAGGTTGTACACTTTCCCCACAACTATCCGAATACTTATCGTGTGGGCATCATCCATGCATAACAACATATGCCACGACAAATACCCGGACATAACCTTTCGCTTATTCGCCTTAACATAGGACCCTACCCTATGGAGTGTGTACCTCCCCGGCAAACCATGGCAGCTCACCTCATCATTTCGAGCGTGACTCCATTGCCACGGCGGGAGACCCATAGTGTCTTCCGGACGGGTAGCCCTACGAGCATCCCGTTAAACGATTGTCCAAACCAGCGACAATCCGGATTCCGGGGTGCTTGCACCCTTTATATAGTTGTGAGGCATCCCATACTAAGGCAAACAAACTACGAGTTACGCCCCGTCCCACTTCAGGGTAGTGTGGTTGCACGGGTAAATTGGTTTGGGTGAATACTTAGGCGCCAAAGTTTTTGAAACATCATTTTCCTTCCCTTTCCTTGAACATCCATTTTTACGAAGATCTTTACTTTCACAAACTCACACTTGGGCAAGACCAAAATCTCCCAAGGTTTTCAAAACATTTGGCAAACATTTTCGAGGGGTTCCCAACCTATAGTTTAAGTCTCATGATCAGGGCTACAACAAGGGGCATGATACTAATCATCATACAACAAGTGAGGGGGTATTTAGGTATCAATAGGGTATCATACAACTAGTGAGGTGGTAACTAGGTATCAATAGGGACGATCAAACTTGGGAAGTCCAGGTATAGCAAAAAGATGAATAGAATCAACTCAAGGTAATGCAAGTGGCAAAGAAATGTAATAGTGCACAATGCAAATAGGATAGAGGCATGAGATCAAAAGATGGCTTGCCTTGGTTGGCTATTTGTTCCTGGTCTTCCTCAAACTCTTCAAAATCCTCTTCTCCTTCAACTCCAATAGCGTCGTGAAACAAAAAGGGAACACATTCAACACATTGCACCAACAAATCAACATGCAACAATCAATAGCTAACCACTCAACCACAGGCTACCATAGAGGTTGATAAGGACATATAGTCCCTACAAAACAACTTTAACATTTTTATTTTAAGAAACCCAATTTATTTCACTTAATAAAGGCATATAAATTGGCAATTGTCTCTCTGGTTATCACGAAGGCATAAATTATATATGTCCTAGAATATAACATCACATAGAGGACAAGTGCACTGGTTTTGTGCCAAAAAGTATTATATTTTATTTTTAAACATTTTTGGAAAAGCAGAAATCATTTTCCTAGTTTATTTTGCTTACAGAACATTGCAAAAAAAATAGAAAGTAAGAAATATACCACTGGATAGCTATTCAAACAGAGATCCAAACAAAATTGGATTCACCAAATTTCAAGTTTTAAAATATTTTTAATAAATATTTTACTGGCCAGAGGGACCAATTCAAAGTTTAAAATCTTAGAAAATCTCAGATGCTCAAATAAATCTGATATCTGAATATGTTGTTAACAAAAGTAATATGAGTACAACAAAAGTGGTTTCACTCAAAAATAATATTTTATGCTCCTTAAATAAATTCTCAAACACAAATTTTGAATAAACTTGTAATATAACTCACAAGCTCATATTCTGACATAAAATACTCAAACCAGTTATAAAAGATGGGCATTACCAAATAGTTCACTACAAAATCGGATTTGGGTTTAAAATATTTTTTAAAACTCTCAAATTTGAATTAACATTGATACTGCATGTCTGTACCATTTTGAAATCATAGAAATATGCAGGATAGATATTGGTATGATTCTTGTTTGAGGTGGTCAGGAAAACATCCAGGAATACTACAAAATTTGAAATACTCAATTTGAATCAACCAAGATTATTTGGTGAATTAAAAGGTGGCTAGGATTTAATTTCAGAAAAAGAGGCACAAGGGTTCGGGTTGCATTTTTAAATGGGCCGCGCGGGAACGAGTCAGGTCGGCCCAGAAGTGCTGCCGGGTGGGGGAGTGGAAAAAGAAAAACAGGCTGATAGCGGGGCCCGCCTGTCGGTGGCTGGGGGCAGCGAATCGGTACGCAGCCGTTGGATTAAAAGAGGATCCAACGGCTGGCGTCTGTCGTCCTCCTAGCGCCATGCAACGCGCGGGAGAAACCCTAGCGGGGCGCGGGCAGTTCAGGGGCTCACCTGGGGCGGCGGTGGTTAACGGTGGGGTATCGGCGAAGGTGCTGCAGGTCGAGGCTGTCCAGGGGCGGGTCCGGCGGCTTCTTCTCCATCTGTAGTAGCTCCGCCCATGGGGTTCTTCTCCGCAGACGTCCCGGGCAGGGTTCGCAGGCGGCGACCTCCGGTGGACCTAGGCAGCGCAGAGGGGCATATTAGCACGAGCAGGGCATGGCGAGCGTCGAGGAAGGGAAAGGGAGGGGAAAACGGGGCCGGGCGAACGCATCCTTCACCGGCCACCTCGCGGTGACCACGGCCGTGGCGCGCTTGCCGGCGAGCAGCAGAAGAGCAGAGCGCGTCGGATCTTCAGTGTGGGAGCTGGGAGTGTGGAGAGGAGTGGTGTGGAGCGAGGGACTGGGCAGAGGCGGGGATTTTATAGCCGAAGGGGGGTGCGTGGGTGGTGGCCTTGGCCAACGGGAGGGTGAGCGCGCGGTGGCAGTGACCAATGGAGGGGTGAGGGCTGACGTATGAGCGGTGCTGGAGGGTGACGTTAGGGCGCTGGCATCAGCAGAGGAGGCAGCAGGCGTGGGAACGGGGGAAGGTCGAGCGGGAGAGGGTTCTATGCCCGTCCCCTGTTTTCTGTTTTTGGTTTTAGAGTTTTGGGTGGAGTGGGTTATGGGCTGCTCGAGTTGGGCTGGGTTTGAGAGAGAGGAGGGGGTCCAGGGTAGGTTTTAGATGGGTTGGGGTCGGGCCAAGAGTGGTACATCCGGCTGGTGCCAAAAAGGATCATGGCCCGGCCATGTTTTTTAGAGTTTGGAGAGAGAGGGAGAAATTCCATTTGGAAAGACAAGTGGAAAAAAGAAAAAAGAAAATAAAAGAGAGGAGAGGAGAGATGGCTACATGGTGGATGTGGGTATGGAACAAGTTCCTCCATGTGCATGACAAGGTTTGGAACATGATTTGCAAGATTTGAGAATTTCAAGTCAAAGTGAGAAGAAGATGGTGGTGGTAATGGTGGTATTCAATTTGAAACTTGAAATCTATACCAAGGTGTAGAGAGGGGATGAGTAGTGGTGATAACCTAGAAAGTTTTTGAAAATTGATCAAGCCACTAGGGCTAGCATGATTATGGCTCATACTATGGAGATTTTTGATAAGTGCATGGAATGGTGAATGTACCATTTCCAAGTAGAGAGGAGATAAATATTCTATAAGTGGGAAAACTAAGTGGTGAGAAAGAGGAGAGAATAGGGCGTAGATCCTATTCTCAAGAACTTAGGTAATAGGGCCTTTGATATTATTTAGCTAACATGGGTCTAATTGCATAACAATGCCCCATAGTTAAACTATTTGGTAAAGAGAAGTGCAAGAGATGGCATGTGTAGTATTACATGTATTTTGGGTAAATGTGAAACAAAGATATTTCCTAGAACTTATTTTTGGAATGGAAAAGATAACACTTTCCTATCTTCATTTGAGCAAAGATTTTGAAAAGGTTTGGTAAGACTAGAAATGGTTGTGTAAGTGAAGAATATAGAGAAGGAGGTTTTTCTAGGGTTTCAGGCCAAGAGGAGGGAAACTCCAATTTGAAAGTTTGGATCATGGCCAAGGGTAGAGTTGGATGATTTTGGAAAGTTAGATATACCAATGGAGTTTTATTCATTGTTGGGCAGATGATAACTTACCAAGGTCATGACTAGATGGATTATTGATACTGAAAGATGGATCATTGAGATGCATTAATGGCAATGACAATGCCATAGATATTTGATCAAAAACAAATAGTCTTAAAAATTATTTTGGTGTCTATGGCCTTGATTTGATTTAAACTAAATAAATAGACTTACTTGAAGTTTTTGAAAAGGGACAGGGTTTTAGAAGAGTACAATGATCCATGGTTGAAATAGAATAAAATATGGATCATTCCATTTTCCTATGGAAACCAAAACTGCATATAAAAGCTTTTATAAAATAGTAAAGCCACATAAAGTAAGGGTAAACCATTTGGTAAATACGTTGAGCCAAAATAAAAATATCTTTTAGAAACCCTTTTGTGATACCATGATCAAGGGTGATCATAGCCAAAAAGGAAAAGATTTAGGTAAGATCTTTTGAACTAAGATTTTGAGTCATAAAACAAAAGAGGTTTGGTGACTTTTGTCAAAAGCTTCAAATGTTTTTGAAGAGAGGAGGTTAAGGTAATACAAGAGTGACCATAGCTTAGCTATTTTTCTTGGGACTAGAAGATGTGAGTTGGGGTACTAATGGGAAAACACCAAGCATAGTGTTTTATGTATTGGTAGGGAAAGGAAATGAATTTTTCAGGGCCACACATGTGTTTTATTTAGTGAGTTGCGAAATTGTTTTAAGACTTGAGGTGTTACTCCTTGAGGTGGCTTAAGACAATTGTTAACAAGCAGATCAAGGCAATTCATCTTCAAGCAGATCGAGACAATTCTTCTTAAGAAGATCAAGACAATTCATCCTAACAACAGATCAAGGCAATTCATCTTGATTAGCCTTAAAAAAAGTTTTTGTTCCCCCCGATTTTTGCACTATGGATAACTAAACCAGGTTGCAAAAGTTGGGGTGTTACACTAACCTTACATGACCGTGTTCATGATACTTGCTCCACGCTTGACATGCAACTTGTATTGCATAAGTGGATTTGCGGGTGTCAGTTTCTCTCACCATAGTTAAGATCAAATTTACAATTTGCACTTGACAACACTTGTATCAGCGTTGTGGTTCATGTTCGTAGGTAGATCGGTTCTTACTCGAAAACCCCAAGCCACGTAAAATATGCAAACAAAATTAGAGGCGTCTAACTTGTTTTTGCAGGGGCTGGTGATGTGATATGGCCATGATGTGATTGTGATTATATATGATGTATGAGATGATCCTTATTGTATTGTGGCAACCGGCAGGAGCCTTATGGTTGTCTTTAATTTCATTTCGATTCAACATGTAGTAGTTTTATTTCAAAGTAGTTGTAATAGTTGCTACACGTGGTGGACAACCATGAAGACGGCGCCATTGACATTGACGCCCCGCCGACGATGATGGAGATCATGCCCGTTGATGATGGAGATCATGCCCATGCTTTGAAGATGAAGATCAAAGGCGCAAAGATAAAAGGGCCATATCATATCACATTATGAATTGCATGTGATGTTAATCCTTTTTTATGCATCTTATATTGCTTAGATCGTGACGGTAGCATTATAAGATGATCCCTCTCACTAAAAATCAAGATAATAAAGTGTTCGTCCTTAGTAAGCGCCGTTGCTAAAACTCGTTGTTTCAAAGCATCACGTGATGATCGGGTGTGATAGATTCAACGTGTGCATACAACGGGTGCAAGCCAGATTTGCACATGCAGGAACTAAGGTTTGACTTGACGAGCCTAGTATGTACAGACATAGACTCGGAACACAGCAAACCGAAAGGTTAAGCATGAATCATATAAATGATATGATGAACATATCGATGTTCGCCATTGAAGCTACATCATCTCCCGTGATGATCAGACTTGGTGTAGTGGATTTGGTTCGTGTAATCACTAAGGCAATGTGAGGGATGTTGTTTTGAGTGGGAGTTCATCTAGTTAATTTAATAATTAATTGTAAACTCAATTTATCATGAACTTAGTCTAAACTCTTTGCAAATATGTTGTAGATTATGGCGACCCCTACCATCAACTTTAATTCGTTCCTAGAGAAAGAAAAGCTGAAAAACAATGGAAGCAACTTTACAGACTGGTTCCGTAACATGAGGATTGTCCTCACTGCTGGACAACTTCTCTATGTGCTCGATGCACCGCTGGGTGACCCACCTGCAGAAACAGCTACCGATGAGGCTAAAAATGTTTACCTCACTCGGAAGAACCATTACTCCACAGTTCAGTGTGCCATCCTCTACGGTTTAGAATCGGAGCTTCAGAAACGCTTTGAGAACCACGATCCTCATGATATAATCAGTGAGCTCAAAATGATATTTGAAACTCACGCGGCCATGGAAAGCTATGATGCTTCTGAAAAGTTCTTTAACTATAAGATGGAAGAGGGCAGCTCCGTTAGCGAGCACGTGCTCAAGATGTCTAGGCACGCGAAGAAACTCCTAGACTTGAGAATAACGATTCCTAATGCTTTGGGGATTCATCGTGTTCTTCAATCACTGCCACCTAGTTACAAGAACTTCGTGATGAACTACAACATGCAGTGCATGGACAAGACGTTACCTGAACTCTTCTCAATGCTGAAAACTGCTGAAGTGGAGATAAAGAAAGAGCATCAAGTGTTGATGGTCAATAAGACCACCAAATTCAAGAAGCAGTGTAAGCCTAAGGAAAAGGGTAAATTCAAGAAGGGCAGCAAGAAAGCTGCCGCGCCTCCTAAGAAACCCAAGGCTGGCCCCAAGCCTGATACTGTGTGCTATTACTGCAAAGAAGAGGGACACTGGAAGTGGAACTGCTCAAAGTACCTGGCGGATCTGAAGAGCGGCAACATCAAGAAGAAAGGTATATCTAATATACATGTTATTGATGTGTATCTTACTAGTAATCGTAGTAATGCCTGGGTATTTGATACTGGTTCGGTTGCTCATATTTGTAACTCGAAACAGTAACTACGGAATAAACGAAGACTAGCGAAGGACGAGGTGACGATGCGCGTTGGAAATGGATCCAAGGTCGATGTGATCGCTATCGGCACGCTCCCCCTTCATCTACCATCGGGATTACTTTTAAATCTGAATAATTGTTATTTGGTGCCTGCTTTAAGCATGAACATTATATCTGGATCTTGTTTATTGCAAGATGGTTATTCATTCAAGTCTAAGAATAATGGTTGTTCAATTTTTATGAATAATATATTTTATGGTCATGCACCTGAGATGAATGGTTTATTCTTGTTAAATATCGATAGTAGTGATACACATATTCATAACATTGATGAATAAAATTAAATGATAATTCTACATATATGTGGCACTGTCGTCTTGGTCATATTGGAGTGAAGCCAATGAAGAAACTCCATTCCGATGGACTTCTTGAATCACTTGATTTTGAATCACTTGATAGATGCGAAGCATGTCTGATGGGAAAAATGACTAGGACTCCATTCTCTGGAATAATGGAGCGAGCTACAGACTTATTGGAAATTATACATACTGATTGCGGACCAATGAGTGTAGCATCGCGCGGCGGTTATCGTTATGTTCTTACTTTCACGGATGATTTGAGTAGATATGGGTATATCTACTTAATGAAATATAAATCCGAAACTTTCGAGAAGTTTAAAGAATTCCAAAGTGAAGTAGAAAATCAACGTAACAAGAAGATTAAGTTTCTGCGTTCAGATCGCGGAGGTGAATATCTGAGTTATGAGTTTGGCATGCATTTAAAGAAATGCGGAATACTTTCACAATTGACACCGCCGGGAACCCCACAGCGCAATGGTGTGTCCGAACGTCGTAATCGAACTCTCTTAGATATGGTTCGATCTATGATGTCTCTTACGGATTTACCGTTATCTTTTTGGAGTTATGCATTAGAGACAGCCGCATTCACTTTAAATAGGGCACCATCTAAATCCGTTGAAATGACACCGTATGAATTGTGGTTTAACAAGAAACCTAAGTTGTCGTTACTTAAAGTTTGGGGCTGCGAAGCTTATGTAAAAAAATTACAACCTGACAAACTCGAACCCAAAGCGGAGAAATGCGTCTTCATACGATACCCTAAAGAAACAATTGGGTATTCCTTCTATCACAGATCCGAAGGTAAAATTTTCGTTGCCAAGAACGGATCCTTTCTTGAAAAAGAGTTTTTCTCGAAAGAAGTGACTGGAAGGAAAGTAGAACTCGACGAGGTTACTGAACCTTCTCTCGAAAATCAGAGTAGCACAGCACCAGAAGATGTTCTTGTGCCGCCTGCACCGATAAGTGAGGAAGCTAATGATATTGATCATGAAACTTCGAACGAAGTTACTACTTGTAACATCCCAAATTTTAAAACAAAGAGAAAATGGATTTCCCTTTTTCCAAAAATGAGAACCAACAAAAACTTTTATTGAATCAAGTGCTATGCATAGTGCTTATGCTTGATAATTGTGTTGTTGCCAAAATTCTTATGAGAACTACTTTGAAATGTTCCTAAACCCTAAAACCTCACCCTTCTTTTTCATCCTCCAAGAGAAAACCAAAATAAAAATAATTTTAAATTAAGAAGAGAGGCCTAGGTAAGTCTATGGCTATTCTTGCAAATACTAAACCTTGCCATGTCAACCTTGTGTAGATGGTTTGAAAAACCTCAACCCACCCAACCTATCACCTACAAACCCAACACTTGGTGAAACAAAAAGAAAATAAAATTAGACATGGAGGCATATGAGGCACATAGCCATAATGGCAAATCTTGCCCTATGCCCTCATACCTTACCCAAATGGTTGGAAACCTTTACCAAACTCAATCTAACCCTAAATGGACCCTAGACCATGCCTAAGTGAAGCAAAGAAAAAGAAAAGAGGAAAATAAGAAAAATGCATTTTAGCACATGCATGTGCTTTTGGTCATTTTGCAAACCTTTGACCTAGGCCATTTTGGCTTGTGCCATTGCTTGTAGAATGATACTAAACACTTAATAACACTTTTTGAATCAAGAAAACCCAAATCAAATCAAGAGAAAATAAAAAACCAAGTCACATATGATAATGGTCATATGTGACACTTTTAACATCTTACCCACTTTGAGCCAGTGTGTTAAGAGTTTTCCAAACTAAACTTTCTCAACTCTTTGCACCTCATCCAAGACCTCTTCAAGGTGAACGACTTTGCTCAAAACCACCCCTGCAAACTCTCTCCCAATTTCAAACTAGGAGCAAGCAAAGTAGCCACTTCAAATCAGATTTTAGATTGTGCACTTTTTGAAATCTTGCAAACCAATTCAATTTTGCACCCCACCACCACCTTTGTGTGCCTTTGATGATGTGAATCAACTCCACCAAATTTCATCCAAAATTTTGAAAATATCTTTCTTGCGGCCATTGTATCAAACACCTTGTGGGCAGAATCAAACCAAATCAAAATTCACTATTCTGAATAGTGCCCTGGCCAAACTTGATCACCACTTGGTCCTCTCTTGTTCCCTGGTTCCCTCCAACCCTATGCTACGGATGCCCAACCCTAGGAATGGCCAGACCTGGCAATGCCATGCCATGCCGGCCATGTCTCACCTTGCACCATGCCAACCCTAGCCTCTCTCCACTCTAGCCATGCAGACCTTGCCATTCTGCCTCCCCTTGGTCCCCTGAACGCGCTGGTACACGCCGTTGGTCGAAAGGAGCACGACACGGCCCAGACAGGCACACGCCCATGACGCCCAGTCACGCCAGGATCGGCATGGCCACGTCGACGCGTGCACCCCGGAGCGCGCCAGAGCGCCGTGTCGCGCAGCTGCTCCAGCCCTCGCCCGGACCCCCTCTTCCGCTTGGAGCTTCGTCACCGCACCAGGAACCCGCCAGACAAGCTCCCCTGCCCGCGCGTGCGCTGTCGCCGTCGACATCATCGCCGTCCGTCCGCCACGGTACTGCGCACCTCCATCACGCTTCTGCTCGCCCCAGGCCATCATTTGCTGCGCCAGCACGCTCCCTAGCCTCGCCTTGACTTCGCCTACCTAGCCCTGCCCTCGCCTTGCCCTTTCGCTCATCAGAACAGCCGCGCCATGGTCGACCTCGCCGCACCCCCACGGGCACCCCTCGCCTCTATAAATAGAGCCTCCCCCTTCACTCTCTGAGCACACCACCTCGCTCCCCATCCTCCTCTCGATCTCCTCCACTCCTCTCCCAGCCACATTGACCACCAGAGCAAGCCAATTCATCGCCGGAGCCCGCGGAACCGTAGCAGACGCCGCCGTCGATTGCGACCACCTCAGGCGATCCCACGACCACCGCTGAACTCGCCGTCGTCGACAACCTCCAGCACCGCCGACGCCCAGCCTCGCCGACCGCCGGTGAGCTCGCCCATGCCGAACCCTCGCCGCGCCAATAAGCCCTCTCGCCGTCGACGACGATGAACGTGGATCGTTGGATCCCGTTCTAATCGTGCGGTCCACGATAGAACATACCTCTTCGGGTTTTATGAGGCACTGACATGCGTGCCCCACCCTGTCAGGCGGCCCGCTCGCGCCAGACGCGTAGCTGGGCTGGCCCAACTCCCTCTCCCTCGTTCTGGCCCGTTAATTTTCCCGCGCTGGCCCAAGTTTTCAAATTCGAATATTTGATTTAAATCAAATTTGCTCACAGATGCTTTTTCAAAATTTAATAGAATCAAATTGGCTGAACCAAATTTGATGAATTTTATATGGTTGGAAAGCTTGTGAAAAGATCTACCCAACCTCACTGGTCTCAACCTTTGATCTTGTGTAGAATTAATGTGACAAAAATAACACGGCGGGGACTTTTCAGATTTCAAACTTTATTTAAAAATCAACCAAAAATGCTTTTGAGTTGATTCCAACTCTCATAAATCACATTTCACATACTCTACATGTTTATGTAAAAATATCACATGGTTACTTTGTATGATCATGGGCTAGAAGAAAAAATGGCTCTATGGCTATTTCTAGTCAATTGATATTGTCCAAAACTATGGGTTAAATCTTATGAGAGGTTTCTCTCATTTAAATCTTGTCCCAAGTAACTTAATATGAGGTAGTGACCATGGTTTACATAATCTCATATTGAATTATTTGGTGATGTTAAATCCTAAGTATGGTAGTGTTAAATTGCATGAGGTACTCAACCTCATTTAAATCTTTTTCCCAAATGATAATGATGAATTGTGACCTGGGTCAACATGGATTCATACATTATTTATTTGAGGAGATTAAATCTTAACAAGATTCAATGAGAGGAAATTATTTTTCTTAACAAGGAAACAAAGTCAACCAACCTGTTACTTGCTTTGTGATGCTAGAATAGCTAGTGTGAACCAATTGGGTGCTTAGTCTAGCCCTTAAGCTTGTTTTGTGATTGTTACCTCGTATCCATTTTTTTAGACGCTAGTACAGAGGAGTACCAGGAGGAGGAGGTCTACTTCCAGGAAGAAGAAGACCACTTTGATCAGTACACCAACCAAGGCAAGCTAATATTCTTGCAAAGTGCAAAGCTCTACTAGAGCAAGGCACACTTACTTATCACTTTATGCTCATGATGAATCCCAAGTTTTATCTTTCCAAGATTTTACTTTGAATATTAAAGCTTACTTTTATAGTTAACTTTGGTCTAAGTATGGAGTAGTACAAGAGCATCAAACTTAGCCTAGATAGCTACAAATTAGTTAGCACCCCTCATGACTAGTTGCTAGTGCTAAAGGTAAAATGGTCTACTCTAGATGGGAATTGTGAAATGGAATGGTTTTGAAAAAGTTTTGAAGGTGAATATGACCACTGAATGACAAGGTGATTTTTGACAAAAACTGATGGTTGGGTTCGGATGCGATACCATTCCAATTTTTGAGTACCCCCACAATACCTGATTATGGGTAGGGCTTAACTGGAAATTTATGCATCTTAGTATGGGTTCCCTCTAAAACAAGCATCATAGGGGTTATGCCGAGGCTGCCTCCGTTAAAAAGGGAAATGATGTGAAATGAGCTGAATGTCCGGCCCAAGCCCTGTGCAGTTCCCAGGCTGACGGTGTGTCTTCACTGGGAGGCCAAGCTCATGGGGAGAGGTGGCTATACTAGGGTATGTAAGTGAAAGGTTATGGTTGATGATCCGCGTACTGAGTTACGATTATTCAGGGTTATCCCTGACGGATGTAGTCAAATGTTGTGGCACAAGAGTACAACCTCTGCAGAGTGTAAACCTGTTCGAATAGCCGCGTCTGCGGTCATGGACAGTTGGAAATGCCATACTGTTCCGTCATCAGAACCTTTCAAAAATGTGAATGGTGACTTGTGACTTGAGTTTGAAATATGACTTTGACTTTGAATCACAACAGAGTTGTGGGAATGACACTAATGTTCCCACTTGAGTTAAGTTAGGCAAATGAAGAGTCTTTGTTTACTAAATGCTTCTGAAATAAAACTGGCTTTATGCAAATAAACCTAGAGCTTAGCACCCCGTTAATAAAATTGATAGTACTTACACTAGTATTAGTTTGCGAGTACTTTAAAGTACTCACGGCTGTGTCCCTGGCTATTCAAATGGCCAGACTATGAAGAAGAGCCGCAGTACCAAGATGACGGCCAGCAGGACGTCTACGACAACTAGGGAATCTTCTGACGTCAAGCGTTGGCCTGTGGATTAGATCGTCCACTACGACTATGCTTCCGCTATGTAATGTGTTCGTTGATCATTAGATCAACTATTTGTGTAATATTGGATCATGTGATCTGAATTTGTAAGACGACTATGGTTTGTAATGAATGAAGACTTATGATATCAACTATTATGTCTCGCAACAACAATATTCCTGGGATTGCGATGTATGGCATAATAGGCATCTGGACTTAAAAATCCGGGTGTTGACAAGTTGGTATCAGAGCCATTGTTTGACCTTAGGAGACCCTAGTTAGAATGGACGTCTGAAAAATTTAGTTTCAAAACCAATGAAGTGAATATTTATGAAAACCTATTCTCACTCTTACCTTTGAGATCTTTTCAAGATGAAAAATCCATGCTCTACTTTTCTGGTAATCCTACGTAAAATTTTGCACACTTGACCACTTCTCTAACTTACTCATCTTAATTGCTCACAGATGGAGTACACCTGCAAGTCTTATCAGCTTGGCCAAGGAGGAAACCTAATGTTCGAGAAGGACTTGAAACAACTGGTTGAATATTTAGGACGCCCGTATCCCAAGTTCTTTGGAGTGCCACTCAATAATCAGTCAGGAAGACAACCTCAGTGGGTAGTTACTGCAGATCTGAGAGGAAAGCTAGGAGCCCCAATTTGGGAAACCATCTGGTTTTCTGTAAGGGGAAATACTTGGAAGGAAGGAATAGCCAGAGCTATGCAAGAAGCAATTGCCTGTCTATGTGGACAGAATGTGAACAAGATCAAGAACACTTGCTTCATCTACTACCCAAGACATGATCCCATGGGAAGACCAATAGCCATGCCCCCGCACCCGGAGGTGAACCACTACGTGGCATATCTGGATTTCATGTTGTACAAGACCCGCAAGGAGTTGGACAACGCCCTCACCTTTTGCCAAGCACATTACCCGTGAAGACGAAGAATCCACCCTGAAGAATAGTATCACTAAACCACTTGAGTAGGTGTGAGTTTGTATCAGGATCCCCTTGTATCGTAGAACGAATGAATGGTTCTTCAAACCAACGGTGTGTTAGCTTTGTAATGTGTGATGCTTGGTATGAATGAAAAAAAGTGTTGTTGGTTTTACCCCCTCAACACTCCTCAAGTTTTCAAGTTTTGAACTTCTTTGAACTTTAAACCAAACAAACCATAGAAATTTCCCTCTTATCTTATCATCTACCTCAATGTTCAGATGGCCCCACCAACCCGCAGCACCAACCAAGACGCCATGATGCAGATGCTGGAGATGATGATGGCAGACCGAGAAGCCGAGAGAGCTGAACGACAAGCCAACATAGCTGCACTGCAACAGATCGCTAACAACAATCACGGCCATGGAAACCACGACCACCCTGGGTCAAAGCTGAAGAACTTTCAGAACACCAACCCTCCTATGTTTAGCAAAACCGAAGAGCCACTTGACGCAGATGACTGGCTCCAAACCATGGAGAACAACCTGGAAGTTGCGGGAGTTGAAGCCGCAGAGAAAGTACTGTTCGCCACCCACTACCTGTCAGGACCTGCAAGAGCCTGGTGGACAAGTGCCCGCACAATGAATGCGGGACAAATGATGACCTGGGAGGACTTCAAGATCAAGTTTAGCAAATACCATGTGCCCCAAGGACTGATCAAGAAAATGAGAGACGAGTTCCGGGAACTCAAACAAGGAAGGATGTCCGTGGTAGAATATCGCGATAGATTCCTCACTCTGTCACGGTACGCCTCGGATGAGACCGACACCAACGAGAAGAGAAAGGAAAGATTTCTGAATGGACTGCATGATGAAATGCAAACTGTGTTAGTGAACATTCCGTTCGCTGACTTGGAAGCTCTTGTGGACTCAGCTATACAGATGGAAGGGAAGCTACACCAAGCCAACGAGAACCGCAAGAGAAGAATGATGAACCAGAATGGACCCCACCATACACAAAAGTACCGCAACAATTCATCGGGAGGATTTGCCCCAAGAAACAACAAGTCACCTGCTCCAACGTACCGCCCAAGCTACCCCAACAATAATGGAGGACACCCGAAGCCCGGAAGCAACAACAACAATCACAACAACAATAACAACAACCACAACAGCAACAACAACAATTGGAACAACAACAACACCAACACTGGCCCGAGGACTGGAAGCAATGCCATCCCCGTCACCCCCAAGTACAAGTCAACAATAACTTGTTATGAATGAGGAATTGTGGGACACTACTCCAATGAGTGCCCCAAAAGGTTAGCAAAGACTGCCCCCAATACTGCTGCACCTGCCTGAAGAATAAATAAGCTGCCGCAGCCTAGAAGGAACCAGAACAACCACAACGGCCGTCTCTACCACATGAATGCAACAGAAGCACTGGAAGCACCTCAGGCCATGCCAAGTATGTTTTCCTATTAATCCAATTGCCCAATCTCTCTTAGGAACCTAACTTTTCTTAAAATCTCGGGACGAGATTTGTTTAAGGGGGAAGGGTTTGTAACATCCCAAATTTTAAAACAAAGAGAAAATGGATTTCCCTTTTTCCAAAAATGAGAACCAACAAAAACTTTTATTGAATCAAGTGCTATGCATAGTGCTTATGCTTGATAATTGTGTTGTTGCCAAAATTCTTATGAGAACTACTTTGAAATGTTCCTAAACCCTAAAACCTCACCCTTCTTTTTCATCCTCCAAGAGAAAACCAAAATAAAAAGAATTTTAAATTAAGAAGAGAGGCCTAGGTAAGCCTATGGCTATTCTTGCAAATACTAAACCTTGCCATGTCAACCTTGTGTAGATGGTTTGAAAAACCTCAACCCACCCAACCTATCACCTACAAACCCAACACTTGGTGAAACAAAAAGAAAATAAAATTAGACATGGAGGCATATGAGGCACATAGCCATAATGGCAAATCTTGCCCTATGCCCTCATACCTTACCCAAATGGTTGGAAACCTTTACCAAACTCAATCTAACCCTAAATGAACCCTAGACCATGCCTAAGTGAAGCAAAAAAAAGAAAAGAGGAAAATAAGAAAAATGCATTTTAGCACATGCATGTGCTTTTGGTCATTTTGCAAACCTTTGACCTAGGCCATTTTGGCTTGTGCCATTGCTTGTAGAATGATACTAAACACTTAATAACACTTTTTGAATCAAGAAAACCCAAATCAAATCAAGAGAAAATAAAAAACCAAGTCACATATGATAATGGTCATATGTGACACTTTTAACATCTTACCCACTTTGAGCCCGTGTGTTAAGAGTTTTCCAAACTAAACTTTCTCAACTCTTTGCACCTCATCCAAGACCTCTTCAAGGTGAACAACTTTGCTCAAAACCACCCCTGCAAACTCTCTCCCAATTTCAAACTAGGAGCAAGCAAAGTAGCCACTTCAAATCAGATTTTAGATTGTGCACTTTTTGAAATCTTGCAAACCAATTCAATTTTGCACCCCACCACCACCTTTGTGTGCCTTTGATGATGTGAATCAACTCCACCAAATTTCATCCAAAATTTTGAAAATATCTTTCTTGCGGCCATTGTATCAAACACCTTGTGGGCAGAATCAAACCAAATCAAAATTCACTATTCTGAATAGTGCCCTGGCCAAACTTGATCACCACTTGGTCCTCTCTTGTTCCCTGGTTCCCTCCAACCCTATGCTACTGATGCCCAACCCTAGGAATGGCCAGACCTGGCAATGCCATGCCATGCCGGCCATGTCTCACCTTGCACCATGCCGACCCTAGCCTCTCTCCACTCTAGCCATGCAGACCTTGCCATTCCGCCTCCCCTTGGTCCCCTGAACGCGCTGGTACACGCCGTTGGTCGAAAGGAGCACGACACGACCCAGACAGGCACACGCCCATGACGCCCAGTCACGCCAGGATCGGCATGGCCACGTCGACGCGTGCACCCCGGAGCGCGCCAGAGCGCCGTGTCGCGCAGCTGCTCCAGCCCTCGCCCGGACCCCCTCTTCCGCCTGGAGCTTCGTCACCGCACCAGGAACCCGCCAGACAAGCTCCCCTGCCCGCGCGTGCGCTGTCGCCGTCGACATCATCGCCGTCCGTCCGCCACGGTACTGCGCACCTCCATCACGCTCCTGCTCGCCCCAGGCCATCATTTGCTGCGCCAGCACGCTCCCTAGCCTCGCCTTGACTTCGCCTACCTAGCCCTGCCCTCGCCTTGCCCTTTCGCTCATCAGAACAGCCGCGCCATGGTCGACCTCGCCGCACCCCCACGGGCACCCCTCGCCTCTATAAATAGAGCCTCCCCCTTCACTCTCTGAGCACACCACCTCGTTCCCCATCCTCCTCTCGATCTCCTCCACTCCTCTCCCAGCCACATTGACCACCAGAGCAAGCCAATTCATCGCCGGAGCCCGCGGAACCGTAGCAGACGCCGCCGTCGATTGCGACCACCTCAGGCGCTCCCACGACCACCGCTGAACTCGCCGTCGTCGACAACCTCCAGCACCGCCGACGCCCAGCCTCGCCGACCGCCGGTGAGCTCGCCCATGCCAAACCCTCGCCGCGCCAGTAAGCCCTCTCGCCGTCGACGACGATGAACGTGGATCGTTGGATCCCGTTCTAATCGTGCGGTCCACGATAGAACATACCTCTTCGGGTTTTATGAGGCACTGACAGGCGTGCCCCACCCTGTCAGGCGGCCCACTCGCGCCAGACGCGTAGCTGGGCTGGCCCAACTCCCTCTCCCTCGTTCTGGCCCGTTAATTTTCCCGCGCTGGCCCAAGTTTTCAAATTCGAATATTTGATTTAAATCAAATTTGTTCACAGATGCTTTTTCAAAATTTAATAGAATCAAATTGGCTGAACCAAATTTGATGAATTTTATATGGTTGGAAAGCTTGTGAAAAGATCTACCCAACCTCACTGGTCTCAACCTTTGATCTTGTGTAGAATTAATGTGACAAAAATAACACGGCAGGGACTTTTCAGATTTCAAACTTTATTTAAAAATCAACCAAAAATGCTTTTCAGTTGATTCCAACTCTCATAAATCACATTTCACATACTCTACATGTTTATGTAAAAATATCACATGGTTACTTTGTATGATCATGGGCTAGAAGAAAAAATGGCTCTATGGCTATTTCTAGTCAATTGATATTGTCCAAAACTATGGGTTAAATCTTATGAGAGGTTTCTCTCATTTAAATCTTGTCCCAAGTAACTTAATATGAGGTAGTGACCATGGTTTACATAATCTCATATTGAATTATTTGGTGATGTTAAATCCTAAGTATGGTAGTGTTAAATTGCATGAGGTACTCAACCTCATTTAAATCTTTTTCCCAAATGATAATGATGAATTGTGACCTGGGTCAACATGGATTCATACATTATTTATTTGAGGAGATTAAATCTTAACAAGATTCAATGAGAGGAAATTATTTTTCTTAACAAGGAAACAAAGTCAACCAACCTGTTACTTGCTTTGTGATGCTAGAATAGCTAGTGTGAACCAATTGGGTGCTTAGTCTAGCCCTTAAGCTTGTTTTGTGATTGTTACCTCGTATCCATTTTTTTAGACGCTAGTACAGAGGAGTACCAGGAGGAGGAGGTCTACTTCCAGGAAGAAGAAGACCACTTTGATCAGTACACCAACCAAGGCAAGCTAATATTCTTGCAAAGTGCAAAGCTCTACTAGAGCAAGGCACACTTACTTATCACTTTATGCTCATGATGAATCCCAAGTTTTATCTTTCCAAGCTTTTACTTTGAATATTAAAGCTTACTTTTATAGTTAACTTTGGTCTAAGTATGGAGTAGTACAAGAGCATCAAACTTAGCCTAGATAGCTACAAATTAGTTAGCACCCCTCATGACTAGTTGCTAGTGCTAAAGGTAAAATGGTCTACTCTAGATGGGAATTGTGAAATGAAATGGTTTTGAAAAAGTTTTGAAGGTGAATATGACCACTGAATGATAAGGTGATTTTTGACAAAAACTGATGGTTGGGTTCGGATGCGATACCATTCCAATTTTTGAGTACCCCCACAATACCTGATTATGGGTAGGGCTTAACTGGAAATTTATGCATCTTAGTATGGGTTCCCTCTAAAACAAGCATCATAGGGGTTATGCCGAGGCTGCCTCCGTTAAAAAGGGAAATGATGTGAAATGAGGTTAATGTCCGGCCCAAGCCCTGTGCAGTTCCCAGGCTGACGGTGTGTCTTCACTGGGAGGCCAAGCTCATGGGGAGAGGTGGCTATACTAGGGTATGTAAGTGAAAGGTTATGGTTGATGATCCGCGTACTGAGTTACGATTATTCAGGGTTATCCCTGACGGATGTAGTCAAATGTTGTGGCACAAGAGTACAACCTCTGCAGAGTGTAAACCTATTCGAATAGCCGCGTCCGCGGTCATGGACAGTTGGAAAGGCCATACTGTTCCGTCATCAGAACCTTTCAAAAATGTGAATGGTGACTTGTGACTTGAGTTTAAAATTTGACTTTGACTTTGAATCACAACAGAGTTGTGGGAATGACACTAATGTTCCCACTTGAGTTAAGTTAGGAAAATGAAGAGTCTTTGTTTACTAAATGCTTCTGAAATAAAACTGGCTTTATGCAAATAAACCTAGAGCTTAGCACCCCGTTAATAAAATTGATAGTACTTACACTAGTATTAGTTTGCGAGTACTTTAAAGTACTCACGGCCGTGTCCCTGGCTATTCAAATGGCCAGACTATGAAGAAGAGCCGCAGTACCAAGATGACGGCCAGCAGGACGTCTACGGCAACTACGGAATCTTCTGACATCAAGCGTTGGCCTGTGGATTAGATCGTCCACTACGACTATGCTTCCGCTATGTAATGTGTTCGTTGATCATTAGATCAACTATTTGTGTAATATTGGATCATGTGATCTGAATTTGTAAGACGACTATGGTTTGTAATGAATGAAGACTTATGATATCAACTATTATGTCTCGCAACAACAATATTCCTGGGATTGCGATGTATGGCATAATAGGCATCTGGACTTAAAAATCCGGGTGTTGACACTACTGAACCTCGCAGGTCGACGAGGGTTCGTGCCACTCCTGATTGGTATGACCCCGCCTTAAATGTCATGTTGGTGGACAACAATGACGACCCTGGAACGTATGAGGAAGCAATGATGAGCGCGGATTCCAACAAATGGCAAGAAGCCATGAAATCCGAAATGGGATCCATGTATGAAAACCAAGTATGGACTTTGGTGGACTTACCTTATGGCCGCAAGGCTGTCGAGAATAAATGGATCTTCAAAAGAAAAACATATGTTGATGGTAATGTTACTGTCTATAAAGCTCGACTTGTCGCGAAAGGGTTCCGACAAATTCAAGGAGTTGACTACGATGAGACTTTCTCACCTGTAGCGAAGCTAAAGTCTGTGAGGATTTTGTTAGCAATAGCTGCATTTTTCGATTATGAAATTTGGCAGATGGATGTCAAAACGGCGTTCCTTAATGGTGACATCGAGAAAGAGTTGTATATGGTACAACCCAAAGGTTTTGTCGATCCTAAAAATGCTGACAAGGTATGCAAACTTCAGCGCTCCATTTATGGACTGAAGCAAGCATCCCAGAGTTGGAACCGATGCTTTGATAAGGTGATTAAAGACTTTGGATTTATACAAACTTTTGGAGAAGCTTGTATTTACAAGAAAGTGAGTGGGAGCTCTGTAGCATTCCTGATACTGTATGTGGATGACATATCGTTGATTGGGAATGATATAGAACTTCTTAGTAGTGTCAAAAGCTATTTGAATAAGTGTTTTTCAATGAAGGACCTTGGCGAAGCAGCATACATTTTAGGTATCAAGATTTATAGAGATGGATCAAGACGCTTAATAGGGCTTTCACAAAGTACATACCTGGACAAAATTCTAAAGAAGTTTAGAATGGATGAAAGCAAGAAAGGGTTCTTGCCTATGCTGTCAGGTAAGACCTTGAGTAAAACTCAAAGTCCAGCTACGGCAGAAGAAAGAGAAAAGATGAACAAAATCCCCTATGCCTCCGCCATAGGCTCTATCATGTATGCCATGCTGTGTACAAGACCGGATATCGCACATGCTGTTAGTTTGACCAGCAGATATCAAAGTGATCCAGGAATGGAACACTGGACAGCGGTCAAGAATATCCTAAAGTACTTGAAAAGAACTAAGGATATGTTTCTTTGTTATGGAGGTGACCAATAGCTCGCTGTAACCAATTACACCGATGCTAGTTGGAACACTGATCCGGATGACTCAAAGTCTCAATCTGGATACGTATTTATTTTGAATGGTGCAGCAGTGAGCTGGAGGAGTGCTAAGCAAAGCGTTGTGGCGAAATCTTCAACTGAATCAGAATACATAGCTGCTTCGGAGGCTTCATCAGAGGAGATATGGATGAAGTGTTTCATTACTGAGCTTGGTGTGGTTCCTAGTGCGTTGGACCCGATGACCATCTATTGTGACAACATGGGTGCCATAGCCAATGCACAGGAGCCAAGGTCACACAAGAAGCTGAAGCATATCAAGCTACGTTTTCATTCTATTCGCGAGTATGTCGAAGACGGCGACATAAAGATTTACAAAGTACACACTGATCTGAATGTGGCAGATCCGTTGACTAAATCTCTCCCTAGAGCAAAACATGACCTACACCAGAACGCCATGGGTGTTAGGTATATTACCATGTAATCTGGATTATTGACTCTAGTGCAAGTGGGAGACTGTTGGAGATATGCCCAAGAGGCAATAATAAAATGGTTATTATTATATCTTTGTGTTTATGATAAATGTTTGCATCCCATGCTATAATTGTATTAACCGGAAACATTAATACTTGTGTGTTTTGTAAACATAAAAGAGTCCCTAGTAAGCCTCTTGTAAAACTAGCTTGTTGATTAATAGATGATCATAGTTTCATGATCATGAACACTGGATGTTATTAATAACAAGATCATATCATTAGGTGAATGATGTGATGGACATACACCCATAGTAAGCGTAGCATATGATCAAGTCATTAAGTTCGTTTTGCTTCAAACTTTAAGATACATAGTAACCTAATCCTTTGACCATGAAATCACGTTAATCACCTACACCGGATGGATGCTTTGATGACATCAAACACTACTTCGTAAATGGGTAGTTATAAAGGTGGCATTAAGTGTTCGGAAAGTATAGGTTGAAGCGCGTGGATCAATAGTGGGATTTGTCCATCCAAATGACGGATATATATACTCTGGGCCCTCTCGATGGAATGTCATCCAACTAACTTGCAAGCATGTGACTGTCTCATAAGGGATGTCATATCACGGTACGAGTAAAGAGTACTTATCGGTAACGAGGTTGAACTAGGTATAGAGATACCGACGATCAAACTTCGAATAAGTAAAATATCGCGCGACAAAGGGAATCGGTATCGTATGTTAATGGTTCTTTCGACCACGAAGTCATCGTTGAATATGTGGGAGCCATTATGGATCTCCCGGTCCCACTATTGGTTATTGATCAGAGAAGTGTCTCGATCATGTCTGCATAGTTCGCGAACCGTAGGGTGACACACTTAAGGTTCGATTTCGTTTTAAGTAGATATGGAATATGGAATGGAGTTCGAATATTGTTCGGAGTCTCGAATGGGATCCAGGACATCACGAGGAGTTCCGGAATGGTCCGGAGAATAAGATTCATATATGGGAAGTCACATTCCAAGTTTGGGAATGGTCCGGTGAATTTATGGAAGGTTCCGGAAGGTTCTAGAATCATCCGGAACAATTCACTATGGCAGGTGGAGTCAGCCCTAGCCGACCCACCAAGTGGGAAGGTGGAGTCCATGGTGGACTCCACCATCTTGGCCGGCCACATGAGAAGGAAAGGGAGGAATCCCTCTTCCTCTAGGTTTCCCAATTTGGTAAGTTTTGGAGTTGGACTTCAATGTGGTTTTGGGGCAAACCCTAGGGATTTCCACCTATTTAAAGGGGAGGAGAGGGAGGGGCCGGCCACCACAACAGCCGCACCACCCAGGGCACCCAAGGCCGGCGCCCCAAGCACCCCCTCTCCCAAACCCTAGCACCACCCCTCCTCCATACATCTCCCGCACGGCGACGGCGAAGCCCTGCAGGAGATCTCCACCACCACCGTCACCACGCCGTCGTGCTGGCGGGATTCCGAGGACGATCTACTACTTCCGCTGCCCGCTGGAATGGGGAGAAGGACGTCTTCATCGATACCGTACGTGTGACCGAGTGCGGAGGTGCTGCCCGTTTGCGGCACCGTCAAGTTCTTCAACGTGCTCTTGAGAGCGGCAAGTAATCGACTACATCATCCACGAGATTTATCTCGTTAACGCTTAGCGATCTTCGAGGGTATGTTGGTCTTCATCTCGTTGCTACCATCTACTAGATTAAATCTTGGCTTGTTATTCGTTCTTGCGGTAGGAATTTTTTTTGTTTTCTATGCTACGAATCCCTACACTCTGCACCTACTACTACTTGTCCATGCTCCCCTTCTTCTAGCTAGCTCCCCTTCTGCATTACATCACAACCATCTGCACAAAACAATTTGGTTTCAAGCAATTTCGACCAAACTAAGTTTCAAAAAGTTCAGACACTAACTGAACAAGCTTCAGAGAAAATGCTACATACCTTACTGTGGAGGTGCCGACGGCGACACCTTGCATGGGTTTGGAGGTGAGGACGATGGCCGCCCGTTCATCGCGTCAACCTTGCCCTGGAGGATGCGAACTTGCATCTCCAGGCTCATGTTGGTGGGCAGGAGCGGCTGCCAGCCTATCGGCTCCACCATCCTCACCTTATCCTCCTCCGACGCGAGAATGTAGTGGAGGAGCATCACCTTGTCATACAACTTCTGATTCCGCTTCTGCTCTGACATCCTCGCCACCTCCTCCTGCGCCGCCATCCTCGCGGCCTCCTCCTGCCGCCCTCCGCCACGAGCAGAAGCAGGGGCCACGGGCCTGCCCCTCCACCGCGGCCCTCGACGAGCAGGCGCAGGGAAACGCCCAACACTCTCCATGGAGTCTTCAGCCTGCTCTGCCATCGCCGCCGCCACCGCGTCACCTTGCTCACTTAGGGTTGCCGCCGCCGCCGCGTCGCCTAGCTCCTTTTCCCCCTCTTCAGTTCAGCACGACGCAAGTCAGAAGAGATGTGGGATTTCTGCATGTGCGTCAAAATTCCGGTGAAAGGGCCTGAGCGTCGCGCGGCAAATTACCTCTACCTTTCTGCAAGAGCGCGACACGTGGATCTAACCCTCACGCTGATGGGATTCGTAGCATAGAAAACAAAAAATTTCCTACCGCAAGAACGAATAGCAAGCCAAGATCCAATCTAGTAGATGGTAGCAACGAGATGAAGATGAGACTAACCCTCGAAGATTTCCAAAGCCTACGAGATTAGATCTCGTTGTTGATGTAGTCGATCACTTGCCGCTTGCAAAAGCGCGTAGAAGATCTTGACGGTGCCACAATCGGGCAGCACCTCCGTACTCGGTCACACGTTCGGTGTTGATGACGACGTCCTTCTCCCCGTTCCAGCGGGCAGCGGAAGTAGTAGATCCTCCTCAGAATCCCGACAGCACGACGGCGTGGTGGCGGTGGTGGTGGAGATCTCCGGCAGGGCTTCGCCTAAGCACCGCGGGAGTATTGGGAGGAGGGGGGGGCTAGGGTTTGGGGAGAGGGGGCACTTGGGGGGGCGCCGGCCTTGGGTGCCCTGGGTGGTGCAGCTCTTGTGGTGGCCGGCCCCCTCCCTCTCTCCCTCATTATATAGGTGGAACCCCAAGGGTTAGCCCAAAGATTCGAATAAGACCCCAATTCAAAACCTTCCATATGGGCGAAACCTAGGGGGAGTGGGACTCCTCCCTTTCCTTTCCTCATGGCCGGCCAAGGAGGTGGAGTCCACCATGGACTCCACCTTCCCTCTTGGTTGGCTGGTTAGGGTTGGTGGAGTCCTTCCGGGACTCCACCTTCTATGGTGATTTCTTCCGGAAGGTTCTAGAAACATTCTAGCGCCTTCCATAAATGCACCGGATCATTTCCAAACTTGGAAAGTGACTTCCTATATATGAATCTTATTCTCCGGACCATTCCGGAACTCATCGTGATGTTCTGGATCCCATCCGAGACTTCGAACAACATTCGAACTCCATTCCATATTCCATATCTACTTAAAACGACATCAAACCTTAAGTGTGTCACCCTACGGTTCGTGAACTATGCAGACATGGTCGAGACTCCTCTCCGACCAATAACCAATAGCGGGATCTGGAGATCCATAATGGCTCCCACACATTCAACGATAACTCAGTGATCGATTGAACCATTTACATACGATACCGATTCCCTTTGTCACGCGATACTTTACTTGTCCGATGTTCGATCACCGGTATCTCCATACCTAGTTCAACCTCGTTACCGACAAGTACTCTTTACTCGTACCGTGGTATGTGGTCTCTTATGAACCATTCATATGTTTGCAAGCTAATTAGACGACATTCCACCGAGAGGGCCCAGAGTATATCTATCCGTCATCGGGATGGACAAATCCCACTCTTGATCCATATGCCTCAACTCACACTTTCCGAATACTTAATCCCATCTTTATAACCACCCATTTACGCAGTGGCGTTTGATGTAATCAAAGCATCCTTCCGGTGTAAGTGATTTACATGATCTCATGGTCGAAGGACTTAGGTAACTATGTATCGAAAACTTATAGCAAGTTGAACTTAATGACTTGATCTTATGCTACGCTCATTTGGGTGTGTGTCCATTATATCATTCAACCAATGACATAACCTTGTTATTAATAACATCCAATGTTCATGATCACGAAACCATGATCATCTATTAATCAACAAGCTAGTTATACAAGAGGCTTACTAGGGACTCCTTGTTGTTTACATAACACACATGTATCAATATTTCGGTTAATACAATTATAGCATGGTATGCAAACATTTATCATAAACACAAAGATATATTATAATAACCACTTTATTATTGCCTCTTGGGCATATCTCCAACACACGCGAACGAAATTCGTCAAAAACGCTCAAATTTGACCAAATTCGGTTCAAATGGACTAATTTGCACCCGAAGAGCAAGATGTGGGACTAAAAGTGTATATACCTCTTTATCAGCTTATCCTGTTCTCTACTGAATCGAATTAGGTTCTTACCTTCTTCTCTAAAATTTCAGGTTCTATGGGGACGGTATGATAGATGATATTTTGGATATGAATCCAGGAACGGCTACGAATTCCTTGGTTCCATACGAAATAGCACCTCTCAGATCCAGCGCCACATATCTGTAAGGAATCTTCTACCCTAGCGACAGTAGAACTGTTGAAGCATAAGGGCATCTCGAGCGGCCGAAGCAAACGGACGTGATCGAAATATGCGTATGTACCTCAGCCCATAGGCCCGATGCAAAATGACCGGCTTGGTCGTCCAAACGCAAACGCGATCCAAATTTGCATCACGAATGTGTTTGCGTGGACGTTGCACGGATAGCTCGCGCGTTGGCCTGACTGGTATCCGGGCCCATCGATCAGTGACTTAATTAAGCAAATTATGTTTCATTAATATTTGTTGGCAAATAATGACCATGTTTACGGGGATGGTTAGACGAGTAAACCTAATCAACGATGGTCGTACCTCGCGCGGCCTAATACGGTCGAGGTTACTCCCAGTCGCGTGGCCTACTAGCCGTCGGCGTGCCCTGATGGGCCGGCGCCGTCGGAGTTCCGGCGCGGGCGGTGCGGGCTCTGGCCGCTGCTGCCTCCGCCAGGGCGGCGTCCCAGCGGGCTCTGGCCGCCAGCGCCTGGCGACGGTCCGCGTCCTACAGGACAGATTCGAACGATGCGAGCAGCGCACGCTGCTCGTCTGTCACCCCGAAGGCCTCCTCGTCACCGAGGTCGTCAAGGTTGGCGTCGTCGGCTAGGTAGACGACGCCCGCGTGCTGGGGCCCCAGGGCACGCAGGGCTTCCTCCGACTCCCGGAGCTGCGCCCTCGCCTTGGCGAGCGAGGCATTGGCCGCCTGGATTTCGGCGGTGGTCGAAGACGGAGGCTGGCGGTGAAGAGACTCGAGGGCCATTATGTAGGCAAGGCAGGGAGGGAACCGGCGTTTGGCTTCCTGCGCTCGCGAAACGGCTGCCGAGCGCGCCAAAAGCTTGGCTTCGCGCGGAAATCGAAGTCCCTCGCGCGGGAACCGGTAACCGCCGGCGGCTGGAGTCGACCGGGCGCTAATCAGCATTAAAATGACCTTCACAGTGTAATAAAAAAATTCGTCCTGCCGCTGGGGGACACCCCTAGACCCAAACAGACCCAAACGGACACGCGGTTAAAAACAACCATTTTCGTGTCCGCGAACCGACGCAAACGGACGCAGCCGGTCTTTTTTGTGTCTAATTTGCGTCGACCCGCTGAGATGCCCTAAGAGGGGAGAAGAGATGAGAGCTTTGTTGGAGATATGCCCAAGAGGCAATAATAAATTAGTTATTGTTATATCTTAGTGTTCATGATAAATGTTTACATCCCATGCTATAATTGTATTAACCGAAACATTGATACATGTGTGTTATGTAAACAACAAGGAGTCCCTAGTAAGCCTCTTGTATAACTAGCTTGTTGATTAATAGATGATCATGGTTTCGTGATCATGAACATTGGATGTTGTTAATAACAAGGTTATGTCATTGGGTGAATGATATAATGGACATACACCCAAATAAGCGTAACATGAGATCAAGTCATTAAGTTCAACTTGCTATAAGCTTTCGATACATAGTTACCTAGTCCTTCGACCATGAGATCATGTAAATCACTTACACCGGAAGGGTACTTTGATTACATCAAACGCCATTGCGTAAATGGGTGGTTATAAAGATGGGATTAAGTATTCGGAAAGTGTGAGTTGAGGCATATGGATCAACAGTGGGATTTGTCCATCCCGATGACGGATAGATATACTCTGGGCCCTCTCGGTGGAATGCCGTCTGATTAGCTTGCAAGCATGTGATTGGATCACAAGAGATGACAGACCACGGTAACGAGTAAAGAGTACTTGTCGGTAACGAGGTTGAACAAGGTATGGAGATACTGATGATCGAACCTCGGACAAGTAAAGTATCGCGTGACAAAGGGAATCGGTATCGTATGTGAATGGTTCAATCGATCACTAAGTCATCGTTGAATATGTGGGAGCCATTATGGATCTCCAGATCCCGCTATTGGTTATTGCTCGGAGAGGAGTCTCGACCATGTCTGCATAGTTCGCGAACCGTAGGGTGACGCGCTTAAGGTTCAATGTCGCATAAGTAGATTTGAATATCGTATGGAGACGAAGTTTGTTCGGAGTCTCGGATGGGATCCAGGACATCACGAGGAGGTCCGGAATGGTCCGGAGAATAAGATTCATATAAGGGAAGTTGATTTCTGGGGTTCGGGAAAAGTTTCGGTATTTTGACCGGAGCTTCTAGAAGATTCTAGAGGGCCACCGGTGGGCCCACCACCCCGGGAGGGGCCACATGGGCGCCACATGGCATGGTGGGTCCTGCCCACTATGACATGTAGGCCCAGGCCGGCCCACCCCTAGAGATAAGATCTATCTCTAATTTAAATGGTTTAAATCTAGAGATAAAATCTATCTCCAATTTAAAGTGTTTAAATTTAGAGATAAATGAAGAGGTGGGGCCAAGGGGGAAACCCTAGGCCGGCCTCCCCCCTATATAAAGAGGGGAGGGGGTGGCCGGCCAGATCCCATCCATTGTCCCCTCCTCTGGCCGCCTCTCTCCTCCACCATACGCTGCTCTGGCTTAGGCGAAGCCCTGCAGCTTTTCTTCCTCCATAACCACCACCACGCTGTCGTGCTGCTGGAACTTGGAGGAGATCTACCACAACCTCCGCTGCCCGCTGGAACGGGGAGAGGACGGGCTTCATCGACACCGTACGTGCGACCGAGTACGGAAGTGCTGTCGGATTGCAGCACCGGGACGATCGTCTACACCAACAACGAGATTAATCTCGTAGGCTTTGGAAATCTTCGAGGGTTAGTTTCACATACATCTCGTTGCTTCGATCTTCATAGATTAGATCTTGGCTTTTCCTAGATTGGATCTTGGTTTTGTTCTTGTTCACGGTAGAAATTTTTTGTTTTCTATGCAACGAACCCTTCAGTGGTATCAGAGCCGTGTCTATGCATAGATCTGTTGCACGAGTAGAACACAATGGTTTTGTGGGCGTTGATGCTCTTGTTGTTTTTGGTTAGTGTACTTTGCATCTTGCGGGATGGTGGGATGAAGCGGCCCGGGCTAACTTTACATGACCGCGTCTCATGAGACTTGCTCCACGCTTGACATGCAACTTGTATTGCATAAGTGGCTTTGCGGGTGTCTGTCTCTCCCACCATAGTGAAGATCCAATTTACTCTTTCTATTGACAACACTAGTATCACCGTTGTGGTTCATGTTCGTAGGTAGATTGGATCTTACTCGAAAACCCTAAACCACGTAAAATATGCAAACCAAATTAGAGGCGTCTAACTTGTTTTTGCAGGGTTTGGTGATGTGATATGGCCATGATGTGATGATGATTATATTTGATGTATGAGATGTTCATTATTGTATTATGGCAACCGGCAGGAGCCTAATGGTTGTCTTTAAATTTGTTAAGACCTGCGTGTCTATTCATCATGTAATAGCTTTATTTCAAGTAGTTGTTATAGTAGCTATAAGTGATGGACAACCATGAAGCGGCGCCATGGACCTTGGTGCAATGCTGGTGATGATGGAGATCATGCTCGTGTGCTTTGGAGATGGAGATCAAAAGCACAAGAAGAAAGGCCATATCATATCACATATTATGAATTGCATGTGATGTTAATCCTTTATGCACCTTATCTTGCTTAGATCGCGACGGTAGCATTATAAGATGATCCCTCACATTAATATCAAGATAATAAAGTGTTCTCCCCTCGTATGCACCGTTGCTACAGTTCGTCGTTTCGAAGCATCTCGTGATGATCGGATGTGATAGACTCTACGTTCACATACAACGGGTGTAAGCCATGTTTGCACACGCGGAATACTTGGGTTTGCTTGACGAGCCTAGCATGTACAGACATGGCCTCGGGACAACGGAAACCGAAAGGTTGAACACGAGTCATATGGATGATATGATCAACATGTTGATGTTCACCATTAAAGCTACATCATCTCACGTGATGATCGGTTTTGCTGTAGTGGATGTGGATCGTGTACCACTTAACAACTATGAGGGATGTTGTATTAAGTGGGAGTTCATTAGTAATTAGATTAAAACATGAACTAATTATCATGAACATAGTCTAAATAGTATTTTGAATTAAATTTGTAGAATTGGCATCCGTTATCTACCATGCGCTAGTCTTGTAATTGAGATAGAAATACTGTTAAATCTGACAAATAACTTTACGGACTGGTACCGTATTGTTAAAAGAATCAAGTAATGATTAAGTCCTATTGCAAACTTTTGGTAAAACTCACATTAGAGCAATGTTTTCAATTAGTACCTAAAATCATCTTGTCTCCGTGAAACTTGAAGTTCAAATCCGTTTGAAAAGTAAGGAGCTGGAAATTTCGTTTTCAGAAATAAGCAAGGTATGAGATATATGTGATATCTAAGACCTTATTGCAAGATGATAGAATATAATCTAGTGAGACTACATAAACTCATAAGTTTTATGGGAATGTACGAAGGTTGAAGACGCCAGGCGTCTCAATCCTCCAACTAGTTGGGCACTAACGATATTCGCATATCCATGAAGTGATCGTCCTTAGTATGCACCGTTGCTAAGACTCGTCGTTTCGAAGCATCACGTGATGATCGGGTGTGATAGATTCTACGTGTGCATACAACGGGTGCAAGCCAGATTTGCACATGCGAATACTGAGGTTAAACTTTACGAGCCTAGCATGTACAGACATGGTCTCGGAAAGTCGTCATGATATGATGGATAAAATTATGAGTGAAATTGTTCATCATATTACAAAGTTACTAATAGTGAAATCTGGAACACTTGTCATATGATGATCAACTTCAAAGTAAGAACCTCAAGGTTATTGGTATTTGACCAATGGACCTAGAAGTTATTGAAGGTGAAGTGTTTTCTAAATATGAGGAAAGCTAAAAGAGAAACTACAAAAGATTTTGGCAGAAAGAAAGTAAAGACTAGAAAGTCTAGCTCAAGTGTATATACATGTTATGGATGTATTCCTTGTTTGGTCACATAATGAAATTCTTGGGTATTTGTACCAGATTGGTTGGTATGAGATGTCATACAGTACAACGCAATACAAGAATACGATGGCCTAAGTGACTGATAAGGAATATGGTAATAATGCACATCTGGAACATAATAAAGTGTTATTATGTTTGTCGTTGGCATTCTACCTAGCCCTTAGAATTTATAATAAAGAACTTAATAATTGTTATTTTGCTCTGGTCAAATGAAAACAATGAGTTGTTCAAATTATGACATTACTCCATGTACGATGGATAAGTTATTATAAATCTTAATGGTGAAACACACATACATAACACTGACGCTAAAATGCCATAAGGCAAATGATTTGAATTCCACTTATTTGTGGAACCGCCATTTAAGTCATGTTAGAAAGGAACGCATGAAGAAACTACATGCAGATGGATTTTTGGAGTCATTTGATTTTTGAATCGTTTGGCATTTGCAAATCTTTCCTAAAATGAATGACTGAAATACCGTTCATAGGCCAAGAGTTGAATGGGCAACTAACTTAGTGGAAACATACATGATGATGTATGTGGTTCACTGGACATAGTTGTGTGCGGGAGATTCTTCTACTTCATGAAAACTTCCAACAATGAATTGAGTATATATATGTGGATATATTTATTCGATAAGGAAGAAGTTTGAAACTTTTTTGAATGGATTCAAATAAATTTCAGCATGAAGTAGAAATCATCGTAAAAGTCAAATATCTATGATTGGATCATGGTGGAAATATTTGAATTACGATTTTTAGCGAACATCTAAGAGAGTTATGAAATTGTTCTACAACTCACGTTCCTTGGAGTATCATAGTGATGATGGAGTATCCGAGTAACGTATCCAAACCTTGTTGGGTTAATGATGAGATAATATGACGCCATTATATTTTTGTAGATTATGCTTTAGTGACTACCGCTTTTACACTATATAGAGCGTCATCATGATCCGTTGAAATGACACCATACGAGTTATGGCATGGGTATAAACCCTAATAGTCCTTTCTTAAATTTTGGTATGCATAGCATAAGTAAATAAGTTTACAACCAAAATCGGATGAATGTCTTTGTTATCCCAGAGAACAAATTGGGAATTCCTTCCACTATGGAGACAAAGACAAAAGTGTTTTTCAATGTTTCTTACTTATTTACAAGAAATTGTTTCTAGCGAAATATTTTGAGTGGGAGGACAATGGAACTTGATAAGGTTTATGAACCTGAGCATGATGATCAGAGTAGCGCAACATCAGAAATGGTTCTGGAAGCGGCCACGATGATTATAGCTCCCATGTCTACAAAGTGTTATAGTCATGGAGATCGAAGCACCTATTGAACCTTGTAGGTATGGTTTACTTTGTGATCAAATAAATGATTTATGAACAAAGGATTGATTTTGAACAATGATAAACCAACTACATACAAAGAAGTTATGATGGGCCCTGACTCCATTAAAATGGCTATGCGCCATGAAATCCAAGATAGGTGAATACTTTTTGAAAGTAAATGAATCTATGAAATTGATGGACTTGGATGTAATATCCTTGAAGAAGCTCGAGTTGTCGAAAAGTTGTTTACGACAAAGTTCAAAGAGTTGACTACGATAAGATTACATCTTCCGTAGCAATGCTTATAGTCTATATGGATTGTTCTAGTAATCGCTACATATTTCTTTTATGAGATATACTAGTAGGATGGCAAAATACATTACTTAACAGAAGTGTGTATTAAAGGTGTATTCAAGATACAACTAAGAGTTTTGCTAGTCCGTAGAATACTAAAACGGTATACAAACTTCATTGGATGAAGTGAGTATCACGGAGTTAGAATCTTCACCGGATGAAATAGTCAAAGAGTTTTTGATTTCATCAGAAACGATGAAGATGCTTGCATTTGCAAGAAATTAAGTGGGAGCGCTGAGACATATTTGTAATACTTTATGTAGATGACATATCGTTGATTATAAATAATGTAATTATGTAATTGATTAAAAAGGTTTCATTGAGAATTAATTTCAATGAAAGGATATGAACTGAAACATATTTAGTGTCAAGATCTATGAAGATAGATTGAAACACATAATAAGTTTAAGTTAAAAGTACATAAAATGAATATTGAAGTAGTTCAATATAATAAATTAAGAAGATGTTCTTTTCATATGAAGGTTTAACAAGACTTGAGTGTATCTGACACTCAATGAGTAAAAACACATGAGTGATTTTAGATCACGTATAAAATGTACACAATCAGATGTCCTGTGCTCTAAAGAGTTAGGAGCATGTACCAGAATGATTCATGCAATGATCATTGGACAACAGTAAAAATATCCCTGAGTGCTTTATAAGAACCAAGGATATATATGTAGTTTTGTATGGGGTAATGACAAACAGATCGCTGTAAGGTGTTGCACCGATATTAGTTTGGTCTCATATAAAAATAAAATTTCAATCTCAATTAGGCTAAGTGTTGTTTAAAAGGTAGCACAATGAGCTAGAAGAAGTCTATGCTAGATTTAGATGAGTTCTAAATATTGTGACGGATTCTACAGACAAAGGCAGAGTATGTCATTGTTTTGACAGTGACTGAGGATGTTAAGTCAAGGAGTTCTTTGAGAACTTGGTGTAGTTCCGATAGTGTCAGAACTTTGAAGCTATATTGTGTGTGACAATATTAGTGACATATTTCAGACCGCGGAATTAAGGTTCCACCAGAGGACTAAGCATATGTAATTAATGCCGACTCATTTGGAAAATGAGTGATGCGTTGAGACGCAAATGAATTGCAAAATACATACGTTTCTGAGCGTGTCAGATCCGTTGACTAAAACCTCTCCCGTGAGCAAAACATGATAAGCACCAGAAGGCCAAGGTGTTATATCTTTACAAATGTAAACTAGATTATTGACTCTAGTGCAAGTGGGAGACTGTTGGAGATATGCCCAAGAGGCAATAATAAATTAGTTATTGTTATATCTTAGTGTTCATGATAAATGTTTACATCCCATGCTATAATTGTATTAACCGAAACATTGATACATGTGTGTTATGTAAACAACAAGGAGTCCCTAGTAAGCCTCTTGTATAACTAGCTTGTTGATTAATAGATGATCATGGTTTCGTGATCATGAACATTGGATGTTGTTAATAACAAGGTTATGTCATTGGGTGAATGATATAATGGACATACACCCAAATAAGCGTAGCATGAGATCAAGTCATTAAGTTCAACTTGCTATAAGCTTTCGATACATAGTTACCTAGTCCTTCGACCATGAGATCATGTAAATCACTTACACCGGAAGGGTACTTTGATTACATCAAACGCCATTGCGTAAATGGGTGGTTATAAAGATGGGATTAAGTATTCGGAAAGTGTGAGTTGAGGCATATGGATCAACAGTGGGATTTGTCCATCCCGATGACGGATAGATATACTCTGGGCCCTCTCGGTGGAATGCCGTCTGATTAGCTTGCAAGCATGTGATTGGATCACAAGAGATGACAGACCACGGTAACGAGTAAAGAGTACTTGTCGGTAACGAGGTTGAACAAGGTATGGAGATACTGATGATCGAACCTCGGACAAGTAAAGTATCGCGTGACAAAGGGAATCGGTATCGTATGTGAATGGTTCAATCGATCACTAAGTCATCGTTGAATATGTGGGAGCCATTATGGATCTCCAGATCCCGCTATTGGTTATTGCTCGGAGAGGAGTCTCGACCATGTCTGCATAGTTCGCGAACCGTAGGGTGACGCGCTTAAGGTTCAATGTCGCATAAGTAGATTTGAATATGGTATGGAGACGAAGTTTGTTCGGAGTCTCGGATGGGATCCAGGACATCACGAGGAGGTCCGGAATGGTCCGGAGAATAAGATTCATATAAGGGAAGTTGATTTCTGGGGTTCGGGAAAAGTTTCGGTATTTTGACCGGAGCTTCTAGAAGGTTCTAGAGGGCCACCGGTGGGCCCACCACCCCGGGAGGGGCCACATGGGCGCCACATGGCATGGTGGGTCCTGCCCACTATGACATGTAGGCCCAGGCCGGCCCACCCCTAGAGATAAGATCTATCTCTAATTTAAATGGTTTAAATCTAGAGATAAAATCTATCTCCAATTTAAAGTGTTTAAATTTAGAGATAAATGAAGAGGTGGGGCCAAGGGGGAAACCCTAGGCCGGCCTCCCCCCTATATAAAGAGGGGAGGGGGTGGCCGGCCAGATCCCATCCATTGTCCCCTCCTCTGGCCGCCTCTCTCCTCCACCATACGCTGCTCTGGCTTAGGCGAAGCCCTGCAGCTTTTCTTCCTCCATAACCACCACCACGCTGTCGTGCTGCTGGAACTTGGAGGAGATCTACCACAACCTCCGCTGCCCGCTGGAACGGGGAGAGGACGGGCTTCATCGACACCGTACGTGCGACCGAGTACGGAAGTGCTGCCGGATTGCAGCACCGGGACGATCGTCTACACCAACAACGAGATTAATCTCGTAGGCTTTGGAAATCTTCGAGGGTTAGTTTCACATACATCTCGTTGCTTCGATCTTCATAGATTAGATCTTGGCTTTTCCTAGATTGGATCTTGGTTTTGTTCTTGTTCACGGTAGAAAATTTTTGTTTTCTATGCAACGAACCTTTCAAGCTTGCAAGAGGACTATGCTGAAGGTGAAGATGCCGCCCAATCCGATGCTGAGAGGCCTCTAGAGGTGAAGAAGGACAGCCCTGACTCGCCATCTTGGCAGAAAAGGTACGAAAAACACAATCTCTGAATATACTGAGCTGCATCACATTACCAAAATTCAAAATATGTGATTTTAATATTACTGATTGCAATGCTGACAGTGAAGCTGCTGTGAAAAAACCATGATTTTTTGCAAACCATATATTTAAAAAGGATTAATTGCAAAACGATATGTATTTCTATATCACAATTATCTGTAGATTTGAACATTAAGCAGAGAAATGTAGATAGACTAATTTTAAAAAGTTATAGGAATAAAACCACAATTTCTGATGCTTACTGAAATGCATCACAGTGCTAGATGGCAATACATGTTTCCAAAATGCTCAGACTTGTAAACTACTGCTACAAAAAACAGGTTTTGAAAACCACAATGTAAACCGCTGATTGGTATGTAAAGAAATCACATATGGCTGTGACATTAAACTTACAAGAAGTGACATGTAAAAAAATCGATGTAAAAAAACTGTACTTGTAATCTTAAATGGCAACTCCCCCCCCCCCCCCTTGATGAGGACATCCCTACTACACCACTACCTCCATCATTAATAGATGAAGATGAACCTGCTGTGAAGCTCAAGTCCAATGAAGTTCGGATTGGACCCATTACAAGGGCTCGTGCGAAGCTACTTAAACAACAGGTGAACTTGTTTCTAAACGGTACTTTAATTGATGAGAACTTTATACTGCCTAAGTCCTATTACTTATGTATCATCAGGTATCAAGAGGAGACGAGCATCGCACGAGGAGGAGAGGAGCAGCTGGACATGAAGATGGACGTCAAGATGGACGTGAAGCTGGATATGGAGCTGGACATGAAGATATCTCATGGACGCGCGAGGGAGGAGCGGGAGGCATGCGCGAGAGGAGAAGAAGACGTCCAGGCCGGTCCAGCACCCGGTCCGACCGGCCGCCAGACCGGCCAACCCGGTCACTGACCCGGTCGACCAGGCGCCAACCGGATGCGGTTTATCGTACCGGATGAAAACCGGAAATCCTCGCAAATATCCGGTTGCCGCCCGGTTGACCGGACCCCAGACCGGCCGATCCGGTCCCTGGCCCGGTTGACCGGATTCCAGACCGGACCAGTCCGAGTCTGTCTCGACCAGATCTGTTCTGGGTCGGTTATTTTCGTACTTTTTCGACCTGAGGTCGTCCTGAACTCCTATATAAGTCACCAGGACGCCCCCCTAGCTACTTTAGACCACGTTTAAGATAAACCCTAGTTCTTAGTTGTTTGCTTATGCAAAACTATTGAATCCCTACACCATATTGCTTGATATTGTGTAGATCCTGAAAAAGTCTTGTGTGATCTGCTGTTCCATTGGGAATTAGATGGTTGCAACTTACCGCTTCGTGGTCGGCGGCTACGTGCGCAAGTGTGTGGAGTTGCGAATATCTTGCCGGGTTGAGAGCTGTTGCATTGGCGACAGGGACCAATCGAGAGATCTCGTTGCGTCATACAAGTTATCATCCACTACATCGTCGTGTTTTCTCCGCTGCCATCACCCCGTGATCATCATCACCACCGTTGCTTACTGAGAAGATCGGGCCACCCCATATCATCTTGGTATCAGATTTCCAGTTTTCCTCGGTAAGCCATCCATAATCCACCCCATAGTCGAGTTGTGAGTGTTTTCCTATCCAGAAAAAGCCATAAAAAGTTAGGGTTAGAGTTTGCCATAGCCTTAGATTGCACTACTTTCGAGTTTTAATTGCTTTTCGTAGTTGTTTTTGCGTACCTTTTTCTTCCATCTAGTATTGTTAGGGTTTGTGTTTCCGCTATCATCTAGAGTCAGTTTTTGTTGCTCCGAGTACACATATCATACAGTTTGCTTGTTCCCAACCATAGCCACAGCCTTTCGATATAAGTGACTAGGAACTTTCCCACAAGAGACTAGTTTTACCGCTCGACAGGCTGCTCGTTAGGTTTTTGGTGCTTTGTAATTTCTGTTGGCCGTGTTATCAAGGAGTTGAGTCATCAAAAAAAAAAAAGAGAAAATAGAAAAGAAGCAAAAAGAGCTACATAGCTGCGTGTTATACAAAAAGAAAAATCAAAAAGAAGAAACAAAGTGAAGTGCTAGTAGAATCAAGTGAAGGCCTGAGTTTTCTTTAACTGCACCCGTAGTTGAGCAATCTTGTGCCTGTCTCGTTGAGCTTTGCTAGTGTCTCTCTAGTGCTTTGCAACCTTTCCTATATATAGTTGTTTTGCCACATTTATCGCCTTGTGTGAGTATCATTGGTTGTCTACGGTCAGCGTTAGAGCTTGTTATTGGTGCAAATAGGTAGCCCACCTACAGCCCCACATATATCCTGCTTTGTCGTGTGATTGTTCTTATACCCTTGATATTCGCTTCGCTACATCCGTGCACTAGCCGTCAATCCAAGTTGGTAAGCAATACTAATTCACTTTGGAACGGTAAGATTTCCTTTTCTTATCAGTTGTTGAGGGAGTTGTGAGAGTACCACCATATATTTTTGATTTAGTGCACTAACCTACTAACGATGTCTGCTAGTGATCATAAAATTGTTAACCAGGAAAATAAGAGTGCTGCAGATATCATCACATGGAGGGAGTATGAGGCTCTTCGTAATGAGATGCGACGTGAATTCCGCGCTCAGGATGATGCGCTTAAGGAGACGGTCCAAGCGATCTCCCAAAAGTTGGATGCTACTCATGTGACCGTCACTACAATGCAAGATCAAATGACGGACGTACAACGCAGTCTTGCTGATTTGCGCTTAGCTGTTGAGAATTTGACCGCGCAACAACAACAAAACGATGATGATGATCTTGAACTTCAAGATGACGCACACAATGCTCGTGGTGCGCCACGTGGTAATCGTCCTCGCGGTTGGGCTCCACTTGGCCGCAATGGTCGTGGACAAGATGAGGAAGATGGATTGGGTAAGCCCAAGTTTTCTATACCCAAGTTTGAAGGAGGAGCTGATGTTGAAGAATACCTCACTTGGGAGCTCAAGATTGTGAAGTTGTGGAGCTTACATCCACATTATACTGAAGATCGGAAGGTCAAGCTTGCTTCTTCTGAATTTGATGGCTATGCTTTGCGTTGGTGGGATGCTTTTGTTCGTAATCGTGATGAGGATGGTGAGCAACCTATACGCACATGGCATGCCATGAAGGAGGCAATGACTTCTCGCTTTGTGCCTACAAATTACTTACGGAATATATATGATAAGCTGACTCTATTGAGACAAGGTGTGAAGACTGTCGATGAATACTACATGGAGATGGAGATGCTTATGCAGCGTGGCCGTGTCCGTGAGTCTCTCGAGATGACAATGCAGCGTTTTCTGAACGGTTTGAAGTATGATATCAAAGGCATTGTTCGTCACTACAACTACACCAATATGAATCAATTGTTACATCATGCAAGAGAAGCTGAATCACAGTTGGCTGACGAAGCAAAGATCAAAGGAAGAGCTACAGGAGCTGGGCGTTTCACACCAGGCGCGGCCCCATCTACGGCACCGGCGCCTTCGACGCGCTCCGCCCCTTACTCTACTACGCCTAGTAAGCCGGTCTCCAATGTGTCTAACACAAAGAAGTCCGAATCTGCTGCAAGTACGAGTGGCTCTAATGTGTCTACTGCGCGCAATCGCGATATGCTTTGTCATACATGTGGTGGCAAAGGTCACTTCAAGAGAGATTGTCCTAACCGCAAAGTTATGATTATCAATGAGGACAATGAGTATGAGACTGGAGATGATGTTGATCCTAATGCTCCAGAAGATGATGACTATGACACTGATGGTGAAGATGCATACCCGTCTGATGCTCGCACCATTGTTGTGTCGCAGCGTGCTCTTAATGTGTTGCCTAGTGCATCTACTCAGCGCTGCAATTTGTTCCAAACAAAAGCTTTAGTTGGTCCTGACAAGGCTTGCAAGGTCATTATTGATGGCGGGAGTTGCCGCAATTTAGCAAGCAAGGAGTTGTGTACCAAGCTGAAGTTGAAGTATCTACCGCACCCGCATCCATACTATATTCAGTGGTTGAGCGACAATGGTGAGATGAAGGTAAACCACATGGTGCGTGTTGAATTTGCTATTGGACCGTATAAGGATTGTATTGACTTTGATGTCGTTCCTATGACGGTGTGTCACCTATTATTGGGTCGGCCTTGGCTCTATGACCGCTTCAGGCAACACAATGGCCGTGCCAATACATATCACTTGGAGTTCAAGGGCAAGAAAATCAACTTACAGCCTATGACACCACAACAAATTGTCAATGAATCTCGTCAGAAAGTTGAAGTGAATTTGGAGGATGCTTCTTTAGATAGGCGAGAGAATTGTAATGTTGTGAGTGATATAACGAAAAGTGAGAGAGTGAATTCCTTAGTCTCATTAGCCACCAAAGAAGACATGAGAGAATTTAGTGAGGATCCTACAGCCATGCCTCTTGTGCTTTTGTACAGGGGTACGGTTTTGGTTTCTAACGACATGACCCCTCTTCCTCTTGGTGTTTCTAATATTTTGCAGGAATTTGGCGACGTGTTTCCGGATGAGGTACCTGCAGGACTTCCACCGTTGCGAGGTATTGAGCATCAAATTGACTTGATTCCCGGAGCTTCGCTACCCAATCGGGCACCATATAGAACAAATCCCGAAGAAACAAAGGAGATACAGAAGCAAGTACAAGCGCTACTCGACAAAGGTTATATCCGCATAAGCCTTAGTCCTTGTGTTGTTCCTGTTATTCTAGTTCCTAAGAAAGATGGTACCTGGCGTATGTGCGTAGATTGTAGAGCTATAAACAACATTACTATTCGATATCGTCACCCTATTCCCCGTTTAGAGGATATGCTAGATGAATTGAGTGGTGCTGCTGTGTTCTCTAAAATTGATTTGCGTAGTGGTTATCATCAAATTAGGATGAAAGAAGGGGATGAGTGGAAAACAACCTTTAAAACAAAATTTGGTTTATATGAGTGGTTAGTAATGCCTTTTGGTTTAACTAATGCACCTAGCACTTTCATGAGACTGATGAACCATGTTTTGCGTGATTTTATTGGCAAGTTTGTGGTTGTGTACTTTGATGACATATTAATCTACAGCCGCAATGAATCTGATCATATTATGCATATTCGACATGTTTTGCAAGTGTTGCGTGATAATAAACTCTATGGTAATCTTGAGAAGTGCACATTTTGCAAAGATAAGGTCATATTTCTAGGTTACGTTGTCTCTAAGCATGGAGTAGAAGTAGATGTGTCTAAGATTGAAGCTATTCAAAATTGGCCTACTCCCATGAATGTGAGTCAAGTAAGAAGTTTTCATGGTCTGGCTGGGTTTTATAGAAGATTTGTGCCCAACTTTAGTACTATTGCTGCACCTTTGAATGACTTGACTAAAAAGGGTGTTGCTTTTGAGTGGGGCGTCGCCCAAGATCATGCTTTTGATGAACTAAAGAGATTGTTAACTTCTGCACCGTTACTTGCACTTCCTGATTTCAATAAGCAATTTGAGATTGCATGTGATGCTAGTGGTATTGGAATTGGTGGTGTGTTGATGCAAGAGGGTCGCCCAATTGCATATTTTTCTGAAAAACTTTCTGGTGCTAAGTTGAACTATCCTATCTATGATAAAGAATTGTATGCTTTAATTAGAGTTCTTGAGGTTTGGCAACATTATTTGTGGCCAAAAGAATTTATCATACATTCTGATCATGAAGCTTTGAAATATCTGAAAGCCCAATCTACTTTGCATAAGCGTCTTGCTAAGTGGGTTGAGTTCATTGAGTCTTTTCCATACATTATTAAGCATCCGAAGGGAAAAGATAATATTGTTGCTGATGCTCTATCTAGGAAGAATATGCTATTAACTCAACTTGATGTTAAAATTCCTGGATTAGAAGTACTATGTGATTTGTATGCTACTGATCATGATTTTGCGGAACCATATCGCTTATGTGCTCTTGGTAAAGCATGGGAAAAATATCACATACATGATGGGTTCTTGTTTAGAGCTAACAAATTATGTGTTCCAGAATCGTCTGTGCGTTTGCTCTTATTGCAGGAATCACATGCTGGAGGTTTGATGGGTCACTTTGGGCGTGAGAAGACGCTACTCATGCTAGATGACCACTTTTATTGGCCAAAGATGAGGCGTGACGTGGACAGGTATGTGAAGAGGTGCATTACTTGCAACAAGTCCAAGTCCAAGCTGAAGCCTCACGGTTTGTATACTCCGTTACCGGCCCCTACTACACCTTGGGAAGATATTAGTATGGATTTTGTGTTGGGTTTGCCGCGTACTAAAAGAGGCCATGATTCTATATTTGTGGTAGTGGACAGATTTTCTAAGATGTCACACTTTATTGCCTGCCACAAAAGCGACGATGCGTCGCATATTGCTAACCTGTTTTTCAGGGAGGTTGTGCGACTACATGGAGTCCCGAAGACTATTGTTTCTGATCGTGACGTGAAGTTTATGAGCTACTTCTGGAAGACGCTGTGGAGGAAGCTGGGGACAAAGCTGCTGTTCAGCACTACTTGTCATCCTCAAACTGATGGTCAAACTGAAGTGGTGAATAGAACATTGTCACAACTGTTGAGATCCATGATCAAGAAGAACCTGAAGGAGTGGGAAGAGTGTTTGCCACATGTGGAGTTTGCTTACAACAGGGCGGTACACTCTACCACGGAGCTGTGTCCTTTTGAGGTGGTGTATGGTTTTAAACCCATTACTCCACTTGATTTGTTGCCTTTGCCCATACACGAGAGAGTTAATATGGAGGCATCCAAGAGGGCAGATTTTGTGCGTAAGATTCATGTGAAGACTAAAGAGTTGATAGAGAAGAAAGGCAAGAGCAATGCTGCAAGGATGAACAAGAAGCGCAAAGAGATGTTGTTCAAGCCTGGTGATATGGTCTGGGTACATTTTCGCAAGGATAGGTTCCCGAAGCTGCGGAAGTCTAAGTTGAAGCCTCGTGGTGCTGGTCCTTACAAAGTGCTTGCTAAGATCAATGATAATGCATACTCGATAGATCTTCCAGTTGATGAGTTTGGTGTCAGTAATTCTTTCAATGTTGCTGATTTGACACCATATGACGGAGAAGACCTTGGAGCGTCGAGGTCGACGCCTTTTGAAGGGGGGGGGGGAGATGATGAGGACATCCCTACTACACCACTACCTCCGTCATTAATAGATGAAGATGAACCTGCTGTGAAGCTCAAGTCCAATGAAGTTCGGATTGGACCCATTACAAGGGCTCGTGCGAAGCTACTTAAACAACAGGTGAACTTGTTTCTAAACGGTACTTTAATTGATGAGAACTTTATACTGCCTAAGTCCTATTACTTATGTATCATCAGGTATCAAGAGGAGACGAGCATCGCACGAGGAGGAGAGGAGCAGCTGGACATGAAGATGGACGTCAAGATGGACGTGAAGCTGGATATGGAGCTGGACATGAAGATATCTCATGGACGCGCGAGGGAGGAGCGGGAGGCATGCGCGAGAGGAGAAGAAGACGTCCAGGCCGGTCCAGCACCCGGTCCGACCGGCCGCCAGACCGGCCAACCCGGTCACTGACCCGGTCGACCGGGCGCCAACCGGATGCGGTTTATCGTACCGGATGAAAACCGGAAATCCTCGCAAATATCCGGTTGCCGCCCGGTTGACCGGACCCCAGACCGGCCAACCCGGTTGCCGCCCGGTTGACCGGACCCCAGACCGGCCGATCCGGTCCCTGGCCCGGTTGACCGGATTCCGCATCGACCGATCCGAGTCTGTCTCGACCAGATCTGTTCTGGGTCGGTTATTTTCGTACTTTTTCGACCTGAGGTCGTCCTGAACTCCTATATAAGTCACCAGGACGCCCCCCTAGCTGCTTTAGACCACGTTTAAGATAAACCTTAGTTCTTAGTTGTTTGCTTATGCAAAACTATTGAATCCGTACACCATATTGCTTGATATTGTGTAGATCCTGAAAAAGTCTTGTGTGATCTGCTGTTCCATTGGGAATTAGACGGTTGCAACTTACCGCTTCGTGGTCGGCGGCTACGTGCGCAAGTGTAAGGAGTTGCGAATATCTTGCCGGGTTGAGAGCTGTTGCATTGGCGACATGGACCAATCGAGAGATCTCGTTGCGTCATACAAGTTATCATCCACTACATCGTCGTGTTTTCTCCGCTGCCATCACCCCGTGATCATCATCACCACCGTTGCTTACTGAGAAGATCGGGCCACCCCATATCACCCCTGCGCGGATGTGAACATGGGGACATGCCGGCGCTCAGACGTGCACCCCATACACTCCCCCAAAATATAATTTTGATATAAATAAGTTGATATAGTTGATTAACCACACAACTTAAACAAGTTTGAAAAGCAATATTTGCCTCTAGAACAAACCACAGAACTTATTTGAATCCACATAAACCCTAAACAATACTATTTTTTCTTCTTGGACGGCCCTGCTGCGTCATCGTCGAGACGATGCTTCTTGCTCGTCACCTCTCGAGACGAGCTCTTCGCGTCCGACGAGGGCGACGAGCTTGTGTCCCCCTCCGACACATCGTCGTCGATGGATGCCGCCTTCGCCTTCGGCACCGCTCGGGCTTTCGCCTTCTTCTTCTTCTTCTTCTTCTTCTTTGCCGCCTTCCCTGCCGCCTCCTCCGCCTCCAGCCGTGCCCACATAGCTTCTTCCCCCTCCTCCTCCTCCTCCTCCTCCTCCTCCTCGCCCTCCTCCTCATGGCCACCGGCGATTTCCTCGCCCTCCTCCTGGTCGTCGGCGATGGCGTCGCTCGGTGGGAAGCTTGAGCTGCTGGGCATTTGAGCCATGTCCCACCGATGCCGCCATCCGCCTGGCTTGCCCTCGCTGTTGGTGTCGGACGGAAACGAAAGGTTGCTCATAGCGCCGGTATGTCGTTGATGGTACAGATGATGGCGGTGGCCGGTGGGAGATGGCCGGCACGGGTGGTGCGTACGGCTTTATATATCGAGGCGGCCAGTAGCCGAGAAGGCGCCACGGAAATCGAAGAGGCCGGCGGTTGCTCTTCCGTGGCGGTTGGGAAGGCACCTCGATCATCGCGGTTGCCATTGCTGCTCTTCAGCGGCTGTGGGGAAGGCGCCTCGATCGTCGCGGTTTCCATTACGGCGGGTGTTCTTCCGCGGCGGTCGCGTCTCGCCGACAGGGCTGGCCCCGGCGTTGTTTCGGCCATCCGTCACCCCCCGCTAGCCCCCGTTTGGATTGGTTCGACCTGGGAGCACCAGATAACTTGTTGGGCCGCGTCGGCGGAAAAACAAATATGGGGGTATCGGCTAGACGTCATTTTTTTCCGCCGGCACCCTCATACGGCTATTGGAGGCCTTTAGGGCCCGAGTGGAGATGCTCTAACAGTGGAATTTTAACATAGTACTGTAAGCTAACCATGACGAGAATTTTGAACGAACATATATAAGATGAAAGTTTGTTTAATATTTTTAAGCATAAACATGTGAATGTGTGTACAGCAAATGTTTGCAGATTTTAGAACGAAACACAGAACCAACTCATGGTAATCAGGTTTTTGCTTATTTTGTTTTTTTCCACGAAAATGAAAGATACATGCTGCTTACTATAGTAAAAATCTTAAAGATACAGTTCCTTCTTAATACTTAATGGTATTAATAAAAGTAGTTGACGTTTCGTACTATCACCAATTGCTTCGATTTAATGTACTTGATGGTATTAATAAAAGTAGTTGACGTTTTGTTTTTTTCCACGAAAATGAAAGATCGGTGGAGTATGCAGCAATTAGAACAATGTTTTTCAGTGTGAAGGGAGTGGAGTGGCCAAGACGCGTGTTGCAAAATTATATCCCTGCAACGGCATACCTACCCCTCCTGACACTATCTATGCCTACAATAAATGCTGTGCGTTGCAAAATTGGAGACTGTCGGCAGAGTTTTTTTTTCGAAAATTCCACCAATCTATTAATAATTATCAACAGTAGTACAAAGATAACTAAAAGTAACAAAAATTACAAATAGGTCATTGAACCACCTAGCGACGACTACAGACACTAACACGAGCCGAATGCGCGCCGCCGTCCTCGTCCCTCCATCACCGGAGCCTGGCAAAGCTTGTCGTAGTAGAGCTTGTTGTAGTATATAGACGGGAAGTCGTCGTGCTAAGGCCTCTAAGGACCAGCGCACCAGAGCAGCAACCATCGCCAATAATGACAACCGTAGATCGGAAGAGACTGACTTGAAACCACACAATCGAACACGAAAGACGACCGGATCACGGGAGATCCGCCGGACACATAACTCCACGCGCCCTCCGCCGGCGCTAGATGCACCACCGGAGCGAGGATAGGACGAGAAGGACCTTATTCTGACTTCAGAAAGTAGCTGCCGCCTTACCATTCCGAAAAAGAAACTGAAAACAAACTAAACGAAGAACTGAAACCTTCCCGCCGGCGAGAGGCCGCGGTCCGCCACACCTCCAAGGCCCAAAAGCCATCGGAGGCGGAGCGGACCGGCAGCGTCGCCGGCGAGAGGGACGAAACCCTAGATGGGTTTTAGAGCCGCCTCCCGGTCGCCTTGCTGTCTTGCTGTTTCCCCGTCGGCAGAGTTGCAGGTGCTACCTCATTAAATGCACAGGGCAGGAAAATACATCACTGTTGCTCATATACGTGTTCTATACATTAAAGAATCTGTCTCTGTACTGGAAGGATACGGTCAAATGGATGGCTAGATTGACAGAACGAACGGCTGAGACTAGCACCAGCTGGCGGGTTCACTGAAGCTCATGTGCCATTAGCACTTTTCGTTTGGCTCTGTGCTAACTACAGATTTGCTTCGTTTCAGGTGGTGCTCCACTCAGCTCCAGATTGCGATCGGTGAAAGTGGTGCAGGCTTCGCTTCCTTGCATCCAAGTTTGCTTGGAACTTTACCCTTTTTTTCCAGCAATCTCGTAGTATTCTCGAAAAAAAACTACATATGGTAGTATATCATTAATACAGCCTGTAGTTGTCACCTAGTACCATAAAGTTTTCTTGATGGGCGATGCTACGTGGTTGCTGCGCTACCATGAACTCTTATCTTCTGAATCACAGGTTTTGGGCTAGCTACTATTGATACCTTTTGGGGAAAGTGGCGCAGACTTGGCTTCCATGGCATCCAAGTTTGCTCTACATACAGTTCCACTTTTTTCGTGGTTTCCGCATATACCAATTGATTTCATACCAATCCCCTGGAATCTCCATATGGTAAACTTGTTGGCTCAATCTGCAACTGGCACTTGCTAACATTTAACCGCACGGAATATCCATTAAATTAGTGTACTAGTAACACTTTTTTCGTGAAAGCGGCACCACAACCACTCGTCATCCAAGTTTGATCAGGAATTGTGCCACCACTTCCTCGAAAAGTGGAGAAGAAGAAAGCCTCTTTGCTGGAAAGGAGGTACTACTAGAAAGCAAATGCCGGTGCATGTGCTGTGCATCGTTCCTTGTGGACTACCAGTGCTCAGGTCGGCGTGTGATCTTCATAGTTCAGATCGTGTCCTGTGTGGCTTCGTTTGTTAATTCCGTTCCAGCCTCCGCATTGGCCGCCGGTGAGACTCCACGCTCACGCGGGCTGCCGAAGACCGGTCGGCGTCGCCGGCAGGAGAGTGGGGTCGTCGCAGGTGGCATCTGTCTGGGGAAAGCGATGAGTTCCACCAGTTTTATTTTCTTTGAACACATGGTGGAGCACTTGTTTACCTGGGCTGGGGAAAGAGGTGACGATCGAGACATGTACCAGCCATCCCGTCCCGGTGTGAAGGAATTGAAGCTGCGCAAGTTTCGCAACCGTGCTAGACGGGGCAACTGGCACAGGCAGGAAGCAACCACTTCACTCGTGTATACTTCTATATGTAACATAGCCATTTTCTAATTCGTTCCTCGCAATTCCCAGTCCTGATGTTCTTTTAGAGTGAAATTCTACTTTTTGCTGCTGTCTACGGCTACCACTACTGCTCGTCCTCTTGATTTTTTTCACTTATAGTAATGACATTTAATTGCAAAAACATGAAGAAAAAAAGAGAGTGTGATTTTTTTTAAAAATCAGGTTTTTAAAATTATTCATTTGGATTAATTAGTGTTTAAAAAATCACCCAGATCAAAACAATGTATGTTGATAGATTTATACAAGGTGTTATGAGAGGTCAAAAAATATATAGTATTCATGTATTCCGAGAAAAAACAAAAGAGAAAAAATAAAGAAATGAAAGCCAATCATCAATGTAGCAAAAACATTTGGCATGTAGCAATTTTTTCCGAGTATGTAGCATTGGTGTGCAACATTTTTCATAGTTTGTAGAAGTCGTGAAAAATCTTCACAATCCAGTCTGAATGTAACGTTTTTGTGTACATGGAATTTTCAAAAATGTTACATTGTCTTACGTAAAACATTTTTCTGTGATCCGTAAAACCTTGTTACATGTAGCAGAACACTCGAGGATGTCCGTTTAGGCAAAAAATACCGTACGTAAGAAATCGCAAAAACAAAATGCAGTAAAATGTAAGAACCATGTCCCAGTCTCCAACATAAAACCCAACACATCCAACATTTCTACCTCCAACATAAAACCCAACACATCCTACATTTCTGCCGTGTAGCATTCACACAAAAATCATCGTAGCACTTTGTTGTCAGTACTTATACAACAAAAATGATGCTCACATGTATCAAATCGCAACATCGTATGTAACATCAACGAAATCACAAACCTCCACCATCAGGATCTCGTCGTCCCGAAACTCGCCGACGAAAAATCGAACCCGCTGAAGCCTCGTTCTAGAGAGCCTTGACCCATCGCCTTATGTCCCCTACCTTCCTTTAGAGGAGCACACAAAAATCTCGGGATCGGAGCTCCCTTCATGTCATCCATGGGATGGCGCCTATCTTTTACTTGCTGTCGACCAATTTGAATCGCCAAAGTACCACCAGCACAAGATCAGTCCATGGAACCACCTTATTTTGGCAACTTACTCCCAGGGAAGGAGGGCGCCTATCCTAACCGTCGCATGTTTTTATTCATCCAGCCAACGCAGATCGGAGTGCCGCGAGTTTCCGCAGAGCATGGGACGAAGCTTAGCTCTACACAAGAGGGTCACGGTTGTCATCTATAAGATGGTTCAGCGATGGCGGGTGGTGGTTGGTAGGAGTTGGAAGGGGAGATACGCACTGGGCCGAACAAAAAACATGGGAAGGAGAGTAAAAGCCCGGCCCGATCCTTCCCTAAATTACGCAAAGTGTAAGCCTGAGCCCCGCATGACGTTTGGGCTCGAATTTGAGGCCCAAGTGCGGCCCAAAGTGCAAGCCCGACCTAGCCCGGCTTGGGATTTTTGAGCCGGGTTGGGTCGGGCTGCCCATGCCCAGCTGTACGTCACGCGGATCGCGTCGCGTGAACATAAATTGCTGGGCCTCCATTAAATACCTGCACGACGCCCGCGGCCCGGAGGCCCAACAAGGCGGATTCCCCTGGCCCACTGATCAGGACGACAAGGCAGGCAGGACTCAGGAGAGAAGGGGAAAGCGCAGCGGCAGCGACCAGCGAGTCTTCCGATGCGGCGGTCGCACCAAATCTCCATCTCCTCCTCCTACTAAAATTCCCAACCACCACTCGCCGTCGCCGTCGCCGTCGCCGTCGCCAGCCCGCAACCACCACCCCGACGCCACCGCCGCGATGGGAGGCGGCGACGCGAGCGGCGCGGGCGCGCAGGCGGAGGACACGCAGGAGCAGAAGCGGGCGGCGGCGGCGGCCTACGACTACGAGGGCGACGCGCGCTGGGCCGACTACTGGTCCAACGTCCTCGTGCCGCCCCACCTCGCCGCCAAGCCCGAGGTCGTCGCCCACTTCCGGCGCAAGTTCTACCAGCGCTTCGTCGTGAGTAGACCCGCTCCTCCCCGCTCCGCCCGCCCGCTGCTGCTGCTGCTCAATTGCTCACCCGAATCGGCCGTCCCCCGCCTCCTCCTGCCTAGGATCCGGTAGCGGTAGCGGAATTGAGTGGCTCCCGCTGCTGCTGCTTGCTAGCGCTAGCTGAAACTGGATAGAGTCAGTCAGGTGCTGTCGTTTGGTGCTAGAACCCGTTGATGCTCTCCCTGCTACCGCGTATTGAGCTCCAGCTCCTTGGAGCTTGTATTACTTCGTTACTATGAAAGGCGACTGGCTCAATCCATCCAAACAAACCATCTAAAAGGTTTAGATAGAAACATATTTGACCTGCAACTGTGGGAAAAGGAGTGGGTCGTTCCAGTCGCTCCTGCTTTGCTTGCTCCGCTGCTTAATTGCTCCATGAATTGAGTGCCCTCCGCGCCGTAAGCTAGGATGCGATGCGGTGCTTAAGTCTGTCGGTGCTGGGCCGTTGGCATTCAGTTGATGCCTTCATCATGGCTGGCAGCAGAGTGACTATATCGGCTACTGGAGTGTTCTGTGAAACTCACTTTCCTGCTGATCGTAGTAGCAGAACTGGAGTACTTCCCGTGGGGACCAGACTGTAGTAGTTAATACTCAATACCAATCTACTGGCGTTCCTTGTTTTGGAAGTGGGTAGCGTTTTCAGCTGCTACGTGCTAGCTGATTAGCTAGATGGCAGCACTGTCACTTGCTGCTAGAGCCCTCTGGTGGTAGAAGCATCTTCTTTTCCTGCCACTCTGTGGGGAGAGGAATTTGTATTCTGTATGTAATGATAAATGCTAGTTTGCCACTTAGAACTTGGTCATTTCTGAATCAGCCCTATTAGTCATCTTGCAAAATGCAAATCATGATGTTTTCTAAAACTCTTTGGGTTGCTTTCTTGACTTGGTAGGATCGTGATTTGGTGGTCGAGCCGATGTCATCCACTGGTTCCACTCAGCCGAGCAGGCCAGACGTGAGGTCTTCACCATCAGCATCCAGTGAGGGTGTTAGGGCTCGCAGTACAGGTAAACTATGCTGCGCTTTAACTAGCCATAAGCTTTACCAGCTTCGTGGACTGTGTCTGACTGCTGAGTTCATACCATGTATGCATGTGTAGGTTCTAGTTCCAGGTCGGCTGCCCCACCACCACCACAGGCAAATGCGGCTGCAAATCCATTGCGTTTTGATGCACGGACTATACTTTTTTCCATAAATGCCTGGGTAAGGAAAAAAACCACCTTCTTCTGCATTACATCAATGCATAATTGTGCTATATTCTCTGAAAGGAGTAGGTCTATTGGTTCCACTTGCTCCTATAATCACAATGAACCTTGTGGATAACCTGACAGGGCACAGAATTTTCCTTATCTATAACTTCGTTCTGAAGATCACAGTGGTTTCTCTTAGAAGACTTGCTCATGTTACCCTTGTTCTGACCATCATCTCTAGCTTGTTAGTACTTTCTAATGTATACATGACATATTCAAACTTCTTTATCTCAGGTACTGGTTGTTGCTGGTCTAGGAATGCTTCCGATTTTGCCAAAACATCTTGCAGACAGAGCTTGCAAGCTTTCTTTGCTGGGAACAGTCTTATCCTCAGGATATTCTTTATACAGTACCTATGGGGTAAATATCTGCCTACCTAAACCTTGAATGGTTCATCTTACTTTGGTTGTGTTTCTTGCTCTGATGGCCCTGTTGACTGAATTCTCCTTTTTAATCTGCATGAAGAAACCAAGCGCGTTGAACATGCCTGCAATTCAGGGTTGGTTGCAGTCGGTACTTGGAGCCAAGGACTTTATCCATTTGATGTTCTCTTTGTTGCTCGTCACGTCTCAGCTGCATTTAAAGAGTGAGATACACTTTTTTTTGTCTTGCATGTTCATGATTATGATATCCGTGTGCTGCTTCTACATATGTTTACAAGTTTTGATCTTCCTTTTTTTCGCAGTTTCTGCACTACCTGTGTTCTGCTGGGCACTTGATCATGTTGCCAGATTCCTAAGGCGTAATTTTACCCACTCATCTTTCTATAGGTAATTGAATAATCTCTTAATTCCTATGGCGCAACCAGTCTCCGCTGCCTTGTGGTTAATATTTCCTTTCTATTATCTTCTTAAGGGGATACTTGGAAGAGCCTTGTCTTTGGGTGGAGACAAATAACACCACAGTCAGCCTACTAAGCTCAAATGCTGAACTTGCACTGGGGTTCCTTCTGATTATATCATTGTTCTCGTATGTTGCTCCAACTTCCCCCAGAATTATAAAGACTTTATTTCATCTGGGTAGTCACATCTTATGAGTTACACTTTGTTACCTTGCAGGTGGCGACGCAACATAATTCAGACATTCATGTACTGGAATGTAAGTATTTTCTGCACATGTGGTCTTATTTATTTTCACCCAATGCTTTCATGCATTCACTCCATAGCTGGGTAACGTGAGGCACAGTTTGATGTTTTGCTGCACGCTATGATGATCATAATTTAGTGTACACTAACAAGCAACAGCCATCAATGTCTGCCTAGCACTTCCTTCAACAGTTGCAACTGTGTTGTGGTAATAATTGCTGCTACTTACTGGTTGTTTCCTGGCTTGCTTGCCCGTTATTCAGGTGTTGAAGATGATGTACCGCGCGCCTGCAACATCAAGCTATCACCAGAGCGCGTGGGCGAAAATCGGGCGGACCGTCAACCCGTACATCCACCGCTACGCTCCGTTCCTCGAGACACCCATCTCCGCGGTCCAACGCTGGTGGCTCAGGTAGTGAGACCGAAAGAAATCTGCATCCCAGTGGCAGAAAAAAAAATATTACTAGCACTGACCGCCCCAAGTGGACAGTGGTTTTAAAACTCTATGCTCGAAATTCAGAACTCGAATCATAGCACCCAGCTTCTTCTGTGATGCGGTTGTGCGATGTAATTTTCACGGTTCGACTGGTAGGCTGAACAAGAGATGATCTTTCTACTTTAGCTGTGGATCTTCGTACCTCTGTGGTAATTAGCTTTGGACCCTCGAGTACCTTGAATCACAATGCTGTCATGCTGAAGTCCCTGGCCTTGCTTGATTTGGGTCTCCGCGCTCTGGCTCTGCGACTTCACATTATCTAATCATTTAGTTTCTTGTGTATGGTATAGTGTGTACTGAGTTATGGTGCAATATCCCACAGCTTGAAACATCGGCAGAATTTTTCCACTGTTTATTCATGAATGATATGCCGAAGGTAATGGTTTTGTGCTACAACAAATAGTACATACTAATTATGTGGTGTTTTCAGAAAACTTGTGACCATGTGCTATAATTTCCATCCTATTGTTTTTTAATTTTTAGTTTACACTACAAATTATCTACTTCCTTGGTACCAAAAAACGATGTAATAGATTTGTCTAAATTTGGACAAATCTGTGACATCTTTTTCGGGACGGTGGGAGTATGACTTTTCACTTCAAGCGTACACTATTATTATTTATATATTGCTTACACAGCAAGATTGCTTGCTTCCAAATGCACAGGCCAAAAGTGTACTAGCTGGGCTGGATGAGGAAGCAGGTCTAGCAGATAAATGAGCTGCTGAATTCGCCCCTCTTTTTACATGAATTAAACTGAAAGCAGAAAATCTCCTACTAAGCTCAATAACTTGGAGAATGATACGAATGCTAGCCATATTTTCTTCTCTTGATTCCCTCAGCTTCACCAGAACTTGTGCTGTGATGTCTTAGCAAAACAAGCTCAACGCGTGATGTCTTAGCAAAACAAGCTCAACGCAACAAGAGAGAACAGATACGACACCTATGGAGGTCACCACCACCACATCCGCCGGACCCAAGATTTGCCAAAAATTTTCATCAGAATATTTATCAAATTTGCATCAAAATAGGTTGCTTCTCCACTGGTGAGGGTGTGCCTTCAACAAGGCCATTGCCAGACACAACCATCAAAATAAGCGTGCAAGTGGGGGCGACTGCATAGGAGAAGGGTGAAAACCCAAGGTCTGACCTTAGTTGGTTGTGCCTGGCCTTGTTAAAAACATTGTTTTGAGAGCGAGGATTTTTTTTCAGGGTGAAAATCTAAGATCTATGATCGGGCGATGACGGTGTGTGTGTGTGCACTGTTCTCTTCTTGAAAGCATCGCTTTTGAAGAAGCTGGACTTCAGGTGCTGTCTTGGTGGTGTTAGTACTGCTGTTTCAAGGACTGAATCACTGTAGCGGGATTTTTCTTTTTTGTAATTCTTCTTTCTTTTTTGGCTGTGCATCCGTAGTGCCGCTAGGGTAATACGTTGTTGTAGAGGCTGGGTGTAATTGGTATCTTCGCGATATTAATATATACTCTTTATCGAAAAAATGACCACATCCCCCTCCAATCTCCTGCGTTGCTCCTGCAGCGATGAGCCGATGACCTCGGAAAGTCCAAGCAACAGTGTCAGGTTATGACATGAACCGAAGTTTTGTCCAGATTATGCATTTTGCTGCCATTGTGAGGATAGTGCGTGCAACAGCTCCAAGTTCAGAGCTTCATGAATATCAGTGCAGCACTGACTGATGTTGTTTCTAAAATCTGCCAGCAACTTCAGAGTTGCAAATACTTCAACACAACTAAAAAAGTTCACAACGCAGTTGTTCTCGTAAACTCCAGTTTATTACTTTTACCTCTAACCTAGTTATATCTCAGTTTGCAACAGAACATGCAATATTTGATGCCGGGAGAGTAACTCTTGTATTTTGTACCTTGTAACCTATTTGCGGTTCTGTAAACTTGCTAAACTTCTCCTTAATTAATAGATTGGAGCAAAGCTTTTGCCCCCGTTTCGAAAAAAATGCATTAAAAATAGATCAATGTCTTTTTGAGACATTTGGCTTCAAGCAGCAGCCTGTAGAGATTACATCGCAGAAATGCACATGCAAATATATGAGTAGTTTAGCCAACAATCACCCACATAGTATGTAACAGAAAGATGACTGTCATCTGCCTAAATTACCAAACTTGCACTTCTCATGAATACAAGAGCCCCCAGCTGTCTACAATTTTTTATAAGGATACAATTCCTGTGAAGCATATTTTCTTAGCTTTCTCATAATAAAAAGTTGTCACTTCATGAGCTTGGCAGGATGCACCACCAAGCTAGATTGCTTTTTAAAACCGAAAAACCACTCAAATCTTGGATTCAATTTGGAATAGCCTCACTGAGGTTAACTTCTCAGAAATTACTGAAAATTTGGAGTATATACAAGCTCTGTTACCCATACATACGATACATGGTAAACTTAACCTCAAGGGACACCAACTCGCCAAGGGTCACAATATACTCAAGTGATGAACAACATACAAAGTAAAACCTTAATTCTATAAATTTATGGGGATATTTTATGAGATGCCTAGACAGTGCAAAGTGAGCATCTATGAAACAAAAGAATTCTGATCAGACAAAAAAATGCAACAATAGTTATTATTGAGAGACAAGAGGTAAACCACTGGGCAACCAATGTTTAGAAGGTTTCAAAAGGATCATATTCACTCCATTACCTCGGTTTGAATGCTCGGTAAAATGGCCAGTAGAGAGGGTCTTCGAACATTCTGCATTGTTTGTACAGGCTAATGATTCTTCCGCCGATTCGAGCATGTGAGACCTCTTGTGATTTATAATTGTGTTACTACTTTTGTACTTTAATTCAAGCCTAGGGCTTGTCTCAGGTGTTTCGGTATGGTACTTCCTTTTTCCTAGGACGCCTCACTTTGGCTCTCAGCAGATTTCCAATATTTCCTTCAGATATCAAAGCTTCCGGAGTGGTCAAAGTGAGGTCTGCAACTATAACAAATTTTATCTCTATCATGTTGTCAATGTTCCAATGATTTTTTCTTTGAAACGGTGAACCTGCCCCAGCCTTTGCATCAATGTTCCAATGATGATTTATTTCTGTTGACTTTTATCATGTTCAGCGAAATAATTAAAATAAACCCTTATGTTTCCCCTTCAGAAAAGAAGCATACATGCCTTTCCGGGGAGATATAATACTTCCGGGGATGCCACATATTTTTGCAGTTAGAGATACAAACTCACATAGGAGTACTAAAAGTTGCTGGTTGTTTTTCAAATGTCTAAGGGTATCTCCAGCGGCCCAACGCATTTTGGACGCAAAAAGGTGACCGCGCGCGTTCGTTTGCGTTGGCCGCGGACACGAAATTGGCCTTGGGGCCAAGACCCACCGTTTGCGTCTTGGGGTGCCACCAAAAGCAAGATTCATTTCGATGTCCCCCAATTTTTTCATTTAAATAAAATAATTTACATAGCGTTAAAAATATCAAACATGAAAACATAAAAAAGGGCATGGCTTGCTAAAACCCTAACCCTAGCCTGCTCCTCGCCGTCGCTGGGCATCTGGGTCTTGTTGACAACGTTCGGGAAAGCCCATGGCCAGTTCGGTAGCGGCGGAACATATGTAGGTGCGGTCGGTGGTGGAGGTGGAGGCGGAGAAGCCGCTGGTGCCCACTGGGGCAGACGCAGCGGAGGAGGCGGCACCGAGTACTGCAATGCCAGGTGGAAGGCCTCTTCCTCCGAGAGGCCTTGCGGCATGAGGTCGACGGCTTACCGAGGCATCCACATCGGAGGCCCCGACATCCGATATGAGGATGTCGAGCCTCGTCATCTCGTCCTCAGTCAGCTCCTCCGGCAGCTAGATCTGCCCGCCCTCCTGCTGCGCCATCTCGATCACGTGGAAGACGCTGACGACGTAGTCCTTCCGAGTCATCCCGCGACGGAGGCACGGAGTTGGCGGCGTACGGGGCCGCAGCCTCAACTCCCACCGCGGTCGTGGCAGACGACCGAAGTTGAAGTCCTTGTTGCCGAGGAACCCCGCCCTCCGCCGCTTGTCGAGCACTATGTGGAGGTGGTGGTAGTTGTCCCACATGGGGGATTCGACGGTGAAGTCGGGGTCGTGAAGGAAATCTGGAGGGAGGATGGCGCTCGATCGGAAAGACTTATTATCAGTGCTCAAAGCTCCATGTGTTCTAGGTCTAAGACGGTGTTGGTGTAGCTTCCCCTTATCCTCCCTCTGGCATTCACTTGTCGATTTCTAAATGAGCGGAATTTAGATTCTCTAACTGCTGAAATAGCAATGGTTTTTTGTTCCGCATGGACCCTAGGATTGGTGTGGGATTCTCTTTCCGGTGGAAAATGGCATCAGAAAATGAAACTCAAACCCACTTTTCTAATTGTCTAAGGCTATGAGATCCACTTGCTCTTGGAAAGGAGAAGAGAGAAGTTGCATTTCATCGTAGTATCGGTAATGCCATGCCCAAAAGTATTTCATCGCAATCACACACGAGACTAGCTTGGTTGGTAAAGCTTGTTTGCACCCACTAGCTAACACCTTCTTGTCAGTATGGAATTCTCCATCCTTTCACCTTGCTTTGTAGTCATTTTCTATGAGTAATGGGTCTGAACTGATCAATTGCTCTGTTCCTGATTTGAATCTATGAACAACAGATGGTTACGAAACTTCTGAAACAGAAGCTGCATCAAGTGCAACAACGGGATCCCTTCAAATCTCTGCCCCTGCCTATCCTGCCACATGGATTGAACCATCTAGCAATCAGTTTCCATCTACACTTTCACCCGAAGCCCCTATCCTTGGCAAACAGGACAATATCATGGAACACAATAAGCTCAACTGTAAAAGGATCTATAATGTTGTTGTACTTCCCGCATGCCGCAACAATGAACTTCCCTAATCTCTGGCGACCAACCGTGTACCGGCAATGCCCTGACCCATCAATTGTCTAGAAGCGATAACTTCATTAGAACAATCCTTTTTACAAACATTAACTTTTTCTTTGACCGGAGCAGAAATAGAGGATATTTCGCATGTTTGGAATGGCCCTCCTCCACCTCTCAGGACCTTATTGTTTGGAATGGCCCACCTCCACTTGAAGAAACTGAACCTACCTCGGCTGAAGCTACGGCTAATGATGCCAAAAAGAAATTGTTGCTGAGTGGTGCTACTGGTATGCCCCAAACACACCCGCATTTGTTTCCGGTTCTTCAGAAAGTTCCCCTCACACAGCGTCATGCGGAAATGACAAAATTAATGGATGAAGTGTGGGGGAATCCGGAGACGGAGCAACAAAACCTCGCAACCCTCGAAGAAAATTTCCGAGTCTTCTTTGCTCAGCACAAAGCCGTGCGCCAGGTAATACTAGCCCCCAAGCATTGGATGAGATTTTCCAAGTAGAATGTGTGAGCCGATGCTTCAACTGTATAACTTGATTCAATTCTTGGCGGAAACTTGAAATTTCCAAGCACAAGAAGGATTTTAAATTCGCGTCCAGCCCCCCAGATTTTAAATTTCCAGCTAACTTTTCCTAACTGCTGCACAGAACACCCGTCAGCTGCATGAAGACCTGAAGACGCTGGTGCTGGAGCAGAAGGCGGAGATCGAGAGGCTGTACAAGAAGGAGGCGGATGATCAGCAGGCTATTTCGCTCCTTGAAACTCGTTTAAAAAATAACGAGGGTACGTTTTCCGCCTTGCTCCTCAACGCACTCTTCACTATTGAACATACCTTATTTACTTTGAACTTGCTTTCCGCCTTACAGAAAAATTTGCTAAACTTCCTTCCATCGATGACATCGCCGCCGAACTCGAAGTGCTTAAATCCGAGCACACCTCCCTCCAGCAATCCCTCAAGGAGTCTCATGAAAGAGAGACAAAGACCAAAAGGGAGCTAGAGGAGAAACATGCTCAAGCTATGGCGGAGATGGCCGAGAAGCTCAAGACCAGCCAGCAAAGAGTTAAGACTTTGGTGTCTAAGGCAAAGGCTTACGAGGCGGAGTCAACAGATATTGACGAGCTGATTTTCCGTAAGGACTTCATTTTTTCCGGCATGTCCTTTGTAACCGCTTATTTCCGACTCCAAACCTGACCACGTGGTACCAGCGTGTCTTGGATATGAGTGGAATGATGAATCCGGCTGCACTAGGACTGAGGCCTATGAGGAAGCCAAGAACTCCATTGAAGATCTCATCGAGGCATGTCGCGGCATCGCCACGAAGCTTTCCTTGAAGAAAGCCCGCACTTCAGTCATTGACAAGATGACCAAGCTAATGCTGTTAGTGCCGGAGCTGATCGAGGATTGGCAAGAGTCCTCTGCACGCGGAGCTGCCACCACTGTCTTGGCCATGTGCAAGGCTCACTTTCCTACCATGGATTTCGCGACGATTGCGCGCGGAGTCCCCAAGGGCACCAACGTCAAGAAGGCTCTCGCGGAGACCGAAGGCTTCGACACGCTCTTTGCCCAGCGGGTGAATCACTCCGCGTGGTATAAGAAGCATGCTGCTCCGCCTGGTTTCTCCGACGACGAGGATGACGAGGAGGGCTCCAGGTCCAGCGCGCATCGCTCAGATGACAACTCCGGCGAAGGCTCCGGCAAGGACGGCACGTATCAAGCCTCGGAGGATAATGCAGAATCCTCCGAGTAACTCCTGAAAAAACAATGAGACGCATCATTTTGGCCCCCTTGTGGGTTTGTAATATAACTTAAATATTCTTAAGTAGCTAGGATGAAACAAATGCATGTGGGCGGAAAATACTTATCCTGCGATCCGTTTTAATTATGAATGCATGTTTCGTTTGTTTGGAAAGCAAGTGCTAGTTTCTAAGTTTTCCGGCTTGCTTATTTGACCTTCCACGAGCCAGAAGACATTTAGCTGGAGAAAACTCGCCGACGGCGACGAAGCCCAATGGCGATCCGTCAATAATCGCGGAAACAAGCCCCCAACAGAGGTGCTGGAAGTCGCTACCAGGAATCCATAAGCTCGCAACAGAAAACTCATCCACCAGAAAACTTAAGCTTACGTCCTAAAGGACGATTTTGAAAATCACAACTTTCATACATGCCTAGGCGGAAACATCCAGCTCTGCGGTTTTAGTTGGAAAATATACATGATCCAAAAATGAACAATTAAAGGAGGTAAAAGACTCAAAGAGTGAACCATATGCTTTATTTCATTGATCATGTATCATAAATATTACAGAGTATGTAATGTAAAGATTGCTAAGTGTGAAAAGAACGTAGCTGTGCTATGTTCCAGGGACGGTCTGTTTCATCGTAGATGTCACCCGGATCCTCCCTCTTGCGTTTCCGGTACCAATTGTCACGTCTATCTTTTAATTCACGGAAATCAATGAGGTAGTACGATCCGTTGTGCAACACTTTACTGATGACGAAAGATCCTTCCCATGGAGATTGCAACTTATGCTCTTTCACCTGTCGAAGGCGGAGGACCAAGTCACCTTCCTTAAACGAGCGGTTCCGAACTCGACGACTATGGTAGCGTCGGAGTTTCTGCTGGTAAATGGTGGAACGTTGGTCAGCTAGATTCTGAGCCTCTTCGATCAGGTCCACAGATAGCTGTCGAGCCTCGTCAGCAGTTTCTTCATTGTAGGCGGAAACTCGCGGGGAATCATGGATGATGTCGGAGGGGAGCACAGCTTTAGATCCGTATACTAGGAAGAACGGAGTAAATCCGGTTGACCTGTTAGGGGTAGTTCGTAAACTCCACAAAACAGAATCTAACTCTTCAGCCCAGGCTCCGACTGCACGGCGCAGCGGTTCTTCAAGGCGAGGTTTGACTCCGACTAGTATGAGGCCGTTGGCTCGCTCGACCTGTCCATTTGATTGTGGATGAGCCACAGATGCAAGGTCAAGCCGGATCCCTACGTCATTGCAATAATCCTTTAATTCTCCCTGAGCGAAGTTCGTGCCATTGTCTGTGATTATACTGTGTGGGATGCCGTATCTCACTACGAGGCTACAAACGAATTTTAGTGCCATAGCACCATCGGCTTTTCTCACTGGCTTTGCCTCGATCCACTTACTGAACTTGTCAATAGCGACCAAGAGGTACTCAAAACCGCCAAGAGATGATTTCTTTAATTTTCCGACCATGTCAAGCCCCCAGACCGCGAACGGCCAAGTGATAGGGATGGTCTTCAGCTCCTGAGCCGGAGTGTTTGGTTGAGTAGCATAGTACTAACAACCTCGATACGTTTTCACTATTTTCTCAGCATCTTCTTTAGCTGTTAGCCAGTAAAAACCGTGCCGGAAAGCTTTTGCAACGAGGGACCTGGGAGCGGCGTGATGCCCGCAATCCCCTGCATAGATCTCTCTGAGGATTTCGATGCCATCTTGATTTGAGACGCATTTCAGAAATACCCCGTTTGCGCTTCGTTTATAGAGTTGTCCATCAACTATTGTGTAGGATCTTGCTCGTCTGATGATCTGTCGTGCGAGGGCTTCATCCTCCGGCAACTTTTGATCAATGAGGTAGTCCAGGAAAGGCTGTGTCCAGGCCGGAATGATAACCATCACCTCCTTAGCAGGAGATACTGCCACATCTGGGTTTTCCGGGTTAGCGCCCTTTACTAAGGGTATCCGTAAGTGCTCAAGGAAAATTCCAGGCGGAATGGGTTTCCTGCCGGATCTGAGCTTGGATAGCATATCTTCCGCTGTGTTGTCATCTCTCCTGACGTACTTGAGTTCGTATCCGAGAAAGCACTTGGCGATTTCGTCAACTTCATCTCGGTAAGCCGCCATAATGGAGTTTCTGGCGTTCCAGGTTCCGGCTACTTGTTGTGCCACCAGGTCGGAATCTCCACAGCATATGATGTGCTTGATCCCAATCTCCTTAGCGATACGCAGACCGTGTAGTAGAGCCTCATATTCCGCCATGTTATTTGTAGCTTCGAAGTGAATCTGCAGGACATACTGCAACTCCTCTCCGGTAGGTGACTTCAGGGTAATTCCAGCCCCCGAGCCTTGATGTTGCTTGGATCCGTCAAAGTGCATGATCCAAGGTTCTGGTTCCGGCACAGGTGTGCCCTCCGGCGCTTCAGTCCAATCGACGAAAAAATCAGCCAAAATCTGAGATTTGATTGAAGTTCTGGCTTGGTAGTTGATGTCGAAGGCGGAAAGTTCTATTCCCCACTTCGCTACACGTGAAGAAGATATGCCCTAGAGGCAATAATAAAGTGGTTATTATTTATATCTTTATGTTTATGATAAATGTTTATATATCATGCTAGAATTGTATTAACCGAAACATTAGTACATGTGTGATATGTAGACAAACAAGAAGTCCCTAGTATGCCTCTTAAACTAGCTTGTTGATTAATGGATGATTAGTTTCATAATCATGAACATTGGATGTTATTAATAACAAGGTTATGTCATTGTGTGAATGATATAATGGACACACCCAATTAAGCGTAGCATAAGATCTCGTCATTAAGTTATTTGCTATAAGCTTTCGATACATAGTTACCTAGTCCTTATGACCATGAGATCATGTAAATCACTTATACCGGAAAGGTACTTTGATTACACCAAACACCACTGCGTAAATGGGTGGCTATAAAGGTGGGATTAAGTATCCGGAAAGTATGAGTTGAGGCATATGGATCAACAGTGGGATTTGTCCATCCCGATGACGGATAGATATACTCTGGGCCCTCTCGGTGGAATGTCGTCTAATGTCTTGCAAGCATATGAATGAGTTCATAAGAGACCACATACCACGGTACGAGTAAAGAGTACTTGTCAGGAGACGAGGTTGAACAAGGTATAGAGTGATACCGAAGATCGAACCTCGGACAAGTAAAATATCGCGAGACAAAGGGAATTGGTAATATATGTGTATGGTTCATTCGATCACTAAAGTCATCGTTGAATATGTGGGAGCCATTATGGATCTCCAGATCCCGCTATTGGTTATTGGTCGGAGTGAGTACTCAACCATGTCCGCATAGTTCTCGAACCGTAGGGTGACACACTTAAAGTTGGATGTTGAAATGGTAGCACTTGAATTATGGAATGGAGTTCGAATATTTGTTCGGAGTCCCGGATGAGATCCCGGACATCACGAGGAGTTCCGGAATGGTCCGGAGAATAAGATTCATATATAGGATGTCATTTTATGTGAAATAAAATGTCGCGGAAGGTTCTATGGAAGGTTCTAGATGGTTCTAGAAAAGTCCGGAAGAAACCACCAAGGAAGGTGGAGTCCACATGGGACTCCACCACCATGGCCGGCCAGCCCTAGATGGGGTGGAGTCCCAAGTGGACTCCACCATAGGGGGCCGGCAGCCCCCACTTGGGAGGTGGGAATCCCTCCTTTGGGTGGGAGTGCTTGTTTGGCTAGGTTTCCCCTCCTATGGAAGGTTTTGGTTGCGGGTCTTATTCGAGGTGTTGGACTCCAAAACTTGGGATCGGCCTATGTAATTTGGGGACAAGGGAGGGGGCCGGCCACCCCAAGACCACAAGCTGGCCGCCCCCATAGAGTGGCCGGCCACCCTCCCAAACCCTAGCCAAGCTCCTCCACTCCATATTGCCCGCATTGCTTAGCGAAGCTCCGCCGACTTCTACACCGCCACCGACACCACGCCGTCGTCTTTGTCGGATTCAAGAGGAGCTACTACTTCCGCTGCCCGCTGGAACGGGGAGGTGGATGTCGTCTTCATCAACAACCGAACGTGTGACCGAGTACGGAGGTGCTGCCCGTTCGTGGCACCGGAACCGATCGTGATCAAGATCTTCTACGCGCTTTTGCAAGCGGCAAGGGATCGTCTACCGCAGCAACAAGAGCCTCATCTTGTAGGCTTTGGAATCTCTTCAAGGGTGAGACTCGATACCCCCCTCGTTGCTACCGTCTTCTAGATTGCATCTTGGCTTGGATTGCGTGTTCGCCGTAGGAAAATTTTTGTTTTCTATGCAACGTTATCCTACAAAGGGTATCGCAGCCGTGTCGATGCATAGATGGTTGCACGAGTAGAACACAATGGTTTGTGGGCGTTGATGCTCTTGTTATCTTTAGTTTGAGTACTTTGCATCTTTATGGCATAGTGGGATGAAGCGGCTCGGACTAACTTTACATGACCGCGTTCATGAGACTTGTTCCTCGTTCGACATGCAACTTGTATTGCATAAGAGGCTTTATGGTGTCTGTCTCTCCTACTATAGTAGAGATTCAATTTACTCTTCTATTGAAAACATTAGTATCAACGTTGTGGTTCATGTTCGTAGGTAGATTAGATCTCTCTCGAAAACCCTAAACCACGTAAAATATGCAAACCAAATTAGAGACGTCTAACTTGTTTTTGCAGGGTTTGGTGATGTGATATGGCCATAATGTGATGATGAATATGTATGAGATGATCATTATTGTATTGTGGCAACCGGCAGGAGCCTTATGGTTGTCTTTATATTTCATGTTGAGTAGTATTTCAAAGTAGTTGTAATAGTTGCTACATGGAGGACAATCATGAAGACGGCGCCATTGACCTTGGTGCTACGCCGACGATGATGGAGATCATGCCCGAAGATGATGGAGATCATGTCCGTGCTTTGGAGATGAAGATCAAAGGCGCAAAGACAAAAGGGCCATATCATATCACATATAAACTGCATGTGATGTTAATCCTTTTATGCATCTTATTTTGCTTAGATCGCGACGGTAGCATTATAAGATGATCCCTCACTAAAATCTCAAGATAATAAAGTGTTCATCCTTAGTAGCACCGTTGCCAAGACTTGTCGTTTCAAGCATCTCGTGATGATCGGGTGTGATAGAATCAACAAGTGCATACAACGGGTGCAAGACAGTTTTGCACATGCGGATACTAAGGTGGCCTTGACGAGCCTAGCATGTACGAGACATGGTCTCGGAACACGTGATACCGAAAGGTAGAGCATGAATCATATGGTTGATATGATGAACACTTTGAGTGTTCGCCATTGAAATCACACCTTGTCTCGTGATGATCGGACAAAGGTGCGGTGGATTTGGTTCGTGTGATCACTAAGACAATGCGAGGGATATTGTTTTGAGTGGGAGTTCACCTAGGGTTTTAATTATGTTGAATTAAAATTTGAACTCAATTTGTCATAAACTTAGTCTAAACTATTGCAAATATATGTTGTAGAGATGGCGTCCCCAATCAATTTTAATCAGTTCCTAGAGAAAGAGAAACTTAAGAGCAACGGTAGCAACTTCACCGATTGGTTCCGTCATGTGAGGATCTTCCTCTCTCGGCGGAAATCTGCAATTTGTGCTTGATGCACCGCTAGGTGACCCTCCCAGAAGATGAATCCGATGAAGTAAAAGCTGTTTACGCAACTCGGAAAACTCGGTACTCTCAAGTTCAGTGTGCCATCCTGTGCAGTCTGGAATCCGATCTTCAAAAACGTTTTGAGCACCATGATCCTCATGAGTTGATGAATGAGCTGAAAGCTATATTCGAGACTCATGCGGCGATGGAATGCTATGAAGCATCGAAACATTTCTTCACTGTATGATGGAAGAAGGCAGCTCCGTTAGTGAGCACATGCTCGCCATGACCGGCATGCGAAGAAACTCGATGACTTGGGAATAGTGATTCCTAACAGATCGGGGATTAATCGTGTCCTTCAATCACCGCCACCAAGTTACAAGAACTTTGTGATGAACTACAATATGCGAACATGAACAAGGAGTTACTCGAACTCTTTGGCATGCTAAAAGTCTTGAGATTGAGATCAAGAAAGAGCACCAAGTGTTGATGGTCAACAAGACCACCGGTTTCAAGAAACAGGCAAGTCTAAGGGAAAATTCAAGAAGGGTGGCAAGAAAGCTGCCACGCCTCCTTTGAAACCTAAGAACGGCCCTAAGCCCGATGCTGAGTGCTATTCTTGCAAGGAGAAGGGACACTGGAAGCGTAATTGCTCCAAGTATCTCGGCTGATACGAAGAAGCGGCCTTGTCAAGAAGAAGAAAGAAGGTATATCCGATATACATGTTATAGATGTTTATCTCACTGGTTCTCGTTCTAGTACTGGGTATTTGATACGGGTTCGGTTGCTCATATTTGTAACTCGAAACAGAACTAAAGAATAAACGAAGACTACTGAAAGATGAAGTGACGATGCGCGTTGGAAATGGATCCAAAGTCGATGTGATCGCTGTCGGCACACTTCCTCTACATCTACATTCGGGAGTAGTTTTAAGCCTAAATAATTGCTATTTTGTACTGCGTTGAGCATGAACATTATATCTGGATCTTGTTTAATGCAAGACGGTTATTCATTCAAGTCTGAGAATAATGGTTGTTCTATTTTTATGAATAATATCTTTTATGGTCGAGCACCACAAAAGAATGGCTTATTTCTATTAGATCTCGATAGTAGTGATACGCATATACATAACATTGATGCTAAGCGAATTAAACTTAATGATAATTCTACTTATATGTGGCACTGCTGCCTTGGTCATATTGGAGTGAAACGCATGAAGAAACTCCATGCGATGGATTACTTGAATCACTTGACTTTGAGTCACTTGATAGATGCGAAGCATGTCTAATGGGAAAAATGACTAAGACTCCATTTTACTGGTATGATGGAGCGAGCTGCTTGACTTATTGGAAATCATACATACCGATGTATGTGGACCAATGAGTGTAGCATCGCGCGGTGGTTATCGTTATGTTCTAACCTTCACAGATGATCTGAGTAGATATGGGTATATCTATTTCATGAAACATAAATCCGAAACTTTCGAGAAGTTTAAGGAATTTCAAAGTGAAGTAGAAAATCAACGTAACAAGAAGATCAAATTTCTACGATCTGATCGTGGAGGTGAATATCTGAGTTATGAATTTGGCATGCATTTAAAGAAATGCGGAATACTTTCACAATTGACACCGTCGGGAACACCACAACGAAATGGTGTGTCCGAACGTCGTAATCGAACTCTCTTAGATATGGTTCGTAGTATGATGTCTCTTACTGATTTGCCGTTATCATTTTGGAGTTATGCATTAGAGACAGCCGCATTCACTTTAAATAGAGCACCATCAAAATCCGTAGAAACAACACCGTATGAATTATGGTTTAATAAGAAACCTAAGCTGTCATTCCTGAAAGTTTGGGGTTGCGAAGCCTATGTAAAGAAGTTACAACCGGACAAGCTAGAACCCAAAGCGGAGAAATGCGTCTTCATAGGATACCCTAAGGAAACTATAGGGTACACTTTCTATCACAAATCCGAAGGCAAAATCTTTGTTGCTAAGAACGGAACCTTTCTTGAGAAAGAATTTCTCACTAAAGAAGTGACTGGAAGAAAAGTAGAACTCGATGAGATTGATGAATCTATACTCGTTGATCGCAGTAGCGCGATGCTTAGAAGTTGTACCTGTACCGCCTACACCGACAACGAGAGGAAGCTAATGATAATGATCATGAAACTTCAAACGAGGAAACTATCGAACCTCGCAGATCGACAAGGGAACGTGCCACTCCCGATTGGTATGATCCTTGTCTAAATGTCATGATTGTAGATAACAATGATGAGGACCCTGCGACGTATGAAGAAGCGATGATGAGCCCAGATTCCAACAAATGGCAAGAAGCCATGAAATCCGAAATGGGATCCATGTATGATAACAAAGTATGGACTTTGGTAAACTTACCTGATAGCCGAAAGGCTGTCAAGAATAAATGGATCTTCAAGAGAAAAACAGATGCTGATGGTAATATTACTGTCTATAAAGCTCGACTTGTCGCAAAGGGTTTCCGACAAATTCAAGGAGTTGACTACGATGAGACTTTCTCACCTGTAGCGAAGCTAAAATCTGTGAGGATTTTGTTAGCAATAGCTGCATTTTTCGATTATGAGATTTGGCGTATGGATGTCAAAACGGCGTTCCTTAATGGAGACATTGAGGAAGAGTTGTATATGGTACAACCCAAAGGTTTTGTCGATCCTAAAAATGCGACAAAGTATGCAAACTTCAGCGTTCAATCTATGGATCGAAGCAAGCATCAAGAAGTTGGAACCGACGCTTTGATAAGGTGATCAAAGACTTCGGGTTTATACAAGGTCATGGAGAGGCCTGTATTTACAAGAAAGTGAGTGGGAGCTCTGTAGCATTCCTGATATTATATGTAGATGACATATTATTGATCGGGAATGATATAGAACTATTAAGCAGTGTTAAGGGTTATTTGAATAATAGTTTTTCAATGAAAGACCTTGGTGAAGCATCGTATATATTAGGCATCAAGATTTATAGAGATAGATCAAGACGCCTAATAGGGCTATCACTGAGTACATTTCTGGACAAGATTCTCAAGAAGTTTAGAATGGACGAAAGTAAGAAAGGGTTCTTACCTATGTTACCGAGGCAAGGTATTGAGTAAAACTCAAGGACCGGCTACGGCAGAAGAAAGAGAAAGGATGAGTAACATCCCCTATGCCTCGGCGATAGGATCTATCATGTATGCCATGCTATGTACTAGACCGGATATAGCACATGCTTTGTTAGTTTGACTAGCGAGATATCAAAGTGATCCAGGAATGGAACATCGGACAGCGGTCAAGAATATCCGAAGTACTTGAAAAGAACTAAGGATATGTTTCTTTGTTATGGAGGTGACCAAGAGCTCGTTGTAAACGGTTACACCGATGCAAGTTGGAACACCGATCCCGATGACTCTAAGTCACAATGCAGGTACGTGTTTATATTGAATGGTGCTGCAGTAAGCTGGGCAAGCTCGAAGCGGTGCACGGTGGTGAAGTCTTCAACAGAATCGAGTACATAGCGGCTTCGGAGGCTTCATCGAAGCGGTATGGATGAAGAGGTTCATTGTAGAGCTCGGTGTGGTTCCTAGTGCATTGGACCCATTAATCATTTTCTTGTGATAACATGGGTGCCATCGCCAATGCACAAGAGCCAAGGTCACACAAGAGGCTGAAGCAGATCAAGCTGCGTTACCACTCGAATCGCGAGTACATCGAAGATGGAGAAGTAAAGATTTGCAAAGTACACACTGATCTGAATGTAGCAGATCCGTTGACTAAAGCTCTCCCTAGGGCAAAGCATGACCAACACCAGAATGCCATGGGTGTTAGGTATATTACAATGTAATCTAGATTATTGACTCTAGTGCAAGTGGGAGACTGAAGGAGATATGCCCTAGAGGCAATAATAAAGTGGTTATTATTTATATCTTTATGTTTATGATAAATGTTTATATATCATGCTAGAATTGTATTAACCGAAACATTAGTACATGTGTGATATGTAGACAAACAAGAAGTCCCTAGTATGCCTCTTAAACTAGCTTGTTGATTAATGGATGATTAGTTTCATAATCATGAACATTGGATGTTATTAATAACAAGGTTATGTCATTGTGTGAATGATATAATGGACACACCCAATTAAGCGTAGCATAAGATCTCGTCATTAAGTTATTTGCTATAAGCTTTCGATACATAGTTACCTAGTCCTTATGACCATGAGATCATGTAAATCACTTATACCGGAAAGGTACTTTGATTACACCAAACACCACTGCGTAAATGGGTGGCTATAAAGGTGGGATTAAGTATCAGGAAACTATGAGTTGAGCCATATGGATCAACAAAGTGGGATTTGTCCATCCCGATGACGGATAGATATACTCTCTGGGCCCTCTCGGTGGAATGTCGTCTAATGTCTTGCAAGCATATGAATGAGTTCATAAGAGACCACATACCACGGTACGAGTAAAGAGTACTTGTCAGGAGACGAGGTTGAACAAGGTATAGAGTGATACCGAAGATCGAACCTCGGACAAGTAAAATATCGCGAGACAAAGGGAATTGGTAATATATGTGTATGGTTCATTCGATCACTAAAGTCATCGTTGAATATGTGGGAGCCATTATGGTTCTCCTTATCCCGCTATTGGTTATTGGTCGGATTGTGTACTCTACGTTGTCCGCATAGTTATCGTACCGTTGGGTGTCACACTTTAAGTTGGATGTTGAATTGGTAGCACTTGGATTATGGAATGGAGTTCGAATATTTGTTCTGAGTCCCGGATGAGATCCCGGACATCACGAGGAGTTCCGGAATGGTCCTGAGAATAAGATTCATATATAGGATGTCATTTTATGTGAAATAAAATGTCGCGGAAGGTTCTATGGAAGGTTCTAGAAGGTTCTAGAAAAGTCCGGAAGAAACCACCAAGGAAGGTGGAGTCCACATGGGACTCCACCACCATGGCCGGCCAGCCCTAGATGGGGTGGAGTCCCAAGTGGACTCCACCATAGGGGGCCGGCCACCCCCCACATGGGAGGTGGGAATCCCACCTTTGGGTGGGAGTCCTAGTTGGGCTAGGTTTCCCCCTCCTATGGAAGGTTTTGGTTTCGGGTCTTATTCGAAGACTTGGACACCAACACTTGGGATCCACCTATATAATGAGGGGCCAAGGGAGGGGGCCGGCCACCCCAAGACCACAAGCTGGCCGCCCCCCATAGAGTGGCCGGCCACCCCCTCCCAAACCCTAGCCAAGCTCCTCCACTCCATATTGCCCGCATTGCTTAGCGAAGCTCCGCCGGACTTCTACACCGCCACCGACACCACGCCGTCGTGCTGTCGGATTCAAGAGGAGCTACTACTTCCGCTGCCCGCTGGAACGGGGAGGTGGACGTCGTCTTCATCAACAACCGAACGTGTGACCGAGTACGGAGGTGCTGCCCGTTCGTGGCACCGGAACCGATCGTGATCAAGATCTTCTACGCGCTTTTGCAAGCGGCAAGTGATCGTCTACCGCAGCAACAAGAGCCTCATCTTGTAGGCTTTGGAATCTCTTCAAGGGTGAGACTCGATACCCCCCTCGTTGCTACCGTCTTCTAGATTGCATCTTGGCTTGGATTGCGTGTTCGCCGTAGGAAATTTTTTGTTTTCTATGCAACGTTATCCTACAACACGCCCTGTTGCGTAGGAGTTGTTGATGATCATCGACAATGGAGCTTTGCTCACAACTATCATGGGATGCTCTTGGAAGTAGTGTCTCAGCTTCCGGCTGCCTAGGAACACTCCATAGGCCAGCTTCTGAAAGTGAGGGTATCTTTGCTTGGATTCCGTCAGGACCTCGCTGATGTAATAGACTGGTCTCTGGACTCCGTACTCATATCCTTCTTCCTTCGCTTCACCACGATGACGAGACTGATAACCTTATTGGAAGCTGCCAGGTAGAGGAGCATAGGCTCTGACTCTTCCGGAGATGCCAATATAGGTAGGGAGGAGAGAATTTCCTTCAACCCCTGAAGTGCTGCGTCTGTTGCGTCGTCCCAGACAAATTTGTCTGTTTTCTTCAGCAGTTTGTACAAAGGTAGTGCCTTCTCGCCATGACGGCTAACAAATCTACTGATTGCAGCAACGCAACCAGTTAATCGTTGCACATCTTTGAGACAAGTTGGCCTCTTAATGTTCAGGATAGCCTTGATTTTTTCTGGGTTTACTTCAATGCCTCTGTGAGACACAATGAAGCCAAGGAGTTTTCCGGCTGGAACGCCAAAGACGCATTTTAGCGGATTCAATATCATCTTGTACTGTCGGAGATTATCGAAGGTTTCCTGGAGATCGTGATCAAGTCGGATCCTTTCCGGGTCATGACCGCGATGTCGTCGACGTAGGCGTGCACGTTCCGGCCAATTTGGTCCTTCAGGCATCGCTGCATCGTACGTTGGTAGGTGGCACCTGCATTTTTCAAACCAAAAGGCATGGTGACATAGCAGTAAGTGCCAAAATGTGTGATGAACGAGGTCTCCTTTTGGTCGGACTTCTTCATCCGGATCTGATGATACCCGGAATATGCGTCAAGAAAACACAGAAGTTCCGCCCCCGCCGTCGAATCAATGACTTGGTCAATGCGCGGCAAGGGGAACGGATCCTTCGGACAATGCTTATTCAAGCCGGAGTAATCGATGCACATTCTTAGTATTTCAGAATTCTTTTTGGGTACAAGGACAGGATTTGCGACCCAATCAGTATGGATAACTTCTACTACAAAATCTGCCTCTAGTAACTTTGCTAATTCCATCCCTATGGCGCAGCGCTTCTTGTCTCCAAAGCGTCGCATAGCTTGTTTTACCGGTTTTGCACCCGGATTTATGTTGAGGTAGTGCTCGGCGAGTTCTCTTGGTACTCCAGACATGTCAGAAGGTTGCCATGTGAAGATATCCATGTTAGCTCGGAGGAACTCGACGAGCGCGCCTTCCTATTTGGGGTCCAGGCCAGCTCCGACAGACACCTGCTTGGAATTGTCGCCTTCCACGAGGTCAACTTTCTTGGTGTCTATCGCGGCCTTGAACGAGTTCTTCTGTTCGGATATCTGCTTCTTGGTGGTATGCATCTCTTTCGGATCCACCGCGGTCCTGTAGCCTTGCAGCTCCTCTCCAGATATCACCGATTCTGCAAAGGCGGCTTCGCCCTCCTCGCAGTCTCGAGCTTTCTTGTAGTCTCCGGATACGGTGATCATACCGTTAAGACCGGAATCTTGAGCTTGTTGTAGATGTAACACGCCCTTGCGTGAAACTTGTGGTAGGTGGGCCTGCCGAAAATGACGTGGTAGGAGCTCTTGAAGGGCACAACTTCGAACGTGATCATCTCTTCGCGGAAATTATTAACATCGCCGAAGGCCACGGGAAGTTTGATGCTGCCCAGAGAGTTAGCCTTTTCACCCGGAACCACACCATGGAATTCTGTGGTGCTGTGCTTGAGTTGTTCCTTGGTAAGGTTCATCTTTTCCAGAGTCTCCAGGTACATGATGTTCAGGCTGGCTCCGCCGTCCATGAGGCACTTGGAGAATTCATACCCGTCGATGCGGGGACTCAACCAAAGCGTAGCACTCTTTGGGGATGACAGCGGGATGATCCGACCTGTCGAAGGTGCACGGATTTTTCGACCACTTGACGTACTGTGGCACAGCCGGAAGCGTGGCGTTCAGGATCCGGAGGGCCGATTTCTTGGCCCGGACCGTTGGGGTTCCAAGGAAGGTGTGGTATGCACCAGCACTCTTTTTGACGAAGGGGTTGGATTTGTTAGCTGCGGAAGCCTCTTTGGGATCCGGCGAAGCGTCATCCTCATCCATCGCCTCGGAACTATCCTCGTCCTTCTCCTTGTTCTTGCCCTTGCCTTCTTTGCCGCGCGGGCGGTGTTTCCGAGCACGCTTGTATCCTGCTTCCGGGTCAGTTTTGAGATCATTGACCCACTTATAGTTGCGATTGGTGTGGGAGGACTTGCCAGTAGCCGGATCAATATGGGCTAAACATGGCATATCCCTGTACTCTTCGTAGGTCTGGGGAGCGCGGGTTCCGGCAACGGTGACCTCGTCAGCGCGCTGCTGGCCCCTGCCGGCTCCGCCACCACGGCCGCGGCCTCTTCCGCCTCCTTGACCTCCGCGCTGGAACGTCATGACGACCATGTCGGATCCGCCGCTCTTCTGGTCGTCGGAGGGGTTCTTCAGCTTGTTGTTGTTGCTGCCGTTATCGCGGTTCTTCTTTTGCTGGTGCAGGGGTATGGCTGTGGCTGCGAGCTCTCCACCTGCGTCATCATCAGCGGCGGTGTGATTGCTGGAGATGGTGATCATGTCATCCAAGGTAAGATTGTTCTCGTTGATCAGACAAGTCAACTTGTGCCTAAGCAGCCGTCCCCTCAGCAAGCCACCTATGAAAGTGTGCATAGCTGTGCGATGATCTACGTTCTTGCACTCGTTTCGGGTTGCTAGCCATCGGGTGAGAAAATTCCGTGAGGTTTCACCCTTCTTCTGGATACATGCATGCAGGTCGCTTGTTGTGGCAGGTCTCTTGTAGGTGCCCCTGAAGTGTTTCTCGAAGGCGATCTTCAGGTCGAACCAGCAAAAGATGGAGTTTTCCGGGAGGTCACTGAGCCAGGTACGGGCTGGACCAATAAGGTACAGCTGAAGCATGTGGCAGGCTATTTTCTGGTTCCCTCCGGCAAATCTAACTGCATTGAAGTAGTCCTCGATCTAGGTATCGGGCCTTTCACTGTCATCATAGTGCTTCAGATTTCCGGGTAGCTTAAGGTTCAAGCCTTTCGGTGTTGGTTCCTCTCGGATCATCCTGCCAAAGCATTTTGGGCCAATGTATTCAGATCTGTATTCGTTGAGATGTTCCCGTGCGTCGGGCGGGCCATTGCGAGGAGATTTTGAACGGGAGCGAGATCTCCGGCCTCCGCCTCCACCTCCTCCACTAGGTGGTGGGGAGGGAGATCTGCGAGGGGGCCGGTGGGACCTTTTGCTTCCGCCTTCAGATTCTCCGCGCCCTTCTTGTTGCTGGCTCCGGCTTCGGTGGCTACCTTCTCCATGATGGCGGTCGCCTCCCTCGTTCCGGCTTCTGCGGGGCTCATGCTCGCGTTCTTCATTCCTGCTCCGACGAGGTTCCGGCGTGCGCTCCGTGTTCCTATTCCTCAGAGGTACCACGTTGTCGCGGATATTAATTCCACCAGGCCCATGGGGTCTGATGTTTCCGGCTGGACTACGACGGCGAGGTGGCGGAGGAGGACGCGGGATCCGGGGCGGAGGTGACGGGTTCCGGGACTTGTCCTTGCCAGTGTACATCGGATCCTTTCCCTTCTTTGGGTCCGTCGGAGGTGTTTTCGAGGGCACGGGGATCGGATTTGGATGTTCCCTGGTTCTCCTTCTGCGCTCCGTGGATCCGGTGAGCGATTCATCATCACGATGCTCCCTTCCGGAGGCGTCCTTCTGCGCGGTGGATACACATAGTTCCGGGTTGGATTCCAACCTGCGCGAAGTGTCTGCCTTACTATGTTGCTTCATTGCTGAAGCTACGAGTGTGCGGAGGTGGTTGATGTCGATTTCCTCATCTTTTTTGGCCAAAAGCTCCGCAGCCTTCTTCATATTATCCTTTGGAGTTGCGAGCGGCTGTTGATCGGTGGGGGTAACGAAATTAATCTTCCGGGGGCCAATGGCTTCCCGTTGGATCCTGTCTGCTTCCTTGTGGGCGTCGCCCATCATGGATTCCCACTACTCTCGGAGTTTTTTGGCCTTCTGCAGGGAGTCTACAGCTTCGCGCTCTCTCTTGAGGAAATTATTCATCACTTCTTCTGCCTCTTGCCTTTCCTCCAGCATTGCCATTGCGGTGTTGGCAAATCTTTTGGCGGTAGCCAGCATTTCCTGCCTCTTGGTTTCTAGAGCCTCCGGATCTGCGGCATCGTCCGGAGTTATCGGCTTGTTGAGGATCTCCGAGTGCGCAATAGCACCTATGTCTGCTTGTTCGACGAGCTCTTCTACAGACAGATTTTCCCCGTGCTCGCGAATATGTTCTTCTCCGGGATCCGGCGCAACGCGACAACGTGGCCGCGAAGGCGGAGTCTCCGAATTGGACGGGCCTGGAAGTCTGGCGTCAGTCGGAGTAGCTTCATCGTCAGCTTCCTGCTCCAGCCCGGTTATGGTCGCAAGGACCTCCCTTGGCGGGACGGATTCTGCCTCAGCTTTCTCCGCGTCTTCCAACTCCTTCGTCACGCGGTTGTACTCTTCTGTGTTCATAGAGGAAGCATCGTCAGAGATTGGGCTTAGATTGTCAGGGATTGATTCTTCTTTATCTCCGGCATCCTTTTGCTGATCCGGAGCGACACTGTCTCCGGCAGCCTCCTGTTGATCCGGGGCATCGCTATCTCCGGAAGCTTCAACCTGCATGGGTCCGGCTCCATCCTGGGGAGGGGCGGTCCCTGCGGTATGTGCGAGGAAGTGCACGAAGTGGCACCTTTGCTTCTCTAACACCTGGGAGACCCAAGCGGATCTGCATTGGTCTTCCACCGTAAGTTCCTGCTCAGGGGCGGATTGGGTGGGTTTTGAAATTTCCAGATCTAAGGCGAAATCTTGCTTAGGAAGTTCCTGCGTCTCGGATCGGATCTTCGCGACTGCGTCCTTCTCAGCGGCGGTCGCATCAGCGTGACTTACCAGAGCGTTTCCGTCGGAATCGACGGTCTCGCCTATGAAGATGTGGATGCCGTCGATTGGGACGATGGAGAGCTTGATGGGATTGGTTTTAGCCGGAATCCAGCACTCGTCCTGAAGGACGATCGGAAAATTTCTGGCGTAAAGGACACGCCCCACCGCGATGGATTCGTCGTAGCTTCCCATGGCGGAACCCTCCCGGTTCCGGCCTCCAGACGCCGCTGTCCCCACGGTGGGCGCCAACTGTCGTTGCCTATTCGACGGTACTCCAGAGGAGGGGTCCTCATGGAGGGAAGAAGGAGTAGGGGCCATTGGGCGGAGAGTCCTCGGGACGGTGGTACGCGATTTACCCAGCTTCGGAACACCTGCTCGAGGACAGGGCCTACTGCTGCTTGTCTGGAATTATCTGGGTGCTTTCGCGTTGTTACATTGAGTTGTGGTTGTGCCTCTAGGGCTCCCGGAATCCGGCTTATAAAGGCACCAAGATCTAGGGTTTACAAGGAGAGTCCTAGCCGGAATACAAGTCACCTAACTACGGTATGCTATCTTGCCGTGTACGTCAAGGATCCGCCTTCCCTTGTATGTCGTGCCGGATCCGACTACCCCTGATGGGCTAGGCCGGATCCGACTTCCTGAGTTGGTTGGTCGATCCGGCTCCTTGTTCTTGGGCTGGACTTCATCCATCTTGATCTACAGCAACTAGGCCACCCGATGGGCCATACGCCACCATCATCGTCTATGGGCCACCCGGGCTTGCCGGATCTAGGCACTGTTGATGGTACACCCATGAAGTATACCCACAACAGCTAGTGTTGGGGTTCCCTTCCTTTCTAGATGGGCCAATCGTTTCTCTCAACCAGCTCTGAACCATCATACGGGTTGTTGACTACATAGTTAGAGCCTTAGAGGAGTGCACCCAGATGCCCGACTTCATATCCCACGCTCTCTCTCCTGCTGATCCTTTTATGCGTACCTTAAGCCTAATCATTTTTCTCTCATAGACCACTCCTGATGTGACCCGCTCTTCGGTTGGACAGTAAGGGGTGGAGAAGGGTAATCACTCGTTCTCAAATCCAACATTCTTAAGTTTAAGATCAAATATTCGGGTGGGAAAAGGGGAGAGCTCCCCATTCCTAGTTCTCATGTAGCTGGATTCCCCGGAATCACAAGAATCTTTAGAATGAGATTCCAACTCGACACCTTTTGTTTTGAGATTGAAATTGTCTTTCCTATTATTTCCCTGATCCCGCATGCCTATTTCTTAAAATATCACATATATGTAGGCTGAATCGAGGAAGAGGACAAATTTATTCTAATGGTAGCAAGATTAACAATACATTCTATAATGCTACCTCAACAAGTATAGTAAAAGAATACTAGTAAAGGAAAATGGGGTTATGAAATATCCATAGACTGTTCTGGAATTTAATAACTTATTACGAATCATACACCATTTGCACAATTAAAAATTGTAATTTAGAAGGAAAAGAAGCTGTCAGTTTGATCAGCCATTGGATCTCCATCCAACGGCCAGCATAAATCCTCACCGCCCAAACCAAAACCCAACCACAGAACACGGGAAGCTGTCTCGGTACAGACAGGAGACGGAGAGAAGCTTCCAGAAGGAAGGAAGGGTAATGGCCGCCGCCGCCGCCGCTTCCCAGGAGACGGCGCTCCCAGCGGCGGCCGGTCCCGAATACGAGGAAGACGATGATGGAGAAGAGGAGTGCCGCATCTGCCGACTCCCCGCAGAGGCGGACCGCCCGTTGCGCCGCCCCTGCGCGTGCCGCGGCAGCATCAAATTCGTCCACGACGACTGCCAGCTCCGGTGGCTCGCCGCGCGGCACCAGAACCAGTGCGAGGTATCGTATTCTGCTTCCTTCCGCCTCTCCCGATTGACCCCCTCATGCTGCTGCTGTGGTCGCGCAGCGATGTATTCGCTTAAATTCATCTTCTTTAGACCTAATTTCGATCCCATTTAGATACTATGTGATGTTTCGTGCTTAGTGTTACCTTTATTCCTTACTGAAAATGTCACCTTCTGCACTGTAATTGTTTCCTGCCGACCTGCTCTCTTTGCTCCCAATTTCAATCCCTTTTAGATACCATGCGATGTTGTTTTCCGAGTGTTGGCATTATTCCTCACTGAAAATTCCCCTTCTGCACTGTAATTATGTATGCTCTCTTTATTGCGCTGATTTCATTTTCCTGATCCATTTTGATGTGGTGTGATGTTGATTTTGGTGCCCCTGATCGGCTCAATTTCAGGTGTGCAATGGCGTCATCTGCACCCGCCCTCTCTACGCCGCAGACGCCCCTGCGAGGTTGTCCCTCTCTGAGCTCATGGTCAGCTTGCCCAACAAGCTCCTGGGTCTGCTGGTCCCCTTCTTATTCGCTGTCTACGTCGTCTGCGATTCTTCCATCCACCTCGCCACCCTCTGGACATGGCGCATCGCGTTTGCCAGGACCTTCCTTCAAGTATTCCGCCTGCTCTCCTTCCGCGTCCGTCCCTCCTCGGTCTTCGCATCGATTGCGCTCTGGGTTGTGTTTGTGCACAGCCTCGTGCCATTTGCTGTAGCTCCATTTGCGGTGCGCTGGGTTGCACGTCTGGAGACTCGGCGTCAGGGGTTCGGCGGACTTGATGGCTTGCAATTCTTCGCGCTAACTGCTGTTAAAGCTTCCTTGACTGTAAGTTTCCTTTCAACAATTGTCCTTCTGTATGTCGTAGTAAAGCACCGATCAATAAAGTTCTGTTCATTGGAGCATTTAGCACATATTTACATGGTTTTCCTGATCGTTTTATAGTTGGTGATAGCGCAGTATGACTCCAGTTCACACTGTATCATCCTGGGTATGTTCACGCTATTGGCAGCAAAACTTAAATGATGGTCACATTTTTTTTTGAGTGTTATGATGGTCACATTGAAGAAACCAACATTCAATAAAATAAGATGCTCCTTACTTCTTTCCTTACTGCAGTTTTGCTTGCTGCTTATCAGTCCAGATAGATACATTTGTGGGAGGACTACTCCCAAATATGGGTACTCCCTCCGGTCTCTTTTAATTGACTCGGATTTAGTACAACTTTGTACCAAATTCGAGTCAATTAAAAAGGGCCGGACGGAGTATTAGATTTTCTTTTCTGGTTACTATTTCAGTTGATCCATCAAAACTGTGTAAGCTTGTTCTATTGGTGTTTTAGTAGCTGCGCTAATGTAGTATTTTTATTACCTTTTCCGTCAAAGTTGTTAAAGTGTATATGTGACAAAAGCTACCCTGAGTTTTATATACAGGGTTGTAGGCTTGCAGCTTAGTTGCATCCTTTGGAGCAATAATTGCCTCACGTTTCTTCTGCTTTGCATTTTTGACTTATTTTCAAAAAATCTAACAGTATACTTGTCTATCAGGTGGTAATAGTTGACATGGTCCTTGCTTGTATTCTCGGCTTTCTCCCATTCTCACTGGGAAGGATAATCCTATGGTGGAGCTCGTATTTTGATTTAAGCAATGTGGAGGGAGTTGAGTTCTACACTTCAACAATTTCTACCCTTCTAGTCGGATATGGATTTATCTTTAATGTTGGTGTATGTTTTGCTGGTCTACATACTCTTCATCATTACTTGAGGGGTGAGCGACTTGTGATCGCACTTTTCATTAGAAGGCTGAGTGGTATGTTCTTCAGAGGGATTGTATATCTAATCACTGTTGCCAATATTGGTTTTAATCTCCTAAACTTAATGATACTACGACCGCTGTTCTTTGGTTGGTTGCTTGATATCTGCACTTCAAAAATGTTTGGTGCAACAATGTCTCAGAGGTTCAATTTGCTGATTGCTTCATCTTTATCTTCTACTGCCCTTCATTGGCTTCTTGGGCTCATCTTCTTGAATCTGCGTCCCAGATTGAGCAGATTTCTTCACAAGGTTTTTATCATCTTATATCTGTTGTCTCATCATGTGCATAGTCTACGCAGTATGTAATTCAGGGGTATAACAAATGTTGTATTTTTCTTGTGAGTAGGTACTGAGGCTAGGAGTTACCATTTCCTTTTCCTCTGTCCACCATAATGTTTACGAACCCTTCTACATGTTTTACTTGAAGAAGCTTCTTTGTCTTCTGGTCGACACTATCTTTGTTGCTCTGGTCGTTTTTATTCCTATTGAAGTTGCTGACCGATTGTCACCAGAGGTGTTCCCACTAGATATCACGTAAGTATTCAATTTTTTGTTATTCATCTGGTGTACCTGCGAGACTTAGAGACTCAGTACATTTATTTCAGTGTTTGTCTATTGTAGCTACTTCGATCGTCCTGGCAAGGGCATGTCAGTTTGGCAAGGGCCGCAAAAGTATGCAGTGTCACTTTCTGCTATTCTTCATATCAGGTTTCTCATTAGCAATACAATGGTATACCTGGAGTGGCTAGTGGAGAGGGTAATTGGGTATTGGTTTGTCACTTCTGGAAAGGATCTTGGGAGTAATGTTGCACCAAAAGACCACAATGGTAGCAGCGATGAAGCTAATGATAAAAGGTAAATACCCATAGTTTTGTTCTTAGCCTGGCTGCATCCACGTCCATTTTATTATTGATGTTTCTTTTACTTTCATATTGTTTCGTTGTTCAATGTTTATTTGGGTACTTCGCATTCTTGTGGATATGCAGTAGTTTTGGCATGTCCTTTCTTTGCCACTGTACCCTTTCTGTGTACAGTGCCTCTCGCCAAAATATGTGTCTTTCGCAGGGAAATGTCATATACTTTTATTAAGCTCAGTTCCAATTTATTAAGCAACGAGACCAATAGCATTCAGACATTTTGGGGCTTATGATAGTCCACACATTTTTAATTGTCTTAGTAATTTAGACCATAGGGGAAACTCGCAATCGGGTTCATTTACGCTGTATGTCCCAGAACTAAAAGATTGGGTAGTTTGGTTCCTCAAACTAGTATATGCTAATCAATTGAGATACTCAGATGTAAATACTCCCTCCGTCCTATGAAACTTGTCTGAGATTTGTCAAAATTTGGATGTATCTGGATGCTTTTTAGTGTCTAGATACATCCAAATTTGGACAAAATCTCAGACAACTTTCATGAGGCGGAGGGAGTAAGTTCCATTGTCTGGCACGGCTTTATATGGGCACTGGCTCATGTAAAAAGGGCTCTCTTTTTGAAGAAACAAAGGATACCTGCCGTTGTTACATCCTTGGCAGGAAAAACCCTCAAAAGAAGCCATGCCATTTTCTGCTTATCATATTCTCTGTTTGTTTGATATACTGGTCTGTTCATTTATTATTTGACTAATCGATTGGTTGAGTTTTTTTTCGCAAGATGTGTTTGTCATACAACTTTGGGGTGATGCTTACCTTCTTGCACACTTTAACAGGACATTTGTTGTAGTTAGGACAATGCTTCGTGTGGTCCTAGCATGGTTGACTGCTGTGATATTCAATACTGCTATGATTTTCTGTCCGATCTCAGTTTGGCGTGCACTGTTGTTTGCCATCCCTCAGCTGCCAGTAGCAGACGAATTGAAGTCCAATGGTAATGACTGTTCACAGATGATCGTTGTACTTCCTTTGCAATGAATGGAAATACTTTATCTTGGTTGGGCTTACGTCTGCAAATCTTTTCTCTTAGATCTATTTGCTATTGCTGTTGGCTTCTTCATCATATCAACTATTGTTGCCACCTGTAGAGATATATTTGCCTGCATGACTTTTAGGGGACCATGGCTGGTAGATTTGAAGAGGCATCTGCTTGTATTCCTATGGGTGAGGAATTTAATTGAGGTGGCTTCATTTATATTTTCTATTTATGACACAGCTCAGTAACTGAAAGTTGTCTGCTTCCAGATGGTCATTGTGCCCTACATGATGGGTTTGCTGGTTGATTTATCTCTGGTATCGCCCTTCATTGGGCCTGATGACGATTTTCCAGTTCTGGACTTTTTCTGCACCTGGTCTCTGGGGTGGCAAGTGAAGAATTTATGGATGAACATGGTGAGTCGTAACATCTCTTATCGCTCTCCTGAGCCCTATACTTGTTGTACTATCCTATATGTACCAAACGTATTTTTTGCAGGGATATACGTACCAAACCCCGCACAATGAGTTACAAAAAAAGAACACTGCACATTTTCATTTTAGTCCATCTGATTTCCAAAGTTTCATTTGTAGCCAGGACCACTATATCTTTTGTTCTGATACCTTACCCATTGTTAAACATGTTCTTCTCTCTTCTTTCCATGGGTGGAGCCACAACAGGACATGGGTGTACATATGTTTTTTTAAAATGTGGTGACCCCTGCCTCTGCATCAATTGATGCGTACGGCTCTTTATTAAAACAAGTCACAGCAAAGTAGTACACAATTATTACAGCTCAAGGATCATTTAGAGTCTCAACATGGATGAGCCACCTAAAAAAAGCGATGAAGCATCATGATGTAACTCTCTTCTCAGACCGCCAACCGCACTACGAGACATTTGTTAGTCATAATGAACTATTAGAACACTAATTTTGAACTCTGTGCACCCATCTGTGTAAACCTGACTCCGCCACTGCTTGTTTACTACATTAACCATATGAAGCACTCGCATAACTATCATTGTTCACCTCCATAATAAGTTCTAGTCAGGACTGGTTTTGCAATTTTTACACTTTAAGGGTAGGAAGCAGCTAATTCTCAAATTATTCGAGTTAGGTTATAGCTGGATGATAATAGAAAATATTTAACCTCATTTTATTCTTATTGAAGGCTCGTTTCACGGCTGCTGCACCTTTCCTGGCCTATTTCATTGATGAAAGGTGGGACGGGAAACTTACCCAGGCAAGGGTTGATTGGTCTTCAGGGGCGATATCACTGTTATGGTTCTTTCAAGATATATACATCCCTGTTGCCACGAAGCTACTCGCTGCTCTAGGCCTCCCTTACTTGCTTGCCAAGGGGCTCTTCCCAAGACTGGGCTGCTCTGCCACCGTGAACTCGACGGTCTACCGTTTCGCGTGGTTGAGCAGCCTTGGTTTTTATGCCATCTGCTATCTTGGCAAGGTGTTGTGCATCAAGCTCCATGATTCTATCAGGGATGACCACTATATCATTGGGGAGAGGTTGCAAGATGTCGCCGACTGTAACTGAACATTCCCTCGTGATGACTCCTTTTTGTACTGTAGTACTTAGTTCACTTCAGACAAGGATTGGGTGAGTGATATTAACAGTTAGCTTGCAAACGTGAAAGAATATATAGGTCACGTTACTGACAGGAAGGATGCGAATGAGTTGATCCCAAACAGATAAGTTTTGGCGGAACTTGTAAATATCGGTGTGATTTTCGGCGGGGAAGTTTTGGATGGGTGTTTGCGCATTGGTGAGTCCAAACTGATCGTTAGTCTATATGGGATATATTGAATTCACATTTCTGAATTTTCAAACTGACGACTTGTTTACTGAGAAGAAAACGCGTGCATCAGTGACGCAACTTGCATGATGTACTGATCAGCGCATTTGGTGATCAACACGAGACAACTTGCGTACCTTTTTTTTCAAATCACGAGTTTGAGTACACTTATTCGGAAAACCTTATTGACTCAGTGAGTTATGAAACTAAACCTTTGCTTGGTAAAAAAAGAAAAGCAGAGCATTTAATTTGTGAAACTTCTGCAAAAAATTGTACTACCTCTGTCCATAAAAAGTATTCATAAATAATGTATAGATACATTTAAATTTAGATAAATCCATGATATCCTTTTATAGACAGAGGGAGTATTGTGCAAATCTAGTACTCTCTATGGCTATAAAAAGATGTCAAAGATTTATTGAAATTTGGATATATCTATACACTAAAAAGCGTGTGTATGCATCAACATTTAAACAAACTTGCAATATCCTTTCATGGACATGTAGTAGTGTGTTTTTTCTCTGGAATGGAATTCTGCCGGACAAGAAGGGAATAACTGTGCTTAAAGCAGGCCTTTGGAGTTATCAAGCTCCATGCATTCTATTCTACACACGATACATACATATATAATCGCGCGTCGCGAGAGCTCGGCGTTTTTTTTTTTGGGGTAAAACTAATCTTTATTAAGCACATGGGTCTACAAATGGCTCAAGCTCCAGCTTCTGGATGGGACAGTCCGGACCTGAACCAAGCCATACATAGGTGCGTGCGTTGCGTTGTCCTAGCAAAACTTACAAAACAGTGACTCGTCCTAACTTGCATATGATCTACTCACTCCGATTCTTTTTTAATTGACTTAAATTTAGTATAAATTCGTATTAACTTCGAGTCAATTAAAAGAGATCAGAGGGAGTACTTTACAAAAGGACACACTCTGTTATGTTTAGCTAAATCTTTAATCTCCGAGACCATATACATAAATGGTGAACGATCTTGTGATGTAGCTGTAACCAGCTGTAGGCAATCGGTCTCAATCATGATCGGAAGTTGACTATGATGAAGAGCCAAGCCAAACCCTTCCAAGAACGTGATCAATTCTGCTTCCAGGACAAACCCTCCAAGACAAAAGAAGCAAGTTGCCGACCAGCAGAACTGCTAAAACTATCAATCTGAACCAGGAATTCGAATCAAGCTCAAGATCAGTGTCAGAAGGTAACAACCATTGTGTCAAAAAAAAACAAGGTAATGTAACACCTCGACCACCCCCGCCGAGCCTATCACCCCTAACAGCTGTCTAGGATCTCTACACTAGCTCCAGGACCAACACTAGTCTTTTCTGCACACTTTATCCTCACTCATGCGCATCTGGGAAGGACTTTCCGGTCAGTCACCCACACTCAAATCGTTTCAGACCAAGCATGATTCGGAGCTCTTTGCGACTGAGCTTCCGGAAAAAAAGTTACGACTTGTTGATATGAGTATCCTATCAATATTTGTCCATAGTCTCACTCTCCCGTTGCGAATTTGTTTGCATGTTCATAGAGGCGTGAGGTGGCATAGGTGTGTCTAGGCCACATTTTGGTTGAAAATCATTCAGATATTTGTTTCACACTTTCTTTTGCTTTGTTTTATTTTGTTTATGTTTGGGCCACTAGGGTTCTTATGTTTTTTATCTTACATACATGGTTTGTTACCACCTCAAAATCAGAAGAAACTACAGTAGTTATGTATGGATTAACAATAAAACTCTCATTTCTGACGTACATATTTAGTTTAATTTGTTTCTTATTATCACTGCATTACAAATCGCGTCTTCACGGATGGTTACATCTCGTAGGTGTTTCACATGGTAGGCCAGCGTTTCCTTGGCTTGGGCGTGTTGGATCCATGACCATGGTTGGATGCATGGACGACAATGCGCGAGCGAGGATGCCTAGGTGGAGTAGGCCAAGAATGTATTAATGTCGGACACGGAGAAGCCGTTGAAGTTGCAGGCACACGCGGTGGTACGTGTAGGCGCCCATGTCATCGAACAGGAGCCAGGCCCCCACGCTCATCTCCGGCAGCTGGTAGCCAGTCACCACCGTGTCGAGGGAGTCGCACGTGGGCCCGAACACAGTGGACGCGTAGGTTTCCTCGCCGGGCACGCTGCCGGCGAGCGGCCTCGGGCGCGGGACGTAGCCATCCGTGACGACGGTGTTGAGGGAGCCGTAGATCCCGTCGTCGATCCAGTACTCCCGCGCCTCGCCGCGGACGCGCTTCCCGATGACTCGCGCCGCCAGCGTGAAGGGTGTCTCGGCGAAGTACCTGCCCGGCTCGCCAACCAGCTCCACGCGCGGGAGCAGGTCGCCGAAGTGCCGCGCCAGGGCGGCGCGGATGACCGCCGCCGCCTCGTCGAAGAGAGTCTCCGTGGCCGCGAAGCCGCCGCCGATGTCGAGCAGGCCGGCGCATGGGCGGCATGCCGAGCGCGGCGGCCGCGTCGAAGGCGGCGCGCGCGGCCTGGATGGCCGCCTCGTACACGTCGGTGCGGGGCCCGCCGTAGCCGACGTGGAAGGACACGTCGGCGACGTAGCCCCGCGCGCCGTGCGGCGCGGAGGAGCGGGACCACCTCGTCGGCGCGCGCGCCGTACTTGATGCCGAGGTCCACCTTGGCCTCGCGCGCGGTTGTCGGGGCCCTTGACGCGCGCGGAGGAGGAGGTCGCAGCCCGGGTGGCAGTGCTTCACCTTGGCCACCTCGAACTCGGAGTCGTAGGTGGTGAGGTTGACGCCGACCTGCGCCGCGTACCGGACGTGCGCCTCGGGCTTGCAGGGGTTGGCGTACACGATGCTGGTGCCGGGGTCGGCGCCGAGCGCGAGGACGGGCTCCATCTCCCTGCGGCTGGCGCAGTCGAAGCCGGCGCCGAGGGCGGCCAGCGCGCCGAGCAGCCCAGGGTCGGTGTTGCACTTGACGGCGTAGAAGGGGCGCACGCCGGGGAGCGCGCGCTGCCAGCGGCTGTACAGCTCGACCACCCTGCCGAGGTCCAAGACGAAGAAGGCGCTCCGCACGCCGCCGTCGACGATGGAGCGCATGATCGAGTGCGTCCTTCTCCTCCAGCTTGAACGAGAGAACCGTCCTGTACGTCCTTCACACCTGGAGCCACCAGAAGAGGCCGCTGCATCATCGAGCTGCTTCCACTCACTATCCGCGTGCAGTTCTGTGTTGCGATCAACTAGTAGGTAGGCGGGCTAGGCGATCTATACTCCTCATAATGTAAAACTTTCAATGTCCATAGCCAATCTAATGTCCGTATCATCCCACGAAACTTTTATAATTGGTGTATCTTTACATGCAAGCTATCTATGCCATCTATTTTTTCATCCAGTTATCCAGATCACCAGTTTACAGACATCAACTATACACCAATTTAATATTTTAATATAAATTAAATTTAGCATGTCTACTATTTTGATCAATTGAATTTTGCATATTTCTATCTACAAATTCATGTTTCATGTCTATTATATCATTTCATTTATATAATGGACCCTGCTACACAGTGCTATAGCACTCTATAATCTACCGGAGTGCCCCCTGTCTGAATCTGTTTCTTTCCGAAAATAGAAAGTGGTCCCCGTCTGCTTTTCCACTTTGGACCGGCGGGCCAGTACAAACCGCTAGGCGACAAAAACACCTGGCGCTAGCTGTCCGTTGGCTGGCGCGACGCCAACAGAATCGCATATAGCTAGGGACGCCCAGGCCCAGATCCATCGCATCTACATCCCCAGTTCTCCTGTCCCCAAACCCTAGTTGTTCTTCCTCCTCCAGCCGCCAAGAGCAAAGAACAAACAGCTCCATGGCTGGATACTAGATTCGAGGATACATAAGCGAGTAAAATATACATTTGGAGTTCGTAGGAAGGTACCTGGAGTCAAGCAAATAACCTGGGAACATCATCCACCATATCCTACTTCAGGTAGACCATCTGCTGACCAGTAAACTGCAATGTTGTTCTTCTCTGATGGTTTTCTCCTCAAGTTCTCATCTTTATACATCTAACTTTTCCATTAGCAGTTCCTGCTATGTATATTGACTAGAAAACTGCATGTATCTTCTATGTTTTCTGGTTGAAATTTCTTATATTGTCATGAACTGATAGATCTAGATGTAGAAGTTTTGTACAAGCATGTAAAAAAAACAGACGGGTAATTGTCTGTGCAGGGCATAATAGGGATTTGGAGCATGTAAAAAATAGGATTTCCAACAAAAATGTATGAATCTGTGCATGCAGGAATCAAACATGTTTCTGAAAAATTGCTGCCTTTGCAGTATTACCAACAGGTTGCAGTATGCAGGCATCAAACATGGGATTTCCTACAGTTGCACATGCATGATTGTGATACAAAAACATGAATAACTGGAAGAACATCCTTTTGCACATGCATGTAGAAAGTAGAACTGCGGAATTATTACTGGAAGAACATCCATGCATCAATGATATAATTTGCACATGCATGTACACAGTAGAACTGCGGAATTATAACTGGAAGAACATCCATGTGTCACTGATATAATTTCCGCATGCATACATCTGCATTAATACCAGAACATGGTAGCTAAAAAACAACTAGAATAGATGCGAACATTATCGGTTCCGAGTGCTTCCAAAAACCATGGAACTTCATTGTCCAAAAAAGAGTAGCTCCTGATGTCTAGAACCTGAAGACATGTTCTCCAGCTACTAAAATTTGCAGTAGCATGACAAACCTAAGAAGGACTTTAAGGACTTTAAGCCTTGTTCTTTCCAGCTAGTAATTGTTGCAGAACGACATCAGTTGATGGACAGTCAAACATCAGTTGATCTAACTGTGAAAAAAAAGGAAAGTTGTTGTTAGTGGGCATGTAATTTTCAACTAGTTTCATGTGCAAACTAGTATACATGAGAAATCAAAAACAAAAGATGTAAACAACATTAGTTTTTTACATGTGTTACTAGCACAGATACTGGAAACAACAATTTCATATGTTTGTATATGTTTCTACATTTGCATTGTAGCATGTGGCTAGTTTTTACAACTGCTAGTTTGGTTTGTTTAAGAAAACCGCAAGTTGAATGAAAATTGAATATTCTCTATTTCAGAAATGGCTGGAAAAAATGCTGCTGTTGGACTAGATCTTAATGAACCATTTGTAGAAGATGTTTCAATGCTTGATGATTTGGATGAAGAACCATGCAGCAACAATAAACCAACATCCAGAGCAGAAGGTTCTAAAAATTCAGAGCAAAGCAATACAGCAGCGAATGCAAATCCAGAACATAGCAAGCATGTGAATCCAGAGCAGAGCAACATAGGTGCTTCTGGTGACATGGAAGCTACAACGGGTCAAACCCTGTCAAGTGACGATTCAGCAGGTGATGATGAAGAAGTTCAGTCAACACCATGCAGTCAAACTGAAATCCAAACACCTTTCCCAGGAATGAAATTTGATACATGGGAGGAGGCAAAGATGCACTACAACAAATACGCCCATAAGATTGGATTTCCCATCAAGTGTAGTACATCGAAGAACTCGACTCGTGATGGCCAGAAGGACAAGCAGTTGTTTGTTTGTAACAAGAATGGAAAAAATGAGGACATTAATCAGCTAGAAGCTCCTCTGGTTCGGCAGAGGAACCGTACCAGCACTAAGAAAACAGATTGCAAGGCTAGGCTGAGAGTAAAGAGAAAAGGGCAGAAGTGGCATGTGACATACTTCATAGAAGAGCACAATCACAATTTGATTCGGAAGTTCTCCCTGAAGAAGTACTTAAGGTCTCATAAAGGGATTCCCAAGGAAGAAAATGATTTTGTCAGGATGTTGCACAAGGTAAACCTATCAGCTGGTAGGATTCTGAGGATACTGGGAGAAGTGTATGGTGGACTAGCTAATGTACCCTATGACAACAAAGATGTAAGCAACTTCATGGCTGCCATAGATGAAGAACATAAGCACAAGGACATGTCAATTTTGCTTGCTCATTTTGCAAAAGTGAAGAAGGAAGATCTAGACTTCTACTTCAATTTACATACAGACCATGCTGATAAGGTTGACCGCATCTTCTGGGTTGATGGTGCTGCAATAGCAGCTTACAAAAACTACAGTGACTGCCTCTCATTTGACAGTACCTACATGACAAATGAATACAACATGCCGCTTGCTCCTTTCATAGGGATCAACTGGTACGGCCAAACTATATAGCTAGGGTGTGGTTCTCTGAAGAATGAAAACGTGGAAAGTTTTGTCTGGTTGTTTGAGGAGTTTCTTGAAGCTATGGGTGGACTACAACCAGATAATTTCATAACTGACCAAGACGCTGCTATGAGAACTGCAATTCTTAAATGTTTCCCAGATTGCACGCACAAAAACTGTAGGTGGGACATTATGCAGAATGCACAGGCTGTGTTGGGTAATTTCTTGTCTAAACATGAGGACCTAAGGCAGGAACTGAATGAAGTAATTGACTACAGCATGTCAATTGAAGAGTTTGAAATGAGGTGGGCAGAGATGATTTTGAAACACAAAGTATCTGACAACACACATCTGAGTGATCTATATCATCTTAGAGCCACATTTGTCCCACCCTATTTCAAGGAACGCTTTTTCCCGTTCCTACAGACTACTGATAGGAGTGAGGGGTTCAATGTAGTTTCAAAAAGGTACATTAGCCCACACAACGGCCTACACAATTTTTTCGAACAATACTTGAAGTTGCAAGAGAAGATTGATGTTGCAGAGGATTCAGTTGAATTTAAGGATGAAGATGATATTTTCAGGCTATGGGGAGATTATCCATTGGAACAGCAAGCTTTGGATTTGTATACGCACCCCATCTACTTGCGTTTCCGAGCAGAACTATGGAAAGTTATGTCCTACAATGTCCAGCATGTTGATGGCCAAAATTATGATGTTATGTCAATTAAACCTTATGTTTACGGATATGGTAAGAATAGGTACATGGTTGAGGCTAACAAGGAGACTGAAACTTACAACTGCGAGTGTTGCAAGTTCAGTAGGGATGGTTTGCTATGCTGCCATGTATTTAGAGTTATGGTACAGTTGGGTGCTACTGAGTATATTCCAGAAAAATACATACTACGCATGTGGGGAATGCTTGAAGAAACAATAGTGGAGGAGAAAATGGAATTGCCCAAAGTGCCATCAGCAAGGAAGCCAACTAACAAGGAACGACAACTTATACGTTATGGAACTCTATGTAATGAATACACTAGTGTAGGGATTCGTAGCATAGAAAACAAAAAATTTCCTACCGCAAGAACGAATAACAAGCCAAGATCTAATCTAGTAGATGGTAGCAACGAGGTGAAGATCAACATACCCTCAAAGATCGCTAAGCGTTAACGAGATAAATCTCGTGGTGGATGTAGTCGATCACTTGCCGCTTTCAAAAGCGTGTAGAAGATCTTGACGGTGCCACAATCGGGCAGCACCTCCGCACTCGGTCACACGTTCGGTGTTGATGACGACGTCCTTCTCCCCGTTCCAGCGGGCAGCGGATGTAGTATATCCTCCTCGGAATACCGCCAGCACGATGGCGTGGTGACGGTGGTGGTGGAGATCTCCGGCAGGGCTTCACCGTAAGCACCTCGGGAGAAATAGGAGGAGGGAGTAGCTAGGGTTTGGGAGAGAGGGGGGCTTGGGGCGCTGGCTTGGGAGCCCCTTGGTGGTGCGGCCAACTTGATGTGGTCAGACCCCTCCCCTCTCCTCCTCTTTATATAGGTGGAACCCCTAGGGTTGCGCAAAAACCACTTTGGAGTCCAAATCCAAAACTTACCATAATGGGGAAACCTAGGTCAAGTGGGATTGCTCCCTTTCCTTGCTTCATGGCCGGCCAACTAGGTGGAGTCCACCATGGACTCCACCTTCCCACTTGGTGGGTTGGCTAGGGTTGGTGGAGTCCCTCCGAGACTCCTCCTTCCATAGTGATTTATTCCGGATGATTCTAGAAACTTCTACAACCTTCCATAAATTCACCGGACCATTCCCAAACTTGGAATGTGACTTCCTATATATGAATCTTATTCTTCGGACCATTCCAAAACTCCTCGTGATGTCCTGGATCCTATCCGAGACTCCGAACAACATTCGAACTCCATTCCATATTCCATATCTACTTAAAACGACATCAAACCTTAAGTGTGTCACCCTACGGTTCGAGAACTATGCGGACATGATCGAGACTCCTCTCCGATCAATAACTAATAGCGGGACCTGGAGATCCATAATAGCTCCCACATATTCAACGATGACTTCGTGATCGAAAGAACCATTCACATAAAATAACAATTCCCTTTGTCTCGCGATATTTTACTTATCCGAAGTTTGATCATCGGTATCTCCATACCTAGTTCAACCTCGTTACCGATAAGTATTCTTTACTCGTACCGTGATATGATATCCCTTGTGAACCAGTCACATGCTTGCAAGCTAATTAGATATCATTCCACCGAGAGGGCCCAGAGTATATCTATCCGTCATTAGGATGGACAAATCCCACTATTGATACAAGTGCCTCAACCCTATACTTTCCGAACACTTAATGCCACCTTTATAACAACCCATTTACGCAGTAGTGTTTGGTGTCATCAAAGCATCCATCCGGTGTAGGTGATTAACATGATCTCATGGTCGAAGGATTAAGTTACTTATGCATATAAAAGCTTGAAGCACAAAGAACTAAATGACTTGATCATATGCTACGCTTACTATGAGTGTATGTCCATCACATCATTCACCTAATGATATGACCTTGTTATTAATAACATCCAATGTTCATGATCAGGAAACCATGATCATATATTAATCAGCAAGCTAGTTTAACAAGAGGCTTACTAGGGACTCTTTTATGTTTACATAACACACATGTATTAATGTTTCCGGTTAATACAATTATAGCATGGGATGCAAACATTTATCATAAACACAAAGATATAATAATAACCACTTTATTATTGCCTCTTGGGCATATCTCCAACAGTCTCCCACTTGCACTAGAGTCAATAATCTAGTTTACATTTGTAAAGATGTAACACCTTGGCTTTCTGGTGCTTATCATGTTTGCTTATGGGAGAGGTTTCAGTCAACGAATCTGACATACTCAGAAACGTATGTATTTTGCAATTCATTTGCGTCTCTACGCATTACTCAGTTTTTTTAAATGAGTCGGCATTAATCGTATATGTTTGGTCTTCTGGTGGAACCTTAATTCCGCGGTCTGAAATATGTTACCAATATTGTCACATACAATATAGTTTCATAGTTCTGACACTACCGGAACTACACCAAGTTCTCAAAGAACTCTTCGACTCAAACACCCTCGGTCATTGTCAAAACAATGAGATACTCTGCCTTCGTTTGTAGAATCCGTCACAATATTTAGAACTTATCTAAATCTAGCATAGACTCTTTCTAGCCCATTGTGCTACCTTTTAATGAACACATTAGCTTAATTGAGATCAAAATTTCATTTTTATATGTGACCAAACTAATATCGGTGTAACACCTTACAGCGATTCGTTTGTCATTACCCCATATAAAACTACATATTTATATCCTCGGCTCTGACAAAGCACTCAGGGATATTCTTACTGTTGTCCAATGATAATCTTATGAATCATTCTGATATATGCTCGTAACACTTTTAGAGCATAGGACATCTGATTGTGTACATATTATTCGTGATCTAAAATCACTCATGTGTTTTTACTCATTAAGTGTCAAATACACTCAAGTTTTGTTTAAACATCAAGATGGAAAAGAACACCTTCTTAACGTTTTGATATTGAACTACTTCAATATTCATTCTATGTACTTTAACTTAAACTTATTATGCGTTTCAATCTATCTTCATAGATCTTGACGCTAAATATGTTTTTAGTCCATATCCTTTCATTGAAGTTAATTTTCAATGAAACCTTCTAATCACATCAAGTACATGATTACATTATTTATAATCAACGATATATCATCTACATAAAGTATTATAAATATGTCTCAGCGCTCCCACTTAATTTCTTGCAAAGGCAAGTTTCTTCATCGTTTCTGATGAAATCATAACTCTTTGATTATTTCATCCGGTGAAGATTCCAACTCCGTGATAATCACTTCATCCAGTGAAGTTTGTATACCTTTCTAGTATTCTACGGACTAGCAAAACTCTCAGCTGTATCTTGTATACACCTTTAATACACACTTCTGTTAAGGAATGTATTTTGCCATCCTACTAACATATCTCATAAAAGAAATATGTAGCGATTACTAGAACAATCCGTATAGACTATAAGCATCGCTGCTGAAGATCTAATCTTATTGCAGTCAACTCTTTAAACTTTGTTGTAAACAATCTTTTGACAAGTCGAGCTTCTTCAAGGATATTATATCCAAGTCTATTAATTTTATAGATCCATTTACTTTCAAAAAGTATTTATTCCTTCAAAAAGGTTTACCAAGCTCCAAGCTTGATTTTAGATACTATCATGGATTTCATGGCTCTTAGCCATTTTAATGGAGTCAGGTCCCATCATAGCTTCTTTGTATGTAGTTGGTTTATCATTGTTCAAAATCAATCATTTGTCCACAAATCATTTATTTGATCACAAAGTAAACCATACCTACAAGGTTCAATAGGTACTTCGATCTCCATGACTATAACACTTTGTAGACATGGGAGCCATGATCGTCGTGGCCGCTTACGGAACTATTTTCGATGCTGCGCTACTCTGATCATCATGCTCAAGTTCATCAACCTTATCAAGTTCCATTGTCCTCCCACTCAAATACTTCGCTAGAAACAATTTCTTGGAAATAAGCAAGAAACATCGACAAACACTTTTGTCTTTGACTTCATAGTGGAAAGAATTCCCAATTTGTTCTCTGGGATAACCAACAAAGACATTCAACCTATTTTGGCTGTAAACTCATTTACTTATGTTATGCATACCAAAATTTAAGAAAGGACTATTAGGATTTATACCCATGCCATAACTCATATGGTGTCATTTCAACGGATTATGATGGCGCTCTATTTAGTGTAAAAGTGGTAGTCTCTAAAGCATAATCTACAAAAATATAATGGCATCATTTTATTTTATATCATCATTAATCCAACAAGGGTTGGATACGTCTCTCGAATACTCCATCATAACTATGGTATTCCGAGAAACGTGAGTTGTGGAACAATTTCGTAACTCTCTTCGATGTTCGCTAAAAATCGTAATTCAAATATTTCCACCATGATCCAATCATAGATATTTGACTTTTCTATTACGATAATTTCCACTTTATGCTGAAATTTATTTGAATCTATTCAAATGTTTCAAACTTCTTCCTCATCGAATAAATATATCCATATATATACACTCAATTCATTGTTGGAGATTTTCATGAAGTAGAAGAATCTCCCGCACACAACTATGCCCAATGAACCACATACATCATCATTTATGTTTCCACTAAGTTAGTTGCCCGTTCAACTCTTGGCCTATGAACGGTATTTCAGTCATTTTCTTTAGAAATGATTTGCAAGTGCCAAACGATTCAAAAATCAAATGACTCTAAAAATCCATTTGCATGGAGTTCCTTCATGCGTTCCTTTCCAACATGACCTAAATGGCGGTTCCACAAATAAGTGGAATTCTTATCATTTGCCTTATGGCATTTTAGCGTCAGTGTTATGCATGTGTTTTTCACCATTAAGATTTATATTAACTTATCCATCGTACGTGGAGTATGGTCATAATTTGAACAACTCATTGCTTTCATTTGACCAGAGCAAAATAACAATTATAAAGTTCTTTATTATAAATCTGAAGGGCTAGGTAGAATGCCAACGACGAACACAATAACACTTTATTTTGTTCCAGATGTGCATTATTACCACATTCCTTGTCAGTCACTTAGGCCATTATATTCTTGTATTGCGTTGTGTTGTATGGCATCTCATACCAACCAATGTGGTACAAATACCCAAGAATTTCATTGTGTGACCAAACAAAGAATACATTCATAACATGTATATCATCTATATACACCTGAGCTAGACTTTCTAGTCTTTTCTTTCTTTCTGCCAAAAACTTTTGTAGTTTCCCTTTTGGCTTTCCTCATATTTCAGAAAACACTTCAACATCAATAACTTCTAGGTTTGTTGGTCAATTACCAATAACCTTGAGGTTCTTACTTTGAAGTTGATCATCACATGACAAGTGTTCCGGATTTCACTATTAGTAACCTTTTAATATGATGAACAATTTCATTCATAATTTTTATCCATCAAATCATGAAATCTTTCCGAGACCATGTCTGTACATGCTAGGCTCGTCAAGTTTAACCTCAGTATTCACATGTGCAAATCTAGCTTGCACCCATTGTATACACACGTAGAATCTATAATACCCGATCATCACGTGATGCTTCGAAACGACGAGTCTTAGCAACGGTGCATACTAAGGACAACCACTTCATGGATATGCGAATATCGTTAGTGCCCAACTAGTTGGAGGATCGGGACGCCTAGCATCTTCAACCTTCGTACATTCCCATAAAACTTATGAGTTTATGTAGTCTCACTAAATTATATTCTATCATCTTGTAATAAGGTCTTAGATATCACATATATCTCACACCTTGCTTATTTCTGAAAACAAACTTTCCAGCTCCTTACATTTCAAATGGATTTGAACTTCAAGTTTCACGGAGACAAGATGATTTTAGGTACTAATTGAAACCATTGCTCTAATGTGAGTTTTACCAAAAGTTTGCAATAGGACTTAATCAAAACTTGATTCTTTAACAATACGGTACCAATCCGTAAAGTTACTTGTCAGATTTAACAGTGTTTCTATCTCAATTACAAGACTAGCGCCTAGTAGATAGCGGATGCCAATTCTACAAATTTAATTCAAAATACTATTTAGACTATGTTCATGATAATTAGTTCAAGTTTTAATCTAATTACTAAAGAACTCCCACTTAATACAACATCCCTCATAGTTGTTTAGTGGCACACGATCCATATTCACTACACCAAGTCCAATCATCACGTGAGATGATGTAGCTTCAATGGTGAACATCAACATGTTGATCATATCATCCATATGACTCGTGTTCAACCTTTCGGTTTCCTGTGTTCCGAGGCCATGTCTGTACATGCTAGGCTCGTCAAGCAAACCCAAGTATTTCCGCGTGTGCAACATGGCTTACACCCATTGTATGTGAACATAGAATCTATCACATCCGATCATCACGAGATGCTTCAAAACGACGAACTTTTGCAACGGTGCATACGAGGGGAGAACACTTTATTATCTTGATATTAATGTGAGGGATCATCTTATAATGCTACCGTCGTGATCTAAGCAATATAAGATGCATAAAAGGATTAACATCACATGCAATTCATAATGTGATATGATATGGCCCTTTTGTCTTTGCACCTTTGATCTTCATCTCCAAAGCACGAACATGATCTCCATCATCAACGGGCATGATCTCCATCATCGTCGGCGTAGCGTCAAGGTCAATGGCGCCGTCTTCATGGTTGTTCACCACGTGTAGCAACTATTACAACTACTTTGAAATAATACTACAACATGAAATATAAAGACAACCATGAGGCTCCTGCCGGTTGCCACAATACAATAATGATCATCTCATACATATTCATCATCACATCATGGCCATATCACATCACCAAACCCTGCAAAAACAAGTTAGACGCCTCTAATTTGGTTTGCATATTTTACGTGGTTTAGGGTTTTCGTGTAAGATCCAATCTACCTACGAACATGAACCACAACGCTGATACTAGTGTTGTAAATTGAAATAGTAAATTGAATCTTAACTATGGTGAGAGAGACAGACACCCGCAAAGCCACTTATGCAATACAAGTTGCATGTCAAGCGTGGAGCAAGTCTCATGAACGCGGTCATGTAAAGTTAGCCCGGGCCGCTTCATCCCACCATCCCGCAAGATGCAAAGTACACATAATTAACAAGAGACAACAAAAGCATCAACGCCCACAAAAATATTGTGTTCTACTCGTGCAACCAATCTATGCATAGACACGGCTCTGATACCACTGTAGGGATTCGTAGCATAGAAAACAAAAAATTTCCTACCGCATGAACGAATAACAGGCCAAGATCTAATCTAGTAGATGGTAGCAACGAGGTGAAGATCAACATACCCTCGAAGATCGCTAAGCGTTAACGAGATAAATCTCATGGTGGATGTAGTCGATCACTTGCCGCTTTCAAAAGCGCGTAGAAGATCTTGACGGTGCCACAATCGGGCAACACCTCCGCACTCGGTCACACGTTCGGTGTTGATGACGACGTCCTTCTCCCCATTCCAGCGGGCAGCGGATGTAGTAGATCCTCCTCGGAATACCGCCAGCATGATGGCGTGGTGACGGTGGTGGTGGAGATCTCCGGCACCTCGGGAGAAATAGGAGGAGGGAGTAGCTAGGGTTTGGGAGAGAGGGGGCTTGGGGCGCCGGCTTGGGAGCCCCTTGGTGGTGCGGCCAACTTGATGTGGTCAGACCCCTCCCCTCTCCTCCTCTTTATATAGGTGGAACCCCTAGGGTTGCCCCAAAACCACTTTGGAGTCCAACTCCAAAACTTACCATAATGGGGAACCTAGGTCAAATGGGATTGCTCCCTTTCCTTGCTTCATGGCCGGCCAACTAGGTGGAGTCCACCATGGACTCCACCTTCCCACTTGGTGGGTTGGCTAGGGTTGGTGGAGTCCCTCTGGGACTCCTCCTTCCATAGTGATTTATTCTGGATGATTCTAGAAACTTCTACAACCTTCCATAAATTCACCGGACCATTCCCAAACTTGGAATGTGACTTCCTATATATGAATCTTATTCTTCGGACCATTCCAGAGCTCCTCGTGATGTCCTGGATCCTATCTGAGACTCCGAACAACATTCGAACTCCATTCCATATTCCATATCTACTTAAAACGACATCAAACCTTAAGTGTGTCACCCTACGGTTCGAGAACTATGCGGACATGATCGAGACTCCTCTCCGATCAATAACTAATAGCGGGACCTGGAGATCCATAATAGCTCCCACGTATTCAACGATGACTTCGTGATCGAAAGAACCATTCACATAAAATAACAATTCCCTTTGTCTCGCGATATTTTACTTATCCGAAGTTTGATCATCGGTATCTCCATACCTAGTTCAACCTCGTTACCGATAAGTATTCTTTACTCGTACCGTGATATGATATCCCTTGTGAACCAGTCACATGCTTGCAAGCTAATTAGATATCATTCTACCGAGAGGGCCCAGAGTATATATATCCGTCATTAGGATGGACAAATCCCACTATTGATACAAGTGCCTCAACCCTATACTTTCCGAACACTTAATGCCACCTTTATAACAACCCATTTACGCAGTAGTGTTTGGTGTCATCAAAGCATCCATCCGGTGTAGGTGATTAACATGATCTCATGGTCGAAGGATTAAGTTACTTATGCATATAAAAGCTTGAAGCACAAAGAACTAAATGACTTGATCATATGCTACGCTTACTATGGGTGTATGTCCATCACATCATTCACCTAATGATATGACCTTGTTATTAATAACATACAATGTTCATGATTAGGAAACCATGATCATCTATTAATCAACAAGCTAGTTTAAAAAGAGGCTTACTAGGGACCCTTTTATGTTTACATAACACACATGTATTAATGTTTCCGGTTAATACAATTATAGCATGGGATGCAAACATTTATCATAAACACAAAGATATAATAATAACCACTTTATTATTGCCTCTTGGGCATATCTCCAACAACTAGAGTGGCTAAAATTGCATCAACTTCTGATAAAGGCAAGGCATTAACAGACAAATACATGCTAGCTTTAGAGAAAGATTTGTTAGCAATGAAAGCTTCAGAGTCTGCAAAACGGAAAAATAAAAAGAAGACTAATGCAACTGAAGATGAGGCACCAGATGTAGCAAATGTTGGTGATTCTGGGCAAGGCAGTTCTACAAAATTTGATCATGTTGAAGATCCAGAGTATGTATCAAAACAAGGCCGGCCAACGGAAAAAGAAAACAATCAGGGTTGCATTTGAAGGCTTCAAAACCTGTGAAGTGCACCGTCTGCGGGTCTAATCAGCACACCGCAGCTACATGCAACGACAAGATAACCCCAGTACCGGAGCAAATAGAAATTGACTTCTTCCGTAACATGGTCTAGATGTATAAAATGTTTTATGTTTGGTAGTTGGTGCATTATATTATAATGTAAGTTTATGGTGGATGTAAAATATTAACATTTAGTGTGTTGCACATTACGATTTGAATGCAGTTGGATGTGCAATTTAGGTTGTTGCTACATAAAGATGAAAGTGTAGTATCAGTTAAATGCAACACGTGAATTACTAGACAATTTGTTGTTCTTGTTGGTAACTAGATTATGTATATTATGTACAAGGCATTACAGAAATTACATATAATTTCTTATTCTGTGGGTATAGGATGTACAATCGATGGTCAAGCAAGGAAGATATGATTTGCACATAGACATTGTAAATAAAGTAACATCATCCCCAATAATTTTTTACATTGTAAAAATAAATGGCATAGCTATTCATTGCCATACCAGGAAAAGATCTTGGCTATCAATTGTTGAATAGTAGTTCATCCCAGTTGATCATGTTCTCCTGACGGTCCATCCATTTCTTCAGAAACAGCTTCCTATATGCTGGCATGTCAGATGCTTTGATTCGTAGAATCCTTTTGCCATCCCATGATTCAATGAACTTGAGGACAAAGTAACCGCAGTCGTAACTAGCAATAAAAATAAAAGCCAGTGCTGAGAAACATTTATAAAAAGAGATGTAAGAAAAAATGTGATGAAGAAATAGGGTTGACAAATGGTAAATTTATGTTGTATCTTGTTTTGTGGTTTGAATGTAGACAGTCTTATATCTGGAGATGTCAATCTTGGACTCATTGTAGTTGAGCTGCCAGAAATGTTTGATACTTCCTATGATATTGCGAGCATCTGTCATAAGTCCCTTGTTCCCTTCATTCCTTAAAGAATCCATGACTTCAAACCTCCCTGACTTCAGGTTGAGCACAATTAGATAGTAGTGCCCAGTCATCACATCTTTAATTTCAGGTGTCGGATCTTGTAGGACAGAAAACATTATCTGCATGCAGGGAAAAAATGTAGGAATGTAAGAGGAAAATTAGGCAAACCTGTAGGAAAAACATGATCACATCTAGATTGATGAAAAACAAATGAGCCTTTAAATGAGAGATCGTGGACTTACAAAGTCCTTGTGGTCTAGGCGATGTGAAGGCGTGCATTGAAATGCTTTCCTGACAGTTCTGTCCAAGTTACATGTGGCACTCCTGAGTTTTGTCTGCATTTCAAAATATGCATGAAGAAAAAGAAAGTAAGTTGCTGAAAAAATATACTGTTAAGGCATCTCCAAAGAAACATTCCAGTATTAAGAACAAAATACATGTTATTTTACTTACAGCAATGCTAAGTGGCATAACATATTTCTTCTGATTCGCCATTTCTGAAGCAAGAACTCGCAAAGCAATCTCACATGTGGTGTTGCTTATCAAACCCCCTGGTTTGACTGAGTCTGCCAAGTCACGCAGTTGGATGCAGTAATCTCCGTAATCAATTATCCTCTCTTCATTCAGAGGATGCTTGGTTTTGCCGCCATACAAGCATACCGTGTTGTATAATTGAGCATCAGACTTCGGGACAATAGGTTTGTTAACAAGATTTCCATATGGTGTTTGCAGCGTAGGTCCAGGTTTGACAATTCTTCTAGGTTGTGGGATTGGTGTGCAGCTAATAGGGTTGTCTGGCGAGTCATGAACCTCATGTACCACCTTGCCTTTCACAGTTGCTGGTGTTGTGTTGGGCATTTCAATGGTTGCATAAATCTTATCAAGTGAGTCTCCACTGTCTTCATTGCTGGAAATGATTATAGGTTCTTCCATTTTAGCATCTGGTTGATGGACTTGACCTTCCGTTTCAGTTTGTTGAGAGTCCGGGCAATCAAGACCAAGATCAAAAGAAGGGCAGTCATCCCGGAGCTCACGAATCTTCCTTTGCATCTCAGTTTCAGCAACAGGTTCTGCGCTAGAAAAGTCAATCTCCAACTTTCTGTTCATGCTAGAGTCAATCATTTCATATGGTATTACTTCAAGACTTTCATTAGGAGCTGCACAATGTAAACCATTGTCATCCTTGTTCTGGCTTGCCTTAATTGCTGCTGCCGCAAGCCTTGTTAGCCTCCTTGGACTAGGGGCAGCAGATGTAGCCGCAGTTGCTTTCAGTGGGGACATTGATCTTGTCATAGGTCTCCTGCCAAATGGGCTACCTTGGATTACTTTTTTGGAGATTCGCTGATCTGAAATTGGAACTGGGGATTTTTTTTGAACATTAAAAAGATATATTAACATCAAAGATCCAAGTACAAGGTTACAAAGCTCACAATAGAGCTGGAGCCATCAGTGCTAAGCTGCATATAAAAAATTCTAGATGACCAATATCCGCATAGAAGATATCGAAGACTACAATTGGAGTCAAACAACGGTCGTTTGTCCAACGATAGCTCGGGCTCGAACTTGCTGCAATTGCAATATCCAAGGGCCTCCTTTGTGCTCCATACCAGTTGATGCCCCATGGGTGACTCTCCCAACGGTCGTTCTGGCGTATGCACTTGAGGTTTGAGAGCATTGAGTTGTAGATATCGAATAGCCATCACCAAGCTCAAACTCGAAGAGTCCCCGCTGTCAAATCTGAGGATCAACAACGAAGGTGTTGTCGTCCACCTCCGGTGACACAGCCCGAACAGAACAGGGATGATATCTTCAATACGAAAGACATCCATTGAAGATGATCTAGGGCAACAAAAGCATGTAGGAGAAACCTGCTCCTTTGAAACTGTTGTGTTGCCTCCAAATGATGATCCAGTAAACATATAGGCACATCTGAAACTTATGCTGCTCTTGAATCTTAATTTTTTTGTGTGAACGAAATTATCTTGCAAAACTTCGGCAGTTCTATTTACTTGTCTCCTCATGTTCACACTAAGCATATTGTTCCACTTCTGACATTTCCAATAAAGAGCAGCAAACGCAACAAACTGGAAGCTAAAATCTGTAGTCCCCCTGATGAAAGCATAATGTAAATTAAGCTCCACATACCATCTGTTGGAGATATTCATATTCGCCAAATTTGCCTCACAAGCTTCCATCTTGGCTTCCCACTTCTCATTCTCATTGTCGGCGGCAACCTCACTGCTCCGGCATGCATCATGCACAATTAATCCCAGAAAAGCGGAAAAACAAGATCCAGGGACAACCTTCAGACTGTCACCCTTTCTCATGTGCAGGTTCAGAGAAACCTGCAACTCAACGCTAATCTCCATGGAATTGCACACCGGCAGCTCACTCATTTGTTCACATTTAAGTGGATGGAGAACAAAGGTTGAAGAAGGCACCCACACCGGCCAACAGAGCCCAGCAGGCTTCAAACAAAGGTTGCCCACGCCACTGCGGCGGGCAGGCACAGAGATTTTCGAGGAGCTGGCAAACTGCTGCATCCAAAGGCTCGATGGGGAAGTACTAGGCAGCATAGTGGAGTTCTCTGACGAGATCCTCGTCGAACACCCACCCATGAATGCCAATGAAGAAGGTGTTGCCGCCGCTTTGATGCCACCCACGACCATGTTCGGGAAGCACACAAACGCCCCTATCTGGGAGCGATTTGGGATCACAATGGGCCAAAGCTGAGCCCGCTCCGGAGATCTGGGGACCTCCCGAACTTCTCCCATCACCATCACCATAATCCTGGCCACCACGGTCAAGAAAAGCATGGGAAGGAGGAGCAACCAGAGTTCCAGATCTGATTTATTGGAGAACCTAGGAGAACTAAAAAAATCTACTGGAGAAAGAAAGAAACCTAACTAGAGACATCCAGACCTCTCTCCCACTCACCGCCGGCCACCGTGGCAGCCGGAGATGGGAAGGAGAGAGGCCGGGATCTGGATCAGAAGGTGAGATCAAGCGGAGAAAGCCACAGGGGGCAAGTCGCTACAGGGGCAAAGTCTAGACAGAGGTCTGAAATTGGAACTGGGGATGATGTTTTGCTATCATCTTTAACCTCCACTGAAAACGATACTGACTTCTTATTTTTACTTGGAATCTGAGCTGAAATGGTGATTCCCTCATTAACTTCCACATTATGTGCAGGAGGAGTATCAATGCTTGATTGGGAGCCTGAACCATAGAGCTGCAGGTGGTTCAAAGAATGGAGTTTCCCCGGAGACAAAATGTTTGGGGCACAATCATCACTGACTTCTGCATTCAAAGTAACTTCATGATTTTGCTCATTAACAACACTGACTTCTGCATTCAAAGTATCATCGCAATCAATTTGTTGTGTTTGCTTCTCATCTTCTACAACATGATCCTTGGAATTAGCATCTGGTTGATCATCTTGTACACTGGTTTTACTAATATCCTGGCCACTGATCTTTTTGGAAGCTACCACTCCAACCAAGTTTGAAGTAACCTTTACTTTCTTCTTGGTAGCTACCACTCCAACCAAATTTGTATCAATAGTTTTCCTCTTGTTGGCTTTTGGCAACTTCAAACCAACATCCACATTTACTTCATCTGAATTTTTCCCTTTCAACTCCTCAGAATCATCAACTTTCTGGTCCCCCACTTCATCAATTGGCTGCTAAACATGCGGTATTTTCCTGCGCTTGCGCTTATTCCTGCTGTATTAATTTTCCTTTTTCTTCATCGTGATTCACTAAGTAGTTGTGCCCCTTGCTGTTTGCTAGAGATGTGATGAACTCAGCTACTCCATCTTCGAAAGAAGTACACATATTTGTCACAGCAGTTCTGTACTGACCCAACATCTGAAAAAATAAAACAAGTGAAATAGAGATGTAAGTTCTTCTGTACTGTTCCAAAGTCTATACATGATTATTCTGTGTCCACTACATGTAATTATCGAGACAGCCCTACATGATGAAGAGTACTTCATATTAATACATCTTACCTTTTCATCAACATTCACTGTTAGATGGTGCTTGATGAACATGTCCACCACAGAAGGTTGATAACAGAATATAGATGGCTTATTCCTGAAACAAGGCTTGAGCTGGTGCAACAAAAGAAATAAGACATTAGCTATGATAACAGAAGAAAAAAATATAGCTAAATGAATAGATGTGTAAATAATTTTTGTGTGTTACGAGATAGGTCATTATACCGGTAAATTGCCGAAAGAGCCATTTGCCTTTGTATCAAGATCAACAACAAGCCTGATCATCATGTTTGTCCACACACAAATACGAGGTCCCTCTTCTGGTACGTCTAATGCATCCGTTTCCAGTGAATCTACATACAGAACCTACATAGCAAAATAATAGACAAGTTAATGCTATAGTAAGCCTACATGCATAATATACAGATGAACATAACTATAAAAGCATGAGTGCATTAAAAAATACATCCTAAAACCATAGCTGTTCAAAAACCCACCTTGAGGTATGTCATACAAGCTTTGAACCAATTCTTCTTTCCTTTTGCATTTGCGGTCTGGATGAGAGTATCAATGATGAAACCTGGCCAGTTATAACTTGCATTAGCTTTCGTGTTGAGAACCGCATGATAACACTTTGGACTAACTAGTATTCCAGTTGTTGGAGCAAACACAGAGGACATCAAATAGATAATGAACTTCCGCAGGTAATCATCATCTGCTGGATATTCTTTACCTAATTTCTTCTCCAAACAAGTTATAGTTGGTTGCTTGCCATCATGAATACCCAACATCTGAAAAACTAAATTTGTTGCTTCAATGTTTGCCTGATACGGTACAGGATGACTACCCATTGGTACATCCATGACTCTGACAACTGAATCAAGAGTGATGGGTATTTCCCCCTTTCTCCAAAATCAAGCACACATTCATCTTGATCAAAACATTCCACTAAGAATCTGCATGGCTCTGGAATTAGCTTCGAGCACTTCATGCCTAAGACACCGCCAAAATCAGCTCCAATGATCAAAGACCGCTGATCATTAGTCATCGACTTGCAAACCCGGACAACTTTCATAGGTGAAGACCGGTTGAATAAGTTGGTGTAATATCCCAGGATTTCAGACGTTTGCGGGGTAGAATTAGAAAAGGGATGTGCATTGCATCGCAAAACTAGGGAAAATTTCGCGCTTAATTGCATAAAAACCTAAGAGGGAACAAGTTTCTCTCTCGACACCAACCAGGATTAGGGTTTCGAGAGTGCGATAAACTTGGACATGATCTCTTTTGAATTAGGGTTTTAAAAAGGGGGAAACATTTGAATTCAACACATATCATTGAATGAATGCATTTGAAATAAGTTTGAATTGAATTTCAAACTTAAACATTACATAAAATACAAGACAAGTAATAATTCAACAAATAATATTATATTTGGATAATTCAAACAATAAATGAATAGATATAAATTACAATAAGCTCATTAGAGAAACATTGAGCTTTATTGATTATCACACAAGATACATTGTCATTACAATATCCAAATATAAATATTACATAATCATTTCAGTAATTGACAAAGGAAAAGAAAAAAGGAAAATTACAATGAAATGATGAACTAAACTAAACTACACCTAAGCTACTACCTTGATCTTCTTGATCATCCAGTAGAGGAGAATGTCTTGATCTTCTTGATCATCTTGAACCCTGCATAAACCAAAACAAGCCAACATACATGGTTTGCCAAGTGTCAATGCCACTTGGAATGTCAAAATAAGTAAAATGGGAAGGATAAGACCAGACCAGCCGAGCTGATCCACCAAGTCCCAAGTTCCAACATGGAACACACAAGTAGCTCACAAGGCAGTGTGCATGCACACCAGCACACAAGCCAGGGTTAGTCACCAAACTCCACAAGACCTTGCTATCGACCAGGGAAGCAAGGAAGGGGAGGTATAAAACCTTTTCACAGCCAAACCCTGGCCATTCATCAACTGAACCAGCCAGAACACCAAGAACACAAGAACAATAGTGTTCCAGTTCTTCTTCCACAAAGAACAAGCACTAGTGAACAAGCAAAGAACAGCCAGTGAGGAGGAGCAGGACAAGCACAAGCCAACAACATAGAAGAAATCCTCTACATCAACAAAACCTAGGAGCTGGAGTGAGGTATACACATCATCATGAACAAACTAGATGGTTTTGTTCATATTATGCACAGTCATGAACACACAGGCACACAAAGGGTGGATTAACCCTGTTTTGATCATCATTTGGTCATAGACCAAGTGTAACCTGGAGGAAATGGCAAAGACCAGGGATGAATCAAGCCTATGACCATGGTTATGCCAACCAGAACAGTGGTAGCATCTTCCAAATGGAAAATAGGAAGGAAAACTATCCCAGATACTTACCCAAACCTACCCAGACTACACTAGCCCTTTAAAACCATCAGATATGTAGAAATATATGTATTCTGCAAATATTTTTCAACATCAAAAGCTACTGGCAATCAAATATGATCACCCAGCAAGCATTTATCCATTCACAGCAAGCCAACAGAGGTGGGAGCTACCAAAACAGCAGTTAATTACTGCTAAGGCCAACTCAACCACAAAACCATCCAAACCATCAAGCCATACACACTTATCATCACCCAGATGGGTTCAAAATGGAGCTAGGGTCCCCAACAGTAGTTGGCATCCCCTCTAGCTCAAACAGTTATAACACAAGAGTCATCACTGCACAGCAGTTCATCTCATTTATCCACTGGAACATGATAAACTGCATAGATAAATGAAGTAATTAACTGACAAGTAATAGGGACACTTGCTCAGCATCAAATGAAGCACTGCAAGCACATTCACATGCTTTACCAAGCATAAGCATCCACTAGCACTTGGTGAGAGGCTATACAATAGCACAATTATCCACCAGTAAGCACAAGAGAGATACCACAGTAAGCAGCTATCAAGCAAATGGTGATCACATGATCACCAGAGCTTGCAAGAGCAAGCTAGAGCATCAGTAACTCACTGGAGTTATTGAATTGCCATAGATAAGTTAACCATTGCATTACAGAGATTATATAAACAATTTTATAATTGTATCCAGAAGCACATCATCAAGGAATTGATGAAACAGTGCAACAGGCCAACCAAGCAAGCCCTAGAATTAGCTAGAGTTTCACAGCAACACCACACAGGTGTGATTGGCACTTGCCAATGCAAGGAATGCCAACAGTAATAGCCACAGGAGGCAACCATAGGGACAGTACATATAGGCTAGAGCAACAAAGAAGAATAGAACAGCTTAGCTAGCATCCAAGCACACCATGGCATAGCAAAGAATAAGCAAGAAAGAATAAAGATGGCCGATAGCAAAGAGGTAGCAGTAGCGCATGGCCAACAAAGCAAGAATAAAGATGGCCTGGCCAGTACCCAAAGAGGGAAACCTGGCCAGTAGCCCCAGAGGTTGGAGAAGAAGAGGAGAGGAGAGGGGATAGCAGGAGGCGTGTACCTGGAGCAGAAGCACTACAGGCGCGTCCATGACGGCACGGCAGCACAGCCTGGCCACAGCAGCGCCAAGCCGCGGCCAAGCCATGGCTACGCCGAGCACAGCAGCTCCGGCGCATCATCGGCGAGTCGCAGAGCATCACCCTGGCGCCCAGGAACGCCGGCGTGAGGCGAATCGCCGCGCGCATCACGAACCCTAGATGCAGTAGGGTTGGGGACGAGCAGAGGAGACCACCATTTCCAGATCGACGCAGACAGGAAGGAGCGACGTCGCTAGACGCGTCGATTGCGACCAACCGCATTGGCTGGAACCACCGGAGATGGCCGGAGGAGGCCGGCGACGGCGGAGGCGACTCGGTGTCGCGAGAGAGGGAAAGGGGATTAGGGTTAGGGTTCGTCCGTGAGATAGAGGAGAGAGTGAGTCGGTTGGGCCGAGCTCAATGGGCTGGTCCGACCAAATCACTCGGTCGGTCTGACCAGTGGGCCCGAGGGGCAAAATGGTCATTTGACCATAGAAATGTTTCCAAATTTGAAAATAAATCCAAAAACCCAAGAAAAACTCTAAAAAAAATAAAACTATGTAGACCACTTAAAATTTTGTGATCTATTCAAAACAAATAGTTTCATCATAAATTCTAAAAATTGGAATCAAAGAAAATAAATATTTTATTTTCTTTGAATAAACCCCTTAATAAAAATAACAAAAGATTATCTCCATAACTCTTAAAGAGTATTTATAAATTGTGCTTATTCGCCACCTCTGACATTAAATAAGCATCGGGGAGGGGGAACAACCCTAAAAATCTAAAGCATGCATATTTAAATCTTTAACCATTGCCCTTATCGGACAATGATGCTATCTTTCAGAAACAGAGGACCAGGGTCAGTCCAAACAATCCAACTGCACCACCTTGCAGTCATCAGGCAAGTTCATCGCTTGCTCATGTCACTTTGAGTATTTTTACCAAATTACTTGCAAAGTACTATACTTATCACTCTTGCATGAAAAGAAAAAATATTATTTTCATAACTATGAATATGACTAAGTGGTGGGCAATGGAACCATGGTATGAGTATGGTGGAGGTTCCATTGCAATGGGTTTATATCCATCTAGGATTAACAACAAATGTCATCCAGTGATTCTTGTGCCGTAAGACCCGTGTTAACCATAAGATCTGGAGTGGGACGGAGTAGTCCCAGTTGTATTTCTTCCTCTCGTACATCAACGGATGCGCTTACCGTAGCAGTTGTATCTTGCGAGAACAACCGGTGGGTGGGGATCCCTTCTAATTCCCCACGGTAATGCGGTCTATGATGGGTTGCAGAAGGCCGGCGAAGGGTATCGAGGTCGGATGATACCCAATGGGGTATGCTGACCGGCGGGGATATTAGTCGAGGTCGGATGATATCCAATGGATATGCTGACCAGCAAGGACCCAAGGTTGGAACTGCAACAAAGGGTGGGTGTGCGGGGTCACGGAGAAATGCAATGATTGGCTAGGACCTTATACCGGGCCTCACACCATGGAAGTGTGGACGGGAAAGCTGCCCGGTTGGCACCAAGGTTAAGATCTCTTATGGGTAAAGCAACACACCTCTGCAGAGTGTAATGAATCGTGACCTGTCACTCCCTGTTCCGGGTTTTGGAACTGCGAACGCGACCGGAAAGGAATTCCATGAAGTTCTAGACACCCGGTGAAGGCTGACGGACATAGCTCTTCAGAATAAAAGCAACCTTTTGAAGAAATGTTTACAAAAACCTGCATTGGCCTATGACTTTCTGGTCTAGTGCCGTAGCTAGTGCATAAAACACCTCTTTCCTATAATGAACTTGTTGAGTATGCTCGTACTCATACCTCTTATAATCCCCAGCTTAGATTGTCTGAACCACCTGGAGGAAGCCAATGAAGGACTCGAAGGAGCAGATGGGATCTGCTATGAAGAACCAGATCTCTCCGGAGGGGTAGAGGGGGTGGATTACCTGATAGTCTACGGAACTGGGGAGGTTCCAGAAGAGAACACAGCTTAAGTCACACTAGTAGGAGTAGTCGAGCAGCACCGAACTCTATAGTATTTAGCTGCTCGAGTAGAAATGGTACTTAGCTTGCTACGACCTATATTGTATAAGTTAAGTAGGGTTCACCTAGAACCTTTGAGTTATCCTCTATGGACCCCAGGAGGAGCTCCAGTATGATGTATATATATGGCTTGTAATATTAAGTGAGTGAAATAAAGACCGGCTTTGTTTCTGTTGTACTACTCTGAGGGATGTAATATTTGCGGATTGGTACTTCGCACATGTTATGTCAAAGATTGGCATACTACAACATGCAGTGGTATGCAGGGTCACCACAGTTGGTATCAGAGCAAAAGCTTTGACCTTAGGTTGGAACCTAGTTGATGGGAGAACCTGTAGGAGTCAAATAGAAGTAGTAAAGGATTCTCTAAAAATATGATGTCTATTCACTTAAGAATAATACATTCATATCTTTTAGTGCGATAATTCTTTATTATTACTATTATGATGCATTATTAATAATATTATATTCTTTCTTATCTACAGCCAATTATGGCCAGTTCACGTTCGGGACGCAACGTTAAGGTGAAGGAATCTAGTCTGGATGACTATGATGGAGGACTTGCAGACATACTTCGTGCTATGTTGCTCGAATTTGGGTGTGATCCCCAGATCCGAGTGATGAAGTACATGTACTATAATGGTACTGTACTAGCAAAATGTAGAGTTGGACTCCAATTACCTGAAGAATTAAGTATGAGCCCAGTAATGCCTGCAGGAGAGGCAAGAACCATTAGGACAGCCTACCATATAGCTATCCTAAAAGCCATCACTGAGATACGCGAGCATAAGACAAAAGATCTTATTGGCTCTGAGTTTGCCCATATTCCACATATGGAGGAGGATGAAGATCCTATACTAAACCATTTCAAATTTGCCAAGAGGAAATCTGCAGAAACAGCCAAATATATGGACAACTGTAGGAACCTTTTAACCTTGTTCTTTCAATTGAATCGCCATCTGGCGGGTGCAATTGATACAACGTTAGATGAGTTTACAGAGCCCAAAGAAGAATCCAAGGGTAAGGAACCTATGGAGAGTGAACCTCATACACCAGTATTTTCCTACTGGTGATTACATAGACATAGATGCCCCTGAACCAGAACCAACCCCACCAATGCCTAGATACTTTCCTAGTAGCTCCTATGGAGGCTATGAGGGAGGAGAAGAATCCGGGAACACCCGACGCTCAGTTACCCCAATAGAAAACTCCACGGGTTGGCGTTTTGAACCATTCATGGGTACTGACTCGGATCCGGTGAGATGTGACCCGGAGATAGACCAAGATGCCGTAGATCAATACCGTAACTTTCACTATGGTGTGGGAGATTATGTGGAGAATCCCATAGTAATTGAGTCAGCTTCCGAAGGAGGGAAGGCACGTAAGGTGAACAAGGGGGAGTGTTCCGGAAGTAGGGGAAGGCGAGGACCTTTCGATATGAACACTTCCGAATACACCGGAAATGTGTCTGTCGAGGAGGAGGAGTATCCCATAGGGGATGCATATGCATCGTTGAATAATTATTTCATGATGACAAATTTCTCCCTAGGATCTTCCTCGGACTCTGACTATCAGCCGACTGGAAGGCCATATGTTCCAGACACTATCAGGAGGACTACTCGTTCAACTGGATGGGTGCCTGGAATGTACCAGGAACAAAGCTACGAGTAGTGGACCACCAACGGAGGCGAAGATGCAATACTAATGTACCATATGTATTGTAGTGTGTATTAGTTAATAAGTTTGTAATTTACATACAATAAGTGAGTTTGCATACTCACACTGGTTATGGGTATTGTAAAACTACTTGTTTATGTATGTACATGGTATATGTTTTGTGTGATTTGGATTTGCTTCTTGATTTCCATTGCGTGACTAGTTCTGTGCACAAAGTTGAGCTCAGAGAACTTGCGCATGGAGTAATTATGAGTACCACTTTGTGTAACAGTGCTAGGGGTGATGAAGGGACCGACGGGAGAGGAGAGCGAGGCTCAGCGCCTCGAGCGCGAGATGAAGCATAAGGAAGAAGCCGATGCAGCGGCAGGAGCACAGCTTCCACCACCACCACCTCCGATGACACAGCAGAACTTCATGCAGTACATGCAGATGATGGAGGAAAGACAACGTGTAACCTTGGAGCAGCAGAATAAGTTCTTCCAAGAACTTCTGCATCAGAACAGGGTGGAGAGGCCTGAAAACCAAGAAGTTACCTTGTCAGATTTCCATAATACCAAACCTATATCCTTTGCATACGCACCAGAACCAATGGATGCGGAGGACTGGTTGATGGACACGGAAAGAAAGCTCAAGACTGTTGGATGCACCGATGAGGAGAAGGTGAGATATGCAACACATCTTCTGTGTGGACCCGCCGCATCCTGGTAGGATAATATTGTGGCAGTACACCCAGTAGGAAGAGTGTTCACCTGGGAGGAATTTAAGCAGAAGTTCAGGGAATCCAATGTTCTTGAAAGTGTAATGGAGTTGAAGCGTAGGGAGTTCGAGAACCTAGAGCAGAAAGACAAGGCCATCATGACTTACGTCAGAGAGTTCTCAGGGTTATCCCGATACGCCGCAGATGAAGTGAGTATAGAGGACAAAAGAAAGAAAAGATTCATGAGAGGACTGAATCCGTCTTTCAAGATGCAACTCAGAATGTTGAAGGCAACGGAGTTTCAAGAGTTGGTTGACGCATCAATTACAATGGAGGGTGATTTCAAGCAAGTTCAAGAAGAAAAGCGCAAGAAGGCGAAGTTTGAAACAAAGAAGTTCGTTAGCAACAAACCCAACACCAACTTGACCTTCAAGCCCAGATACAATCCGAGTTGAAATAAGCGAGCATCAGGGCCACCGTATATGGCCAATATCGTTTGCCGTAGCTGTGGATACAAAGGACATTACTCGAAGGATTGTCGCAAGCCAAAAGTGATCTATTTTGGTTGTCGCCAGGAGGGGCATATGCTTAAGGATTGCCCAAACAGAAATAATGGTGGAGGAAAGTCAGGAGGAGGAGGGAGTAGGAATGGAAACTCTGGAGGGAACTAGAAGAACAAGAAGCCCTTTGAAAAGCTGAACTGTACCAGTCTGGAGGAGGTGATCAACTCGGATAAGGCTGTCATAGGTACGCTTCAGATCCTTACTCATCCTGGCAAAGTACTTTTTGATACTGGTGCAACCACATCATTCATTTCTCGACAATTCATCATCAAACATGGGATAGATTGCACTAAGTTAGAAACACCCATTACCATATTATCTGCGCGGGGGGGGGGGGGACGATTTTAGTTACACACGTTAAGCAAGAGCAGGTCATTACGATCCGCGGATGTGTGTTCTACGCAGACTTGTTTGTGTTACCCATGAAAGACATAGATGTTATTCTTGGTATGAACTGGTTAGAAGAGAATGGAGCCTTGATAGATTGTGCAGACAAGACAGTGTCCTTGAAAAACCCAGTTGGAGGAAGGATTATATATCAAGGAGATAAGCATACCCAGATTAAGGTAGAGTTACAACTTAACAGTATGAAGGAGGTGAAACTAGAGGATATACCAGTAGTCAATGAGTTTCAAGATGTTTTTCCAAAGGAGTTACCTGGAATGCCACCAGATAGGGAAATAGAGTTTACCATAGAACTAATTCCAGGAACAGCCCCAATTGCCCAAGCACCATATAAGATGGGACCAAAAGAGTTAAAGGAACTGAAAGAGCAATTGGATGATTTGGAACAAAAAGGATTCATACAAGAAAGTGTATCACCTTGGGGAACACCAGTAATTTTTGTGGACAAAAGAGACGGAGGCCATAGAATGTGCGGAGATTATAGAAACTTAAACAATGTTACTATCAAGAACAAGTATCCACTACCCCGAATCCAAGATTTATTTGACCAAGTTAGGGGAGCTAGAGTATTCTCCAAGATAGATCTGAGATCGGGTTATCATCAGATAAAGATTAAGAAGGAGGATGTTCCAAAAACTGCCTTTGTTTCAAGGTATGGACATCATGAGTACCTAGTAGTACCTTTTGGGTTGAAAAATGCCCCAGCAATATTCATGAACCTCATGAACAAGATATTCATGCCCTATCTTGACAAGTTTGTCATCGTGTTCATCGATGATATTCTGATATACTCTAAGGATAAGGCTGAACATGCAGAGCATCTTAAGATAGTGTTACAAACACTGAGAGAACATCAGTTGTATGCCAAGTTCAGCAAGTGTGAGTTTTGGCTAGACCAAGTGGAATTCCTTGGTCATGTGATTAGCAAAGATGGAATAGCGGTAAACCCAAGCAAAGTTGCAGCAGTTTTGGAGTGGGAAGCACCTAAGAATGCCAAGGAAATAAGAGGATTCTTAGGAATGGCAGGATACTACCAGAGATTCATTGAAGGATTCTCCAAGATAGCTAGACCAATGACCAAGTTGTTAAGGAAAAATACACCTTTTGTATGGTCAGAAGAGTGTGAACAAAGTTTTCAGACTCTAAAGGAGAAGTTAACCACAGGACCTGTGTTAGCAGTGCCAGAGACTGGCAAAGATTACACGGTGTATTGTGATGCATCCAAGCATGGATTGGGATGTGTACTTATGCAAGATCGCAAAGTGATATCTTATGGATCACGGCAACTAAGACCTCATGAAGTCAATTACCCCACACATGACTTAGAGTTAGCAGCCGTAGTGTTTGCACTGAAAAGTTGGAGACATTTCCTTTATGGAGCTAAGTGTGAACTCTATACGGATCATAAGAGTCTCAAATACTTCTTCACTCAGAAGGAATTGAACATGAGACAGAAAAGATGGCTTGAATTGATCAAGGATTATGATTTAACCATCAATTATACCCCAGGAAAGGCTAATGTTGTAGCCAATGCTTTAAGTCGGAAGAGTACATGAGGGGTAGAACAAGAGTTACCAACAGAGTTGAAGAGAGAGATAAGTCAAGCACATATACAACTCTGGGAGAAGGAAGCACATGAAGGATTATCAGCTTTACAAGTTGCGGAAGAATTGAATATGAACTTGAAAAATGAGATCATTATGGGTCAATTGGATGATCCATTCATCATGGAATAAATAAGAAGAATCGACGAAGGTAGACCATCAGAGTTCAACCTGAGCGAGTCTGGATCTTTATGGTTTCAAAAGAGGATTTGTGTTCCAGACATCGCTGAAATTAAGGAATTAATACTAAGAGAAGCACATGAAACACCATATTCAATCCATCCTGGAAGTACTAAGATGTACATGGATTTAAAGGAGTTGTTTTGGTGGAATAACATGAAGAGGGAAATTGCCAAGTATGTGGCAGAATGCCATACTTGTCAAAGAGTGAAAACTGAACATCAAAGTCCCACAGGACCATTACAACCTTTACCTATTCCGGAGTGGAAATGGGAAGAGATAGGAATGGACTTTATCACCGGACTACCCATGACCAATAAAAAGAAGGATATGATATGGGTAATCATGGACCGGTTAACCAAAAGTGCACATTTCATAGCAGTAAACCAGAAGGATACATGAGAGAAACTTATAGACATCTATATCAAGGAGATTGTGAGCAAACATGGAGTTCCAAAGAAGATAGTATCAGATCGAGGATCCGTGTTCACATCTGCCTTTTGGAAACAGTTGCAAGAAGCTTTAGGATCCAAGTTGGATTATAGTACTGCTTATCATCCACAGACAGGAGGACAGACTGAGAGGACAAATCAAATACTAGAGGACATGCTTAGAGCTTGTGCATTAGATTTTGGAGGATCATGGGAAGAGCATTTACGTTTAGCGGAGTTCTTCTACAACAATAGTTATCAAAGTAGCATTAAGATGGCACCATTTGAGGCTTTATATGGAAGAAAGTGTAGATCACCCATATGCTGGTATGAGGCAGGATCAAGTAAGGAGTTTGACCCTGACTATGTGAAGGAGAAACAACAAATCATTGATGTGATCAGGGATAGACTCAAAATAGCCCAAAGTCGACAGAAAAGCTATGCAGATCAGAAGAGGAGGACATGGGAACCAAAGGTTGGGGACATGGTATACTTAAAGGTAAGTCCGATGAAAGGTCTTCAGAGATTCGGAGTTAAGGGAAAACTAAGTCCAAGATATATTGGACCTTTCAAGATACTGAGTCAGAACCGAGGGTTAGCTTTTGAATTGGAACTACCTGGAAAGTTAGCTTTGGTACACAATGTATTTCATGTTTCACAACTTCAGAGATGTTTAAAGACACCAGATGAACCAGTATCCCATGAAGACCTAAATCTTCAGCCAGATTTGACTTACATTGAGAAGCCAGCTAAGATTCTGGAAGAGAATTGGAAGAAACTCCGAAACAGAGCCATCAAGTATTGCAAGATACAATGGAAACATCATCCTGAGAGGGAAGCCACTTGGGAAAAAGAAGAGGATTTAAGAAAAGCATATTCAGAACTGTTCAGGTATTACCAACCACAACTTCGGGACGAAGTTTTCTTTAAGGGGAAAGGCTGTAATATCCCAGGATTTCAGACGTTTGCGGGGTAGAATTAGAAAAGGGATGTGCATTGCATCGCAAAACTAGGGAAAATTTCGTGCTTAATTGCATAAAAACCTAAGAGGGAACAAGTTTCTCTCTCGACACCAGCCATGATTAGGGTTTCGAGAGTGCGATAAACTTGGACATGATCTCTTTTGAATTAGGGTTTTAAAAAGGGGGAAACATTTGAATTCAACACATATCATTGGATGAATGCATTTGAAATAAGTTTGAATTGAATTTCAAACTTAAACATTACATAAAATACAAGACAAGTAATAATTCAACAAATAATATTATATTTGGATAATTCAAACAATAAATGAATAGATATAAATTACAATAAGCTCATTAGAGAAAACTTGAGCTTTATTGATTATCACACAAGATACATTGTCATTACAATATCCAAATATAAATATTACATAATCATTTCAGTAATTGATAAAGGAAAAGAAAAAAAGGAAAATTACAATGAAATGATGAACTAAACTAAACTACACCTAAGCTACTGCCTTGATCTTCTTGATCATCCAGTAGAGGAGAATGTCTTGATCTTCTTGATCATCTTGAACCCTGCATAAACCAAAACAAGCCAACATACATGGTTTGCCAAGTGGCAATGCCACTTGGAATGTCAAAATAAGTAAAATGGGAAGGATAAGACCAGACCAGGCTAGCCGAGCTGATCCACCAAGTCCCAAGTTCCAACATGGAACACACAAGTAGCTCACAAGGCAGTGTGCATGCACACCAGCACACAAGCCAGGGTTAGTCACCAAACTCCACAAGACCTTGTTGTCGACCAGGGAAGCAAGGAAGGGGAGGTATAAAACCTTTTCACAGCCAAACCCTAGCCATTCATCGACTGGACCAGCCAGAACACCAAGAACACAAGAACAGTAGTGTTCCAGTTCTTCTTCCACAAAGAACAAGCACTGGTGAACAAGCAAATGGTGAAGTAGCTTGCACAGCCAGTGAGGAGGAGCAGGACAAGCACAAGCCAACAACATAGAAGAAATCCTCTACATCAGCAAAACCTAGGAGTTGGAGTGAGGTATACACATCATCATGAACAAACCAGATGGTTTTGTTCATATTATGCACAGTCATGAACACACAGGCACACAAAGGGTGGATTAACCCTGTTTTGATCATCATTTGGTCATAGACCAAGTGTAACCTGGAGGAAATGGTAAAGACTGGGGATGAATCAAGCCTATGACCATGGTTATGCCAACCAGACCAGTGGTAGCATCTTCCAAATGGAAAATAGGAAGGAAAACTATCCCAGATACTTACCCAAACCTACCCAGACTACACTAGCCCTTTAAAACCATCAGATATGCAGAAATATATGTATTCTGCAAATATTTTTCAACATCAAAAGCTACTGGCAATCAAATATGATCACCCAGCAAGCATTTATCCATTCACAGCAAGCCAACAGAGGTGGGAGCTACCAAAACAGCAGTTAATTACTGCTAAGGCCAACTCAACCACAAAACCATCCAAACCATCAAGCCATACACACTTATCATCACCCAGATGGGTTCAAAATGGAGCTAGGGTCCCCAACAGTAGTTGGCATCCCTCTAGCTCAAACAGTTATAACACAAGAGTCATCACTGCACAGCAGTTCATCTAATTTGTCCACTAGAACATGATAAATTGCATAGATAAATGAAGTAATTAACTGACAAGTAACATGGACACTTGCTAAGCATCAAATGAAGCACTGCAAGCACATACACATGCTTTACCAAGCATAAGCATCCACTAGCACTTGGTGAGAGGCTATACAATAGCACAATTATCCACCAGTAAGCACAAGAGAGATACCACAGTAAGCAGCTATCAAGCAAATGGTGATCACATGATCACCAGAGCTTGCAAGAGCAAGCTAGAGCATCAGTAACTCACTGGAGTTATTGAATTGCCATAGATAAGTTAACCATTACATCACAGAGATTATATAAACAATTTTATAATTGTATCCAGAAGCACATCATCAAGGAATTGATGAAACAGTGCAACAGGCTAACCAAGCAAGCCCTAGAATTAGCTAGAGTTTCATAGCAACACCACACAGGTGTGATTGGCACTTGCCAATGCAAGGAATGCCAACAGTAATAGCCACAGGAGGCAACCATAGGGACAGTACATATAGGCTAGAGCAACAGCAGTAAATAGAACAGGCTTAGCTAGCATCCAAGCACACCATGGCATAGCAGCAATAAGCAGCAGCAACAGCATGGCCAGTATAGCAGTAGTAAGCAGTAGCAGTATGGCCAACAGCAGCAACAGCATGGCCTGGCCAGTACCCAAAGAGGGAAACCTGGCCAGTAGCCCCAGAGGTTGGAGAAGAAGAGGAGAGGAGAGGGGATAGCAGGAGGCGTGTACCTGGAGCAGAAGCACTGCAGGCGCGTCCATGACGGCACGGCGGCACAGCCTGGCCACAGCAGCGCCAAGCCGCGGCCAAGCCATGGCTACGCCGAGCACAGCAGCTCCGGCGCATCATCGGCGAGTCGCAGAGCATCACCCTGGCGCCCAGGAACGCCGGCGTGAGGCGAATCACCGCGCGCATCATGAACCCTAGATGCAGTAGGGTTGGGGACGAGCGGAGGAGACCACCATTTCCAGATCGACGCAGACAGGAAGGAGCGGCGTCGCCAGACGCGTCGATTGCGACCAACCGCATTGGCTGGAACCGCCGGAGATGGCCGGAGGAGGCCGGCGACGGCGGAGGCGACTCGGTGTCGCGAGAGAGGGAAAGGGGATTAGGGTTAGGATTCGTCCGCGAGATAGAGGAGAGAGTGAGTCAGTTGGGCCGAGCTCAATGGGCTGGTCCGACCAAATCACTCGGTCGGTCTGACCAGTGGGCCCGAGGGGCAATTTCCAGGTTTCCGACCCGATCTCATCTCACGAGGCAATTCTACAAACGATGTATATGTATGCCAGTAAAAACATCGTGGAAGGAGTTAGATCTAGGTAAAATAATTAATTAACTAAAGCAGTCAAAGAGGTAGAGGATAGATGGATTCCATCACCACGTTGTGGCCTCAGCTTACGAGCCGGTCGACTCGCCGTTCGCCCCGCGTGCAGTGTACTGGCTCCGCGTATACGCATGCTTGCCGAATCGGCCGCGGCGGCTGTACTGCTCGTGAGTTGGATCTACCTTTTCTTGTCTTCAATCTCGGCGATGGCGTTGACGATGAAATTGAGGGATCCCGCCCGGATCACCACTCCAAGCGCCGCTTGCCCCACGGTGGGCGCCACTGTCGAGGTTTTGACCACGGCAGATGCTACGGGGTAGCACATAAGAGGTGTGGAGCAAGGCGGTGTAGGAGAATCCGGAAACGAGTGTGGCACACGATGTACCCAGGTTCACGTCCCCTCGGTGGAGGATCGCTACGTCCTGCTATAAATCACTATGATCATACTGTCGCCAGCGTTAGGCGACTTGCTTTGTGGTAGCCGCCGGAGACGGAGGGGGAGATTGGATCTAATCTGAGATAATCTGTGTGTATGTCCCCTCAAGGAGGTACTCCCGGTGGCTTTATATATGCAGCCACCTAGGGTTTACAAGTATAAGGCCGCTTGGGCTACTACGCTTCCTTCATGGGCCAGTCAGGTCCAGTCGCTCTGGGCCTCAATCGCTATGCCGCCTGGCCTAGTCGCCCGCCGACTGGAGCAGTCCTAGGCTTCAGTCGCTAGGGCACTTGACCCAGTCGCCCGCCGACTGGACCCGCCCTTGGCTATCTTCATCCGGCGAGTGAGCTGGGTGATGCGCCCCCTAGGGCGTATCCCCATCAGTAGTCCCCGAGCGCGTCGTGGATTCGGTGCGGGCTTGAGGCGGGACGCGGAGAGTCTTGGCGATGGACTGTGACGAATCGGCGGCGAGCTCCTGAAACAGAGGAAACAACCGTGAAATAGGCGGCAGTCGAAACGAGCCAGTCGGCGTAGGCCAATCGGCGTGAACCAGTCGGCGTGAACCAATCGGCGTGAACCAGTCGGTGAGAGCCAGTCGGTGAGTCCGTCAGCTGCAGCGAGTCATTCGATCAGGGCAACGACGGGTGAACCACCAAGTGTGCTGAGGGGCGAGGTCGGGCGACCGGCGAGAGGCGCTATCTGGAGCGCGTCGAGTCCCCGAGCGCGGCGAGTGGCGAGGTCGGGCGTCCGGCGAGTGGCGAGGTCGGGCGTCCGGCGAGTGGCGCCGTCTGGAGCACGCCGAGTCCCCGAGCGTAGTGAGTGGCGAGGTCGGGCGACCGACGAGTGGCGCTATCTGGAGCGCGCCGAGTCCCCGAGCATCCCAAGTGGCGAGTTCGGGCGACCAGCGAGTAGCGCTATCTGTAGCGCGCCAAGTCCCCGAGCGTGGAGAGTGGCGACGGGCGACTGGCGAGTAGCGCTGTCTGTAGCGCGCCGAGTCCCCGAGCGTGGAGAGTGGCGACTGGCGACTGGCGAGTAGCGCTGTCTGTAGCGCGCCGAGTCCCCGAGCGTGGAGAGTGGGTCGCCACTGCTGGTGCTGTTCCTGCGGCAGGAAAATAAAATAATTGTTTTGTATGGGCCAGTGTTAGGGCCCTGAATTTGTAAGAAATGTAATGAACTATGTCGCTGTGGCGACTAAATATTTTATGCATATCGCTATTTTTCCAGGTCAACTGTATCTCTGAGTTTGCCGGTACTTAGCAGTTTGCGTGCTGCGGGTTGCCCCTGGGGGCTTAGCAGTTTTTGGCCTGTTTGTTTAGGCTAGTCGACTCGCCGTGGCTCGTTGAGCCAGTCGCTTGGCGACTCCAAAGGAGGTACCCGTATTGGTGCTTTTCGCGGACGCGCCGAGGCTCGGGTTGCGAGTCCCCGGGCGTGCTACTTGTCCTTGCGGGCCGCCCATCCTAAGGTAGGGGAGGACTTGAGGGTTGCCTGATGGTTGTGGCATGTCTGTCATCTTGACCCGTAAGGCCAGTCGCAGGCGACTCCAGGGGGCTCCGTACTCGGCGTTTTTCCTAGAAGCCTCGGGCCTCGCGTGGCGAGTCCCCAAGCTTAGTACTTAGCTTTTCAGGTCACTCTTCCCGAGGATGATGACGACGGGGGTGCGCTGTATTGTAAGCGCTACCTGTCACCTTGGCCCGTTAGGCCAGTCGCATGCGATTCCAAGGAGGGGCTCGGTTGGTGTTTTCACGAACGCCTCGGGTATCGGGCTGCGAGTCCCCGGGCGTGTTACTTAACCGTGCGAGGCGCACTGTCCAAGGTTGGTGAAGGCGTTGTATGGGTCCCTGTGTGTAGCGGGTCTCCTCTCGTGGCCCGGGAGGCCAGTCGCGTGGCGACCCCAAGGAGGGCTCCGTACTTGGCGTTTTTCCTAGATGCCGCGGTTCGCGCACGATGAGTCCCCGGGCGTAGTACTTAGCCGTTCAGGTCGCTCTGTCCAAGGTAGAGAGGGACGTGGGTGCTGTTTGAAGCAGAGCCGGTCATGTTTTTCCCCGGAGGAAGAGGGCACCCAGTGGTGAGGTGCGCAACATGGCGCAGAGCTCTCTTTGGTGACTCGGAGTCGGCGAAGTCAATATGGCGGACATGGTCTACGTTGCGGACTGGGTCGCGCGGGGCGAAGTTGACGCGGCGGAGTCAGGCTCGACGCGGCGGACGGGGTCGCTCTGGGCAAGGTCGGCGCGGCGGAGTCAGGCTCGACACGGCGGATGGGGTCGCTTTGGGCGAGGTCGGCGCGGCGGAGTCAGGCTCGACACGGCGGACGGGGTCGCTCTAGGCGAAGTGGGCGCGGCGTAGTCAGACTCGTTGAGCCAGTGCACGTTTGATGGAGAATCGAGCCACTTGGCGTGTAGAGCTGGTCGGCGTTGGCCAATCGGCGTGAACCAGTCGGTGTGAACCAGTCGGCGTGAGCCAGTCGGCGTGTGGTGCTGTCGGGAGCACGCCGAGTCCCCGAGCGTGGCGGGTGGCGAGCTCGGGCGACCGGCGAGCGAGCATTGTCGGGAGCGTGCCAAGTCCCCGAGTACAGCAAGTCCGCGACGCTCGTGCCGTGGCGAACATGGTCGGCGCGGTAGACAAAGTTGTGCTGTGGCGGGCCGCGCGTGGTCGTCTGCGTACGTAGCGGAGCAGCCAAGTATGCAGCTTCCGGCCGAACGACCGGGGCGAGCCCTTGATTTTTTCCAGGTCGATGGTCCAAAGGAAACATGCAATACGAGATAAACATGTAATCATGTGGATGAGTAAATCCAGGTAAAATAATTGATGTGTGGAATAATCATTGAATGAGACTAGATTAAATAGAAAAAACTCATGAACCGTGCACAGCTGTATGCAATGATCGAGTGCTTCTCTTCTTCTTGAAGCTTTTTCTTCTGTATATGGACTTGATGGCAACTTGACGATCCATGAGAGTACGCAGACAAGCAATTTCCAGGTTTCCGACCCGATCTCATCTCACGAGGCAATTCTCCAAACGATGTATATGTATGCCAGTAAAAACATCGTGGAAGGAGTTAGATCTAGGTAAAATAATTAATTAACTAAAGCAGTCAAAGAGGTAGAGGATAGATGGATTCCATCACCACGTTGTGGCCTCAGCTTACGAGCCGGTCGACTCGCCGTTCGCCCCGCGTGCAGTGTACTGGCTCCGCGTATACGCATGCTTGCCGAATCGGCCGCGGCGGCTGTACTGCTCGTGAGTTGGATCTACCTTTTCTTGTCTTCAATCTCGGCGATGGCGTTGACGACGAAATTGAGGGATCCCGCCCGGATCACCACTCCAAGCGCCGCTTGCCCCACGGTGGGCGCCACTGTCGAGGTTTTGACCACGGCAGATGCTACGGGGTAGCACATAAGAGGTGTGGAGCAAGGCGGCGTAGGAGAATCCGGAAACAAGTGTGGCACACGATGTACCCAGGTTCACGTCCCCTCGGTGGAGGATCGCTACGTCCTGCTATAAATCACTATGATCATACTGTCGCCAGCGTTAGACGACTTGCTTTGTGGTAGCCGCCAGAGACGGAGGGGGAGATTGGATCTAATCTGAGATAATCTGTGTGTCTGTCTCCTCAAGGAGGTACTCCCGGTGGCTTTATATATGCAGCCACCTAGGGTTTACAAGTATAAGGCCGCTTGGGCTACTACGCTTCCTTCATGGGCCAGTCAGGTCCAGTCGCTCTGGGCCTCAATCGCTATGCCGCCTAGCCTAGTCGCCCGCCGACTGGAGCAGTCCTGGGCTTCAGTCGCTAGGGCGCTTGACCCAGTCACCCGCCGACTGGACCCGCCCTTGGCTATCTTCATCCGGCGAGTGAGCTGGGTGATGGGCCCCCTAGGGCGTATCCCCATCAAACCCTAGATGCAGTAGGGTTGGGGGCGAGCGGAGGAGACCACCATTTCTAGATCGACGTGGACAGGAACGAGCGGCGTCGCCAGACGCGTCGATTGTGACCAACCGCGTTGGCTGGAACCGCCGGAGATGGCCGAAGGAGGCCGGCGACGGCGGAGGCGACTCGGTGTCGCGAGAGAGGGAAAGGGATTAGGGTTAGGGTTCGTCCGCGAGATAGAGGAGAGAGTGAGTCGGTTGGGCCGAGCCCAACGGGCTGGTCCGACCAAACCACTCGGTCGGTCTGACCAGTGGGCCCGAGGGGCAAAATGGTCATTTGACCATAGAAATGTTTCCAAATTTGAAAATAAATCCAAAAACCCTAGAAAAACCCTAAAAAAAATAAATAAAAATATGTAGACCACTTAAAATTTTGTATCTATTCAAAACAAATATTTTCATCATAAATTGATCAAATATTAAAAATAAGTATGATGAACTATTACCAATTAAATTGGATAGAGAAATTTTAAGTCTTTAAAATAATTAAAAGAAGAATAATAAGCCACAGATTATTCTAAAAATTGGAATAAATATTTTCTTTGAATAAACCCCTTAATAAAAATAACAAAAGATTATTTCCATAACTCTTAAGGAGTATTTATAAATTGTGCTTATTCGCCAACTCTGACATTAAATAAGCATCGGGGAGGGGGAACAAACCTAAAAATCTAAAGTATGCATATTTGAATCTTTAACCATTGCCCTTATCGGACAATGATGCTATCTTTCAGAAACAGAGGACCAGTGTCAGTCCAAACAATCCAACTGCACCACCTAGCAGTCATCAGGCAAGTTCATCGCTTGCTCATGTCACTTTGAGTATTTTTACCAAATTACTTGCAAAGTACTATACTTATCACTCTTGCATGAAAAGCAAAAATACTATTTTCATAACTATGAATATGACTAAGTGGTGGACAATGGAACCATAGTATGAGTATGGTGGAGGTTCCGTTGCAATGAGTTTATATCCATCTAGGATTAACAACAAATGTCGTCCAGTGATTCTTGTGCCGTAAGACCCGTGTTAACCATAAGATCTGGAGTGTGACAGAGTAGTCAGTTGTATTTCTTCCTCTCGTACATCAACGGATGCGCTTACCGTAGCAGTTGTATCTTGCGAGAACAACCGGTGGGTGAGGATCCTTTCTGATTCCCCACGGTAATGCGGTCTATGATGGGTTGCAGAAGGCCGGCGAAGGTATCGAGGTCGGATGATACCCAATGGGGTATGCTGACCGGCGGGGATATTAGTCGAGGTCGGATAATATCCAATGGATATGCTGACTGGCGAGGACCCAAGGTCGGAACTGCAACAAAGGGTGGGTGTGCGGGGTCGCGGAGAAATGCAATGATTGGCTAGGACCTTATACCGGCCTCACACCACGGAAGTGTGGACGGGAAAGCTGCCCGGTTGGCACCAAGGTTAAGATCTCTTATGGGTAAAGCAACACACCTCTGCAGAGTGTAACGAATCGTGACCTGTCACTCCCTGTTCCGGGTTTTGGAACTGCAAACGCGACCGGAAAGGAACTCCATGAAGTTCTAGACACCCGGTGAAGGCTGACGGACATAGCTCTTCGGAATAAAAGCAACCTTTTGAAGAAATATTTACGAAAACCTGCATTGGCCTATGATTTTCTGGTCTAGTGCCGTAGCTAGTGCATAAAACACCTCTTTCCTATAATGAACTTGTTGAGTACGCTCGTACTCATACCTCTTATAATCCCCTGCTTAGATTGTCTGAACCACCTGAAGGAAGCCAATGAAGGACTCGAAGGAGCAAATGGGATCTGCTATGAAGAACCAGATCTCTCCGGAGGGGTAGAGGGGGTGGATTACCTGATAGTCTACGGAACCGGGGAGGTTCCAGAAGAGAACACCGCTTAAGTCACACTAGTAGGAGTAGTCGAGCAACACCGAGCTCTATAGTATTTAGCTGCTCGAGTAGAAATGGTACTTAGCCTGCTACAACCTATATTGTATAAGTTAAATAGGGTTCACCTAGAACCTTTGAGTTATCCTCTATGGATCCAGGAGGAGCACCAGTATGATGTATATATGGCTTGTAATATTAAGTGAGTGAAATAAAGACCGGCTATGTTTCTGTTGTACTACTCTGAGGGATGTAATATTTGCGGATTGGTACTTCGCACATGTTATGTTAAAGACTGACATACTACAACATGCAGTGGTATGCAGGATCACCACAGTTGGCCTGCAGTAACAAAAGAATAAATAAAACATGTCTGTCATCATGTTTACCAAACACACAAAGGAATACAAAAAAACAAAAATAAACGTGTGAAATCAATAATACCTTCTTTTTCTTCTCAGCATTCTCTTTCTTGTCAGCATCATTATTTACATTTCCAGTGGAGGCACACCTCCCAGTGTCACCTTCATCTCCATCATCTCTTGGTGGTGCCTCAGATGCAAGTGGCATCACACCTTCCAGTGGAGGCACACTACGCAACGGTTTCTCATTCAGCACTTCTTCCTGTGGAGGAACTGATTTGTACCGTAGCCTCTGTTTCATCTTTCTGAAATTTGAATAGCTGTTCTTCTTTTTGCTCTTCGGAGTCTTTGACTTCTTCTGCAAAACAAACCACAAAACAAAAAATATTAGGGCACAAAAGAATATTATATATACATTACACACAATGTTACATCTTTTAGCAGATAAAATTATAAGAAAATATTCAGCTCAGATTACATGGAAAAATGTTCTTACCAAAGATGTAAGTGGGATCATTTTGAAAATAAATTCAGATATGACATCAATGACAACCAGAAAATACCTGCGAAAAAAACATTATACATGAGAAAACAGTAACATCACCTGAATATGAATTATACATGAGGATGTGTAACATTATCTGATTTCACAGATTTGTTACATGCTGAAAGTATAGAGATGGTAAACCTAGAGGGGGGGGGGGGTGAATAGGTTTCTACAGATTTTAATTCTTTCTTTGCAATCTTAGGCTTTGCGAAATATAAAGATGAACCTAATGCAAACTAGGTGAAGCAACCTATATGAGGATACAACTAACTCGAGCACGAAGGCTCTCACAGACAGTTAAATCACAAGTAAGGAGTTCGGTTAGAGATAACCGATAGCACGCGGAGACGAGGATGTATTCCCGTGTTCCCTTCCTTTGCAAGAAGGTACGTCACGTTTGGAGGGGTGGAGGTCCCACGAAGGATTCCCCACGCCACGAAGGCTCACCCTATTCTCCGGAGCCTATCCCACGAAGAAATAGCTCACTCACTTGTGGTAGACTTTGAGGTAGCCTCCAAACCTTCACAATCTTGCCCGGAGCGAATCCACAGCCCGGATGCTTCCGGACCACTCTTGCCCACCTAGGATTGCTAAGGAACCCTAGGAAGCAAGCCTCTCAATGAATACAAGGGGGAATGAGATTTGGCTTGGTAGAACAGTAGATCGGGTCCTCCTCTAACGTTTCCCCGGAGGGATTTGAGTTTGGGTGGAGGAGGAGGGAGATCTGAGGCTTTTGGTGTTTCTAGCAATGGAGTATGAGAGAGAGAGCTCAAGAACAGCTTGTAGTGCCTAACTGTTCAGAGGTAGGAGAAGAGGTTTATATAGTGTCACTCGAAATATGGTCGTTGGAACTTGCCACCTCAGCGTTTTTCCTCGAGAAAACCGGTTGACCTGGTCTGGGACCGGATCGTCCGGCCGAGGGCCCGGTCAGACCGGCCCAGAGACCGGTGCACCCGGTCCAAACCGGACCAGAGACCGGGCGCCAACCGGACCCATGAAAAAGCCCCCTGGATGGCTTCCGGTTGACACCGGTCCACGGCCCGGTCGGCGCCGGCGCACCCGGTCGAGGACCCGGCCAAACCGGGATTCTGACCGGATCGGCCCGGTCGCACGGCCGGCTGACCGGGCGGCTGACCGGCCGCCTTGATGTGGCCACCTTCTCCATTTTTGTTGAAATGGGGGGTCTCCCTTCTCCTTCTTGTTCCATTGATTCATCATCTATGCCTCTTTGGCTAATACCTGAGATTAACTTCATGAACATGTATTAGGCCAAATACTCTAGCACGGTGTCATTGTTACCAAAATAATGGATAAGGGTAAAATACCCTTACAATCTCCCCCTTTTTGGTATACGATGACAAACCGAGCTAGGGTCACAAATAGATATTATGATAAGCTTTAAACCTTGATTCCATATAAGATATTTGAAGGAGATATGCCCTAGAGGCAATAATAAAGTGGTTATTATTTATATCTTTATGTTTATGATAAATGTTTATATATCATGCTAGAATTGTATTAACCGAAACATTAGTACATGTGTGATATGTAGACAAACAAGAAGTCCCTAGTATGCCTCTTAAACTAGCTTGTTGATTAATGGATGATTAGTTTCATAATCATGAACATTGGATGTTATTAATAACAAGGTTATGTCATTGTGTGAATGATGTAATGGACACACCCAATTAAGCGTAGCATAAGATCTCGTCATTAAGTTATTTGCTATAAGCTTTCGATACATAGTTACCTAGTCCTTATGACCATGAGATCATGTAAATCACTTATACCGGAAAGGTACTTTGATTACACCAAACACCACTGCGTAAATGGGTGGCTATAAAGGTGGGATTAAGTATCCGGAAAGTATGAGTTGAGGCATATGGATCAACAGTGGGATTTGTCCATCCCGATGACGGATAGATATACTCTGGGCCCTCTCGGTGGAATGTCGTCTAATGTCTTGCAAGCATATGAATGAGTTCATAAGAGACCACATACCACGGTACGAGTAAAGAGTACTTGTCAGGAGACGAGGTTGAACAAGGTATAGAGTGATACCGAAGATCAAACCTCGGACAAGTAAAATATCGCGAGACAAAGGGAATTGGTAATATATGTGTATGGTTCATTCGATCACTAAAGTCATCGTTGAATATGTGGGAGCCATTATGGATCTCCAGATCCCGCTATTGGTTATTGGTCGGAGTGAGTACTCAACCATGTCCGCATAGTTCTCGAACCGTAGGGTGACACACTTAAAGTTGGATGTTGAAATGGTAGTTCTTGAATTATGGAATGAAGTTCGAATATTTGTTCGGAGTCCCGGATGAGATCCCGGACATCACGAGGAGTTCCGGAATGGTCCGGAGAATAAGATTCATATATAGGATGTCATTTTATGTGAAATAAAATGTCGCGGAAGGTTCTATGGAAGGTTCTAGAAGGTTCTAGAAAAGTCCGGAAGAAACCACCAAGGAAGGTGGAGTCCACAAGGGACTCCACCTCCATGGCCGGCCAGCCCTAGTGGGGGTGGAGTCCCAAGTGGACTCCACCATAGGGGGCCGGCCACCCCCCACATGGGAGGTGGGAATCCCACCTTTGGGTGGGAGTCCTAGTTGGGCTAGGTTTGCCCCCTCCTATGGAAGGTTTTGGTTTCGGGTCTTATTCGAAGACTTGGACACCAACACTTGGGATCCACCTATATAATGAGGGGCCAAGGGAGGGGGCCGGCCACCCTAAGACCATAGCTTGGCCGCCCCCCTTGAGTGGCCGGCCACCCCCTCCCAAACCCTAGCTTTGCTCCTCCACTTCATATTGTCCGGTTTGCTTAGCGAAGCTCCGCCGGACTTCTACACCGCCACCGACACCACGCCGTCGTGCTGTCGGATTCAAGAGGAGCTACTACTTCCGCTGCCCGCTGGAACGGGGAGGTGGACGTCGTCTTCATCAACAACCGAACGTGTGACCGAGTACGGAGGTGCTGCCCGTTCGTGGCGCCGGAACCGATCGTGATCAAGATCTTCTACGCGCTTTTGCAAGCGGCAAGTGATCGTCTACCGCAGCAACAAGAGCCTCATCTTGTAGGCTTTGGAATCTCTTCAAGGGTGAGACTCGATACCCCCTCGTTGCTACCGTCTTCTAGATTGCATCTTGGCTTGGATTGCGTGTTCGCGGTAGGAAAATTTTTGTTTTCTATGCAACGTTATCCTACAGTGGTATCAGAGCCAGGTCTATGCATAGATGGTTGCACGAGTAGAACACAATGGTTTGTGGGCGTTGATGCTCTTGTTATCTTTAGTTTGAGTACTTTGCATCTTTATGGCATAGTGGGATGAAGCGGCTCGGACTAACTTTACATGACCGCGTTCATGAGACTTGTTCCTCGTTCGACATGCAACTTGTATTGCATAAGAGGCTTTGCGGGTGTCTGTCTCTCCTACTATAGTAAAGATTCAATTTACTCTTCTATTGAAAACATTAGTATCAACGTTGTGGTTCATGTTCGTAGGTAGATTAGATCTCTCTCGAAAACCCTAAACCACGTAAAAAATGCAAACCAAATTAGAGACATCTAACTTGTTTTTGCAGGGTTTGGTGATGTGATATGGCCATGATATGATGATGAATATGTATGAGATGATCATTATTGTATTGTGGCAACCGGCAGGAGCCTTATGGTTGTCTTTAAATTTCATGTTGAGTAGTATTTCAAAGTAGTTGTAATAGTTGCTACATGGAGGACAAACATGAAGACGGTGCCATTGACCTTGGTGCTACGCCGACGATGATGGAGATCATGCCCGAAGATGATGGAGATCATATCCGTGCTTTGGAGATGAAGATCAAAGGCACAAGAACAAAAGGGCCATATCATATCACATATGAACTGCATGTGATGTTAATCCTTTTTATGCATCTTATTTTGCTTAGATCGCGACGGTAGCATTATAAGATGATCCCTCACTAAAATCTCAAGATAATAAAGTGTTCATCCTTAGTAGCACCGTTATTAAGTCTTATCGTTTCGAAGCATCTCGTGATGATCGGGTGTGATAGATTCGATAAGTACATACAACGGGTGCAAGACAGTTTTGCACATGCGGATACTAAGGTGGCCTTGACGAGCCTAGCATGTACAGACATGGTCTCGGAACACGTGATACCGAAAGGTAGAGCATGAATCATATGGTTGATATGATGAACACTATGAGTGTTCGCCATTGAAATCACACCTTTTCTCGTGATGATCGGGTTTAGGTGCGGTGGATTTGGTTCGTGTGATCACTAAGACAATGCGAGGGATATTGTTTTGAGTGGGAGTTCACCTAGGGTTTTAATTATGTTGAATTAAAATTTGAACTCAATTTGTCATAAACTTAGTCTAAACTATTGCAAATATATGTTGTAGAGATGGCGTCCTCAATCAATTTTAATCAGTTCCTAGAGAAAGAGAAACTTAAGAGCAACGGTAGCAACTTCACCGACTGGTTCCGTCATGTGAGGATCTTCCTCTCGGCGGAAATCTGCAATTTGTGCTTGATGCACCGCTAGGTGACCCTCCTGCAGAAGATGAATCCGATGAAGTAAAAGCTGTTTACGCAACTCGGAAAACTCGGTACTCTCAAGTTCGGTGTGCCATCCTGTGCGATGCTGGAATCCGATCTTCAAAAACGTTTTGAGCACCATGATCCTCATGAGTTGATGAATGAGCTGAAAGCTATATTCGAGACTCATGCGGCGATGGAATGCTATGAAGCATCGAAACATTTCTTCACCGTATGATGGAAGAAGGCAGCTCCGTTAGTGAGCACATGCTCGCCATGACCGGCATGCGAAGAAACTCGATGACTTGGGAATAGTGATTCCTAACAGATCGGGATTAATCGTGTCCTTCAATCACCGCCACCAAGTTACAAGAACTTTGTGATGAACTACAATATGCAGAACATGAACAAGGAGTTACTCGAACTCTTTGGCATGCTAAAAGCTCTTGAGATTGAGATCAAGAAAGAGCACCAAGTGTTGATGGTCAACAAGACCACCGGTTTCAAGAAACAGGCAAGTCTAAGGGAAAATTCAAGAAGGGTGGCAAGAAAGCTGCCACGCCTCCTATGAAACCTAAGAACGGCCCTAAGCACGATCTTGAGTGCTATTACGCAAGGAGAAGGGACACTGGAAGCGTAATTGCTCCAAGTATCGGCTGATCTAAAGAGCGGCCTTGTCAAGAAGAAGAAAGAAGGTATATCTGATATACATGTTATAGATGTTTATCTCACTAGTTCTCGTTCTAGTACACTGGTATTTGATACTGGTTCGGTTGCTCATATTTGTAACTCGAAACAGAACTAAAGAATAAACGACAACTGCTGAAAGATGAAGTGACGATGCGCGTTGGAAACGGATCCAAGGTCAATGTGATCGCAATGGGACACTTCCTCTACATCTACCTTCGGGATTAGTTTTAAGCCTAAATAATTGTTATTATGTACTGCGTTGAGCATGAACATTATATCTGGATCTTGTTTAATGCAAGACGGTTATTCATTCAAGTCCGAGAATAATGGTTGTTCTATTTTTATGAATAATATCTTTTATGGTCGAGCACCACAAAAGAATGGCTTATTTCTGTTAGATCTCGATAGTAGTGATACACATATACATAACATTGATGCTAAGCGAATTAAACTAAATGATAATTCTACTTATATGTGGCACTCGTCTTGGTCATATTGGAGTGAAACGCATGAAGAAACTCCATACCGATGGATTACTTGAATCACTTGACTTTGAGTCACTTGATAGATGCGAAGCATGTCTAATGGGAAAAATGACAAAGACTCCATTCTCTGGTATGATGGAGCGAGCTCTTGACTTATTGGAAATCATACATACCGATGTATGTGGACCAATGAGCGTAGCATCGCGCGTGGTTATCGTTATGTTCTAACCTTCACAGATGATCCTGAGTAGATATGGGTATATCTATTTCATGAAACATAAATCCGAAACTTTCGAGAAGTTTAAGGAATTTCAAAGTGAAGTAGAAAATCAACGTAACAAGAAGATCAAATTTCTACGATCTGATCGTGGAGGTGAATATCTGAGTTATGAGTTTGGCATGCATTTAAAGAAATGCGGAATACTTTCACAATTGACACCGCCGGAACACCTCAACGAAACGGTGTGTCCGAACGTCGTAATCGAACTCTCTTAGATATGGTTCGTAGTATGATGTCTCTTACTGATTTGCCGTTATCTTTTTGGAGTTATGCATTAGAGACAGCCGCATTCACTTTAAATAGAGCACCATCAAAATCGTAGAAACGACACCGTATGAATTATGGTTTAATAAGAAACCTAAGCTGTCGTTCTGAAAGTTTGGGGTTGCGAAGCCTATGTAAAGAAGTTACAACCGGACAAGCTAGAACCCAAAGCGGAGAAATGCGTCTTCATAGGTTATCCTAAGGAAACTATAGGATACACTTTCTATCACAGATCCGAAGGCAAAATCTTTGTTGCTAAGAACGGAACCTTTCTTGAGAAAGAATTTCTCACTAAAGAAGTGACTGGAAGAAAAGTAGAACTCGATGAGATTGATGAATCTATACTCGTTGATCGTAGTAGCGCAAGCATCGGAAGTTGTACTGTACCGCCTACACCGGCAACAAGAGGAAGCTAATGATAATGATCATGAAACTTCGAACGAGGAAACTATCGAACCTCGCAGATCGACAAGGGAACGTGCCACTCCCGATTGGTATGATCCTTGTCTAAATGTCATGATTGTGGATAACAATGATGAGGACCTGCGACGTATGAAGAAGCGATGATGAGCCCAGATTCCAACAAATGGCAAGAAGCCATGAAATCCGAAATGGGATCCATGTATGATAACAAAGTATGGACTTTGGTAGAATTACCTGATAGCCGAAAGGTCATCGAAAATAAATGGATCTTCAAGAGAAAAACAGATGCCGATGGTAATATTATCGTCTATAAAGCTCGACTTGTCGCAAAGGGTTTCCGACAAATTCAAGGAGTTGACTACGATGAGACTTTCTCACCGTAGCGAAGCTGAAATCTGTGAGGATTTTGTTAGCAATAGCTGCATTTTTCGATTATGAGATTTGGCAGATGGATGTCAAAACGGCGTTCCTTAATGGAGACATTGAGGAAGAGTTGTATATGGTACAACCCAAAGGTTTTGTCGATCCTAAAAATGCCGACAAAGTATGCAAACTTCAGCGTTCAATCTATGGACCGAAGCAAGCATCGAGAAGTTGGAACCGACGCTTTGATAAGGTGATCAAAGACTTCGGGTTTATACAAAGGTCATGGAGAGGCCTGTATTTACAAGAAAGTGAGTGGAGCTCTTAGCATTCCCGATATTATATGTAGATGACATATTATTGATCGGGAATGATATAGAACTATTAAGCAGTGTTAAGGGTTATTTGAATAATAGTTTTTCAATGAAAGACCTTGGTGAAGCATCGTATATATTAGGCATCAAGATTTATAGAGATAGATCAAGACGTCTAATAGGGCTATCACAGAGTACATATCTGGACAAGATTCTAAAGAAGTTTAGAATGGACGAAAGTAAGAAAGGGTTCTTACCTATGTTACCTGTGCAAGGTATTGAGTAAAAATCAAGGACCGCTACTACAGAAGAAAGAGAAAGGATGTGTAACATCCCCTATGCCTCGGCAGAGGGATCTATCATGTATGCCATGCTATGTACTAGACCGGATATAGCACATGCCGTTAGTTTGACTAGCAGATATCAAAGTGATCCAGGAATGGAACACTGGACAGCGGTCAAGAATATCCTGAAGTACTTGAAAAGAACTAAGGATATGTTTCTTTGTTATGGAGGTGACCAAGAGCTCGTTGTAAACGGTTACACCGATGCAAGTTGGAACACTGATCCTGATGACTCTAAGTCACAATGCAGGTACGTGTTTATATTGAATGGTGCTGCAGATGGTGGGCAAGCTCGAGCGGTGCACGGTGGCGAAGTCTTCAACGAGAATCGTAGTACATAGCGGCTTCGTAGGCTTCATCGTAAGCGGTATGGATGAAGAGGTTCATTGTAGAGCTCGGTGTGGTTCCGAGTGCATTGGACCCATTAATCATTTATCGTGATAACATGGGTGCCATCGCCAATGCACAAGAGCCAAGGTCACACAAGAGGTCAAGCATATCAAGCTGCGTTACCACTCGATTCGCGAGTACATCGAAGATGGAGAAGTAAAGATTTGCAAAGTACACACCGATCTGAATGTAGCAGATCCGTTGACTAAAGCTCTCCCTAGGGCAAAGCATGACCAACACCGTAATGCCATGGGTGTTAGGTATATTACAATGTAATCTAGATTATTGACTCTAGTGCAAGTGGGAGATCAAGGAGATATGCCCTAGAGGCAATAATAAAGTGGTTATTATTTATATCTTTATGTTTATGATAAATGTTTATATATCATGCTAGAATTGTATTAACCGAAACATTAGTACATGTGTGATATGTAGACAAACAAGAAGTCCCTAGTATGCCTCTTAAACTAGCTTGTTGATTAATGGATGATTAGTTTCATAATCATGAACATTGGATGTTATTAATAACAAGGTTATGTCATTGTGTGAATGATGTAATGGACACACCCAATTAAGCGTAGCATAAGATCTCGTCATTAAGTTATTTGCTATAAGCTTTCGATACATAGTTACCTAGTCCTTATGACCATGAGATCATGTAAATCACTTATACCGGAAAGGTACTTTGATTACACCAAACACCACTGCGTAAATGGGTGGCTATAAAGGTGGGATTAAGTATCCGGAAAGTATGAGTTGAGGCATATGGATCAACTGTGGTATTTTTCCTTCCCTATGACGGATAGATATACTCTGGGCCCTCTCGGTGGAATGTCGTCTAATGTCTTGCAAGCATATGAATGAGTTCATAAGAGACCTAATACCACGGTACGAGTAAAGAGTACTTGTCGAGACGAGGTTGAACAAGGTATAGAGTGATACCGAAGATCAAACCTCGGACAAGTAAAATATCGCGAGACAAAGGGAATTGGTAATATATGTGTATGGTTCATTCGATCACTAAAGTCATCGTTGAATATGTGGGAGCCATTATGGATCTCCAGATCCCGCTATTGGTTATTGGTCGGAGTGAGTACTCAACCATGTCCGCATAGTTCTCGAACCGTAGGGTGACACACTTAAAGTTGGATGTTGAAATGGTAGTTCTTGAATTATGGAATGAAGTTCGAATATTTGTTCGGAGTCCCGGATGAGATCCCGGACATCACGAGGAGTTCCGGAATGGTCCGGAGAATAAGATTCATATATAGGATGTCATTTTATGTGAAATAAAATGTCGCGGAAGGTTCTATGGAAGGTTCTAGAAGGTTCTAGAAAAGTCCGGAAGAAACCACCAAGGAAGGTGGAGTCCACAAGGGACTCCACCTCCATGGCCGGCCAGCCCTAGTGGGGGTGGAGTCCCAAGTGGACTCCACCATAGGGGGCCGCCACCCCCACATGGGAGGTGGGAATCCCACCTTTGGGTGGGAGTCCTAGTTGGGCTAGGTTTGCCCCCTCCTATGGAAGGTTTTGGTTTCGGGTCTTATTCGAAGACTTGGACACCAACACTTGGGATCCACCTATATAATGAGGGGCCAAGGGAGGGGGCCGGCCACCCTAAGACCATAGCTTGGCCGCCCCCCTTGAGTGGCCGGCCACCCCCTCCCAAACCCTAGCTTTGCTCCTCCACTTCATATTGTCCGGTTTGCTTAGCGAAGCTCCGCCGGACTTCTACACCGCCACCGACACCACGCCGTCGTGCTGTCGGATTCAAGAGGAGCTACTACTTCCGCTGCCCGCTGGAACGGGGAGGTGGACGTCGTCTTCATCAACAACCGAACGTGTGACCGAGTACGGAGGTGCTGCCCGTTCGTGGCGCCGGAACCGATCGTGATCAAGATCTTCTACGCGCTTTTGCAAGCGGCAAGTGATCGTCTACCGCAGCAACAAGAGCCTCATCTTGTAGGCTTTGGAATCTCTTCAAGGGTGAGACTCGATACCCCCTCGTTGCTACCGTCTTCTAGATTGCATCTTGGCTTGGATTGCGTGTTCGCGGTAGGAAAATTTTTGTTTTCTATGCAACGTTATCCTACAATATTAAGATAGCTCCCCCATAATGTGTGCACTTGGAGAAATTGCGTTTGAATGCAAAGTGCACCATTTGTGGAATATAAGAAGCTCCCCCAATATCTTTAGGAAACAAGCATGGTATGGACATGTGTATATCAAGACATATAAGCATAAAGACATGATCATCCTAATAGAGATTTAAGCATACAAGTACTTGTCCATACACGAATTATATAAAGTAGCAAATTGTTCTTGGAAAAGCAAGCAAATGAGCACAAGCCAACTAAGAAGCAAATAAAGTGTCAACCATGGCTTGTGCAACCCAACAAGGAACCCCGTGATCCTAGTCTACTCTCTTCTCCCCCTTTGGCATCGGAACACCAAAAAGGCAAGGAAGAAAGAGAAACACTAGCGCCCATATCAGTAGAACTCAGTCCCAGCAGGTGGAGAGCCATCTTCCTCATCCTCATCATCAGACTCTTCATCATCTGCAGCATCAGCTCCTCTACTGGCAGAGGTATCAGGGTCCTGAGCAGATCTAGGGGGAATACCACCATGAGCATACATGGAGAGGTCAAAGTTCTGGAGCATCTCATCAGTGAGGGGAGGCTTCTCCCAAGAGGGTGCAATCACAGGCGCCATCTCAGGTCCAGGAGGAGGTACAGGGGCATTCCTTGCAGCCATGAACTCATTCTGTCGCCTCCTGGTCTCCTGGTTCAAGGCTAGACTTTGATGGGCAACATCATTGGTGTTCTTGCACATCTGCCACAAGCTAGTGAAGAAGCGAGAGGCACCATGCTTGGGGCGCCTAGTGTAGCTGGAGCTAGCTTCAGGGTCATGGCGCTCCTTGGAACGACGTTCAGAAGCCATCATAGCAGGAATTTCTGGCTTAGCTCCAAGCTTAGGAAACTTGAATGCCTCCATCAGGATGAGTTGGCCTTCTTTGTTGTGAGGAGCAGGCACAACCGTATTGATGAGCTGCTGAATGTACTGAGCATAGTTCGGTGTCATGCGGTCCCGAACGGAGCGCCTCATCTCACAATAGAGAAAGTCGCAGCCATCAATTCTCCTTATGTTCTCAGGACGGCAATAGAACATCAAATTGAGGTGGTAGGCACGAACTTGAGAGGTATCCCCTGACTTGCTGACAAGGCTTACACGGAAGAGCTTGGCAAGCACAAGGTAGGAGTAGTACATCCCAGAGATAGTGGGAGGATCAGCTGAAGGGTTCGAAGGATAACAGAAGGCAATGTCCCCATGAGTAAGCTTGTTCTGAGAGTGAATCTTGAACCCGTGAGCACGACCACCAGCAAAGCCCATAGCTGCACAAAAATCAAGGTAGTTGCAAGAGTACTGTGCTTTACCACTCATCCAAGTCATGGTCCGTGCGGGATCATCATGAAAGAAAACGGTGCAATGGAATTGGCGCACAAGATGTGGACAATAGTACCCAACTCCTTGTTCATCACCGGGCTTCAAGCACACAAGGTCATAGAGCCCCATATTCTTCAAATTATCAACCACAAAGCGGTATTTGGTGGCTCGATGCAGGGAAAGTGTTTCCTTAATGATGGCCTTGGGCATCACAACAATACCATTCTTCATGCACTCTCGGTTGTTGTAAAAATCTATCCATAGGTGCATTTGAGTGTTGGTCCAGAACATCCTGTCCCCACCAGTATAAGTTCGGTCCACAAACCGATAAGGATTTTCATCTCGAACACTTCTCCAATTAGCAACATGCGTTGTGCCAAGATTGAATTCAGGTACCGTCTCAACAAGATCAGCATCATCATCATCATCATTATCATCATCATCATCATCTTGAGCAACATTCTTGCCTTTGCGTCTCCTGACAGCTGACTTGGTTCTAACTCTAGCTGAACCATCTGGACCTGCACCTTGAGGAGCTTTAGAGGGCTGGCGAGTGCTAGTCCGGCACCCCGGAGGCCTCTCAAACCTCCCTCTCTTGGAAACTGTACCCCGAGCACCCTCACTTGAATCACCTGAGAATGAGGAAGCAAGAGCAAGAATAGCAGTGGGATAAGTGTACATGTCATCAGTAAGTAGGGAAGCCCAAAAACATAGCATATATCCAAGTGTTTCGACGAAATCATGCGAAAAACTGGGCAAGCCGGCGCACAGGCCGGTCCAACCGGACCACAGACCGGGCGAGCCGGTCGCGAATCCGGTGGACCGGGCGGCACGCCGGGCCGGCCGGTTGAAGGGCCGGTTGACCGGGCGGGTGACCGGATCTGATGATTTGTGAGGTGTTGCCCAGAATTTCTACCACAAAATCATGCAAAAACTCATAAACTTGAACATAGACTATAGTATTTGGAGGAGCAATGTGCATAGGTGTGAGAGACACTCTAGATGGCATGAGGACTTACTAATCCTAACCCTAACCCTAATTTTTTTCTCAAATTTCCTCAAAATTTGCAATGGGAGAGGAAAAGCAAGAGGGATAGGGAATGTGTGGAAGATTTACCCGAAGACATCGTCCTCTTAGCCCAAGGGGGCAAGAAGAACACGTGAAGAGGGCTTGAGGGTCAAATCCCCAAGATCTCCCCAAAAAGCTTGAGAGGGACCAAATCCTTCGGTGAAGAGGCTTGAGAGATCCCGATCTATGGGTTGGTGAAGTTTGAGGGGAATCTGGTGGTGGGAGGGTCCTAGATCGTGGTGGAGGTGGTGAAGGCGGCGGCCATGGAGGTGTGGGAGTTGGGGGATAATGGGGAAGATGACCCCAAGGGGTATCCCCTCCAAACACATAACCAGCCGCACGGCCGGTCGGGCTCCCGGTTGACCGGGCCAGGCGCCGGATGACCCGGCGCACAGGCCGGTCGGACCGGGCCAGAGACCGGCCAGATTCTGTTTGCCCATTTTTTTTTTGTTTTTGCCTCGATCTGCCCCTATTCGTGTGTGAATGTGTATGAATGCTCAGATGATGACATGTACATATAGATAGATAGATGATGATGAGATGAGCATAGACATGGGGTTGGAAACACAAAGTTCTCTAGGCATACCCATTGGAGTGAAATCCAAACAAGATATAAATAGCAACGATGGGCATGATTCGAAGTATATCAAGAATAATAAGTCATTTGGAAATGATTTTGGCAATAAGATCATTTGGCCTTATATAATCAACTCAAGTTGTAATGAAGGCTCAATGAGGGGCGGGGGATTACTCTCCCTATGTGAAAGCACAAATGTCATGAGACCTCGAAGAGACATGCTTGGGTCCATATAATGACATTGGGTCTATTTATGTTGCACACATAGGTATGCATCATACCAAGACATGGTAAGATGACTATCCCCATATGTGCTATGCCTCTAAGCTAGAGAACACGATAAATGCAAGAATATAGTGCAAGAAGTTAATCAATCCAAGTTTTTAGGATCAAGAATACCAAGTTCTCCTCTCAAGTTAACAAACCGGGCTTCATCCAAAGGCTTAGTGAAAATATCCGCCAATTGGTAGGTTGTCCCCACATGAGTGAGATCAATATCCTTATTGGCAACATGATCACGTAGGAAGTGATGGCGAATGTCAATATGTTTGGTGCGACAATGTTGAACCGGGTTATTGGCGATCTTAATTGCACTTTCATTGTCACAAAGAAGAGGCACCGTACCAAGAGACACACCATAGTCCTTCAAGGTTTGCTTCATCCATAACAATTGAGTGCAACAAGATGCCGCGGATATGTATTTGGCTTCGGCGGTGGATAAAGCGGTGGAGTTTTGTTTCTTGGACGACCAACTCACCAATGACCGGCCAATAAATTGGCAAGCCCCGGAGGTAGACTTCCGGTCAACCTTATCACCGGCCCAATCGGAATCCGAATAGCCAATGAGTTCAAAGGTTGACCCCTTTGGATACCATAGCCCGAGAGTAGGAGTGAGAACAAGGTATCTTAGAATCCGTTTGACCGCCATTAAATGGCTCTCCTTGGGAGCGGATTGAAAACGAGCACACATCCCTACACTTAGCATGATATCCGGCCTAGAGGCACAAAGGTAGAGCAAGGATCCTATCATGGAGCGGTATACCTTTATATCCACATCCTTCTCACCGTCACATGAGCCAAGTTGCCCCTTTACGGGCATGGGTGTCTTCATTGGGCTTGCATTGGTCATGTTGAATTTCTTGAGCATGTCCTTCACATACTTTTCTTGAGAGATGAAGGTGCCTTTTGCAAGTTGCCTCACTTGGAAGCCTAGGAAGAACTTCAACTCTCCCATCATGGACATCTCAAATTTCCTAGTCATCAATAGCTCAAAAGCTTTGTTATGATTGGGGTTAGTTCCACCAAAGATAATATCATCAACATATATTTGACATATAAATAAGCCACCCCCTTTAACCCGCTTGGTGAAAAGGGTGGAATCGACCGTACCCATGCAAAACCCATCATGTAGTAAGAAATCCCTAAGGAACTCATGCCAAGCACGTGGAGCTTGCTTGAGACCGTAGAGTGCCTTATGGAGTAAATACACGTGGTTGGGTCGGCATGGATCTTCGAAACCCGGGGGTTGAGCCACATATGCGGTTTCCTTTAGGGGACCATTCAAAAATGCACTTTTCACATCCATTTGATATAGTTTGAAATTGTGGAAAGATGCAAATGCAAGCAAAAGACGAATAGCTTCAAGACGGGCTACCGGCGCAAAGGTATCCTCAAAATCCATACCTTCTATTTGGGCAAACCCTTGCGCCACTAACCTTGCTTTGTTTCGTATGACAATGCCATTCTCATCTTGCTTGTTCTTGAATACCCATTTGGTCCCAATAACATTGATGTGATGATCCTTGGGTCTCTCAACTAGAGACCATACTTCATTACGAGTGAAACACTCCAATTCTTCTTGCATGGCAATTACCCAATCCGGATCAACCAAGGCTTCATGTACCTTGAGTGGTTCAAAACTAGACACAAAAGCATGATGTTGACAATAAGTGATAAGTAATGCATGGTGTCTACGAGTTACCACTCCTCTTGAGATGCTACCAAGGACTTGATCTACTTTCATGTCACTTGCCCTTGTAGCGGCCTTGATCTTCCGAATGGTTCCTTCATGATCAATGAATTCATCTCTTGCTAGTACTCGATCATGAGGGACCACATGAGCTTGATCATGAGTTGAGGATGTTTCTTGATCATCATCATGGTCTTGCTCCGTGGTATGAGGGTTTTCTTCTTGTTCTTCGGAATGTGACTCATCTTGAGTAGAGGATGGTTCTTGAGTTGCACTTGATGGTTCGGCTTGAGTTGAGCTAGGCTCCACTTGAGCCGAGCTTGATACATCTACTCCATCATCTTGATCATCATTATGAACTTCCATGGGCCGGATGTGTCCAATGCCCATATGCTTGATGGCACTAGATGGATCATCATTATTACCTGCAACACATGGAACAACTTGCTCCACTTAGGAGCCATTATCCTCCAAGAACACCACGTCACAAGATACTTCAATAGTCCCAGTGGACCGGTTGTAGTATCTATAGGCGTGAGAGTTCTCCGCATACCCAACAAATATACCCTCTATGGTTCTAGTTTCAAATTTACCGAGCTTTCCTTTGTTGTTCTTAACAAGACATTTGCATCCAAAGACACGAATGTACATGACATTAGGCTTGTTACCGGTAAGAAGCTCGTATGGAGTTTTGTTGTGGAGGGGACGGAGAAAGAGCCGGTTGGAGTAGTGGACGGCCGTAGAGATGGCTTCTCCCCAAAAGTTGTGGGGTGAGTTGAATTCACTCAACATGGTTCTTGCCATCTCAATGATAGTCCGGTTCTTCCTTTCAACAACACCATTTTGTTGAGGGGTGTATGGAGCTGAAAACTCATGCTTGATGCCCTCATCATCAACAAACTCTTGCATAGTGTAGTTCTTGAACTCGGTGCCATTGTCGGTCCTTATCGCCTTGATCTCAGATTCATACATGCGTTGAGCCTTCTTGGCGAAGATGATGAATTCTCTATAGGTCTCATCCTTAGACTTAAGGAGAAAAACCCAAGAGTATCTTGAATAATCATCAACAATGACTAGTCCATACTTGCTCCCACCAAGAGTATCATAATGTGATGGTCCAAAGAGATCCAAGTGAAGGAGCTCCAAAGGCCTAGAGGAGGTGACTATACTCTTGATAGGATGTCTCTTCTTGAGTTGTTTTCCCGCTACACATGCACTGCATACACGATCTCTCTCAAAGGAAACGCCGGTTAGTCCAACAATGTGCTCACCCTTTAGGAGTTGTTTAAGATTTCTCATGTTAACATGACCAAGGCGGCGATGCCACAACCAACCTTCGTCATGTTTGGCCGCCATTAGACATGTGGAGGGAGAGGGGCTCTCTTTCGAGAGGTCAACCACATAAAGGTTGTTCTCCACATATCCAACAAGGACCAATTTGAGATTGTCACTCCTAAAGACTTTCACACAATAATTAGTAAAATATGAATTATAACCGGCATCCGCAAGGTGATATATAGAGAGCAAGTTATAGCCAAGGGATTCAACAAGCATGACCGTCTCAAGGCACAAGTCCTTAGAGATTGCCACCTTGCCATACCCGAGTACCTTTCCCTTTGAATTGTCACCAAAAGTAATGCTTGACTTCTTGTTTATATCTTCAATGAATTGGTCAAGCACACCTCTTCCTCCGGTCATATGATTGGTGCATCCACTATCAAACACCCATTTTGGACCACCAGAGGAATACCCCTACAAAATCAAGTAGAGGATTTAGGAACCCATTGATTAATGGGTTCCCTAGTCATGGCAACAAGATCTTTTGGTACCCAAATTGAGTACCCTCTATAAGCATAGCCATTCCGAGGTCCAACATAGTTAGCATAAACATCACCATAATAATCAACAAATAAAGCATAGTGATCATTTGGCCCCGTGCGGTCACCACTAGTGGTTTTGCCATTGTTAGTGACCTTCTTGTTCTTGTCTTGAGCGGGTTTCTCCTTCTTGTAGTTGTTCTTCTTGTAGGACTTGGGAACATATCCAAGTCCAAACTTTTGATTGTTTGACCTTTGCTTACTCAAGAGGTCATCCAATCCCATCTTGTTCTTGGCGGTGGTGAACTTTGCAAGTTCCTTTGTTAACCTAACATTTTCCTCAAGAATAGATGCTTGCTCACAAGAAGATTCATTAGGATGATAGTCGAGACCATATTTGGTCACCAAGGATTCAAGATATGCATTGGTCTCAACATGCAAAGAGAGTTCCTCTTGTAAACGAACATGTTCCTCAACAAGTTTAGCATGCTCACTAGTAAAGGAGGTGGAGGAACAAGCAAGCTTTTCAACAACAATGGGATCCTTCATTGATTCAAGAGCCTTTTCGTAGGTTTCTTGGAGTAGGTCATGGTTCTCTCCAAGTTTCTTGAGCTCATCCTTAACAAGCTTGTTAGCTCTTTCAAGGTGGTCAAGATCCCTAGTGAGAGAAGCATGAGCAACTTCAAGTTCCTCCTTTGAGGCATTGAGCTCTTGAGTCAATGATTGAGCCCTATCAATAGTTTCTAGGTCCTTAACTTTATCAAGTTCATAAGTTTCAATTTGTTGCTTAAGACCTTGAGATATGCACCTTTCGGCTTTTAGCTCTTGTCTTAGGAGATTGAATCTCCGATCTTTTTCATTCAATTGATATTCTAATTCCTCAAGGGACTCATCCTTTTCTTTGAGGGAGTCCATCAAGAAATCAAACTTGACAAGAGCTTCACCACGAAGGGTGCATCTAACATTATAAAGTTCCTTAAGCACAATTAATTCTTCTTGATTTTCAGTTTCATCATCAAGAACACTAGTTAAGGAAGGTGGTGATTCCATTACCTTGGTTTCCCTTGCCATAAGACAAGAGCCAACGATTGTAGAGGAGGTAGAGTCATCCGAGTCATCATCTTGAGTTGTTCTTGCCATGAAGGAAGAGCCAACATCATTCTCCGTGGAGTAATCCTTGGAGTAGTCATATGTGAATAGTGACCCGGGCTTGGAGAAAGCCAAGCCGGCCATTCCGGCCTCCTTCTCCTCATCTTCCTCTTCTTCATCGGACAAGTACTCGGCTCCAACAAAGGCTCTTCCCTTGTTCTTCTTGTATCGATCGTTGATTGGGTTTGGCTTCAATCTTGGCTTGACCCCTTTGATGAACTTTGGCTTGTCTACCCTTTTCTCATAAGGGCACTCATTTGCAAAGTGGTTATCCTCATCACAGTTGTAGCAAGTTCTCTTCTTCTTCTTGTCATTGAGGAGCATTGGAAACTTTGCCTTGTACTTCTTGGCAAAGAAAGCAAAGTCGGTAGCAATGTCACTAGTTGAAGTCATCTCTTCATCTTCTTCAATTTCATAGACTTCTTCTCTTCCATGGTCAGCTCTAGCTTTGAGGGCAAGGTTGTGTGAGGCTTCATGGTTGTGTGAGGATTCATCAACACGGTTCATTGCCATGAGCCTTTTTCCTGACTTGGCCATGTTCTCATTGGCCGCCACATAGGAGACTAGGTCATCGGCGTTCAGATCGGCACTCTTGGAAATGATTTGCAAGTTGAGTGCAAGGTTGGTGTCTTCTTGCTTGACAGCAATCATGGCAATGACCTTGGACTTTATGAATGCTTCATTCATCTCAAAGCCGTCATTGTATTTCTCACATCCAAGACCCTTGACCTTCACTCTAAGAGCACCAAGCCTTGCATAGGCATCGGCCACGGATTCTCCTTCTCTAATCATGAACATAGTGGCCTCTTGCTTTGCGGACTCGTAAAGAGCTGATTGGATCAAATCGGTTCCCTCTTGGAGTACTACGATCCGATCCCACAACTCTTTAGCGGAGTCAATGTCATTGACTTGATCAAGGAGCTTGCGGTTGATGCCACTCCTAATCTTGTCACGTGCGGAGGCATTGAGTTGACGGTTGTAGAACTCGGTGGAGTTCAACCGAGCGGGATCTTGTGGCTTCCGGTATCCATCAACAATGATCTCCCATAACTCCACACTGCAGCTGCGAATATGAGATTCCATAGAAGATTTCCAAAAAAGAAAGTGAGTTCCATCAAAATGGGGAACATTCCCACTATGGTTTATATGAGGCATGGGTGAAGTGTTTTTGGGATAGTCATGATTGACTTGATGAAAACTTTCCGGAGGAACCGAAGTCCCACTAGAAGTTCCACTAGTCAGGCTCTTAAGCATGGCAGTCATTTGTGCCATTTGGCTTTGGACTTCATCCTCTTTCAACTTTTTCTCGGCATCATATGCCAAGAATCTGGATTTCATCTCCTTAACTGAAAGAGTAGAATCTTCATCCAAACCCTCGAATAGTTTATCCATCTCACTCTTAAGGCTGTGAAGCCCTTAAAAAGAGTCCAGGCTCTGATACCAATTGAAAGTATAGAGATGGTAAACCTAGAGGGGGGGGGGTGAATAGGTTTCTACAGATTTTAATTCTTTCTTTGCAATCTTAGGCTTTGCGGAATATAAAGATGAGCCTAATGCAAACTAGGTGAAGCAACCTATATGAGGATACAACTAACTCGAGCACGAAGGCTCTCACAGGCAGTTAAATCACAAGTAAGGAGTTCGGTTAGAGATAACCGATAGCACGCGGAGACGAGGATGTATTCCCGTGTTCCCTTCCTTTGCAAGAAGGTACGTCACGTTTGGAGGGGTGGAGGTCCCACGAAGGATTCCCCACGCCACGAAGGCTCACCCTATTCTCCGGAGCCTATCCCACGAAGGAATAGCTCACTCACTTGTGGTAGACTTTGAGGTAGCCTCCAAACCTTCACAATCTTGCCCGGAGCGAATCCACAGCCCGGATGCTTCCGGACCACTCTTGCCCACCTAGGATTGCTAAGGAACCCTAGGAAGCAAGCCTCTCAATGAATACAAGGGGGAATGAGATTTGGCTTGGTAGAACAGTAGATCGGGTCCTCCTCTAACGTTTCCCCGGAGGGATTTGAGTTTGGGTGGAGGAGGAGGGAGATCTGAGGCTTTTGGTGTTTCTAGCAATGGAGTATGAGAGAGAGAGAGCTCAAGAACAGCTTGTAGTGTAGTGCCTAACTGTTCAGAGGTAGGAGAAGAGGTTTATATAGTGTCACACGAAATATGGTCGTTGGAACTTGCCACCTCAGCGTTTTTCCTCGAGAAAACCGGTTGACCTGGTCTGGGACTGGATCGTCCGGCCGAGGGCCCGGTCAGACCGGCCCAGAGACCGGTGCACCCGGTCCAAACCGGACCAGAGACCGGGCGCCAACCGGACCCATGAAAAAGCCCCCTGGATGGCTTCCGGTTGACACCGGTCCACGGCCCGGTCGGCGCCGGCGCACCCGGTCGAGGACCCGGCCAAACCGGGATTCTGACCGGATCGGCCCGGTCGCACGGCCGGCTGACCGGGCGGCTGACCGGCCGCCTTGATGTGGCCACCTTCTCCATTTTTGTTGAAATGGGGGGTCTCCCTTCTCCTTCTTGTTCCATTGATACATCATCTATGCCTCTTTGGCTAATACCTGAGATTAACTTCATGAACATGTATTAGGCCAAATACTCTAGCACGGTGTCATTGTTACCAAAATAATGGATAAGGGTAAAATACCCTTACACATGCATATAAAGGAAATTAAGCACTAAATCGTCCAAAATAATAGAGTCAACATAACAAAATCTAGAAATCAACAACTAGAACAGAAACTACAATCAAATTCATTTAACTGAATGTAAAAATTCATTCAACTGAAATTTACATGGGGAATTCAGGTCTGCATATTATAGATGTAAAAAAAATACTGCTAAATGTCTTTGACGAAGAACATGTAAATACTGAGAAAAAATTTACATGGAGAAATTCAGGTCTGCATATTACAGATGTAAAAAAATACTGCTAAATGTCTTTGAGGAAGAACATGTAAGTACTGGGAAAAAAATTACATGCGAAATTCAAGTCCGCATATTACAGATGTAAAAAACCCCAGAAACTACAAAATGAAACACACTATGTGTAGGATGAGCAAAAGGCAACAAAGTATGAGCAAAAAATACATTATAGATGATGAGTATGGGATCTAGTACATGTAACAATAGAGGGGAACTACATGCAGATTCACACATCCTCGAACGAGCAGGAAATGCTACGAGCAGAACACATATCCTCGAATGAGGGATCGACAACACCACGATTCGCCGCGCGTGAGCACCAAACCCTATTCAACGACTACTCCAGGCTACTCCAGGCTACTCCAGACAATCGCCGGACTAGGACGAGCCGAATCACGTGAAATCCGCACCGAGAACAAAGCGCTACTCACCGACGGTGACCCACCTCCAGGAACGACAACACCACGATTCGCCGCGCCTGACCCTCCCGACGATCTTCAACGACTACTCCAGACAGTCGCCGGACTAGGACGAGCCGAATCGCATGAAATCGGCATCGACAACAAAGCGCTACTCACCGACGGCGAGCCACCTCGACAACACCACGATTCGACGCGCCTGACCCTCCCGACGATTTCAACGAGAACTACACACCGTCGCCGGACTAAGACGAGCCGATTCGAGTGAGATCGACACAAAAATCAAATCCGCACTCACCAAAAACACGGCGACACAACTCCGAGAAACGACGAACGCGCGAGTTCGGGAAGAGAGGCACCACAAACCGAAAACTAAGCACACCGACACACACCACAACGAAGTTCTCGATAGTACCTCTCGTCGCCGGCGACTGGATTCGGCGAGGCTCCAATCGACGGGGCGACGAAGGACACGAAAGCGTTGTGGACAAGGGGGAGGTGAGTGCGGGGGGAGATGAATACGGTGAGGACAGCGCATGACTAATTAATTCGATAAGATGAAACCGGCCACGTTTTTGATGCTAGTGGAAACAGAAAAGATCCGCACGATTTAGATCCAACGTCTAAAAAGAGGGAGCACTCCGGTAGACTACACAGTGCCCCGGCACGGAATAGAAATTGGGTTATATAATACCACTTCTATCAAGTTTGACTAAGTTTTTACCAAAATTTATTAACATGCAAAATACAAAATCAATATCATTGGATAGATAATAAAATATATTTTTATATGATATCTATAAAATATCATATTTGTAGATAGATTCTTCTAAAAGTTTGATCAAATTTTACTTGGTTTGACTTTAAAAAAAATATAAGCCTTAGACTTTAGGATAGAGGTAATATAATTTGTTAGAAAACTTCAGCTGCAACGTCTTATTTTTTTTTTGAAACAACATATATATTAACCCGAGCCAGCAGGCCGCCTCATTAAAAACCTTCCAGCCCCCTTAGGTACCCTGGAAGGAAAAGAGTGCGTCTGGTACCTACTGCTTTTAATCAGTACATAGTTACATCCTTTAGAACAAATGGTAGAATGAAGCTAGGAGGGGACTCATCCCATCTAACTACAGAATTACTAGTAAAAGCATATCTAGCTAGCTCATGTGCCACCTGATTAGCCTCTCTAATACAATGGGTAAAGACGATATAATCAAACTCTTGAGCCTTTGAGAAGCAGTCATAGAGGATGGCCGAATAAGGACTCCAAATCTCCATCTCAGCATTGCATGCTTTAATAACCTCCAGGGAATCAGATTCAACTGTTACTCTTGTAACACCAATATCCAGTAAAAACACCAGCCCTTTGAAAAGAGCTAGGGCTTCAGCTGTCGTGGCATCGTGTATATGCGATAATGGACATGCAAGCCCGGCTATAGCCTCCCCTCGGTCGTTTCTCAGCACCACCCCGGCAGCACCTCTACCATTAGCATGGAAATTTGCATCAACATTCAGCTTATATGTTCCGCGAGGGGGCTTACTCCATGAGATATCCCGCACCATAGAAGATGCTGAAGCTGCAGGGATAAAATTAGATGTTAGTGCTTGAATTGCAAACGCCGATTGTCTGATTCCTGCAACTCTCTCTCCCTTTACTATTTCTCTTCTTTGCCACCATAGATACCAACAAGTAACAGCTATGGTTTCTTTAATTTGCAGATTACCCAGAATTGGTGATTTTCTGGCTTGTCGACAGAGTAAATCCTCAAGAATAGTGGACCCCGACCGTTCACCAATTGCCGCTTGCTTAATATAATCAGACAGCCCCATTGTACTCCAAACCTCATTAGCACGATCACAGGTAAAAAGGAGATGTCTCATATCCTCCGCTCCTCTTCTACACACTGGGCACTCTGGATTCACTTTTATATGTTTGTCTGCAACGTCTTAGGTATTGTTTTAGTTTATGCTAGTTCCTTAGTGCCACTAAAGATGGGGCCGGGAATGCAAACCTATTTATCTACCCGTCAGGTATGGACCGTCCGCTTTTGTCCGTGATTTCGCGTGGTTGGAAATGGTGCGTGAAAATCATACTTCTATAATTTCTAAAAGGCTATTTGTATGTAGGTAATGGATGTAGCTATATTTGTATGAAATCTAAAACTTAAATATAAGTATTTGTGGCCTATATATAAAAAAATACATACTACACGATTTAGATTTGATACTATTATTTTATATACAATTGATCAAAGTTATAAAGTTTAACTTTGTAGGTAATGGAGTACGGAGAGGGTGTTTTGGCACATATGTGCATATGAACCTATTATATAGAATACAGAATAAATATAATTTAAAAATGTTAAAAAAAATCGAGATAAAATTTTGCATGTACATATGGACATTCTATATTCGCACACAAGTTTTCAGGGGAAACGAATATTTTATGTGGTCTATATAAAAAGACAAAAAATGTCATGTGAATAGTCATATTTTGAACATAAAAAATTATCTTTTTTGCACGGGACACAAAAAATGTTCTTTCAGTGTGATAAGGTGCGAATATAGAATGTCTAGATGTACATACGCAATTTTATTTTAATTTTTTTTGATATTTTAAAATGTGATTTTACATAGTAGGTGCATATGCACCCCTGAGCTGAAATGAATATCCCATGGATCACCTCTTAATTTGAAAAGGAGAAAGTACTATTTTACTTCTTAGATATTTTCTGGCCGATCAAAAAAAGTTCACATGCTAACTTCTCCCTTTTCCTCTCCCTACCCGCCATCACACGCTCTTGGTCCCACCCATAATTACACCTCAGCTCATCACGCAATTAACTGGACAATTAATGTGTACGCGAGTGGGTGTAGTAGCATTCCTAGCTACTCAACCGAAACAAAGGACAAGGATGCCCATCCTTGGCTTGCTTGGATCGACCCCACCAAAAACTAAAAGGTTTATTCAAAAAAAAAAAAAAAACTAAAAGGTGCCTTTGATTTACGATTAAAGTTAAATTTAATTGTTTCTACTACTTGGACAGTGCAAATTACCGACACAAAAATAAGGCTTTCTCCAAAATAATTCTTTCTTTTTCCGGTGAGTACATCTTCTCACCTGTTACTTTTAAGTACTATATCATTTAACCCAAGTTTACCCCCACCCACCATACCATCATGGGCTCTAAGGGCATCTCCAATCGTGCATCCGTTTCTGGACATTAAAAGTGTTTGAAATGGCTCGTCTATGGTAGTCCACGGATAAGCCAGAGGCCCATGTTTGTTTGAGGGTGATTGTACACCCAACAACGTCAGTTTGGTTTTCGACCGGGCAATCTTTGCGAATTTACATTTTGCACATTCCACACGTATCATCCAAATTCAACGAAAATGATAGCAAATTAAGTAGTGGTATAAGGTAGTTCAAATCCAGCCTTGCCCAAATTTCCGAAAGATGAGACATGGAAGTGTGCTCAAGTGAATCACACATCTCAATCATGGATCAACATCATCTTCTTCTTCCACTGCTAGAAAACAGGTTATTAGTGGCGCACCTGGACTATTCAAAATTGTTTGGCTACTGTGAGTGGGCCAAAAGGCCAACCTAGATCGAATGGGTCACACCGCTGCGCGTGCTGGCCCAACATGCCGGACAGCCACCACCAATCAGTCCGTGGGCCGATTTAAACGGACCAAAACGAAGCGAATGGGTCGCCGTTTTGGGTCGATCCGCTAGAGATATGCTCTAACCACCCCATGTTACACCTCTCTAGCTGGTGGTTTTGCTTCTCTCTGCCATGTGGGCCGTGTGTGGATGGATGTGTGAGAAGAGAACAATAATAACCCCCTCCCCTCATCCCCAGTGCTGTGCATGTGTGTTGCTGGCTGCCATAAGCAACAGGCAAGGCAAGCAAAAAGGAGTTGGTGTTGAGATTGGGTTTTCTGGCACTGCAGAAAGCACCGAGAAAGAACAAAACTAACAACTACTGGTAATTTGATTTGCAAATCCTCCTGCTGCTTCTTGAACTGGGCATCGTCGATCTGGGCAAAAAACCTAAGAAACCATCATCACGAGCCTGACGATGATGATACCTGACACGAACGACGCTTGAACGGAGCTGGTAAATCCCCTCACCCTGCTGCTGCTCATGCTTTCCCCCTGTTCATCACCTCGGATGGATTGGGGATCTTCCCTTTTGCTGCTGCTGCATCTGTGCCCCCTTTTATCCCCTTGGATTAATTAGATGGATGGATGCAAATTGTTTGTAGTTGATCATCAGATCTGAGCGTAGAGCTGTGTATTGATGCAGATTTGCTGCAAGAACCGCCATGGAAATTTCCTCCGAGTTCGATCGGGTCTGTGAGCTGTTCATGGTGTAAATAGCCACATTTTTTTTTCCTATCTAGAGAAAACGAGGTAAGAGAGAGAGAGAGAGGGAGCCGTCTCCCTGACCTGTCAACCACCCACCTCACCTCATCCATCTACACGCCACCTCGCCCCTACCTCCGCCGGCCGCCGCCCCCCACGCCGGCCGCCGGCCCTGCACGCGGCTTAGACTCTCTGAAGCAACCAGGTAGGCCGGGTTCGAGCTCCGATCCAGATCGATCTGAACGGATCAATTCCGGTAGGTGACTAGCACCTGCCACATGTTCATCTGGCCTCTTTCGGCACAAACCCTAGGTCCGATTCCAGGGTTTCTCATCTTCTGCCTTTGCTTGCTTGGTGTGCAGGGGTAGATCCCCTCATTGATTCACTTGCTTTCTCTATTTGTTTTCTGGAGGTAGCTTTACAGAGAAGCTATTGATTCCAATTAATGCGTATACTCGCAGTACGCCCGTGGCGGCGAGCTAGTCGGTAGTAGCGCCATAAATTTAGTCTAATTGTTACCGTGTTACCCGGATCTAGGTTGGGTGTGTGTTGCAGCAATTGTTTGGTGTTGACAAACAATTGCTGCTTTTGTTTGTAGTGCTGTTTGTAGCCCGCTGCAACGAGGATGTCCTGTTTGATGCTTAAGCTTAACCGATGTGTTTCATAGAATGACACGACATAAATGTATTCTATCCTGATTTAGTGAAAAGCTGTAGTTCGTGTATGGTGGTTGCCTCGGTTTGCTAATGATGGTCAATTTTTGTATGGTCAGCTCACTTTTTTTCTATTCCCTCTGAGATAACACATGCCCTGATCAAAGTGTGCTTCTTCTGATGCAGTGATGATGGGAACGGAGTGCATAACTGCCACGCTCAGCGACGATTCTGAGCCCTCTATCCCACCTGGGTTTGGGCCGCTTGCTGCCCTTGCCTTCCAAGGGATCCAAAAGGATGCCAGACCTGCTGATTCTCATCCTATCCCTGTTCAAGTATTACAGAGCGTGAAGGAACATGTCGAATCCTTGGAGTCTCAGCCCCATTCAGCTCAGAGTCGGAATGACACACACTGTAGTACTTCAGGGAGCTATACGTGCAGGCAGTCGCTGCGTAACAGACCTCCGGTAGACTACAGCCGCTTTGACGTTATCTCTGATGACGATTCCGATGTTGAAGTAGCAGAAAAGGTTGCACCTGCCAATGTTTTAATTCATTCTTTATGCCCTAATCAACTGAAGCTTACTATGATTTTAATGCTTTCCATAATATTAAAATCTTCTTTTGGCAGGCTGTAAGTTCAGCGAGACGCCGACAGCAATTACCCAAAGGAGTTATTCGTGGATGTGCGGGATGCAGTGACTGTCAAAAGGTTCATATTTGTCTGCCGAATTCCTGTGTTTCCTACTTCCGTGAAGCTGTTGCCTTGTTGTCTTATGTGTTATCACACCACATGCAGGTTATTGCAAATTGGAATCCAGCTGGTGCACGGAGGCCTGTTCTTGACGAGGCTCCTGTCTACCATCCTACCGAGGAGGTATCTTGGGTTTGCTAACTGATGTATCACGTTTTATCTAGTACCATTGCTTTAATGAATGCGCCAATCTTATGATATATTCTCTCGTGAATCAGGAATTTAAAGACACTCTAAAATATATTGAGAGTATACGACCAACAGCAGAACCATATGGGATTTGCCGTATTGTTCCACCATCTTCATGGAAACCGCCGTGCCTTCTTAAAGAGAAGAGTACATGGGAAAACTCAAAATTTTCTACACGGGTACAAAAGGTTGACAAGCTTCAAAACCGCACTTCATCCAAAAAGAGCAGAAGAGGTGGAATGATGAAGAAGCGGAGAAAGCTTTCAGAGCCAGAAGAAAACAGTAATCTTAATCACAGTCAGATGGGGGTGCAACAAAACCCAGAGAGATTTGGATTTGAACCTGGACCAGAGCTCACATTGCAGAAATTTCAGAAGTATGCAGATTACTTCAGCGAGCAGTACTTTAGGAAAGATGCATCGACGAATTTAGCACCATCAGTGGAAGATATTGAAGGAGAGTATTGGCGTATAGTTGAGAGTCCTACAGAAGAGATAGAGGTATTGAACATGGTTTAGCTAAGAACACGTATGTCCATAGAAGATGTGCATGCTGTAAATCATAAGTTTGTGATATCTGTGGCATGTATTATGGCTATTGAGAGTTCCTACTTAAGTTGTACGGTGCAGTGTGGAGCTGTATGCAATCATGGTTTGCATCATTGCATGTACTCTTACATAGTCATATCCCTTGCATATCAATGTTCTAACAGCTTTTCACCTTGCATTTTGCTTCTTGACTTATTGGAAGTGTATTATTGTGTAGGTGATCTATGGCGCTGATTTGGAGACAGGAACTTTTGGCAGTGGCTTTCCAAAGTTACCTCCTGAGGCAAAATCTGATACTGAGGATAAGTATGCACAATCTGGTTGGAATCTAAACAACTTGCCTAGACTACAAGGCTCAGTTCTTTCTTTTGAGGGTGGTGATATTTCTGGTGTTCTTGTGCCCTGGGTGTATGTTGGCATGTGCTTTTCATCATTCTGCTGGGTAAGAAGCTTGTGATGTTGCTTGCTTATCACGAACCCACGACGATGGGTGTTGTAGTTGTGCTTGTTGTTTAGAGTATGCTGTTTGATATGATCGTATCCTGAGACCTTTTAATCTGTCAGCATGTAGAAGACCATCATTTATACTCGCTGAACTACTTGCATTGGGGTGCACCAAAGATGTGGTATGGAGTTCCAGGAAAGGATGCTGTGAATCTGGAGTCTGCAATGAGGAAACATCTACCTGACTTGTTTGAGGAGCAACCTGATTTGCTTCACAACCTGGTGAGTGTTTTCTCTTGACTGGCAATTATTAGTTAAATATATATTCTGTGCTGTACAAGAAGGTCTTGTGTCTAACTGACATGCTTCTTTGGATTTTCCAACTATCTGTCTGTCCCTTCTGTAAAACACGCCAACACATTAACGGAACATGCATGTAGTAAAGAAATGGTTTGTTTGAATAATCTGAAACTATCACATATCCATGAATATTGATGGTTGAGTATATTTCGCTATACAACATGATGGTGTGTCTGTCAGATATTCTGTGTGATGTTTCCAGCTTTCCGCTAGTTATTTCTCTCTTGTTAATATGCGTGAAGTACATTTATAAGTTAGTTTTATTTTCAGAAGTCACCCATGGGCTTAGGGTAGAACCAGAGATGGTGGGCTAGCCAGCCTAAGTTTGAGCCCTCTGCTTAAAAGTCTGTTCTGCGCCTTCTTCTGCCTAGATTTCCATTGTTTTTTTTGTAAGGTAGCCTTTCAGTGACAATTGCAACTCTTATGCAGGTTACTCAATTTTCACCATCATTGCTGAAATCTGAAGGAGTACAAGCCTACCGCTGTGTTCAGCGTGAAGGCGAATTTGTCCTGACATTCCCGCGAGCATACCATGCTGGTTTCAATTGTGGCTTCAATTGTGCAGAAGCTGTTAATGTCGCACCTATTGATTGGTTGCCAGTTGGACAGAATGCTGTAGAGCTTTACCGCGAGCAAGCTCGGAAGATAACTGTTTCCCATGATAAGTTGTTATTGGGGGCTGCAAGAGAAGCAATCAGAGCTCAGTGGGATATCCTATTTCTCAAGAGGAATACTGCTGATAATTTGAGATGGAAAGGTGTATGTGGACCTGATAGCACTATATGCAAATCACTTAAGGTAAACGGCAGCGACAATCAAAATTTGTACAAATTTATTTAAACTCAATGAAATCTTATAGCTTTGCAACTTCTTTTCCTAGGCACGAATTGAGACGGAGTTGACGCAAAGGCAAAATCTATGTTCCCCATCTCAATCTAGGAAAATGGATGCCGAGTTTGATTCCACTGATAGGGAGTGTGCTTTTTGCTACTATGATTTGCATCTTTCTGCTTCAGGCTGTCCATGCTGCCCAGAGAAGTATGTTTGCCTTTTACATGCAAAGCAACTTTGCTCATGTGAGTGGGACAAAAGATTCTTCCTATTCCGCTATGATGTCAACGAGCTCAGCATCTTAGCTGATGCTTTGGGGGGCAAGTTGAGTGCTGTTCACAGATGGGGTGTCTCTGATCTTGGCTTAAGTTTGAGCTCATGCAAAAGAGAAAAGGTCAATGATTCCAAAACTGTTCGCAGATCAACTGATGGACCCAGAAGGTCCTACATGTCACAGGCATCAACAGTATCCTTGGTACCTTCCGTTGTTTGCGATGAACAGAAAGATAAAGGAAATAAGATGCTGAGCTTAGCTAGTCCAGAGACTAATAATGCCTCACCTCCTGTCGAGCAGATGAAATTGGGAAATGTTTCACCATCAAAGGAGCCATGCGTCAAGAATGAGTTATCCTGTCCAATAAACAATGACACCAGTAGATTGCAATGTAATGGAGGGCTTGGAGACCAGATAAGCCAATCATTGAAAGGGAGCAGAGAATCTTCTTTTCAAACTGGAGACTGTAGACCATCACTTGCTGAGCATTGTAACAGGTCACCAACTATGATTCATGACGGAACCAACATCAAGTCCAGTTTAGAAAGCTCAAATACTTCTCATAGGTTGATTGCGTCCGATTCTAATGCAACTCTCAGTCACTTGGATAAGGACCACACACTTATAACACCAGAGACCAATGCTTCGGTAACGTTTGAGAAAGGCAGCAGCCAGGCCTGTGCTGTGCCGAGTCAGCAGTTTGACAAAACTGTTTCAAGGGCACAAAGTGTGTCACAGGAAGCATCAGGCAGTGTGTCTGCTTCGAAGACACTCATACATCCTTCTGTTGCTAAAACTCCGCGCGGGAATTTTACTTCAGCCAGTGCCCATCATGGAAATTTAATTTCAGGCAATCAGCAACAACCTCCGCACAGGAGTTTTACTTCAGCCAGTGCCCATCATGGAAATTTAACTTCAGGCTATCAGCAACAAACTCAGCACGGGAGTTTTACTTCAGGCAGTGCCCATCATGGAAATTTTACTTCAGGCAATCAGCAACAAACTCCGCATGGGAGTTTTACTTCAGCCAGTGCCTATCATGGAAATATAACTTCAGGCAATCAGCAACAAACTCCGCATGGGAGTTTTACTTCAGCCAGTGCCCATCATGGAAATATAACTTCAGGCAATCAGCAACAAACTCCGCATGGGAGTTTTACTTCAGCCGGTGCCCATCATGGAAATTTAAGTTCAGGCAATCAGCAACCAAATAATGTATGGCTTCAAAGAATACCTGAATCTCAATCTTCTGTAGAGGTTAGAGCTCGGGGGCATCCATCTACCTTAGCACAACCTGCCCTGGAAATGCACAGCAGGAATGGAGGTGCACAAAGGGGTCCTCGCATAGCAAATGTCGTCCATCGATTCAAATGCTCTGTTGAACCTCTGGAAATTGGTATTGTGTTATCAGGGAGGATGTGGTCTTCAAGCCAAGCAATCTTTCCCAAAGGTTTGTTTTTTCTAGGCTAATTGTTGATACATCCTTTGGTTTTGGTGGATGCTGGACAATTTTTGTTATCATACATCCTTGAATATTACTGCCTCTACTCATTAATGTTACGGATTAGCCAGATTGTTTCTTTGTCTATGATTTCGTAGACAGTTTGATCTTTGTTTTGCTGCTTATTGTTAACGTTCCATCTTTCTGTTAATGTAGGATTTAGGAGCAGAGTAAAATACTTCAGCATTGTGGATCCAATGCAAATGGCATACTATGTTTCTGAAATATTAGACGCTGGGTTGCAGGGACCTTTGTTTATGGTAATTTCCAGTTTTGTCCCTGCTATGTACCACTTCTTCAGCATCTGGATATCTTATTACTTGATGCATTTCAGGTTACTGTAGAGAACTGCCCAGGTGAAGTTTTCATCAATGTGACTCCTACCAAGTGCTGGAACATGGTCAGAGAGAGGCTGAACATGGAAATACGAAGGCAACTCAGTATGGGAAGGCCCAACCTTCCTACTCTGCAGCCTCCAGGATCAATCGATGGTCTTGAAATGTTTGGGCTTTTATCACCAACAGTAGTCCAGGTGAGACATTGGTGCTTGGCATTCACTTGACTAATTTCTGAACAATCCCCCTTTTTCTGTTGGAAATGCCACCTCCAGCTTCCCGTGCCAAAAGACTGGTTTTGAGAAAGAATTGCTCTTGCATTCACATATATTTAGGGATGATGCCAACACTCCCCAGATAGCTTGACAGATTCTCTAGCCTAATACTTTTAGTAGTATTTTTCTTTGGGGTTTCACCTTGTACTTACTAATCCCTGACTCTTTGTACATAATCTTCTAAACTGTTATTTATTATTAATAAACTAGTACTGTTCTAGAAACACTAATTTCTGAACAAACTATGTAGGCAATATTGCAATGCTCTTCTATTATCCTAACGTTTGCAGTTAATGGTGAAAATTATAAATCCAATTCAGGTGCTAAGTTTTTTTTGATTCCTTAATTGCATGGATGATTTCCACTTAGTGGTTCCGCTGGAATTCAAACCTACATTTTTTTTGTTATGTTAATTTGTTGGAGCCATACACTTGGATTTGTGCAGTAAACTGATTTTCTAATCCTTCACAGGCAATCGAGGTACAAGATAGAGATCGCATCTGTACAGAGTACTGGAGATCCAGGCCCCATGTTGTCATGGATAATCGAGAGTTTCAGCATACCCTGCCTCAGGGTCCGGCGAATATTGCCCTGAGGGGGCTCTTCCAGAGAGCTAGACCTGACGAACTAAGAGCCCTGCGAGGTTTACTGGCAAGCAATACCAATCTGGATGAGCGATCCAGGCAGCAGGCCACCCATATGCTTGATGAGGAGATTGCGAAGCAATGGCGCTGACAAGAGTAAATATTAACCGTCTGTTGTATCGTAGATGGCGTGATTTTTTCTAGAAGGCAGAGCGATTTTCTTCTTTTTCTCGTATGAGCATGTTGATCCTTGTGGACAACTTGGCATGGAATGTCTCTCTGCCTTCTCCTTATGTATAAGATCATTCTGTACCAGACATCTTCTCAAAGTCGAAATGACATGACAATTCTTTCTATTGACATTTTTGTTCTGTTACCTACCCATTCATCTTTTTTCATGGATTTTTCCGCATGACATTAGTCAGATTTTCTTTTCTTATCAAAGAAACCAAAAGAATGGAACAAACCTGTAAACAGTTAAGTGTTGGTCGCTGTCTACCTGGAAACTTTGGATTTATCCACTTAATGTCCCCTTAATGATTCTGATCTCCTGCAGCTTTTCTCTTGCAAGTTCATGATTCTGATCTCAGTGGTCTGTTGCTTTTATAGTCCCTCTGTCCCGAATTACTTGTGCAGATTTGTCTAGATATGCATGTATCTAGGCGTGTTTTAGTGTATAAATACATTTGAATCTAGACAAATCTGGGACATCTAATTTGGGACAGAGGGAGTATATTTATTGCAAGATCTGGTTTCCTTTTGTAATAGTTGCTGCACTACATTTGCTCTGCTGGGCACTTAATTATGTCGCCAAATTGCTAAGGTTAACTTCGCTGACTCATCTTTCTGGAGTAACAATATGTTCAACTATCTTTGAAATTCATTTTTGTATTTTGTTGCACAAATGGTGTCTACTGTACTGTGGTTAATAATGTCTTTCTGATGTCTTGTTCAGGGGATACCTGGAAGAACCTAACAATACACTTGCTCTCCTTATTAGCTTAAATGTTTAATTTGTCTTGGGGTTTCTGATATCACTGTCCTCTATGTTGCTCCAACTTTTCTCAGAATTATGAAGATTTGAATTGTTATATCTTATGAGCTATTCCATTGTTATCTTGCAGATAGCGGCACAGCAAAATACTCAGCTTTCAATGTGCTGGCATGTAAGTTATCTTGTAGACTTTTACGCATCTGATCTTCTACTCTGCTCACTTCATAGATGGGGGGGGGGGGGGGACTATATGTCAATCTGCTGCATTTCTTGAAGAACATTATTGAGTGTGTCCTACCCATAATTTATATCTGTCTAAACACTATCAACTAGTTGGACATATAGAGGTGTTCCTGTTTACTCTTGAGTGCCAAATTTGTTTTTGCCTTGTTTTCTCCATGATCTCGTGATTCTAGCTGCTTGTTTTCTCCATGATCTCGTGATTCTAGCTGGTAATTATATTTGTGTGTGGGCTATTGGTTGCAATTGGCTTGCCTTGTTAGTTCATTTGCCTCAGCCGGCAGGGGTGGTGTTAGAGTACGTAATGGGCTTGGGCTGGCGGTATAGCCCGTTAGTCTTAGGGTTAATTAGAGATAAGGGTCGTTTGCTTAGGGGTCAAGTAAACCTCTCTATATAAGGAGAGGAGACGTATCAATCTAATCAAGCAAGAATTAAGAGGGAAATCCCTTCCCTCTTGCCACCGGCCGTGGGCAAGGCCCCCGGCCGGTCCTCTCGCGCCATCCCTCTAGCAGCACCTTAACAACTTGGTATCAGAGCTGCATGTCCAGGTGGGGTGTAGTGTTAGAGTACGTAATGGGCCTGGGCTGGCGGTATAGCCCATTAGTCTTAGGGTTAATTAGAGATAAGGGTCGCTTGCTTAGGGGTCAAGTAAACCTCTCTATATAAGGAGAGGAGACGTATCAATCTAATCAAGCAAGAATTAAGAAGGAAATCTCTTCCCTCTTGCCACCAACCGTGGGCAAAAGGCCCCCGGCCGGCCTTCTCGCAGCCCTTTCTCTCCCTCCAAACCCTAGCAGCCACATAACAGGTGGTGAGTGTTAGGGTCACACAGTGTCTAATCTCTCTACTCGGTAGTCAATAAGGGAATACGGATTCGAGGTACTGAATAGTGATGCTGAGACCATGTATTGAGGACTTTGGACGTAGGTACACCAGTAGAGTTTGATTTCAGCTATTTTTTTTGTTTGTTTCAAATTCATTCATCCGATGCTTCAGAGCTATCTGAGGATTCAGAAAAGATCATTTTTCCCATGTATTTAAATTCCTAATGCTGGGTGAATATAAATGAATGATAGAAAATTTTCGAGACCATACAATGGACAAACTACGCGAGAAGTGGCTAGATCCTAGTTTCTGAAGTTGGCTGGCAATGTCTTATAGAAGATGTCTTGTTGTACATATGTTACTTATTTTTTGTAACAGTACTTACAAAATTATTTAGAAGCACACTGTTAAGTGCGCCTCACTGCTCTAAAAAAGCAATGTTATTAATTGTCAAAATGATAACATATTTTGCGATGGATCTCCTGTAGGACCTATCTACATGGTATGCTCATTCTTTGGTCATTGTTCGCTTCCGCACTCCTAGCTGCTTCCGTCTTCTATGGAATCTTTCTTCAGCACCGCCTCTGGCATCTTCTGCTCCCCCTGAACAGTCTTAGTTTTGATCTCATTGGCATCTTTCTTCTCATCCACGTCTTCAGTCTTGATCTCATCACCATCTGTCTTCTCGTCCACCCGCTTGTCCTCAGTCTTGATCTCACTGGCAGCATTTTTCTTCTTTGAGTTTAGGAGCTTGGCAAGATCACCAAGCGCGGCATCAGTGTTGTCATTCCTCATCAGAACTTCGGCGACCTCTGCAGGCCGTCACAGTCACCTCCTTGATCAGCTCCTCAATCTCTGGATACGTGGCATCAGAGTCGATGGTGTGGCAGTTATTGGCAAGGATCCGGAAAGCCTCCGGGGTGCAGTACCCCATGTGGATGTGCATGTCCATCCTGCCAGGCCGCAGAAGTGCTGGGTCGAGACACTCCTTGTAGTTGGTTGTGAAGATGATGATCCTTTCTTCTCCAGTTGTCGACCACAAGCCATCAAAAAAATTGAGGAGCCCAGATAATGTTACCTTGTCTTCTGACTTCTTTTTTTTCTGTAGAATTGGACTTGGCATGTTCCTTGTCTTCATCCTGATCCTCCCTTTGCTTCAGTTCGATGGTGCAGTCAATGTCGTCAACCACAAGAATGGATCGGTTGGTCATGCCAACAAGAAGCCGCCTGAGGTCTGAGTTGGAATCCACCTCTGGGGCTTACATGGTCCTGTGCTAATTAATTACTGAGCAAAAGATAACATCACATTACTAGCAGTTCCCCCCTAGAATCTCCATATATATATGGTACTCGATTGTTGATACACTGTAACCGGCACTTTGCTAACATACGATTTTCTCGATCAGGCACACGCCATCGTCGCTTAACATGTTCTTGATTGGTGACGTTTTACATTTGTTTTCCTGGCATGGATTTCTGTGCTAAATTAATGTGCACTTTGACCTTCTGAATCACACGTTTTGGAGCTGGTTCTGATTATTATTTCTTTCCTAAACAAAGGGTTCATTTCAGATGGAGCTCCAGATTCATAAAGCTCTGGCGGAAAGCGATGCCACTTTGCTTCCTTGGCATGCAAGTTTGATCAGGAACTGTACCACTTTTTGCCAAGAGAAAGAATGAGAGTTGTGCGTGGCAAGTTTCCTGGAAGCTAATTAATCAGTTTTCTCGGAAAGTGTAGAAGAACAAGGTTTCCTGAGGCCTACTGATTCTTCTGCTCCCACTTGTGCTCAGGTCGGTGTGTTCCGTTCCATTCTGAGTTGGCTGCCGCTGAAATTCCATGCTCATGTGGACGGACGGAGGAAGACTGGTCGACGTCGTTGTCAGGTGAGGTTGTCAGAATTATTATATTTATTATTATAGGGTGTGGCTGGAAAAAATGATGTGCCCTATGTTAGGCGTGAATAGTGGCTGGCTATTATTACTGGTATCTGTTTGGGGAGAGCGATCAGATTAATGAACACACTACCTTCTTATTAGACAAAAACAGTGGATTAGTTCATCTAATCACAGCCCTTAGCCTGCTTAAATTTCGTGCAAAGTAACTGACGGAAAGCACCGTGCGAGGATTTGGAGATGATAATTTTTCCCGGGGATTTTAATATCGAATGTTGAGTGAATGAGACAGCATAATGGACAAACTACATGACAAGTGGCTGCGTTTGGTTCTAGGTCCTAGTTTCTGTAGTTGGCTCTGCCAGCCAATAATCTTATACTCCATAGAAGATGTCTTCTTGCATATATATAACTTCTTGTTGCAACAGTACTTACAATGCACCTCGATCACTGCTCTAAAAATGCAGTGTTATTATTAGTCAAAATGATCACATATTTTGCAATGGATCTCCCGTAGGACCAATCTACATGGTAGGCACACTCTTTGGTCAGTGTTAGCTTCCAGCACCTAACCGCTCCACTCTTCTGTGGAATCGATCTTGACCACTACCTCTTTGTCATCTTTCTTCTCCACCTGCACACTTTCAGTTTTGATCTCATTGGCATCTTTCTTCACATCCACCTGCTGGTTTTCAGTCTTGATCTCAACACCCTCTTTCTTCTCATCGACCTGCTTGTCTTCAGTCTTTATCTCATTGGCAGCATCTATCTTCTTTCTGTTTAGGAGCTTGACAAGATCATCGAGCGCGACATCAGTGTCGTCATTCCTCATCAGAACCTCGGCGACCTCTGCAGGCGTCACACTCACCTCCTTGATCAGCTCCTCAATATCTGGATACGTGGCATGAGAGTCAATGGCGTGGTAGTTATTAGCAAGGATCCGGAAAGCCTCCGGGGTGCAGTACCCCATGTGGATGTGCATGTCCATCCTGCCAGGCCGCAGAAGTGCTGGGTCGAGACGCTCCTTGTAGTTGGTTGTGAAGATGATGATCCTTTCTTCCCCAGTTGTCGACCACAAGCCATCAACAAAATTGAGCAGCCCAGATAGCGTTACCTTGTCTTCTGCCTTCTTTTTTTCTGTAGAATTGGACTTGGCATGTTCCTCGTCTTCATCCTGATCCTCTCTTTGCTTCAGTTCGATGGTGCAGTCGATGTCTTCAACCACAAGAATGGATCGGTTGGTCATGCCAACAAGAAGCCGCCTGAGGTCTGAGTTGGAATCCACCCCAGTCAGCTCGAGGTCGTATATGTCGAACCTGAGGTGGTTGGCTATGGCGGCGATGAGGCTGGACTTGCCGGTACCCGGTGGACCGTACAGCAGGTACCCTCGCTTCCATGCCTTACCGATCCTCCTATAGTAATCCTTCCTCTTGATGAACCTGTCAAGGTCGTCGATGATGGACTGCTTCTGCTTCTGGTCCATGGCCAGGGTCTCGAATGTTGACGGGTGCTGGAGCTCCATGGGGTTCCACTCATCGGAGTACTCGTTCATGTAAATGCTGAGGCTCCTCTCCCCATCCTTGATGGCCTTGGCCTTGGCGACGATGAATGGGAGGTACTCCTTCAAGGCCTTCTCCTTGTGCCTCTTGTGGAAGCTCACCTCATAGGACCTCACCTCCCGTGCGCCGCCGTTCCCATTTGGGTCGCCCTTGACCTCACGGGTGACGAGGCACCACTTGAACTCCGTCCCTTCGTACACGTCGGCCATCTCCTCTCCCGCCTCCATGCTGACGATCATCTTCTCGGCCTCGCTCTCGGCGCTGCTGACCCGCAGGCGCTGCATGCTGATGTTGGCGGGGGCGTTGTCGATGTGCGCGGCGAGGTAGGCCTTGACGGCGCCGTAGACGTGGTTATAGGACCAACCCTCGTTCTCCTCGATGACGATGGTGTGCTGCCATGTCAGGCGGGAGCGGAGGCTGGCGAGGAGGTCGGAGAGGGCCTCGCGCACCTCGGACGGCAGCAGCTCATTCGCGAGGCCGCGGACGAGCATGAGGGAGGCTGCCAGGGAGGCCGCCGTGGCGATGGTCTTGTCATAAGACGCCATTTCTCTCTCTGTGTGAGGGTGGGGGTTGAGAGGACTGGCCTGCTGTGTTGAGGGCTCTGTTTTTTTGTTGCCCTGTGTTCTCCTAGGTGTGGAGTAGCAGTGTGAGGAAATGAGGCTGCCTCTCTTTTGCGAGGAACTGAGGTGGGGAGCTGGGGGTGTGTGTGTATTGTTTTTATAGGCAGTGGAGTGTGAGGTTAGGTGGTTGACCGAGTGATGTCTTACTCTGAAAGGAACTGGTCTGAATAATCTAAGCATGGTGTTCCAAACCGACCTCATACAGACACACGGTTTGGTCCTACTTTGCAAAAGGTAGCATCACATTATGGCGTAATTTCAATGCCTGTGTTAATTAATTCCCCTAGGATCTCTGTATGGTAAATTGTTGACAAAGTCTGAATTGTGAAGCACTTGCTGACTCGTTGGTTGATTGGCTGAGGATATGATGTCTTCCTCTGAAAGGGAGAGGAGGCGTGAATAAATCTGCCGATGTATTATACTAGCAGAATACTACTATCACCATGGAGATTCAGAAGGTCTGTCTGGACATTGCACCACTGTACCAGCATGTGATACTCCCAGTATCGATTCTTTGATATATTGGTTACAGCTTTTATCCTCTGAATCACACACGTTTTGAGCTGGTTACTGATTATTGTTTTGTTTCAGATTGTAAAGCGGCTCTGGAGGGGGAAGCTGCGTGACTTCTTCCTTGGCATCCAAGTTTGCTAGGGCAATATATGGAATGGAAGAATTGTGGGCGCCAAGTTTCCTTCCTGGAAGCTAGTTCGTTTTCTAGAAAAGCGAAGGGGAAGAAGAATGTTTCCTTGGTGGACTGGAGCCTGGAGGTAGATATGGAAAAGAAAAGGTATGCAGGAGCGTCCTTGCGGCCTACTCCTTCTTCTTCTTCCACTTTTGTGCTCGGGTGGGCGCGTGTGTCACTGTCGTCAGCTAAGAACAAAAAAGAAGAGCCGAATATATACACGTCCTTGTCACGTTTCGAGACCAGAGGCTGGACAGGGACCAATATGCCCTGGGAAGACTCCACTGCCAGTTACATCTTCAGTCACGACCTAGAGAACGCAGCCGTGCGCGACGGCCAAGTGGACGTAGTATCCCAGGCGGTGCGTGGCGTGTGCGGCCATTCCTTTCAGTTGCAGCGTCCGCGTTGGCTGCAGTTGAAATTCCAGCTCTTTTGGTAGTATCTGTTTTGGGGAAAGTGATAAGATTACTACTCCTACTATCTGGCGTGTGGAAAGTGGTGTCCATCATCGAGAACGTGTCGCCTTGTTATATTCTGTGGCCTCAAAGAACAGCCCGGTGCTTACGGGAGGAAAAAAAATGCGATGCTGCGAAAGCTCCATGGGGAAGTATGTGTAACTCGAGTGCGTGCTAGAAGCCTGGAAATTGAAGATAACGATTCACTCGAGTGTAATAGAGCCAACCCTAATTTCTTCCGCAAAGAACAGTCGTCTATAAGTTGATATCTATCTTCTGTCTTCAAAAAAGTAAAAGATTATATCATTAAAGAAGCCAAGAGTTAAGATGAACATGCAGCATATCTAATGGCATTGACATTTCCCGGTGACTTTATGTTCGGAAGTTAGAACTCTAATCACAGCATCCAATTGTTTCTTTTTTCATGCTGTTGTGCGATGCAATTTTCTGGTTTGACCTATTACAACAAGCATGAGATAATTTGTTGACTTCTACATGGACCTTAACTAATAACTCTATTGTGCCCGTTGAGCTGAGTTGTCAAAGCCTCGAAGGGTGACGATTCGCATTGTTACTTTCACTATCTAATTGGTTATATTGAGCCATTTAGATGTATTTGCATAGCATCATACTACAACTTGATTATTTTTAGCCCATACCTTTTTTTTGATGATCGGAAGAAAAAATGACATCAAATATTTTGGATAAAGTAGTTTTGTTGATGATTTTTTTCGAGCAAGTATTCGTCCACTAGACTCACACACAAAAACAAGTAAGTATATTATTAATAAATAAGAATATATACGTGATTTTAAGGTTGTGGCAAGACGAGCTTCACTGGACCGTCCAGTCGAAGTAGACCGGTTCATCCAGAAATAGGTCTAATATATCTTACAGTGGCATGTCCACTAGGGCAAAACAAATCAAATTAGAAATTTACTTCTTTAATTTATTTGTATTAAACTCTTATACTTCTATAATTTTTTATTTATTAAATTTTATTCTTATTTACTATTGTTAATTAGTTGATGTAACTAACTGCATAATAGTGTTAAACAAATATTATTATTCTTGTATTTTGTCGTATTTTCTTCCATGTATGATTACCTACAATGCGCTAAGCAACATACATTTGTGGTAGAAGTTACATATTTTCCTTTTCAACATAATCACTGGTTTAAGATGTTTAGTTCTAGTGAAAACTCCTGAATGTGAGGAAAATAAAAAAAGAACCAAATCACGTGTCAATATATTATTTTCTTAAATTTGCATGGATTCTAGCTATGTTTGTTCGTATATATCTAGGATCCTTAATTTTTAATGTAGATATCTGCAAAGCATATGGTGTATCAAAGATCTTGAAAAGAAATTTCTAGATTTTTATTACCAGGTATACGAAAATAGGGAAATTTAGAGCATACAAGGTGTTTACGAGGAGTTTTGTTCATCAGAACATTGACATTGTTGTTTGGTATCAGATTGTCTTTGGCAATCCAAACTTGAGCCTACATGGAAGTTGACTCGTCTTTATCGATCCTTAGCATGACGCCCTACGAGAGGAAGTCCCAACCGTCAATAATAAGCGAAAGTCTCTCTTATCCCCTCTCCCGTGCTACAGTCGAGAGAGGCGATTTTGAGAGTCGTCGGCCGTTCCCCCCCGTTTCTCCGGCGCCGCCGTCGGTTCTCCTCCTCTCCTCCATCCGTTGTGGCGGTGGGAGAGGGGGGGGAACCGCGGATCTGGTGTCCGGCTTGTAAATAGGGCGTGGACGTTGGTGGCTGGCGGCGGCGTCCGAGTAGGAGCGGTGTCGGCGTGGTCAGCCATTTGGTCTCCGCGGATCCAGCTCCTCCTCGCCGGTGCTGTGTGTAGCGGTGATGGATCTGTCGGAGTTCCTCCGCGTGGATGGCGTAGCGACGGCGCCGTCTTCGCCTGGTGGGGATCCTGTCCTCGGGCCTTCGGTCGACGCGCCGCCGTTTCCTCCACCGACGACGCGAGGCTGCTGAGGTACGTGTTCTGGAGGCTGCTTGGACGCTGGATGCCGGGAGGAGAAGGTGACCCAGGAGCGGGATGGTGGCTTGATGGTGGTGGTCTCGGGCGCCTGTTTGGAGGCCTGGACCTGGAGTGGCGCGAGCTCGGCGCGTCGTGCCGACCGATGATCGTTCATCGTCTTAGATCCAGCTTTGTAGCTGGTGGTTGCAGCGGTTCAAAACGCCTTTGGCTAGGGGCTCTTGCTGCTCCTTCTGTTGGTTTAGATGTGTGGTTCTTCCTGGTGTTCTCTTCTTCCTTCTTGCTTGTTCCTGTGTTCGATCTTGTGCTAATTCTGTACTTGTTCTTGTTTGAATGAATATATGCTCTTTAAGCTCAAAAAAAAAAAAACCCGTCAATAATACCTTGACATATCTACAGGGAGGTTTGGTACCTCTAATAAGGTTAATTATCTTTTTTGATTATCGAAGTATGTGCCTAGGATATCTCGCAAGGCCATGTGTCACTAGAGGACAACGGCTCTATGCCGACGACCTTTGCCGTCGGCACATGTGTGGAAACCATCGGTATAGACGTATGCCGACAGCCACCGTCGGCGTAGCAAGGCTGTTGTTGACGAAGCTTTCATCGGCGTAGACGCGAGCCCGTCGTCGTAGCGAGGCTGTCGGCGTCACGCATGTGTGCTGAAGGTTGTTCTCCACCCGTTAGCGTCGCACTGCCGTCGGTGCGCCAACTTGACGGACGACCAGATGACGGCATAGCTGGCCACGTGTCCTCGCCCGCCATTCACCATCCGGCCTGACCTATGCTGACGACAATGCCATAAAAATTAAAAAAACCTAACCCTAGCACCCACACCTGTCCACCGCGCTGCCGATGGGAGCATGCTGTCATCGCCTCCGTTTCTTCCAGGAACCACATGCATCATCAAGCGCTCAGGGGTCGCGGGCGACGCACGGGGGCGAGGCAGCGCTCGATGAAGATGCGATGCACGTGGATGTGGCGGCGCATGGGGACAAGGCAGCGCATGGCGAGGGCGCTGAGGTGGGGATCCGCTGTGACCTTATGGAGGATGACGAGCGACGACAAGGGCAGAATGAGAGGGGGGTGAGAATGAGCGGGTGGTTTGGGTGTGGGATGAGGAGGTGGAGGCGCGGGTGGGTGGGTGGTCGTTGGATTTGATGAGAATGATCGATTGAAATGAGTTCCGGGGGTGATCCGTGGGTTGCTGTTTCCCATGCTATGATTCGCTCAAATTGTGTTTCTTTGGTTAGGCTTTGACCGCAGTTTGACCTAGACTTATTATGAAAATTAACATAAATCATAAAATGGAAATCTGCACGCATGTCTGCGTCTTGCAATGGCACTCAATATTGCCGAATGAAGTTCACTTATATCACACAAAAAGTTGACTTTTCGTTTTTGAAGGGAAGAGAAGAGAGATTTTTGTGCAGCTCCTACCAAATGAGCTAGATCATGATGAAAATCAGGGTATAGTTTTTTTTTAAAATAACCTTATATTATGCACAGGTGTGTGTGTTGTGATGTCAAATAATCTTGTTTTTGGAGGTTTTAATTTTACTTGCACAAAAATCTAATTTTTATTTTCTAGGTGTCAAAAATAGGTTTTTTGTGAAGCACCTACCAAAAAAGCATTCCAAAATTGGACCACCCAAAAATTAAGGAATATACTAGACCACATTTTGTGTACAAATCACAAGCTGGTTGCATCTTAAAATATTTATAGGTACCTCTCACCAAAAAGACAAATAGTCGCTGATTCACCTAGAAGCCAACGGAACTTGAACTACAGATGCTTGCTCATAACTATTTATGTCATCATTGATTCACTCTAAGTTTTGCAAGATTATACCCCTAGGTAACAAAGCTCATGCTCGCCGTTTTGGCCACATTTTGAATCAAGCACAAGTAGTTCAAAAAAAAAATCTCGCACTATATCATCTTATGTGACCTAGTGTAAGAGTATTTTACCCTTATCCATTATTTTGGTAACAATGACACCGTAGCTAGAGTATTGGACTAATGCGTGCCTACAAGATTATTCCCAGGTATTAGTCCATCAAGCATAATGGTGTATCAATGGAATAAGAAGGTGAAGGGAGACCCCCCACTTCGATGAAAAATGGGGAGTCATTGATTTCCATCTGCCTGACGCTTGGTCCGGCAGCACCGGCCGTGGCACCAGCTGGCCCGGCGTATGCCGGCTGTTGTGCCGTTGCCAACCGGGTACCTTCCAGGAACTCCGTGCTGCTCGCCCGGCATTTGCCCGGTCCCTCGTCCGGTTCTTGCCGGATGGCCCGGCGACGCCGTCTCCTGCACCGGCCGGCCCGGCGTAGGTCGGCCCCTATGCCCGTGCACACCGGAGCCCTTCTAGGAAGTTGGGCACGCTCACCCGGTGCAGGCCCGGCGCCACGCCCGGCGGCTGCCGGCTGGCCCGGTCTGCAGCCCGACGGCACCGGGTGTGCCACTGGCCAGTCCGGTGCCTGGCCCAGCAGACCAGCCACTTCGACCTGCTGCTGAGCTGGACACTCCCCCAACGACTGGATTTCAACTGGATCTATAAATATCCCTTCACCTAGCTCAGAACAGTTAGACACTACACTATACTTTGTTCTTGAGCTCTCTCTCTCATACTCCATTGTTGCAAACATCAAAAGCTTCAGATCTCCATCCTCCTCCACCCAAACTCAAATCCCTCCGGAAAAAAAGCTAGAGGAGGTCTTGATCTACAGTCTCACCGAGCCAAATCCTGTTCCCCCTTGTATTCTTCGAGATACATGCTCAAAATTTTCCGGAAGCATCCGGGCTGTGGATTTACTTCTAACAAGATTGTGAAGGTTTGGAGGCTGCCTCAAAGTCTACCACAAGTGAAAGGGATATTCCTTCGTGGGATAGGCTCGGAGAAGAAGGTGAGCCTTCGTGGCATTGGAAAATCCTTCGTGGGATCCCCACCTCTCCAAACGCGACGTACCTTTTTGCAAAGGAAGGGAACACATGAATATATCTTCGTCTTCGCGTGCTTTCGGTTATTCCTAACCGAACTCTTTACTTTTGTTATATATCCCGTGAGAGCCTTCGTGCTTAAGATACTTGCATTATCATCTAGGTTGCCTCACCTAGTTTGTATTAGACTCACATTTATATTCCGAAAAGCCTAATACTGCAAAGAAAGAACTAAAATTTGTAGAAACCTATTCACCCCCCTCTAGGTTTACCATCTCTGAACTTTCAATTGGTATCAGAGCCTGGACTCTTTTTAAGGACCTTACAGCCTTAAGAGTAAGATGGATAAACTATTCGAGGGTTTGGATGAAGATTCTATTATTTTGGTTAAGGAGATGAAATCTAGATTCTTAGCATATGAAGCTAAGAAAAAGAAAAAGGATGATGATCGTCAGAACCAAATGGCAGAAATGAGTGCCATACTTAAGAGCCTAAGTGGTGGGACTTCTAGTGGGGTTCATATCCCTGTGGAGTCCTACAAACAAGTTAAACATAGTGAGAATGTTCCCCATTTTGGTGGAACTCACTTTTCCATTTGGAAATCTTCTATGGAGTCTCATATTCGCAGCTGCAGTGTGGAGATGTGAGAGATCATTGTTGATGCACACCGGAAGCCACAAGATTCCATTAGGTTGACCTCCACCGAATTATACAACCGTCGACTCAATGCTTCTGCATGTGACAAAATTAGAAGTGGCATCAACCGCAAGCTGCTTGACCAAGTCGATGACATTGATTCAGCTAAAGAGCTTTGGGATAGGATTGTAGTACTCCAAGAGGAAACCAATCTTATTCAAAAGTCTCTTTATGAGTCAGCCAAGACTGAGGCTACCTTGTTTATGATAAAGGAAGGAGATACTATAGCTGAGGCCTATGGAAGATTTGGAGCTCTTTGAGTGAAGGTCAAGGCCTTGGATGTGATAAATACAATGATTACTTTGAAATGAATGAAGATTTCATAAAGTCCAAGGTCATTGCCATGATTGATGTCAAACAGAAGGACACCAACCTTGCCCTACATTTGTGAATCCTCCCCAAACAAGCAGATCTATCCGCAGATGATCTTGTCTCTTATGTGGCTACCAATGAAGGAGAAAGACTCATGGTGATGAACCGTGTCGATGGCCCCTCCCACAACCTTGCTTTGAAGGTCAGGGCAGACCAAGAAAGGGAAGAAGTCTATGATATTGAAGAAGAAGAGGAGATGACTTCAACTAGTGACATTGGTCGATATTTTGCTTTCTTTGTCAAGGAGTACAAGAAGAAGTTCCCAATCTCCTCCAATGAGAAGAAGAGAATGTGCTACAACTGTGATGAAGATAATCACTTTGCAAATGAGTGCCCTTATGAGAAGAGGGTAGACAAGCCAAGGTTTGTCAAAGGTGTCAAGCCAAGATTGAAGCCAAACCCAATAAATGAGAGATACAAGAAGAACAAGGGAAGAGCCTTTGTTGGTACTGAGTACATTTCCGATGATGAGGGAGAAGATGAGGAGAAGGAGGCAGGAGTGGCAGGTTTGGTTTTCTCCGAACCCGGATCACTCTTCACATATGACTACTCAAAGGATTACTCAACAGAGTCTTCTACTCCCAAAGTTATTGGATCTTCCTTCATGGCAAGAATGATTTGTGATGACTCCGATGACTCTTCCTCCTCTACGGTCGTTGACTCTTGTCTTATGGCAAGGAAAGCAAAGGTAATGGAATCCCCACCTTCTTTATCTAGCATTCTTGATGATGGTAAAACTGATAATCAAGATGAAGAGGCTATTCTTAAATGTCTTTTCAAAGTTAGATGCACCCTTCATGGCGATGCTCTTGTCAAGTTCGATTTGTTGATGGACTCCCTCAATGAAAGGGATGAGTCCATTGAGGAATTAGAATCTCATATGAAAGATGAGAAACGGAGATTCAATCTCCTAAGATAAGAGCTCAAACATCTGGACTCTACGACCAAATCCGATCTTCTTTGGAGCACCTGCCGAATTGCAGTATCTCTTGGGCGCATCGCAGCTGTAACAACGCGGCTCACAACCTCGAGGCTAGCTTTTCAGGCTTAGTTGGGCTCTGGGATAATAAGACCACGGAGGGCACTCTTACTCATGTAATTAGATATTGTAACCAGCTGTCGATCTCAAATATAAATGAAGTTGTGCCTTCTGCCTAAAAAAAGTTGATATTGTAACCGGAGGGTTTCTTTTTCAACATACTATATTTTCAGCTCAAAAGACTACCCCCCATTTCTGCTAAGGATCTTACTTTTTTTATTAAAAAACGGTATCACATCATTATCTGTTGTGCCATAAATTCAGCATAAAAGAGTAACAATGTGGTGCATTAAAATAATTACAACCTATACTATTTAAATTTTTAGTGTTATCCCTAGTGATGCCACTGAAATTCCAAAAACCTGTATTAATAGACCACCATTTTTTCCCAAGAAGAACACCTACACCTTATTTGTTAGCCCATTTTAGCCATTGCTCCCCATATGTTATCTCGGGCTAGTGTAAGGCCCATTCCATGCTTACCCCAAGCGTCGCTATACCATTGCGTCTCTTCACTGTTCAGTACAGACCGCATCGAAGAGCTGCTGGTGGAATTTTGATTTCGATCCAACATGTTGCGTTTAATCGGTGAGCATCAAACACAGGTAAACATATACAACACGTTTGGCAGCCATCATTTGGGTGGAATTGAGCGGAATTCATTTAGCAATTCCAAAACGATTGTGTTTGGCTGCCAGACAATTGAGTCATGGAATTCATTTGCCAAGTCCTGTCATTTCCCTTCATCTCATAATTCTATGTGGCAGCCAGACATGGAAATTGATATGGGAATTTAGATTCTACAAAATGAATAAACACAAAATTTATGTTATCATTTCATTTTGACAAAGTGAAATGAATACACGGGTACCAAACGGCTTGATAATGATTTCCATGGTTGTAGCCGAAAAAATCAGACAATTTTATTAGACAACAAATCCTTAATATATAACCCTATTATACATTTACATTGCGCCTTAGAAAACAAAAAAAACAAATAATAGTCACATTAACAAGTGAGACTTCATAGACCCACACTCCATCCACCCTGCCGGTTTCAAACTATCTAACAGTTATGCAACGTCAAGTTCAACGGTAGAAGCTAACATGCGAAACATGAACAGTATGGAGTAGATGTACAATGGGATATGCACTGGAACTCTAGCTGATGGCGCTTCTTTAGGCCGGCTTTATACTGCTGATGGTTTCCTTCATGCTGCCGAGCTGAAGATGGCTATGAAGATGAAGGGCCAAAAGTCCCTTAGAATCAACAGAAAGATACGTTGTATATATAACCGGCATACAAATTCATGCCCCCGTCTGACATACAGCGGTCTGTACGTAAGAAGCATTTCTCTAACAACTTCTGCGTTTCGGTAGATCAGCAAAAGAGGACTGATGATAAATATGACACTGGAAATGGTGAGACCAACTGGAGCCAGCACCATATATACGCCAAGCGAAAAAGCAACAGTCAAGCAAGTGAGCGAACTAGAGGTGAGGAACACGGATATTTTGAAGTACATCCGTCGGATCTTCAATTTAACCATGGACATGCCGGAGAACATGAGTCCAAGTGTAGCTAATGAGGAGCAGATGAAAGCCAACGTGCTGGCCATCATGAATGCATGGAAATGCCACGTACCGAAAAGCCTTGGTATACCACTGTTGGTGTGGTCGCTGGCTTTGATTCCTGCAGGTACAGTGAAGGTTGCAGTGAATGTCACCGATGCAATGAGTACCGAGCCAAGGCCAAGTGTTCGGGTCGAATCAGTCAATTGAGCCGAGGCTTCTTTCTCGTCATCCTCTTTTTTCCTATGGTTCTCTTCATCCTCATTTTCTGAATGGTCCTCTTCATCCTTTGATTTTGACATTCGCAATGGAATGCAAAGTTGTTGGAGATGATCTCTCCAAAAGCTACCGTGCCTTGCACCAGCACTCAGGAGTGTGTTATATATCAAGTTCTCTGGATTCTGCAAAATGAATTATATAATAAAACGATATGAGCAACTATATAAGGTACTTCTCATTTATAAGATTGACATGAAGGAAACATGAGAGCGCAAGCTAAATTAGTACCAATCCATATGAAAAATCTCTGCACTTCTTGCTCCTCGCTAGATCCAGTGGAGTTTGATCCTTGTTATTGCTTAAATTCAACAGTACTTCTTGATTTCTCAAGAGAGCGCAGGAAATCCAATGATGCTCAATATCCACAGCAAGGTGTAGTGCCGTGTTGCCATCATTGTCCCGAGTGTTCATTATGGGTGCGAAAATTGATTCCCGTGCAGCATATCTTACTATGCGTAAGATCTTGGCCTGGACAGCAATATGAAAGAAGGTTCTTCCCTGGTTGTCACGAAGACCGATACAACCAGGGCATCTTTTGACAAGAATACGCAAGGCGACCAACCTATTCATCAAGGCCGCGATATGTACAGGAAAGAAACCATTATTATCCTGCTGGAACGCAGCAGATGGGTTAGCGTTAAGTACACCCCATGTAGCATGTTGTTCCAACGGTAACCCGATACTGGGGAAACAAAACCAACTTCTATGGATGTATGGTTCAAACTGCGACGAAACCACAAAGTGAAGAGGGGTGCGGCCGTTACGGTCGTTCTGTTTGCTAAGATCCTTGTTCCAATAATGTAGCTTTTCTAGCATACCTGCAATTAATTAGGCCCTTTAGGTCAAGAAAACAACACGTATAGTAGATAAAGGAAGGAATTTGAGCAAACTCTATAGAAATATGCGTTGGGCTAAGATCAGCTTCATCATTAAATTTTGAATCCTATATGGTTCGGTATGCTTGTTCACTACAGGAATGGGGCTAAGCGCCGACGGCCAAACTCTACGCCGACGGCCAAAGGTCAGGGCCGTCGGCGTAGAGCTCGGCGAGGCCAGCCCGCTGTGCGTGCCCTCGGCGTAGCAAAGCCCTCGGCGTAGACGCCGATACGCCGACGGTGACCCTAGGCATAGCAAAGCCCTCGGCGTAGACGCCGATACGCCGACGGTGACCCTAGGCATAGCAAAGCCCTCGCGTAGATTGTTAACAACACATACGGATCAAGGGATCGATCGATCAATGGTGCTAGCTCTAGCTCATGACAAAACTTTGAAATTCCATATATATAGATCTACAGCTCCGTTTCAAATAATTCTTCTTGTGTTAGGGTCGTAATTAAATTTCCTATCCGGTGATACTAGTTTTCCTAATTACTGATTTTTTGTTATTTTGGACAGAAAATGCTGCAAATTCTAAAATTTGTATCTTCAGTTCTACTTATCCAAATTTAGCAAATTATATACCGTTGGATTCAGAAAAATGTGAAGAACACAATGGTACAATAAAAGTTGGACTTTTGAATTACTTTCAAATACTCGAATTTGAATATGTGAATCCGAGTATATTGGACCTAATTCAAGTTGTAGAAACTTAAATCGAGCGAATCCTTTTGCAAATGGAAGGTACTGATGTCACCTGTCCAGTAGAATCATTTCCAAATCAATTTGATCCTTCTTACTGATATTCAAATTCGAATTTGAGGATTTGAGTATTTTCGAAAACCCTTCACAAAAAGGACTAGCACGTCTGGAGTTCTATGGCTTTTAGGGGAAATGAGTAGGAAACGGCCCGTGACCCCGCATAGTTTGTCGGAACGAGGCCAAATTTGGCACGTGCGTGGTCCCTGGGATGGGAAGCAAGGCCCCGAGTGCGGATTTCCAAATACTTTCTTATATGTCCCCGGGTTCCCGTTTTGGCCAGATGGAAATTTAAACGAAGTCAGAAAATCCCGCGGAGCCGCATGACATCATTTTATGTGTCCTAGTAACCACTCCAAAAGTCGGAATTGGGATACGGCAATTATTTTGGAAAATCCTTCACGAACAGGGCTATCAAGTCGGGAGTTCTATAGCTTTTAGGGGAAATGAGTAGAAAACGGCCTGTGACACCGCATAGTTTGTCGGAACGAGGCCATATTTGGCACGTGCATGGTCCCTGGGATGGGAAGCAAGGCCCCGGAAGCGGATTTCCAATCCGACCCATGGTCGATGGTTTTTTCATTTTCGGGGTGCCAAAACGATTTTTTTTTGTGAAGCAGCTACATGGGGCGTATTTTTGTATTGCGCGAGACCTCCGCGTAGTAGTAGGACACCGCCCCCGCACCACATATCACATGCCATATGTGCGCGCTAGCTATCTGGGAATCCCTGCGGCTTCCTACGGTGTCCCGCCGAATCCGCTGGAAACTGACCGGATTTGAACTAGGGGTACACTTTTCGTCGCTCAATAAATTCCGCGAAAAATATTTTTAGGTCTAAGACACATCACTTTATGTGCTAATTTTTTTCCGTTTAGCACGATGGTGAACAGGTGCACTAGCGCGCCCGGTACGGCCATTTCGCATCTCCCGACGGGGCCGTTTTGGCCATATGGCAAACCGGATGTCATATTTGGATTCCTCTAATTTTTAGGTTCAAATGATGATATGGATGTTATATTTAGATTCCTCTCATTTTTCTGATCGATTTAGACATATTATTTGTGGAATTTCGATTTTTCGATTTAAAGATATTAATTATTCCATATTAAATAGAAAAAAAACCAAAAAATAAAATCATTTTATTGTTATTTGAAATTCAATATTATTATTATTCATTGTTACTTATATATTCATTATTGTTTACTTAAGTAATTATTTGGAATTCAAAAATAAAGAGTTATGACATCACGGTCCAAGGGTTAATAGGGTTGATAGGCTATTATTATCAGCAAGGTGTCAATTCTTTAAGGGAAGCTCATCCGAATGGAACCAAGAAGTTAAGCGTGCTGAGGTTGGAATAGTGTGAGGATGGTTGACCGACTGGGAAGTTTAGCCATGATTGTAATTTAACCTAAGATTAAGTGTACTTAGAGTTAAAAGTGTATGGTGAAAGATAAACAAGTAAAAAAATGATGTAAAAAAAATTAAAATTTGAAATTTTTTAAAACTGCCATCGGCATATAGAAAATTTTTTTTTGAATTTTTTTTTGAATTTTTTTTGGAAAAAGAAAATTCGAATTTTTAAAATTTGTATGCCGACGGTTTTGCCGTCGGCGTAGCGTGCTACGCCGAGGGCCGGGCTACGCCAACGGCAATATTGTCTATGCCGAGGGAGGTAGACGCCGACGCCATACGCCGAGGGCTGCCGTCGGCGTAGCCTACGCCGAGGGCCAGGCGTGGCTACGCCGAGGGCAGCCGGCCGTCGGCGTATGCGTCCATTCCTGTAGTGGTTGGAAAGAGAGAGGACAGAATGTTCTTCACAAAGATACGAATTTGGAGAACTAGAATAAATTATTGACATATGCCTTTCCCCCGAAGCTTAGATCTTTAGCTAGGTAATATGAGATGGCAGCTGGTATACAATGTTAGAGCAACATGTTTCAATTTTAAGACACAACAAACGCAAAAATCTGCGGCAACCATCATGATCATCCATTACGCGTTAATTAAAACTTAAAAGCCTTACGGAGCCTATATATGACAGGGAGTGTTGAAGTATATTGTCCCTTATCTTTTTGGTGATCTAGCAGTTGTAATAAATTCGATAACGCTCCCTTCTATTCATATTACTTGGGATTTCTATCATTTTCTAAAGTCAAATTTATATTAGTTTGACTAACTTCGTAAAAAGAAGAGTTTAATTTCACTTTTTATCATCAAGCTTGAGGGTTGTGTCAAATATTTACTTCTTAGACAATTTCTTCCACATTTTACCATATACTTTCCATTTTTGGCCACATTTTACCCCCGTTCACCAGTCAACTATTTCTAACATGTTTTTGATGAGCTAGCGCCCATGTGGCAGCACCACAAGCGCAGGACGACGCTGCCACATGGGCGCCAGCTCATCAAAAACATGTCAAAAATAGTTGAATTGTCAAGAGGGGGTAAAATATGGTCAAAAATCAAAATTATAAAGTAAAATGTGAAAGTAATTGTGTAAGGTAGTAACATTTGACACAAATCTCAATCTTGGGGGTAAAAAGTGGAATAAACTCTAAAAAAATATCAATACCCACAATATCTAATAAGTACAATGTGAAAGCATAGTTGATGACGAATATAATAATGTTAATTTGGTATTGTACGTTTTGATATTCTTTTCTACAAAATGAGTCAAACTTGTGTTTGACTTAAGACTGGGTAAAATCTCAAGTAATGTGAATAAGAGGGAGTAAGTGTGATGTGACGTATCTATGTCAAAATTTTGAATAGCGGCACCATTTTTTTTTTGCCGCTACTAAGCTATAGCGCCGCTATGGCAGATAGCGTTTTGCCTAAAAAAATAAAAATATGAGTAAATTATGTATAAAAATAACAATTTAACAATATATATGCATATAATGGAAAAATAGCGGCGCTATAGCGTCGATGTAGCGGCGATATAGCGGCGAAAATGGCAATAGCTGCCATAGCGGCTAAAATGGCCATAGTGTAGCGGCGTCTCCTCCAGGTCGCTATAGCGCCACTATAGCGCGCTATCGAAAACTATGATCTATGTACATTGATTACTACGTAGTGATGATATTACCTAATCCCCGAGGTATGTCTGGAAATAAGATATGCCGAAACAGATAAACTAGTATGATATGTCAGGAGAAACATACTGACCGTATGCATGGTGAACCGCAGCATGCAATGCGTTCTGTCCATCTGGCCCGGAGTAGGCCAGGTTGCCACCACTTTCACGGTGCAGCATGCTTGCGATGAGCTCGTCTCCCATGGACACAGCCAGGTACAGCGGCGAGGTGCCCTGACCGGGTGCAGGATACAGGGCCAGCTCTGGATCCACCCACATCAGAAGCCCGGCCATGCCGTTGTTTCCCAGCCTGATCGCCTCATGCAGGGCAGTCTCGTTCCGGCCGTTGAGTTTCCTCAGCACTAGCGCGGCCCCGGCATGGCCGTACTCATCGCCGACCAAACAGATGAAATGGAAAAGCATCCTGAGGTTTCTGCACCTGGCAGCGTAGTGCAGCGGCGTGTCGCCGCCGTCGTCCAGCCACCGGTTCTTCCGGTAGATCATCCTGACGCACGTGGAACAGGAGTTGCCCTCGAAGGCGACCTGCTCGACGAGCGACGCCTCCGACGACACCGTCACGCGGCGGTCCAGCGGCGTGCTGCCATCAGGAACGCCGCCGCCGGTGTCGTGCTCCGACAGCCGAGCCCGCCTAACATCGTCGATCTTCCCGCAGTGCCCGCAAGGGGCGGGCGTCAGCAGCGCATAAGGTATCAGCTGATCCGATCCGCCGCACCGGCGTTGAGCAAGGAGCTCGGCAAATGTGCCAGCTCTACCAACGCCATCACTCGGTGAGGGGGATCCGATCGGCGAGGACGATGCAGGAGTCTGCTCACCAGTGCTGCTGCACGCCATTGCCACCCGAAGCGATTTTTCTCTTAAGCTTGTCTAGTGTTGTGTATCAGTGTCTACGGACGGTTCAGTTATATAATCTTGGGCACACACCTATCTCACGGGATTAGAAACTGAAGTCAGCACGTCTTGTTGTCTTAAATTCATATTTCCCCACCTAACGATCACATGAGAATGCAGGCAAGTACTGCAAAATGGATCGTTTAGATTCCAGCTTGATCCATCCGCCACTTATCTGTCAGTCTTTGTCTCCAACCACATGTTGCACTGAGTCGGTCAGATTGATGTCAGAACACATGCAAGATGTTATGACAAAATTAAGGAAAAAATATCTTCTACAGATCTCCTTCCTTCAGATTAGGAACATGCTGGCATGCTGCCAGTTGTTCTGAGATCCGCTAACTATATATGCTTGCAATGTCAACTCTAGGTCCGCGCTAAACAATTCAGTTTTTTTTCTTGGATTAGAAGGCCGGTCCATGTGACCCTCATCTAAACATTCATACTAAAATTTTGGGTGCATCCTCAGTGTTGCTAAATCGGAAAAATTAAGGCAAATACATCTCTTACAGACCGCTGTTCTTCATTCAGAATACGGGCAAATAATGTCACAATCTCCGTATCTGAAGGATGATCTAGTTTTCGTTTTCTTGGTGAAAGTTATATCCCATGAATTCAGATTCCAAATGTTCTTAATGATACAACAATAAGTGCGTCTATTATAAAACTTGTTTCCTTCCAAGTTGTAGATTCAACTTTTTTTTTCTGGATCAATTTTCGTCTAGATTTTCGGGGAGGACTTTTGAAACATGGGCTTGGCACTGGTCTTTGGCACTGGTCCGCAAGTGCTGCCGCGACGACGCCCTTCTCTGGAGATGTCGCCTACCCCTGGACCGGCGTGACGACGTGCTCTCCTGGGCCCTCTTGCTCGGAGCGCGCGGAGGTTGACTACTCCCGGCCTCTCCCCTCCTTCCCTCGCGTGTATAGTTGGTATAGGAAATATGTGTTGGGTCTGTGTGTGAGTGTGTGTCTGTAAGTTCAGGAGCCGCCGGTTGCGGCGGTTTCCCTCCTCTCCCCTCGGGCTAGTCTAGCCCACATAAAATATAATGAAAATGAAAATTCAGGTGGGGATTCCTTTCCCCCCCCCCCCCGGTGAACTTTCGAAAAAAAAAACATGGGCTTGGCGTTGACATGTATGCCAAAAGTATTAGGTGGTCATTTTTTTTGGTATGTGTTTATACAATTAGTATTTTTTCGGCTCAAAATTAATAAAACTCATATTTCGGATTCTGGACTCAAGGCCTTAAGCAACTAGTTGAAACATTTGAACTCGATAAAGTTAAGGACATATAAACTATTAAAAGGCTCAATTAATGGTCCAAGAGCTAGATGTTTCAAAGAAGAAGCTTGAAGTTGCTCATGCTTCTCTCACTAAGGACCTTGACCATCTTGAAAAGGCCCACAAGCTTGTTAAAGATGAGCTCAAGAAACTTGGAGAGAACCATGACCTACTTCAAGATACTTATAAAAAGGCTCTTGGATCATTGGGTGATCCCATTATTGTTGAAAATGTTGCTAGTTCCTCTACCTCATCTACTTGTGATCATGCTAATTTTGTTGAGGAACATGCTCAACTAAAAGAAGAAATTTTTCTATATGTTGAGACCAATGAATATCTTGAATCTTTGGTAACCAAGTATGGTCTCAACTATTATCCCAATGACTCTGCTTGTGAACAAGTAACTATTCTTGAAGAAAATGCTAGGTTGACAAAGGAACTGGCCAAGTTCACCACCTCCAAGAATAAGATGGGGTTGGATGACCTTTTGAGTAAGCGAAGGTCAAACAATAAGAAGTATGGACTTGGGTATGTTCCCAAGCCCCACAAGAAGAACAACTACAAGAAGGAGATGCCCACTCAAGAAAAGAACAAGAAGGCCACTAATGATGGCAAAGCCACTAGTGGTGACCGCACTGGACCTAACAATCAGTATGATTTATTTGCAGATTATTATGGTGGTTTATGCTAAATATGTTGGCCCTCGCAATGGCTATGCTTATAGAGGGTACTTAATTTGGGTACCAAAAGATCTTGTTGCCATTGCAAAGGAACCCATTAATCGATGGGTTCCTAAATCCTCTACTTGATTTTGTGGGGATATTCCTCCGGTGGTCTAAAATGGGTGTTTGACAGTGGATGCACCAATCATATGACCGGAAGAGGTGTGATTGACCAATTCATAGAGGATGTTAACAAAAAGTCAAGTATCACCTTTGGTGACAATTCAAATGGAAAGGTACTTGGGTATGTCAAGGTGATAATCTCTAAGGACTTGTGCCTTGAGACGACCATGCTTGTTGAATCCCTTGGTTACAATTTGCTTTCTATTTATCATCTTGCAGATGCCGGTTATAATTCCTATGTTACTAATTATTGTGTGAAAGTATTTAGGAGTGATAATCTCAAATTGGTCCTTGTTCGATATGTGGAGAACAACCTTTACGTGGTTGACCTCTCAAAAGAGAGATCTTCTCTCCCTACATGTCTAATGGCCAAACATAACGAGGGCTGGATGTGGCATCGCCACCTTGGTCATGTCAACATGAGAAATCTTAAACAACTCCTAAAGGGTGAGCACATTGTTGGACTAACCGACATTTCCTTTAAGAAAGATCGTATGTGCAGTGCATGTGTAGCTGGGAAGTAACTCAAGAAGAGACATCCTATCAAGAGTATCATCACCACCTCTAGGCCTTTGGAGCTCCTTCACTTGGACCTCTTTGGGCCATCTCATTATGATACTCTGGGTGGGAGAAAATATGGACTGGTCATTGTTGATGATTACTTAGGATTCTCTTGGGTCTTTTTCAGTCTAAGGATGAGACCTATAGAGAGTTCATCATCTTCGCCAGGAAAACTTAACGAATGTATGAATCTGATATCAAGGTGATAAGGACCGACAATGGCACCGAGTTCAAGAACTACACTGTGCAAGAATTTGTCGATGATGAGGGCATCAAGCATGAGTTTTCAGCTCCATATATATACCCCTCAGCAAAATGGTGTTGTTGAAAGGAAGAACCTGACTATTATTGAGATGGCAAGAACCATGTTGAGTGAATTCAAGTCACCCCATAACTTTTGGGGAGAAGCCATCTCTACTGCTATCCACTACTCCAACTGGCTCTTCCTCGTCCCCTGCATAATAGAACTCCATACGAGCTTCTCACATGTAACAAGCCTAATGTCATGTACATTCGTGTCTTTGGATGCAAATATCTTGTTAAAAACAATAAAGATACGCTTGGTAAATTTGAAACTAGAACTATTATGGGTATATTTGTTGGATATGCGGAGAACTCCCACGCCTATAGATACTACAACAAGTCCAATGGGACTATTGAAGTATCTTGTAATGTGGTGTTCTTGGAGGATAATGGCTCCCAAGTGGAGTGATACGTCTCAAACGTATCTATAATTTCTTATGTTTCATGCTACTTTTATGATGATACTCACATGTTTTATACACATTTTATGTCATTATTATGCATTTTCCGGCAATAACCTATTGACGAGATGCCGAAGAGCCAGTTGCTGTTTTCTGCTGTTTTTGGTTTCAGAAATCCTACAAAGGAAATATTCTCGGAATTGGACGAAATCAACGCCCAGGGTCTTATTTTTCCACGGAGCTTCCAGAAGACCGGAGAGCATACGAAGTGGGGCCACGAGGTGGCCAGACCATAAGGCCGCGCGACCTGGGTGGGGCCCGCGCCGCCCTATGGTGTGGGGCCCTCGTGCCTCCACCGACGCTGCCCTTCCGCCTATTTATTCCCTCCGTCGCGAAAACCCCTGTACCGAGAGCCACGATACGGAAAACCTCCCAGAGACGCCGCCGCCGCCAATCCCATCTCGGGGGATTCAGGAGATCGCCTCCGGCACCCTACCGGAGAGGGGAATCATCTCCCGGAGGACTCTTCATCACCATGATCGCCTCCGGATTGATGAGTGAGTAGTTCACCCCTGGACTATGGGTCCATAGCAGTAGCTAGATGGTTGTCTTTTCCTCATTGTGCTATCATGTTAGATCTTGTGAGCTGCCTTATCATGATCAAGATCATCTATTTGTAATGCTACATGTTGTGTTTGTTGGGATCCGATGAATATGGAATACTATGTCAAGTTGATTATCAATCTATCATATATATGTTGTTTATGATCTTGCATGCTCTCCGTTGCTAGTAGAGGCTCTGGCCAAGTTGATACTTGTAACTCCAAGAGGGAGTATTTATGCTCGATAGTGGGTTCATGCCTCCATTAAATCTGGGACAGTGACCGAAAGTTCTAAGGTTGTGGATGTGCTGTTGCCACTAGGGATAAAACATCGATGCTTTGTCTAAGGATATTTGTGTTGATTACATTACGCACCATACTTAATGCCATAGTCTGTTGTTTGCAACTTAATACTGGAAGGGGTGCGGATGCTAACCCGAAGGTGGACTTTTTAGGCATAGATGCATGCTGGATAGCGGTCTATGTACTTTGTCGTAATGCCCGATTAAATCTCACTCTACTCATCATGATATGTATGTGCATTGTTATGCCCTATTTATTTGTCAATTGCCCAACTGTAATTTGTTCACCCAACATGCTTTATCTTATTGGAGAGACACCACTAGTGAACTGTGGACCCCGGTCCATTCTTTTACATCTGAATACAATCTACTGCAAACATTGTTCTTTACTGTTCTTCGCATACAAAAATCATTTTCTACACCATACATTTAATCCTTTGTTTACAGCAAGAAGGTGAGATTGACAACCTCACTGTTAAGTTGGGGCAAAGTATTTGGATTGTGTTGTGCAGGTTCTACGTTGTCGCCGGAATCCCTGGTGTTGCGCCGCACTACACTCCACCACCAACAACCTTCACGTGCTCCTTGACTCCTACTGGTTCGATAACCTTGGTTTCTTACTGAGGGAAAACTTGCTGCTGTACGCATCACACCTTCCCCTTGGGGTTCCCAACGGGCGTGTGCTTGACGCGTCATCAAGACTGTTTTCTGGCGCCATTGCCGGGGAGATCAAGACACGCTGCAAGGGGAGTCTCCCACTTCCAATCTCTTTACTTTGTTTTTGTCTTGCTTTACTTTATTTTATTTACTACTTTGTTTGCTTTCTTTATATCAAAAATACAAAAAAATTAGTTACTTGCATCTACTTTATTTACTGTCTTGTTTGCCTTCTCTATATTAAAAACACAAAAAATTAACTACTTGCATTTACTTTATTTACCTTTTGATTATTTCATCATGCTTTCCTCTAAGTTCACTCTGAAAGATATACCGGTAGGGCAAGGGTCTATCATTGGAAGAGATAATATAGAAGCATTTTTCACTCATGTTAGTATGGTTGAAGATTTTGAAGATAGACACTTGGTAAAAGTTGTTCCTACTTATGAAAGTGCTACTGCCTGTTTAGTACACATGTTGGAAACTAGATTTGTTAATCTCAATCCCATAATGCAACATATGTTTCTTACACTCTCTGATATGGAGATAGGAGAAAAGAGATATTTTGTTTTAGATGTCCTTCTTAGAGAATTTGAAGATATAGCTAAAGAAGCTAGAAAAGTTTTTATTAAGCATAGGAGGCTTGGTCTTTTCACCGATTTTGCAAAAACACTTGAAAAGATGGACATGGATAGAATAAAGTACACTAATAATGTCAATGATGGGGGGGGGGGGAGATTAAAGTACTGATACCTAGTAAGCTCCTAGGAATGCATGAAGCTCTAGAAAATAACTATGCTTGGCTTGTTCCTGAAAATTTGTTTGATGAGAATAGTAAGCCTAAAAGCAATGAAAGAGGAGTTACTTACATAGATAAGATACAATGCATTGTTGAGAAAACTCCCGACTCCCCTGGTAAGAATGTTAATGCTTCATCTCTTGATAATACTTGATTCACACTTTCTGCGCCTAGCTGAAAGGCGTTAAAGAAAAGCGCTTATGGGAGACAACCCATTATTTACTTCTGCACTTTTGTTTTATATTTGAGTCTTGGAAGTTGTTACTACTGTAGCAACCTCTACTTATCTTTATTTTATTGCATTGTTGTGCCAAGTAAAGTCTTTGATAGTAAAGATGATACTAGATTTGGATTACTGCGCAGAAACATATTTCTTACTGTCACGAAATTGAGCCGCCCCCTCTATAGGTAACTCATAAAAATCTGCCAATTTACGTGCGTGATCCTCAAATATGTACGCAACTTTCATTCAATTTGAGCATTTTTATCTGAGCAAGTTAAGTGCCCCATAAAAATTCGTCTTTACGGACTGTTCTGTTTTGACAGATTCTGCCTTTTATTTCGCGTTGCCTGTTGTTTCCTGCCAAAACCCACCGGCGAGCAGCGACGAGCAACACGAAGAGCCGGGAGGCTCCCAGAACTGCTGGTGGGCCCTGGTCCCTCGGGCAACGGCCCGCAAAACTCCGGCACACGTCCTGGCTGGTGCGAGGGCGTGCCACCTGACCTATACCTGGTCAGGAAGGTGATGGATTGCTCCGATTAGTTTCCTGCATGGCAGACACGTAAACATTAAATCCGAGCCTCGATCGGCTCTCAGGTTACCTATGGATCGGCTCAAGTTGCCGATCCACCCATGGTTCGTATTGGATCTACGATAACATGGAGGCCCTGCTTAATCAATATTAAGTTAAAATGATCTACGACGATCTAGGGTTTTCACCGCATAACTGGAACGTCCTACATGTAGTTGAGCCTGATAGATACGAAAGATAACGGAAAACTAGTCCTAGAAAAGGCCTAAAAACCAACATGGAGTTGATTCCCGGAACAACTCCTCTAGGATCGGCAAACCATACCTCACGCACTACTGGATCGTTCAACCCGTTTGCAAGGCCTAACCATGCGGATATCAAACTAATCCTTGGAAAACAAGGAACAATCATAACAGATCAGATCTACTGAACAAAGACTAAGAAAGATGCTGCCCTTACACCTAAGATAGGTGCAAGGGCAGCTAGATATCTAGGGATAGCATAACTAAGCAAATACATCAAGAAAGCCTCGATGCTAGCCCCAAAACACCTATGATAACAGTGCTACTCGCCATCAACAAGGCTTCAGTACGAGCAACACACAAAACAATGAATAAACGTATACTGCTCAGATCACAAGATGCGATCTGGGCAGCATGGCGCTTACCCGGAAGAAACCCTCGAAACAAGGGGTGGCGATGCGCCTAGATTGGTTTGTTGTGAACGTGATCGTCCTCCTTTCTCAATAACCCTAGGTACATATTTATAGTCCGTGGACTTTCTATCTTGGGAATAAACCTAATTGTGTATGAACTAAACTCTATCTCTTAATTCTAACAAAATCTACCATAATGTACAAATACACGGGCAATCTAGCCCAAACTCTCGTACGAGGCCGATTCAGAAATATTTTACGTGCATATCCTCTAAGCCCATCTCAATCACGGCCCATCTCTTGATCTGGTTAAAATCCGGCGATAACACATGTCCCCCTGGTTTTGGCAATAATAATTCCAAAACCACTCTGTTTTTTCTTCGTCGGGTCACGCGTGGCAGAGCAGAACCGCTACAGTATCCTTTCATCATGATGCCTTGCCTTCTCAACTTCTCTATACCGCACGACTTGATAGTTTTGGCACCACATCCTCGGAAACCACCGCAGCATTGAATCAATTCCACTATATCCCCTTTATTTAACCGCATCGAGCAGTTCGCTTCTTCATCCTCTTGCTCCACACTAGCAATCGAAAAACCCCTTCCTCTGCAACCATGGCCTCCTCCTCCTCCTCCTCCTCCTCTGCCTCCCCAGGTCTTTCCTTCCAATCCTCCTCCTCTCGTGAGCCGACGCCGGAGTACGACCCGATAGCGGCGTACGAGACCCGCGCTCTCGAGCATTGGACGAGAGGGATTGGGACTTCGCCGTCGAGTCAGACGACGAACCCTTGACCGTCGTCGGGTCAGAGGACGACGAACCCTTGACCGACGGGGAGGACGACCTCCGGTTCCTCGTTGACGGGGAGCTGGAGGAAGATAGCGACGACGACGCCTTCTCCTGGGGCGACTTCACCTCTTCCGACGAGGAGGAGGAAGCGGAGGATGACACCTCCTCCGACGAGTACCCGCCGGCGAAGCGCTTCCGCGCCGGGTCGGAGGAGGACGACGACGACGAGGAGGAAGAAGAAGCGCCTGTCGATGGCTTCGGCAGCAGCGACGAGGACTTCGCCGGCAGCAGTGCCGATGACAGCTACGACGGTGACGACGAGGGCAGCGACGGCGGCGACGGCGCCGGCCTCTAGACTAGGGACTACTAGAGTAGGACTAGTAGTAGTAGACTAGGCAGCAGATCTTCCTTTTGTGAGCAATCGGCTCTTCTTGTAAAAAACCCTCTTTATCAATGAAGAATGCTTCCATTTCAATTTTGCCGATTGTCAAAGTAAGTCAACGCATGAAGAGCCGATGGCAACGCATCGGTCTTTACCATAAAACGCTAGTAAGGCCAAACTCAGTTGCCTATTCAAACGGTAACCTGCGACCCTTGTCTGAAGGAGCAAACTCAGATCCCCAAATCGCCCATCGAACAGATTCAACTCACAGCCACGCGAATCTCAGATCCCAATCGTGCAGATTCAACTCCGCAGCGAGTCAGATGGCGGAATCATCCAACGCCAACGCAACGGTCTCTGGCCTGAAGGTAATCCTTAACTGCCCCTCGCCATCCGAGCATAGTGTTAGAATTAACAACGAACATCTGAATTAATGCTTTATTCCATCATTAATTTTAGGTATCAGACATTCTGTTGCCGCATCCTTCTCTTCCAAATTCTCTTTGCCTTGGCCCCTGTACTACCGAGAGTCCTGCCCATTTGATTTCTTGCGAGGCCAATAGAATCCCCTTCGTGAACCAGAATTTAGATCTAACTTCTTGGGCCGACTGCTTACGAGCCTGGCCTAACCCTCCTGAAGATTGGGTGTCATGGTACAGTAGAGTATCCAAGACTCACCAAGCCAAATGGAAACCACAGGAATAGCCGATGCTTTATCTTTATCACTGTCTCCCCTTGAGAAGCATGAAAATCTTCTAAAAACCATCGGCTACTTCTGGTCAGATGCTCTGAACTGCTTCATGTTTGGCCACGGCCCCATGACACCAACTCTACTAGATGTGGCCATGATCACTGGTCTAGACATTGCATCCCCCAGCCCCTCTGCTTTTATGCTGCCAAAGGTCCCTTTCAAACTCTCTTCCAAAACAGAGTGCACAAACTGGGGTGCTTATCTTTGACGCCACATGAAAAATAAAGGCCCTGTAACAGAGAAAGAACACACGGCCTTCCTGAATTTCTGGTTGGAACACTTCATATTCTGTGGCCCTTCACTTGCTCCAACCAAGAATTACCTTTCCTTGGCCTATGAACTTGCCAGAGGCACCTAGCTTGGCATTGGCAAACTGTTCCTTGGAGAGGTCTATCGATATCTCCAACTAATGTCTATCAACCTGTTTTCCCAAAAGACAGTCAAAACAGGAGGTCCCTGGTGGTTTATTCAGCTATGGGCTCAGCTGTATTTCCAGAATCACATCCCAAACTTTCCACCTTTGACCACTTGCACCTTCCCAGATGCTAATGGGAAGCAGATCTGATGCACTAGCTACGGCCAAGCTCTATATAGCCTTCCAGGTAGTAAACTGATCCCCAAGGAAGCATCAGAGTGGTTTAGAACTTTCTACCAAGGCCTGGACAATCCTCTCTTCTTTCCTTACACGGAGTCTGAAACTTTTGAAAATCCAGTCTCCTTCAGGCTAGACAGCTTTGCCGATGACGCCAGCACCCGGCAATTGTATTCCACCATGATCCGTCCCTGCTTCCTTCCAGTTGGCATGAGCACCTCAAAGAGGATCATCAAACCTGGTTATGAGTCTTATCAGCCGGTCGTAGCAGCCCGGCAGTTTGGTCTTGGGCAGGTATCTCCCCATTTCTTCCTCCACCACTTAACAGAGAGCAGAGCTGAGTTGCCCGATGTCCTCACCGGTCAGAGGTGTTACTCTTTCTTTGATGCTCTAGCCATCCCAGTCCCTCACAACCTCTCTTTCACCTCATCAACCGATGGTTTTGAGACCTGGTGGTCACTGTGGAAGACTCATGCCTTCAGGAGAGCTCTGGGACCGTTGCTGAAACAACTTGATGCTGAATATGATATCCCTGCAGAACAGGTACCACTACTCACAAATTTTCTTGAAGTGGCTTACAATGATTTTTTATAACCTTGCCCCGTCTCCTTGCAGCAACAAGATGGTCCAGAACCTGTACATGATGACGGCTCCCCCTTCCAATTCCTCCCACCAGCTCCGGTGGTCCTCTTCTGCAAAAACTCACCACCCTTGAAAAAGGTTGTGATGCAGAGCCAGCCGATTTCACCAAAATCGGCTTCCAAGAGCAAAGTATCTTCTGGGCCAGCTGCCCCCCGAGCCTCAATCAAGGCGAGAACGGCAGTGAGGAGAGTAGCTGCCAGGAAGACCTTGAAGCGCCAAAACCCTACTCCAGCTCAAGAAAGTTTGCACGTAAGCTGATCCATGCCTTGACTGATTTATCTACCCTTATGGGCTTCTGTAAATATGCTGGGGCTTACTAACTCTTCTCATATAGGCCTCCACCGAAGACAACTCCAGCGAGGAAACGCAATCCAGTCGAGGGGATTCGAGCTCGGGCAACTTTGGGAAAATCACCACGCGGAGCCAGCCAGATTTGCCACCATCGGCTGTCCCCCTGGTCTTAGGAGAGGTATACTCCCTTTGTTTGGCTTTACCCTTCCCTTTTGCTGCATACTGACGCTGCTTCTATTTGTCAGGGTTGTGACCTCTCGGGCTTGCTATCGTTCGATCCTGAATCCATCGAACCAGCTCCTTCTACGGCATGCGATGAACCAGGACCCAGCGCTATCCTCGGTCAATTCCAGCGTCTCAAAGCTCTACTTTCCTCCTTGATCGAGACGTTGGTCGAAGACCCCGAGGAAGTGAAGAGCATTCTTGAAGAAATCCAGCCCCACCTCCCGGTAACGTTGCAGGTGAAACTCTGGCCAGTTGTGACTTTATCTGCCTACAGGTCAAGGGTGAAGTCAGCTCGTCAGAGAATCGATCTACGCCACGCTCAACTTCCGCTGAAAGCCGATATTGCAGACAAATGTCAGCGGCTTAATGAGAAAAGGGCGGCCTTGGATGCCAAAACTGACACCTCTGTCAGTACCGCCGAACTTGAGACCTTGCGAAAGGAATTGGAGGACCTTGAAGAGAGGGTCCGGGCAACCAAACAGCTTATCCACGATAAGGAAGCTCTTATTGCCCGCTCCCAAGAGGAAGCAGAAGGCCTCAAAGCTCAACTGAAGACTGATCTGGCAGAAATACGTGCCCTGAACAAACAGCTGGTGACGGGCAAGGATGAAGATGATGAGGCCGAGATCGCCGAGGTGGATCGTGTCCGTGCTGACGCCCTCAGTGCCTTCGAGGCATTCCTTCAGTAGAGCCTATCTATGTAACAGTTTGTACCTCTAAAGTCGATGGCTGTGCATCGGCTTTTTAGTCTGAAGTCGATGTCTGTGCATCGGCTGTACTTTGCGTCCTGTTGCTTTGTATATATCCTTTTTTTACTGGCCGATTTCATGCATCGGCCCCCATATTTCACTGTCCGTCATCCCACATGCTTGGGAAATATTTCTTGAGATGCTGACCATTGACAGCCACTGGGAATTTCACACCGTTCAGCTCCTCGAGCATGTATGCGTTACCCTTTAAAACTTGGTCGACTCTGTATGGCCCGTGCCAATTTGGAGACCATTTACCATACACTTTATCCTTAGTCCCCAATGGCAATACAGCTTCCCATACCAGATCGCCAACGTGGAACTCCTTTGGTCTCACCTTCTTATTGTATGCGCGAGCTACCTTGGCTTTGTTCTCTTTAATTTTCTCAAGCGACCAAAGTCTGAGTTCCGTTAGATCCTCAATGCTATCACTCATCAGGGCTGCATATTCTTCAGTTGTTAAATCATTCTGAAACGTAATACGTCTCGAGCCAGCCGTAATTTCCCAGGGCAATACGGCTTCTTGTCCGTAGACCAGATGGTATGGCGAGGTTTTTATTGCTCCGTGACATGACATGCGATAAGCCCACAAAGCCTCTGACAGTACCTCGTGCCAACGTCTAGGGTGCTCGTCGACTTTCCTCTTAATCAGCTTGATAAGGCTCTGATTGGACGCTTCAGCCTGCCCATTTTCTTGAGCATAGTACGGAGACGATCGGATCAACTTGATTCCCATGTCCTCGCAGAACTTTCTAAACTCTTTAGAGATGAAGACCGAACCTCCATCGGTCGTGATAGTCTGGGGAATCCCGAATCTATGAATGACATGTTCTTTCACAAAATTGATAACATCTTCCGATTTTACTGACTTCATAGGGACGGCCTCCACCCATTTAGTGAAGTAATCTGTGATGGCCAAAATCCACACGTGGCCTTTGCTTGATGGAGGATTGATTTTGCCGATCATATCCATGCCCCAACCTCGAAATGGCCAAGGCTTGATGATGGGGTTCATTGCTGATGCGGGTACCGTTTGAATTTTCCCAAACATCTGACACGCTTGACACCCTTTATAGTACTTAAAGCAATCCTCAAGCATGGTGGGCCAATAAAACCCCGATCGCCTGATCAACCATTTCATCTTATGAGCCGATTGGTGACTTCCACAGGCTCCTTCGTGTACTTCGTGTAAGAGCCGATTTGACTCGGCTGGTCCCAGACATTTGAGAAGTAACCCTTCCAAAGTCCTATAGAACATGTCATCTCCTATAAGGACATACTTCATGGCCTTGTACCTTATCCGTTTAGGTGCCCCCCGAGCCGGATCTTTCAAGTAATTGAAGATATCGGCTCTCCAGTCATCCGGTTCCAGGAATTGCACCTGAACATCGGCTCCACCTGCTACATCCTTGTAGCCTGACGCCATCTGTGCGAGATCATTGGCCTCGGTATTTTGCGACCTTGGGATCCAATTGAAGTTTATGTACCTAAATTGTGCCATCAGCTCACGGCATTGCATCCATAATGGGAAGAGCGACTCGCTCTCGCATTTGTATTCTTCCGTGAGTTGGGAAATCACCAATTTTGAGTCCCCAAAAAGTTCCACTGCTTCTGCCCCGGCTTCCAAAAGCAACTCCATTCCCTTGCGTAGTGCCTCATACTCAGCGACATTGTTGGTGCAAAGGGTGGGTAGCCTGATGGAGAAGGAATATGTTGCCCCCCGGGGCGACACGAGTAGAATGCCGATGCCGCAACCATCATCACAAGCCGATCCATCGAAAAACATGGCCCATGCATGTACAGATAGTGCTGCTATATCAGTGTTAATTTGTTCAGCAATAAGATCGGCCAACGCTTGTCCCTTGACTGCTTTCGCAGGCTGATACCGGAGATCAAATTCCGATAATGCAAACATCCATTTACCGAGTCGGCCTTTCAATACAGGAGCCGACAGCATATGTTTGATGACATCTGAGTTGCATATGATGACAATTTCCGCTGACATCAAGATGTGACGAAGCTTGGTGCAGGTAAAAAATAGGCAGAGGCACAACTTCTCGATCTCAGGGTACCTAGTTTCTGCATCCAGCATCCTTCTGCTGAGGTAGAAAGAAACTCTCTCCAGACCATCATAAAGTTGCACCACCACTGAGGCGATGGAAGTGTCAGCCACTGACAAGTAAATATAGAATGGTCTGTCTTTCTGGGGCGGAACCAACACAGGTGGCTTCATTAGATACTCTTTAATCTCGTCAAACGCTCGCTGTTGCTCTGCCCCCCAGCGAAATTCCTCATCAGATTTAATTTTTACCAGTCCCATGAACGGCTCGATTCGCCCTGACAGGTTGGAGATGAACCTTCTGACGAAATTGATTTTGCCGATGAGACACTGGAGTTCCTTCTTCGTGGTAGGTGGCTTCATTGTTCGCACTGCCTCCTGGCTTTTCAGGCCGATCTCAATTCCACGTTCATGAACCAAGAAACCCAAGAATTGACCGGCTGTTACACCAAAAGCACACTTCTTTGGATTCATTCTTAGCCCGAATTTTCTGGTTCGTTCCAGGATGCGTCGCAAATCCTCCAAGTGTCCTTCTAATGAAACAGAATTGACCACCACGTCATCAATGTAAATCTCCACCAATTTGCCGATCAGATCATGAAAGATGTAGTTCATGGCTCTTTGGTATGTTGCGCCGGCATTTTTCAGTCCAAATGTCATGACTACATATTCAAACAAGCCCACCGAACCTAGTACTCTGAATGCAGTCTCGTGTATATCTTCTGGAGCCATGAAAATCTGGTTGTAACCGGCATTGCCATCCATGAAACTCAAAACCTTATGACCAGCAGATGCATTGATCAATGTCTCCGCTACCGGCATTGGATACTCATCCTTTGGAGTGGCTCTATTGAGATCCCGAAAATCTATGGTGACGCGCCATCGGCCATCCTTTTTCTGCACAGGTACGATACTAGAAATCCATTCAGCATACCTGCATGGCTTGATGAACCCGGCGTTCAACATTTTCTCGATCTCTTTCTTGACTTCTTCTAAAATCTCGGCCTTCATCTGTCGTGCTCGCTGCTGGAACGGCCGAAATCCTTTCTTCAGAGGGAGCCGATGCTCAATGATGCTCGTGTCTCACCCAGGCATTTCTGTGTAATCCCAGGCAAAGCAATCTGGGTATTCTTTCAATAGAGCTATCATCAGGCCCCTTAGATGCGGATCTAACTTTTTGCTGATAAAAGTTGGCCGTGGCTTATCCCCAGGACCAATGTCAATCTCTTCTAGCTCGTCAGCTGATGTAAACCCATAACCTAGCTTTCCGTCGCCTACTAGATCGATGCTGAACACAGGCAAAACGTATGGGGAGGATAATTTGGGCCGATTGCTGGAATCGGCCCCCATTTTGATTGCATTGCTCAACGAAGGTTTACAACTTATTTGTGCTCTACTACGACTACGTGACCTGCTTGAGGTGGGATCATTGCTTTTTATTTTTTGGGGCCGATCGCAGGGATCGGCCTTGCCACGTACGTCCATTGATTTTGCTCTTGCTACTCTGTCAGGCCAGTGGATAAGACCAGCCTCACCCTGTTTTTTGTAGCTTCGATGCGCTCACAGCCGTCCAAATTGACTCCAGAGATCGGCTTTTGGTCTTCTGCGTCCCAAATATTCATGCCAGCTATTGAGATCTCGACCGAGTCATCTGCATGAACGACCTCCACTTCATCTCCATCCCACTGTATCAGGCATTGGTGCATTGTGGATGGAATGCAGCAGTTGGCGTGAATCCAATCCCTCCCTAGCAGGACAGCGTAGGTGCTTTTGCTGTCGACGATGAAGAATGACGTAGGGATGGTGTTTAGGCCCACGGTTAGATCTACGTTAAGAACGCCATGCGTTTCTGATGCTTGGCCGTTGAAGTCGCTTAGTGTGACGTTGGTTTTGATCAGATCTGCATTAGAGCGTCCCAAATGCCGTAGCATGGAGTATGGCATTATATTGACTGCCGCTCCAGTGTCAACCAACATCTTGCTGACAGGCTGCCCGTTGATGTAACCTCTCAGGTACAAGGCCTTCAAATGTTTGTAGCTCTTCTCTCGTGGCTTTTCAAAAATAACTGGTCGTGGGCCGCAGTCAAACTGTGCCACGGGCGCTTCTTCGGTTCTTGGCGCACAAAACTCCGACGGAAGTATGAACACCATATTTGTGCCAGCCGATGTCTTTGCATCGGTTTTTACTTGTTTGGGGCGCCATTCTTTCTTCTGTGGACGAGTCTCCGCGTCCAAAGTTTGCTGAATTTTCACGGCCAGATCGGGCCGCGCTTTCCTCACGTGTGCAGGTATTGCGCCTCGGCTTCCTCCAAGCTACGTAGCCGCTGAACCCTATGCTTTTGGGACTGACTGAGTCCATCAGGGCACCACCTTGGCCGGTGGTATCTATCTTCTTCTTCTTCATCATCTTCTAACTCCTCGAGATCTTCCACCCGATATGACTCAGCTCGCTTGTTCTGAGATGGGAGAGGCCCTAGACGTTTGAACACTGACACGTCACCTGTGTCCCACCGGGCGTGCCAGAATGTGTTGCCTGCCAAAACCCACCGGCGAGCAGCGTCGAGCAACACGAAGAGCCGGGAGGCTCCCAGAACTGCTGGTGGGCCCTGGTCCCTCGGGAAACGGCCCGCAAAACTCCGGCACACGTCCTGGCTGGTGCGAGGGCGTGCCACCTGACCTATACCTGGTCAGGAAGGTGATGGATTGCTTCGATTAGTTTCCTGCATGGCAGACACGTAAACATTAAATCCGAGCCTCGATCGGCTCTCAGGTTACCTGTGGATCGGCTCAAGGAGCCGATCCACCCATGGTTCGTATTGGATCTACGATAACATGGAGGCCCTGCTTGATCAATATTAAGTTAAAACGATCTACGACGATCTAGGGTTTTCACCGCATAACTGGAACATCCTACACGTAGTTGAGCCTGGCAGATACGAAAGATAACGGAAAACTAGTCCTAGAAAAGGCCTAAAAACCAACATGGAGTTGATTCCCGGAACAACTCTAGGATCGGCAAACCATACCTCACGCACTACTGGATCGTTCAACCCGTTTGCAAGGCCTAACCATGCGGATATCAAACTAATCCTTGGAAAACAAGGAACAATCATAACAGATGAGATCTACTGAATAAAGACTAAGCAAGATGCTGCCCTTACACCTAAGATAGGTGCAAGGGCAGCTAGATATCTAGGGATAGCATAACTAAGCAAATACATCAAGAAAGCCTCGATGCTAGCCCCAAAACACCTATGATAACAGTGCTACTCGCCATCAACAAGGCTTCAGTACGAGCAACACACAAAACAATGAATAAACGTATCTTTGCTCGAGATCACAAGATGCGATCCTGGCGACATGGCGCTACCGGAAGAAACCCTCGAAACAAGGGGTGGCGATGCGCCTAGATTGGTTTGTTGTGAACGTGATCGTCCTCCTTTCTCAATAACCCTAGGTACATATTTATAGTCCGTGGACTTTCTATCTTGGGAATAAACCTAACTGTGTACAAACTAAACTCTATCTCTTAATTCTAACAAAATCTACCATAATGTACAAATACACGGGCAATCTAGCCCAAACTCTCGTACGAGGCCGATTCAGAAATATTTTACGTGCATATCCTCTAAGCCCATCTCAATCATGGCCCATCTCTTGATCTGGTTAAAATCCGGCGATAACACCTGTTTTGCTATGTTTGATGGATTTCTTTGTTCCATTAACTTTCAGTAGCTTTGTGCAATGTCCAGAAGTGTTAAGAATGATTATGTCACCGCTGAATATATGAATTTTTGATTATGCACTAACCCTGTAATGAGTTTGTTTTGAGTTTGGTGTGGAGGAAGTTTTCAAGGATCAAGAGAGGAGGATGATACAATAGGATCAAGAAGAGTGAAAACTCTAAGCTTGGGGATGCCCCCGTGCTTCATCCCTGCATATTTCAAGAAGACTCAAGCATCTAAGCTTGGGGATGCCCAAGGCATCCCCTTCTTCATCGACAACTTATCAGGTCACCTCTAGTGAAACTATATTTTTATTCCGTCACATCTTATGTGCTTTACTTGGAGCGTCTGTATGTTTTTATTTTTGTTTTTGTTTGAATAAAATCGGATCCTAGCATTCTTTGTGTGAGAGAGAGACACGCTCCGCTGTTGCATATGAATACATGTGTTCTTAGCTTTACTCTTAATATTCATGGTGAAGGTTGAAACTGCTTCGTTCATTGTTATATGGTTGGAAACATAAAATGCTTCATGTGGTAATTGGTATAACGTCTTGAATAATTTGATACTTGGCAATTGTTGTGCTCAAATAGATCATGTTTAAGCTCTTGCATCATGTACTTTGCACCTATTAATGAAGAAATACTGTAGAGCTTGTTGACATTTGGTTTGCATGATTGGTCTCTCTAAAGTCTAGATATTTTCTGGTGAGGGTTTGAACAACAAGGAAGACAGTGTAGAGTCTTATAATGTTTGCAATATGTTCTTATGTAAGTTTTGCTGTACCGGTTCATACTTGAGTTTGCTTCAAATAACCTTGCTAGCCTAAGCCTTGTATTGAGAGGGATTACTTCTCATGCATCCAAAATCCTTGAGCCAAAAACTATGCCATTTGTGTCCACCATACCTACCTACTACATGGTATTTCTCTGCCATTCCAAAGTAAATTGCTTGAGTGCTACCTTTAAAATTCCATTCTTTGTCTTTGCAATATATAGCTCATGGGAAAAATATCTTAAAAACTATTGTGATGAAGAATATGTCGCTTATGTATCTTATTTCTTATAAGTTGCTTGTTGAGCGATAACCATGTTCCTGGGGACGCCATCAACTATTTCACCTTTGTTGAATATCATGTGAGTTGCTATGCATGTTCGTTTTGTCTGAAGTAAGGGTGATTTATCATGATCAAATGGTTTGAGTATGCATATTGTTAGAGAAGAACGTCGGGCCGCTAACTAAAGCCATGATCCATGGTGGAATTTTTAGTTTGGACAATAATCCTCAGTCTCTTATGAGAATATTATTTGTTGTTGAATGCTTATGCATTAAAGAGGAGTCCATTATCTGTTGTCTATGTTGTCCCGGTATGGATGTCTAAGTTGAGAATAATCAAAAGCGAGAAATCCAATACGAACTTTCTCCTTAGACCTTTGTACATGCGGCATAGAGGTACCCCTTTGTGACACTTGGTTGAAACATATGCTATGCAATGATAATCCATGTAAATCCAAGCTAATTAGGACAAGGTGCGGGCACTATTGGTAATCTATGCATGAGGCTTGCAACTTATAAGATGTCTTATGCATAACACATAAGAATTATTACTACCGTTGACAAAATTGTTTCTATGTTTTCAAAATAAAAGCTCTAGCACAAATATAGCAATCCATGCTTCCCTCTGCGAAGGGCCATTCTTCTACTTTATGTTGAGTCAGTTTACCTACTTCTTTCTGTCTTAGAAGCAAACACTTGTGTCAACTGTGTGCATTGATTCCTACATACTTGTTGTTGGGATACGTTGCATAGAAAACAAAAAAATTTCCTACCGCGAGAACGCAATCCAAGCCAAGATGCAATCTTGAAGATGGGAGCAACGAGGGGATGAACGAAACTAACCCTTGAAGATTTCCAAAGCCTATAAGAGTAGGCTCTTATTGCTGCGGTAGACGATCACTTGCCGCTTGCAAAAGCGCGTAGAAGATCTTGATCACGGTGCCACGATCGGGCAGCACCTCCGTACTCGGTCACACGTTCGGTGTTGATGACGATGTCCTTCTCCCCGTTCCAGCGGGCAGCGGAAGTAGTAGATCCTCCTCGGAATCCCGGAAGCACGACGGCGTGGTGGCGGTGTCGATGGAGATCTCCGGCGGAGCTTCGCTAAGCATATGCGGGAGAAGTAGTGGAAGAGGGGTGCTAGGGTTTGGGGAGAGGGGGTGCTATGGGCACCGGCCTCAAGGGGGCAGGGGTGGTGCGGCCAAGCCATGGGCTGCCCCCTCCCTCTCCTCCTCATTATATAGGTGGAACCCCAAGGGTTTGCCCAAAGTCTTCGAATAAGACCCCAACAGAAAAACTGCCTTATGGACGAAACCTAGAGGGACAGGGACTCTCCCCTTCCCCCTTTTCTTTGGCCGGCCAAGGAGGTGGAGTCCACCATGGACTCCACCCTCCCACTTGGTTGGCTGGTTAGGGTTTGTGGAGTCCCTCCGGGACTCCTCCTTCCATAGTAATTTATTTCCGGATAATTCTAGAAACCACCTTCCATAAATTCACCGGATCATTTCCAAACTTGGAAAGTGACTTCCTATATATGAATCTTATTCTCCGGACCATTCCGGAACTCCTCGTGATGTCCTGGATCCCATCCGAGACTCCGAACAAAACTTCGAACTCCATTCCATATTCCATATCTACTTAAACGACATCAAACCTTAAGTGTGTCACCCTACGGTTCGCGAACTATGTAGACATGGTTGAGACTTCTCTCCGACCAATAACCAATAGCGGGATCTGGAGATCCATAATGGCTCTCACATATTCAACGATGACTTTAGTGATCGAATGAACCATTCACATACGATACCAATTCCCTTTGTCACGCGATATTTTACTTGTCCGAGGTTTGATCATCGGTATCACTCTATACCTTGTTCAACCTCGTCTCCTGACAAGTACTCTTTACTCGTACCGTGGTATGTGGTCTCTTATGAACTTATTCATATGCTTGCAAGACATTAGACGACATTCCACCGAGAGGGCCCAGAGTATATCTATCCGTCATCGGGATGGACAAATCCCACTGTTGATCCATATGCCTCAACTCATACTTTCCGGATACTTAATCCCACCTTTATAACCACCCATTTACGCAGTGGCGTTTGATGTAATCAAAGTACCTTTCCGGTATAAGTGATTTATATGATCTCATGGTCATAAGGACTAGGTAATTATGTATCGAAAGCTTATAGCAAATAACTTAATGACGTGATCTTATGCTACGCTTAATTGGGTGTGTCCATTATATCATTCACATAATGACATAACCTTGTTATTAATAACATCCAATGCTCATGATCATGAAACGATGACCATCTATTAATCAACAAGCTAGTTATACAAGAGGCTTACTAGGGACTCCTTGTTGTTCACATAACACACATGTATCAATGTTTCGGTTAATACAATTATAGCATGGTATGTAAACATTATCATAAACACAAAGATATATTATAATAACCATTTTATTATTGCCTCTTGGGCATATCTCCAACAGTCTCCCACTTGCACTAGAGTCAATAATCTAGTTTACATTTGTAAAGATATAACACCTTGGCCTTCCGGTGTTTTATCATGTTTTGCTCACGGGAGAGGTTTTAGTCAACGGTTCTGACACGCTCAGAAACGTATGTATTTTGCAATTCATTTGTGTCTCAACGCATCACTCATTTCCAAATGAGTCGGCATTAAATATGTTTGGTCTTCTGGTGGAACCTTTATTCCGTGGTCTGAAATATGTCACTAATATTGTCACAGACAATATAGCTTCAAAGTTCTGACTCTGTCGGAACTACACCAAGTTCTAAAAGAACCTCTTGACTTAACATCCTTTGTCATTGTCAAAACAATGACATACTCTGCCTTCTTTTGTAGAATCCGTCACAATATTTAGAACTCTTCTAAATCTAGCATAGACAACTTCTAGCTCATTGTGCTACCTTTTAAACAACACTTAGTCTAATTTGAAATTGAAATTTTATTTTCATATGTGAAAAAACAAATATCGGTGCAACACTTTACAGCGATTTGTTTGTCATTTCTTCATACAAAAACTATATATATATATATATATATTCTTGGTTCTTCTTAAGTACTCAAGAATATTCTTACTGTTTTTCAATGATCATCACATGAATCATTCTGTTATATGCTCCTAACCTTTTAGAGCACAAGATATCTGATTATGTACATATTATTCATGATCTAAAATCACTCATGTGTTTTTACTCATCGAGTGTCAGATACACTCAAGTCTTGTTAAACCTTCACATGACAAGAACATTTTCTTAATATTTCTATATTGAACTACTTCAATATCCATTCTATGTACTTTGACTTAAACTTATTATGTGTTTCAATCTATCTTCATAGATCTTGACACTAAATTTGTTTCAGTCCATATCCTTTCATTGAAGTTAATTTCTCAATGAAACCTTTTTAATCAAGTATATAATTACATCATTTATAACCAACTATATGTCATCTACATAAAGTATTATAAATATGTCTCAGCGCTCCCACTTAATTTCTTGCAAATGCAAGCCTCTTCATCATTTCTGATGAAATCAAAAACTCTTTGACTATTTCATCTTGTGAAGATTCCAACTCCGTGATACTCACTTCATCCAATTGAAGTTTGTATTCCACGGACTAGCAAAACAATTGGTTGTATCTTGTATACACCTTTAATACACACGTCTGATAAGTAATGTATTTTGCCATCCTACTAGCATATCTCATAAAAGAAATATGTAGTGATTACTAGAATAATCCACATAGACTATAAGCATTGCTACGGAAGATCTAATCTTATCGTAGTCAACTCTTTGAACTTTGTCGTAAACAACTTTTCGACAAGTCGAGCTTCTTCAAGGATATTTCATCCAAGTCCATCAATTTTATAGATCTATTTACTTTCAAAAAGTATTTATCTATCTTGGATTTCATGGCGTATAGCCATTTTAACGGAGTCAGGGCCCATCATAACTTCTTTGTTTGTAGTTGGTTTATCATTGTTCAAAATCAATCCTTTGTCCACAAATCATTTATTTGATCACAAAGTAAACCATACCTACAAGGTTCAATATGTACTTCGATCTCCATGGCTAAAACACTTTGTAGTCATGGGAGCCATGATCGTCGTGGCCGCTTCTGAAACCAATTCCGATGCTGCGCTACTCTGATCATTATGCTCAGGTTCATAAACCTTATCAAAACCTATTGTCCTCCCACTCAAAAACTTCGCGAGAAACAATTTCTTGGAAATAAGTAAGAAACATCGACAAACACTTTTGTCTTTGTATCCATAGTGGAAAGAATTCCCAATCAATACTTTGGGATAACAAAGACACTCATCCGATTTTGGTTGTAAACTTATTTACTTATGCTATGCATACCAAAATTTAAGAAAAGACTATTAGGGTTCATACCCATGTCATAACTCGTATGATGTCATTTCAACGGATCATGATGATGCTCTATTCAGTTTAAAGCGGTAGTCTCTAAAGCATAAATCACAAAAATATAATGGCATCAATATTTTATCTCATCATTGATCCAACAAGGTTTGGATACATCTCTCGGATACTCCATTATCACTATGATACTCCAAGAAACGTGAGTTGTAGAACAATTTCATAACTCTCTTAGATATTCGCTAAAACTCGTAATTCAAATATTTCCACCATGATCCAATCATAGATATTTGATTTTTCTATTACGATGATTTCCACTTCATGCTGAAATTTATTTGAATCCATTCAAATGTTTCAAACTTCTTCCTTATTGAATATATCCACACATATATACTCAATTCATTGTTGGAAGTTTTTCATGAAGTAGAAGAATCTCCCGCAAACAACTATGCCCTAGTGAACCACATACATCATCATGTATTTTTCACTAAGTTAGTTGCCCGTTCAACTCTTGGCCTATGAACGGTATTTCAGTCATTCTCTTTAGAAAAGATTTGCAAGCGCCAAGCGATTCAAAAATCAAATGACTCCAAAAATCCATTTGCATGGAGTTCCTTCATGCGTTCCTTTCTAACATGACCTAAATGGCGGTTCCACAAATAAGTGGAATTCAAATCATTTGCCTTATGGCATTTTAGCGTCAGTGTTATGTATGTGTGTTTCACCATTAAGATTTATAATAACTTATCCATCGTACATGGAGTAATGTCATAATTTGAACAACTTATTGTTTTCATTTGACCAGAGCAAAATAACAATTATTAAGTTCTTTATTATAAATTCTAAGGGCTAGATAGAATGCCAACGACGAACATAATAACACTTTATTTTGTTCCAGGCGTGCATTCCTATCATATTCCTTGTCAGTCACTTAGGCCATTGTATTCTTGTATTGTGTTGTTTTGTATGACACTTCATACCAACCAATATGATACTAATATCCAAGAATTTCATTGTGTGACCTAACTAGGAATACAACCATAACATGTATATCATTTATATACACCTGAGCTAGACTTTCTAGTCTTTTCTTTTCTCTCTGCCAAAATATCTTTTGTAATTTCTCTTTTAGCTTTCCTCATTATTCAGAAAACACTTCATCTTCAATAACTTCTAGGTTTGTTGGTCAAATACCAATAACCTTGAGGTTCTTACTTTGAATTTGATCATCATATGACAAGTGTTCTAGATTTCACTATTAGTAACTTTGTTATACGATGAACAATTTCACTCATAATTTTTATCCATCAATTCATGACGACTTTCTGAGACCATGTCTGTACATGCTAGGCTCATAAAGTTTAACCTTAGTATTCGCATGTGCAAATCTGGCTTGCACCCGTTGTATGCACACGTAGAATCTATAACACCCGATCATCACGTGATGCTTCGAAATGACGAGTCTTAGCAACGGTGCATACTAAGGACGATTACTTCATGGATTTGCGAATATCGTTAGTGCCCCAATAGTTGGAGGATTGGGACTCCTTGCGTCTTCAACCTTCGTACATTCTCATAAAACTTATGAGTTTATGTAGTCTCACCAAATTATATTCTATCATCTTGCAATAAGGTCTTAGATATCACATATATCTCATACCTTGATTATTTCTGAAAACTAAATTTTTAGCTCCTTACTTTTCAAACAGATTTGAACTTCAAGTTTCACGGAGACAAGATAACTTTAGGTACTAATTGAAACCATAGCTCTTTGAATCAACAATGTGAGGTTTACTAAAAGTTTGCAATAACACTTAATCAATTCTTGATTCTTTAACAATACGGTACCAATCCGTAAAGTTTCTTGTCAGATTTTAACAGTATTTCAATCTCAATTACAAGACTAGCGCATGGTAGATAAACGGATGCCAATACTACAAAATTAATTCAAAATACTACTCAGACTATGTTTATGATAATTAGTTCATGTTTTAATCTAATTACTAATGAACTCCCACTTAATACAACATCCCTCATAGTTGTTAAGTGGTACACGCTCCACATCCACTACACCAAAACCGATCATCACGTGAGATGATGTAGCTTCAATGGTGAACATCAACATGTTGATCATATCATCCATATGACTCGTGTTCAAACTTTCGGTTTCTGTTGTCCCGAGGCCATGTCTGTACATGCTAGGATCGTCAAGCAAACCCAAGTATTCTGCGTGTGCAACATGGCTTACACCCGTTGTATGTGAACGTTGAGTCTATCACATCCGATCATCACGAGATGCTTCGAAACGACGAACTGTACAACGATGCATACGAGGGGAGAACACTTTATTATCTTGATATTAATGTGAGGGATCATCTTATAATGCTACCGTCGCATTCTAAGCAAAATAAGATGCATAAAGGATTAACATCACATGCAGTTCATATGTGATATGATATGGCCCTTTTGTCTTTGCGCCTTTGATCTTCATCTCCAAAGCACGGACATGATCTCCATCATCAACGGGCATGATCTCCATCATCGTCGGCGTAGCGTCAAGGTCCATGACGCCGTCTTCATGGTTGTTCACCTCATGTAGCAACTATTACAACTACTTTGAAATACTACTCAACATGAAAATTAAAGACAACCATAAGGCTCCTACCGGTTGCCACAATACAATAATGATCATCTCATACATATTCATCATCACATTATGGCCATATCACATCACCAAACCCTGCAAAAACAAGTTAGACGTCTCTAATTTGGTTTGCATATTTTACGTGGTTTAGGGTTTCCGAGAGAGATCTAATCTACCTACGAACATGAACCACAACGGTGATACTAATGTTGTCAATAGAAGAGTAAATTGAATCTTCACTATAGTAGGAGAGACAGACACCCGCAAAGCCTCTTATGCAATACAAGTTGCATGTCGAACGAGGAACAAGTCTCATGAACGCGGTCATGTAAAGTTAGTCCGGGCCGCTTCATCCCACTATGCCACAAAGATGCAAAGTACTCAAACTAAAGACAACAAGAGCATCAACGCCCACAAAACCATTGTGTTCTACTCGTGCAACCATCTATGCATAGACACGGCTCTGATACCACTGTTGGGATACGTTACATAGAAAACAAAAAAAATTCCTACCGCGAGAACGCAATCCAAGCCAAGATGCAATCTAGAAGATGGGAGCAACGAGGGGATGAACGAGACTAACCCTTGAAGATTTCCAAAGCCTATAAGAGTAGGCTCTTATTGCTGCGGTAGACGATCACTTGCCGCTTGCAAAAGCGCGTAGAAGATCTTGATCACGGTGCCACGATCGGGCAACACCTCCGTACTCGGTCACACGTTCGGTGTTGATGACAACGTCCTTCTCCACGTTCCAGCGGGCAGCGGAAGTAGTAGATCCTCCTCGGAATCCCGGCAGCACGACGGCGTGGTGGCGGTGTCTATGGAGATCTCCGGTGGAGCTTCGCTAAGCATATGCGGGAGAAGTAGTGGAAGAGGGGTGCTAGGGTTTGGGGAGAGGGGGTGCTATGGTCGCCGGCCTCAAGGGGGCAGGGGTGGTGCGGCCAAGCCATGGGCTGCCCCCTCCCTCTCCTCCTCATTATATAGGTGGAACCCCAAGGGTTTGCCCAAAGTCTTCGAATAAGACCCCAACAGAAAAACTGCCTTATGGACGAAACCTAGAGGGACAGGGACTCTCCCCTTCCCCCTTTTCTTTGGCCGGCCAAGGAGGTGGAGTCCACCATGGACTCCACCCTCCCACTTGGTTGGCTGGTTAGGGTTTGTGGAGTCCCTCCGGGACTCCTCCTTCCATAGTAATTTATTTCCGGATAATTCTAGAAACCACCTTCCATAAATTCACCGGATCATTTCCAAACTTGGAAAGTGACTTCCTATATATGGATCTTATTCTCCGGACCATTCCGGAACTCCTCGTGATGTCCTGGATCCCATCCGAGACTCCGAACAAAACTTCGAACTCCATTCCATATTCCATATCTACTTAAACGACATCAAACCTTAAGTGTGTCACCCTACGGTTCGCGAACTATGTAGACATGGTTGAGACTTCTCTCCGACCAATAACCAATAGCGGGATCTGGAGATCCATAATGGATCCCACATATTCAACGATGACTTTAGTGATCGAATGAACCATTCACATACGATACCAATTCCCTTTGTCACGCGATATTTTACTTGTCCGAGGTTTGATCATCGGTATCACTCTATACCTTGTTCAACCTCGTCTCCTGACAAGTACTCTTTACTCGTACCGTGGTATGTGGTCTCTTATGAACTTATTCATATGCTTGCAAGACATTAGACGACATTCCACCGAGAGGGCCCAGAGTATATCTATCCGTCATCGGGATGGACAAATCCCACTGTTGATCCATATGCCTCAACTCATACTTTCCGGATACTTAATCCCACCTTTATAACCACCCATTTACGCAGTGGCGTTTGATGTAATCAAAGTACCTTTCCGGTATAAGTGATTTATATGATCTCATGGTCATAAGGACTAGGTAACTATGTATCGAAAGCTTATAGCAAATAACTTAATGACGTGATCTTATGCTACGCTTAATTGGGTGTGTCCATTATATCATTCACATAATGACATAACCTTGTTATTAATAACATCCAATGTTCATGATCATGAAACGATGATCATCTATTAATCAACAAGCTAGTTATACAAGAGGCTTACTAGGGACTCCTTGTTGTTCACATAACACACATGTATCAATGTTTCGGTTAATACAATTATAGCATGGTATGTAAACATTATCATAAACACAAAGATATATTATAATAACCATTTTATTATTGCCTCTTGGGCATATCTCCAACACTTGCTTATTTGCATTCATCATATTACTTTGTGTTGACAATTATCCATGAGATAAACATGTTGAAGTTGAAAGCAACTGCTGAAACTTATATCTTCCTTTGTGTTGCTTCAAAGCTTTCTACTAAGAATCTATTGCTTTATGAGTTAACTGCTATGCAAGTCTTATTGATGCTTGTCTTGAAAGTACTATTCATGAAAAGTCTTTGCTATATGATTCAGTTGTTTATTCATTGTCTTTACCATTGCTTCGAATCACTTCATTCATCTCATATGCTTTACAATAGTATTGATCAAGATTATGATAGCATGTCACTTCAGAAATTATCCTTGTTATCGTTTACCTACTCGAGGGCGAGTAGGAACTAAGTTTGGGGATGCTTGATACGTCTCAAACGTATCTATAATTTTTTATGTTCCATGCTACTTTTATGATGATACTCACATGTTTTATACACACTTTATGTCATTATTATGCATTTTCCGGCACTAACCTATTGACGAGATGTCGAAGAGCCGATTCTTTGTTTTCTCGTTTTTGGTTTCAGAAATCCTACAACGGAAATATTCTCGGAATTGGACGAAATCAACGCCCAGGGTCTTATTTTTCCACGTAGCTTCCAGAAGACCGGAGAGCATACGAAGTGGGGCCACGAGGTGGCCAGACCATAAGGCCGCGCGGCCTAGGTGGGCCCCACGCCGCCCTATGGTGTGGGGCCCTCGTGCCTCCACCGACGCTGCCCTTCCGCCTATTTATTCCCTCCGTCGCGAAAACCCCTGTACCGAGAGCCACGATACGGAAAACCACCCAGAGACGCCACCGCCGCCAATCCCATCTCGGGGGATTCAGGAGATCGCCTCCGGCACCCTGCCAGAGAGGGGAATCATCTCCCGGAGGACTCTTCATCACCATGATCGCCTCCGGATTGATGAGTAAGTAGTTCACCCTTGGACTATGGGTCCATAGCAGTAGCTAGATGGTTGTCTTCTCCTCATTGTGTTATCATGTTAGATCTTGTGAGATGCCTATCATGATCAAGATCATCTATTTGTAATGCTACATGTTGTGTTTGTTGGGATCCGATGAATATGGAATACTATGTCAAGTTGATTATCAATATATCATATATGTGTTGTTTATGATCTTGCATGCTCTCCGTTGCTAGTAGAGGCTCTGGCCAAGTTGATACTTGTAACTCCAAGAGGGAGTATTTATGCTCGATAGTGGGTTCATGCCTCCATTAAATGCAGGATGACAGAAAGTTCTAAGGTTGTGGATGTGCTGTTGCCACTAGGGATAAAACATCGATGCTTTGTCTAAGGATATTTGTGTTGATTACATTACGCACCATACTTAATGCAATTGTCCATTGTTTGCAACTTAATACTGGAAGGGGTGCGGATGCTAACCCGAAGGTGGACTTTTTAGGCATAGATGCATGCTGGATAGCGGTCTATGTACTTTGTCGTAATGCCCGATTAAATCTCACTCTACTCATCATGATATGTATGTGCATTGTTATGCCCTCTTTATTTGTCAATTGCCCAACTGTAATTTGTTCACCCAACATGCTTTATCTTATTGGAGAGACACCACTAGTGAACTGTGGACCCCGGTCCATTATTTTACATCTGAATACAATCTACTGCAAACATTGTTCTTTACTGTTCTTCGCATACAAACATCATTTTCCACACCATACATTTAATCCTTTGTTTACAACAAGCCGATGAGATTGACAACCTCACTGTTAAGTTGGGGCAAAGTATTTGGATTGTGTTGTGCAGGTTCCACGTTGGCGCCGGAATCTCTGGTGTTGCGCTGCACTACACTCCGCCGCCAACAACCTTCACGTGCTCCTTGACTCCTACTGGTTCGATAACCTTGGTTTCTTACTGAGGGAAAACTTGCTGCTGTACGCATCACACCTTCCTCTTGGGGTTCCCAACGGGCGTGTGCTTGACGCGTCATCATGGAGCAAGTTGTTCCATGTGCTGCAGGTGATGCTGATCCTTCTAATGCCATCAAGCTTATGGGCACATCCGGCCCACGCAGATCCATACTAATGATCAAGATGGTGGAGTAGAAGCCTCAAGCTCATTCCAAGTGGAGCCTAGCTCAACTCAAGCTGAACCATCAAGTGCAGCCCAAGATTCATCCTCTACTCAAGATGAGCCGCATTCCGAAGAACAAGAAGAAAATCCTCATCCTCCTGAGCAAGACCAAGATGCTGATCAAGAATCATCCTCATCCCATGCTCAAGCTCAAATTGTCCCTCATGATCAAGAACTAGCTAGGGATGAATTTATTGATCATGAAGGAACCATTCGGAAGATCAAGGCCGCTTCAAGGGAAAGTGACATGAAAGTGGATCAAGTCCTTGGTAGCATCTCAAGAGGAGTGGTAACTCGTAGACACCATGCATTACTTATCACTTATTGTCAACATCATGCTTTTGTGTCTAGTTTTGAGCCACTCAAGGTACACGAGGCCTTGGTTGATCCGGGTTGGTTAATTGCCATGCAAGAAGAATTAGAATGTTTCACCCGCGATGAAGTATGGTCTCTAGTTGAGAGACCCAAAGATCATCGCATCAATGTCATTGGGACCAAATGGGTGTTCAAAAAAAACAAGATGAGAATGACATTGTCATAAGAAATAAATCAAGGTTAGTGGCGCAAGGGTTTGCCCAAATAGAAGGTATGGACTATGAGGACACCTTTGCATCGGTTGCCCGTCTTGAAGCTATTCGTCTTTTGCTTGCATTTGCATCTTTTCATAATTTCAAGTTCTATCAAATGAATGAGAAAAGTGCATTTTTGAATGGTCCCCTAAAAGAAACGGCATATGTGGCTCGACCCCCGGGTTTCGAAGATCCATGCCGTCCCAACCATGTGTATTTACTCCATAAGGCACTCTATGGGCTCAAGCAAGCTCCACGTGCTTGGTATGAGTACCTTAGGGATTTATTACTCAAGGATGGATTCGGCATGGGTACGGTCGATTCCACCTTTTCAGCAAGCGGGTTAAAGGGGGTGGCCTGTTCTTATGCCAAATATATGTTGATGATATTATTTTTGGTGGAACTAACCCTGAACATAACAAGACTTTTGAGTTGTTGATTACCAGGAGATTTGAGATGTCCATGATAGGGGAGTTGAAGTTCTTTTTAGGCTTCCAAGCGACGCAACTTGCAAAAGGCACCTTCATCTCCCAAGAAAAATATGTGAAGTACATCTCAGAAAGTTTAGCATGATCAAAGCAAGCCCAATAAAGACACCCATGCACGTAAAGGGGCAGCTTGGCTCATGTGATGGTGAGAAGGATGTGAATCAAAAGGTATACCGGTCCATGATTGGATCCTTGCTCTACCTTTGTGCTTCCATGCCATATATCATGTTAAGTGTCAGGATGTGTGCTCGTTTTCAATCTGCTCCTAAGGAGAGCCACTTGGTGGCGGTCAAACGGATTTTAAGATACCTTGTTCTTACTCCTACCCTTGGGCTGTGGTATCCAAAGGGGTCAACCTTTGAACTCATAGGCTATTCAGATTCGATTGGGATGGTCATAAGGTTGACCGGAAGTCTACCTCTGGGGCTTGCCAATTTATTGAACGGTCATTGCTGAGTTGTTCATCTAATAAACAAAACTTCACTGCTCTATCCACCGCCGAAGCCGAATACATATCAGCGGCATCTTATTGCACTCAGTTGTTGTGGATGAAGCAAATCTTGAAAGACTATGGTGTGTCTCTTGGTATGGTGTTTCTTTTATGTGACAACGAAAGTGCAACAAAGATCGCTAACAACTCAGTTCAACATTGCCGCACAAAACATATTGACATTCGCCATCACTTCCTACGTGACCATGTTTCCAACCGGGACATTGAGCTCACTCATGTGGAAACAATGTACCAATTGGCAAATATTTTCACTAAGCCTTTGGATGAAGTCCAGTTTGTGAACTTGAGAGGAGAACTTGGTATTCTTGATCCTAACAACTTAGACTGAACAACTTCTTGCACTACATTCTTGCTTTTAACTTGCTATCTAGTTTGGTTGAGCAACACATATAAGGATAGTCAGCATTACCAGACCGCATTGTATGCACAAATTACAAGTTGGTTGCATCTCAAAAGAATTATAAATACCTCTAACCAAAAAGACAAATAGTTGCTGATTCAGTTGGAAGCAGGCAAAATTTGAACTACAGTTAGGATCATAACTATGTATTTCATCATATATCCACTCTAAGTTTTGCAAGATTACACCCCTAGGTAACAAAGCTCATGATTGCCGTTTTGACCACATTTTGAATCAAGCACAAGTAGTTAAAAAATTTCAAAAAAGTACGAATCCTTCGCACTGTATTATCTTATGTGACCTAGCTACTATTACAAGTATTAAATAAGAGTATCACAATTATTATAGAAAATCCTTCTCAGAAATGACCTGCCATGTACGATGTTTCATGGCTTTCAAGCCAAATAATCTAGGATATAGTCGAAATCATGGTATAGTTTGTTAAAATGACCCTATATTATGCACATGTCCGTGTCTTGTGATGGCAAGGAATTTTGGTTTTTGGCATTTTAATTTTAATTGCACAAATTTTTTTATTTTATTTTCTAAGGGCTAAAAATGTTTTTTTGTGAAGTACCTACCCGAAAAAAAGCATTCGAATATTGGACCATCCAAAAATTCAGGAATACTAGACCACATTGTATGTACAAATCACCAGCTGGTTCCAACTCAAAATATTTATAGGTACCTCTCACCAAAAAGATAAATAGTCGCCGATTCAGCTGGATGAACTGCATATGCTTGATAGTTGGCTCATGATTTTTCCAAAAAGAAATTTTTAGCCTCACAACTATCCATTTCATCATAGATCCACTCTAGTTTTGCAAGATTATATCCCTAGGTAACAAACTTGGAGTATCACAACACATTTTTTTTATTTTCTCCGCAACAAAAAAATAGGAAAATATAACCGAATTACACATAAAATGCCGTCGGCATAGCCCAGACACGTCATGCTAAAACGGTGGAAATGACAGAAGGGCTATGTGCCGTTGGCATTGCTCTACAACGTGAGCTGACCGTCAACACAAGAGACGTGTCAGCGAGCTATACCGACAACATATATATGTCGACGGTAGCCCTAGTCATATCATCGGAATACCGAAGACGAAGCTATGCCAACGGTCTCCATCTGTGTACATCGGGCGATGCCGTCGACTTTTCTATGCCGACGGCCCTTCCCCAGCCATAGGTGTCTGGATGCTACGCTGACGGCCCCGACATTTGGCCGTCAACATAGGTCCGGTCCGTCGGCATCTCCCGGTTTTCCTATAGTGTGTTGAACAACTCCATGTCATGGATATGCATGGGTTGGATTTTGGAGTCCGAGGAGACCCAACATGTTTTCATTTGTCATTTTCACTATGCCGCCAGAACGTTTAGGTGCTAGCAAAGTTCCGCACAAGAAAAAAAATAAAGCCCTAGATTTTTTGGAATTTTTTTGACAACCTATTTGATATAACCTCTTTGCAACTAATCGATAATGAATTTTCAAGCCAACCATCTACTCTCTTTTACATAGACCCCCTAGGTTAAGGGTGAAAATGGTTAGATAATTTCCAAAAAAAAATCATTTCAGAACCTGATGGTATTGCAAATGTTACTCCATCCAATCCATAATAAGTATCGTTGATTTAGTCAACTTTGTACTATATCAGCGACACGTATTATAGGACGGAAGGATTAAGACATTTGACATCTGAACAAACTACTCTTTCAAATTATGTAACATAGCAAATTTTGTAAATTTCAAGAGGGTCATTAAATGAATCATGGCAATCATAATCATGCTTTACTCTTTTAAAGTATAGGTACTACTAGCACTTCCAAAATTAACATCATCGTTGCAGCAAGGGTTTCTATAAGCATAAGACAATTGTAGATTATACTGTGTTTTTTACATTAATATATTTCTTATCTATAGTGTGGTTAGGTTGGTCATAGTGAAGAGTAAATTTAAACTACTAGTAATATGCATTGTATCATTTATTATGTTTTAAACTAATAGTAACTTAACTAGTTGCCACCTCACTTTTTTATTTCACCAAAACGTTTTGCAATTGTATGAATAAGGATGTTTCTATTTGATGCTTCTATTTATATTACTCTTAGTATGAATAGTCGAGAATTCACCAGCAGTATGGGACAGTCTCCTAACGGAAGTGAGGGTTCCAACTTCCAAGCTAAAAAAAAAAACAAAATTGTTGCGCCGGAGACGGCGCTCCCAGCGGCGGCCGGCCCCGCATATGGCGAATAAGACGAGAGAGAGGTGGGACAAGGCCGCATTTGCCGCCTGCCTGCCGAGGCGGGCCACCCCGGCGCCTGCCGCGGCTACATCCGGTTCTTCGACGACTGCCAGTTCCGGTGGCACGCCGCCCGCCAGCAGAATCGATGCGTGGTTCGTCTCCCGCCTCCTCCGCCGTCGTCTAGTGTTTCTCCCCCCTCTGTCGGCATCCATACCCGCCCTGAATGACCTCCTTATGGTTGCTGCTGCTGTGGTCGCGCGGCGATGTATTCTGTTTGGATTCATCTCGTTTAGCCTTAATTTCGATTCCATCCGATGTTTCTTGGTGTGCCCTGCGATGATTCTCACTGAAAATGTCCCCTTCTGCACTGTAATTATTTATTTACTGCTCTCTCGTGCCGTGGTTTCACTGAATTCATTTTCCTGCTCCGTTGCCACGATTAATGCATCTTTTATTTTTGTGGATGCTGGCGAATTTCTTTTATCTTTTATAGGAAGTTTGATCTTTGTTTCGTTAACATTCCATCTCTTTTTGAATGCAGGGTTTAGGAGCCGAGTAAATACTTCAGAATTGGGATCCAATGCAGATGACATACACCATGTTTCTGAAATATTAAACGCGGGGTTGCAGGGGCCTCTGTTTATGGTAAATTTCAGTTCTGTGACTAGTATGTACTTCTTCAGCATCTGGATATCTTAGTACTTGATATAAATTTTCAGGGTACTGTAGATAAGTGCCCAGGTGAAGTTTTTATCAACGTGTCTCCTACCAGGTACTGGAACATGGTCAGAGAGAGGGTAAACATGGAAATACGAAGGCAACTCAGTATGGGAAGGCCCAACTTTCCTACTCTGCAGCCCCCAAGATCAGTTGATGGTCTTGAAATGTTTGGGCTTTTATCACCCAGCAGTAGTTCGGGTGAGATATTGGTTCTTGGCAGTCACTTGACTAATTTGTGAACGATTCCCTTTTTTGTTGTTGAAAATCTTAGCACCACCTGCCTATGCCAAAAGACCGCTTTTGAGAAAGATTTTCTCTTGCATTCACATATATTTAGGGATGAGGCCAACAATCCCCGCACAGCTGGACATATTCTCTAGCTTAATACTTTTAGTACATCTTTAAATTTTTTTATTTGCCAATCCTTTGACTCTCTGTACAGATTCTTGGAAATATGTTATTTTATTATTACAACATAGTAACTGTTCTATAAAAACTAATTTCTGAACAAACTCTGTAGCAATATGGCAAGACTCTTCTGTTACCCTAATTCAGTTAATGGTGAAAATTATAAATCCAGTTCAGGTGCTAAGTTTTTGTGATTGCTTGATTGCATGGATGATTGCCACTTAGCGGTTTCACTTTCACAAACCTACAGTATTATAATTATGTTAATTGGTTGTAGCCATACACTTCGATTTTTGCAGTAGCTGTTTTTCTAATCCTTTACAGGCAATCAGGACAAAGGATAGAGATCGCATCTGTACAGAGTACTGGAGATCCAGGCCCCATGTTGTCAACGAGAATCGTGATTTTTCAATCTGGATGAGTGATTCAGAGAGGGTCCGCCAAATATTGCCTTGAGGGGCCTCTTCCAGAGAGCTAGCCCTGACAAACTGTGAACCCTGCGAGGTTTACTGGCAAGCAATACCAATCTGGATGAGTTATCCAGGCAGCAGGAGATTGCGAAGCAATGTCACTGACAAGAGTAAACATCAACTGTGTGTTGTATATTAGATGGTCTGGTTTCTTCAAAAAGGCAGAACAATTTTCTTGTTTTTATCGTATGAGCATGTTGATCCTTGTGGACTACTTGGCATGAAATGTCTCTTTGCCTTCTCCTTATGTATAATATCATTCCGTACTGTACATCTTCTCAAAGTAAAAATGCCATGACAGTTCTTTATGGTAACATTTTGTTCTGTCACCCGCTCATCTTTTTTCATGCGTTGTTCCTGATGATATTTATCAGATTTTCTTTTCTTCGTAAAAGAAACCAAAAGCATGGAACAAACCTGTAAACAATTAAGGGTTAATCGCAGTCTACCTGGAACCTTTGGATTCATTTAATGTCCCCTTAATGATTCGGATCTCCTGCACCTTTTCTTTTGCAAGTTCATGATTCTGATCTCAGTGGTTTGTTGCTTTTATATATTTATTTATTAGAAGATCTAGTTTTTCTTTTGTAATATTTGCTGCACTAAATGTGCTCTGCTGGGCACTTAATTATGTTGCCAAATTCATAAGGTTAATTTCACTAACTCATCTTTCTAGAGGCAACTATAAGTTTCACTATCTTTGAAGTTCATTTTTGTATTTTGTTGTTGCACAAAGGGTGTCCACTGTACTGTGGTTAATATTGTCTTCCTGATGTCTTGTTGAGGGGATACTTGGAAGAACCTTGTCTTTGGGTAGTGACAGATAACAATACACTCAGCCTCCTTAGCTTAAATGTTTAATTTGTCTTGGGGTTTCTGATACCACTGTCCTCTATGTTGCTCCAACATTACTCAGATTTATGAAGATTTGAATTGTGATATCTTATGGCTATTCCACTGTTATCTTGCAGATAGCGAAACACCAAAGAACTCAGACTTCCATGTGCTGGCATGTAAGTTATCTTGTAGACTTTTACACATCTGCTCTTATTACTATTCTCTGTTCACTTCATAGATGGGTCATTCCTGTTTTACTCTATCATTTCAGCTCTTGAGTCCCAAATTTGCGACTGCCTTGTTTTTTCCATGATCTCGTGATAATAGCTGTTAGCTGGTAACTATGCTTGCGTGTGTGTGCTATTGGTTGCACTTGGGTTGCCTTGTTAGTTCACTCGCCTCAGCCGGTAGGGGCGGTGAGTGTTAGGGTCACACAATTCTGTTTGATATAAATGAATGGTAGAAAATTGGAGATCATATTTCCTTTGTATTTAAATTCGTAATGCTGGGTGAATATAAATGAATGGTAGAAAATTGGAGACCATACAATGGACAAACTATGCGAGAAGTAGCTATATCCTACATTCTGTAGTTGGCTGGCTCTGCTGGCTAGTGTCTTGTTGTATATATGTAACTTATTTTTGCAACAGTACTCAACCTGACTGCTCTAAAAACGCATGTTATTAGTAGTCAAAATGATCACATATTTTGCAACGGATCTCCTGTTGGACCTATCTACATGGTATGCTCACTCTTTGGTCAGTGTTAGCTTCCACACTCCTAGCTGCTTCCGTCTTCTGTGGAATCGTTCTTCACCACCGCCTCTTTGGAATCTTTCTTCTCATCCAGCTGCTTGTTTTCAGTCTTGATCGCATCGCCATCTTTCTTTTCGTCCACCTGCACAATTTCAGTCTTGATCTCATTTTCATCTTTCTTCTCATCCACCTGCTTGTTTTCAGTCTTGATCTCATTGGCAAGCATCTTTCTTCTTTGAGTTTAGGAGCTCGACAAGATCATTGAGAGCGATATCAGTATTGTCATTCCTCATCAGAACCTCGGCGACCTCTGCAGGTGTGACAGTCACCTCCTTGATCAACTCCTCAATCTCTGGATACGTGGCATGAGAGTTGATGGCATGGTAGTTATTGGCAAGGATCCGAAAAGCCTCCGCGGTGCAGTAGCCCATGTGGATGTGCATGTCCATCCTGCCAGGCCGCAAAAGTGCTGGATCGAGACGCTCCTTGTAGTTGGTCGTGAAGATGATGATCCTTTCCTCCCCAGTTGTGGACCACAAGCCGTCAACAAAATTGAGCAGCCCAGATAATGTTACCTATGCAGAGAGTAACCCAATTGTCATCAGCATAGGCAAGAAAGCTGCAGAATCAGGGGGTGGAGAGGTTATTATATATATATATAGAAGGTATTCTGACTCCATATGTACCTTGTCTTCTGCCTTCTTCTTTTCTGTAGAATTTGACTTGGCATGGTCCTCGTCTTCATCCTGTTCCCCCCTTTGATTCAGTTCAATGGTACAGTCGATGTCTTCAACCACAAGAATGGATCGGTTGGTCATGCCAACAAGAAGCCTCCTGAGGTCTGAGTTGGACTCAACCCCAGTCAGTTCGAGATCGTATATGTCGAACCTGAGGCGGTTGGCTATGGTGGCGATGAGACTGGACTTGCCGGTACCCGGTGGACCGTACAACAGGTACCCTCGCTTCCATGCCTTACCGATCCTCCTATAGTAATCCTTCCTCTGGATGAACCTGTCAAGGTCGTCGATGATGGACTGCTTCTGCTTCTGTTCCATGGCGAGGGTCTCGAATGTGGAAGGGTGCTGCAGCTCCATGTGATTCCACTCGTCAGAGTACTCGTTCATCGAAATACTGAGGCACATCTCCTCGTCTTTGATGGCCTTGGCCTTGGCGACGATGAACGGGAGGTACTCCTTGAGGGCCTTTTCCTTGTGCCTCTTGTGGAAGCTCACCTCATAGGATCTGACCTCTCGTGCACCGCCGTTCCCATTTGGGTTGCCCTTGACCTCACGGGTGAGGAGGCGCCACCTGAACTCCGTCCCTTCGTACACGTCGGCCATCTCCTCGCCCGCCTCCATGCTGACGACCATCCTATCGTCGTTGCTCTCGGCGCTGCTGACCCGCAGCCGCTGCATGCCGATGTTAGCGGGGGTGTTGTCGATGCGCGCGGAGAGGTAGGCCTTGACGGCCCAGTAGACGTGGTTGTAGGACCACCCCTCGTTCTCCTCCACCACGATGGTGTGCTGCCATGTCAGGCGCGAGCGGAGGCTTGCCAGGAGGTGGGAGAGGGCCTCATGCGCCTCGGACGGAAGTAACTCGTTTGCGAGGCCACGGACGAGCATGAGGGAGGCTGCCAGGGAGGCCGCTGTGGCGATAGTCTTGTCGTAGGACACCATGGCCTTGTTCTGTTCCTCTGTGCTTTTGATGTGGAGCAGTGGTGGGCGTGTTGAATGAACTGAGGTGGGGAGGCGGGGTGTGTGTTGGGGGTTTCTGAAACTTCTTATAGGCAGTGATGCGTGTGGTGGGTTGTTGACTGAGTGATGTCTTTCTCTGAAAGATACATGTCTGAATAATCTAAAGCGTGATGTTCCAAACCACCACTCACACAGGACGCACAACACAGTCTACTTGGCAAAAAGGTTGCATCACATTACGACGCAATTTCCATGCACTAATTAATTCCTAGAGTCTATATGTGGTAGATTGTTGATACTTTCTGTAATTGGCCCTTACTAGTAGTTTGTTTCCAGCACCTAATTAAGTACTGAGAAAAAGATACTCCCTCCAATCTATAATAAAGTAAGTGTCGGGGTTTTAGTTCAAATTTGGAGGGAGTAGCAGCTTCCTTACATAACACTGTATGTTAATTCCCCTGTAATCTCCCCATATGGTAAACTATTGATAAGTCTCGGTGACGGTCACTTGCTAACAGGCAATTTTGTGGACCGGCCACGTGCTGTCACATTTCCTAGCAACGATTCTTGGCTAAAGTACTTGTCACTTTTTTCTCCCTGAATAATACAGTTGTCAGCTGGTTACTGATTATTATTATTGTGCATTCGTTTCTGATGAGTTCCGAATTCATATAGCGTTCAGGGGAAAGCGGTGTGACTTTAGCTTCCTTGGCAGTTGGCATCCAAGTTTGATATCCATTCTATTCATAAGAATCACAATCGAGATTCCACAAGGTATGTCCTTCTGTCTGTAACCTGCAGTTGTTGTTATTCTGGCATGTAGGATTTTCTCGATGCCTACAATCACTTGCGTTTCCTAGCATCTATTCCTGGTTTAAGTATGCATCAAATTTTATTTTTGACATGGAACGAAAACATTCCATCAACTTAGCACGGCCTAATCGCCGGACATGGCCCTGGTTACAACTTACAAGTACATATTACAGTACTTTTCTTTGCTAATAAATTTTTAGAGGAGTTCGTTTCAGATGGAGCCCCAGATTCATAAATCGCTCTCCGGCGTCCCTTGAAAGCTGTGTGATTTTGCTGCCTTGGCATCCAAGTTTGATCAAGAATTGCACCACATTTGTTCTCTCAGGGATGGGACAGGAATGGAGAGAGTTGTGCGCGCAAGTTTTCTGGAAGCTAGTTAGTTAGTTAGTTTTCTCGAGAAAAGCATAAGAAGTTTGACCAGGAACCGTGGACGTTGCTACGTGGTGCCATAGCACCGGTTAGTCTACCGGAGTGCCCCCCCTGTCCGGATGGAAAACTTTCCCGAAATGGCAAAACTTTCCCGAAATAGAAAGTGGTCCCATCGCATGTGGACAACCTGTCACGTTCACACGCGTGGACCACCATCACGTGCCCCAAACCCACAGAAACTACATCTTCCAGGCAAAAAATACATCCCCTAAGACAAAAGCAGAAATACATCGATCAGTAGGAGACAGATATCTCCAGAACCCTACCTCTGTTCCTTCTTCCTCCTTCCTCCCTCCTCCTCTCCTTCTCCAGCCGCCATAGACCAAGAATTCCATGGCTGGAACATAAAGCAAAATTACATCTACAGATCTCCAAGAACAACTATAACATAGATCAGACGCCTACCTTCTTCAGGACGAAGAAACAGGTAACAGATGCTTCCTCCCCTGTCTGCTCTTCCCCCAATCCTAGTTTCTTCACCTGACTCCTCTTCCCCCAATCCTACTGTTCTTACATACTTTTCTTACATCTATGGAAGCAGAATCAAACATATATCTAGAGGAACCTTGATCTCTTACAATAACCCAGGGATTTGTGATGAAATCATGAAAATACAAACTAGAACTTTGACCTGCACCATGATATTCTTACATCTGTAACACCAGATCTGTAAGAACTACTGCTTTGTAACATGACCTAGAGCTCAGGAAGAACATGTGCAAGATAAAAAACATGGCAATCATGGCTGGAAAAAACATACACACTGGGGAAAGCAGTACATGGAACCATAAAGCGACATGCAATATTCAAGACAGTTTCCTTGCACACATTCAGTAGAGGTTTAGCAGCAAAAAGCCATAAACTGAAATGCAAACTCTGAATCATGTCTAAGGCAAGTACTTGCACCGCATTGAGTAGTTGCAGATTTGTTCAGCACTGACTAGAAACCGTGCATGTAACATGAAGCAAAAAGAAAACATGGTTGAAAACCTTCAGGAACCACATGTATATTGCGAAAAGTTGGTGCCTTTGCATGAAACATGATTGAAACCCTCGGGAAATCATGTAACTTTCAGTTGAATGTCCATCTTGGAGACATGTAGAAACTTTTGTGAAGGCAAAAAGAAGAACAACATGGAGGAACCTCGTAGCGCAAGAGTAGCAAAGAATGTACTTTTCATTATAGTTTCCCTGCAACTTCCTGTGGTAGGAAAAGAAATAAATTTGTTAGTTTTAATTAACTTATAATTGAGTTATGTAAAAAAATAAAAGTATAGGAAATGTACTTTTGTGACAATGAACATGAAAACATCAACCAACAGTCATTTTGTTTTGCAAATCTGAGTATGACACATTCTATGTCAACTATGACCAAATTTTCATGTTTTGTCGACATGTAATTGTTGCTTTCTTTTTGCTAATTACAATGCATCTTCTTAAGTAGTTATGGATGGAAGTTATTCTGCTGGAGGACTGGATCTTAATGAACCAGCAAATGAAGAGCAAATAGAAGAAGAAGATATGTCAGGCAGCAAGTCAAACAACCCAGATGTAACAAAAAGTTCTGAACATATCAAGCTTGCAAGTGGGAGCAATACAGGTGCATCCGTGACACGAGATACTCAAACAGGTCAAACACTCGTCAACCGATGATTCAGAGAAGAAGATGATGATGATGAGGTGCGATCAACACCATGCAGCCAAGGTGATGTCCAAACACCTTTCCAAGGAATGATGTTTGATTCATGGGAGCAAGCGAAGATGCACTACAACAAATATGCTAAAATGGTTGGGTTTTCAATCAAGTGCAGCACATCAAAGAACTCTACTCTGGATGGACAGAAGGACAAGCAATTGTTTGTTTGTAGTAAAAGTGGGAAAAATGCAGACATAAATGAACTTGAAGCACCACCTGTTAGGCAAAGGAACCGTAGCATCACTAAGAAAACGGAATGCAAAGCTAGACTACGAATAAAGAGGAGAGGGAAGAAGTGGCATGTAACATATTTCATAGAGGAGCACAATCACAAGTTGATTAAGAAGTTCTCCTTGAAGAAGTACTTGAGGTCTCATAAGGGCATCCCTAAGGAAGAGAAAGATTTTGTCAAGCTTTTGCACAAGGTCAATTTATCTGCTGGTAGGGTCATGCGTATTATGGGAGAAGTGTATGGTGGTCTTGCAAATGTACCATATGATAGCAAGGATGTGAGCAATTACATGGCTAAAATCGATGAAGAACACGCCCACAAAGACATGTCAATGCTGCTTGCTCACTTTGCCAGAATGAAGAAGGAAGATCCCAACTTCTACTTCAACTTACATACAGATCATGCAGACAAGGTTGACCGCATCTTCTGGGTAGATGGACCAGCAATTGCCGCATACAAGAACTACAGCGACTGTCTATCATTTGACACCACATACATCACAAACATGTACAATATGCCGTTTGCCCCATTCATTGGGATAAATAGGTACTGTCAAACAATTCAGCTAGGTTGTGGTTTCCTAAAGAACGAGAATATTGAGAGTTTTGAGTGGTTGTTCAAGGAGTTTCTTGAAGCTATGGGTGGTGTCCAGCCAGATAACTTCATAACCCGACCAAGATGCGGCAATGAGATGTGCAATTCTCTCATCATTACCACTTTGTTGTCCACGTAAACCGTAGGTGGCACATTATGCAAAATGCACGAAATTTGTGTTGGGCAACTTCTTGTCAAAACATGAGCAGCTAAGGCAGGAGTTGAATGCAATTATTGACTACAGCATGTCTATTGAAGAGTTTGAAAGTAGATGGGCAGAAATGATTTTCAAGCATGATGTGGCGGACAACACAAATCTTAGTGATTTATATAAAATTAGAGCCACTTTTGTCCCTGCCTACTTCAAGGATCGTTTCTTTCCATTCCTACAAACTACTGCCCGTAGCGAGGGGTTCAATGCAGTATTGAAAAGTTACGTCGACCCACACAACAACCTGCACCATTTCTTCGAGCAGTACTTGAAGTTACAGGAAAAAATAGATGTAGCAGAGGATTCAGTTGAGTTTAAAGATGAGGATAAGACTGTTAGAGTATGGGGAGATTACCCATTTGGAAGAGCAAGCTTTGACAGGTGTATACGCTGCCAATATACCTCCGTTTCAGGGCTGAGCTTCGGAAAGTGACGTCATACAATGTGCAGCAAACTGGTGGCCAAACTTATGTGGTTATGCCAATTAAAACCTATGTTTATGGCTATGGCGATAAAAGCTACAAGGTTGAAGCTAACTTGGATGCCGAAACTTACATCTCAAGAGTGTTGCAAATTCAATAGGGATGGGTTGTTGTGCTGCCATATATTTAGAGTAATGGTGCGATTAGGTACTACGACTATATTCCGTAACGGTACATTCTCCCCGTGTGGAGGAAACCGGAGGAAACAATTGTGAAGAAGAAAAAGGAGTAACCTCAGGAGCAAACAGATAGGAAGATGAGTAACAAGGAAAGGCAGCAGCTACGTTATGGCACTCTTTGCAATGAATACTCTAGAGTAGCAAAAATTGCATCTACATCTGACAAAGGAAAGGCTTTGGCAGATAAATACATGCTAGCTTTGGAGAAAGAATTGCAAGAGATGAAAGCTACAGAATCTGCAAAACGGAAGAATAGGAAAAAATCAACTACACCTAATGTTGAGGAACAAGAAGGAGAAAATATAGGTGATTCTGGGCAAGGAAGTTCTTCAAAGTTCGATCATGTTGAGGATCCGGTGTACATTGCAAAGCAAGGGCGCCCAACAGAAAAAAGAAAACAATCTGGGCTCCATTTGAACCCTACAAAGGTTGTCAAGTGCAGTGTGTGTGGCTCTATTCGACATACGGCAGCAACATGCAAAGATAAGCTCACCCCTGACAAGGAGGCAAAGGAAATCAACTTCTTCCGTGACATGGTTTAGTTGTGTTGTCTAAGATAGGATCACCCCTGGACCGGATGGAAAAAGGAAAAACAATGTTGAAAATTTTATGCTTTAGTTGTAATAAATTGGGCATATGATGCACTGACTATGTATTATGGTTTGATGTGTTTTAATTTGGTTGATTGTCAAATTTTTGCTTGCTCTTTGTACTTATAACCTAAATGTGATCGATATAACATTGTGATCTTTGCAGCAGCCATGTCAAACCAAAAAAAGAAAAAGATAAATGCAAGGGAAATAGTAGGAGATGATAAAATAATCATTTGAAGCACAAAGTACATGTTGTGGATACAAAGTGAATTTAACAGGGGAGTACCTCCTGTTGTTACATGCAGAAAATCAGTACAGCATTTCTTGCCATGCAATCCTGTTGTCGCACCATTCCAGCCACTTCAGTGTCAATTGCTTCCTAATGGTTGGCATGTCATTTGGGTTGATTAGACCAAGAATCTTCCTTCCGTTCCAGAGCTCAATGAACTTTAGCATGAAAAACCCACAGTCGTACCTTGAAACAATGGGCACAGAAAAGTATTATGAATCTCTGGAACAATGGGCAGATAAAAGTATTATGTAAAATCAAAAAAAAGAAGAGATAGGATATTTCTGCACTTACGATGTAGTCTGCTTTGGACAGTCGATGAACTCAGTAGGCCATTTTTGAATGTCAATGTTGGATTCACTATAGTTTGAAGCCCACAATCCTTTGATTGATCCAATAATGTTTCTTACATCTTTAGTGAAAGCCCGGTCCGTTTTTCCTCTGAGAGAATCCAGCACCTCAAACCTCTCAGCCTTTACATTCATCACAATCAGATAGTAATGCCCATTGAACTGTTTAATATCTGGTGTTAGGTCTTGGAGCACTGGAAATGATATCTACAAGACCATAACAAACAAAAGAAACATGAATTTCAGTGTTAGTACAAAAAAGTAGTGATGGTAGTTTGTGAGTAATAGTACATGTAACATGAAGCAAAAAAAAGTTACCTGTTCTTTATGGTCTAGGCGACACTCAGGATCAAATTTAAATTGCTTCTTCACAAAACGGTCATGAATACAGTTAGCGTTCCTAAGCTTGTCCTACATGCAGAAAAAGAGCAAGTGTAAGCATTCAGAAAACAGAGATGGCACATGCATGAACAGAAAAGTGAAAAAGAAGTGGTATGTGACTAACCGCGAGCCTTAGGGGCATCACATGCTTCTTTTGCTCCGCCAACTCAGCTGACAGTACATGTAGTGCTATTTGGCAAGTTGAATTGCTTAGCCATTCACCGGGCCTAACAGAATCAGCCAAGTCCCAAAGATAGATAAAAAAAGATCCATAGTCAATGATTTTCTGCTTGTTCACCGCATCTTCAGTTTGACCTCCATAGGAACAAACTCTACTGTATACATCATTGGCAAATTTTGTTGCAACTGATTTTTTATCATTTCGTACAAAAGGCGACTTCTGGTTTGCGGCTGGCTTCACAATTCTCTTTCTGTGAGCTTCAGGAACAGGAGTGTAGCTGCTGGGTCCAACAGATGTAACAACAGGAACTTGGCACTGATCTTTGTGAGGAGTCCTCAAAGGAATATCAACTGTGGCATAAATCTTATCTAACGAGTCGCCACTCTCGTTACTAGATATAACAATGAGCTCCTCCTCCTTTGTGTCGAGACGGTTTGACGGTTCTTGGTTAACTTGGGTTTCAAATCCAAGATCAAAGCTTGGACAATCATCAATTAATTCTCTGCGTTTCCTCTGCGTTTCTGTTTCGACAAGAACTGGAGATTTCCGGGCTTCATGCTCTGACACTATATTGCTGGTGTTGTTCACAGAATAAGAGGATGAACCTTTCTGCAAACAAACATTGACTGGTGCATGTTCGATGATGTCTGATTTGATGCTACTTGCCCTCAATTCAGATGTAGCAAGCCTAGTCTGCCTTCTGGATTGTTGAGGACTTCCTTGAGAAGTTATTGCTGGCTTCTTAGGAGACATTGACCTGGTCACTGGTCTCCTAACAGATGGACTATGCTGAACTGTTTCTGAAGGAGAAGCTACAGTGTCTTCACCCAATTTTGGTTGCTGGAAAGGGTTTTCTCCCTGTATATCAAATGACACAGACTTCTTTTTCCCTGTTGAACTGCCTATTAACACAGACTTGGTACCACTACCATCATAATCTTGATCTTTGGACTGTTCATTCTGGCTGGAAGTTGTGTGTTGAGAGGCAGAACCATATATAACCTGCAGCTGGTTCAGAGCATTTGGGGTTGCTTGCTCAGTACATTGAGGTACATTACTTAACTGTGGATGTACAACCGATCATCCAAGCAAACAGCATCTTCATGTAAAAGGACTTCTGTCCAAGAATGCTCTTGTTCAAATTATCTTCCTGAGCATTATGGTCTGCCACATCACCGGCCACTTCATCTGCATTTTGTGGTACAACGTTGTCAACATCCATCATGTCTGCGTGTGACTGAATTTGGTTTTCCTTGTGGCCTCCCAACACCTCCTTGGTTGGAACACGAGTAACTCTTCGCCTTTTCTGTTTCTTACTGCATGGCACTTCTTCTTGATTGTGTTTTGATGTCGTGCCTTCGTTACCTCCCAGAGAGCGAATGAATGTAACCAACCCATCTTCGAAAGTAGTGTACATGCTTACGACAGCCTTTCTGCAATTCACAATATCCTGGAAACATGTGTAGGAAAAAATAAAATGGAGAACATAAGTTTTATGTCGCATCAAAAGAAATATACATCTTACCAACTGAAAAAACATAAGTTCTTGTCAGTATTAGCGAAAAAAGAACAAATGCTGACACAAAAAATGATAGACATGTTTAAGAAGCTATTTAAGAACATATGATGAGAACATTAGGGTGGAAAAAATGCTGCGGTGCAACTATTTGCTCACCTCTTACGTGTGATTGCCGGTCGGATGGCGTTTATAAACATGTCAACTTGCGAAGGTTCGTAAATGAACAATGATAAATTAACCTCAAGCAAGTTTTCAACTGCAAAAGGAAGAATATCAGTACAAAAAATTAATTTAAGGGACATTTAGCTGAGAGATGAAAAAACAATACACGAAATGTAAAATTAGAATGACGAAAACGTACCGGTAAGGCACCAAATGAACCATCACTACGTGTGTCCAAATCACATACATGGTGATCATCTTGTTTGTCCAAACTGAACAACGAGTTCCATCATGTGGAACATCTAGAGCGTCTGTTTCCAATGAATCAACATATAGGACCTGCAAAGCACATTCAGAAAAGAAAAATCAACATATAGGACCTGAAGATGTTTCCAATGAATCAACATCTAAGTGTTGTCCTCAACATGATTAAGATAGAGGTTAAGATACGAAAAGAATACTGACCATGAGATAAGGCATACAAGCCTTGAACCAATTCTTCTTATCCTTTGCACTTGCAGTCTGGCATATGATGTCAACAATAAACTGAGCCCATTTCAAAGTACCTATGTCTTCTATATTCACAACTGACGGATAACATTTAGGACTGACTTTTATCCCAGTAGTAGGAGCAAAGACTGAGCTAATAAGGAATATTACAAATTTCCTCATGTATGAATCATCTGCAGGATATTCTGGACCAAGCTCCTTCTCGACAGTTGAAACATTTGGGTGTACTCCATTGTGAATACCAAACATCTTCAAAACCAAACAAGTGGCGTCAACGTTTGGGTGATAAGGAACATCAGCGCTGCCAACAGGGACACCTAAAACTCTGACAACCGACTCAGCATTGACTGGGATTATTCCTCTTCCTCCAAAATCCAGACAGCATCTTACAGGATCAAAACAAGACATTAGGAAGCGGCAAAGCTCCGGCACAAGCTTGGAACACTTCATCTGAGCAATGTCAGCAAAAACTGATTTAGAAATCAACTCCTTCTGTTCTGGGGTCATGCCCTTCCAGACACGAACAATCTTCATAGGAGATGAACGATTGAACAGACAACTCTGACAAAAACAGCAAAAGTAGTGAACCCTGTCAGACCTATGACTAATTAACAAATTTTCACTCCAACATAATCATAGAGAATCAAAAAGATTATGGATGGAGAAGTACCTGGTTTTTCTTCTTAGTAACAACCATCCCCTCTTGATCATTATCCTCATCAACATGTTTATCATCGACAGCAACATCAACAGCTATATCTTCCAGATCAGCAGAAGGCAAAGATGCACTTGGCATGTCTCCAACAACATCTGTCTTTGGTATCACCCCTGTTTCATCACCTCCATCACCCTGCACAGTTGCTTTCAAGTGCAATTTGTTCCTCATTCTGTCAGTACTTTGATTTCTCAGGTTTTGAACTCTTTGGAGTATGTTCAGGTTTCTACAAAAAAGAAGATGTAACTGTTTAGTCATCTGGGTAAGCTGTGATAGGGAAAAACCATCATGGAGTGAAAGCACACATGATATGTAGGCAAAACATTCATACCATGATTGGTAGAAATGACTGGAAATGATTACACCTGCAAAAAATAATTATGAAAAATACATTATATAGTGCCATATACATTTTGCATGCACTGGATAAAAAAATACAACATAAGCATCAGAAAAGTAAAAAAGCAAATGTATATAGTTACTATTTTTTACATCCTAGAAGTAAAAAAGCGAAGCAATATGTCAAAACATATACATACATAAACAACAAGTATATGGCAATTATATGACAATTTTTAACATTATACAACACATTTGCATGGACATGAACATTGTACAGGATGTATATATCATGAATTCCTATGACTGCCATCATACTGCATGGTTTGAAAAAAAGAATAAGTCATATAGAACAAATGTTACATGCAATTCACACAATTTGCAAAAAAATTACTATATGAAGAACCTCAGCAAATAAATACTACATCCTGCAAACAATGACTACATCTTGTAGAAAATCATCTACGAGGTTCAGCAACTACAAGTCTCATGGCGTTTATTCCTTTATAGAACAATAAATCCAACAGAGCATTCACAAATTACTGCTAAAATAGACCAAGGATGTATAAACAACAAAAAATGAAGCAAAAAACTACATCCACCTCCTCTGTGCCTAAAACAGATGATCACATGGCGTGTGTATAACAATAAATCCAACAGAGCATTTACAAATTACTGATAAATAGACCAAGGATGTATAAACAACAAAAAATGAAGCAAAAAACTACATCCACCTCCTCTCTGCCTAACAACCTAGCGCATCCAGGATGGTAAGTAAAACGCGAAGAATCGTCTAATTGGAGGCAACAGCACATACGATACTCCGATTGACTCCTAAGTGGAGGAGAAGAAGCTTAAACGAGGGGAAATCGACCTACATAACGAGCGAAATCGAACCCAAAAAACAACAGTAAACGCATGGACGAAGAACTCACCGACGGGGATGCTCTCCTTCGACGATGTACTCCACGGACCGGTCGGATTTGCGGCCCCCGCACCGCGCGCGCCGCCCAGCCGCCGAACGAACCACCAAGCGCCGCGCCGCAGCGCCGCCGAGCGAAACCTCCAAGCGCCGCGCCGCACCGGAACGCCTCGATCTGCTTCTCCGCACCGACAGAGCTGCTACACGACTCGACAATCGGATGCTACTACACGATTTGGTAGGGGAACTCGCCGCCGACGAGCCAGATACGGCGGTGGAGATCGGGAGCGGAAGGATTGGGGCGGAGACGGAGAAGAGACGCGACGGGCGAGAATGAAGGAGAAACGGCTCTCTCGACGGGGAAAATCTGGACACGATTTGGACGTTAGCGGGGGGAGAATCTGGGACGCACGATTTCAATCGGACGGAGCGGACGGGGGAGCACCGTGTAAGACTACAGAGTGCTATAGCATGAATTAGAAATTGGGAGGAACCGTGCACGTGCATCATCCTTGTGGCCTGCTTCTGCTTCTTCCACTTGTGTTCGGGTCGGTTCTTGTCTGACCGTGTGTTGTATGGCCTTGTACTATTTGTTGATGGTCCCAATTCTGTTACGTTCCAGCGTCCACGTTGGCTGGCTGCCGCATAAACTCGGCGCGCGGAGACCAGTCGACCTCGTGCGGCCCGCATCTTATCAGGTGTGGTGACTGGTGAGTGGTCGAAAAGCACAAGTCAAATATTCCTCGAGTGACTGCCTCGCTACTCTGCTCCGTATCTATTTGAGGGAAGTGACGACATGTCGTGCGGTGATGTTGCTAGGTGATGATGGACGGACATGGCCGATCCTTGCGGAGCTTTAGGGCATCTCCAGCGGTGCGACGCATTTCGGACGTCGAAACGGACGCGTCGTGTCCGTTTACGTTGGTCGAAATCGTCCGGGCGTCCGTTTGCGTCGGGGGTGGCTCCAGCGGCGCGACGCATAAATTTTTTTTTCATTCATGCAAGCATAATTTACGTTAAAAAAAACATAAAAAAGCCATAAAGGCGTGGTAAAAGTTGCTGCTGCCTACTGGTCGTCGTCGTTGACGAGGTTAATGAACTCCGGCGTCGGCCATGGAAGCTCGTACGCCGGCGGTGGAGGAGGTACCGCCGCATGGGCAGGAGGCTGTGGCCAGGGATCCCACGCCGGAGCAGCAGGCGGAGCGCGGTCGTTGGAACGCGTCGGCGTAGCCGGAGGAGTCGCCGGCCTCCCCTGCGCGAGCGCTGACTCCCGCAGCTGGATTGCGAGCCCCTCCCACAAAGCGAGCTCGTTGAGCTCGTCCTGCGCGCTGTTGGCCAGTGCCATGGCAATGGCCTCATCCTCGGAAAGGTCCGGCGGCTGGGTCTCCGGATCCCACGCCGGCCCGCCGTCGTCGTGGTCGTAGTCGACCATGTCGACGTCCTCATCCGCGTCCTCCTCGTCGTCCGCGTCCTCCTGGTCGTTCTCTTCTTCTTCTGCGGCGATCTCTCGGTCGAAGAAGTCCACGTCGCCGAGGTAGCCAGCGCGGCGGCGCGCGTCGAACTCCCACGTCCCGAATGAAATCCAGTTGTAGGAGTTCAGCGCGTACGCCTCATCCTCCCGCAGATCCGGCGGCAAGATCGCTCGGCGGCGGCGCATCTCGTCCCGCCGCTCTCGGCCCTCGCGCGGCACGGGGGGGGGGGGGGGGGGGCCCGGCACGCGCCGCGAGTTCAGGTACCAGCCCCCTCCCGGCAAGTTCGCGTCCGGCCATGGCACAGGCCGGTTTTCCTCCCATAGCTGCCGCGAGCTCAACGCGGACGTACCGGCCGACCCTTGCCTTCTTGCCGGAACGCGAGCCGCTTGCCTCCTGGTCGTTCTTCGTCTTGCGGAACGGCCAGCATTTCTTTCCCATGGCGTCGGTGGGGTGGATACTGTGGGATTTGGCAATGGTTTGGTCGTCGAAATGGACGCCGGCAGCGTCCATTTAAAAGGCTCCGACGCCATATCGCCTTCAATGGCCTGCCAGTGCAACGTCTACTAGCTGCGCACGCTCGCGGAAGCCGAGGCACGCCATTAACGCGGCCCTGCGAAGGCTGCAGCGCGCCGCCCGGAAGTAATGCACGAAGACGAAGCAGTTGTGCCGCTGCCAGGCGGGCCCGTGCGAGGACCGAGCGGACACTTTGCGCATCCGCGTAGCGTCCGCCGAGACGCAAACCTGGCGCATATTTGGGCCAGGTTTGCGTCTCTGCGGACGGCCCGGTCACTTTGCGTCGCGCCGCTGGAGGTGGTGCACGACGTATTTTCGGTCACGGCGGACACAAACGGTCGCTCAGCGTCCGTTTGCGTCGCGCCGCTGGAGATGCCCTTAGCTGTAAGTAAGGCATCTCAGACGGGACGGGCCACCCTAAATGGATCATGGCCAGCAGTGGTGGAGCCGCCAAATTAACTCTTAATACTAATTTTGATGTATTTGCAACATCAAGAGATGATTTTTAAGCTTGAAAATGCTCTTGCTTTCTCTATCTCTTATACTACTTAAAAAGAATGAAGTTCCTCTTTTTCCTCCGGTCGAAGTTTTCGTCAACCATATTTTCAATAGGACAACTTTGCCCTCCCACCAAAACACGTAAAAAACCACCCGCCCACCATTTCAGCAGAATCTTCAAAATCATCAATTTTTGCTCTCCCGCCTACAGTACCTCCATGATTTAAGGAGTAATAAAGCAACTTCATGCGGGCTTCCTTGCCTACGCATGGTAAGTAACAAAATGGCTTGGTCTCCTTCCCTTTTTCTCCTACACTTATTTCAGCAGAATCTTCAAAAGCATCAATTTTGCTCTTCCGCCTACAGTACCTCCATGATTTAAGGAGTAATAAAGAAAATTCATGCGGGTTTCCTTGCCTACGCATGGTAAGTAACAAAATGGCTTGGTCTCCTTCCCTTTTTCTCCTACACTCACGAATCAAGCAAGCAATTTTCATGAAAACAATTCGGCCCCTGACAGCATATCTCGACCAGATCGGAAAATGCGAACCATATAAAGGTCAGACATGAATGGGCCATAGATCTAGGTGTGTGCGAACCATCAGGTCTTCCCGAGCTGCTTTCAGAGAGTTCATGTATGTATATTCACACATGAATGTTTGCTCGAAAGTTTATCCATCTCCTGATCTGTTGCCATCTCCTGTACATGCATGGATGTACCTGTTGTGATCTGCAAGTCAACTTCATTTCTGCAATCAGGAGGTTCCGGTGGTACACAAACAGAAGAGCTTGGGTGGTATTCATTTTTTACCTCATCACACTTTCAGAGAGATATTAGTGATTCTACCATAAATTGAAATAAGGTTATGCCAAGAAAAGATGGCAGACATAGAAGTTACCAGCCCAATGCCTCATTTTAGAATTCGTGCTACATGCCAAGTTACATGCATTTCAATGAAAAAAAGTTGTATTATCTAAATCAGAATAGGAGCCTTCCTTATTCATAAGTACTTTATTCATTCAATAATTACTTGCTGAACAGGACGAATTTCTTACCCAGATTACGTCGCTTAATTGGTGTACATTAAGATTGTAGAAATCACCTTCCAGATATTCGGCCCCTGGGCCAAAATGATCTATACTCTTCTGATTATGCACCACCGGAACCTCCTGACCCCATTCACTTTCCCTACCAGATCAATAAGGTGCTCCTCCCCAATCTGTTCGTCGACCTCAATGACCAACTCGTGTGCCGCCCCTGCAGTACCCCACCTGCGGCTCGTCTTCTTTAGTCCACGACTGTAGTTGTTGTGCGAATCGGGGAAGAACAACCACCACCACACTCTTGAAGGTATCTACCTTTCTGGTGCTTTCTCGCTCTCTCACTGTGGTTATTTGTCTACATGTGATGTAGCACGGCAAGATGCAATTATGTCTCTGTACTGCAATTATGTGCATATACTTGTACCACATGAACTCCTACAGTTTTAGTCAAGAGGCAATGTAATAATCGAAACCATGTTTATACAGTCCAAGAACTATATTAAGGTGGACTGGTTAACGATAAAATGCAAAATAAAAACAAATCATTTTACCTTCCATCTGGTGCGACTTTGCACATGAGTTTTGAACATGAAGGGCTGGTGATCTGTACTCCAAAAATTCACAATGAAGGTTTATTCTGTATTGGGAAAAAGCAGCATCAGTGATTAGTACCAGAGGTGAATTCCTATGTAAACTTTGAATTATAATAATTCTTCCTTGCATCCAGCTCATATGAAAAGATAATACCAACCATAGACCAATATAAGCGAAACACAAGATTTACTTTTGATTTACTTTTATGTTCCCACTTTTTACCTTTATAAGTGCATTTACCTTTGATTTACTTTTCTGTTCCCACTTTTTAAATTGTATCACTTTATGCACACAGTAGTGTTAACTTGAAATAAGATTATGATGCATCAACAGTCAACTCTCTTATTCTTTTAACATTGCAGATGGATCCATCGACATTACTGGATTGAGAGGGAGCAGCAGGACCAGCGCCTCAGACGTCGCCGCCACATCTCCAACTCCTCCTGATAGCCTCCAAGGCACCTCCATGAGCTCTCCATCAGTTCCATGCTGCCCCGGATAGCGCAGCCGCGGTCGACGATGGGAGGGAACTAAAGGAATGAAAATAATTCAGCTCATCGCAAAAAGAAAAAATATAATTCAGAAACAGCCAATATTTTAGATCAATCACACTGCATCATGACCTGCGAGAAAAGATATCAAGCATGGAATATACCCATGCCCTTCCTTCCACTAAATGATATTTTGTTGTCATAACGGTTTGGACAAGTCAAGAAAGATAAATTTGCAAGAGAATTCAGAGAGTATTGTCATGAATTACACTAAAATTTACAAGTAAATTCAGTGAGTATTTGCAAGTAAATTTAGTGAGTATTGTCATAAACATGGCAGAGCTAATTGTTACTCCTCTTAACAGAGTGAAAATAGTGACCAGTTATGGTTGCAATTTCATATACTCTACAATTTTCATTTGCAAATTCATGTAAGACGTGCAGAGTCGTATGAATAAGCATTAGTATAACAAGCACACTACATCTTCAGAATTATCAGCTTGTGTCAAAAAGAAACAGGAGTCGAAGCAATTTTCAGTTACAAATTCATGGTTCAGTGCGCAAGCAACACTATGTTTCAAAGAAACATGAGTTAAGCAATTTCTATCATTTGGCCAAGATAGAAAAGAGTACCTTACTGAGAAGATACAACAACAGAGAGCTTCAGAATCATCAGCTTGTGTCGTACTAAATGCAAGGATCGAACTGATAAAATTCCCTCGATTAGGCACTGGATGTCTTTGATTTGTTCGTCTTCTGCAGGCATGCTCCTCTCTATTATAAACACAGAAGTTAGCCAGAGTAATTATGAAAGAAGAAGGCCGAATTACAGAGTACACTGGCTTCCAGTAAAGCTGGAGTATAACCCACAGCAAATTGAAAATTTATCACCCGCAGGTAATAAAAAAAAGGAGGTAGATATAGTAATCAAACAGACATTTGAGGGAGAGTTCAGTTGCAGTTGAGGGACAATCGAGGCATTTATCTACGAAACATCTAGTAAAGCTATACACACACCTACTCCATTTCTGCCTGTATGAATATAACTCTTGTGCAACTTCTAGGCTATAATGAAATTACATATCACTCCAGCTAAATAAAGAACAACAACATTGCTACAGAAGTTTCCGCAACTTAGTAAAAGAACAAGAACAGGTCATCCAAACCAAGGACAAGCTTAAACTAATGTTGAACTAAATAAAACTGAACTTTTCCGCTGGAATTAGAAGCTAAACCATCGAGTACTGACTAATCTATGCGATGCAAAACTGAATGTATTTTCTCATTCACATTGTTCAAAACAAACAACGAATGTTGCTGTGCTCGGCCAAAATCGTCGTTGATTCCAGAAAATATTCAGGTAAAACAAGGTTCATGCGGGATTACAATCTCATGGCTAAGTTCCTAACGTTCATGTGGAGTACTAAAACTGTAGCAGCAGCGCCAATCTTGCCGTGGTAAGATACAGTAGCAATTGATGTTTTCCTCTATACGTACCTTGGTAAGAACAAGCCCTGCGCTGCCGCCGGTGAGCCAAAAGATGACCTGGTTCCAGGTCGCGTCGCGGGTCGCCCTCCGCCCCTCCGTCGTGGGGAGCACGCCCAGCGTGGCCGCACTCGTGCTCCAGTTCGGCGAAATAGAGCGCACCGTCCGCTCTCTCCAGGACGCCACCGAAGATCGTGGACGGCGACGAGTTGCGGAAGCTCCTCCACCGGTTCGAATCCCTCAAGGCACCGCACCACCACAACCACCTCATCCTCCGTGCATTCGCCAAGATCTGGAAGGTGGCCTTCTGGCTACGATTGGAGCTCCGCACCACCGCCAACACCACGATTGGAGCTCCGCCCTCACCTTGGCTCTCTCAGATCGAGCACCGCCGCTGTAAATCTGGTCACCGGTGGAGAAAAAAATTAAAAAACTGTATATATCATAAAAGAATATCATGAAATTCTAGACAAGAAGTATTTTGTCTAACACTCTGATAGATACATTTCACTCGGTATCATGACATTTTTTATTTGAAAAATAAAGAATTCTTATTACTACTTGCTAGGGTCATCTGACATATTGTTGAAAATTGAGTTTTCTCGACTTAAAACTAAACGATGACAACATGAGAAACTGAGACTTGAAAGATGACTAATTGATTGTGTGATTGTGGATTCTAATGTCGACCTTCTATTCTAATCATTGGTCATTTCACCATCATATGTCGATCCACCAAATGCCAACCTAATAGATAAATTTGTTCTACTGTTCAAATGCAAGTTTGTTGGGCTATGAGACCTATTTAAGTTACTCCGGCAACAAAACACAACTCAGTAAAAAATAGATTGGAGTTAAAAGACATGTGTTTTACTAAAAGGAAAGTTAAATTCAAAAGACAAGCCATATATTTTAGTGCATCTTCTACATCTTGAAAAACTAATTTCATTTCTCATCAACATCTTGCAGGTGACAAGCCATGTATCCAGGCGCACACAAGCCATGTATATGCACTCTTTTTACATCTTGAAAAACTAATTTGCAGTGCACTTATTTTAGAACCCAAGATCGATGTGGAAGGAAATTAAAATTGCAGGTGACTGAATTTATGATTTTAGACAAAAATCTGTTTACACAAATATCAAAGGAACAACAGGCAATAGTGACTCCATTCTTTATGCAGCTTCCAACAAATATGACATGTCGTTACAAGGTTGCATTATATTTATGCACCGTACCCGTGGCAACGCACGGGTATTTGTACTAGTCTTTATTCTAGAAATTTTCATACTTCCTGTGTCTACGAATACGAGTACGTTTTACTTTTGTCCTAAGTGAAACTTTATTATATTGGACCAACTTCTAAGAAAAAAGCAGTAATATTTATGATACAAATTAGTACAAGTAGATTCATCTTAAAATGTAGCTTCATAGTATATTAATTTGGTGTCACGTATTTTAATATTCTTTTATACAAAGTTGGTTAACAAAATTGATTTAAAACAATAGCTGAAGCATATAGTTCACAGATGAATGGAGTAGCAAGTAAGAGAGGAAAAATATTTTGGCCGATCCACCCATGCCCAGCAGCGAATTTTTGATTTCTTATAGTCTCCCTTCGTCTCACGAAAGGTGTCTTTGATTTGTAAAAAATTATATGCATCTAGATACAATTTAGTATGTAGAATTGTAGATATATCTAAAAATTTAGTTAAATCTTTGACATGTTTCATGAGAAGGAGGGAGTATATGAAATTGGCATACAAAGCGACTTTTAGGTTCAAAGAAATAGGAAGAGCGAACCCCAAGATCTATTAATAATAGCTAGCAAGATAAAAACGTCTCCAACCCTTGCATCCTCGCTTGTGCTTGATTGCCAAGTAGAAAACAAAAGCTTGCAGTATTGTACGAAACCAAGGCGGCCGATGCATAGTATGCCTGGTTATGGTTTTGGAAGGGGGGCTGTAGCCCACTTTCATCTCCAAGACGCTCCGCCCATGATGGCCAGGGTCCGCGCGGATGGACGACAAGGTCCGGGTGACCCAAATCTCAAGCCTCGCGTCCATGCCTCTATGGCCTCATTGAGGAGATGTCGCCAACCTCTAGGCCACCATCGAGGCCTCTAAGCTAGAGGAGCTCGGGCGGTGGCCGGATCTAGCCGCAGTGCTCCGCAAGGCCTCCTTAATTAGTGGTTGGAGGAGTGTCGACTCCATGGGCGATCCAGTGGGAGCCATGGTCTCCCTCGTTTCCATTTCGAAGCATCTTAATCTTAGGTTTCATGTTTATCAAAGAAAAAAATCCATTATCAACCCATGTAGTGCCTGCACGGAGCGTGGATACCTAGCGTTGGCAGATGCCTCAATCGTCATCAAGATCGAGGACGGCGACCTCTAGGCCACATGCGACGAGCCCAAGTAGTCCAGGGCTACTATGTTTTTGAACTGAGGGTGCCATTGGGTGCACGGTCCTTCCCAAATGGCCAAGGGGAGGACATGCGCCCCTTACCTGTCCGCGTAGCACTTCAAGTGGTCCATTGGCGATGCCCTAACATTTCTTTATGATATGAAGAGAGGGCTTAATCTTTTTATTATGGCATGTACTCATGAGAGTGTGTGTTATCCTAGCCTTTTGATCACGATCTTGGTTCGGTTTGCTGAGCTAAAACTTTTTTGTTAGAAATTTTCTTAGAAAGAGAAATCACATTCCACCTCCAATGAAAAAAGGAAACAATTTTGGTCTGTTTTGTTTTGTGTACATGTTTCCCTACACCTTCGACCATCAAGAATTTTTTGCTAGTTATGTCAACATGGTCGTTATAAAAAAATAAAATGAAATCATGTCTAGGAGGAACTAGACACTTTTTGATATAGTAGAAGCAGGACTTGGCGTGACAATTCCGAAATTTGTCCCTGACAGGAATCGAACTCCGGTCGTTGGAGTGCGCCACTGCGACCCCAACCACTGGGCTAAGACCACGTCGTCAACATGGTCATTATAGATGCCTTTCCTGGCCACCTCGGAATGTTTGTCATCATCGACAATGACGGAGCGTCACATGTTCTCCCAGATTGGTAAAAATTACAACTGGATTCAGCATCCTATGAGGGCATTGCCACAAGATTCAGGACTTTTTTCTCATGGGAAATCCTTGGTCATCATGTCTTAGTTTGGAAGGTTATTTGGCTGAATTCGAAAAATTACTCAAAATGAAGTACAATGGACCTCATTACTCATCAACTCCTTAACCCCTCAACAATCATCTCGTCAAGATTAGCTAGGAGGAAATTAGGAATAAGGCAAGCATAGAGACCGATGCGTACGGAGGCCCAACTCATACAAATTTTGCATCATGCATGTTGGTGGTACTCTGTGTGATGGTCCTCATGTCCATACCATCGCCCATAAAGACCATCATCTTGCTAGTAATGATAACATTCTCGTCATAGATGCATTTCCTCATGTTGATCGCAAAATAGTTTGTACATTTTCTTATCATATTGCTCTCAGTTTGGTGACAATCACGTCTAGCTTCCAAATCTACCTCTAAACCTAGTCGCACCACCTCTCCTCCTTCTTCCTCTAAACCTACTCGCACCACCTCGGCCCCTCAATCCATCATATCCATTCGCTTTAACGTGCACACTTTCTGACTTTCTCTCAGGAAGGGCTCTGGAAGTAGAGAGAAGATGGTAAGAATTATCAATGACTGATTAAGGAAATAATCAAGGGGACTCTCTTTTCGTTCAAAGGAAAGGATCCGGCGGCCGGGAGCGAGAGGGACTCTTTCAGTCGGGAACCAGTATAAGGCTATATAAGCGGCGCCCGCCTTAATTTCTCTCGTCCCTCCTCTCCTCAACCTTACCGTCAACATGGGCCGGTGTTTTGCGAAGAAAAGTGTCTTCTCTCCGAAGGAAATAATAGCGCGAAAGGAAAGGATCTTTGGGAAGGAAAGTTTAAATTACAGGCTAACATGTAAGGAAAGGAAATGATGCCGGTAACAAAAGCAGGCCATCTGTTGCCACATTGACCAACCAAGCTAACCCCCCCACCCGCCCGCTGAAAATTCTCGGCCGCCGTCCAGCGATAAAACCCTGAGCGCCGGCTCGCCGTCCGATCGCGTCGCGCGTTTGGGTGTCCGTCACGTCGAGCTTTTGGTACGAGCTCTCGTTCGCACCTGTCTTTCCTTCGGCGTTGGTTTATTTACACCTGGGCCGGTGTTGAGTAGATGTTCAACTTTCTTTTGCTGATCATGTACCGTCAACATGTCCTGCTGCCAACATGCTCATGTTTTTCTGTTCAGTGCACACGGGACACGGCCATGGCAGGAACGCTGATCTACTGCGACGTGCAGAAGGAGGAGTGGAAGCTCGACACTCTCGGCGACCTCTGCGAATCGTCGCCCGTCGCCCAGCGCGCCGTCTTCGTGAACACCGGCGGCAAGGTGGACTGGCTCGCCGACAAGATGAGGGGGATGGGCCACGCAGTCTCCGCGATGCACGAAGGCATGGACCAGAACTCCAGGGACGTCGCCATGGCGGAGTTCAGAGCTGGGGCTTCGAGCGTTCTCGTCGCCAGCGACCAGCTGGCACCTGGTGGTAACGACGATCAGCAGGTTGTCTCCATCGTCGTCAACTACGACCTGCCGACTCGGCCTGAGAACTACCTCCATCGCGTCGGGCATAGCGGTCGGCCCGTCAACTTCGTCACCACGCAGGACGTGAGGATCCTGTCCGACATCCAGACGTTGCCCAACGTCGTCGTCCAGGAATTCACGTCCAATGTCGCTGGCCTTTTCTAGATTGATTCCTATTGGATATGAGTTTATTTTTGTTAAATATATGAAACTCTCTGGAGTAGCTAAGGTCAGTTTGAATCGTGCGTCTCTCAAGAGTTTTTGGTATGCAATGTTCGGATCTCTTGGGCGGAGACACTAATTTAACTGATGCTACCCGCGTATTGCAACGGCATATTATTTGTACATTGTAGTGTTTAAATAGTTATAATATCTCCCTATTTGCATAATTAATATGCATAGCCGACACGAGAAAAGAATAGGTTTTTTAGAGAAATAACTTACTACTTGTAGTAGGTGAATTAGAGGAAGGCCTGTGCTTCCATAGATCCCCAAGCCAACATTTGCATAACCGTATCATTATGCACGTGCTCCTTTCGCTAGTGCTAGCGGGTTGGGCTAGGTTAGCTCCCGAAGATCCATATCGATTGTACCCTTGTACTCGTTGAAAGGGTATACGGTGTATCCTTGTACTCGTTGAAAGGGTATACGGTGTATGTATGTTCCGGTGTATGTACGTTTTGGTGTATACGTCCGATGGATCGATGTGGTGGTCGTCGTCGGTTGTCACTTTCCATTCTCACGTACCTTGGTCAGCTTGTCGCAGTCGCCATCCCGGTCATCTTCGATCTAGATCTGCTCCGGTGAATACTGCTTGTCCATCCGATCGCGGCAAGGATCCGGAGTCCAACGTTGGCCCGACTCCACCCCTCCCACGGTCGCCATTCATACCTAGGGTTTTGATCCCCCCGTCTTGTTGAAGCCGGCTGATCCCTCACCACCGCCATTTCCACGTACCCCGGTCGATCGTAGCAGGCGTGGCCGATTACGGCGATCTCCTATCCTTCCCGCATCCGGTGGATCGATGGTCGTCCCCGCGGTGCGCATGACAACGATACCGCGGCGAACGTCTAAGTCATCCAACCTCCGCCTCCCCACGATCGACATATAGGTAATTCCATTGCAATGCAGAGCAAGAGGTCGTGCGCACCGCCGCCGAGCCCAACTTCCCGTGGCTGCCCAGATTGCCACCGACGCCTAGAAGAGGTTAGCCCTCCGTGCCATAGTGTTATTATTTTCTTATTCCATGTACTTTATAGGATGTATTGTCGCGTTTGTGCGTATGGTTTAATTTGTTGTTCAAAATTTTACCAAATGTGGGATATTTTTTGTTAATCTGCATTACACAATGAATTCCAAGCCGAGTTTTTATGTTGATTAGGTCAATGATGTTGATTTTATTTGGACAGATGGATGGCTCTATGGTTTCTGGAATTGATAATGAGAACATAACTATGGACATTGATGACTCCAGATGGGAGGGTTTTGATAGTTCATCTTCAGAAGATGAAGATGAAGCACCGTCTGATGATGATGATAGCATTTTTTGTGATTAAGGGGAAAAAAAATTGGCTAGCAGGATCTTCATATACACCTACTAAGGTTCAGAAAGTCTTGTTCAAAATTGAGAAAGTTTCACCTCGAGGAGCTTCTTATATTTCATAATGGCATCGCACACTCGAGACTACTCTCAGTACCCGTTTCCATACCGGTTTATAAGCGTGCTTGCATAAAAACTTTGCCCATTAATTTAGTAAAATAAATATGAAAAAATTATAAAAAGAAAGTTTCAATGGTACAACTTTTATGATCTATATCTCATATTTTGTTGATCGAATTAGTGGCTAAAATTTTCTCGAAACACCTAATGACTACTTCAGCACATGAACTGCTCGCAAGCGGATTTTGAGGCCCTGCACACAGACCGCTTGCCATATTTTAGAACTCTTACAACGGCAATCTAGCATCTCCGATCGTATAATCGGAGCTCTTACACTAAGGTACAAATACATGTATACAAAATAACCATCATAACCATTTCACCTTCCACTATGAGTTTGAAACCCTTCTCCAAGCCGAGGGGAACTCACTCCATCGCTCTCCAACTTGCGTTTCTTCCTAAAAAAATATGCCTCGTGTTGCATTAGAGAAAACAAAAAATCGAAGTCCATTTGAGGGGTCGATCCCTACCTTCTCTCAAAGTGACGCGGCTTAAGTTTTCCGGTATCATCAAGAGCTTTGTCTCGCTCCTCTCCGGCATGCTTTGGCGAGCCGTCTGATGGATTACTTGGAAACTGAACAAGACAAAAAGCACAAGCATCAGTAATAATGTGAAAAGGAACTAAAATACACTTTGCATCAAAACGCAACTCAATGTACTAACATACGCCCGATGAACTGGGAGGAAAATGAAGTAGGCTGGATTATACATTCGAACACTTAGGATGGAAGATTAAAAAGATTGCAGGATTACGTTTTGATGTTGGGACAAAATTTTGGGTGAAGTTGGTCTCCTTAAGTTCTCCAGGAACTGAACAAGTAAGTTATCCTGATCGCTTGAAGAAATTATACAAATCTGCAAGTAAAGATAAGTCAATTATGCATGACCAGGCATCTGGGAAGTGTTAACTGAACGATTTACAATGGTCAAAGTATGAAAATAGATAGTCAGTCAAAATTCAAAGTAATTATCCGATGCTGTATTTGGATTACCTGCTTGATAACCCGGTTTATCACTATGTCCAGAGTAAAAAGTTTAAACGACTTTGGCCCAAGGAATTTCAGGCAGAAGTCCTCAAATTTATAATTATCAATAGAGCGATCAAGTAGCCTGACCAGTTTCTCCTTGAATCTGCACCATTCCATACAAAAAATTGTAAATTTATAACCAACTCCTTCACAATAGTAATGAGCAATTGTGCTTAGATAGACAAGTAGGCTTCCTGGACATTACTCTGCATATAGATCATCAGTGCACAAATCTCTTGCGGTCCGTAGTCTCTCATAAAAAATCTGCCATACAAGCAAAAATAAATAAATTATAGTGCAACAACATATCGTGATTTTTGCAAAAGAAACTAGTCTGTTGATTTCCAACAAAAAAAAACAGGGGCAACAACCATTAGTGAAAGAAAGAGTGATTGAAATACCTGGTAAAGCCTGCGGAGCACAACGAGAGAACAACAGGTGCCCCCTTTCATGCCACGCGGTTTAGCTATTCTTTTGAATTGTTGCCTTGATTCATACTGATTTTCAGGTTCGTTCATGTGGTCATGAGTAGTAGGGCCGGGTTCATCTCCACTGGAAGCACCAACACCATGACTTTCTGGTCGTTTTCTAGGACCAAGCATGACATCACACTTGATGATTTTGGTATCAGGTACAAACTCACCCTCCTCGATGTCCCCTCCAAAACCATCTTGTGAATAACTACACTCATTGGATTTTTTCCTTGGAGATTCATCTCTCTGAAACGAAAATTGATAGAACACAGGTTAGTTTTACACCACCTAAATACTGAAAACTATTTTATCTGTGTATGATTACCTTGGAAGATAAAGGAAGCTTAGCAGGCAAAGCGAGAAAATCTTTGTTGGTACCACAATATTCACAAGCTTTTTCGGGAGCTACAGTTTCGCCCAAGGATGGACACATATATTGAGCAGAAAGAAAGGGGTGTACTATTTTTGTCCAAGTCATCATCTGCTTCACTTCAGAAGCGCATGCAGAGGAAATAACACTGCTTATGTCCCTGTGCACGTCAGGATTAGCATATTCATCTGCGCCATTCAGCCTCATTCTATTGATTTCTTTGGCTTCGGCCAGTAAAGCTGCAAGGAGGGCGTGTAAGAAAACAATCTTGAGTACATAGCTCAATGAGGTTCGGCAGTGCCTAATGCTAATTACAAATACTTCTAATATTCTTGCTTTTTAGGGGAATTACTAGTATTCTTGGAATAGAGTGAAAATTTAAAAAATACCTTTTTGGCTCATTCTCTTTGCATCTAAGTGTTTGAAAGAGGGGCCACGGTGATCAAGCGATCTGTAGTAATTTTTGGCAATAACTTGTGAGTTGGCCCTATGCAGATATAAGCGCGCGTCTGACAAACCTTCAACCTTCTGATTTAAACGAGAAAGTAGAACAGCAAGAACAGCACTAGTATTCTGACTCTCCAACAATTCGTCAAGATCACTGTCATCGGCATATAGTCTTTCAATGCACCTCATATGTAGAGCTTTGCACGGGCAAATTCAAAGAAAACATTTTAGTTAGTTAACTGAATAAAGATGCTAACTCCAAATATCACTGCCAACATATCATTCTTACGAGAGAGATGTTCCTTAATATTCAAAGGGCTTCCAGCATGATCTTGAAGATTTTTAATAAAGTCAGCAGTCGAACGAAACCGCTCTAATAGCACGTCACTCTCAAACCTTAAAAAGAAGACAACGGGAATCATCACAAAATTAGAAGGGCATTATGAAAACTCTGTTATCCCCTGATAATTGACAGAATGAAACAAAGGTCAAACAAGGAGACAAATTAGCAACTGGATACTTACATGTGTACTTCACAAGAAAATATTTCCGTTTCATATTCATTTTTAGCTTTGAGCTTAGAGTTCTCTGATTCCTCACTCCCAGATCTGCCACAAACCAAAGCATCGTTGAGAACAGACCTTCCAAGTTTGGTTCGGTAACTTGATTGAAGAGTTCTACACTGCAATTGAGCAGGAGTATGTTAGTTATGCCAGTAATTTACATGAGAAACTCAAGAGCATGCATAAATTTACATTATGTGGTAGCCGGTAATAGCTAGGAGTGCAAGGTTTGCAGTTGGTGAGATTGACTTGCGGGGGTAACTTCTCCTCAAGTCTGTAAGTAATCCAGTCTGGCAAGGGTTTAACATTGTCTTCCTCGTCCTCTTCGGCAAAAAGTGATTCTTCAATACCTAGCACAAATAAGTACATCCGTGTTGAAACAATAATCATACTGCAGGATACAAATTATCTGTTTCATCTAAGATCACTTATGTCAAAACAATATTGAGTAAAAACACTATCGTTTCTTTGTTTCAATGAAATGAAAGGAACCACGGAGCGGTCCCTGTTTTGCTAAAAAAAAAAAAATTGGCTTCTTGGTCAATAGCTAGGAAGCACTTAAAAATAATAGCTCGAGTGATGTACTGCAAAAAAATGTTAAGAAAAGGGGATGCATGTTTTGCATATAGTTATCATGGGTGAATTGAGGTCAAGCACGAACAGCCTACTTGTATTGCAAACAGAATGAACATTAAATGCATATAGTTATCATCGGTGAATGTTGAGGCCAAGCACATACGGCCTACTTGTATTGAGAACAGAATGAATATAAAATTTTGGCAAACCTTCTTGTCTCGTATTGGTCACTTTGATCTCGATACCATCCAAGGTGTGATTAGCATCTGGAGTAAAGCATAAATCGGCCTGAAAAGGAGAACCGATAGATGATTATGTCAGATGAGCTCATAATACAGAAGTAAAATTATTTCACTTTGATGAGAAAGCTTAAGTGTTCTAGTCTTCTGCACTCATAAACATTGTCAGCGAATAGAAGTGTTATATAAGAAAAATAGCTAACACATAAGCCATTTCATATAAACAACACGTGCCATTGTAATCAATGATATGTGTGCGCAATGTGCTACCTTGCCCACATGACCAGTCTTCGAATTTCTCTCATGTGCCAGAAGCGCCTGTATTTCAGGAGGGAAAAATTTATTTGTAAATTCTTCTAGCAACGCTGGACAGTTACTCATGCATCCCTTCATCTACAAGCAGAAAGAACTATTAATCATACTCCTTGGGATTTCCAATGTTTGCTCAGAAATTACTCAAGAATTACAAAGTATACAGTTACTTAAGAATAGATATGTACAATATGGAAAACTTCTCTGGCGGTCATGGTTCTTTTCCTGTAAAATTCTACCAGGGTTTGCAACATTGTTTTATAATTGTCATCACTGATGTCAGGACATATCTGCAGTCATAAAATAATTTGAAGATCAGAATTAACAACCACAGGCGCCGAAGAACAACCCACAATAGGGGCAACCATGATATTTTCTTCTGCACCTTCGCTCTCTGAAGTAAATCAAACGGAATCTGTATCGAGGCGTTAATATCAACATCAGCATCGTCACTTTCAAGAAAATGGATGGGGCTACGGCCTTGGGTAAAGTCCAGGAATCCCCGTTTGACGGGAGCACAGTCTTGAAATAGCTTCATCGCCTCTTTGATGCAGTTTTCGGAGCAGATGCTCCTTATTTCACCATCAGGATCCGCACTGCAGTTGGGAATTGTGTGTGAATGCAGTTGGCAGGGCAACCATATTGACATTTGAAGATAGGGAAACGTATTAACATGTTCAAGAAAATTGTTCAGACAAGATGCTTACCATTGTTTCCAAATCTCAATCATGGTATTCACGAACTCATTGTACACGTCACTGGGGAGGTTGTCCCTTGCAAACATCAAGCATTGCATAGTTTCTACCATGTATGCCTTTTTCCCCCTTCTGTGTCCAACGCTTTCGGCATCCGGCTCATCAGGGGCTACCATTTTATTTCAACACTGCTAGCACCACCGAGCAGGCCAGAAGAAACACCTTCAGGGCACACACACACGAATGCATAAATTGGCGGCATGACGTGAGAGTGAGACTACATATTTTCTTACTACATCTATTTGACGAGTGTTCTGCATTTCCTATCAGCAACTCAGCATACATAAAGCTATCACTATAGGATAAGAAAAGGATTTTCTATTTGCAAGTCAAATAAGATATCATCCAACTAAGATGTTGTTTATGACTTGTAAAATGGTCAACGAGGACAACTACACAATTTCCATTCATCAACCTTGCCCAGACTGTCAACTTATAGAAGTAAAAGACTCATAGATATTAACTAGTACTCTGAGAGTGATTCCCCAGTTTTTCTCTGAGGTAGGTTGGCCTAGCGAGCGACCGCTTGTGGTGCCCGTAGTTCTTGTAACTATCTTATGCAGATCTCCTGCTAGTTCACTAAAGAAACAATCAGTACTAACTCAGACTAAGAAATTGACTGACCAAGTTGTATATACAGATGCTTAAACGTGCAGCTCATCAATTTCCATATACAAACACTCGAAATCCAAGACTCGGAACAGCATCTTAAACCAGGCTAATTTTTTTAAGATAATACATTTTTTATTAAATTTCAGAAATAATACAGTTTTTTGGACCGACGCCAATAAGTACCTATCGGCGTACTGGACGCCAAAAGGTTCCTGTCGGCGTAGAGGACGCCGAGGACGTATTATTTTTGGAAATTTCTTAAATCACGTACTATTTCTGAAATTTAATAAAAAAAATGTATTGTTTTAAGCAAATAGCCGGCTCTAACCAGTATCCGCGTGCAGTGATCGATGCTGATCGTGCTTTGAACCAGTATACTTTCTTTTCATCTTTGAAACAAGTTTCAGACATTAGAATTCCAAAGTCGACACTGAAATACTCCCTAAATCCCTAACGCTTCGTTTGGATGTTCGCATTGGGGGGCTAGGTATTGTATTGAGTTGAATGTCCAATACCTAGGATATTGATATTGAGCATGAATGCCAATACTACTGTTTGGATGTGTTAGATATTTGGGACCCATACTAGATATTGAGATCGAATGTCAAATGTTGTTTGGATGGTAAAATGATATATTTCAGTGGTAGGATACTTGGACCATTATACTGTGTTTCACAATATCTTTGTAGTCACACTGAACAAGCAGATAATATATTGAGAACAGTACGTAGCAACAATAATTTGAAGTCCCATTCATAATCCATCATAAGCAAGCACATACAAATGATACAGTCTGAAGCATACAAAGATGTTGTATTAGCATGTCATGCAATCTGTGGTAACCATGGCTAACTCGTCCAACATTTGAAACTACAATGTAGATCAATTTTATTAGCATGTCATGCAATCTGTGGTAACAATATTTCAGAAATTGAAAACAAGAACAAGCAGACAAATAAATCATCAGATCATATTAATCAAGCCAACGCATTCAAAAGCAAAGCATCATGCAACAACACATCACAAGGTTGCAGATCAAGTGAGAAAATATGGACAGGGGCCACAGACAGACCCTGATGGAGGTCACAGACATCAGATCGAGGGGAGGACAGGGACCTGGGACACAAACCTGTGCTGGACGAAGGCCGCCGGAGCTCGAAGGTACGTGCGCCGGCCGTCAGAGCACCCGCGGAACCTGCAAATTCGGAAAATACGGAGGATGAGAGGGGCGGGAGAGAGATACCACGGGAGAGTGAACTCCATGGGCATTGGAAGGTCGAGTGGAGGCTGGCGGAGTCGATCCGGGCAGGGGGTACCTGCGCCGCCGCCTGCGATACTGGGTTACGCGTGCGAGTTGAGAGAGGAGAAGAACGAACCGTTGCGTGGTCGGACGGAACGACCGAATACACATCAATCTCCAGCCTTACCCCTAGACACACGATACAGCGATCTAGAATACACGATACGATACGATGCGATCGATCTAATCAACCAAGCACTCCCCGCAAGAACAAGAAACACCAGCTCCGGCGCCAGCTGCGTCCCAGTGTCCGGTCGCCCTAGCCGGGCGAGCACCCAGCCGGCGGCCGCCGCCGTAGGCGCGCACGCGTCCGGCGGGAACTCGACCGATTTCCCCCGCTTAATAAACAGCAGCAGCTATACACACTCCATGGCGCGAAATAAACCCAAAACTAGTCAGGACGATTGCCGGCCACAACTCGAGATTGATTGCTCGGCCGGCCTCGCGGCGCCGGGCACGCGCGCGGCGGAAAGGAAATGCGTGCGTGGGTGGAGTCGATGCGTACCTGCGGGCGGCGCTCGGCCGGTCGTCTTGGCGCGAAGAGTATGGACTGGACGGAGCCCTCCGTGGAGTCTGGACGCGGGCGAGGAGGAAGGGGAAGAGGAAGGCGATAAGCGGGGGAGAAGGGTATTTAAGCGCTCCTCGGTCGGTTTGGGGCTTTTGGGAGCGGGTACTATTTCTATTCTACTTTCGGTGACCGATTCCTCGTCGATCCAGGTTTATGAGTCAATCCACTTTTTGTTGCGCAAAAAAGTTGGGCACCATTGGAATCTAAAATGCCATGGCAATATCTTCTACACACTAAAAGTTAGATGTATCTTATAGATAAAGTTGAGTAATTTATTTCCGAATAGAGGCCGAGTATGTCACAACTTGTAACAATATATATATACCTTAACTGTTGTAGCTTCTGGCTTTATATATAGTTGGCCACTCTTGTGTCTTTTATCTAAACAAAATAAGCAACCTATTTAATTAATATTCTTATTATATACGGAGTATCTTCTTTACTATTAGTTTGCTAGAGGTGGTGTCCGTCCGTTAAAAAACCATGGTACGTCAAAAAGAAATTGTTTCCTACCCTCGTACGTTAAAAAACCGGGAACGAGCCTTCCCAGTAAAACCGGAATCAACGCCAACGATCGCGCCATCTACTAATTCTGCCCTGGCTAGATGAAGAAAAACCAGCGAACCTGTCCTCTGTCGATTCCTCCGACGTAAATAAAACCGCAAACTAATATTACAGGCTTTGCCACCGCCAAGTGAAAATATCGATTCGCTGATCGATCTATTCGGTGGGAAGGAAAGATCCTGAGCAAATCAACACGATAGGCGGAGGACGCCGGGGCTTGGGCGCTAGGTCGCGTGGAGTTGGAGACGTGGAGCTGCCGTTGTGGATGCAGGGCGGCCGTGAGGGTTGGTGGGGGTGTGGGAGTGACGAAGGCGTCAATGGCTGCTGGGGACTGGAAAGGATGTTGTAGGCAAGCCCCGGCTGAGCTCGGCGATGGAAGCGCCAGGGAAGAGCCACCATGGCCGGAGGCGGGCTCGCGGCAGAAGAAATCAAGGGCGGCAACTCGGATGTGGACTGCAGGTGCGGCGGCGGCCCGGACCTACGCTGTCGCGATAGAAGAAATCGAGGCCTTGGTGTGGCGCCAGAACAAATCAAGCTGCCTCGCGCAGCGGGAGGCAATACGTTTTAGTGGTGCTCTGTCCATGGATGCGAACCTCAAGAGATGTTATGTTTTGTGCTTGCCAACGAAAGAGAAGATTTGTGGTGGAAGTAGAAGATGTCCATGGATGCAGACCTCGAGTAGAAGCGGGAGGTCCTAGACATCGACGGGAAAAGAGCGCATGGAGCAGCCCTAGAACGAACGAGCAAATTGGGGATAGAGAGTTCTCGGGAATTCAGGTTCATTCAATAAAGCGATATTTTAGAGGTTTATTTCTTTCGATCTAGAATAGTTCCACTAGGCAAGAACGGAATACGTTTTTGATCTACTATAGCAAACATGATGAACCTATCTTATTGCGGATTTAGATCATCTTCACCGGTGCATCGTAAATAGGCGCCAACAGGTGGCCGCCGGCACTTGCTTCCCAATTTAGGGAGATGATACACAGCGACGATCCCGAAATGATGACCCCAAAAACATTTAGGATTTAAATTTTCTGAAATGACGCCAAATTACGTTCGAATTTATACAGAATCTACAATATAAGTAGTATTAGACGGAAAAAATATAGCGGTGGTCGAAGGTGCTGAAGACGAGGGCATTGTCGGCACCATCGCAATCGTCATCGTCCGAGCCGAACTTGAAGTCCGATGAAGAGGCCTCCTCCTTCTTTACTGCCGGTGCCTGAACAGTACCAGGCCCGAAAGCACCGGATGAGCGGTGGACAAGGCCGCTGGGTAGCACACCGGCCGACGAGGAGGCTCCCCGGGAGGTAGGCATATGCGTCGAGCTTGACATCGGTTCCAGGCCCGTGCCGCCATGCTCGCCGGCAGACCCGCTTAAACCGGCCGGAGTCGAGGACGGCAAACCTGGCGATCTCCGCCTCGCGCTCCCGCTAGAATACGTCCACCCAGTCGCGGCTTGTCGTCAACCACCTCGGCTGCATGCGCTGCTGCGGCATCATCCTTGCCTTACGCTCGTCGATGAGCTTGTGGAGATCCGCCCCCACCCGCAACAACGGGACCACATAGCCGGAGATTCGATAATGCCACCCATGTAGGAGGCGGTACTCCGGCGGCACGAGAAGGTGGGCTCGGTGAAATACCCCCGCCTCATCGAGGTTGAGGTTGTGCGACCTGTCTTCTATGACGTCGGTGCCGTCGGCCTCGTGATTGTGCGCCATGGCGGTGGAGAGGAGATTGTAGCAGTGGCTAGGATTTGACATAGGAGAGGAGTGGTGGAATGGGAGAGACGGGGATGGACATGCGGTTGATAGCGGGAGGCATGGCACATCCATGGGGAACCTTCGTGTCGTCGCCTCGGGAACTGTTGCGCCCATTGAAGACGATGACCGGCCTTCTCCACACATATAGTTAATCTGTGACATGTCTACTCTCGCTGCCAGGATGGCCCCACACGCCTAATCCTAGGTCGTGCGAGACTTCGACGCACCCGTTCGGCATCCCACATGAAGGGGTCAGCACTAGGTTGTCAACAATTGTATTGGGCTCCAAAATGGCAAGCTACTTAATGAGTGGGCCGGTGTGACCCAAGAAATGTGTAAAACAATATATATATCTATCCATATTAATTTCAAGAATAAGATTATATATATATATATATATATATATATATATATATATATATATATATATATATTAATTTCAAGACATATTTGTTCCTTTTCCTATCAAAACGTCAAGAGAACTACAAAAGGTATAAGTATACACAATTAAATTGAACCAATATGTAAACATTTATTGGTGTGTTCGGCAATCACCGGCTCACAACTACGGAAGCATGCTAGCCTTCACCTCCAACTGGCGTACATCATTGCGCTAGGAGTCGAGCTTCTGGAAAAATGTGAAGCGTGATGAGTCTTATCGATATCGTACATAGTAAACTTATGTGTGGCTTAAAATGTTTCAAACAAAAATTCAGCCCGTAGCAAGGCACGGGTATTCAACTAGTCTGATATAGATGGTTGAAACAATATCTGATATAGATGGTTGAAACAATAGCAGTATCTAAGGAAACCTAGACCAGATGGAAGCTGGCGTTCCTGCCATTAATCTTTCAAAATAGAGGATCCACATGTCCACCTCGCACTGTTAGATAACATGCATTGTGTACCGGTTCGGGAGAGCCTTTAGTCCCGGTTGGCCATCTAAAACTGCCAAAATGGGACTAAAGCCCCCACATTTAGTCTCAGTTGGCTTATAAACTGACTAAAGATCCTCCATGTGGCAGCGGCGGAACGTTTGGGCTGGTGGACCTAGTCTCGATTGGTAACATCAACCGGGACTAAAGTCCACGTCATGGTTTAGGGTTCTAGTCCCTGTATTTTGTATTTTCCATTTTCATTCAATTTACCAACCGGGACTAAAGTCCACGCCAGGGTTTAGGGTTCACTACAAGGAAAAGGCCTATTGCCGGCGCACCTATTTGGTCTACTGCCGGCGCACCAAACCCCGCCGGTGCAAACGGGTCGGTGATAAGTGGCTACTGCCGGCGCACCACTCTGTGCGCCGGCGGAACTTCATCTACTGCCGGCGCACCAGCACTGCTTCGCCGGCAAAGGGCTTGTTCCACCGGCGCACGTGCCACTGCGCCGGCAGTAGGGCTGCCAGCACTGGCGCGTGCGATGTGCGCCGGCAGAAGGGCATTGAGGTGCGCCGGCAGTAATATTCGAAAATTCAATTTTGGCGCTTTTTCCAGCATATTACAATTCATATTTGCATATTTATATAGCAGTATATAACAGTTCACATTTAGACAGCAGTACATGCAATATGAGAAGCACATAGAGAGCCAAGTTTCATTTCGGTATCAATACACAAATACGCAAGTCTCGTTTCGGAATGTGTTGATTCATACAACACATGTGCATATGCAACACCGAACGACGAAGTTTCACAAAGTTAGAAGTATCGGTACATAGTCATCACAAGTATCGTCATACACCTCACAATGTAGGTCCTAACCTAAACTACAATCACATAGAACATGACCAACATGGTCATGATGACCATCATCACGAACGCCATGGTCTTCATCCGGTTCCTCCTCATGTCCCTCATCTCTCCCGCTAGATAACGGGCGTATCTTCCTTCCGCCTCCACCCTAGTGGGGTATCCCTTGTAGTTGTTGCCGCTGAAACGGTGCACCTGTCTCCGACAGTCCTCCCAGTCGTCGTAGACTCCAGGAACCCTCCCCTTGTACACGATATATGTCGTCGGCATCTCCATTCACAAGACAAGTAAAAAGTTAGTACCAATGCAATGAACAAGTGCCAACTCAAATAAGAGACAAGTAGTATGAACTAAATAGCATGTGCCTCATACTTTGTTGGTCGAAATAAATAATAACATACAGGGATGGGGTCAGCGAGGCTAGGTTGGATGCACAATAGATTGATATTTGTGGCCATCACACCAAGCCTCACTGGCCCCACCCCGGAGTGTACAAGTGACCGAACATTTTAATCATCGGCCAATGCAATTAAGAAGTCCGAACTCAAATAAAAGACAAGTAGTACGAATTAAATAGCGTGCCTCATACTTTGTCGGTCGAAACAAATATTAACATCCAGAGATGGAGTCAGTGAGGCTAGGTAGGATGCACAATAGATCGATACTTGTGGCCGTCGCACCAAGGCTCACTGGCTCCACCCCCCGAGTGTACGAGTGACCGAACATTCTAATCATCGGCGAACTCCAAATAAAAGACAAGTAGTACGAATTAAATAGCGTGCCTCATAATTTGTCGGTCGAAACAAATATTAACATCCAGGGATGGAGTCAGTGAGGCTAGGTAGGATGCACAAGAGATTGATACTTGTGGCCGTCGCACCAAGGCTCACTGGCTCCACCCCCGAGTGTACGAGTGACCGAACATTCTAATCATCGGCGAACTCCAAATACGAGGCAAGTAGTGGTCGAGTAAATGCAAATAATTATTAAGCTATCTACGCCATAATCTTGAAATATATAGCAAAGTAAATGAAACTATAGACACATGTTCACATGCACATTCATACAACTAAATAAAAGCAACAAGTCGATTCTATGGGAATATATAGCAATTATTACAATACGGAAGTTCAAGGACATATCGTTCAAGTTTTAGCAAGTGTTCCCTTCGTAGGATCAGGTTGTACGCCTAGGGGGGAATGGACGGCAGCCCTCAAGCGAGTTGAACAGCCTCTCATCACGCGACATCTCCAAGCGGAGTTCTATCTCGTCATTAGGTGGTAGACCGTAGTCGTAGAAGAACTCGCCAGACCTACCGTTGGCATCCTGCAGGATTATCGTGCAAATGAACTGCTGGATGCGACCCCAGTTCTTTCTAATCTCTCTATCAGGGACATCCGCCATGTTTGCAAACCTGTTTCTGAGATTCTCTGGCAGCAACATGTCATCTGCGTACTTTATGTACTCCTGCATCTGAAGGATGGCGTACCACGCATCCATCCCATTGTCTTGCGTCGACTGCCTGAGGCAGGGGAAGTTGGTTGTGTGGGTTAAGACCAAGCCTCCTCGGGATTTCCTCTCTACTGTGAGGGGGCCTGCCTTGTTGGCGAAGCCGGTGAGAGCATCATTGAGAAGGGCCTTGATGTGGGTGTAGTCTTTCTTGTGGTCCCTACCCGAGTCGAGATAGACTGCATGTGAGTGTTGCGGGTGCACGACGATGAGGGTGCAGAACTTGTCTCTGCGGAAAACACACGGATTAACCTTTGGAAATGCAAATGGAGATATAGGATAGAATGGTAATGGGGGACTAGCGAGTGATTACTTACTCGGAGAAGTAAGGGATGAGAATGGCGCCCTTTTTAATGTTCGCCAGCATGAAATCCTCGACCTGCTGGGTGGCAATCGCCCGATCCCCAGCGTTGCAAATGATGCTCTCCCGCATATAGAAGGGGTCCATTATTGCGATGGTCGGCGTCCCCTCCTTAACAATCTGGGAAGACAAGCTAAGAGCAACTAGGCGAACCACACTAAAGTGGAGCGCTTGCATGCGATAGATGCTGAAGATGTCATTGAATCGGATGAAGCACAAGTCCGCGGGGTACTTCTCGACGAAGTTCATGCCAGTTGGCACCTTCGCCACGAAGAGAGGGTAACCAAGATCTTTTGATTTGAGAAGAAGGTTCTCCACATGCCTGACAGTCTCATGCAAGCTCCTCATATCCGGGGTGAGTTTCTTCACGACATGCTCCGACAGCATCGGTTCACCCAAGTGATGCAGAGGTCGCCAATTGTTTGACAACTTGTCAAGGAGTGGGACCTTGTCCTTGGATTTGGCCGCCGCCTTGTCTTGGGCGTCCTTCTTATTTGGCCTCTTCCTCTTCTTGGGTTGTACTACTGGACCCTCCATCGCCGTATTGGCCGTAGCACGGAGTGTGTTTGGGCTCAGCATATTTTTGACGGCGGCGGTGGTGACCTCCTCAGGATTTTCCTCCTCAGCCGTTTCTTGAGAATCAAACAGCTTCTTGGAGCACACATATTTCGAGGCCGGCACATCCTCATGGACAACTTGTGAAGACGTAGGAATATCCCATTGGAAGTTCTCACGTTCGTATTCCTCGGCCTCTGGCGCAGCTGGCTGTTGTGGTGGGGCGCTGACCTCTGGCGCAGCTGGCCGTTCTGGTTGGGCGATGACCACCGGCGCCGCTGGCTGTCATGGAGGGACGCTGACATGTGGCGCCGCAAGGTGCTTGTCTTTTCTTGCCGTCGACCCCGAGTAGGTGTTGATCCGAATTAGGGTCTTCGGCCATAGCAGTACCTAACCCTTCAGTGAGGCCAGATTCAACGGGCTATCGTCATCGGCACCATGCGGTTGATTAGGAGGAAACAAATCCTCATAGCCCGGTAACGCCCGATCCACTTCAACCCGATAAACGTCATCCGCCATATCTCGTGTGTGCCACTTCTTATCCAGGGGCCGAAGGATGGACCCCCTCGCGACGTCTTTGAGTTCATCGTTTACTCTCATCAGGAAGGTGCATGGCGTTGAGAGCGCCTGTGAGAACATGTGTATGGCGTTAGACAGAGGGCAAGGATGATGAAACTAATATATTAACTTGATGTACACATTAGTTAATTACCGTGAGGGCATTGAGCTCGGCTAATGTCGACGGACCGGCACATGCGGCGGCGGGCGTGCAAGTGACGGAGGGGCTGCTACCCGGCATGCACGCTGAATCCCTAGCACCAGCGACATTGCCGGTGGCCGGAGGAGTCTCCATTATAACATTGTCATTGCCGGCGGACGGCGGCGCCATCGAGTTGCTGCCATCGAAGCTAACCACTTGCATTTTGGGGGGGGGGGGGGCTTGTTTGCCACCCTCATACCACGCGTGTAGAGCGTTGAAATCTGCTTGGACTGAAGCGGCGACTTCAGCTTTGACTTCAGGTACGAGTGTAGCTCTGAGTTGCGGTACCAGTTGCGGTACCAAACCAGCTTGGACTTGGGCTAGGATTGACTCCCTCATTTCCTCCACCTCCCGCTGCTTCCTCTCATTGCGCGCATTTTTATCGGCCGCAGACGACAAGCCGTAGTGACCATGCTTGTGGCCTGTACCGGCGCCAGCCACACGGCCTCTATGCGGCCTTCTCGTAGGTGAATGCTCATTGACGATGTTTAGCGCCCGTATGAGAGGCTTGTCCCATGCTACCCTGCCCGTCGACGCCTGGGATGAGGAGCCTTCGTCACCTTGAGAAAGTCTTTGTCTTTCTTCTTCCTGCGGAAGAAACGTGAACCATTTAGAAATGTTGGTACTATTATATGAACGATACTTGATCTAATTAAACCGGTAAATTGCTTACCAGTTTTTCTCCAACGACAGGACCTTCTGGTCATTCGTGAACCAAATTATGTCGGTTACGACCTTGGGGTCCGTGACAAGTTCCCCGGTTAGTTTCTTCTTATGGTACCGGGACCTGATGAATATTCTTTCAAGCGGGTCCTTGTACTTGAGCCAGGGGTTCTCAATGCCGGCCTTTACATACGCCTCGTCCTCCTTCGCCCAATAGGGCTCCTTTCCCTCGTACCCACGGCTCCCAAGGTTGTGGTTGCCAATGTTAAGCTCCCGCATTTTCTTCCCCCACAACTTGCGATTCTTCGTCGCTTGTAGCTCTTCATTGGCCACAAAAGCATCAAAGTCCGCCTGGGAGACATGCGGAAAGGCAGAGTGGACCTCTTCGAAACCTTTGCCGTCAGCAATCATCTTCCGCACCATGTACTTATAGCTGCTGAGGTGTTTGGTGAACTTCAGGAGGGCTTGTGAGTTCACAATGTTTTTGGTTTCATGAGTGAAGGCGTAGTCGCCTAGGAACTTGTATCGTGAGTGCAACCTCGCAACGAGCTGGGCTCGCAAATGCGCTTTGTTCTCAGCTCGGAGATCCATCTCGTTGAGATTGATGACCTCTCGGAGGATACATGCCAGTTGGTTGCCGTACCCCTTGGCAACATCCTTAGGCTCCACCGGCAAACCACTGGCGGGGTCCACCTCTTTTATTGTGTCTCTGCCGGTGGTGACCGTGTTTTGGCGCCTTGCCTTCCGCGGCCTCTTGGAACCACTTGTCCCGGTGGCAGTACTCCCGGCGCCGCTGCTAGGATCATCGCCGCTTGTCTCGCCGCCACCCCCGGCGGTGCCGGTTGCCTCATCGCCGCTAGGCTCGTAGGTACTACCCCCGGCGGCGCCGCTTGCCTCGTTGCCGCTTGGCTCGTCGGCACTACCCCCAGCGGCATCCTCCATCTCATGGTCCTCGTCGCCACCAACACCAGCGGCCTCGGCATCCTCCTCCGTCCTAAATAAGTGCCTATTGTAGTGCTCCTCTAATTGTTCTTGAGACGCCATGGTGGCTTGCACTAATAGAAGATGAAAAAGAGTTAGAATTCACGGAAACATTCGGCATGACCTTTTCTAAAAATTGGTCATGCCGAGTGCTAGAATTGTCGGAACGGAAATGAATCAACATTCCGGCACTCAATAGCAACTCAATCCCTGTAACAGAAATGCAAACATATACATTTTCACCGGAGCTCAACCATAACCAGAACCATCTCCATAACCATGCCATCACCATAACCATCACTATATAAATTACAGTAGCATTTCAACATATACATTACAGTGGCATTTTACATCAGCATAAAAATAACAGTGTACAACAATGCAAGCATCTTTACAACACAGGTGGCAGCAGAAACAGAAAAAATAGAGAGCAATCTACATGTAAAGAATCTACATGTAAATGTGTAAGAGACATCAACTAAGCAATATTTACTAAATCTGAACATGTATACATTATCTTCATTTTCATTTCTTTTCCAACCAGCAGCAAGAGAGCAGCAGCTTCATTTTCATTTTTTTCCAACCAGTAGCAAGAGAGAAACATGAGCTTAATTTCATTTTCTTAACCAGAGAGCAACATGAGAACACCCAAAATTGTACAATGCTCTCCAGTTTAAAAATAGGTCACAGATTATATTGCAGACTTAAATAAACATGTGCAAAACAATAAATAGGAACTCATATTATTGCATTTTCCAAGAAATACTAGTTCACCTTGTGGCTTCTATTACAGAAGCAAATGAATACCCAATATTGCTACTGCACAGAATTCTACATTAACAACATGAGGGAAACACATGGTCTAAACCAACAAAATTTACAGAATTTCGGTCAGCCCACATGATGAACCAAAACATCTTTCTATGCACAAAAAGAACCAAAACCAGAGAACAATATCCTGGTTATGTTGGAGTACTAGGAACAACTATAAACTACAAATATTGGTTCAGTTTGGTCAGTGTTGCAAATGGACAGACTTGGCTCCCTGCCATTTGTAGAAATGAGCCTGATTGCTGTTTGTTCATTTTGTATGAACCCTAACATTGAAAAAGCCTAAATCATCAATTTTGCTGTAGAAAAAGCCTAACATTGAAATATGTATGAACCCTAAATCATCAATTTTTTATAAAGCAGAGAATTGATGGACAGAACAGGAGCATTTTCATTTTCATCATAAACCATAGCATAAAAAACCCCTACTGCCTAGCTACCTAGGTACTGCAAGTTTATTTCTATAGCAACCTCTATTTCATTTTATTTTTTGGCAGTGAGCATGAGCATGAGAAGTAGCATTTCAAAATCTTAATTTGCAACCAGTGAGCATCAGCATGCCCACAGCAGCACCAATAAGCAGTAGCAGTTTTATCTCATTGCTTAAACCAACCATGAATTAAAATAGCACAAAGGCCCACATGAGCTTCTTACTAAAGAAAAATGTGAAATTAAAATAGCACTGGTTTAATTACTGTAACACACTAAATAGTATTGGTTTTCACCATAAACCATAGCATAAAAAAATTGAATAATGCCAGAGCTCCTGCCTCTTTCCTTTAACATGATAATGATGTATATAATCAATAGATGCACTGGTTTAATTACTGTAACACACTAAATAGTATTGGTATGAACAAATCATGTATGCTTACTGACCACTTTAAAAAATGTATGCTTACTGAAGAGCAAACAATTGAAGGCCTGTCAAATTCTTTACAGTTTGGCAACAATAAAAGTATTCAGTGGCAAGCAGAAGCATCTGAACTAAATGAACTAAATTTCATACCAGAGACCAAAATCATTTTCTTTTCTTTTTTCAAACCAGAGAATATCACTTGCTCTTTACCAAATTCAACTAAACCTACTAATACTGCTACTGCAAGCATTCAACTAAACCTACTAAGACTGCTACTGGAAGAATTCCCAAGTAAGTTTAACACAGGGAGAGGGCAAGGAAGAGGGGGACAGGGGAAGGAAGAAGGGGAGGGGAGGGGAGGGGGAGGTGGAGGAGGTCCTTGCGGCGTTGGGGAAGGAAGAGGGGAAGGGAGAGGGCGGTTCTTACCGACGGTGGCGACGGTGGTCGGCACGCGTGCGACGCCCTCCTCCTCCTCCGCGGCGACGATGGTGACGCATGGTCGATCCTCCTCTTCGAGGCGACGGTGTGGAGACGCCTGCTCCTCCTCCTCTCGGCGGCTCTGCTCCTCTCGGCGGCTCGGCGGCACGGGGGCAGGTGCAGGGCGGCGGCGGTTAGCTAGGGTTCTGGCGGCGTCGGGGAAGGAATGGGGAAGAAGGAGAAATCGAGTCAGGGAAGGAATGGGGAAGGGGATGGTGGCGAACGGTCGAGCACGGCGTGGCGGGGCAGTGAAGCTCACGGCGGCGCTATAGGGTTTGTCGATTGGGAATGGGGAGGGAGAAGCTGTGGTCGCGTGCGGTTAAGTCCCAGGTATACACGGACTAGACTTATTGCCGGCGCACCAGGGCTTTGGTGCGCCGGGGACAGGTGGACCCCCGGCGCACCAAAGCCCTGGTGCGCCGGCAATAAGTCTAGTCCCTGTATACCTTGGGACTTGGCCCAGATCATGCAATATGACCTCCCCAACTCATATTTTCTTTTGTTTTTCTTTATTTCTTTTCTGGCCTTTTCTATTATATTTATGTTCTTATCTTTTCAAGATAATAGCCAAGAAATATGCATGAGTTATATATGCAAAAACAATTTCAAAATCTTAATTTGCTTCATTTCTTTATTTCTTTTCACTTTCTTTTATGTTTCTTTTCTTTTCCCACAAATCCTATATGAGATAATTATGCATTACAAAAAAATATGAGTTATATATACATACACAAAATATTGACCAACACAATATTAATTAGTCATACATAAAATATTGGCCATGACCATATGAGTAGTTATGAATTACACAAAATATGAGTTATAGATTGCAAATAAAGTTTTACATCATCGATTGAGAAGAGTGTTTCACTTTCTTCTTGCTTTTCTTGCTCGTCGTTGAATAATTTAGCCCCGTGTTGTGACTTCTTCTTTTGAAGGGTCGACCTGACCTCGGTAGCGTGGTCCTGCTTTTTCTTGTGGTGTATGTTGTGTCTTCGTCCTCGGATTCTTTCATCATTGGGTCTCCGACAAGTCCTTCGAAGTCTTCCTCGTTGGCGACTCCATCCATTCCGACGATGGTCCTCTTGCCTCTCTGATACGTCCAAAACGTATCTACTTTCCCGAACACTTTTGCTATTGTTTTGCCTCTAATTTGTGTGTTTTGGATACAACTAACGCGGACTAACGCTGTTTTCAGCAGAACTGTTCTGGTGTCTCGTTTTTGTGCAGAAATCCAACTTTCAGGAAAATCCTCGGAATTTATGCAGAAGGTCCAATTTTCCCAGAATATTGGCGGAGCCAGAAGGGCAAGCCTGGGGGGGGCCAGGGCCCCCAGACACTAGGCCGGCGCGGCCCAGGAGGGGGGCGCGCCGCCCTAGCGTCTGGCCCCCTCGGCTGGCCCCCGACGCCCTCCTTCGGACTACTTATTGCCTTCGACCTAAAAACGCACGGGAGAGAAGTCGAAGTCGCCAGAAACCCTCCAGAACACCGCCACATCGCGAAACTCCATCTCGGGAGCCAGAAGTCTCCGTTCTGGCACTCCGCCGGGACGGGGAATTGGAGGAGATCATCGCCGCCATCACCACCGACGCCTCTCCATCAACCAGTAATGTTTCCCCCATCCATGTGTGAGTAATCCCCCGCTGTAGGCTGAAGGGGATGGTAGGGATTGGATGAGATTGGTCATGTAATAGCATTAGATTGTTAGGGCATAGTGCCTAGTGTCCGTAATTGGTACTTTGATGATATTGTTGCAACTTGTTATGCTTAATGCTTGTCACTAGGGCCCGAGTGCCATGATCTCAGATCTGAACATGTTATTGTTTCATCGTGATATTTATTGTTTATGATCTTACCTGCAATTTGTATACACATGTCACTGTCCGGAACCAATGGCCCCGAAGTGATAGAAATCGGGACAACCGGAGGGGATGGTAGTGACGTGAGGATCACATGTGTTCACGGAGTGTTAATGCTTTGCTCCGGTACTCTATTAAAAAAAGTACCTTAATATCCAGTAGATTCCCTTGAGGCCCGGCTGCCACCGGCTGGTAGGACAAAAGATGTTGTGCAAGTTTCTCATTGCGAGCACGTACGACTATAATTGGAACACATGCCTATTGATTGCTTTGTACTTCGACACCATTTTATTATTATCTGCAAATGCCCTGCTATGATTGTTACATGAGTTTCTCTCATCCATGCAACGCCCGTTATCCGTCCCCGTGCCTACAGTATTTTAATCCTGCTGTTTACTATAATTACTACTGCTGTCTTTGTTACTCTGCTGCTGTTATTCTACTACTGCTACTGCTATAAAACTGTTACTACTGATAAACTCTTGCGAGCAAGTTTGTTTCCAGGTGCAGCTGAATTGACAACTCCGCTGTTAAGGCTTCCAAGTATTCTTTGTCTCCCATTGTGTCGAATCAATAAATTGGGTTTTACTACCCGTGAAGACTGCTGCGATCCCCTATACTTGTGGGTTATCAAGACTGTTTTCTGGCGCCGTTGCCGGGGAGCATAGCTTTATTTGGAAGTTCACTTGGATTGATATTGTTCGCTGCAAATTCTCCATCATGGGTAAAACTCGCGATCATAAAGTCGCCATATTACCATCCACTACAAGAAAAGGTACAACTCTGAGTACTTCTGCTACACTTGATTCACCATCTGTGATAAGTCAACTTGTTTCACCGCCGCAAGCTTCACTTGCTGGTACTTCTGCTGAATCTGAAAACTCTCATAATATTGATAATATTTCTGCTGTGCTTGATGATAGTGGTTCATTGGGATCCTTTCTAGATGCTACAATTGCTAGGTCTAGACAAATTGAAAATGCTGAAACTCCTAATGCTGCTACGCCTGTTAATTCACCTGAACTTGATTATTCTAGTGATGATCCTGATGAGGATTATGTGGAGCTTAATGATGATTTTATTAATAGATGCAATGCCACTGCTGATGCAAGAAAAATTAAAAAGTTTCTCACACAATATACTGTTAGACATAAGTTATCTCCTGATCCTAAATTTGCCACATCTCCTATATGCATTAAGGATAAAGATTATGATTTTTCTCTTGATCTATCTCATATAGCTATTGTAGAGAAAGCACCCTTTTGTGGTACTGAAAGAGAAAGTGCTGTAGAACACATAATTGAACTTTTTTCTATGAGTAGCTTGTTTTCTGATGATGTCAAGATGCGTACTTACTTTGTTGCTAATTTTTTTTCCTTTCTCATTAAAGGATGATGCTAAAACTTGGTATAATAATTTGCCTCCTGGCTCTATTAAAAGTCCAACTGAGCTGCGTGATGTTTTCTTTTGAAAATACTTTCCTGCTAGTGCTCAACATATTGCTTTACAGAAAATTTATAGGTTTGACTAGGGAGATGAAGAGAAATTGCCTGAGGCTTGGGCAAGATTTTGTTCTCTTATCAGAGCTCGACCTGGACATGATTTAGAAAAGAATGATCTACTTGATATATTTTATAGTGGACTAACCATTGAGTCTAGAGCATATTTGGATAGTTGTGCTGGTTGTGTTTTCAGGAAAAGAACTCCTGACGAAGCGGAAGAATTATTGGCTAGAATAAGCCGGAATCATGATGATTGCAATATACCTGAACCAACTCCAACGCCAATATTGAAGAAGAGGGGTTTAATTGAATTGAATGATGAAGATATGAGGGAAGCTAAGAAGTCTCTCAAGGAAAAAGGTATTAAATCCGAAGATGTGAAGAATCTACCTCCCATAGAAGATATATGTGAGATAATTCCCCCTTCATCCATGATTGAGGTAAACTCCCTTCAACGCTTTACTAGGGAAGATATTCCGTATTCAAAACCTCCTGCTCAATGCTTAGATGAGTTTGATAATTATATTGTTAAGCAAGAAAATTTTAATATGAGAGTAGAGAATCATCTAATGGAAAATTCTCAAGCTATTAGTGAATTGCATGATATTGTGGAGAGAACCTCCAATGACGTTAAGATGCTTGTTAAACATTTTCAAATGGTTCAAACTCAAATTGATCAACTCACTAAAGTTCAAAATGACTTGTTAAAAAATAATTCTAAAGAGAAACATGCTTATGAAGTAACAACTAGAGGCGGTGTCTCTACCCAGGATCCTCTATATCCTGAAGGGCATCCCAAAATAATTGAACAAGATTCTCAACGAATTGAACCTAGTGCTCCTTCTAAGAAAAAGAAGAAGAAACATAAAAAGGTTGTAGAATCCTCTGAACCTGTTAATGATCCTAATAGTATTTCTATTTCCGATGCTGAAACTGAAAGTGGTAATGATAATGATAAGAATGACGCTTCTGATAAAGAAGAAGTTGAAGATGAACCTGAAAAGCATGCTAAAAATAAAAAGTATACTAAAGAAGATTTTATTGCTAAGAAACATGGTAATGAAAGAGAACCTTGGGTGCAAAAGCAAATGCCCTTTCCTGCTAAGAAACTAAAATCAAAGGAAGAAGAACACTATAATAAATTTTGTGATTGGATGAAACCTTTATTCTTGCAAATCCCTTTGACTGATGCTATTAAATTGCCTCCTTATTCAAAGTATATGAAAGATATTGTTACTAACAAAAGGAAAATCCCCAATGAGGAGATTTCCACTATGCTTGCTAATTACTCTTTCAATGGTAAAGTTCCAAAGAAGTTGGGCGATCCAGGTATACCTACTATTCCTTGTTCTATTAAGAATAATTATGTTAAAACTGCTCTATGTGACTTGGGAGCCGGTGTTAGTGTTATGCCTTTTTCTCTTTATAAGAGACTTTATTTAGATAAGTTGATACCTACTGATATATCTTTGCAAATGGCTGATAAATCTACTGCTATTCCTGTTGGTATATGTGAGGATGTTCCTGTTCAAGTTACTAATAACTACTTGATATTAACTGATTTTGTTGTGTTGGAAATGCCTAAAGATGATAATATGTCCATTATTCTTGGGAGACCTTTTCTTAACACCGCAGGGGCTGTTATTGATTGCAACAAAGGGAAGGTTACTTTCAATGTTGATGATAAGGAGCATACCGTCTATTTCCCCAAGAGGATTGATAAAGTATGTGGAGTTAATACTATCTCTAATGTGAGAACTATCAAAGTTGGAACTATTGATTGTCCAATATATGAGCCTAAAGAAGAATATCAAACTCTTATGATTGGGTCCATATCAATACAATTCAAGGTAACATGATTGATTTGAGGTTTATTTCTTCTTATGCTATGTAAAATTTATTTGGTGGCAAGACTTGATCAACCTTGTTAACAAATACTTTTTATATGCATAGAGGGGGTAAACAACATCTCTTTCTTCCTCCACTTGTTTTACTTGCTGTAGCACTTTTGATTTGCAAGGTTCCTTAGTTAATTAGAGATTTCAAAAATTTTCCTGTCCAGTAATAATAAACTTAATGCCCAGAAATGTGCATTTTTCAAAGTTTTCAAAAATTCACAAAAATTATACCGTTGGTCCTATTTTTCGATGAGGCACCTGGGAACACCTGGGGATGACCTGTGGGGCACCCCAGGGTGGCACACACCTGGCTGGCGCGGCCAGCAAGGGGGGCGCGCCACCCTGGTGTGTGGGCCCCCCTTTGCCCCACTTTTTCATCTCTTCCTCCCACACTCTTCGCTCTCCCGAAAAAATCAACACCAGCTTCCTCTCACTCGCGTTTCTGCTCAAGAACTCCAGATTTTTTGATCTCCTTGCTCAGCCCAGATTTCTTGCTGAAATTTGGCACATTTGCTCCTTGGTATGTGACTCCTCCAATGATCCAAGTAGAATTTTGTTTGGTTGAGTATATCTTGAATATTTTGCTGCTGTAGGTAACATGTTTAGTGAGCTTGCATGCTTGTTCTAAGTTGTATAAACTAGTTTTGATGCATGATTAGTACTCTAGCAAGTTCCTATAGTAGTTCCCCTTGATTATATGTCACCAAATCAAATTTTATAATGATTGTTGAAAAATTTCAGAAAAGGGAAATGGACAACTACAACTTTGGAGAAGTGTTTCAGAGAGAGACAACCAGCACCGGAAGGCCCTCTAGGACCGCCACCCGATTCAGGCGATCCTACAATGAGGATGTCATCGCACCAAGCTTCGCGCCCGAAGAAGACAATGGGGCTCCTAATGCTTCATCTTTCCCATGTTATGATTTTCTGAGTAATGCAGGGTTGTTGGATGATTTCTTCACCCTCGTCAACAGGGCGGGTTTAGCCGCCTATGTGGGAGATGAAAGGGAGCAATACTACATGCTCACCAAAATCTTCGTCGAGAGCTTCAAGTTCCACAACAAGCACTATGGCCCGACAGTTGCATTCAAGATTTATGGTAATCCTATTACTATGAAATTGGAAGAATTTTGTGTTGCATTGGGTATTGCCCCTGTAGGTACATCAAGGAAGATTGAGGACAACCCCCGGGTCTTGTTGGAGCTCTATCGAGGGATCGCCAATGATGATTGTCGCACTATTCAGCGTGGCAAGATAAGAAACATCCAACTCCCCGCCATTAAGTATTTTGCCTATTACATTGCTACTAGCATTCTTAGTAGGGAGAACACTAGCAATATTTCTAGCTATCATCTTGCTTTCTTGATTGCTGCACTTACTGGACAGACACCTTATCATCTAGGTTCTCTTATCGCTCGCCGCTTGTCTAGCAGGGGGCCTATTTTTGAGGAACTATTGCATTGCGCATTTTAACACATTTACAACTTTCTCTTGACTCTAATGATGTGCCATTAACTCCTAGGAGGCTTGATATTGCTGCAATGAAGAGCCATCACTTTGTTACCGCTGATTCCACTCCAGATAATTTGGTCTATAGAATGTTGTTTGCTGACGGGGATGAGAAGGAAATTCCTTTTCCCCAGCCAGATTTGTTCAGTATTGACAGGAAACCATGGTCACGCTCTAAGGAGGAGGTGGAGGAGAAACTGAAGATACAAAGCTTCCACCAGCAGCATGACTCCGAAGACGCCGAGCCCTCCTACGACTACACCGTCACGTACCCGGGTGCTTCTTCCAGCACATACCCGGAATATGATCCATCTTCGTCGTACTACGGAGGTGCTACTTCATGGGCACCATGGGATTGATCTCCACTTAGGCCAAAAGCCTAAGCTTGGGGGGAGGTATACCGGCATCACTCATTCTTTGCATATTATGGTTGCTGGATACTTGTATATACTTGTTTAGTTTGTTTGAGTGGATTTCTAATGAGAGGGAGATGATATTTGGGAAAGTGCTGCCTGAAAACAGATTCTGGACTGTCACCATAAAAATTCTCAAAAACAGCCAGAACGTTATTTAGCGAAGCAAATTTTTGTGCATGTTCCCCAGGTTGTCATCTAACTTTCATTAGTTGAACACTTTTCGATTTGAGCAGTGGACGAATTTCTTAAAAATCGAGTACTGTACTGCTGTCAAGTTTGACGAATTTCTGCTGCTTTGTGTTTATGTGGCTCTTCTAGTTTGCCATTTCTTGTTTTCGCTTTGTTTCTTTCCTAAAACCCAAAAAGACCAAAAATATTTCTGTTGTTTCTCTTCACCATTTGTTTGTTTTGGTTTCTTGCTTTTACTTTGCTTTATTTGCTATCGTTGGTTTGCTATAAGAAAATCCAAAAAGATTTTGCTTTGTTCGCTTGTTTCCTCTTGTTCTTGTTTCCAATTCGAAAACACCAAAAATATTTGCTGTTCTTCTTTGGTTTGTAAAGTTCCTTTTGAGTTCAATGGTCTTCGGTGGCTGGAGCGTGGTTTTCATTTCATATTATCCAAGCTACACAAGTGAAAGGCAATAATGACGATCTACGACAATTGGATTGTGGTGAGAGGCTGGTATGAACTCTATTTGTTTTCATTTTTGTACATATACTCATCCATGTGAGCATGCTTAGTTGGTTCATGTGAGGTATATGTCATTTGAGAAAGTCTAGTAGTTCATGATCTCTCATGTTTAGCTCCAATTTATTAATATGAGTAGCATGTCATGGATGTTTGCTTGCATTGTTTTATTCATAAGTAGGTATGGCATTGTGGTACCCTCCTCTGAATAATTCATTTATATCGACTTGGCACATGCTCACGCATGCATATGACTGAACAAAAGTCAATTAAGCCTCGATGATTTACATTGCTTCAGAGTTCTTGTATCACTTTTATGCCTCCGTTAATTTATTTTGCCGCAAGCATGATTATGACAGTTACTGCTCTCTTGATTTGTCGCTCCCCAGTCTATTGTTAGCCTTCATTTGTACTGAGCGGGAACGCTGCTCGTGCTTCCAAACACCTGAAAACCAAGTTGTTCCAAAGTGTCCACCATAAATACCTATGCATGGCATTTCAAACCATTCCAAGTAAATTCTCATGCGCTACCTTTAAAACCTTCAAAATGCTTCTCAATTTGTGTTAATGTTTCATAGCTCATGAGGAAGTATGTGGTGTTTAACTTTCAACCTTGTCATTTACTCTTGACGGACTTTCATTATGGACTAGTGGCACATCCGCTTATCCAATAATTTTGCAAAAAGAGCTGGCAATGGGGTTCCCAACCCCGATTAATCAAACTTCATTAATAATTCTCTTCACATGTTTTGCTCTGATTCATCAGTAAGCAACTTAATTTTGCAAATAGACACTCCTCCATGGTATGTGATTGATGGAAGGCACCCGAGGATTCGGTTAGCCATGGCTTGTGTAAGCAAAGGTTGGGGGGAGTGTCACCCATAATAAAACTAAAATACGTGTGTAAACAAAAGAGAAGAGGGATGATCTACCTTGCTGGTAGAGATAACGTCCTTCATGGGAGCCGCTCTTGAAAGTCTGGTTGGCGAGGTAGTTGGTGTACCCATTACCATTCGTTGACAACAACAAACACCTCTCAAAATAATTTTACTCCTGCTTTAAAAATGAAAAGCTCTAGCGCATGTTAATCCCTGCTTCCCTCTGCGAAGGGTCAATCTTTTATTTTTATGTTGTGTCTCCATCCTTTCTTTGAGCACTATCTTGAGAGCACAACTGTCATTCTTAGTACAATATGCTTGTCTCAAAATATGATTGATTGTAGTATAACTTTGATGCTTTTATCTTTGACAATCACTACTTCTAGTCTTTCTATGAACTTCAGAGGTGCCTGAGCATTTATGTTTTGCTGATCAAATATGGGCAAGCGAGATACCACTTTATCATACTCTTTTATGAACATTGCAATCCTGCTTATAGACATGATTCATGATGCTTAATATTAATTGTTGGTACCTCTCCATGATTGACATGGCTGTTAGATGATCTTATTTGCATGTATCTTATTATGAATTGCCTAAGTGTTAGCCATAGCATGAGAATATTTACATCATATGAACAAATGTGTTCGTGAAAGTTCTTTTATCGCTCAGTTGTTAACTGAATTGCTTGAGGACAAGCAATAAGCTAAGCCTGGGGGGAGTTGATACGTCCAAAACGTATCTACTTTCCTGAACACTTTTGCTATTGTTTTGCCTCTAATTTGTGTGTTTTGGATACAACTAACGCGGACTAACACTGTTTTCAACAGAACTGTTCTGGTGTCTCGTTTTTGTGCAGAAATCCAACTTTCAGGAAAATCCTCGGAATTTATGCAGAAGGTCCTATTTTCCCAGAATATTGGCGGAGCCAGAAGGGCAAGCCTGGGGGGGGGGGGGGGGGGCAGGGCCCCCAGACACTAGGCCGGCGCGGCCCAGGAGGGGGGCGCGCCGCCCTAGCGTCTGGCCCCCTCGGCTGGCCCCCGACGCCCTCCTTCGGACTACTTATTGCCTTCGACCTAAAAACGCACGGGAGAGAAGTCGAAGTCGCCAGAAACCCTCCAGAACACCGCCACATCGCGAAACTCTATCTCGGGAGCCAGAAGTCTCCGTTCCGGCACTCCGCCGGGACGGGGAATTGGAGGAGATCATCGCCGCCATCACCACCGACGCCTCTCCATCAACCAGCAATGTTTCCCCCATCCATGTGTGAGTAATTCCCCCGCTATAGGCTGAAGGGGATGGTAGGGATTGGATGAGATTGGTCATGTAATAGCATTAGATTGTTAGGGCAGAGTGCCTAGTGTCCGTAATTGGTACTTTGATGATATTGTTGCAACTTGTTATGCTTAATGCTTGTCACTAGGGCCCGAGTGCCATGATCTCAGATCTGAACATGTTATTGTTTCATCGTGATATTTATTGTTTATGATCTTACCTGCAAGTTGTATACACATGTTCCTGTCCGAAACCAATGGCCCCGAAGTGACAGAAATCGGGACAACCGGAGGGGATGGTAGTGACGTGAGGATCACATGTGTTCACGGAGTGTTAATGCTTTGCTCCGGTACTCTATTAAAAAAAGTACCTTAATATCCAGTAGATTCCCTTGAGGCCCGGCTGCCACATTTGGTAGGACAAAAGATGTTGTGCAAGTTTCTCATTGCGAGCACGTACGACTATAATTGGAACACATGCCTATTGATTGCTTTGTACTTCGACACCGTTTTATTATTATCTGCAAATACCCTGCTATGATTGTTACATGAGTTTCTCTCATCCATGCAACGCCCGTTATCCGTCCCCGTGCCTACAGTATTTTAATCATGCTGTTTACTATAATTACTACTGCTGTCTTTGTTACTCTGCTGCTGTTATTCTACTACTGCTACTGCTATAAAACTGTTACTACTGATAAACTCTTGCGAGCAAGTCTGTTTCCAGGTGCGGCTGAATTGACAACTCCGCTGTTAAGGCTTCCAAGTATTCTTTGTCTCCCCTTGTGTCGAATCAATAAATTGGGTTTTACTACCCGCGAAGACTGCTGCGATCCCCTATACTTGTGGGTTATCACTCTCCTCACGATAACACGGCTAGGCCTGGATGGGTCGGTTATGAAGAAGCATTGGTGCACGTGTTCTGCCAGTACCCATGGCTCATTCTGTGCGGTGGCGTTCGTGGACTTTGATTTGTTGGCTTCGGGTAGAAACATGGTGGTGAAATACTGGTCTTCTTTTGTGACGCTCTTAGCCCATCTGATATAGAACATCGGCACTTTATCCCCAGCGTAGCTAAGCTCCCAGATTTCCTCGATTCTTCCATAGTATCTAGTCTTTACGTCACCCGTCCAGGAATCCATCATTACCCCTGAGTTCTGGTAAACATTGTTCTTGTCTTTTTCTTCCGTGTAGAATGTGCACCCGTTGATATCGTACGCTTGGTAAGTCATGATGTTGGGCGCGGGGCCATGTGACAAGGCCAATACTAGTTTATCCTTGTGAGAATCCATTGGTGGGGGATTAGCATCAATGTGGTCTTTGAACCAGCGCGCGAAAGAGGAGTTGTGCTCTCTGTATATTTCTGCTTCCGTCATCATCGGCTTGCCACTGTTCTCTATCATGGTTTTGTGCTCTTTCAACCAAGGATCGATCAAGTCAATGTGTTGTAGCGCTACTAAGTTGGCCCTGTCAAAGTCGGAAGTCCGACCAGACATGTGCACGTGCAGTTCCTTCCTTCCATTTTTGTGGCCTACTCCCTCGAACCTGCGGAGGTGCTTGTTTTGAGGCAAACCAATAGGATCCTCGATGTCTAGATAATTCGTGCAGAAAGAGATGCACTCTTCGGTGAGCCAGTCCTGGACGATGCTTCCATCCGGATGTCAACTGTTACGAACGTATCCTTTAATGACCCCATTCATTCTTTCAAACGGCATCATGTTGTGTAAGAATGCCGGCTCTAGACCAATGATATCATCCATGATATGGACCAACAGATGGACCATCGCGTCAAAGAATGCAGGCGGGAAGTACATCTCAAGCTCACATATGATCACCATGATCTCTTCCTGGAAGCCTTGCGAGTTTCTTCACGCTTATCGACTTCCGAGTTATGACGTCGAAGAAGTTACAGAGCCCAGTCAGCGTTGCACGGACATGGTCATCCATTATACCTCGGATTGCAACCGGAAGAATCTGCGTCATCATCACGTGACATTCATGAGACTTCATGCCGCTGAAGTTTCGTTTCTTGGGGTCCATGTATCTGCTTATTATCCCGGAGTAACCGAAGGGCACTTTGACTCCTAGAAGGCAATTGAAAAATTGATCGACCTCAGCCGGACTAAAAGGGAAGCAGGAGGGGGACAGTAATAGTCTGGCTGCTTAATCCTTTTGCGCTTCTGACCGCCGTCCGCCTCCTCCTCCGACTGTCCCTCTTGGGCCGCCGGGATCTGAAGCTCTTCCCTGATGCCCAAAACTTTCAGGTCGTGTCTTGCTTTCGGCCCATCTTTGGTCCGGTCCGGCATGTTGAGAAGAGTGCCAAGCAAGCTCTCGCACTCGTTCTTTGTAATATGCATGACATCAAGGCAGTGAGGTGTATCGAGAATTTTCCAGTACGGCAAGTCCCAGAACACGGACCTCCTTTTCCATACACCAATGAGCGGCGGCGTTTCCTTTTTCTTCTTCTTCTTCTTCTCTCCAGGCTTTTGACGAATCTTTCCCGGCGCAGGGCACTCCTTCCAACCTTTCAGTAATGTATCGATCTCTTCGCCGGTCTTCTTACGTGGAGGTCCTCGGGGTTCATTTGTACCATCGAACAGATCTCCACGCTTTCTCCATGGGTCAGTCTTGTGTAGCCACCTTCGATGCCCCATGTAAACTATTTTCGAAGAGCCGGGATCCTTACCAAGCTGCAAAAACATCGTCTCTTCCATGCACCTGACACATGCCTTGTGTCCATGGCACACCTGACACGAAATATAACCGTATCCGAGGTAGTCCTGCACCGTCATGATCAACGCAACTCTCAAAGGGAAATATTCTTCAGAGACGGCGTCCCATGTATCTACCCCTTCCCCCGCCCACAACGTTTCAAGCTCCTCCTTTAATAATTCGAGATACATGTTGATATCGTTTCCTGGCTGTGTCGGCCCTTGAATTAGCATACTCATCTGTATGTACTTCCTCTTCATGCACAACCAGGGCGGGAGGTTGTAGATCCATACAAACACGGGCCATGTGCTATGTGTGCTGCTCTGGTTTCCGAACGGATTGAATCCGTCCGTGCTCGCACCCAACCTGATGTTTCTGGGATCTGCCCCAAAACTTCCGAATTCATTGTCTAATGCTTTCCACTGGCTTGCATCCGAAGGGTGCGTCAGCACTGGGTGCTCAATCCGCTCTTCATCATTCAACACTGCCTCCTTTCTTTCAGCGTGCCAGCGCATGAGCTTTGCATCCTTGCGGTCCGCGTAGAACCGTTGAAGCCGGGGGGCGAGCGGGAAGTACCACACAACTTTCCGAGGAACTTTCTTCTTCCCTTTCTTGTACCGTTCAGCATCACACACAGGACATTTGGTCTTGTCCACGTGATCCTTGCGATACATGATACAGTCGTTGATGCAGGCGTGATACTTTTCGTGGGGTAAGTCGAGAGGGCACACGATTCTCTTGGCCTCAGCTAGACTACCAGGACACGTGTTCCGGGCAGGAAGGAGATCTTTCACGTATTCCAGAATGTCATCGACGCTTGTGTCCGTCCATCCGTGTTTCGCCTTCATCTGCAGCACATCGAGCGCTACTCTCAAGCGGGACTCCCCCAACCCGCGACCTGAGTCGTACAACGGAGTATTCGAGTCTATCTCCAGTTGCTCAAGCTTTGATTTCCGATTGGCGCCTTTCGTCTTTTCGAGAAGCAGATCTTGAAGATGAGGGTCCCGCACGACTGAAGCTAGCGGCACCTCTTCGTCGTCGTCAAGGTTACTGTCATCGTCAAGGTTACTGTCGTCGTCAAGGTTATCGTCCTGTGCGACAAACTCTTCATCGTCATCAATATCATGATGCCCTCATTCTTGCCGGCCATTACCACCTGCTGCCGTCGCCCCATTGACCTCCGCGCCATCATCACTCATCCATTGAGTGTGTCCATGCATGAAACCATTAGTGAGCAGGTGCCCCTGCAATTTGCCTGAATAGGGGTCAAACCATTTCACTCGTTTGCATCTTCGGCACTGACACAATACCTCTGTGCGGTTATTTTCATACATGTCGATGATCGCGTGTTTCAGATATCTCATCACGACGCTTTCACTCATCTCGATAACCATTATCGCATGCACGGTAAGATTATATAATTGATTAGAACCATCCATCCGTCGGTAGTTTTCACGGAAAATTTCGGCATGACCTTCCTACACGGTAGGACATAGGAGCGCCAGAAATATGCCGAAACGGAAACTTAAAGAATCAATATTTCGGCGCAACGTTGGTAACTCATTTTCAACGCCAACACACACAAGCACAAACACAACATATATATATGCCACACGCGAGAGCTTTGCTTCAAATGTCCAACATACGTCGATTTCATTCCTCAATTTGTTCATTAATCACCTATTTGTTTGATATATTCGTCGATGAGATCGAGACGACGCGCCGCGACAATGGCGTATGGAAGCCGACTTTCTAGATATAGAACTAGATCTAGATTGAGCAGTCAATGCGCGATAGATAGATCTAGATCTACATAGGGATGTGGGAGATGCATGTAGGAAGGGAAGATTTGCTCAAAAAATATGATTTTGTTTGGTCAAATTGACTAAAGCTGGGGTAGAAATGGGCAAAAATTAGGTGGGTTGGGAGAAGGGTCGGGTTGTGTGGATGAGGAGTGAGTGTAGTGGCTTGTGAGTGCTGGTTGGTGGCTGTAATAAGTCCCAGGTTACTGCCGGCGCACCAGGACCTGGGTGCGACGACAGTATATAGCCCATCCGGCTATATCTGCTCCAGACCAGGCCCACGAAGCATTGCCGGCGCACCAGCCCATGAGCGCGCCGGCAATAGAAAATTACCGCCGGCGCGCTCCTGGGCTGGTGCGCCGGCAATGCTTCGTGGGCCTGGCCCGAGTTGGGCGAGGTATTGCCAGGAAATAGCGCCGGCGCGTCGGATCAACAGGTGCGCCGGTAGTGGGCTGGCATAGCCGGCGCGGCGCATATTTGGTGCGCCGGCAACAAGTTCCACCGGCGCATGCCTATGGTGGTGCGCCGGCACCACTTGCCTCCACCTATAGGCTTTTCCCTAGTAGTGGTTCTAGCCCCTGTATTTTATGTTTTCCATTGTCATTCAATTCTTTTTCATTACATATCCTACAGTAATATATATATATACTGCACACGTTGATGATTATAATTAACATGTTTTCTCTTGAGATCTCACAACAACGTCGTTTGTAGTCGTCATGAACTTATACTAGAGACTTAGCCGGAAAGCAAATGCCACTACACTCAGTCGGCTACAAGAACGTTATTTCTAAACAAATAGTCATAGGCACACTAGCTACTATCAAAATGGCCATTTGAGTAAACACGAGGAAAAACTTCCATAAAATATCCACTAAATCTTTCTTCGTCTCTACCAAATCTTCTATCCTGAAATCACGAGGTTGACTATGTCCAATACTTCTGAACCTGTGAAGGTGAGAAACTAGTAGCAAAATACAGTTTACACACACTTTCTATTTTTCCGGTAGTACCACATAGAATTGTTCCTCGGAGCAACTAACACAAGTTGTTTTTTTACTCGTCAAGTAAGTCAATTGTATAGGTTCGACACTTCCGAGCGAAATTGGTGTGAAACCTCCAAGAAGGGGTTTCGAGCTAGCGGGAGGTTTCATGAGCGAGATAATAGTTTTTGTCCAACCATATTTTGATGGTGTGTTGTTATATATGAAACCGCCCAAGGGTTTATTGAAGAGAAGGGGTTTCCAATTGGCGGTTACGACACTTGGAGAGGACTTGCCAAATAGAAGGGGTTTCGAGCTGGCGGGAGGTTTCAGGAAGCAAATCATCCAAGGATCGAGGTGACCTACAACTATTCTAAATTATAAGGACATCAATAATACTATCTAGGTAATTGTAAGTGCTAACTAGTTCTATTGTTGAAGTGTTAAACATATTTTGCTAGTTATTTCTGGTGGCGTTTCAGTATTTGGTCATTGTTGGCACTGATACATAACATTGTATTAACGGGGAAATATAGATTGGCTCTCGGGTTCCACACACCCCTATTGAATGTTCTAGGACGTCGCCTAGAGGGGGGGTGAATAGGCGGTGTGGCAAGTTTTAGCCTTTTTCAATTTTAGCGCAACGGAAGGTAAATGTGATATCTTTAGCAAAGGTGATGTTCCTACAATGATACTAGCACAAGTGCAACAAGTAAAGGAATCAACAAGATAGTAAGAGTAAGGTGCGAGATAACCGGAGGACGCGGAGGCGAGGCGAGGTTTGTTTACCGCAGTTTCTTCCACAACAGGAAGTACGTCTGCGTTGAGGAGGTGCTAGTCTCACACAAGAGACTAGACGGCCACACCACGAAGGAAGGCCTCACCTTCTTCCTCGAGAGAGCTCCACGGAGGTGCTCTCCCTCTTCCACTAAGGCACCGATCGAGGCGGTGATTCCTTCACAAGGTTGGGGCGAGCTCCACACACACAAGGATGCTCCCAACTCCCTATGGAGCTAGTACATCACCAAGCTAGCTTCCATAGGTGCACATCTCCAATGTCCCACTATAGGAACTCATCCAATGCTCCACAAAAGGAACCCTTCCAATGATCCACCAAAGGAACCCTTCCAATGCCCCACGAAAGAACCCGTCCAATGCCCCACGAAGGAACCCTTCCAATGCCCCACCAAGGAACCCTTCCAATGCCCCACAAGAGGAACTCTTCCAATGCTCCACTAAAGGAACCCTATCACCAAGATCCACTAAGGAAGAACATACACACCCTACGAGATCGAAACCCCGGAGAGAGCACAACCGATGCACCTAATGCAATGGCTAAGAACACCACTAGGATGCCCAAGTTCTTCTCTCCCAAATTCCAACAAAGCTAGAAGAAGCTATTGGGGGAATAAGGGAGGAAGAACAAAGTGAGAAGAAACACCAAGAAACTCCAAGATCTAGATCTAGCAAGATCCTCTTACTTAGAGAAGGATTCAATTGGTGAAGCTCTAGATCTAGATCTCCTCTCTCCTTTCCCCAAAAAATATGCAACAAATAGTGGGGGGATCAAGAGGAGGAAGAAAGAACCCAAGGTTAACAATGGAGGAGAGAGAGTGGAGGTGCAGGGTTGGTTTGGTCGGAGGTGGAAGAGAGGTATATATAGGGGCCCAGAAATATAGCTGTTGGGGGCTAGAAAAACGGTCAGATTCGCACTAAGCGGTACTACCGCTGTGCAGAGCGGTACTACCGCTTTCCCCCAAAAAGTCAGATCTGAAAATGGGGCCAAAATCGGTAGTACCGCTCTGCGGAGCGGTACTACCGCTTGTGTGCAAAACAGAGCAAATCAGAAAAACAGCGAGAGAGAGATGGGATAGCAGAGCAGCAGCGCAGCGCAGGGCAGGGTACAGTATCGCATGCAGCAGCGTGTGGGGCACGCGCGCGGCAGCATGTGGGGCCGGGGAGCAGCGGCAGCAGAGCGGAAGAAGGGAGCGGCGCGGCGCAGGCATGCGAGCGGGAGCGGGGGCAGCGAGCGGGAGCGAGGCGCGGTCGACGAGGTGGTCGGGCGAGCGTGGGGATCGAGCCCCGGTCTCCCCCGCGGTCAACGCGAGCGAGCAGCAATGCGGGCGAGCGGCGCGGCCTGGGTGCGATGGAGTGGGCTGGCTGGTGCGGTGGCCCGATGCGGGTGGGGCTGGAGGAAAAAGGCAAAGGGGGCCGGCCGGTAGTACCGGGCCTGGTACCGGTCTGGTACCGGCCCAGTTACGGTACTACCGGCCCAGTACCGCTCTGATACCGGGCTGGGTCCAGTATGCTTTGGAGGCTGATGCGGTACTGGGCCCGGTACCGCCAGCGGTAGTACCGGGCTGGCCCAAAACTTTTTTCTTTTCTTTTCCAAATATGATGCACTATAAAATCCATAACTTGAGCTAGACAACTCCGAATGACATGAAACCAATTTTGTTGGAAAGAGGGCGACAAGAGCTACATCTTTGCAAGGTGAAATCATGCAAATGAGTGAGTGATGATTTTCTCATGGTCATAGAGGTGTAACCTCTCAATACGGTATATCGGGAAAATCATCACTCTCGCATATGCAACATGTGATGCAACCGAAATCCGTTTCATGCATAAGAACCAAGAAGAACCAAGAACACAATGCAATGCATCCAAGGTTTGAGCTCTCTCCGATGATACGACCCACTATCCTATCGAGCACAAACCTAGTCCTTACGCGTTCTTCTCGAGTCGGCAAGCTCCGTCTTCACCCTCTTCATCATTTTCCATGCCACCGTCTTCATCATTGTCCATGCCACCGTCTTCCTCCAACATACACGCCACCGTCTTCTTTCATCTTCAACGCCGTCTTCTCTCTTCATCTTCAACACCGTCTTTGTCTCTCTTCGACACCATCTTCATCATTGTACTCCGTCTTCTCCTCCGTCTTCTCCATCTTACAACCTTGAGTCCAACGTGACTATGGACTTGACCTAAGATTGATTCTCAATGCAACCGTTAGTCCATAGGGATTGTCATCAATTACCAAAACCACACATGGGGTAAAGGACATGTTCTTACAATCTCCCCCATTTTGGTAGTTGATGACAATCTCTTTGAGAGGGTTTAGATATGGAATTTAGCGAACAACCCAAGTTGAATATTTAGAACAAACTCCCCCATAATATATGCATGTGTGAATGAACTTGAATTTCATTGCATATACCGGCAATTAAAGCCTAGCGGAGTATCCTCTAAATATTCAACCATGCAAAGCAATAAATGCAAGGCATGCAAGGCAAATGCTTAAGAACAAACAAAAGCAAATTCCCTTAAACCCTCCAAACTTCTCCCCCATTGGCATCGATGGCCAAAATGGACGAAAGGTTTGAAAGGCCAATATAGTGAGCGTTCCTCCATAAGTTGTGCATTTCTCATAATTGTGAGTGAAATCAAATGCACATATTCAATGACGAATATTCGGAGGAAATCAAACTATATTGAGGATCAAAGATTGCAAGAGGATATGAAGGTGAGAAATGAAGCAAGCAATCAATGAACCAATAATATGCTCCAAGTAATATGTGGAAGCTCGCCAAAGTTTGTGCACAAGATAAACAATTTGCATTGAAGGATAAGGTGCACAAGCATGGCATCATTACTCCCACAAGACCACTCAAAGCATGTGCCAAAATCAACTATGAGTGCTTGAAGATGCAAATTGTATAAAAATAGCACTCATAGCCAAGTTCTTTGTGAAGTCATCAAAGAGTCAAATAAGAATAAAGGAATGGACTCCAACAAAGAGGGATATCAAAAGATATGCACCATCTCTTATGTGTATAAGTTTCTCTAAGTGGACAACATCATGAAGACGTTTATTCACAAAGAAACATGCACACACAAGATAGGTACAAGAGAGATAGAGCAAGATATCCAAAACAAGTATGCTCAAGGACTTATCTCATGTTAAGAATCTAAACCAAATATAAGAAATGAGATAACCCACTCCCAAAGAAAGCAAGGTTCGAATAAACCAAACCCTCAACACTTTTCATGATGGCACAAAAGTACCGAAAAGGAAAGGTTTGTCTTCCAAGGTCAAAATGTTGAGACAAGGAAGTGTTCTAGCAAACATAGGAGAGCTCCCCCAAAATTAGTGCACCATTTAGAATTTTGCATTTGAATACAAAATGCACAAATACAGGATTTGCTCAATCATGTTCGTCAAAACACCAACAAGGTTCAAGAGAAATAAGGAGATCCAAAAGAAGCAAGGAAGACAAATGGGAGTCTAACCCACAAGGACAAATTCTTGGCAAGAAATGAAGCACATGAGCCAAGTGTGAGGATGATCCGGAACAATACTACACAATTTATTACCAATTGTCAAAGGACAAGAGGTGTATAGGAAATATCCATATGGTAGTTTGTGAGTATGTCCAAGATCATCTTTACAACTAAGAAAGCAAATGGCAAAGTGGGATTTGTTTGAGCACACATGTCACATAGGAACAAGATAATCTATAATATCAACTCTATGTGACACAACCTCAAATGTTCACATTTTCTAGGCTTGTAAAATGCACAAGGCACAATACTCCCTCATAATGTGATAAAGATATTTTCCGTGCAAGAGGCAAATAAGAACCAAGTGAGATAATTAATGGACATTATAGGATTTTAATTCATCATGTCACACATTTTAGGATTGTGAAATGCACGAAGCATATCACTCCCCCAAAATGGGATAGTCCATTAATTTTTCACATGAGCCAACAACTAAGATATGAACAAGATGCAATAGGCTCAACAAAGAACAATTGTACATGATGTGCCACCCAACATATAAGAAGCAAGATAAGCAAGTAGGAAGCACAACATACACAATCGCATGCAAGGTACAAAACCAACACATGTAAAAGGGGAGCGAGTAACTTTTCAATGTAAAGGAGTTGAGGACTCGTTACCGCAAGGAGGTGCATGGGTAAAGGATAAGAGGAATACAACTTGACTTGAGGAAGTGAGAATGATGAAGATCCCCTAAGTCTTCATGAGCTAGTCAAGCCTCCATGCCCTCCACATATACCTATTGATCAAGTTTTGTCTTGTTGGTCCCCAACTAAGTTGGGTCCTAAGAAGTTAGTCACAATAGGCTTGGCAACCCAAATGGTTCTTTTTCCGAAACCACTTTGAGTGCCAACATATTTGGCAAACACATCTCCAACCTTATCCTTATGTAGAGAGTAAGCACCATGGATCAAGATAGGGTTGGATGAGTTACCACTAGTGCAAAAGGAGGAGATGTGGCCCTTCTCACGACATATGTAGCATCTTCTTCTCCTCCCCTTCTTCTCACTTGATTTCTCCGCAACGGGAGCCTTGGCTTGATCCTTCTCGGGTAGCGGCCCTTCTTCAAGTTGAGGTAGACCTTGAGCTTGGCCTTGAGGTAGACCATGAGCTCCATCTTGAGGCCGCTTCCCTTGTTTCTTCTCGCCAAGTGGCTTCTTCTTCAAGGGGCACAATCTAACATGATGCCCTTCAATCTTGCACTTGAAGCACACAATCTTGGTGGGGTCCTTCACATGCCCTTGGCCCTTCTTCCGCTTGTGCGAGGTGGACTTGTTCTTGTTGTTGGAGTTGAATCCAAGTCCACTCTTGTCATTGGGGAATTGCTTCCTTCATGACCCTTTACCAAGTCCTTCTTAAAAGAAGAGACTTGGGCCTCGAGCTCTTCGATTTCCCCTACATGGTTAGTAACAACACAAGTACTAGAGGAAGTGGAACCTTTATTGTTAGAGCAACAAGGCAAGGTATGTAATTCACCACAAGATATAGCAATAGCATGGGTGGGTGATTTACTAGCACTAGCACAAGGAATTGTAGAACAAGGCATAGAAGGTAGTTCACCACAAGATAAGTCAATAGCATGAATGGGTGAACTAAAAGCACTAGCACATGGAAAAATAGCATTTTGAGAGGTAGTGCTAGTACTCACATGAGGCACACAAGATTTTACCTTTGTCATGATAGCCTCATGGGCTAACTTTAGCAAATTATGAGAGACTAGAAGATCATCATGGGAGCTAGAAAGCTTTCCATAGTTCTCTTCCAATTTCTCATAATTGCTTGTTAGCAAAGCAAGTTGAGCCCTTAGCTCAACATTCTCCTTCAAGATGGAGGCTTCACAAGAGGTAGAGTTAGTAGCACAAGCATTATCAATCATAGTACAAGGAGAAGGCAACTTAGCAAGCTCTATTAGGTTAAGAGCTTTAAATTGCTCATGTGACTCGGTGAGTTTGATGAGTTCACTCTCAATAGCCCTAGAGCTACCTTTGAGAAGCTCAAAATCCTCAAGGAGTTTATCACGAGCAATTTCTAGCTCAACAATTTTAGTTCGACGTTCTTGTGCCACCTCTAAAGCACTATCATGAGATCCCCTTTCCATAAGTATCCTTATAGCAAAGTTCTCTTCAAGAGTTTCATTGGTGGTTTAATTGTTGTTCTTTAAGAGCTTCTTTAAGAGTTGCAATCTCAATTGCATCCTCGCGCTCATACTCTTCCTTTTTCTCAATAAGTTTTGTGCTCTTAATGGCAAAATTGAAGATTCTCATGAAGTTAGAGCGAACAAGTTTCTTCTTAGGAAGAGCATGATAAACCGACTCTCCCAACTTGTTTAAGGAAGCAACATTAAGTCCTTCCATATCATCATCCTCATCATCACTAGATAGATAGGGTTCCAAGGAAGGAGATACCTTAGAAGCCTTAGCCATAGGGCAAGTGTAGGAACCATGCGATGATGAAGAAGATGAACTCCTTGAAGCTCCATCCAAGATCTTGTCTTGGCCCATAGTATCTTCGGTTTCCTCTACATTGTTAGTCACACAAGTACTAGAGAAAAGCAAAGTATCTTCATTATGGCAACAAGACAAGAGAAGCATATCATCATGGGATGAAGATATGCAAGGACTATCAACACTAGCGTATAAATCATTTATAGTGCTACAAGTGTTAAAGTCCAAAGATGAGACATTGCAATGGGATAGAGATGAAGAATCATCAAGAGAGCGCTCACCATCAACAATGCAATGTTCATCACCACTCACCATACCATTACCTTGTGTCTTACCACACGTTGGTGAAGTGGAAGGAGCGTGATCATCCTCAATGGTCTTGGATCCACCATATGTATCTCGAAGCTTTGTCCAAACCTCATGAGCACTCGGGAAAGGCGCAATGGAGGAAATCACTACATGACTCACAACACGGCAAAGGACTTTAGTAGCTTGAGAATCTAGATAAGAGTTTTTCTTCTCCTCAAAAGTTGGATTTTGTGGATCCTTGGGAGGAGAAAAACCCATATCAAGAATTCGCTCCACATGTGGGTGCATGTCCCTAAAATAATCAAGCATGTAGAATTTCCAAGAATCGTAATTAGTGCCATCAAATGTATAGGAAGAAATGTGCACTAATCCTCTAGCCGACGTCATACTCTCTAGGCGGTGAAGCCCAACAAGATAAGAGAGCCCTAGCTCTGATACCAATTGAATGTTCTAGGACGTCGCCTAGAGGGGGGGTGAATAGGCGGTGTGGCAAGTTTTAGCCTTTTCCAATTTTAGCGCAACGGAAGGTAAATGTGATATCTTTAGCAAAGGTGATGTTCCTACAATGATACTAGCACAAGTGCAACAAGTAAAGGAATCAACAAGATAGTAAGAGTAAGGTGCGAGATAACCGGAGGACGCGGAGGCGAGGCGAGGTTTGTTTACCGCAGTTTCTTCCACAACAGGAAGTACGTCTGCGTTGAGGAGGTGCTAGTCTCACACAAGAGACTAGACGGCCACACCACGAAGGAAGGCCTCACCTTCTTCCTCGAGAGAGCTCCACGGAGGTGCTCTCCCTCTTCCACTAAGGCACCGGTCGAGGCGGTGATTCCTTCACAAGGTTGGGGCGAGCTCCACACACACAAGGATGCTCCCAACTCCCTATGGAGCTAGTACATCACCAAGCTAGCTTCCATAGGTGCACATCTCCAATGTCCCACTATAGGAACTCATCCAATGCTCCACAAAAGGAACCCTTCCAATGCTCCACCAAAGGAACCCTTCCAATGCCCCACGAAGGAACCCGTCCAATGCCCCACGAAGGAACCCTTCCAATGCCCCACCAAGGAACCCTTCCAATGCCCCACAAGAGGAACTCTTCCAATGCTCCACTAAAGGAACCCTATCATCAAGATCCACTAAGGAAGAACACACACACCCTACGAGATCGAAACCCCGGAGAGAGCACAACCGACGCACCTAATGCAATGGCTAAGAACACCACTAGGATGTCCAAGTTCTTCTCTCCCAAATTCCAACAAAGCTAGAAGAAGCTATTGGGGGAATAAGGGAGGAAGAACAAAGTGAGGAGAAACACCAAGAAACTCCAAGATCTAGATCTAGCAGGATCCTCTTACTTAGAGAAGGATTCAACTGGTGAAGCTCTAGATCTAGATCTCCTCTCTCCTTTCCCCAAAAAATATGCAACAAATAGTGGGGGGATCAAGAGGAGGAAGAAAGAACCCAAGGTCACCAATGAAGGAGAGAGAGTGGAGGTGCAGGGTTGGTTTGGTCGGAGGTGGAAGAGAGGTATATATAGGGGCCCAGAAATATAGCTGTTGGGGGCTGGAAAAACGGTCAGATTCGCACTAAGCGGTACTACCGCTGTGCAGAGCGGTACTACCGCTTTCCCCCAAAAAGTCAGATCTGAAAATTGGGCCAAAACCGGTAGTACCGCTCTGCGGAGCGGTACTACCGCTTGTGTGCAAAACAGAGCAAATCAGAAAAACAGCGAGAGAGAGATGGGACAGCAGAGCAACAGCGCAGCGTAGGGCAGGGTACAGTATCGCATGCAGCAGCGTGTGGGGCGCGCGCGGCAGCATGTGGGGCCAGGGAGCAGCGGCAGCAGAGCGGAAGCAGGGAGCGGCGCGGCGCAGGCAGGCGAGCGGGAGCGGGGGAAGCGAGTGGGAGCGAGGCGCGGTCGACGAGGTGGTCGGGCGAGCGTGGGGATCGAGCCCCGCTCTCCCCCGCGGTCAACGCGAGCGGGCAGCAGTGCGGGCGAGCGGCGCGGCCTGGGTGCGATGGAGTGGGCTGGCTGGTGCGGCGGCCCGATGCGGGTGGGGCTGGAGGAAAAAGGCAAAGGGGGTCGGCCGGTAGTACCGGGCCTGGTACCGGTCTGGTACCGGCCCAGTTACGGTACTACAGGCCCAGTACCGCTCTGATACCTGGCTGGGTCCAGTATGCTTTGGAGGCTGATGCGGTACTGGGCCCGGTACCGCTAGCGGTAGTACCGGGCTGGCCCAAAACCTTTTTCTTTTCTTTTCCAAATATGATGCACTATAAAATCCATAACTTGAGCTAGACAACTCCGAATGACATGAAACCAATTTTGTTGGAAAGAGGGCGACAAGAGCTACATCTTTGCAAGGTGAAATCATGCAAATGAGTGAGTGGTGATTTTCTCATGGTCATAGAGGTGTAACCTCTCAATACGGTATATCGGGAAAATCATCACTCTCGCATATGCAACATGTGATGCAACCGAAATACGTTTCATGCATAAGAACCAAGAAGAACCAAGAACACAATGCAATGCATGCAAGGTTTGAGCTCTCTCCGATGATACGACCCACTATCCTATTGAGCACAAACCTAGTCCTTGCGCGTTCTTCTCGAGTCGGCAAGCTCCGTCTTCACCCTCTTCATCATTGTCCATGCCACCGTCTTCATCATTGTCCATGTAACCGTCTTCCTCCAACATACACGCCACCGTCTTCTTTCATCTTCAACGCCGTCTTCTCTCTTCATCTTCAACACCGTCTTTGTCTCTCTTCGACACCATCTTCATCATTGTACTCCGTCTTCTCCTCCGTCTTCTCCATCTTACAACCTTGAGTCCAACGTGACTATGGACTTGACCTAAGATTGATTCTCAATGCAACCGTTAGTCCATAGGGATTGTCATCAATTACCAAAACCACACATGGGTAAAGGACATGTTCTTACACCTATACTTGGAAAAATTAAAAAAAAAATTAAAAAAGTTTTTTTTTTACTTTGTTGGGAATCAAAGATGATCAGGTATTGTACTTTAAACAAAATATTTTCAAAGGAAATTACTTTTATTGTATCCTGGGTAAAAAAACAAACTCGAAACGCCCCATGACTAGGTAATATTCATTTTATATTTGTCATAATCTTATCTTTTTTTTGCCATGGAGACCATGGGAATTATTTCGTTTCCAAACATTTTTTTACAAGTAAAAACTTGATCATCCTTGGTTTCCAGGAAGATTAAAAAAAATTAACTTTTTAAAATTACTATAATTTTTTAGTCTATGGGGGTGCGTTGCACCGAGAGCCAAAAGTCAGCTTCCGTATTAACGTTGCTATTAAATTCAACAGAGTAGCATATTTTTAAAAATATTTCAAATAAAACGTTAGTGGTGTGTCATATCCATAGTACGCCACTTGTATTGCAGTTACTAGTGACGTGGGCGCTGGCACACCACCAGTATTTCACTTGCCGGTTGTGTGGTGGCTGGCACGCCACCAGTAACATATAACAATGGCGATATACCGATGTCGTGCCGAATACATGTCACTAATTTCTTTTTTGTTACGCTTCTGATAGGCTATTTTCTCTAGTGGTGTGTCCTAGTTCAAAGGAATACACGTCTTGGTGACCATGGACTTGATGTCCGAACCTCATCCAACAAGGAAGTAGGGTAGCCAGCTATCTGAACCTCGGCGATAAATCTAAGGTTTGTGATTCTCTATTCCTACTCCTTCATGTTCATGCTACTTTTCCGCAAGTTTATTATGTAGTATTCATACTTAAGATGTTTTATCAACTGATGGAGTACTCAACTTTCTAGAAAGAATCAAATTTCAAGAAGTTTTTGGAAACGTTATACATAGCCGATAGTGCACGATTTTTTATAGTCACATATGCTTCCATTATTTTTAGACTAGGACAAAACCCGTGCTTCGCTACGACTCACATTTACAAATAAGTAACCATTTATATATTTAAATGTGTAGGTCAATCAAATCCGAGAACCACATGAAGTCATTTATTCACCTTTGTTTTGAAATCTTCATCCCAAATTATACTGATTTTATTGAATAACGTCCATCCTTGATCACTATATTCGTACATCACACAAATAAAACTACACATTTTTATATTGAATCCATCACATTTTGAGTCTAATTTGAGAGACACTTATTCTGTATGCTCCCATCATATTATTACAATAAAGCAAACTTAGGATCTTTTTTCTTCCATTTAACAGATAACTCAAACTTGCTAATACTCATTTCATCGGCATTAATTCAGTAGTACACCTGAATTTCATGCACAAAATTTATTTATACAGTTCATGACCATCTCATACGGATGAAAAAAGAATGCATGGTGCAAAACATGCATATCCAAGAACATGTGAAGATTTCGTTGCAAATCGCAAATGACATTAGATCCATTCAATAATGAAATGAACATGGAATGGTCCAATTCTGCAAATTGACGAACGGAATTCCTAATGACGAATATCTGTACATTTCCCGGATGTATAATGCAACAGTTTGTTTATGGTGAGATACCTACAGAATTCTTGTTGGCAATAAAAAAACAACCACGTGGCGTAAAAAACACCAGATCAGACGAGGCAGGCAATGTGGATCTGCACATAGAAGCAGGTCAAGATCAGGATATCTTGCCAGGCTGGCTGGCGGCACAGTAGGCGGCTACATTGATGAGTAGTCTATTTTTTCTTTTTTTTTTCTTTCGCTGGTTGATTCTTGTATCAATCCTTGGCGATGCTTGAGATGTAATAAACTATATAATACTCGTGAATTTCTTAATGAAAGGCCGTGTGCATCATCATGATGCAGAAGCCGGGGTTTTACTCCCCATTTCGAAAAAAGAAGGAAAAGAAGCAAACCATCAACCGCCTTTGTGGCCACTAATTAATCTCCACTCTGCTTCCACTTCATCTCCACGAACCGCCGGTTCCTTCCTCGGGTGGCCACCCATGGAGCATCGATCCGGGCCACGCCCACATTTTGGAGCCCGCAAGGTCAGTTCTGTGGCGCGCCAGGGATCTAGACAGCATCGTGGACGGGGCGGAGAAAGTGAAGATGTCTCGTTGCCGATGGCAGTGAGGATTGGTCTGGGGCTACGTGGGCTTTAATTGGCTGAACCGCTGCCGGTGGAGGTGGTAGCTCGCGCCGACGAGCCTCCCCAGCACCTGGACTCCTGGCTTGAACCCCCTGCCGGCCTCTTTTCGCGAGCCCGCCTCCATCCTCCTATCCCGCTTTCCGTATGCATGTACTCCGGCGCCGCTAGCCCTGTCCCGGCTTCCTGTACTCCGGCGTCGCCAGCACTGCGTGGGGGCTCGATCTGGAATTTTTTTCCTAAGCTCTCGCCGGCGCTGCGTAGGGGCTCGATCTGGGAATTTTTTCCTAAGCTGTGCAAGGGCTGTTCATGGGCAAGTATCCGTCCGGGAGCGAGGCTACCGCCAGCCGTCGGCGCCGCGCCACGCGCCCTCTGCCTGCCCTCTGTATTTCAGGGGTTGCGAGGGGGATCGATCTGGGGGAGAAGAAAAGACAATGTCGAGACCGAGGGAACTCCTGGGCAACAGTGTCTGCGCGTGGGACAAGAAAAGACGACGAACCGGTACAATGGCACCTGCAGTATTACGTGATTTGATTTGGTGGGAGGGCAAAACGGTCAATAAAAAGCGTTGACGAAACTTTTTGGCAGAAACCTTGTCCACGACCAAAGCACATGAACTTGATGGGCTGTGAGCATATTCCTATAACAAAATATCTGACTATGGTAACACACCTAATTGGCTCACAAATCTAAGGAATTAGTGAAAACTATCTTTTGCATCATGTGCTTTAGTAATCCCCAATTCACACGATCATAAAAATGTGAAAACTCTAATTTATATAAATATATAGCGAGACTTATGTTTTCTTTTGTCTTTGGTGCTCTTGGTTCGTTTCTAGTTTTGTATTTGATTGTCACCACTTCTAATTTTGTTTTTGCTGACTAGAGAAGCATTGTAAAAATTAAACTATTCACACTCCAATCAATAATAAGGGTCAAGGATTTAGTTCAAATTTGCAAATTTGAATTAAAGCTCCGACACTTTATATGGATCAAATGAAGTATTAATGATCTTCAGAAATACCGCCTGCTCTAAATTAAGTGGCCCATGTTTATTTAGATTAAGATATGGATGTTACACATTGAAATGCGTGCATACATCTGTTTTGTGTTATTTGACTAGGGAATATTAAATATCACATTTATGACATAATAGTTGGCATGTTAAACATTTCTTTTTTCGAATTCATTTTATACACATTCATGTTACCTTCACATGCAAACAGAAAATGAGACGAATTTACACCTCAAAACCATGTCCCTCGTAACCGTAGTAGGGAGTATTATTTTGTGCAGAGTGTTGGTCTAAATGTATGTGTGGTTTCCAAATAGGGTCTAGCAAAAAAAATGACTTAAAACTGTAGGGAAAAACTCCTACAGCATTTTATAAAGCTCAACAAAATATTTACAACACATACAAGTCCTTCTCAAAGGAAAAAAGGGCACCAAGTACAAAAGAGATTCCATCCATCTTGAAAACTTTGGCAGAAACTTTTCCTTCCCCTACGCTTATGTAAGATGAGATTATGAATGAAAGCTCCCCTCAAACCCGTGAAAGATGGCAGTGAAATGTTGCTTCCAATATGCCAGCAAGCAATAATGATAACTTTATAGAAAAAAGGAAGGTTTGTTTAAGTCATTTCTAGCTGCGAACACAATCTCATCAAAAGTACATTACTCTGGCCCCAACTAATCTGAAAATAATGATGCTAATAATCTTCCACCACCCGTGTTGGACACATTGTGCTGGTGTATATGTTGGTTGCGTTACAATTGCGGGAATCTGCTCAACAATTTTTCTGGGTCTAGCAAAAAAAAAACCACATTTAATAATACTAGCGACATGGGGTAAGTGTATCAATCATGTTACATTACACCAAGGAACAAACATATATACAATGAAAAATTGGCCATCAAGCAGTTAACAACGAGTTTGAATCCCTTCCTCCAGGCTGAGAGGAACTCGATGCACCATTTTCCAACTTCCGTTTTTTCCTGAAACATGCACGAGATTAAACAACGGAGACGAGTTCAAAACAGTACTGATTAGTCCTTTTGTCGACCATTTCCGAGGATCCCTACCTTCTCTCAAAATGAAGCAAAAGTTTTCTGCCTTGCTCTTCTTGATCATGCCATCCAATTGATGGCTGAGTTGGGGATCGAACGGAGGAGAAAAAAATGCATTAGTTTAGTATAAATAGATCTAGGAAAGTTTGTATCTAAACACAATACTATGCATGCCCTGATGAATAAGGTGGAGATTGAGTTGTACTAAGCCGATGATAAGTAATACTAGTACAAGGACTGTAGCATTACGTTTTGATGCTGGGACAAAAGTTTGGGTGGTATTGGTCTTCCTAAATTCCCAAGGAACTGAATGAGTGAGTCGCTTGAAGAAATTATGCACAACTGCAAAAAAACAGAGGTATCAGGATTATCAATGTCAAAATTCAAAAATTAAAGTCATTGATGATTGCATGGTAGATATAGATTACCTGCTTGATAACTTGGTTTATGACAATATCCAGAGTGAAAAGCTTAAAGGAGTTTGGCCCAAGATATTTAAGACAGAAGTCCTCAAATTTGCAATTGTCAACAGAGCGATCAAGAAGTCTGCAGAGTTGATCCTTAAATCTGCACCGCAATAAAACAGTTGTCAATTTAAAACCAAACTTCAATGGCGAGGAATGAACTATTTTTCTTAGGTAGACAAGCGATGTTACTCTGTGTATAGATCACCAGTGCATAAAACTCTTGCAGCTTGTAGTCTCCTGTACAAAATCTATGAAAGAAGGAAGAATAACTACAAATAACATTAAAAGGCAAGACATATCATGACATTTCATTCGCAAAAATAAAAGGACATATCATGATAGTTTGTGCAAAAGAAACTATATTCTGTTGACATGCTAACAAAGAAAGAAACATGGAGCGTGACTAATAAATGTTGAAATACCTGGTAAAGCCTGCAGAGCACAACTAGAGAACAACATGTACCACCTTTCACCCCATGCAGTTTAGTTGCTCTTTTAGAGAGCTGCTTTAGTTCATTCTTCTTTTCAGGTTCGTTCCTGTGGGCACAACTACTAGATGTGGAAGTATCGGTTCCAGGATGCCCACCTTTAGCAGCAACATCACAGCTCTCTCTTGCTGGTTCTTTTCCAGGTCCAAGAATGGAATCCGAGTTGATCGTTTGTAAATTGGGGATGAACTCACCTTCCCCAATCTCCACTGCAAAACTATGGCATGAAGAACTACACTTGTTATAAGTTTTCCTCAGAAGTTCACCTTCCTGAAAGGATAACTGAGATCAGCTTTACTCAACCTGGATACTGACCAAATTATTTTTCTGCATATTCAGAATTCGGTAGTATAATTATGAAAAAGCATAATGCTATATATGCATTTATACCTTACGAGATAAAGAAAGTTTATTAGCAGCCAAAGCATCGGAAATGCTACTGAGAAAATCTTTGCTGATACCACACTGTTCACAAGCTTCACTGGGAGCTACACTTTCCTCCAAGTAAGACCGTAAACAGTTAGCAGAAAGAAATGGATGTACTATTTCTGACCAAGTCATCATAAGCTTCTCCTCGGAAGAGCGCACAGAGGAAATAATCCTGCTTATGTCCTTGTGTATGTCAGGGTTAAGATACTCATCGCCAGCATTCAATTTTGATTCATGGATTTCTTTGGCTTCAGCCAGCAAAGCTGCCAGTGAACGTGTACGAAAATAACTGTGAAGGATAAAAATGAGTAATAGTAATACAGATATATTTCCGGATATATTGAAAGTTGAAACTACCATTGTGGCACATCCTCTTTGCATCCAACTGTTTGAAAGAGGGGCCATGATGATCAAGCGATCTGTAGTAATTTTTGGCAATCAGTGGTGAAAGTATCTTATCCAAACACAAGTGTGCCTCCGACAAATTTTCTACCCTCCGATTTAAACGAGAAAGTAGAATAGAAATAGCAGCACTAGTATTTGCACTCTTCAATAGATCATCAAGCTCGGGATCATCATTATATAGTTTTTGAAGGCACCTCCTATGTAGAGCTTTACACGTGAAAGAACAAACAAAAATTAGCTTATTAACTGAACAAACAGGCTGAATCTAAATATTCAGCTAGTGCATCATTCTTACGAGTTATATGTCCACTAATCCTCAAAACACTGCAGACACGATCTTGGAGATTCGCAAGGAAGTCAGCAGTCGCCCTAAACCGCCGCAATAGCATGTCACTCTCATACCTTTAAAAAAAGAACTGTAGATTATCTTAAAGCAATAGGCCATTGTAAAAATCATTGATTCTTTCTCGATAGATGAACGAATAAACAATGCTGAATAATGAAATAAACTTGCAACTGGGTACATACATATCATCTTCGCATTGTATAACCTTCTTTTCATAATCATTTTGAGTTTTCTCGAGGCTTGCAACAGATGAAGGAGAAACCAAAGCATCATTGAGAACAGACCTCCCCAGTTTTGTTCGGTAACTTGATTGAAGAGTTATACACTGTGATTGAGAATGAGTATGTTTGGATTAGTTGTTTCAATAATCTACATGAGAAACTAACGAGTTTGTACGAATTTACATTTTTTGGTAGAAGGTAATAGCTAGGAGTGCAACGCTTGAAGTTCTTGGGATTCACTTTCGGGGGTAAGATTCCCTCATGTCTGGAGGTATTCCAGTCTGGCAAGGGTTCAACCTTGTCTTCCGCGTCTTCTTCAGCAAGAAGGGATTCTTCACTACCTGTCAGAGATATGTACATATATTAACTTAATGATCAGGCTGCATACTGTAGTTTGTTATTTCATCCGGGATCAGACATAGCGCAGCGATATTGACATGTTACTCAATAGCTAGGAAGCACTAAAAAATAAAAGATCGAGTAGTGGACTGTTAACACCATTTTTATCTGGTTTTCATAGGTGAATAATGAAGCCAAACAACTCAGCGCCTGCTTGTATTCAGAGCATAAGAGAGAAAATTTTGGCATACCTTCTTTCCTCGTATTGGTTGCTTTGATCTGGGTACCAGCCAAGTTTTGATTAGCATCTGGAGTAAAGCATAAATTAGCCTGCAAAATGAATTCACTTTCGTGAGAAATTGTAAGTGTGCTAGTATTGTGCATTCATACACATTTTCAGCCAACAGCAACATTATATCAGAAAATCAGGTGACATATGAGCCAGTTCATATTAACTCTTTTTCGATAAAGATTTCATATTAACTCAGTGCTCTATAAAAGATAGTGAGATGAGTGATGCAAAGTGTTACCTTGCCCACACGACCTGTCTTCAGATTTCTGCAGGATTTTTCGTCTGTCAGATGCCCCTTTAGGTGAAGAGGGAGATAATTGGTGAACTCTTCTAGCAACTCTGGACAGTTACTCGTGCATTCCTTCACCTGCAAGCAGACATAATTGTGAATCAGCTGCCCTGGTCTTCACAATCTTTTGTTGGGAAATTAGTGAAGGATCACAAACTATACAATCACTAAAGAATTGGTAAGTACAATATGGAAAACTTCTCCAGCGGCCATGGTCCCCCTTTTCTTGGAAAAATCTATCAGGGTTTGCAAAATAGCGGCATAATCATGCTCACTGATGCCAGGGCTAGCCTGCAGTAATAAAGCAATTGAAGGTCAAATTAATATCTACCCAACAAACGAAAGCACCCACAAAAGGAACAGCCATGAGAATCTCTTCAGCACCTTGGCTCTCCAAAGAAAATCTAGTGGATTCTGCAAAAGGGCGTTGACATCAACATCGCCAAAGACACTGTCATCACCATCCAAGGGGCTACGGCCCTGGGTGAAGTTGAGGAAGCCCTGTTTGACCGGAGCCCAGCCCTGTAATAGCTCCAGCGCCTTCTCGATGCAGGTTTCAACACAGATGCTCCTCACTTCACCATCAGGATCGGCACTGCATTTTGGGAATCGTAAGAATGTGATAGACGACCATATTTGCATTTGATACAAACAATTTTTCAGATACACATACCATTGTTTCCAAATCTCGGTCATGGTCTTGACAAACTCGTTGTACACATCGCGAGGGAGGTTGTCCCTAGCAAACAACAAGCACTGCTTGGTCTCTAGCATGTACACCTTTTTCCGCTTTTTGCATCGAACTTTGTCATCAGCAGCCTGATTGGGGGACGCCATTTTCCTTCACCCGCCAATCAGTCCAGCACACTAATATGCGAACACCTGCACGGCACACACATGCGAATGTATCAGTTGATGACATGATCTGAGACTACCAAAATATATAACACTACATTTCCATTCTTAAGGGTGTTCTGGAGACGCACGGATCTTTAGCAGTGTGTGCAGACAGTCCAGCAAAAATGAGTAAAGTAAAGTAAGGGAGTTGCTATTTCAATGTCGAGTCTGAAATTCTCTGATCTAATCAAGTTGTAAAACGCGGAGCAGCTCAATTTCGTTTTATACCAAAATGCCGAGTGTTGATGATCATGGACTAACAAATTCTCCGACCGGGTCATATAACAAGACTTGTAAAAACGTGCAACTACTCAGTCAAGATCTTCAAGTTAGGAAATGATACATAATTCGTAAAGAGACAGTCCCTAAAACATATATAGAGGTAACCCACATAAGCATCTCAGCATCTCATAAGAAATTAAAAAACATAACAAAAATTGGGCACCAAGAAATTCCAGACATAAAACAGAACCTCCATGGCAGCACAGCAAGGATTATCGCAGAATCGAGTTAGCGTGCTCACTATCGTCGGACAGGCAGGTCCCCACCTAGTACACCCGTTTCTGTCGATCTAATTCATCCGGGCATTCAGCAAATTGGTGGCTGTTGGCACCGCCGCACACCCGGCCGAGCACCCTGCGGGCGACAATATGCCGTGGGCGCGCCTGTCCGCCGCCGGAAAATCCACCGACATCCACCGCGAATATGAACCAGATCGCTCCCCTGCATAGCGCGGATTAAACCCCCTACGCTTGGACACACGCCGATTGCTTGAAACCGATCGCTCGCGCGCGAGCGCGGCGGCGGCAAGGAAATGCGCGCGTGAAAAACCTCGAGAGATCGGGACCGGGAGCGCGTACGTACCGACGGGCAGCGGTGGCGGCGGTCGGCCGGACGGCTTGGGGCGAAGTGTATGGACGGAGACCTGCGCTTCTAGAACCTTCCGTGGTGCGTCGACGCGGCCGAGGAGAAGGGGGAAAAGTGTTTAAGCGCCCAGCGGGTTTGGGATTGGGTTTGGTAGGGCTTCAAGTCATGTTGGGCTTTCTCCTTTGTAACATCTTGGTTGATGTTAATAGCTTTTTCTTTGGTGAAGAGCCCAACGATGACGCTCACTCTGTTCGGAAATAATTAATTTATTATTTTTATCTATCTCAACTTTATTAAGATCTAGACTAGATATATCCATATACTAAAACGGTTGTACATACATCTAAAATTTAATAACTTTGCGGCATCCTTTTATGGACGGAGAGTATATATCAACGAAAAAAAATAGCGTGCTATTTCGGCGTTATAGCACGCTATAGCGTATTTGGAAAGTGAACGCTACGCTATGCACATTTGGCTCGCTATGGCGCTAATCACGCTATTAGCGGCGCTATTCCGCTATTTTTCGTAGCGTTATAGCAGCGGTACTTTTCGTAGCATTATAGCGACGCTATTTTTATAGTGCTGTAACAGTGCTATTTTTTACAGCGAAATCAAGCAGCCGACTAGCTATTTTGAATCTTTTGGCCCACGAGCTTCCTACATCCCCATTCTAACAGTAGTCATTCAACCAGTTGGAAACCACGGAAGCACATCGACAATTCCCACTCCTAAGAGATCATCATGTCCTCCGACGAGAAGTTGGATATATAGGTACATGTCGGCGGCGTTGACGGTGCACGGGATGGGGATGCCGCACACCTACCCTAAGAGATCCTCGACGAGCTCTCCTTCTCCATCCTCCGCGCCCGCTTCTCCTCCCGCGACACCATCATCTTCGACAAGACCGAGGGCCTCGCGCCCAACCACCTCTACAGCGCCGTGCACGCCTACCTCAAGGTAATAAAAAATAAAAAAGACGCGATGCCAAAGAATTATACAGGGTAATCTAGTGCCCGTATGAAATTTCTTCGCCCCTAATATTCTCACCATATACACTGAAAATGCCACCGCTCAGTATACCCGAACAAACTGGAGAGGTATGTGCTATGTCGTCACAAGCACTACAACTAGGATGGCCTTGGGGAAAAAAAGAAGCTCGTGAAGCCCGAAATATGAAGAAGTAACACAACTTGTCCATTCATTCTTAAACTTTTTTTTTAAAAAAGACAATAATAACCTTGAAGCAGTAGATAACCACTAGTAGAAAAGGAGCCTTTAGTCCCGGTTGTGCAACCGGAACTAAACAAGCGCGACTAAAGACCCCCCCTTTAGTTCCGGTTGCTTACGAACCGGGACTAAATGTCCATCCACGTGGGTTCTGTCCGTCGGGACGAAAAATATCCCGAGTAATTTTTTAAAATTTTATTTTTTTTTCTAATTTTTTTCACTCCACTATTTTTCTATTTTTTTAGAATTTCTATTATTTCAGTTATTTACATAGTTTAGTCTCTATCTCTAACTACATTTATATCTAGTCAAATTAGATAGTCGTGGTCAAACTTCCGCTCGGTCACCTATCCTCCCACTAATCTAGCACTAGCACGCTTAACTTTCGAGTTCAATCTCGTTCCGCATCCAAGTGCTTCGCACGCATGTATGTGATAGTAGTATCATATCAATTCTATTAACATGTTGGTCGATGTCACATTTTTTTATTATTTGAATTTCAAATAATTCTTTTAATAAACAACTGTAATGATGTAATAATAATCTTGAATAAATAAATAAATATTAACTTTTTAATTTGTATTATTTTTTTTTGCCAAACCTAAAAATTTGAAAATTTAAAAATTGGGTAAAAATGATAGTAATCTTTACGGTTTTGCTATGTCTCAGTCAACTGAAATTTTCTTAAGTCTAAGTCACTTACAAAAATTTGCCTTGAGTTGCACTTTTCTGTTAAAAAAGTGCAATTGCACTTTTCTAACAGAAATATGCAACTGGACAGAGTTACATTTTTCTTTAAACTGTAGTTGCACTTTTCTGAGGTGACTGAGACTTAAGAAAATCTCAGTCAACTAAGACGTAGGCACACCCTAATCTTTATGCTGGATGCAATTAAAAAAATTAGTTTTTTTAAAAATAAAATAAATATATAATCCGTAAGGGAAAAGTGTGAGAGTGCAGGTGCGCAGAGCGCACCCTCACACTTTTTCACTTTCTCTTTTTTATATCTCTCAAAATATTGCATATTTTGATTTGATTTTTCTGCAAGTCACTAAAAAATAACAAATGGAATGGGACAAAAATAGTTCGGAAATTTTTTGTGCAATTTCAAATTTCGAATAATTTAAAATTCAAAAAATATTCTTGAAATGTATATATACATAATAAAATAAAAAATCCAAAATATTTTTCCAACGTTCCAATTGTTATGTTTAAGTGATCTGCAATTTTTTTTATTCAAACAATGTGTGGTGTGAGAGATACAAAAATGAGAAATTGTTTGAGAGGGGAACAAAAAGAATTTGCACGAATCTTGATGCAGTATACACGGTATGGATACGGATGCTCACCAAGCACCTGCTCCAAAAGTCCACTCCCAATCCGTAATTTATAGTAAAAACTAAAATCTTCCTGCTTTCGTATTTTCATTTGGATTTTTGAGAATCTAAAATTTGGCTAACCGGGTAAACCCCGGTGAATTCGGCCAAGACAGGAACCTTTAGTCCGGGTTGATCATATATAAGTATAATAATACGCTTTAATAATTACTAGCAATAATTGGCACGACGGCACGCCGCGCCAGTATGATGGCTCACTGATGGAAAATAGATGAAATAACATGAATACACTATTTACATTGTAATATGTATAATAAAGTGGATCAATTAAAATGCCTAGGCTTGGATATCTAGTGGAAGTTTAGTAGTGATAAATAAGGGATTCTTTTGCCACCATGTCTAGATACGGTAGTAACTGTTTTGGCCCATGCAAGGTTGTGTTTCTATAAGACAACTAAATACAAAAAATAAATATATCATTTAGCTTAGCTTTATTTCCTTGCATGCAATTTTTTAGCGATTCATACCCGAGATGCACCGGAAAGATGTGAGCTCAACATACATGAACTGTAAATCACACTATGGGGACCATAAAAGGTAAGGAGAGGATGGAGTGCATTAGGGAGCCAGAGAGGTATGTATCTTTTTTTTCTTAGGGAAAAAGAGGTATGTATTTGATCTAATGCTTTACGTTACTGTTTTAATCACCGGACAAAGGGATAATAATATATGTTTCTTTCAGTGTGGTCGTGCAGCGCGATTTGGTTTCTTGGTGGAGGAGCTTGATGCTCCATCAACAGAAATGCCGATGAGTTATGGTCCGACGGACCAATTAGTTGTTGATTTATGTGATATATATTCTTTGCCTTCCCCGCCGCTCGTCAGTGTGTATTTTTCTAGAACAGGTTCTGCATTCTCTTGTCTTCTTCACTGTAGAATATGCCATCGTTGGGCACATATATGGCTCCTCCACATTGGAATCCACTTGATGTTCATCCCTTGGGTCAGAGAAAAAGCATGGTTTTCGTTGAAATGTTGTCTGTGTGCGCACATGTTTGCCTTATCACGGTGCCTGATCGTCTAGTATAGCCCGGCAGACATCTTTCACAATGCATCACAATTATAACTTCATTAACGAAGCAATGGCAAGACACTGAGTAGAGCACAGGCAAGACACTGAGTAGAGCACACTCACTCCACACTTTGCCTATGTAACTTCAACATTTTCAATTCCATGGAACGATACAGTACAACCTCTTACAATGTCACCTGAGTGCCAGAAGTTGCCATTAGTTTAAAAGAAAAAAACAACTCCTTGGATAACTTGATACTACCATATATGGTCGGCTCCAGACTGAACTCCATGTAAGAGAAAACATAGGAAAGATGGCAGACAACTGCAACAGTAAGATAGTGGCCTTTGGTGACATATTCTTCTGTACTGCAAGGTAAGACATCTTTTTTACTAACCTCTTCGGTCACTCCTTGCCTTCTTAATTATATTAGGTTTAGCTTATCCTGAGATTTTGGCATATTAGCTTTCTTTGATCCCTCAAACCACGATACATGATACATATATAAATCAAAACAACTGTCATTAATAACCCCTGAAGGACCAATATTCCCACATACTACTCGAATTTTAGGTGCTTTCAGGCACTAAGGAGTTGCACTGCATTAAAAAAACGTGAGATCTGTATAATTCAGTACTTGTATTGGACATGGTACATACCTGAAATAATTATGGAAATTGGCTAACTAAATACATGTTCACAAGTAAAGCATATGTTAGAAACATGCAAAATTCATACGTCTTCACATATTCTACAAAGTTATATGTCAATCGCATGAATGTCACATACATTGATGTGAACTGTAAAAACTGAAGCGTATGGGTGACTGAAGTTTTTATATTAGCCAGCATAATTTATGAACACAAAATGTAAATCACAGATACAGTGGTATGCCATGTATATCCTATTTTTTTAAGATGCAACTCTTGAGTTTTTTTTCTGTATGCTAGTATGTTCAGAATAAGACTGTGGATGAACAAATTCTATGAACCAAGGAGGAAACCTATATCAAGAGATGAATTAGCCCCAATCTTTTGGAAGGCAAATACAACTTGCTGGAGTTTGGAGAGCATAGTGTGCTCCCATGATTCAAATATAGAAAAAATTTAAGTGTGTAAAGGCACAATGGACAGATATGAGATATCCAACAGAGGACCCTTGATAATTTATTTTGCTAAGTAGTACAAACACCATACCAGCATGGCAGAGTCGTAGGGTGCCATATGAGAGTAAACAGCACTGAATTTGTAAATTTTACTTTTTTTGAAGTTGTAAATTTTACTTGCATCATGCTATAAGAAAAGCTCGTCGTCGTTGCTTGATATTGAATTTGCACAAGTTAGCAAGCTTTCCAACTTAAAAGCAGACCTAGTATTTCGAATGACGATTAAAGCACATAAAACTACTTATTTAGTTTAGGCTGACCGTGAGACCATGCAAAACTGTTGTAGATGCACCAAAGAAGATACTCTCTCGAAACACATCCCACTATCACATTCTTGAAACGCCATCAATGTCATAGTGGTAGTGATATTACACACACCCTCATAAAATATTCCTTAAAAGGTTTGATAACACAAAGTTACAGCAGAACTAAATAATTGTCACAATCCTGAAACCCCATCTAGTCGTACCGGCAGAGATATTATAAACTGATGAAAGAAAAGCTATCTATTATGAACACACCGCAATGGACTTATCCCGAGCCATTATTCGATCAAACTGTACAATGATGTGAGACTTCTTAAACTATCTATCACTAATGGTTGGAGATCAATTGGAAAATGGGAGCATAACTAAGCAATTGATAAAAAAAGAACATGATCCTTCAATGAAACAATATTATACATGTCTTTATTTCTCCAAGCTGGTAAAAATGTGAGATAAAGAAGTAGTGATGAGTCACACAAACTTGGAATAGCCATCAGCATATTAGCATAAGCCGCAACATCCAAGCGTACAAACCCTGCACTATCCATGCATTACAACAAAAGTAATTTAGCTGCTACTTTCACCTAATTATTCTTACCTCTAATATTTATATTATTTGCATCAATAAGAGCATCTGAATATATTTGGAGAAAAAGCATATCCTAACTCTACACCACTTGAAACTTGTTAATCTTAAAAGGGACACTGATTATACTGAAACCTTCACCCAGGAGAGTGTGACGAATGGCCAGAATCGACGGTGTTGCAAATTAGTCCAACAGTTGGCACATGACGCTAAGTTTTATGTGAGCTGGTAACATTTAATGAAAGGAGATATCTTACTGATATTTGTGCCATTTTAGTTCAGTATAGGGCAACATTTATCTAGTTCAATCATGAATGTAAGATAGACACCATGATACAAACAGTGATGTGTGTGATCGAACTTCATGGTATTTGAAGACTGGCTTCTAATATAAATGATAGCACCTTCAGAATGACAGATAGACACCATGATGTAATTATCAGAATGTAGCTCAGCTCACAGGCTATAGTTTGTGTTCAAGATAAGAATACAACTCTAGGAAGATAAGAAAAGAAAGAATAGCCAGATCGAAGAATCGTAGATAAGAGCACATGCTATATCATGTTATTCGTAGCCAATTTTGTCAGATGAACTAATTCATGTTATTCATAGCCAACTCTTTCTCTGCCCAAGTTTCTAAGAATCAACTCATCAGACACCCAACATGCAAAAACCATCAGAAATGCATGTACCTTAGTGCATAAAAGGACAAAGATGGGTGTGCCTCATGTGAATTCCTGTATGGAAAAACAAAGATAGATTTATCCGAATTACTGTATGAAAATAACTGAACCAAAGAAGTTTTGTGTACGGCCATACATGAATGAGCTAGCATTCAAGACGATATTTCTAACGGTTGCACACATATGGATGCAGTATTGTGAGAAATTGATACGCAAGATGACATACACAACAATAGTTGGTGTAAGATTAGTTCCAACTTTGAGAGTCTAGAGTTGAACGCATGAGCCATGGCCTTTCCATGACATTTTTAAAAGTGATGTAAAATAGTTTTTTAATATATATGAGCAGTAGGAGTCTCTCCTGCTGTAATTCCTTAAAAAGAATTGCGTGACATAAAAGAAAGCATAGTTGTGTGAGCCCATATATGTTGTGTTCTCTAGAAATACGATGAAATATTCAAATTTATAAATAAATAAATTTCCAAGTGCCTCAACGGAGCCTCGAAGAGAGCCTATGATAAGCATTGCCTCCACGGGAACAACCATCGGAAAACATGGATGTGCCATCCCTTTCTAGTAGGTTATAATTTTCAAAGATTTTTTTCCATCATATCAGAAAATGCTATTAGCTATAATCGTTCCATATTAAGTAACTTTCTCAAAACAGGTGGAGACGTTCATTACAAATGTTTTATGTTCCAGATAAATGGATGCATTACCAAGACACCGAACACAAACTACAAGTATTTGTAGTTGAGCAGTATTATTACCTTCAAGCCATGCCAATTTTGAGCATTTCTGTAGATAGGTGATGCGGTTTGCCTTGGGCTGAACAAACTGAAGTCCCTAGAAAATATCATATACTGTAATATAGCTCAAATGGGCACAAACAGTGTTCTTGATTTAGCAAAATAGTGTTGTTAACATCACTTAAGAGCAATTATGTAGCAAGAAAAACCTTGCACCGTTAATTAGGAACTAAACAATAGCATAGTCCAAGGTGGATGCAATAAATAAATGCCTAATTAGCATGTGAATAAATTCTTAGCAAAACCCCATACTATGGTGGCCAGATAAAAAACAACTATAGTGTGGAACATGAATGTACAACATGCAGGGACAAATCAGAACTGGACTGAAGTTACTAAATAGTCTGGTTGATAAAAAAAACTCAACTGCAGGAAATAGTCAATATATTTCTCAGTTCATATATAGTTTAGCTGCAATAGAGAGAAGTTTCACAAATGAAATTTTCACAATGACAGCTCACCAAAATTATGCCTAAGTGTAAATAAAATCACTTTTCAGTTGGTGATCTATCTGTAGTGGCATATGTGATATCTACTATTTTGATTGATCCACTCTTGTGGCACTAAAAAAGGGAAATGCATTGTTGGAAAACATAGGAAAGCCTTGTAGCCGGGGTACAACCTTTTTAAGAATTATTTTCTGTGTGAAGCAAATTCTCAGTGGGTGGTCGGTTGACATGTACATCTTTCTGCATCATAGAGGTTCATTGTATACACAGATCCCTTACTTTGCCGATTATTTTAACGTGTTCACTCGATTTCCTGGTAGTAGACTCTCCATTGTGCCATCGCGCATTCAGAAGAAAGTTTTGAGGTGTGTCAAACGATATTTTTAACTGAAAACATAGGAGGAACAATAATCTATAATTAAGTCAGTCGTGTATTGGGATATTGGGGCAAGACATGTTGGTCATGAAGAATATTAAGTGGACGTTGATGGTCGGAGCACTGAAATAAACATACTGGGAAAATAAGCTAGTCACTTACATGACTCCTTTTTAATACCTCATATATCTCATAGTGTTAAGTACAATGGGAGGAACTCGGCCTAATTCTTTGGCTGTGTAGTGTTTACCTGACACTGACAGTCCACCACAACAAAATCAAGCTTTTTTCTCCTGTTTCCCGCTTCTGAATTCCCGGGTCATGATACACTGCACAAGTAATTTCCTTTTTTTTGCGAAGTACACTGCACAAGTAATTTCCTTTTTTTTTTTGCGAAGGGACAAGTAATTTCCAGCAGTTCAACCGACAGGATACATCTTTCGGAAGGGTTTCTTCTCCTGCACATGCAAATAAATGAATGTTAGACATTAGCCAATATAGTTCTCAGTCAAACTTGTTGCATGGGAAGACAAAAAAAGTGCAAGAACACATAAGACGACCACAACTGCATAGCAAGAACACGGCTACCTCCGCGCAGAGTTTGCCCGCCTTCATGAACAAAGCGGTCTGAAGAAACACTGCACAATTTCGGGCCAATTGCACATGTACCAGAGGTCCAAAATGGACAGCATCAAATAAACCAACACTGATCCCTCCGTAGACCACCACAGCAGTGCCAGCCCACCATAATCTGAAGAAATCACGGCTGACACCTAACAGCGCCATGAACCAAGGGGCAACATCGACAACCAAGCTTCTTTTTCTAACGATTGCAAAAATTGGTTGCTCCAGTACACACGCACGCACGTTTTTCGTTTCTTGCCTGTAGGTCACACATGCACACCACACCGCTGCTCCGACGCATAAGGCCGCGCCGCCATTTTCTTGGTCGCCAGAGACCTCCGCCACTGCTGCGCACGCTCCAAGTTGAAACCACCAGAGCAGCTTTAAAAGGGCCGCGCACCGCAACTTTTTTTCGATCTGTAACGATCCGGCTCAGCTAGTTAGCTCCGCATTGTCAAGAACAAAAGGAGCATCAGGCGAGGTTTGGAGTACCCAACTTAGAACTTACCTGTAGTCCACCGCTTGGATTACCTGAGATGCCACCTGCCGCACAGGTACCAGTTCGATCCGGTCATCACTGCTCGCACACTCTGGAGCAACGCCGCCTAGGGTTTCGCCGCCGCCACAGGTTCCTGGCCCTCTCTCCCCTACCTCCACGGGTCTCCGCTAGCCGCCCATGGACCGATCCGCCGTCGCCAGACGCTTGCCCGCCAGCCCCAACGACCCTGAGATTCGCCGCCTACCTGGGCCTCAAATCCGGTCGGGTGATGAATTGAAGCTTCTCGTCAGGGGAGGGTTGAGCGCGCTCGGGTAAGGTGGAGAGCTCAGGGGAGGCCGCGGAGAAGACAAGGGGAGAAGATTCGTGAGAAAAGGTGCTACGTGGAGATGCCGACACGTGTCTACAGGACAACCAGTTCGTGGGGCATGACCTAGCGCCGCTTTGACCAAGTGCAGAATACTCAAACAGCTACATCCACCCAGATCATAAAGAAACATTTCACTTAACAGAGGGAAGGAACCCTTAAAATTCTAAACCGGCACCCAAACTACACATGAAAGAAACAAAGCGGGAATCAAACCACCAAGTATCACACGTGTCACCAGGATGTGAATTCATAAATAGGCCTCAAAATTATGACAAAATAGATGTTGGTTCCCGGTTAATATAGTACTTATTCCTCTATGTTTCAGTTACCACCTTTATCCACCTTGCCACTTCCTTCCTGGTCCGCAGCCGTGCCCTCACAACTAGGGCATTACCTCCTCTTTGCTTTGATGAACTCAACAAGATCCTGAAGCGCGGCGTCGGCGCTGTCGTTCCTCATGAGAACCTCGGCGACCTCAGCGGGCGTGATGGGCACCTCTTCCATCAGCTGTTGGATCTCCGGAAACATCGCGTGGCCCTCCTCGACGGAGTGGTAGTTGCAGGCGAGGATCCTGAACGACTCCGGGGTGCAGTAGCCCATGTGGATGTGCATGTCCATCCTGCCAGGCCGCAGCAGCGCCGGCTCCAGCCGCTCCTTGTAGTTGGTGGTGAAGACGATGATCCTCTCCTGCCCGCTCGTCGACCACAGCCCGTCCACGAAGTTGAGCAGCCCGGACAGCGTCACCTGTTTGTTTGTTCCACCAAAACACCACACCGGACAGAGGAAAAACTAGTACGTTAGCTGAATGTATAGCTGATTCATACGTTTCGGCGCGCGATTTGGTAAGGACGAAACTGACCTTGTCTTCGTTGTCGTCTCCGGTGAAGCCGGGCCTGGGGGCGCGCCTATCGGGGCCTTGGTCGCCGGGGCGCTGGTGCAGGTCGAGGCTGCAGTCGATGTCCTCCACGACGAGGATGGAGCGGTTGCCCATGCCGACCAGCAGCCTGCGGAGGTCCGAGTTGGACTTGACCTCGGTGAGCTCCAAATCGTAGATGTCGAACTTGAGGTAGTTGGCCATTGCGGCGACGAGGCTGGACTTGCCGGTGCCCGGCGGGCCGTAGAGCAGGTACCCGCGCTTCCACGCCCTGCCGGTCCTCCTGTAGTAGTCCTTCCTCTTGACGAACCGCTCCAGGTCGTCCACGACGGACTTCTTGAGGGTGCCGTCCATGGCGAGCGTGTCGAAGGTGGACGGGTGGCGGAAGTCGACGGCGGTCCAGGCGTCGTACTCGATCATGTGCATCTTGAGGTTTCGCTGCTGGTCTTTGATGGCCTTAGCCGTGTCGAGGACGAAGGGTATGTAGGAGGCGAGCGCCTTCTCCTTGTGCTTCTTGTGGAAGCTGAGCTCGAAGGACCTGCTGAGGCAGACGTGTTGGCGGCCACCGTGGGCGGCGGCGGCGGCGCGGGCGTTGCCGGGGTTGTTACCGAAGGCGGCCGACGCGGGGTCGTGGGAGACGAAGCGCCAGGTGTACTTGACCCCGTCGTGGGCGTCGACGGTCTCCTGGCCGTGGTCCATGGTGAGCGTGACGTCCGAGGAGGACTCGTCGACGCGGCAGGCGCGGTGGCGGCGCACGCCGGTGGCGGAGGCCGCGCGGGCGGCGAGGTAGGCGCGGACGGCGCTGTAGAGGTGGTTAGGCGCGAGGCCCTCGGTCTCATCGAAGACGACGGTGTCGCGGGAGGAGAAGCGGGCGCGGAGGGCGGCGAAGGAGAGCTCGTCGAGGATCTCGTAGGGTAGGACGTCGCCCAGCAGGCCGCGCAGCGCCATCCCCGTCCCGAACACCGTCAACGCCGTCGACACGTACCTCTCCAACTTCCCGTCGGACGACATGGCCGGCTAGCTAATCTTCTTCTCGATCAATCGATAGTGGCGCCGTACGTGCGTGCTTATATACAACTTCTACTTGTACTTGGACTTGGGGTGCAAGAAATTAAGGGTCGGACGAGCGAGCGGCCAGCTGCAGCAATCGCCTAGTTAAGGAAAGTTTCAGCCCCACCCCATGGAAAACCAAATCTGATCAAAGGACGCGTCTAACGGGCACCCGAGCGCCCGTTGGTAGTCCCTGGCACACATGCCAATTTAGGGAAGTTCCTGTCCAACCTTCTAAGAGGCCTCAAATAGGCGCCGGCAAGGGCGCCGGCACCTCCGTTTGGGAAATGCCGGCACATCATCCTCTATTTGGGGACGCTGCTCCCACACCGGCGCCTCCAAACAGGCGGCCATATTTTAAAATTTAAATTCAAATTTGCAACACGATATTCGTACGAAGTTTGAATGAAATTTGTACAAATTTAACGCAATTTGAAGCTAAAACGCTAAAAAATACTACTAGCGGCGCTGGGAGTCGACCGCGCTGAAGTCGAGCTCGTCGCCGATGGATGACCCGAAGGACCAGCTGTCGACGTCGTCGGCCTCTTCCTCGTCGGCCTTCTCCTACTTTGGCGCTGGCAGCTCGGATGGTCCGGCGAGGTCGACGTAGTTGACGCCATGGTCCCTGGTGGACCACACCGCCGCCTGCCGCGGGTCGATAGCGATGTGACGGTAGTCCTCGTCGACAGAGCGGCCGATGATGAATTTGTTGGAGATATGCCCAAGAGGCAATAATAAAATGGTTATTATAATATATCTTTGTGTTTATGATAATGTTTACATACCATGCTATAATTGTATTAACCGAAACATTGATACATGTGTGTTATGTGAACAACAAGGAGTCCCTAGTAAGCCTCTTGTATAAATAGCTTGTTGATTAATAGATGATCATAGTTTCATGATCATGAACATTGGATGTTATTAATAATAAGGTTATGTCATTATGTGAATGATGTAATGGACACACCGAATTAAGCGTAGCATAAGATCACTCATTAATTTCATTTGCTATAAGCTTTCGATACATAGTTACCTAGTCCTTTCGACCATGAGATCATGTAAATCACTTATGCCGGAAGGGTACTTTGATTACATCAAACGCCACTGCGTAAATGGGTGGTTATAAAGGTGGGATTAGGTATTCGGAAAGTATGAGTTGAGGCATATGGATCAACAGTGAGATTTGTCCATCCCGATGACGGATAGATATACTCTAGGCCCTCTCGGTGGAATGTCGTCTAATTAGCTTGCAAGCATATGAATGGTTCATAAGAGACCACATACCACGGTACGAGTAAAGAGTACTTGTCAGGAGACGAGGTTGAACAAGGTATAGAGATACCGATGATCAAACCTCGGAGAAGTAAAATATCGCGTGACAAAGGGAATCGGTATCGTATGTAAATGGTTCATTCGATCACTAAGTCATCGTTGAATATGTGGGAGCCATTATGGATCTCCAGATCCCGCTATTGGTTATTGGCCGGAGAGAAGTTTCAACCATGTCTACATAGTTCGCAAACCGTATGGTGACACACTTAATGTTTGATGTCATTTAAGTAGATATGGAATATGGAATGGAGTTCTAAGTTTTGTTCGGAGTCTCGGATGGGATCCAGGACATCACGAGAAGTTCCAGAATGGTCCGGAGAATAAGATTCATATATAGGAAGTCATTTTACAAGTTTGAAAATGATCCGGTGCATTTATGAAAGGTTCTAGAAGGTTCTAGAAAAGTCCGGAAGGAATCACCATGGAAGGTGGAGTCCCTCCGGGAAAGGGAGAGTCCCACCCCAAGTAGGTTTCATCTATTTGGCAGTTTTTGAATTGGGGTCTTATTCGAAGACTTGGGCAAACCTAGATGTGTTCCACCTATATATACATGAGGAGAGGGAGGGGGCCGGCCACTCCAAGCCATGAGTTGGCCGCACCACCCTTGCCCCCTTGAGGCCGGCGCCCATAGCCCCCTCTCCCCAAACGTACCCTAGCCTCCCCTCCTCCACATACAACTCCCGCAGCGCATATGCGAAGCCCTGCCGGAGTTCTCCACCACCACCGCCACCACGCCGTCGTCCTACCGGGATTCCGAGGAGGATCTACTACTTCCGCTGCCCGCTGGAACGGGGAGGAGGACGTCATCTTCATCAACACCATACGTGTGACCGAGTACGGAGGTGCTACCCGATTGTGGCACCGTCAAGATCTTCTACGCGCTTTTGAAAGCGGCAAGTGATCATCTTCTGCAACAACGAGATCTAATCTCGTAGGATTTGGAAACCTTCAAGGGTTAGTCTCGTGATCCCCTCATTGCTACCGTCTTCTAGATTAGATCTTGGCTTGTGTTTCGTTCTTGCGGTAGGAATTTTTTTGTTTTCTATGCTTCAAATCGCTTCAGTGGTATCAGAGCCGTGTCTATGCATAGATTGGTTGCACGAGTAGAACACAATAGTTTTGTGGGCGTTGATGCTTTGTTGTCTTTAGTTCGTGTACTTTGCATCTTTGTGGCATAGTGGGATGAAGCGGCTCGGGCTAACTTTACATGACAGCGTTCATGAGATTTGCTCCACGCTCGACATGCGACTTGTATTGCATAAGTGGCTTTGCGGGTGTCTGTCGCTCCCACTATAGTGAAGATCCAATTTACTCTTTCTATTGACAACACTAGTATCACCGTTGTGGTTCATGTTCGTAGGTAGATTGGATCTTAATCGAAAACCCTAAACCACGTAAAAAATGTAAACCAAATTAGAGACGTCTAACTTGTTTTTGGAGGGTTTGGTGATGTGATATGGGCATGATGTGATGATGAATATGTATGAGATGATCATTATTGTATTGTGGCAACCGACAGGAGCCTAATGGTTGGCTTTAAATTTCATGTTGAGTAGTATTTCAAAGTAGTTGTAATAGTTGCTACATGAGGTGAACAACCATGAAGACGGCGCCATGGACCTTGACGCTACACCGACGATGATGAAGATCATGCCCGTTGATGATGGAGATCATGTCCGTGCTTTGAAGATGAAGATCGAAGGCGCAAAGACTAAAGGGCCATATCATATCACATATGAATTGCATGTGATGTTAATCCTTTATGCATCTTATCTTGCTTAGATCGCGAAGGTAGCATTATAAGATGATCCCTCATATTAATATCAAGATAATAAAGTTTTCTCCCCTCGTATGCACCGTTGCTACAGTTCGTCGTTTTGAAGCATCCCGTGATGATCGGATGTGATAGATTCAACGTTCACATACAACGGGTGTAAGTCATGTTTGCACACGCGGAATACTTGGGTTTGCTTGACGAGCCTAGCATGTAAAGACATGGTCTCGGAACACAGGAAACCGAAAGATTGAACACGAGTCATATGGATGATATGATCAACATGTTAATGTTCACCGTTGAAGCTACATCATCTCGCGTGATGATCGGTTTTGGTGTAGTGGATATGGATCGTGTACCACTTAACAACTATGAGGGATGTTGTATTAATTGTGAGTTCATTAGTAATTATGTTAAAACATGAACTAATTATCATGAACATAGTCTGAATAGTATTTTGAATTAATTTGTAGAATTGGCATCCGTCATCTACCAAGCGCTAGTCTTGTAATTGAGATAGAAATACTGTTAAATCTGACAAGTAACTTTACGGACTGGTACCGTATTATTAAAGAATCAATAAATGATTAAGTCCTATTGCAAACTTTTAGTAAACCTTACATTGTTGATTCAAAGAACTATGGTTTCAATTAGTACCTAAAGTTATCTTGTCTCCGTGAAACTTGAAGTTCAAATCTGTTTGAAAAGTAAGGAGCTGAAAATTTGGTTTTCAGAAATAATCAAGGTATGAGATATATGTGATATCTAAGACCTTATTGCAAGATGATAGAATATAATTTGGTGAGACTACATAAACTCATAAGTTTTATGGGAATGTACGAAGGTTGAAGACGCAAGGCGTCCCAATCCTCCAACTATTGGGGCACTAACAGTATTCGCATATCCATGAAGTGATCGTCCTTCGTATGCACCGTTGCTAAGACTCGTCGTTTCGAAGCATCATGTGATGATCGGGTGTTATAGATTCTACGTGTGCATACAACGGGTGACGAAGGGTTATGCCCATGTCAACGGGTGCAAGCCAGATTTGCACATGCGAATACTGAGATTAAACTTTACGAGCCTAGCATGTACATACATGATCTCGGAAAGTCGTCATGATATGATGGATAAAATTATGAGTGAAATTGTTCATCATATTACATAGTTACTAATACGTGAAATCTGGAACACTTGTCATATGATGATCAACTTCAAAGTAAGAACCTCAAGGTTATTGGTATTTGACCAACAAACCTAGAAGTTATTGATGTTGAAGTGTTTTTCTGAATAATGAGGAAATCTAAAAGAGAAACTACAAAAGATTATTGGCAGAAAGAAAAAAAAGACTAGAAAGTCTAGCTCAGGTGTATATAAATGATATACATGTTATGGATGTATTCCTTGTTTGGTCACATATTAAAATTCTTGGGTATTTGTACCAGATTGGTTGGTATGAGATGTCATACAATACAAATGCAATACAAGAATACGATGGTGATGACCCACAAGTATAGGGGGTGTATCGTAGTATCTTCGATAAGTAAGAATGTCGATCCCAACGAGGAGCAGAAGGTGTTGACAAGCAGTTTCGATGAAGGATTCACTGTAAATGCTCACAGACAAGTATTCAGGGGGTTTTGATGTAACAGTTGAATAAAGTACGAGTATGTAAAGTGCGAGAGTAACAATTGCAGCGAGTGGCCCAATCCTTTTTAGCACAAAGGACAAGCCGGTTTGTTTACTTATATTGACCAAACGTTCTCGAGGACACACGGGATTTTAGTCTAGTGCTTTCGCTACATGCGGCTAAATAATCTTCATTGTTGTGATAAGTGTTGTGTGGGTGAACCTATGCTAATGTACCGCTCTTCCTAGGACTAATACATACTTGTGATTATACCCCTTGCAAGCATCCGCAACTACAAGAAAGTAATTAAGAATAAATCTAACCACAGCCTTAAACTCTGAGATCCTGCGATCCCTCCTGCATCGATATACCAGCGGGGGTTTAGGTTTCTGTCACTCCGGCAACCCCGCAATTGGCAAACGAGTACAAGATGCATTCCCCTAGGCCCATAAATGGTGAAGTGTCATGTAGTCGACGTTCACATGACACCACTAGAAGAATAACACCACAACTTAAATATCACACCATTGAATATTACTCAACCATAGTTCACTACTAACATTTAGACTTCACCCATGTCCTCAAGAACTAAACGAACTACTCACAAGACATCATACGGAACATGATCAGAGGTGATATGATGATGAATAACAATCTGAACATAAACTTGGTTCAATGGTTTCACTCAATAGCATCAACAACAAGTAGAAATCGATACCGGGAGAGTTTCCCCTATCAAACAATCAAGATCAAACCCAAATTGCTACGGCGGTAACGGTGTCCAGCGGTGATGACGGCGGTGATGATGGTGGAGATGATGATGATGGTGATGGCGATGATGTCCAGCTCGATGACGGTGACGATGGCGTCGATTTCCCCCTCCCGGAGGGAATTTCCCCCAGGATTCCTCCCCGCCGGAGAGCTCTTTTCTCTCTGGTGTTCTCCGCCCCGCGAGGCGCGGCTGTAACTCTTCGCGAGGTACCCTCTGTGGCTTAGGTCTTCGGGACAAAGGGTTTGGCGAAGAAAAGGAGGCGAAAGGGGTCGTGGGCCCTCCACACCACAGGCCGGCGCGGCCAGGGCCTGGGCCGCGCCGCCCTAGGGTGTGGGCCCACCCTGGCTGCTCCTGGCTCCTCCTTCTGGCTTCCTTCGTCATCTTGAAAAATAGGATTTTTGGTATAATTTCCTTCCAGAGTTGATCTTCCGAAATATTGCGTTCTGACGGTGCTTTTTCCAGCAGAATCCTGGCTCCGGTGTTCGATCCTCCAATAACGATGAAACATGCAAAATAGATGAAATAACATAAGTAATGTGTCCCAATATGAAATATATCAATGAATAACAGCAAATTATGATATAAAATAGTGATGCAAATTGGACGTATCAACTCCCCCCAAGCTTAGACTTCGCTTGTCCCCAAGCGAAACTGAGCTCGATAGACATGACCACATGTTTATGGAGTGAAGAGTCGATAAATAAAATACGGACAAGAAGCATCATATTCATTCACACAGGACATTATAGTAAACAACCTCTTATAACTCATATTGAAACAAGTATAAGGTAATCACAAGTAAAGGTGCATGAGAAATCATGATTGGTGATGGCAAACTTCGTTCTTGGTCAGAGAACAATTAACAGATTATATTTATCTCATTGAGCAGCGCTCTCATGTTAAAGTTTATAAGGCACAACTTGCATACTCAATCGTAATGGTCTTCTCATAATCATTGATAACTTGCAAAGCTATATTCATTCAGATAAAACTTGTACTAAACAAAGAAGAATAAAAGACATGATGTAGCAAATCACAATATAATGGTTTGATCACAACTACTCAAATGCTTGCTTGAGATGGAGGGAAATAGGTTTACTGACTCAACATAAAGTAAAAGACAGGCCCTTCGCAGAGGGAAACAGGGATTAAATCATGTGCTAGAGCTTTTTCAGTTTTGCAATCATATAAAGAGAATAAAAGTAACATTTTGAGAAGTGTTTGTTGTTGTCAACGACTGGTAGCGGGTACTCTAACCCCCTTGCCAGACAACCTCCTAAGAGCGGCTCCCATATTATTTTCATTTTGTGTGGCACTCCTTCCAACCTTTCTTTCACAAACCATGGCTAACCGAATCCTCGGGTGCCTGCCAACAATCTCATACCATGAAGGAGTGCCTTTTTATTTTAGTTTTATTATGATGATGACACTCCCCCCAACCTTTGCTTACACAAGCCATGGCTAACCGAATCCTTCGGGTGCCGTCCATCAATCACATACCATGGAGGAGTGTCTATTTGGTTTAATTATTTTGGGACTGGGAATCCCATTGCCAGCTCTTTTTGCAGAATTATTGGATAAGCGGATGTAGCCACTAGTCCATTGGTGAAAGTTGCCCAACAAGATTGAAAGATAAAACACCACATACTTCCTCATGAGCTATGAAACATTAACACAAATAAGAGATACTAAGTTTTGAATTGTTTAAAGGTAGCACATGAAGTATTTACTTGGAATGGCAGAAAATACCATGTAGTAGGTAGGTATGGTGGACACAAATGGCATAGGTTTGGGTTAAGGTTTGGATGCACGAGAAGTATTCCCTCTCAGTACAGGTCTTTGGCTAGCAAGGTTAATTAGCAAGCATAAGAGTCGAGGGAAACAAACAAATATACATGTGATAGAAACAATCATGCATCTTCCTTGTAAGTACAAACAATTTTAACTTCAGAATAATAAGCTATGAGCTAACAAGAAAGACAATGAAACATCTACATGTATTTCTCTTTTCTATTTAAACCTCAAAGTGTTGTTGCTATTGACCAATGCTAAGTTTGCCAAAACCAAATAGATTTATTCAATTCTCCCAAAGTGATACCAATACTAATAACAAGGTGAATCATATAGTACAGATTGCAAACTAGAATAGGATGTGCAATATGTAAATGATAAGACTTCTCATTAATATTCCATAACGATAACTCACACCAAGGGATACATAGATAACCAACTAAAGGAGAGATACTTCCAAACGCAACCCATCTTATATGATAACTTCCCTACTCATGATATGATACTACTTGACAATAAAAGTAAAAGGTAGTGATAATGTGATACCGCGGCACTCCCCCAAGCTTGGAACAAACCAAGGGGATGCCAATACCGATGATGAATTACTCCTTCGGCGATGGTGGTGATGAATTCCTGACAAGCTTCTCAATAAGCTCCTGAAGCTCGTCAATCCTGTATATGAGATTGCGAATCATCTCTGAGTTGTGCTCGACGCGGTTAAAGAGTCTGTCTGATGGCGAGTCCCAGCTCTTGGAGTTATTTCCCCATTCTTCAGCCTCAGGCTCCTTCTCTCCTGCAGTGTTAGAGCGATCTATATCCCATTGGCTAGGCAATGCTGCCTTGGGAGTCCCTTCAATTTGATTACTGAAAATTAGATTGTGGAAGGGGTGATGAGTGCCTGATGGAGATGTTCTCGGAGCTAGGTGATGACGTGGAACCGCTCCTCCCGTGCGAATTCTTGCGCTCTTGTTTGCACTAAAAGGGTTGTCCACCACCTTGATGCTTGCGATGGTAGCACGCGGATGTGCGCGTGAATCTTCCTCCACCTCTTCTTCATCTTCTTTCTTGACATCCTTGTCTTCCTCTTTCCACCCAAGATCTCGATCATCTTCATCCGGAAACTCCTTGCCCTTGTTTTTGGAGACCATGGTGCTTCTAGACCGAAAACAGATCCTGGCAGAAACAGCTCGAAACAAAACACGTCGAAAACACGATATACGGACCTCCAGGGGTCCGGGGGATTATATAGCAAAATTTTTCACGTCAAACGGAAAATACCAGATCGAACCAGAGTCGGAAAGGGGCGACGGGGCGGCCAAACCATAGGCCGACGCGGGCCCAGGTCAGGCCGCGCCGCCCTATGGTGGCACCCCCTCGTGCGTCCTTTCCACTCCGTTTCGAACTCGTAATTTCTCATATTTTCCAAAAACAGCAAAAATATAGTTCGGAAAGTAAATTGCGTACTTTTCATTACCGATCGTTACCTATTCGAAGTCGAGTTCTGGCGGACTGTCAATTTGCCCTTTGATGTAGGCCTCCGGTGTTTCCACTTGAATAATATCAACATCAACATTATAAGAATCACCCGAGATATAATGCTTGAGTCTTTGTCCATTCACCACTTGCGTAGCATTGCCTTGGAGAGAGCTAATTTTGATTGCTCCTGAACGATACACCTCCTCGACAACATATGGTCCTTCCCATTTCGAGAGTAATTTCCCTGCAAAGAATCTGAGACGAGACCGATACAATAGGACTTTATCCCCAATATTAAATTCTCTTTTGATGATCCTCCTATCATGCCATTTTTTAACTTTCTCTTTAAAGAGTTTAGCATTTTCATAAGCTTCACTTCTCCATTCATCTAGAGAACTCAATTGCAACAACCTCTTATCACCGGCAAGTTTCGGATCTTTATTTAATTCTCTAACAGCCCAATAAGCTTTGTGCTCTAGTTCTAAAGGTAAATGACAAGCTTTCCCATAAACCATTTTATAAGGTGACATTCCCATGGGATTTTTATAAGCAGTTCTATAAGCCCAAAGTGCATCCTTCAATTTACTAGCCCAATTCTTTCTAGTTTTATTAACGGTCTTTCCCAAAATAGATTTAATCTCTCTATTTGATAACTCTACTTGACCACTAGTTTGAGGATGATAAGCAGAAGCAATTCTATGATTAATACCATACCTAGCAAGAGTTTTTCTAAAACCTCCATGAATAAAATGAGAACCTCCATCAGTCATAATATATCTAGGTACTCCAAATCTAGGAAAAATAATATCTAAGAGCATTCTTAAAGAGGTCTCACCATCAGCACTTTTTGTAGGTATAGCCTCCACCCATTTAGTAACATAATCAACAGCAACAAGTATATGAGTGTTACCTTACAAGACGGAAAAGGTCCCATGAAGTCAAATCCCCAACAATCAAACGGTTCAATAACAAGAGTATAATTCATAGGCATTTCATTGCGTCTGGAGATATTACCAACCCTTTGGCATTCATCACAAGATAAAATAAACTTTCTCGCATCTTTGAAGAGAGTTGGCCAATAAAAACCTGATTGTAGAACCTTTTGCGCGGTTCTTTCTCCGGCGTGATGTCCTCCATAAGCACTACCATGACATTTACTCAATATCTCCTGTTGTTCATATTCAGGGACACATCTTCGCATAATACCATCCACTCCTTCTTTATATAAGTGTGGGTCATCCCAGAAATAATGCCTCAAATCATAAAAGAATTTCCTCCTTTCTTTGAGCTGAAAAGGTTGGAGGCAAGTACATGGAAACAAAAAATTTAGCATAATCAAGCATACCAAGGACCTGTCTCGCGAGCTCACCTTTATTACAGCCAATTGTTCATTTGGAAAACTATCATTAACAGGAACAGGATCATAAGCAATATTTTCCAATCTAGACAAATTATCAGCAACAGGATTATCAGCACCTTTCCTATCTACAATATGTAAGTCAAATTCTTGCAACAGAAGTACCCATCTAATAAGCCTCGGCTTAGCATCTTTCTTTGTCATAAGGTATCTAATTGCAGCATGATCAGTATGAATAGTAACTTTTGAATCAACAATATAAGATCTAAATTTATCACAAGCAAAGACTACAGCTAATAATTCCTTTTCAGTTGTAGCATAATTTCTTTGAGCAGCATCAAGAGTTTTACTAGCATAATGAATAACATTCAGTTTTTTATCTACTCGCTGTCCAAGAACAGCGCCTACAGCAAAATCACTAGCATCACACATAATTTCAAAGGGTAAATTCCAATCAGGAGGTTCAACTATAGGAGCAGTTGTTAAGGCTTTCTTAAGAGTTTCAAACGCTTCCTTACAATCATCATCAAAAACAAATGGTACATCTTTTTGAAGAAGATTAGTAAGAGGCTTTGAAATCTTAGAGAAATCTTTAATAAATCTCCTATAAAACCCAGCATGACCAAGAACACTACGAATACCTTTAACATCCCTTGGATAAGGCATCTTCTCGATTGCTTCAACTTTAGCTCTATCAACTTCAATACCTCTCTCAGAAATTTTATGTCCCAATACAATTCCTTCATTAACCATAAAGTGGCATTTCTCCCAATTAAGAACAAGGTTAGTTTCTTCACATCTCTGCAAAACTTTATCAAGGTTTCGCAAGCAGCTATCAAAAGAATTCCCATAGACGGAAAAATCATCCATGAATAACTCTACAATACTTTCACAAAAACCATGAAAAATAGCAGACATGCATCTTTGAAAAGTAGCAGGAGCATTACATAAACCAAAAGGCATGCGTCTATAAGCATAAGTTCCATAAGGACAAGTAAAGGTGGTTTTCTCTTGATCTTTAGCTTTAACAGCAATTTGTGAAAACCCAGAATAACCATCAAGAAAGCAAAAATGAGTATTTTTAGACAATCTTTCTAGCATTTGATCAATAAATGGTAAAGGGTAATGATCTTTCTTAGTAACTTTATTAACTTTTCGAAAATCAATGCACATTCTATACCCTACAACTACTCTTTGAGGAATGAGCTCATCATTATCATTAGGCACAACAGTCATACCTCCTTTCTTGGGAACGCAATGCACAGGACTAACCCATCTACTATCAGCAATAGGATATATAATACCAGCTTCAAGAAGTCGTAATACCTCATTCCTTACCACTTCCTTCATCTTTGGAATTAGACGACGCTGAGGTTCAACAACAGGCTTTGCATCATCTTCCATATTAATAGCATGTTGGCATATAGACGGAGAAATCCCCTTCAAATCATCAAGAGTGTAGCCAATAGCGCCTCGATGCTTCTTCAATATTTCCAATAACCTTTCTTCCTCAATCTCTGAAAGCTTAGAACTAATAATAACAGGATATATTTTCTTATCATCAATATGAGCATATTTAAGATTATCAGTTAAAGGCTTTAAATCAAAAACAGGATCTTTCTTTGGTGGCGGTGTTGTACCCAAATCTTCCACCGGTAAATCATGCTTGAGAATAGGTTGGCGAAGAAAAATTTCCTCAAGCTCATCTCTTTCTTTCCTAAAAATTTCGCTCTCGCTATCCTCCAAATGTTGCTGCAAAGGATTATTAGGAACAAGAACAATAGATGCACATTGCTCCATTTTAATATCGTTACTAGGCAAATCAGCTTTATAAGGAGTTTTAGTAAATTTAGAGAAGTTAAACTCATAAGATTCACCAGCAAATTTAGTCAAAATTTTCTCTTTCTTGCAATCTATAATAGCTCCACAAGTATTTAGAAAAGGTCTACCAAAGATAATAGGACAATAATCACTAACAGCAGAACCAAGTACCAAAAAGTCAGCAGGATATTTAATCTTACCGCATAAAACTTCCACATCTCGAACAATACCAATTGGAGAAATAGTTTCTCTATTAGCCAGCTGAATACCCACATCAATATCTTCAAGTTCACAAGAATCAATTTCGTGCATAATCTCCTTGTAAAGCTCATACGGAATAGCACTAACACTTGCACCAATATCACATAATCCATAATAACAATGATCACCAATTTTAACAGATATCATAGGAACACTAGCTTGTTTGGGTTTATTAGGATGTGAAACAATATTAGAGGCATCTTCACAGAAAATAATATGACCATCCTCCACATTTTCAGTCACAAGATCTTTAACTATTGCAACAGCAGGTTCAACTTTTATTTGTTCTTCATGTTCTACAGGTTTCTTTTCACTTTTATGAACCGCACTATTTATAACAGAGTACTCCTTCATTTTAGCAGGGAAAGGAGTTTTTTCAATATAAACCTCAGGAATAACATGATCAGCAGTTTCAACTACAACACATTTATTAATAGATGAATCAATTTTATCTTTATATGGTTCATGATACTTATCAAAGTTCTTCTTTGGCAATTCATAATGAGAGGCAAAAGCTTTAAAAAGATTTACAGCAACTTGAGAATCAAGACCATATGTAGCACTCATATTACGAAATTTATCAGTATCCATAAAAACTTCAATGCATTTGTAATCATAATTTATACCTGATTCTCTATCTTTGTCGATCTCCCATCCTTCAGAATTTTCCTGGATCCGATTAAGAAGGTCCCTTTTAAACTCTTCCTTATTACGCGTGAATGATCCAGAACAAGAAGTATCCAGCAAGGTCTTGTCTTCAAAAGAAAGTCTTGCATAGAAATTATCAATAATAACATTACCAGGAAGCTCATGAATGGGGCATTTGAGCATTAAAGACTTCAGTCTCCCCCAAGCTTGGGCAATACTCTCTCCATCATGAGGCCAAAAATTATATATGCGATTCCGATCCTTATGAATTTCACTTGGAGGATAGAACTTAGAATAAAACCGGGGCACAATATCATTCCATTCAAGAGAATCCCCATTATCCAGTAATTTATACCAATGCGCCGCTTTACTGCATAGCGATAAAGAGAATAGTTTCTTCCTCACTTCATCCATAGCAATACCTGCACATTTGAATAACCCGCATAATTCATGCAAAAACAGTAAATGATCACCGGGATGGACAGTTCCATCCCCTTCATAACGGTTATCCATAACACGTTCAATAATTTTCATAGGTATTTTATATGGTATTACTTCCTCACCTGGCGCTTCATCCACTACCGTTGCAGTAGTAGTAGATTTCCCAAATAAAAATTGAAGAGAAGATCTCTCCATAATGACTTATAGCAGCAGGCAGAAATAAAATCAGCACAACAGTAAAGGTTTTCCTTACCAATTCCACTTACCAATAGCGCTTCACTCCCCGGCAACGGCGCCAGAAAATAGTCTTGATGACCCACAAGTATAGGGGGTGTATCGTAGTATCTTCGATAAGTAAGAATGTCGATCCCAATGAGGAGCAGAAGGTGTTGACAAGCAGTTTCGATGAAGGATTCACTGTAAATGCTCACAGACAAGTATTCAGGGGTTTTTGATGTAACAGTTGAATAAAGTACGAGTATGTAAAGTGCGAGAGTAACAATTGCAGCGAGTGGCCCAATCCTTTTTAGCACAAAGGACAAGCCGGTTTGTTTACTTATATTGACCAAACGTTCTCGAGGACACACGGGATTTTAGTCTAGTGCTTTCGCTACATGCGGCTAAATAATCTTCATTGTTGTGATAAGTGTTGTGTGGGTGAACCTATGCTAATGTACCGCCCTTCCTAGGACTAATACATACTTGTGATTATACCCCTTGCAAGCATCCGCAACTACAAGAAAGTAATTAAGAATAAATCTAACCACAGCCTTAAACTCTGAGATCCTGCGATCCCTCCTGCATCGATATACCAGCGGGGGTTTAGGTTTCTGTCACTCCGGCAACCCCGCAATTGGCAAACGAGTACAAGATGCATTCCCCTAGGCCCATAAATGGTGAAGTGTCATGTAGTCGACGTTCACATGACACCACTAGAAGAATAACACCACAACTTAAATATCACACCATTGAATATTACTCAACCATAGTTCACTACTAACATTTAGACTTCACCCATGTCCTCAAGAACTAAACGAACTACTCACAAGACATCATACGGAACATGATCAGAGGTGATATGATGATGAATAACAATCTGAACATAAACTTGGTTCAATGGTTTCACTCAATAGCATCAACAACAAGTAGAAATCGATACCGGGAGAGTTTCCCCTATCAAACAATCAAGATCAAACCCAAATTGCTACGGCGGTAACGGTGTCCAGCGGTGATGACGGCGGTGATGATGGTGGAGATGATGATGATGGTGATGGCGATGATGTCCAGCTCGATGACGGTGACGATGGCGTCGATTTCCCCCTCCCGGAGGGAATTTCCCCGGCGGATTCCTCCCCGCCGGAGAGCTCTTTTCTCTCTGGTGTTCTCCGCCCCGCAGAGGCGGCTGTAACTCTTCGCGAGGTACCCTCTGTGGCTTAGGTCTTCGGGACAAAGGGTTTGGCGAAGAAAAGGAGGCGAAAGGGGTCGTGGGCCCTCCACACCACAGGCCGGCGCGGCCAGGGCCTGGGCCGCGCCGCCCTAGGGTGTGGGCCCACCCTGGCTGCTCCTGGCTCCTCCTTCTGGCTTCCTTCGTCATCTTGAAAAATAGGATTTTTGGTATAATTTCCTTCCAGAGTTGATCTTCCGAAATATTGCGTTCTGACGGTGCTTTTTCCAGCAGAATCCTGGCTCCGGTGTTCGATCCTCCAATAACGATGAAACATGCAAAATAGATGAAATAACATAAGTAATGTGTCCCAATATGAAATATATCAATGAATAACAGCAAATTATGATATAAAATAGTGATGCAAATTGGACGTATCAGATGGCCTAAGTGACAGATAAGGAATATGGTAATAATACACGTCTGAAACATAATAAAGTGTTATTATGTTTGTCATTGGCATTCTACCTAGCCCTTAGAATTTATAATAAAGAACTTAATAATTGTTATTTTATTCTGGTCAAATGAAAACAATGATTTGTTCAAATTATGACATTACTCCATGTACGATGGATAAGTTATTATAAATCTTAATGGTGAAACACACATGCATAACACTGACGCTAAAATGACATAAGGCAAATGATTTGAATTCCACTTATCAGTGGAACCGCCATTTAGGTCATGTTAGAAAGGAACGCATGAAGGAACTCCATGCAAATGGATTTTTGGAGTCATTTGATTTTTGAATCATTTGGCGCTTGCAAAATCTTTTCTAAAAGGAATGACTGAAATACCGTTCATAGGCCAAGAGTTGAACAGGCAACTAACTTAGTGGAAACATACATAATGATGTATGTGGTTCACTGGGCATAGTTGTGTGCGGGAGATTCTTCTACTTCATGAAAACTTCCAACAATGAATTGAGTATATATATGTGGATATATTCGATAAGGAAGAAGTTTGAAATATTTGAATGGATTCAAATAAATTTCAGCGTGAAGTGGAAATCATCGCAATAGAAAATTCAAATATCTATGATTGGATCGTGGTGGAAATATTTGAATTACAAATTTTAGCGAACATCTAAGAGAGTTATGAAATTGTTCTACAACTCACGTTTCTTGGAGTATCATAGTGATGATGAAGTATCCAAGAGACGTATCAAACCTTGTTGGGTCAATAATGAGATAAAATATTGATGCCATTATATTTTTGTGGATTATGCTTTAGTGACTACCGCTTTTACACTGAATAGAGCATCATCATGATCCGTTAAAATGACACCAAACGAGTTATGGCATGGGTATGAACCCTAATAGTCATTTCTTAAATTTTAGTATGCATAGCATATACAGCCAAAATCGGATGAATGTCTTTGTTGTTATCCCAGAATTAGGAATTCTTCCCACTATGAAGTAAAAGACAAAAGTGTTTGTTAATGTTACTTGCTTATTTCCAAGAAATTGTTTTCTAGCAAAGTATTTGAGTGGGAGGACAATAGTACTTGATAAGGTTTATGAACCTGAGCATAATGATCAGAGTAGCGCAGCATCGGAAATGGTTTCGAAAGCGGCTACGAAGATCATAGCTCCCATGTCTACAAAATGTTATAGTCATGGAGATCAAAGTATCTATTAAACCTTGTAGATATGGTTTACTTCGTGATAAAATAAATGAATTGTGGACAAAGATTGGTTATGAACAATGATAAACCAACTACATACAAAGAAGTTATGATGGGCCCTAACTCCATTAAAATGGCTATGCGCCATGAAATCCAAGATAGACGAATACTTTTTGAAAGAAAATGGATCCATAAAATTGATGGACTTGGATGAAATATCCTTGAAGAAGCTCGACTTATCGAAAAGTTGTTTACGACAAAGTTCAAAGATTTGACTACGATAAGATTAGATCTTCCGTAGCAATGCTTATAGTCTATGTGGATTAGTCTATGTTTCTGTGATAATAATGAAACAATAAATCACTTATTTTTCGATTGTCCCTTCGCAAAGCTGATTTGGAGAACCATCCAATATACTTTTAATTTGCCTTCACCGGCCAATGTTACAAATATGTTTGGAAATTGGCTAAATGGTGTTGATAAAATATCTAAAGGACAAATCCGAATGGGTATTTGTGCCTTGATGTGGGCTATATGGAATTGTCACAATGATATTGTCTTTAACAGGAGATCACATGCTAATTTCTTACAGGTTATCCGTATGGTTACGCACTGGATCCACGAATGGTCATACCTACTACCGGAGGTTCAGTGTGCGCATATGGATTCTGGATGCAGCCGTCTGGAGACGGTTGCTCGGGATATCTACAACCAGGGTGGCTGGCAGCCTACTAAGAGATTGCAACATGCATAAGAGTCTTTTCCTTTTTTTCCGCTGGTTAATATTTGTGTACACTTTGTGTGATCCTTGAGTTGTATAACCTTTGAATGTTAAACTATGCAATAAAACGGCTGTGTGCATCAATTGATGCAGAGGCCGGGGCGAAGCTCCCATTTCGAAAAAAAAACATATTAAGTAACAGTAAAATGTAACCAGCTAGGAGCCCTCACAGCACTTAGGAGCTCTGGTCCGTCCGATGTAATCATTGACGTTGGAGATTTACTGGGAGGTACCGAACAGTCGGTCAAAAATTTCTCTTCCCTGATCGCAACGATGTTAGCAATCATTACTGGGTTGCTACTCCAGTAATTGAGTTAGGACGTCGCTGGTATGTTGGGCCGTGAAAAGGTAACATGGCCTTCTCACGTGGTCCATTAACCATTATCGTCAAAACGAACCAAGGAGGAAAAAGGTCCGCACGTCTCAAATGGCTAATTCCGCAGCGCCGATGGGGCGGCTACGTACAGGACGAAAAATCTGGTGCGGATCTTCCCCGACTCAAACAGCGAAGGGTCGGAGGAAGGTATCATCCCTTGTTGCTTCTCTTTTTTGTTCGATTTTTTCTAACAATAGTTCGGACAAAAAAAGTTTCTTCTCAGGCGATGGCACCGGCGAAGCTTATGGCCAGCGACTGCATGCTGCGTCCCCTCTATACGGGGAGCCACTATTCGATTCGCCGGTGGACCTGGTCCATCATCCGATAAACGCCTCTCCTTGGGTATCTCGGATTCCAAACTGAAACGGCCCGCACCATAGTAATCTTTCCTGTAATTATGGTGACCCACTCCTAAACGATGATTAATATGAACGTTACTGTCCGCTATCTCCTGTCCATATAAATATGTGGACGAGCAAATCTACTTTGTCTACCCTCTTTTATCCCCCCTTCAACCTGCCATTGTTCATCAGAGATGCTTGTTGCTTAGGGTTGGTATTTGTTTCTTGCCATCCTAAACTTTTTCTGTAATTTTGACATGGACACTGGTTAGAAAAATAGCTTACTGTTACTTCTTGTAGGGATCGTCTTCCCTTTTATTGCGGATACTTATTCAGGGATTCCTCACAGCAACTTCGTAAATTTCATTTTCTGCAATGGCGGCTGGACAGGTGCACTTGCTCATACATGGAATTTTATCCCTCTTTTTATTTCGCCCAATTGTTCTTAATAAATGCCGCACTTTGTTTTATTTATTGTCTCTTTTAACTTCATTTTACAATATCTGCATTCTATTTGTTTTCTAGCTTCTTGTCTACTATACCCACTAGCGACTTTCTTCCTTCCGGTGGTTCGTAACAATGTATATTACAGGATATACATATATAGCATAATGACAAATCGTTCTCGTATGATCCCATGGTAACGATGCCCAGGAACCACACTTGGTTCGCGGCTCTAATAGTGTTCTACCCCAGAGTAACAAGGAAAGGATTAATGAACCAATTGTTATGGTCAGCCGCATGTTATTACAACAGAAAAGAGGTACGTTCATCCCACTCTTCATGCATTGCCTTAAAAGCTTGTGTGATTTGTTAACTTACTTCCCTTGCTGGTTTTGTTTTATTTGAAGATGCTTTCTTTCCGGTATACTCTGTCCAACATGCAAAGAAAAACTGATCGCATTAGACTGAAGAAGCAAAAAAATAAAAAAAGGTCTTGGAAGAACCAACGCTTGATCCTAATGGAGTAACGGGGAACCCCATTTACCCCTGGGTGAAGAATTCAGTGATGGGCTCAAAGGTGCTGCCACCGACAGCATGTGAATTAGTATTCACTATTCAGCCAAGCAGTGGATAATCCAGTAAAGTCTCTTGCATGCAGTTCTGCAATATCCAGGAGAGTTTTAATGCCTCTCTTTGTTGATAATTCTCTATCTGACTGAACCAAATTTGAGGAATCGATAATACAGTCAGCTAATATGACCAACCATCTTACGACATGTGTAGACTGAATAATGGAAAAATGCAGAAAAGAAGTTTCAAAATAATCTCCTAAACCAAAAGGCACGATTATCTAAAACATATCGACAGTTTGATTTCTAACCAATTATTCATAAGCTTCTATATTTTACTGGTGCTTGGAAAGAACCGAACACAATGCCTGGACTTGTTAATAATTCTTGGAAAATAAATTTTAAAATGAGCAAACAACTTGTAGAAAGAACTCGCCTTTTTATGCCTTGCCCCTTAGGGTACGATGGTCCATTAGATAACCGGGTTGATTTGCATTTTGTTTCTAATGTTGCTTGTTGATCATTAGCAAAAGTGTGACCCGGTAACACTTTGTAGCAGAGAGGCGCTGCACTGAATCATGCTCCAACCGCAAAATGAAATCTTTTCCTCGAAAAGTAATTTTCTCAAGTAAAATAGCTTATCCTTCAGCTTGCAACATCTACATTGACCTATATTTTGTGACCAGTTTTTTTTAATCCATCCACACACGTCCAAGCGTATTCACTGACAACCACCATTTTCATGTAGCAGCCAAGAACAGATATGACTGCCAATGCCCCCCTGTTCAAGCAATCAAACTGGAGTTGCCTACCTTTCTCACCGCACACAGTGGATTGCACGCAGTTGTAGATGAGCATGCACAACGGTTCCAGATCCTTCGCTCAACATCAGCAGGCTAGGCTCGAGGATATTCTGAATCTGGGCTGTAGATCAGGATATTTAGCCATTTGAGACGAGGTCGGGAACATATATGTTTTGGTCAAAAAATCTGTTGTAATTATGATCATTCAAATCTGTCACACTATAAAGAAGAAATTAGGCATAACTTGAGGTAGAGATGATCTACTACCGTATGAGTCAACTTAAGTTTCTTGTCTTTTTGTGTCCCTACATTTATGTAAATTCCTATTGTTTTATTTTTGAAATAGACGGGCGCAGCAACGCGCGCCAACATGATTTAGTTTCTTTTATGAGATATGCTAGCAGGATGGTAAAATACATTACTTATCAGAAGTGTGTATTAAATGTATATACAAGATACAACCAAGAGTTTTGCTGGTCCGTGGAATACTAGATAGGTATACAAACTTCAATTGGATGAAGTGAGTATCGCGGAGTTGGAATTTTCACCGGATGAAATAGTCAAAGAGTTTTTGATTTCATCAGAAACGATGAAGATGCTTGCATTTGCAAGAAATTAAGTGGGAGCACTGAGACATATTTATAATACTTATGTAGATGACATATAGTTGGTTATACATGATGTAATTATATAATTGATTATAAAGTTTCATTGAGAAATTAACTTCAATGAAAGGATATGGACTGAAACAAATTTAGTGCCAAGATCAATGAAGATAGATTGAAACACATAATAAGTTTAAGTCAAAAGTACATAGAATGGATATTGAAGTAGTTCAATATAGAAATATTAAAAAAATGTTCTTGTCATGTGATGGTTTAACAAGACTTGACCGTATCTGACACTCAATGAGTAAAAACACATGAGTGATTATAGATCGCGAATAATATGTACACAATCAGATTTCCTGTGCTCTAAAAGTGTTATGAGCATGTACCAGAATGATTCATTTGATGATCATTGAAAAACAGTAAGAATATTCTTGAGTACTTAAGAAGAACCAAGGATATACATATATAATTTTGTATGGAGAAATGAAAAACAAATCGTTGTAAGGTGTTGCACCGATATTGGTTTAGTCACATATAAAAATAAAATTTCAATCTCAGGACTAAGTGTTGTTTAAAAGGTAGCACAATGAGCTAGAAGTTGTCTATGCTAGATTTAGATGAGTTCTAAATATTGTGACGGATTCTACAAACGAAGGCAGAGTATGTCATTGTTTTGAAAATGACTGAGGATGTTAAGTCAAGAAGTTCTTTGAGAATTTGTTGTAGTTCTGATAGTGTCAGAACTTTAAAGCTATATTGTGTGTGACAATATTAGTGACATATTTCAAACCTCGGAATTAAGGTTCCACCAGAAGACCAAACATATTTAATGCCGACTCATTTGGAAAATGAGTGATGCGTGAAGACGCAAATGAATTGCAAAATACATACGTTTCTGAGCATGTCAGATCCGTTGACTAAAACCTCTCCCGTGAGCAAAACATGATAAAGCACCAGAAGGCCAATGTGTTATATCTTTGCAAATGTAAACTAGATTATTGACTCTAGTGCAAGTGGGAGACTGTTGGAGATATGCCCAAGAGGCAATAATAAAATAGTTATTATAATATATTTTTGTGTTTATGATAATGTTTACATACCATGCTATAATTTTATTAACCAAAACATTGATACATGTGTGTTATGTGAACAATAAGGAGTCCCTAGTAAGCCTCTTGTACAACTAGCTTGTTGATTAATAGATGATCATAGTTTCATGATCATGAACATTGGATGTTATTAATAACAAGGTTATGTCATTATGTGAATGATGGAATGGACATACCCAATTAAGCGTAGCATAAGATCACTCATTAATTTCATTTGCTATAAGCTTTCGATACATAGTTACCTAGTACTTTCGACCATGAGATCATGTAAATCACTTATGCCGGAAGGGTACTTTGATTACATCAAACGCCACTGCGTAAATGGGTGGTTATAAAGGTGGGATTAGGTATTCGGAAAGTATGAGTTGAGGCATATGGATCAACACTGGGATTTGTCCATCCCGATGATGGATAGATATACTCTGGGCCCTCTCGGTGGAATATCGTCTAATTAGCTTGCAAGCATATGAATGGTTCATAAGAGACCACATACCACGGTACGAGTAAAGAGTACTTGTCAGGAGACGAGGTTGAACAAGGTATAGAGATACCGATGATCAAACCTCGGACAAGTAAAATATCGTGTGACAAAGGGAATCGGTATCGTATGTAAATGGTTCATTCGATCACTAAGTCATCGTTGAATATGTGGGAGCCATTATGGATCTACAGATCCCGCTATTGGTTATTCGTCGGAGAGAAGTCTCAACCATGTCTACATAGTTCGCGAACAGTAGGGTGACACACTTAAGGTTTGATGTCATTTAAGTAGATATGGAATATGGAATGGAGTTTGAAGTTTTGTTCGGAGTCTTGGATGGGATCCAGGACATCACAAGGAGTTCCGGAATGGTCCGGAGAATAATATTCATATATAGGAAGTCATTTTACAAGTTTGAAAATGATCCGGTGCATTTATGGAAGGTTCTAGAAGGTTCTAGAAAAGTCCGGAAGGAATCACCATGGAAGGTGGAGTCCCCACCTAGCATGGCCAGCCAGCCAAAGGGGGAGGAGTCCCAGGTGGACTCCACCAGGTGGGCCGGCCACCACACCAAAGGGAAAGGGAGAGTCCTACCCCAAGTAGGTTTCATCTATTTGGCAGTTTTTGAATTGGGGTCTTATTCGAAGACTTGGGCAAACCTAGATGTGTTACACCTATATATACATGAGGAGAGGGAGGGGGCCGGCCACTCCAAGCCATGAGTTGGCCGCACCACCCTTGCCCCCTTGAGGCCGGTGCCCATAGCCCCCTCTCCCCAAACCCTAGCCTCCCCTCCTCAACATACAACTCCCGCAGCGCATATGCGAAGCCCTGCCGGAGTTCTCCACCACCACCGCCACCACGCCGTCATGCTGCCGGGATTCCGAGGAGGATCTACTACTTCCGCTGCCCGCTGGAACGGGGAGGAGGACGTCGTCTTCATCAACACCATACGTGTGACCGAGTACGGAGGTGCTGCCCGATTGTGGCACCGTCAAGATCTTCTACGCCCTTTTGAAAACAGCAAGTGATCATCTTCTGCAACAACGAGATCTAATCTCGTAGGATTTGGGAATCTTCAAGGGTTAGTCTCGTGATCCCCTCGTTGCTACTGTCTTCTAGATTAGATCTTGGCTTGTGTTTCGTTCTTGCGGTAGGAAATTTTTTGTTTTCTATGCTTCGAATCCCTTCAGAAGTTGAGGGCGGGGAACTCCTCCTCGTCGTCATCGCCATGGAGGGCCGCCTTCGCCTCGACCTCCTTCTCCCACCATTGCTTCTTCGCCGACGGAAGTGGTGGCGAGGCGTCCTCCTCCTTGACGCGGGAGCGGCGTCCCGACCCCGTCGTCCGACGAGCCAGAGCAGAGGAGGCGCGGTCGAGCGCGTGCGCGCGATGGCAGACGATCCGGTGCGTGAGGGTCCGGACGCTGCGGTCCGTTGCGGTGCCCTCTGCGTGGTAGGCTGCGGCGCCATGTTCGCCGCCTACGGGAAGTATACCGGCTCCCGTTGCCCGCTGACGCGTGGACGGAAGCCGTACTCGTGGATCGTGTCGTCGATGGAGCGACCGTACCACAAGGCACGGCGGCCGACGTTGTTGAAGCGGCCGCCCAAGGGGTTGGCCGTCCGCGTGTAACATCCCAAATTTCAAATCAATAAAAGAAGGAGTTTCCCAAATTCAAATTTGAGATCCAACAAAAACTTTAATTAACTCTTGTGTTATGCATAGTTCCCATGTTTAATACTTGTGTTTTTGCCCTAATGGTTGTGTGTGTGTGCTTAACAATGATTCTAAAACCCTAGAACATGATCTTGAGCACTAAGAAAGGAAGAAAAAGAAATAAGAGGAAATGGCAAAAACCTCACATATGGCTATGGTCATTTTTGAAAATCATCAAAAAAGGCCTTATGGACTTGTGCCAATGCTTGGGAAACATCCCTAGACCAATAACAAACACTTTTGAATCAAAGAAACACAAATCAAAGCAAAGGAAATTTCAAATTCAAGTTACATATGATAATGGTCAAATCTGCCATTATTAATATGGTACCTACTTTGAGCCCTTGTATTAAGCAAATCTCAAACCAAACCTTCCCAACTCTTTCCACCTCATCCAAGAGCCCATCAAGGTGAACACATTTTGTGTTGACCAACATGGTTGACTCTCCCCTATTGCTTAATATAGAGTTGACAAGTGGCAACATTGAAACGAAGTGTAGATCATAAACTTTTTGAAAATTCACAAACCACCACCAGTTTGCACCCCACCACCACCATTGTGTTCCAAACCTTAATTGAAATAACTCCACCAAAAATATTTGCAAAATTCAACAAAAATGTTCTTGCGGCCATTTAATCGAACACATGGCAGGCAGGAATCTGCTTTTTGCATACATGCTATTATCCAATGAATACTTGCCTAAACCTGAGACCAACCCTGAGCAAAATTGTACTCCTATGTCCCCTGCATCAAGCCACACCATTTCTTTGGTGATTAAAGCAAGGAGCACAGCAGGACATGGCCATGTCGTGCACCCTTGCACACCACCATGCCACCTCCCATCTCTGGTCCTTCCTCTTCTTTTCACCTTGTCCCAGAGCATCTCCGGGAAATACTGAGAAAGCCCATGCCAAGCCCTGGCACGCGAGAGGCCGGCATTGGCCAGCCCCGTACGTGCCCAGAACGTCCAGGACATGCCAGTCTGCGCGCTCACCGCGCACTGGACGCGCCAGAGCGGCAGCACGCGCCGCCGCATCCGTCCTTCCCTGCCTCTCCGTCTCTGCATCGAGCATCTCCACGCCAACAGCTACGCCCTAGACACGCACAAGCGCCTGCGCGAGCTCTGTCGCCACCTCCCGTGCATAAATTTTGCCGCCAGTACCGCCACAGACATGGCATCATCCCGAGCCATCCCGTCATGCTTTCGCCGCGCTAGCTAGCACGCGAGACTCGCCATGATGCCAGCTGCACCGTGTCGTCCTTGCCTTGCCCCTTCGCGCACCAGAACGGCCGCGCCATGATCGACCTCCACGGGCACCCGCAACACCCCTCCTCCGCTATAAATAGAGCACTCCCGCTCCCAATCTCATCACACCATCTCACTCTCCTCTCATCCCTGCTTCTCCTCGACCCATTACCTAGCCACATCCTCGCCGGAGCAGCACCAATTTGACGCCGGAACCCGCCAGTACCCGCATCATCTCGCCGTCGATTGGAGCCACCTCAAGCGAAGCCGCTTGTACCTGGAGCCTCGTCGTCCACGCCAACATCGCGGCGCACCCCTTCGATGATCACCGGAGCACCGGTAGGCTCTCCGATTGTCGAGGGTGCTCCTCGGCAATGCCCTCCGATAGGGGCTTAGGGTTGATGGAATCCTGCAAGCTGACACAAGACATCGGTTCACAGACAAGCGGGGAGAGCAATTTACCCAGGTTCGGGGCCCTCGATGAGGTAAAACCCTTACGTCCTGCCTGTCTGTTCTTGATTATGATGATAATGGGTTACAATGGGGTGCCGAATAGTTCGGCTGAGATCTCGTCGAGATAGCTAATTGCTAAGGTGACCTAGCTCTAAGCTTTTGCTGGCTAAGATTGCTAAGATTGATCGTGTCCCTCGGCATCCCCTCTCCTGGCCTTTATATAGGAGGCCAGGTCTCAAGAGGTCTAACCGAATACGACTAAGTTTACAGTAGTTTTAGATCCGATATTTCCTTATTCGACTGCTTCCTTATCTTGCCCGTCAAGGAACCTTCTGGTGCACCGTCCTAGTGGCCCGCCTTGCTTCCGAGTGTCTTCATGGGCCTCCAACTAGATGGTATAGGATAGGGCAACATCGTTTACCCGAAGGGTAGTGCCCACGTCAGTAGCCCCCGAGTGTCTAGCCGAAGATAGTTCGGGTAGAGACTAAAACAAGTCTCCTCCTGATGTTCTTCTCCTTCATTGCCCTTGTTCATCTTGAATCTGCTTCACCTTCTTCTATCGGGTGCGCGTCAGCGCTCCCGATGGGAGTAGCCCCCGAGTCTAGGTACGGATGCTTGCAATCCGTGCGTAGACTCAAGTTGTACCACTCGAATATTTCGTTCTGCCGAAGTTTTTTCTGCAAATCTTCATAGGTCATCCGATAAATTTTCTTTATGCAAGGGATAATGAGTAACGTGCCCAAATTTTGTTGGTTAACTGCCGATGGCAAAACAACGTTACCCTACATAGAATCAAGTCCCCAGGCATGATCCTGGAGTGCAAAAAACTTCTATCGGGTGCGCGTCACGCGCTCCCGATGGGAGTAGCCCCCGAGTCTGGGTGCGAGTGCTTGTAACCGAGTGCAGACTCGAGCTATTCAAACAATTTTTCTTCAATCCCTTCTTCCTTCGACTGCTCATTCTGTCGGGTGCGTATCACGCACTCTCGATGGGAGTAGCCCCCGAGTCTGGGCGCGGGTGTTTGCAGCCTGGTGCAGACTTAAGTCGAGCAATTATCTCTTCCTCCAAAACATTTTTCCTTCGAGTCTTCATTTTATCGGGTGCGCGTCAGCGCTTCCGATGGGAGTAGCCCCCGAGTCTAGGTACGGATGTCTGCAGCCGGGCGTAGACTCAAGTCCTTCATCCGATAACTTTTCATTTTTCCCTCAAATGCTGGCGATAATGACGTCACTGCTGTCGTGCAGCTGCGGTGGTTTGATTGACAAGACTTGACCTGATGGGCCCACCCTAGTCCTGCGCGGGCAGTTTGTAGGATTTGACCAGTGCACGCGCGGTGACCGAGGCGTCCCCTCGATTTTCGCACAACGTGGGAATAATGGGCCGCCCGTTCCGTTCTCCATCAAGTGCGACGTGTACAACCAGATCCGCTCCACCTCCCACGATACCTGTGGAGTTATGGCCACGATCTCGCACAAATTTGTTGCAGCATAAATAGAGGGCCTCCATTTTTACTTCTCACGCTTTTTACTGCTCATCTTCTTCGCCCAAACCTTCTTGCTTCCTCTGCTTCTTCGTCTTCAAGCCTCGCACACCATGGGCAAAAGGAAAAGCGCCAACAGCTCGGACGCGGCTAAGGTCAGCCATGATTGGAGCGCCTCCGACATTTCCAACCGCGACATCAACAGGCTGCGCGCCCTCGGCTTCGTCTCCACATCTGAAGATGATATTCGTCTTCCAGGTGCGGTTTCTCGCCCAAAGCCCCCGAAGGGTTTCACTGTTATGTTCGTTGCCTTTCTCGCCCGCGGCCTCTCTCTTCCAGCCCATGAGTTCCTTTGCTCCCTTCTTTTCTTTTATGGGATCCAGCTCTGGCAGCTGACCCCAAACTCCATCCTCCATCTCTCTATCCTTATCACTCTTTGCGAGGCCTTCCTCGGCATTGACCCTCACTGGGGTCTTTGGAGGAAGATCTTCTACGTGAAGCGCCACAACGGCAACAATGGCCCCCCGTCGTGGGTGGTGTTGGCTTTGTCGTTAGGAAGGAGGTCAACTACTTCGACTATCCAATGAAGGAGTCCGTCCAGGGCTGGCGCAACAAGTGGTTTTATCTGCGTGACCCCATAGTGCCCGGGCGGCGCTCAAATCTTCCGCATTTTGATGATGTTCTGGTGGCTCAGAAGAAAAAGTCATGGCAAAACGCTCTTTCTTCGGAAGAAAGGGCAACAACCGACAGACTGTTTGAGCGGGTCATCGATCTAAAGAATGCGGGAGGCTTAACGATGTGCGACACTGAAGTAGTTTCAGTGTTCCTACAACGTCGAGTGCAACCGCTGATGTCTCGACCCCACCAGTTATGGCTATACACCGGTAAGACCGACAAATCGAGGGTCAGTTCTGCCAACCTGTCGGCAGATGAGCTGCGGGACGAGGTTCGTCGGCTGACGTGCCTCAGTACGAAGGACAACATTATCCTGACATCGGCTCGTCCTCCTTATGACTCTGACCATCTTCCGACCAAGGTGGTCCCCTGTCTTTTTCCACTTGCTGTTATTACTTTCTTTTTCTGTTGTGTCTTACAAGTTTCTCTCCTTCGACAGGCTCCCACCGTTGCCCAATGTTATCCTCCCTCACCCGAGAGCGGCGTGGTACTAGAGGATGATGATGATGATTCTGAGGGAATCGAGGATGTTCAGCTTGTTCTTGAGGACAGCGATGTCCAAGAGGAGGAAGCTGCCGAAGATGACGCCTTCCTCAGGAGCAGACGTCGTAAGCAGGTACACGATGACTTTATCACATCGGCTGAATCAAGTCCTAGCAGAGGAGATAATGATGCCGATGAAGCTGCTTCGCCTCCTCCTGTTAAGAAGAGTTCAACAAGTTTCTTCATGGGTGAAGATGATCTGGACCTGTGAGCATCTATACTCTTTTTCTTGATTTATTTCTTGTCATCCTGCATGCTAACTGTGCACTGTACTTAAGTAGCTCTGATGATGACGATGTTCCTCTCGCGAAGAGGGCCAAGTTAGTCTCTGAGAGGGCAGCATCGGCTAAGGAGTCAGATCCTTCTCCCGCCAAGTCAACACCTCCCTCGCGAACGGGTGTGGAGAAGGTTCCAATATCGAAAGTCATTCCTCCTGGTGAAGCTCCCACTCCGTCGACTGGCCGCGATCATGTAAGTATTTAATCTATCTGGCTTCGTCGAGTTTCTGCCAGCTGACTCCTCTTGATTTTTCTGGCTGCAGCCGATTTACGTTACAGTCGATGCTGTGGCGGATTTTGCCGAGCAATTCACTCGCCTCGAGGCTGAAAACTCCCAACTTCGGAAGGCCATCAAATCTTCGGCTGACCAGGTGCTTGAGGCCAACAGGCTTGCTAACGACGCCAAGAATGAGAATGCCTTGTTGAAGGAGGAAGTGAAGAGGCTGAAGCGACAGATGAAGGATGAACAAGATGCCAGGCGTGCAGCGGTGGCTGCAGTCGATAAGAAGGAAGGCGTCCTCCGTGAATCCGTCAAGGATTTATTAGGTAAAAACCCATGGTATTCCGCTTTTTTCTTGGTGTTTCTTCATTGATTACTGATATGTCTTTCTTTCAGAGGCCGCCAATATAACTGTCAGTCGACGTCATCAGCTTCGGGAGGACTCCACAGCCGATGCCTTGTCACTTGCCGCTGAGTCTAATGTCCAGGTCCTTGGACTACTGCAAAAGACCAAGGGAGCATTGTCGAGGCTATACTCGATGATCTTCCCGAAGATGAAGCAGGACAAGACTCTCGACGAGATGGCGGATGCTTTCCCTGTTGATCCTTCCGAGCCCGTGGAGGTATTGAAATGCCGTAGCCGCTTGGTTGGGGTGGTTCTTACTTTTCAATTGCTTATGGGCCATGGGATGGGGTCAGAATTGGAGAAGTTTTCTAAGGTACTGCCTGTTGATGATGACAACCATCTGGTCGACCTTGAGCCTTTCAAAAGATCGGCAATAACTTGCGCCAACCAACTTCTGAAGCTGGTGGATGAAGCACAAGCCAAGCCTGATCCTGAGTCTGCCCCTGGTTCATCGTCAGCGAACCCTTGAACTGTTATTTGACTTGTTGTAAATAAGATCATCCGTAACTCAACGTAGCTCGATTAAAATTCGGCTCTGTTGCCAATTCAAACATCCTTTTGTCTGTATAATGTATGCTGAGCGCTCCTGATGGGAGTTTTTATGTTAATGCTTGGTCTGAACTGGGGACTGTACTGCAGATTCCTTCATCTTCTTCCCGTGCCGAGCTCTTTCCGAACCCTTCGAGTAATGACGAGTCAGGCCTTGTTCGTCGCTTACGTGATCAGGTGTCTTGTCTAAATAAAGACATCACTTCTCTTCGCGCGATGGCAGCCCTGGTGAAGAAAAAGGGAGAGATAGCGACTGTTGTCGAACAATACGCTCTCGATGGTCTTCATGTTGCTACCGAAAGTTTGGGCTGTAAGTACTAGCCCATCTTCTGATTTCTGGCATAGCTTGAATGTTCTTTTAACTGACATTCGTTCCTTTTCCAGTCGTAGCTTCGGATGCAGCTGAAGAGAACAGGAAGATTCATGAAGAGGTTGAGGCGATGACCGATGTTGAGCAACCGACGCATGGTTTATGGTTGCATCGTCCGAAGGCTGTCGTCATGGCGAAGTTTAAGTACTGGGTGATGAAGGCGCATTACTATTTTGATAAGTACTATGCTCATCTCATGATGTTTTGGAACACCTTGTTTCCTCTGGACCAAGCACCGAAACCTTGTCTGGCCTGTTCACCCGATTCAAGTCTCCTGAGAGGATTCGATAGTTGGTGCGGAAACAGCTTCTGGCTGGTGCTGAGCTTGCCTTTGCTTCGATATTGGCGTGCCATCCATCTTTAGACTTGAGAGCCGTAGCAAATACTGAGAGGGATTTAGGCCAGTATTATGATGTTGCTAGAGGTCCTGCTTACACCGTTGTTTCCCGGATGGAGTCAGGCCTTGAAAAGGAACTGAAGGCCCACTGGGAACGGGGAACCCGATCATGAATATAATAACCTTGTATCTGCATAAGATTGTTTACTGCGTGCGCTGCATGCTATGTTAGTTTGATTGATATTTTATTGTCGAGTGCGGCTGAGTGATCAGTTTAACCTGCTTTCTCGACGACTTCGTTGAATTTTGCGCAATGTTATTGCGAAGTCGATATGTAATTTTTGCAAAAGCTTGGCTTCATCACGCGGTGCACCGGTTTGAGCCTTATTTTGTGATAATGTAACCATCGACTGCAGCACTCGCGTATTTTCTCGAGGGATTGGTTGTTTTTGTGTGTCATTAATCTTAGCTCTCGCTGAGAGTATTTAATTAATGACACTGTGTGAGCATATTTCTTTTGGGCCAACGCTCCCGATGGGAGTTAGAGCCGATGGTAGGGGCCCCAAACGTTATGTTCGGGTGCCAAAGCCTGAAGCAGGAAAAAAGGTAGAAAATCTGATTAGATCTTTATTCATAATGTAAAAGCAACCTTATAGGCTGTTGAATGATTAAAAACAATCGTGTCCTATGTATAGAATCGTCGCAACTGCGCGATGTTCCATGGATTCTCGACGTCTTTTCCTGAAGCTGGATTTTTGAGCCGATATGCTCCTCCTGGTATCACTTCGGTGATGATGTATGGTCCTTCCCATGGAGATTCTAGCTTCAAGGATCTTTTTTGCTTCAGCCGAAGTACCATATCCCCAACATTGAAACTTCGACTGCGTATTCATCGGCTGTGGTAGTTTCTCAGCGCTTGTTGGTATACCGTTGTTCTTGCCAAGGCGATATCTCGTGCTTTGTCAAGGAGATCGACAGCATCTTGTAGCGCGATGTTGGAAGAGGACTCTGTGTATGCTTTCACTCGAGGAGCTTCAAATCGGACGTCGGCCGGTAGAACTGCTTCGGCTCCGTGCACCAAGAAGAATGGAGTATATTGAGTCGACCTGTTGGGTGTGGTACGCAAACTCCAGAGTACAGATGGTAACTCTTCGACCCAGGCTCCGGCTGCGCCTGTAAGGCATTTCTTGAGGCCATCTCCTATTAGACCATTGATCCTTTCCACCTGGCCGTTGGTCTGGGGGTGAGAGACTGATGCGAATTTCAATTTGATTCCTCCATCATCACAAAATTTCCTGAACTCATCGGAATCAAAGTTGGAGTCGTTGTCTGTGACGATGCTGTGGGGCATACCGAGTCGACAAGTTATTCCCTTGAAGAATTGAACCGCTGTTTCAGCTTTTTGGTTTCGCACAGGTACTACCTCGATCCACTTATTGAATTTGTCGACTGCAACCAATAAGTACGTGTGTCCTCCGGGTGACGATCTTGGCAGCGGTCCAACTTGATCGAGTCCCCATTGAGCAAAGGGCCATGCCAAGGGTATTGTCATTAGGTCCGTTGCAGGAGCGTGTGGTTTTGGTGAAAAACGTTGGCAGGGATCGCACTTCATGACTAGATCTCTAGCATCTGACGCTGCCGTTGGCCAGTAAAATCCTGCTCTAAAGGATTTTGCCACAAGGGCCCTGCTCCCTGCGTGATGCCCGCAGGTTCCCTTGTGTATCTCGCGCGACAGTGCTTTTCCATCGTCAATGGCGATGCACCTTTGGAAGATCCCTGAGATGCTACGCTTGTAAAGCTCACCATTTACCACAGCGAAGGCCTTTGAACATCTGACGATTCGCCTTGCTTCCACAGAGTCCTCTGGCAGCTCTTGCTTTGTCAGATACGCTAGGAACGGCTTGGTCCATAGTGGCTCGTGTAGGAGGACTTGTTCGGCAGGAGGAGTTGGAGATTCTTCAGCCGGAGGAGTTTGCTGCGAGCTTGCCTCTAATTCATCAGCCGATGGTTTTGGAGGTGCCGACGTCTTTTCTTTTATTGATCGTTGAGTGATCACTTCGTAAAACACTCCGTCTGGGATGGGGGAGCACGTAGACCCGATGTTTGCCAAAGTGTTGGCTTCCTCATTACTGGCTCTACCGATATGTTTGAGCTCGCATCCTTCGAATTTAGCTTCCATATTCTAATACAGCTGCCGGTAGGCGATCATGTTGTCGCTGACTGCGTCGCACAGGTTCATCGACTGCTGCATCACCAAGTTTGAGTCTCCATAGATTTCTAGACGAGTAGCACCACACGCCTTTGCCATTTTCATTCCGTGCAACAGCGCTTCGTATTCTGCTTCGTTGTTCGTCGGCAGAGAGAAATTCATACGTAGTATATACTTCATCTTATCTCCCTGCGGTGATATCAGCACCACTCCTGCTCCTGCACCTGTACTCCGTTTTGACCCATCGAAGTACATTATCCATGACCCCGACATGTCGGGTGCTGCTGGCGTCTGTGATTGGATCCAATCTGCCACGAAATCTGGGAGGCTTTGGGATTTTATCGCCGTTTCATTACCATAAGTTATGTCGTGTGGCGCTATTTCGATAGCCCATTGAGCCACTCGACCTGTGGCTTCCGGATTGGTCATTATGCTCTTCAGGGGTGCTTCACTTACAACGATAATCGGGTGCTCACGGAGGGTGCTCCGTGAAGTAGTGCCGCAACTTGCGGGCTGACCTCCATACTGCGTACGCCAGCTTCTGATGATGGGGATACCTCTGCCTTGCAGGAGTGAGCACTTCACTGAGGTAGTAAACGGGCCTCTGCACACCATGAACTCTCCCTGCTTCCTCTCGTTCGACGACTAAAACGCAGTTGAAGACTTGTGCTGTTGGGGCTATGTACATGAGCAACGTCTCCTTCTCGCGCGGAGTCACACGCACTGGGGAGGTCGATAAGATTTTCTTCAAGTTGTCGAAGGATTCCTGTGCCTCCTTTGTCCACTCGAACTTTTCCGACTTTTTCATCAAGTTGTAGAAGGGCAAAGCTTTCTCCCCTAGCTTTGCAATGAACCTGCTGAGCGCTGCTAGTCGGCCTGCCAACTGCTGCACTTGATGCAGATTCTTTGGCGGCTCCATATCAAGAATAGCTTTGATCTTCAAGGGATTGGCTTCGATTCCTCTGGCTGATATGAAGTACCCGAGTACTTGTCCTCATGGCACTCCGAAGAAGCATTTTTTGGGATTCAACTTGATTTTGTATCTGTCCAGATTGTCGAAAGTTTCCCGCAAATCATCGATGAGTGTGGCTGCGTGCTTCGTTTTCACCACGATGTCGTCGATGTAAACTTCAATGTTTCTTCCAATCTGTTCCCCAAGGCAGGCTTGCATGCAGCATTGGTAAGTTGCTCCTGCATTTTTCAACCCGAAGGTCTTGACGTTGTAACAGAAAACGCCGTGTGGAGTGATGAACGCGGTTAGCTCCTGGTCTTCTTTCTTTAGTTTAATCTGATTGTACCCGGAGTATGCATCGAGGAAAGAGAGACGGTCGCATCCGGCCGTGGAGTCCGACTATTTGGTCTATTCGAGGCAGCGGGAAATGATCTTTCGGGCAGTGCTTGTTAAGGCTGGTGTAATCGATGCACATGCGGAGGGCGGTCGTGTCCTTCTTCGGCACCATGACGGGATTAGCCACCCACTCAGATTCCTTAAGCTCTCGAATAAATCCTGCCTTGCGGAGTCGATTAACTTCTTCGCCGATTGCTCTTCTCTTTGGTTCGGAAAATCGTCGCATTGATTGCTGTACTGGTTTGGCCGTCGGGTCAACATTTAGGGCGTGCTCAGCGAGTTCCCTGGGGATACCTGGCATGTCGGATGGTTCCCATGCAAATATCTCCCAGCGCTCACGGAGGAACTCTATGCGTGCGCTTTCCTATGCGTCAGTGAGGTCAGCCGAAGTATTGACCGTCTTCTTCGGGTCAGTAGGGTGCACCTGCAGCTTCTTAGCTTCCTTTGCAGTGTCGAACTCATCGGATCTTACATTTCGATTGTCGGCTGGTGGTTGTGTGTGGTCTGTAACGGTATCGATCGTGTTGAGTTCTTCCTTGGCTCCAAACTTCGAGGCGATCTTCTGGAACTCCCTGTCACAGTTGTCTGATCGAGCAAAGCTGCCATGAACGGTTATTGGGGTCCCGTTGTTGCCTGGCATCTTCAGTTTCAGGTATGCATAATGAGGCACGGCCATGAATTTAGCAAACGCAGGCCTGCCGAGGATGGCGTGGTACTGAGATTCCCAGTCGACTACTTTGAACTCGATCTTTTCTTTCCTGAAATTAATGGGCGTGCCGAAGACTACGTCCAATGATGTTTTGCCGAGCGAGTAAGCGGGTCGAGTCGGTATAATGCCGTGGAACCCTGTGTCAGATTCTCTTAGCATGTCGACTATTAAACCCATTGCTCTCATTGTGCTGGCGAATAGCAGGTTCAAGCCGCTTCCTCCATCCATGAATACTTTGCCCATACTGTACCCTCCAATCTGTGCTTCAAGGACAAGGGCCGCGTGGCCGGGCCTCGGGACAGCTTTCGGGTGATCCGCCCTGCTGAAGGAGATGCTTTGTTCTGACCAGTCGATGAAATCAGGCGTATCAACTATGGCGACTTCCGCATATTTTACTTCTCGGGAGAACTTCTTGATTTCTCTCTTTGAAAAGCTGGTTTTATGGATCATGTTGACTTGTCCGCGTAGCTCTGGGAATACTTCGGCTGGTACATATTCGTCTTTTTCCATTGGTTCGTATGGTTCTGGTACATACGGTTCTGGCGGATGGTCGTAGGACCTTGCCCTCTTCTCCATCATGTGAACTCTTGATATAGCTTCGGCTCTAAGATCATCACAGAACTGCCGAATGATACGTCCAAAACGTATCTACTTTCCCGAACACTTTTGCTATTGTTTTGCCTCTATGTGTGTTTTGGATACAACTAACGCGGACTAACGCTGTTTTCAGCAGAATTGCTCTGGTGTCTTGTTTTTGTGCAGAAATTCAGCTTTCGGGAAAATCCTCGGAATTTATATCAATGGGCCTATTTTACAAGAATACTCAGGGAGCCAGAAGGGCAAGCCAGGTGGAGGCCCGCGGGCCCCACACACCAGGCCGGCGCGGCCCAGGGGGGCGCGCCGCCCTAGTGTGTGGCCCCCTCGGCTGGCCTCCGACGCCCTCCTCTGGACTACTTAAGGGGTTCGATCTAAAATCGCGACCAAGAAGTCGAAGTCGCCAGAAACCCTCCAGAACGCCGCCACATGGAGAAACTCCGTCTCGGGGGCCAGAAGTCGCTGTTCTGGCACTCCGTCGGGACGGGGAATTGGAGGAGATCATCGCCATCATCACCACCGACGCATCTCCATCGACCAGCAATGTTTCCCCCATCCATGTGTGAGTAATTCCCCCGCTGTAGGCTGAAGGGGATGGTAGGGATTGGATGAGATTGGTCATGTAATAGCATAAGATTGTTAGGGCATAGTGCCTAGTGTCCGTAATTGGTACTTTGATGATATTGTTGCAACTTGTTATGCTTAATGCTTGTCACTAGGGCCCGAGTGCCATGATCTCAGATCTGAACATGTTATTATTTCATCATGATATTTATTGTTTTATGATCTTACCTGCAAGTTGTATACACATGTCGCTGTCCGGAACCAAAGGCCCCGAAGTGACAGAAATCGGGACAACCGGAGGGGATGGCGGTGATGTGAGGATCACATGTGTTCACGGAGTGTTAATGCTTTGCTCCGGTACTCTATTAAAAGGAGTACCTTAATATCCAGTAGATTCCCTTGAGGCCCGGCTGCCAGCGGCTGGTAGGACAAAAGATGTTGTGCAAGTTTCTCATTGCGAGCACGTACGACTATATATGGAACACATGCCTATTGATTGCTTTGTACTTGGACACCGTTTTATTATTATCTACAAATGCCCTGCTATGATTGTTACATGAGTTTCTCTCATCCATGCAACGCCCGTTATCCGTCCATGTGCCTACAGTATTTTAATCCTGCTGTTTACTATAATCACCACTGCTGTCTTTGTTACTCTGGTGCTGTTATTTCGTTACTGCTACTGCTATAAAACTGTTACTACTGATAAACTCTTGCGAGCAAGTCTGTTTCCAGGTGCAGCTGAATTGACAACTCCGCTGTTAAGGCTTTCAAGTATTCTTTGTCTCCCCTTGTGTCGAATCAATAAATTGGGTTTTACTACCCGCGAAGACTGTTGCGATCCCCTATACTTGTGGGTCATCAAGACTGTTTTCTGGCACCATTGCCGGGGAGCATAGCTTTATCTGGAAGTTCACTTGGATTGATATTGTTCGCTGCAAATTCTCCATCATGGGTAAAACTCGTGATCCTAAAGTCGCCATATTACCATCCACTACAAGAAAAGGTACAACTCTGAGTACCTCTGCTACTCTTGATTCACCATCTGTGATAAGTCAACTTGTTTCACCGCCGCAAGCTTCACTTGCTGGTACTTCTGCTGAATCTGAAAATTCTCATAATATTCATAATGTTTCTGCTGTGCTTGATGATAGTGGTTCATTGGGATCCTTTCTAGATGCTACAATTGCTAGGTCTAGACAAATTGAAAATACTGAAACTCCTAATGCTGCTACACCTGTTAATTCACCTGAACTTGATTATTCCAGTGATGATCCTAATGAGGATTATGTGGAACTTAATGATGATTTTATTGATAAATGCAATGCTATTACTGATGCAAGAAAAATTAAAAAGTTTCTCGCACAATATACTGTTAGACATAAGCTATCTCCTGATCCTAAATTTGCCACATATCCTATATGCATTAAGGATAAAGATTATGATTTTTCTCTCGATCTATCTCATATAGCTATTGTTGAGAAAAAACCCTTTTGTGGTACTGAAAAAGAAAGTGCTGTAGAACACATGAATGAACTCTCTTCTATGAGTAGCTTGTTTTCTGATGATGTTAAGATGCGTACTTATTTCGTTGCTAAAATTTTTCCTTTCTCATTAAAGGATGATGCTAAAACTTGGTATAATAATTTGCCTCCTGGTTCTATTAAAAGTCCAGGTGATTTACTTGATGTTTTCTTTCGGAAATACTTTCCTGCTAGTGCTCAACATGCTGCTTTACAGAAAATTTATAGCTTTGACCAGGAAGATGGAGAGAAATTGCCTGAAGCATGGGCAAGATTTTGCTCTCTTATCAGGGCTCGACCTAGACATGAATTGGAAAAGCATGATTTACTTGATATATTCTATAGTGGACTAACCGTTGAGTCTAGGGCATATTTGGATAGTTGTGTTGGTTGTGTTTTCAGGAAAAGAACTCCAGACGAAGCTGAAGAATTATTGGCTAAAATAGGCCGGAATCATGATGATTGGACTACACCTGAACCAACTCCAACGCCAATACTGAAGAAGAGGGGTTTAATTAAATTAAATGATGAAGATATGAGGGAAGCCAAGAAGTCTCTTAAGGAGAAAGGTATTAAATCCGAAGATGTGAAGAATCTACCTCCCATAGAAGATATATGTGAGATAATTCCCCCTTCATCCATGATTGAGGTAAACTCCCTTCAACGCTTTACTAGGGAAGATATTCCGTATTCAAAACCTCCTGCTCAATGCTTAGATTAGTTTGATAATTATATTGTTAAGCAAGAAAATTTTAATATGAGAGTAGAGAATCATCTAATGGAAAATTCTCAAGCTATTAGCAATTTACATGATATTGTGGAGAGAACCTCCAATGATGTTAAGATGCTTGTTAAAAAATTTCAAATGGTTCAAACTCAAATTGATCAACTCACTAAAGTGCAAAATGACTTGTTAAAAAATATTCTAAAGAGAAACATGCTTACGAAGTAACAACTAGAGGTGGTGTCTCTACCCAGGATCCTCTATATCCTGAAGGGCATCCCAAAAGAGTTGAACAAGATTCTCAACGAATTGAAACTAGTGCTCCTTCTAAGAAAAATAAGAAGAAACATAAAAGTGTTGTAGAATCCTCTGAACCTGTTAATGATCCTAATAGTATTTCTATTTCTGATGCTAAAACTGAAAGTGGTAATGAACATGATAATGATAATGATAATAATAAGAATGATGCTTCTGATAAAGAAGAGGTAGAAGATGAACCTGAAAAGCATGGTAAAAATAAAAAGTATACTAAAGAAGATTTTATTGCTAAGAAACATGGTAATGAAAGAAAACCTTGGGTGCAAAAGCAAATGCCTTTTCTTGCTAAGAAACTAAAATCAAAGGAAGAGGAACACTATAATAAATTTTGTGATTGGATGAAACCTTTATTCTTGCAAATCCCTTTGACTGATGCTATTAAATTGCCTCCTTATTCAAAGTATATGAAAGATATTGTCACTAACAAGAGGAAAATCCCCAATGAGGAGATTTCCACTATGCTTGCTAATTACTCTTTCAATGGCAAAGTTCCAAAGAAGTTGGGCAACCCAGGTATACCTACTATTCCTTGTTCTATTAAGAATAATTATGTTAAAACTGCTCTATATGACTTGGGAGCCGGTGTTAGTGTTATGCCTTTTTCTCTTTATAAGAGACTTTATTTAGATAAGTTGATACCTACTGATATATCTTTGCAAATGGCTGATAAATCTACTGCTATTCCTGTTGGTATATGTGAGGATGTTCCTGTTCAAGTTACTAATAACTGCTTGATATTAACTGATTTTGTTGTGTTGGAAATGCCTGAAGATGATAATATGTCTATTATTCTTGGGATACCTTTTCTTAACACCGCAGGGGCTGTTATTGATTGCAATAAAGGAAAGGTTACTTTCAATGTTGATGATAAGGAGCATACCGTCTATTTCCCCAAGAGGATTGATAAAGTATGTGGAGTTAATACTATTTCTAATGTGAGAACTATCAAAGTTGGAACTATTGATTGTCCTATATATGAGCCTAAAGAAGGATATCAAAGTCTTATGATTGGATCCATATCAATACAATTCATGGTAACATGATTGATTTGAGGTTTATTTCTTCTTATGCTATGTTAAATTTATTTGGTGGCAAGACTTGATCAACCTTGTTAACAAATACTTTTTATATGCATAGAGGAGGTAAACAACATCTCGTTCTTCCTCCACTTGTTCTACTTGCTGTAGCACTTTTGATTTGCAAAGTTCCTTAGTTAATTAGAGATTTTAAAATTTTCCTGTCGAGTAATAATAAACTTAATGCCCAGAAATGTGCATTTTTCAAAGTTTTCAAAAATTCACAAAAATTATACCGTTGGTCCTATTTTTCGAAAATGCACCTAGGAGCACTTGGGGATGACCAGTGGGGCACCCCAGGGTGGCACCCCACAGGCCGGCGCGGCCAGCAAGGGGGGCGCGCCACCCTGGTGTGTGGGTCCCCCTTTGCCCCACTTCAGCATCTCTTCCTCCCACACTCTTCTCTCTCCCGAAAAAAATCAACACCAGCTTTCTCTCACTCGCGTTTTTGCTCAAGAGCTCATTTTTCGATCTCTTTGCTCAGCCCAGATTTCTGTCTGAAATTTGGCACATTTGCTCTCCGGTATGTGACTCCTCCGATTATCCAAGTAGAATTTTGTTTGGTTGAGTATATCTTGAATATTTTGCTGCTGTAGGTAACATGTTTAGTGAGCTTGCATGCTTGTTCTAAGTTGTATAAACTAGTTTTGATGCATGATTAGTACTCTAGCAAGTTCCTATAGTAGCTCCCCTCAATTATATGTCACCAAATCAAAATTTATATTGTTTGTTGAAAATTTCAGAAAATGGAGTGGAATAGACATCAACTAAACCAACAAGAATTGGAGGTGCAACAAGTCATGAGAGTGAACCGCGAAGAGGGAGTATACCCCTCTTACTACCCGTGCACAGATTTCATGAGAAGTGCAGGAATCTTGGAAGATGTTCAGAATCTAATTTCTCGTGCAGGGTTGAATGATTTCGTTGACGGAGAACCATGCCAATATGCAAAATTGACTATGTCTGTTGTGCAGGATTTTAAGTTCAATTGGTCACAATCTAACCCCATGGTTCAGTACAAGATTTATAATAAAACTGTCAACTTGCCATTCAATGATTTTTGTACATCAATTAGAGTACCGCAATGGGGATCATGCGAGAAGATAAGGGGATCGCCGCGAGAGCTCTTAAACCTCTTCGAGATGATTTGTCACAGAAGGAGTTTCTCAGAGGATGGTGGTAAAATCAGTAGCATTCAACTCCCAGCTATCCGCTACTTTGCTTATTTCATTACTAAATGCGTTCTTGCTAGAAAGAATAGTAGTAAATTATCTGTCCAGGATTTAGCTTTTCTAGCTGCTGCACTGCAAAGCAATAGGGCTTATAATTTGGGTGCATTGATAGCCTACAGACTTGCTACTAACCGTGCGAAGGGCGGAATTTTTGGAGGTCTCATCGCCTCTCGTTTACTAGCTTTGCATGGAGTAGAACCTCACCATCTTGATATTCAACTTTCCATAGAAAAACTTGACATAGTCTCCATGATTAAACATGAATTTGTTTCTGATTCATCTAATTTGGGTAACCTATTTTCTAAGATGACATTTTATAAGAAAGCTTGGAGAATAACTAAGAAAACTGAAAAACTAGTAAGATTGCCTGCGCCTGTTCTATTTAACCTTGATTCCAGGGAAGATTGGTCAGTCACAGAAGGTGCACTGAATGCACACATAGAGGGAGGAGGCCATCATGCAAGAGACAACACAGAGGAGGCCGAGGAACACCTCGACTCGTCATCCGATGCAGCAAGTTCTTCGCATCAACATTTTGGACATGTGGAGCCTCCACGCTTTTCTTCTGCACAGGGACCTCACTATGACTACGCCATGTATGATCCACCGGCGTGGAACAGCGACCCTTGCTGGGGTTGAACTCCACTTAGGCCAAAAGCCTAAGCTTGGGGGGAGGTATACCGGCATCACTTATTCTTTGCATATTATGGTTGCTGGATACTTGTATATACTTGTTTAGTTTCTTTGAGTGGTTTTCTAATGAGAGGGAGATGATATTTGGGGAAGTGCTGCCTGAAAACAGATTCTGGACTGTTACCAAACAAATTCTCAAAAATAGCCAGAACGATGTTTTGCGAAGCCAATTTTTCTGTATGTTCCCCAGGTTGTTATCTAACTTTCATTAGTTGAACACTTTTCGATTTGAGCAGTGTAAGAATTTCTTAAAAATCGAGTACTGTACTGCTGTCAAGTTTGACGAATTCCTGCTGCTTTGTGTTTATGTGACTTTTCTAGTTTGCCATTTCTTGTTTTTGCTTTATTTCTTTCTTAAAACACAAAAAGACCAAAAATATTTCTGTTGTTTCTCTTCACCATTTGTTTATTTTGGTTTCTTGCATTTATTTTGCTTTATTTGCTATTGCTGGTTTGCTATAAGAAAATCCAAAAAGATTTTGTTTTGTTTGCTTGTTTCCTTTTGTTCTTGTTTCCAATTTGAAAACACCAAAAATATTTGCTGTTCTTCTTTGGTTTTGTAAAGTTCATTTTGAGTTCAATGGTCTTCGGTGGCTGGAGCGTGGTTTTCATTTCATATTATCCAAGCTACACAAGTGGAAGGCAATAATGACGATCTACGACAATTGGATTGTGGTGAGAGGCTGGTATGAACTCTATTTGTTTTCATTTTTGTACATATACTCATCGATGTGAGCATGCTTAGCTGGTTCATGTTAGGTATATGTCATTTTAAGAAAGTCTAGTAGTTCATGTTCTCTCATGTTTAGCTCCAATTTATTAATATGAGTAACATGTCATGGATGTTTGCTTGCATTGTTTTATTCATAAGTAGGTATGACATTGTGGTATCCTCCTCTGAATAATTCATTTGAATTAACTTGGCACATGCTCATGCATGCATATGACTGAACAAAATTCAATTAAGCCTCTATGATTTACATTGCTTCAGAGTTCTTGTATCACTTTTATGCCTCCGTTAATTTATTTTGCCGCAAGCATGATTATGACAGTGACTGCTCTCTTGATTTGTCGCTCCCCAGTCTATTGCTAGCCTCCACTTGTACTGAGCGGGAATGCTGCTCGTGCTTCCAAACACCTGAAAACCAAGTTGTTCCAAAGTGTCCACCATAAATACCTATGCATGGCATTTCAAACCATTCCAAGTAAATTCTCGTGCGCTACCTTTAAAACCTTCAAAATGCTTATCAATTTGTGTTAATGTTTCATAGCTCATGAGGAAGTATGTGGTGTTTAACTTTCAACCTTGTCATTTACTCTTGACGGACTTTCATTATGGACTAGTGGCACATCTGCTTATCCAATAATTTTGCAAAAAGAGCTAGCAATGGGGTTCCCAGCCCCGACTAATCAAACTTCATTAATAATTCTCTTCACATGTTTTGCTCTGATTCATCAGTAAGCAACTTAATTTTGCAAATAGACACTCCTCCATGGTATGTGATTGATGGAAGGAACCCGATGATTCGGTTAGCCATGGCTTGTGTAAGCAAAGGTTGGGGGGAGTGTCGCCCATAATAAAACTAAAATACGTGTGTAAACAAAAGAGAAGAGGGATGATCTACCTTGCTGGTGGAGATAACATCCTTCATGGGAGCCGCTCTTGAAAGTCCGGTTGGCGAGGTAGTTGGTGTACCCATTACCATTCGTTGACAACAACAAACACCTCTCAAAATAATTTTACTCCTGTTTTAAAAATGAAAAGCTCTAGCGCATGTTAATCCCTGCTACCCTCTGCGAAGGGTCAATCTTTTACTTTTATGTTGTGTCTCCATCCTTTCTTTGAGCACTACCTTGAGAGAACAACTGTCATTCTTAGTATAATATGCTTGTCCCACAATATGATTGATTGCGGTATAACTTTGATGCTTTTATCTTTGACAATCACTATTTCTAGTCTTTCTATGAACTTCAGAGGTGCCTGAGCATTTATGTTTTGCTGATCAAATATGGGCAAGCGAGATACCACTTTATCATACTCTTTTATGAACATTGCAATCCTGCTTATAGACATGATTCATGATGCTTATTATTAATTGTTGGTACCTTTCCATGATTGACATAGCTATTAGATGATCTTATTTGCATGTACCTTATTATGAACTGCCTAAGTATTAGCCATATCATGAGAATATTTACATCATATGAGCAAATGTGTTCGTGAAAGTTCTCTTATCGCACTCAGTTGTTAACTGAATTGCTTGAGGACAAGCAATAAGCTAAGCTTGGGGGGAGTTGATACGTCCAAAACGTATCTACTTTCCCGAACACTTTTGCTATTGTTTTGCCTCTAATTTGTGTGTTTTGGATACAACTAACGCGGACTAACGCTGTTTTCAGCAGAATTGCTCTGGTGTCTTGTTTTTGTGCAGAAATTCAACTTTCGGGAAAATCCTCGGAATTTATATCAATGGGCCTATTTTACAAGAATACTCAGGGAGCCAGAAGGGCAAGCCAGGTGGAGGCCCGAGGGCCCCACACACCAGGCCGGCGTGGCCCAGGGGGGGCGCGCCGCCCTAGTGTGTGGCCCCCTCGGCTGGCCTCCGACTCCCTCCTCTGGACTACTTAAGGGGTTCGATCTAAAAATCGCGACCAAGAAGTCGAAGTCGCCAGAAACCCTCCAGAACGCCGCCACATCGCGAAACTCCGTCTCGGGGGCCAGAAGTCGTTGTTCTGGCACTCCGCCGGGACGGGGAATTGGAGAAGATCATCGCCATCATCACCACCGACGCCTCTCCATCGACCAGCAATGTTTCCCCCATCCATGTGTGAGTAATTTCCCTGCTGTAGGCTGAAGGGGATGGTAGGGATTGGATGAGATTGGTCATGTAATAGCATAAGATTGTTAGGGCATAGTGCCTAGTGTCCGTAATTGGTACTTTGTTGATATTGTTGCAACTTGTTATGCTTAATGCTTGTCACTTGGGCTCGAGTGCCATGATCTCAGATCTGAACATGTTATTATTTCATCATGATATTCATTGTTTTATGATCTTACCTGCAAGTTGTATACACATGTCGCTGTCCGGAACCAAAGGCCCCGAAGTGACAGAAATCGGGACAACCGGAGGGGATGGCGGTGATGTGAGGATCACATGTGTTCACGGAGTGTTAATGCTTTGCTCCGGTACTCTATTAAAAGGAGTACCTTAATATCCAGTAGATTCCCTTGAGGCCCGGCTGCCACCGGCTGGTAGGACAAAAGATGTTGTGCAAGTTTCTCATTGCGAGCACGTACGACTATATATGGAACACATGTCTATTGATTGCTTTGTACTTGGACACCGTTTTATTATTATCTGCAAATGCCCTGCTATGATTGTTACATGAGTTTCTCTCATCCATGCAACGCCCGTTATCCGTCCCTGTGCCTACAGTATTTTAATTCTGCTGTTTACTATAATCACCACTGCTGTCTTTGTTACTCTGGTGCTGTTATTTCGTTACTGCTACTGCTATAAAACTGTTACTACTAATAAACTCTTGCGAGCAAGTCTGTTTCCAGGTGCAGCTGAATTGACAACTCCGCTGTTAAGGCTTTCAAGTATTCTTTGTCTCCCCTTGTGTCGAATCAATAAATTGGGTTTTACTACCCGCGAAGACTGCTGCGATCCCCTATACTTGTGGGTCATCACCGAATCTCTAGGAAGTGTCGACAGTTCCTTAACAAACGACTAGACTTCTCCCGACCATCTTTTGGATCAATGTAGGAGTGGAGGTAACATGGCGCCTTGAGTTGCTCTGTAGCCGAAAGGTACGGAGAACGGGTGCGGCCCCTGATTGATGATGTGTCGTGGCATCCTTGCTCGAACTGTCGAGGGTGAACTGCTGTTCTGCCTTCCTCCTCATGGTGTGAGCCTCTTCGTCTCTTCCTTTGTCCAGTCGTGGTGTCGAGACCCCCTCGGTTGCTCTCTTGTATGCTCCTGGGCGGAATTTTTAGGGTTGTTGCTGAAGGGACACCCTCCGGAGGTACGGCCTTTGAGTCGGACGTGTCGGCCCTAGGGAAGCGAAGGAAACCTTGATACGTCTCCAACGTATCGATAATTTCTTATGTTCCATGCCACATTATTGATGTTATCTACATGTTTTATGCACACTTTATGTCATATTCGTGCATTTTCTGGAACTAACCTATTAACAAGATGCCGAAGTGCCAGTTGCTGTTTTCTGCTATTTTTGGTTTCAGAAATCCTAGTAACGAAATATTCTCGGAATTGGACGAAATCAACGCCCAGGGTCCTATTTTGCCACGAAGCTTCCAGAAGACCGAAGAGGAGACGAAGTGGGGCCACGAGGTGGCCAAACCCTAGGGCGGCGCGGCCCCTGCCCTGGCCGCGCGGCCCTATGGTGTGGGCCCCTCGTGCCGCCTCCTGACCTGCCCTTCCGCCTACTTAAAGCCTCCATCGCGAAACCCCCAGTACCGAGAGCCACGATACGGAAAACATTACTGAGACGCCGCCGCCGCCAATCCCATCTCGGGGGATTCAGGAGATCGCCTCCGGCACCCTGCCGGAGAGGGGATTCATCTCCCGGAGGACTCTACGCCGCCATGGTCGCCTCTGGAGTGATGTGTGAGTAGTCTACCCCTGGACTATGGGTCCATAGCAGTAGCTAGATGGTTGTCTTCTCCTCATTGTGCTTCATTGTCGGGTCTTGTGAGCTGCATAACATGATCAAGATCATCTATCTGTAATTCTATATGTTGCGTTTGTTGGGATCCGATGAATAGAGAATACTTGTTATGTTGATTATCAAAGCTATGTCTATGTGTTGTTTATGATCTTGCATGCTCTCCGTTATTAGTAGATGCTCTGGCCAAGTTGATGCTAGTAACTCCAAGAGGGAGTATTTATGCTCGATAGTGGGTTCATGTCTCCGTGAATCTGGAGGGGTGACAAGAACCTCTAAGGTTATGGATGTCTTTGTGCCACTAGGGATAAAACATTGGTGCTATGTTCAAGGATGTAGTCACTGATTACATTACGCGCAATACTTAATGCAATTGTCTGTTGTTAGCAACTTAATACTGGAGGGGGTTCGGATGATAACCTGAAGGTGGACTTTTTAGGCATAGATGCATGCTGGATAGCGGTCTATGTACTTTGTCGTAATGCCCAATTAAATCTCACAGTACTCATCATAATATGTATGTGCATGGTCATGCCCTCTCTATTTGTCAATTGCCCAACTGTAATTTGTTCACCCAACATGCTGTTTATCTTATGGGAGAGACACCTCTAGTGAACTGTGGACCCCGGTCCAATTCTCTATACTGAAATACAATCTCTTGCACATCTTGTTCTCTTGTTTTTCTGCAAACAATCATCATCCACACTATACATCTAATCCTTTGTTACAGCAAGCCGATGAGATTGACAACCTCACTGTTTCGTTGGGGCAAAGTACTTTGGTTGTGTTGTGCAGGTTCCACGTTGGCGCCGGAATCTCTGGTGTTGCGCCGCACTACATCCCGCCGCCATCAACCTTCAACGTGCTTCTTGGCTCCTACTGGTTCGATAAACCTTGGTTTCATACTGAGGGAAAACTTGCCGCTGTACGCATCACACCTTCCTCTTGGGGTTCCCAACGGACGCGTGCTGAACGCGTATCAAGCTCTTTTTCTGGTGCCGTTGCCGGGGAGATCAAGACACGCTGCAAGGGGAGTCTCCACTTCCCAATCTCTTTACTTTGTTTTTGTCTTGCTTTATTTCATTTACTACTTTGTTTGCTGCACTAAATCAAAATACAAAAAAATTAGTTGCTAGTTTTACTTTATTTGCTATCTTGTTTGCTATATTAAAAACACAAAAAAAAATAGTTACTTGTTTTACTTTACTTAATATCATGCATGTTTTTATTTCACTAGTTAAGCATAATGGAAAACAATAAAAATATGAGAGATCTTTATGAACTTTATCTTGAATTAGGGCATGATGTGTTTGAAGAGAGAATTAAAAAACCCATGGAACTTTATATGCATGCTAATGGGAATGTTATTACTATGAATGCTTTGAACACCATTGTTGCTAATGCTACGGAAAATTCTAAGCTTGGGGAAGCTGGCTTTGATGAGCATGATATTTTTAGTCCCCCAAGCATTGAGGAGAAAATTTTCTTTTATGATTACAATATGCCTCCTATATATGATGATAGCCAGTTTGTTGAATTTGCTCCCACTACAACTAATAAAATTGATTATGCTTATGTGGAGAGTAATAATTTTATGCATGAGACTCATGATAAGAATGCTTTATGTGATAGTTATATTGTTGAGTTTGCTCATGATACTACTGAAAGTTATTATGAGAGAGGAAAATATGGTTGTAGAGATTTTCATGTTACTAAAATGCCTTTCTATATGCTGAAATTTTTGAAGCTACACTTGTTTTATCTTCCTATGCTTGTCACTTTGCTCTTCATGAACTTGTTTATTTACAAGATTCCTATGCATAGGAAGAATGTTAGACTTAAATGTGTTTTGAATTTGCCTCTTGAAGCTCTCTTTTGCTTCAATTACTATTTCTTGCGAGTGCATCATTAAAACTACTGAGCCCATCTTAATGGCTATAAAGAAAGAACTTCTTGGGAGATAACCCATGAGTTTATTTTACTACAGTACTTTGTTTTTATTTTGTGTATTGGAAGTTGTTTACTACTGTAGCAACCTCTCCTTATCTTAGTTTTGTGTTTTGTTGTGCCAAATAAAGTCTTTGATAGTAAAGTTCATACTAGATTTGGATTACTGCGCAGTTTCAGATTTCTTTGCTGTCACGAATTTCGACCTGCCTCTCTGTAGGTAGCTCAGAAAAATATGCCAATTTACGTGCGTGATCCTCAGATATGTACGCAACTTTCATTAAATTTGAGCATTTTTATTTGAGCAAGTCTGGTGCCATTTTAAAATTCGTCAATACGAACTATTCTGTTTTGACAGATTCTGCCTTTTATTTCGCATTGCCTCTTTTGCTATGTTGGATGAATTTCTTTGATCCATTAATGTCCAGTAGCTTTATGCAATGTCCAGAAGTGTTAAGAATGATTATGTCACCTCTGAACATGTTAATTTTTATTGTGCACTAACCCTCTAATGAGTTGTTCTAAGTTTGGTGTGGAGGAAGTTTTCAAGGATCAAGAGAGGAGTATGATGCAACATGATCAAGGAGAGTGAAAGCTCTAAGCTTGGGGATGCCCCGGTGGTTCACCCCTGCATATTCTAAGAAGACTCAAGCGTCTAAGCTTGGGGATGCCCAAGGCATCCCCTTCTTCATCGACAACATTATCAGGTTCCTCCCCTGAAACTATATTTTTATTCCATCACATCTTATGTGCTTTGCTTGGAGCGTCGGTTTGTTTTTGTTTATTGTTTTGTTTGAATAAAATGGATCCTAGCATTCACTTTGTGGGAGAGAGACACGCTCCGCTGTTGCATATGGACAAGTATGTCCTTAGGCTCTACTCATAGTATTCATGGCGAAGTTTCTTCTTCGTTAAATTGTTATATGGTTGGAATTGGAAAATGATACATGTAGTAATTGCTATAAATGTCTTGGATAATGTGATACTTGGCAATTGTTGTGCTCATGTTTAATCTCTTGCATCATATACTTTGCACCCATTAATGAAGAAATACATAGAGCATGCTAAAATTTGGTTTGCATATTTGGTCTCTCTAAGGTCTAGATAATTTCTAGTATTGAGTTTGAACAACAAGGAAGACGGTGTAGATTCTTATAATGTTTTAAATATGTCTTTTATGTGAGTTTTGCTGCACCGGTTCATCCTTGTGTTTGTTTCAAATAACCTTGCTAGCCTAAACCTTGTATCGAGAGGGAATACTTCTCATGCATCCAAATACTTGAGCCAACCACTATGCCATTTGTGTCCACCATACCTACCTACTACATGGTATTTCTCCGCCATTCCAAAGTAAATTGCTTGAGTGCTACCTTTAAAATTCCATCATTCACCTTTGCAATATATAGCTCATGGGACAAATAGCTTAAAAACTATTGTGGTACTGAATATGTACTTATGCACTTTATCTCTTATTAAGTTGCTTGTTGTGCGATAACCATGTTTCTGGGGACGCCATCAACTATTATTTGTTGAATATCATGTGAGTTGCTATGCATGTTCGTCTTGTCTGAAGTAAGAGAGATCTACCACCTTATGGTTAAGCATGCATATTGTTAGAGAAGAACATTGGGCCGCTAACTAAAGCCATGATCCATGGTGGAAGTTTCAGTTTTGGACATATATCCTCAATCTCATATGAGAAAATTACTAATTGTTGTTACATGCTTATGCATAAAAGAGGAGTCCATTATCTGTTGTCTATGTTGTCCCGGTATGGATGTCTAAGTTGAGAATAATCAATAGCGAGAAATCCAATGCGAGCTTTCTCCTTAGACCTTTGTACAAAGTGCATAGAGGTACCCCTTTGTGACACTTGGTTAAAACATGTGCATTGCGATGATCCGGTAGTCCAAGCTAATTAGGACAAGGTGCGGGCACTATTAGTATACTATGCATGAGGCTTGCAACTTGTAAGATATAATTTACATGATACATATGCTTTATTACTACCGTTGACAAAATTGTTTCATGTTTTCAAAATCAAAGCTCTAGCACAAATATAGCAATCGATGCTTTTCCTCTATGGAGGACCATTCTTTTACTTTCATTGTTGAGTCAGTTCACCTATTTCTCTCCACCTCAAGAAGCAAACACTTGTGTGAACTGTGCATTGATTCCTACATACTTGCATATTGCACTTATTATATTACTCTATGTTGACAATTATCCATGAGATATACATGTTACAAGTTGAAAGCAACCGCTGAAACTTAATCTTCCTTTGTGTTGCTTCAATGCCTTTACTTTGAATTATTGCTTTATGAGTTAACTCTTATGCAAGACTTATTGATGCTTGTCTTGAAGTATTATTCATGAAAAGTCTTTGCTATATGATTCACTTGTTTACTCATGTCATATACATTGTTTTGATCGCTGCATTCGCTACATATGCTTTACAAATAGTATGATCAAGGTTATGATGGCATGTCACTCCAGAAATTATCTTTGTTATCGTTTTACCTGCTCGGGATGAGCAGAACTAAGCTTGGGGATGCTGATATGTCTCCAACGTATCGATAATTTCTTATGTTCCATGCCACATTATTGATGTTATCTACATGTTTTATGCACACTTTATGTCATATTCGTGCATTTTCTGGAACTAACCTATTAACAAGATGCCGAAGTGCCGATTCTTTGTTTTCTGCTGTTTTTGGTTTCAGAAATCCTAGTAACGAAATATTCTCGGAATTGGACGAAATCAACGCCCAGGGTCCTATTTTGCCACGAAGCTTCCAGAAGACCGAAGAGGAGACGAAGTGGGGCCACGAGGTGGCCAAACCCTAGGGCGGCGCGGCCCCTGCCCTGGCCGCGCGGCCCTATGGTGTGGGCCCCTCGTGCCGCCTCCTGACCTGCCCTTCCGCCTACTTAAAGCCTCCGTCGTGAATCCCCCAGTACCGAGAGCCACGATACGGAAAACCTTACTGAGACGCCGCCGCCGCCAATCCCATCTCGGGGGATTCAGGAGATCGCCTCCGGCACCCTGCCGGAGAGGGGATTCATCTCCCGGAGGACTCTACGCCGCCATGGTCGCCTCCGGAGTGATGTGTGAGTAGTCTACCCCTGGACTATGGGTCCATAGCAGTAGCTAGATGGTTGTCTTCTCCTCATTGTGCTTCATTGTCGGGTCTTGTGAGCTGCATAACATGATCAAGATCATCTATCTGTAATTCTATATGTTGCGTTTGTTGGGATCCGATGAATAGAGAATACTTGTTATGTTGATTATCAAAGCTATGTCTATGTGTTGTTTATGATCTTGCATGCTCTCCGTTATTAGTAGATGCTCTGGCCAAGTTGATGCTAGTAACTCCAAGAGGGAGTATTTATGCTCGATAGTGGGTTCATGTCTCCGTGAATCTGGAGGGGTGACAAGAACCTCTAAGGTTATGGATGTGTTGTTGCCACTAGGGATAAAACATTGGTGCTATGTTCAAGGATGTAGTCACTGATTACATTACGCGCAATACTTAATGCAATTGTCTGTTGTTAGCAACTTAATACTGGAGGGGGTTCGGATGATAACCTGAAGGTGGACTTTTTAGGCATAGATGCATGCTGGATAGCGGTCTATGTACTTTGTCGTAATGCCCAATTAAATCTCACAATACTCATCATAATATGTATGTGCATGGTCATGCCCTCTCTATTTGTCAATTGCCCAACTGTAATTTGTTCACCCAACATGCTGTTTATCTTATGGGAGAGACACCTCTAGTGAACTGTGGACCCCGGTCCAATTCTCTATACTGAAATACAATCTACTGCAATCTTTGTTCTCTTGTTTTTCTGCAAACAATCATCATCCACACTATACATCTAATCCTTTGTTACAGCAAGCCGGTGAGATTGACAACCTCACTGTTTCGTTGGGGCAAAGTACTTTGGTTGTGTTGTGCAGGTTCCACGTTGGCGCCGGAATCTCTGGTGTTGCGCCGCACTACATCCCGCCGCCATCAACCTTCAACGTGCTTCTTGGCTCCTACTGGTTCGATAAACCTTGGTTTCATACTGAGGGAAAACTTGCCGCTGTACGCATCACACCTTCCTCTTGGGGTTCCCAACGGACGCGTGCTGAACGCGTATCAAACCTCCGGAGTCGATGACGAAGTGGACGCCACCGAAAACAGCCTCCGTGTCGTGAGATGGTGCCATAGAGTTTGGGTGAAGTGCTTTGCGGCGCGGCACGAACTCGAAGGACCCGCAGCAGATCGGATCTCTTGACTCTGCCGGCATCGGTGATTCGAGTAAGAACGCTGCGGACGTGACTGGTGCTGCCGATGACTTGCCTTGTGCCGACAGGCTTCCCACAGACGGCGCCAATTGTCGAGGGTGCTCCTCGGCAATGCCCTCCGATAGGGGCTTAGGGTTGATGGAATCCTGCAAGCTGACACGAGACATCGGTTCACAGACAAGCGGGGAGAGCAATTTACCCAGGTTCGGGGCCCTCGATGAGGTAAAACCCTTACGTCCTGCCTGTCTGTTCTTGATTATGATGATAATGGGTTACAATGGGGTGCCGAATAGTTTGGCTGAGATCTCGTCGAGATAGCTAATTGCTAAGGTGACCTAGCTCTAAGCTTTTGCTGGCTAAGATTGCTAAGATTGATCGTGTCCCTCGGCAGCCCCTCTCCTGGCCTTTATATAGGAGGCCAGGTCTCAAGAGGTCTAACCGAATACGACTAAGTTTACAGTAGTTTTAGATCCGATCTTTCCTTATTCGACTGCTTCCTTTTCTTGCCCGTCAAGGAACCTTCTGGTGCACCGTCCTAGTGGCCCGCCTTGCTTCCGAGTGTCTTCATGGGCCTCCAACTAGATGGTACAGGATAGGGCAACATCGGTTACCCGAAGGGTAGTGCCCACGTCACCGACCCCCTAGCCTGACTGCCAGAGCCACAGGATCTCGTCGGAGATGACGACGATCCTCAGCCGCACGATCTATTTCTAATCCTACGCCTCACATTGATCGGTACCGTTTCGCGTTTAAATAGCCAATGACAGGTGGAGCCCACCATGTCAGGCAGCCCACGCGTGCGAGCCACGCTGCTGGGCTGGCCCGTTTATTTTTCACCCCTGCGGCCCAGTTTCGTTTCCGCCTAAGCCCAAACGTTTGAAATCGAATTTGAGTTTTATTTGAATTTCCTTGCAGATGCCAAATTCAAACTTAAATAGTTTCAAATCTACTAAACCAAATTCAACAAATTTATATTTTTGGAAAGCTTAAGAAAAGATCCAAATAACTACACTGGTTCCAACCATAAAGGTGTTGTATAATTAAAGTAGCAAAAATAACAAGGCAGGGCCTTTTCGAACTTCAAACTTTATTTAAATTTTAACCACAAGTGATTTTGAGTTGATTCCAGCTCTCATAAATCACATTTGACATACTCTACATGTTTATGTAAAAAGATAACATAGTTGTTGGTATGATCATGGGCTAGAGCAAAATAATGGTTATGGAGCCATTTCTAGTCCATTTAAATCATCTCAATTAAGTTGTTTAAATAGTATGAGAGTTACTCTCTCATTTAAATCATTGTCTTGAGTAATCAAATATGAGGTAATGATCTTAGTCTATAGCACCTCATGTTTAAGTACTTAATGATATTAAATTGTGTCATAGTAGTTTCTAACTTTCATGAGATGAAGTATCTCATTTAAATCTTTTCCCCAAATGATATTTATGAAGTGTTGACCTTGGTAAACATATGATCATACTTTATTATTTGAGGAAATTAAATCTTAAGTAGATTCAATGAGAGGAAATTATTTTCTCTTACAAGTTTCTTAAAACACAAGTCAACCCCCTTTTGTGAATAAGGATGTGATGTTAGAATAGCTTGTGTGAATCATTTGTGTGCTTAGTCTAGCACTTAAGGATTGTTTGGTGATTGTATACCTCGTATCCGTTTATAGGCACTAGTACCGAGGAATACCAGGAGGAGGAGGTCTACGAGGAAGAAGAAAACTTTGATCAATACACCACTCAAGGCAAGCTATACTCTTGCAAGCTCCCATGTACAAAGCTCTACTTGAGCAAGGCACCTTTACACTTCTATTTTTGTTTAAGGATCCCATCCCAATGTTTATACTTGCAAGCTTTTACTCTATTTATCAAAGCTTACTCTATAGTTAATATTGGATCTAAGTGTAGAGTGTTACAAGAACATCAAAAGTAGCCTAGAGAAATACAAACTAGATTAGCACCCCTCATGACTAGTTGCTAGTGCTAAACTAAAAATGACTACTCTAAATGGGAACATGTGAAAACCAATGACTTTGTAAACCTTGGAATGATGAGTCATTCTATTGAAAGTTTTTGAAGATGAATATGACATGAATGACTTGGTGGCTTTGACAAAAACTGATGATTGGGTTTAGATGCGATACCTTTCCAATTTTTGAGTACCCCCACAATACCTGATTATGGGTAAGGCTTAACTGGAAACTTATGCACTTTAGTATGGGTTCCCTCTAAACAAGCGTCATAGAGGTTATGCCGAGGCTTCCTCCGTTGAAAGTGAAATGACATAAAATGAGGTGAATGTACGACCCAAGCCCTATGCAGTTCCCGGGATAACAGTTGGCTATCACCGGGAGGCCAAACTCATGGGGAGAGGTGCCTATACTAGAGTTTGTAAGTGAAAGGTTATGGTTGATGATCTGCATACTGAGTTATGATTATTCAGGGTTATCCCTGACGGATGAAATCAAACGTTGTGGCACAAGTGTGCAACCTCTGCAGAGTGTCAAACTATTCGAATAGCCGTGTCCACGGTTACGGACGATTGGAAAGGCCATACTGTTCCGTTGTCAGATGTTTCTAGAAGTAGCATAATGAATTTTAAACAATTGGATAATGAGCATGTTGCTCAAGCATGGGAAAGAATGAAATCTTTGGTTAAAAATTGCCCAACCCATGGACTGACTACTTGGATGATCATCCAAACCTTTTATGCAGGACTAAATTTTTCTTCGCGGAACTTATTGGATTCAGCTACTGGAGGTACCTTTATGTCCATCACTCTAGGCGCCGCAACAAAGCTTCTTGATAATATGATGATTAATTACTCTGAATGGCACACGGAAAGAGCTCCACAAGGTAAGAAGGTAAATTCTGTTGAAGAAACCTCCTCCTTGAGTGATAAGATTGATGCTATTATGTCTATGCTTGTGAATGGTAGGACTAATGTTGATCCTAATAATGTTCCGTTAGCTTCATTGGTTGCTCAAGAAGAACATGTTGATGTGAACTTCATTAAAAATAATAATTTCAACAACAATGCTTATCGGAATAATTCTAGTAACAACTATAGGCCATATCCTTATAATAATGGTAACGGTTATGGTAATTCTTATGGGAATTCTTACAACAATAATAGGAATACACCCCCTGGACTTGAAGCTATGCTTAAAGAATTTATTAGTACACAAACTGCTTTTAACAAAACTGTTGAAGAAAAGCTTGGGAAAATTGATGTTCTTGCTTCTAAGGTTGATAGTCTTGCTGCTGATGTTGATCTTTTGAAATTGAAAGTTATGCCTAATGAAGATAAAGATATTAAGTCATTTGCTACAGAAAACGCCATCCAAGTTAGAATTAATGAGAATATAAGATTGATGGCCGAATTGCGTGCTAGGTGGGAAAAAGAAGAAAATGCTAAAGATAACAATGTAGCTAAAGTTTGGACTATTACCACCACTAGTAATGCTAATGCTTCACATGTTGCTACACCTCCTGCTATCAATGGTAAAATAATTGGTGTTAGTAATGTTTCCACTCCTAATGCAAAGCCTGCAAAACTGCCGGAACCTGCTAAAATTGCTGAAACTGCTTGTGATAAAACTGCTGAATTTTTTTCTAATGTTGGGGACAATGATCCCATTGCTTTAGATCATAATGGTTTAGATTTTGATGATTGTCACATCTCTAAAGTTATAAAGTTCTTACAAAAACTTGCTAAAAGTCCTAATGCTAGTGCTATAAATTTGGCCTTTACAAAACATATTACAAATGCTCTCATAAAAGCTAGAGAAGAGAAACTAGAACGTGAAGCTTCTATTCCTAGGATGGTTGGGAGCCCATCATTAAGATGAAGGTCAATTACTTTGATTGTAATGTTTTATGTGATCTTGGTGCAAGTATTTCCGTTATGCCTAAGAAAATCTATAATATGCTTGACTTGCCACCATTGAAAAATTGTTATTTGGATGTTAATCTTGCTGATAACTCTACAAAGAAACCTTTGTGGAGGATTGAGAATGTTCGCATTACGGTTAACAATAACCTTGTCCCCGTTGATTTTGTTGTCTTGGATATTGAATGCAATGCATCTTGCCCCATTATATTGGGAAGACCTTTTCTTCGAACTGTTGGTGCTATTATTGATATGAAGGAAGGTAATATTAAATATCAATTTCCTCTCAAGAAAGGTATGGAGCACTTCCCTAGAAAGAGAATGAAGTTACCTTTTGATTCTATTATTAGAACAAATTATGATGTTGATGCTTCATCTCTTGATAATACTTGATACACACTTTCTGCGCCTAGCTGAAAGGCGTTAAAGAAAACGCTTATGGGAGACAACCCATGATTTTACTTCTGCACTTTTATTTTATATTTGAGTCTTGGAAGTTGTTACTACTGTAGAAACCTCTCCTTATCTTAATTTTATTGCATTGTTGTGCCAAGTAAAGTCTTTGATAGTAAGGTTCATACTAGATTTGGATTACTGCGCAGAAACAGATTTCTTGCTGTCAAGAATTTGAGCAGTAGTCTCTGTAGTTACTCAGAAAAATCTGCCAATTTACGTGAGTAATCCTCAGATATGTACGCAACTTTCATTCAATTTGAGCATTTTCATTTGAGCAAGTCTGGTGCACCTAAAAAAATTCGTCTTTACGGACTGTTCTGTTTTGACAGATTCTGCCTTTTATTTCGCATTGCCTGTTTTGCTATGCTTGATGGATTTCTTTATTCCATTAACTTTCAGTAGCTTTGTGCAATGTCCAGAAGTTTTAAGAATGATTATGTCACCTCTGAACATGTGAATTTTAATTATGCACTAACCCTCTAATGAGTTGTTTTGAGTTTGGTGTGGAGGAAGTTTTCAAGGATCAAGAGAGGAGGATGATACAATATGATCAAGGAGAGTGAAAGCTCTAAGCTTGGGGATGCCCCGGTGGTTCATCCCTTCATATTTCAAGAAGACTCAAGCATCTAAGCTTGGGGATGCCCAAGGCATCCCCTTCTTCATCGACAACATTATCAGGTTCCTCAAGTGAAACTACATTTTTATTCCATCACATCTTATGCGCTTTACTTGGAGCGTCTGTATGCTTTTTTTTTGAATAAAGTTGGATCCTTGCATTCATTGTGTGGGAGAGAGACACGCTCCGCTGTTGCATATGGACAAATATGTCCTTAGCTTTACTCATAATGTTCATGGCAAAGGTTGAATCTGCTTCGTTAATTGTTATATGGTTGGAAACGGGAAATGCTACATGTGGTAATTAGTAGAATGTCTTGGATAATTTGATACTTGGCAATTGTTGTGCTCATAAGGATCATGTTTAAGCTCTTGCATCATACACTTTGCACCTATTAGTGAAGAAATACATAGAGCTTGCTAAAATTTGGTTTGCATGATTGGTCTCTCTAAGGTCTAGATATTTTCTAGTAAGGGTCGAACAACAAGGAAGACGGTGTAGAGTCTTATAATGCTTGCAATATGTCTTTTATGTGAGTCTTGCTGTACTGGTTCATACTTGTGTTTGTTTCAAATAACCTTGCTAGCCTAAGTCTTCTATTGAGAGGGATTACTTCTCATGCATCCAAATCCTTGAGCCAAAAACTATGCCACTTGTGTCCACCATACCTACCTACTACATGGTATTTCTCCGCCATTCCAAAGTAAATTGCTTGAGTGCTACCTTTAAAATTCCATTCTTTGCCTTTGCAATATATAGCTCATGGGACAAATAGCCTAAAAACTATTGTGGTATTGAATATGTACTTATGTATCTCACTTCTTATTAAGTTGCTTGTTGAGCGATAACCATGTTCCTGGGGACGCCATCAACTACCCTTTGTTGAATATCATGTGAGTTGCTATGCATGTTCGTCTTGTCTGAAGTAAGGGTGATTTATCATGAGTTGAATGGTTTGAGTATGCATATTGTTAGAGAAGAACATTGGGCCGCTAACTAAAGCCATGATCCATGGTGGAAGTTTCAGTTTTGGACAACAATCCTCAATCTCTTATGAGAATATTATTTGTTGAATGCTTATGCATTAAAAGAGGAGTCCATTATCTGTTGTCTATGTTGTCCCGGTATGGATGTCTAAGTTGAGAATAATCAAAAGCGAGAAATCCAATGCGAGTTTTCTCCTTAGACCTTTGTACAGGCGGCATAGAGGTACCCCTTTGTGATACTTGGTTAAAACATATGTATTGCGATGATAATCCATGAAAATCTGAGCTAATTAGGACAAGGTGCGGGCACTATTGGTAATCTATGCACGAGGCTTGCAACTTGTAGGATATAATTTACATAATGCATATGCTTTATTACTGTCGTTGACAAAATTGTTTCTTGTTTTCAAAATAAAAGCTCTAGCACAAATATAGCAATCGATGCTTCCCTCTTCGAAGGGCCATTCTTCTACTTTTATGTTGAGTCGGTTTACCCACTTCTCTCCATCTTAAGAAGCAAACACTTGTGTTAACTGTGCATTGATTCTTACATACTTGCATATTGCACTTATTACATTACTTTATGTTGACAATATCCATGAGGTATACATGTTACAAGTTGAAAGCAACCGCTGAAAGTTAATCTTCCTTTGTGTTGCTTCAATGCCTTTACTTTGAATTTGTTGCTTTATGAGTTAACTCTTATGCAAGACTTATTGATGCTTGTCTTGAAAGTACTATTCATGAAACGTCTTTGCTATATGATTCAATTGTTTACTCATTGTCTTTACCATTGCTTTGGATCGCTGCATTCATTACATGTGCTTACAATAGTACTAATCAAGATTATGATAGCATGTCACTTCAGAAATTATCTTTGTTATCGTTTACCTACTCGGGACGAGTAGGAACTAAGCTTGGGGATGCTTGATACGTCTCAAACGTATCTATAATTTCTTATGTTCCATGCTACTTTATTGATGATACTCACATGTTTTATACATACTTTATGTCATATTTATGCATTTTCCGGCACTAACCTATTAACAAGATGCCGAAGAGCCAGTTGTTGTTTTCTGCTGTTTTTGGTTTCAGAAATCCTAGTAAGGAAATATTCTCGGAATTGGACGAAATCAAGGCCCAGGAGCTTATTTTTCCACGAAGCTTCCAGAACACCGAAAGGGAAACGAAGTGGGGCGACGAGGCGCCGCCACACTAGGGCGGTGTGGCCCAAGGGGGGCCCACGCGGCCCTAGCGTGTGGCCCCCTCGTCAGCCCTCCGACTCCGCCCTTCTGCCTACTTAAAGTCTTCGTCGCGAATACCCCAGTACTGAGAGCCACGATACGGAAAACCTTCCAGAGACGCCGCCGCCGCCAATCCCATCTCGAGGGATTCAGGAGATCGCCTCCGGCACCCTGCCGGAGAGGGGAATCATCTCCCGGAGGACTCTTCACCGCCATGGTCGCCTCCGGAGTGATGTGTGAGTAGTTCACCCCTGGACTATGGGTCCATAGCAGTAGCTAGATGGTTGTCTTCTCCTAATTGTGCTATCATTGTTGGATCTTGTGAGCTGCCTAACATGATCAAGATCATCTATTTGTAATGCTACATGTTGCGTTTGTTGGGATCCGATGAATAATGAATGCTATGTTATGTTGATTATCAATCTATCATCTATGTGTTGTTTATGATCTTGCATGCTCTCCGTTATTAGTAGAGGCTCTAGCCAAGTTGTTACTTGTAACTCCAAGAGGGAGTATTTATGCTCGATAGTGGGTTCATGCCTCCATTAAATGCAGGACGATGTGAGAAAGTTCTAAGGTTGTGGATGTGCTGTTGCCACTAGGGATAAAACATCAATGCTATGTCTAAGGACGTATTTGTTGATTACATTACGCACCATACTTAATGCAATTGTCTGTTGTTTGCAACTTAATACCGGAAGGGGTTCGGATGATAACCTGAAGGTGGACTTTTTAGGCATAGATGCATGCTGGATAGCGGTCTATGTACTTTGTCGTAATGCCCAATTGAATCTCACACTACTCATCATAACATGTATGTGCATGGTCATGCCCTCTTTATTTGTCAATTGCCCAACTGTAATTTGTTCACCCAACATGCTATTTATCTTATGGGAGAGACACCACTAGTGAACTGTGGACCCTGGTCCATTCTTTTACATCGAATACAATCTACTGCAATACTCGTTCTACTGTTTTCTGCAAACATCATCATCCACACTATACATCTTATCCTTTGTTACAGCAAGCCGGTGAGATTGACAACCTCACTGTTAAGTTGGGGCAAAGTATCTTGGTTGTGTTGTGCAGGTTCCACGTTGTCGCCAGAATCCCTAGTGTTGCGCCGCACTACACTCCGCCGCCATCAACCTTCAACGTGCTTCTTGGCTCCTACTGGTTCGATAACCTTGGTTTCTTACTGAGGGAAAAACTTGCCGCTGTACGCATCATACCTTCCTCTTGGGGTTCCCAACGGACGTGTGCTTTACCGTCACAAGGAGCAGGAGCCGCTCTTGAAAGTCTGGTTGACGAGGTAGTTAGAGTGCCCACTACCATTCGTTGACAACAACAAACACCTCTCAAAATAATTTTACTCCTGTTTAAAAAAATGAAAAGCTCTAGCGCATGTTAATCCATGCTTCCCTCTGCGAAGGGTCAATCTTTTACTTTTATGTTGAGTCAGCATCCTTTCTTTGAGCACTTTCTTGAGAGCACAACTATCATTCTTAGTATAATATGCTTGTCCCAAAATATGATTAATTGTGGTATAGCTTTGATGCTTTTATCTTTGATAATCTTTACTTCTAGTCTTTCCATGAACTTCAAAGGTGCCCGGGCATTTATGTTTTGCTGTACAAATACGGGCAAGCGAGATACCACTTTATCATATCCTTTTATGAACATTGCAATCTTGCTGATAGACATGATTCATGATGCTTATTATTAATTTGTTGGTACCTTTTCCATGATTTACATAGCTATTAGATGACTTTATTTGCATGTATCTTGTTATGAATTGCCTAAGTACTTGTCCATATTATGAGAATATTTACATCATATGAACAAATGTGTTCGTGAAAGTTCTTTTATCGCAGTCAGTTGTTAACTGAATTGCTTGAGGACAAGCAATAAGCTAAGCTTGGGGGGAGTTGATACGTCCAAAACGTATCTACTTTCCCGAACAGTTTTGCTATTGTTTTGCCTCTAATTTGTGTATTTTGGATACAACTAACACGAACTAACGCTGTTTTCAGCAGAATTGCCCTGGTGTCTCGTTTTTGTGCAGAAACTCAACTTTCAGGAAAATCCCTGGGATTAATTCCAATGGGCCTATTTTCAGAGAAGAATAACGGAGCCAGAAGACCAGAAGGAGGGGCGCCACGAGGCAGCCACCCCACCAGGCGGCGCGGCAGGCCCCTGGGCCGCGCCGGCCTATGGTGGCGGCGCCTCGGGCAGCCCCAGGTGCCCCCCTCTGGACTACTTAAAGGTTTCGACCTAAAACGCACGGGGGTTAGAAGAAATCGCCAGAAGACATCCAGAACACCGCCGCCATCGCGAAACTCCGTCTCGGGACCAGAAACTCCGTTCTGGCACTCCGCCGAGACGGGGAATTGGAGGAGATCATCGCCATCATCACCACCGACGCCTCTCCATCGACCAGCCATGTTTCCCCCATCCATGTGTGAGTAATTCCCCCGCTGTAGGCTGAAGGGGATGGTAGGGATTGGATGAGATTGGTCATGTAATAGCATAAGATTGTGAGGGCATAGTGCCTAGTATCCGTAATTGGTACTTTTCTGATATTGTTGCAACTTGTTATGCTTAATGCATGTCACTAGGGCCCGAGTGCCATGATCTCAGATCTGAACATGTTATTGTTTCATGATGATATTCATTGTTTTATGATCTTACCTGCAAGTTGTATACACATATTGCTGTCCGGAACCCGAGGCCCCAAAGTGACAGAAATTGGGACAACCGGAGGGGAAGGCGGTGATATGAGGATCACATGTGTTCACGGAGTGTTAATGCTTTGCTCCGGTGCTCTATTAAAAGGAGTACCTTAATTTCCAGTAGATTCCCTAGAGGCCCGGCTGCCACCGGCTGGTAGGACAAAAGATGTTGTGCAAGTTTCTCATTGCGAGCACGTACGACTATATATGGAACACATGCCTATGGATTGTTTAGTACTTGGATACTGTTTTATTACTATCTGCAAATGCCCTACCTTGATTGTTATATGATTTCTCTCATCCATGCAACGCCCATTCATCTATCCCTGTGCCTACAGTATTTTAATCCTGTTGTTTACTATAATCACTACTGCTGTCTTTGTTACACTGCTGCTGATATTTCACTACTGCTACTGCTATAAAACTGTTGCTACTGATAAACTCTTGCGAGCAAGTCTGTTTCCAGGTGCAGCTGAATTGACAACTCCGCTGTTAAGGCTTACAAATATTCTTTGGCTCCCCTTGTGTCGAATCAATGAATTGGGTTTTACTTCCCTCGAAGACTGTTGCGATCCCCTATACTTGTGGGTCATCAAGAAGCATCCTCCAAGTTTACTTCAACTTTCTGACGAGACTCATTGACAATTTGTTGTGGTGTCATAGGCTGTAAGTTAATTTTCTTGCCCTTGAACTCCAAGTGATATGTATTGGCATGGCCATTGTGTTGCACAGAACGGTCATAGAGCCAAGGCCGACCCAATAATAGGTGGCACACCGTCATAGGAACGACATCAAAATCAATGCAATCCTTATACGGTCCAATAGCAAACTCAACAAGCACCATCTGATTTACCTTCATCTCACCATTGTCGCTCAACCACTGAATATAGTATGGATGCGGGTGCGGTAGGTACTTCAACTTCAGCTTGGTACACAACTCCTTGCTTGCTAAATTGCGGCAACTTCCACCATCAATAATGACCTTGCAAGCCTTGTCAGGACCAACTAAAGCCTTTGTTTGGAACAAATTGCAGCGCTGAGTAGATGCACTAGGCAACACATTAAGAGCATGCTGCGACACAACAATGGTGCGAGCATCAGACGGATATGCATCTTCACCATCAGTGTCATAGTCATCATCTTCTGGAGCATTAGGATCAACATCATCTCCAGTCTCGTACTCATTGTCCTCATTGATAATCATGACTTTGCGGTTAGGACAATCTCTCTTGAAGTGACCCTTTCCACCACATGTATGACAAGCCATATCACGGTTACGCGCAGTAGACACATTAGAGCCACTCGTACTTGCAGCAGATTCGGACTTCTTTGTGTTAGACACATTGGAGACCGGCTTGCTAGGTGGAGTAGAGTAAGGTGCGGAGCGCGTCGAAGGCGCCGGAGCCATAGATGGTGCCGCGAGGGGTGTGAAACGCCCAGCTCCTGTAGCTCGACCTTTGATCTTTGCTTCGTCAGCCAACTGTGATTCAGCTTCTCTTGCATGATGTAACAATTGATTCATATTGGTGTAACTGCAGTGACGAACAATGCCTTTGATATCATACTTCAAGCCGTTGAGGAAACGCTGCATTGTCATCTCGAGAGACTCACGAACACGGCCACGCTGCATAAGCATCTCCATCTCCATGTAGTATTCATCCACAATCTTCCCACCTTGTATCAATAGAGTCAGCTTATCATATATATTCCGCAAGTAATTTGTAGGCACAAAGCGAGAAGTCATCGATTCCTTCATAGCACGCCATGTGCGTATAGGTTGCTCACCATCCTCATCGCAATTACGAACAAAAGCATCCCACCAACGCAAAGCATAGCCATCAAATTCGGAAGAAGCAAGCTTGATCTTCCAATCTTCAGTATAATGTGGATGTAAGCTCCATAACTTCTCAATCTTGAGCTCCCAAGTGAGGTATTCTTCCACATTAGCTCCTCCTTCAAACTTGGGTATAGAAAACTTGGGCTTACCCAATCCATCTTCCTCATCTTGTCCACGACCATTGTGGCGAAGTGGAGCCCAACCGCGAGGACGATTACCACGTGGCGCACCACGAGCATTATGTGCGTCATCTTGAAGCTCAGGATCATCGTCATCTTCTTGTTGTTGTTGCGCGGTTAAATTATCAACAGCTAAACACAAATCAGCAAGACTGTGTTGTACATCCGTCATTTGATCTTGCATTGTAGTGACGGTCACATGAGTAGCATCCAACTTTTGGGAGATCTCTTCAACCTTCCCATTAAGCACATCGTCCTGAGCGCGGAATTCACGTCGCATCTCATTACGAAAGAGCATCATACTCCCTCCATGTGATGATATCTGCAGCACTCTTTTTTTTCTGGTTAACAAGTTTATGATCACTAGCAGACATCGTTAGTAGATTAGTGCACTAAATCAAAAATATATGGTGGTACTCTCACAACTCACTCAAAACTGATAAGAAAAGGAAATCTCACCGCTCCAAAGTGAATTAGTATTGCTTACCACTTGTAGTAACAACTAGTGCACGGATGTAGCGAAGCGAATATCAAGGGTATAAGAACAAATCACACGACAAAGCAGGGTATATGTGGGGTTGTAGGTAGGCTACCTATTTGCACCAATAACAAGCTCTAGCGCTGATCGTAGACAACCAATGATACTCACACAAGGCGATATAATGGGGCAATGCAACTATATGTAGGAAAGGTTGCAATGCGCTAGAGAGACGCTAGCAAAGCTCAACGAGACAGACACAAGATTGCTCAACTACGGGTGCAGTAAAGTAAACTTAGGCCTTCACTTGATTCTTCTAGCACTTCACTTTTCTTTTTGTATTTTCTCTTTGTAGAACACACGCAGCTATGTAGCTCTTTTTGCTTCTTTTCAATTTTCTCTTTTTTTTTGATTTTATGACACAATTCCTTGATAACACGGCCAACAAGATATGCAAAGCACCAAAACCCTAATGAGCAGCCTGTCGAGTGGTAAAACTAGTCTCTTCTGGGGAAGTTCCTAGTCACATTATATCGATAGGCTGTGTCTATGGTTGGGAACAAGCACACTGTACGCTATGTGGACTCGGAGTAACAAGACTGAAACTAGATGATAATAGGGACTCAAACCCTAACAATACTAGATGCAAGAAAAGATACGCAAAAACAACTACGAAAAAGCAACTAAAACTCAAAATTAGTGCAATCTAAGGCTATGACAAACCCTAACCCTAATATTTTTGGCTTTTTCTGGATAGGAAAACACTCACAACTCAACTATGGGGTGGATTGTGGATGGCTTACCGAGGAAAACTGGAAATCTGATACCAAGATGATAAAGGGTGGCCCGATCTTCTCAGTAAGCAACGGTGGTGATGATGATCACGGGGTGATGGCAGCGGAGGAATACGACGATGTAGTGGATAATAACTTGTATGACGCAACGAGATCTCTCGATTGGTCCCTGTTGTCAATGCAACAGCTCTCAACCCTGCAAGATATTCACAACTCCACACACTTGCGCACGTAGCCGCCGACCACGAAGCGGTAAGTTGCAACCGTCTAATTCCCAATGGAACATCAGATCACACAAGACTTTTTCAGGATCTACACAACATCAAGCAATATGGTGTAGGGATTCAATAGTTTTGCTAAAGCAAACAACTAAGAACTAGGGTTTATCTTAAACGTGGTCTAAAGCAGCTAGGGGGGCGTCCTGGGCACTTATATAGGCGTCCGGGACGACTTCTGGTCGAAAAGATACAAAAATAACCGACCCAGAATAGATCTGGTCGAGACAGACTCGGACTGGTCCGGTCTGGAATCCGGTTGACCGGGCAGCGGACCGGACTGGCCGGTCTGGAACCCGGTTGACTAGGTGCTGGGCCGGGCTGGCCGGTCTAGACCGGGCTAGGGACCGGGCGGCAACCGGAAGTGTCGCAAAACTCCGTCCGGTTGGCCCCAGTACGACGCCCGGTTGGCGCCGGGGTGAATCCGGTCTGCCGCCCGGTTGAACCGGGCCAGGGACCGGCCGCGCCAGCATGCCGACCGGTCTGACCGGGTGCTGGACCGGCCTGGACGACTTCTTATCCTCTCGCGCTTGCCTCCCGCTCCTCCCTCGCGCGTCCATGAGATATCTTCATGTCCAGCTCCATGTCCAGCCTCACGTCCTTCTTCACGTCCAGCTGCTTCTCTTCTCCTCGTGCGATGCTTGTCTCCTCTTCATACCTGATGATACATAAATAACAAGACTTAGGCAGTATAAAGTTCTCATCAATCAAGGTATCATTTAGAAACAAGTTCACCTGTTGTTTAAGTAGCTTCGCACAAGCCCTTGTAATTGGTCCAATCCTAACTTCATTGGACTTAAGCTTCACAGCAGGTTCATCTTCATTTATCAATGACGTAGGTAGTGGTGTAGTAGGGATGTCCTCATCATGAAATGCTGGTTTGTTGCCTTAAATCGTGCAATCATTTGTTGGCTAAAAAATTACTATAGTTGTAATTTGCCCTATGCAATGTAGTTAGCGAATTCTGAAGTTTCATGCGGATGCTATGAAATTACGTGGGCATAGCATCTGCATTGACAACGATCGACATTTCACCGGAAGTTATGAGCAGCCCTCGGGAAAGTTCGAAGAGGTGCTGGAGAACTCAAGTGCAACACTCGTGGGGGTGGACATTGCCACGATGAATAGTATTTTGTTGCCTAAAATCATATATTAGTTGCTAAAAATGTAGCTTCCCTCCTAGTCGTAGTTTGTTGACTAAAAGCCACATATAGGTGCCAATTTATTGCTTATAGTTGCATTATAGTTGCTAAAAATGCTAGTTTGTTGCCTAAAATCATATAATAATTGTTGGCTAAAATATTACCGTAGTTGTAGTTCTCCCTAGCTGCAGTATAGTTACCCAAATTAGATGTTGTGTGTCGACCGTATTAACAAGGGATTAACTTGTCAATGCCTACGTATTGTAGACTAGGGTTTAGTTGGAAGTAGAGAGCAAGTAGATCTCGAAGGTTTCAGCCAAAAAGTACTCGACGATTATGAAAATTAGGTTTGCGTGAAACAATGAGTCGATCCTTTCTTTGTCCCTTGACTCCCCCTTCTATATGAGGCGGAGCCGAGGGATTCGTAATACACAAGTTACATGTTCGGTCACTACACTTTGGGGGCGGCACAAGCGAGCCTGGTGTGATGTCACAAATATCAATCTCTTATGCATCCTACCGGCCTCGCTTACGCCATCCCTGAATGTGAATATTTATTTCGACAAACAAAATATGAGGCATGCTATCTAGTTGGTGTTCTTCGTTTATTTTGGTATTTCTTCGAGAGAGTACCGATGATTAGAATGTTCGGTCACTACACTCGGGGGAGGGGCAAGTGAACCTGGTGCGATGACACAAATATCAATCTCTTGTGCATCCTACTTGGCTTCACTTACCCCTTCCCTGCATGTTAATATTTGTTTCGACCAACAATGTATGAGGCCCTTGTCATTCCATTTTCTTTGGTATTTCAGAATTCCAATGATTATAATGTATGGTCACCTGTGCACTGTGGGGTGACACAAATATCAATCTCTTGTGCATCCTACCTGGCCTCGCTGATGCCATCCCGTAATGTCAATATTTGTTTTGACCAACCAATGTATGAGGCATGCTATCTAGTTGGTGTTCTTCGTTTATTTTGGCATTTCTTCGAGAGCCTGTCGATTATTAGAATGTTTGGTCACTGCACTTGGGGGAGGTGCCAGTGAGCCTAGTGTGATGGCACAAATATTAATCTCTTGTGCATCCTACTTGGTCTCACTAATGCCTTCCCTAAATGTTAATATTTATTTCGACCAACAATGTATGAGGCCCTTGTCATTCCATTTGCTTTGGTATTTCAAAATACCAATGATTAGAATGTTCAGTCACTACACCCCGGGCAGGGGCAAGTGAACCTGGTGCGATGACACAAATATCAATCTCTTGTGCATCCTACTTGGTTTCACTTACCCCTTCTCGAAATGTTAATATTTGTTCCGACCAATAATTTATGAGGCATGCCATTTAGTTCATAATACCTGGATTGTATTTAGGTTTGCTCTTATTCGTTGCAAACATCTATGAGTGTGCACTAATGTTTCATTGGCTTGTGCATATATGCAGAGATGACATGGTATGTGGTGTAAAAGGGCAAGGTTCCCGGAGTCTACAACGACTGGGAGGATTGTCGGAGACATGTTCACCGTTTTAGCAATAATAGCTACAAAGGGTACACCACTAGAACGGAGGTCGAAGACAGATAGGCACACTATCTGGTGGGAGAGAGGAGGGAGCGGAGGAGGAACCGGATGAAGATCACTTTCATCGGGGTGGTGCTAGAAGTGACTCTAGCTTTCTTCTATGTGATGCTAGTTTAGATGATCAACCTTGTAACCGCTCATGACCTTAATTGTAACCCCGTAACTTGTCTAATATTTGAAATCTTGTGAATCATGGAGGCTAATATGAAGAACTATCTATTGATACCGTGTGGTTGTCTATATGTGTTACATATCCTGTATTGTGCTGTTATACTGTGCTATATTACAAACTGTATAAATACCACAAAATACAAATATTTTTTTAATTTCGAAATACTAGCAGTGGCGCACCAAGGACTCATCAGTGGCGCACCACCACTAAAGAGCAGTGGCGCACTACTATATACAAAAGTGGCGCACTGCTGTGTGGTGTACTTTGGAAATAGTAGTGGCGCACCACTGTAGTCATCGATAGCACACGTGTTCGAGCCAACAGTGGCACACCCTCACATGTAGCAATGGCGCACCCCTTCGCCAGAACAGTGGCGCACCCCAAAAGCCAGCAGTGGCGCAAAAACCGTACACTGTAGTGGCGCACTGCTTTGGAGCAACAGTGGCACACTACAAAGAAACAACAGTGGCGCACCATGTTAGTTAGCAATGGCGCATCGGGTAGTGCGCCATTGGTATTTGGGGTAGCAATGGCGCACCACTAGTGCGCCACTACTAGTTGTTAGCAGTGGCGTGATAGTAGTGGCGCACTAGTGGTGCGCTATTGATGGCAAAAAGCGGTGCGCCACTGATTGCCCTTTTCCTAGTAGTGATTCAAAGGTTAGATAAAAAAAGATTGATTTAGCATTTAAGCATAAGGTTCAAGACATGAATACTATTCACACTAGCTCTTTTGTGGTAGCTAAATGGATACATAGGATCGTGAGAGAGGACTTAAGTGTGAAGCAGCAAGTTCTGAAAATCGGGTTTTCACATAAAATCCCAAAGTGAGCTAGCATCCTTCAAGTCAGAAGTTAGTAAACTGAAATTCAGAAACTCAATTCAGCTCCCAGGTGCGTATGATCCCTCTACCATAAAAACATATTTCCAAGTGTTGAAAATTTTTGACAAAAAAATTTACATGTACATCTCCATAATATATGTGTATTCGTCAAGTTTCACGAAAAAATAATATTTTTTGTAGTGTAAGAGAAAAAGAGAAAATTTATCTTGTGACAAGTCTTTGTTTCAGCACCAAATTTTATCTTTTTTACACACGCTACATGACATGTCGATTTTTCATGAAACGACTTTGTGAGCGTGTAGCATATGAAGATGTACGTGCGAAATTTTTCTTTCAATTTTTTTGACATTTTAAAATGTGTCTAACAGGTATTTGAAAATAAAGGGAGCATATGATCCCATGTGCCAAAACATCACTCCCACTGAAATTGGTGCTTACAATCTTTTTGTTCATTGGAACTTTTCTTTACTTCACTTTATGCCACAATTTATTAACAATGCGGGTTAGTCTCTACATTTCAGTCCAAATGTTCTATCTCGAGACACAACGTTCAACTGAAAAAAGAGTGTTAGCATCCATCTCCACATTCCAGACATAACCCCTCCTTTTCCTTACTTGGTCCAACAATTGTAGCGGGGCATGAAACCGGACCGCAGCAGGTGGGTGTGAATGGTATTGAAGGAAGACTAATTTATGTTATTCTGATAGTTAACATATGGACAATATATAAAACCACCCGATTTGTTCTTCTCAGCCACATTGCTAAAAAATCCAGGCCTAAAGTCAACTTGTGAAGGCGTCGGTCAATGTACTTTCGTTGCCAATTTATCTGCATGATATAATTAAGCTTATCAAAAATCAATACAGAACATCATGATTAGTGAAGCGATGTATGTATCAGACCGGAGAGTATGTATATATTCATACTACACCCGGGTATGATACTCATAATCTAGAGAGTATGTATCATACCAGATAGTATGTACATGTAGTATGAAGTATATAAGACTATTTTGATAGTATGTATATAGTACTTTGTAGGCAGTATGTACATTTTTTTTACGTAGCCTCATTTGTTATATATACATATGCACGTATTTCGGTTATATAGTGCAAACTACATGCTCAGTTGCATTTTTTTATCAAACTTGGTTTAGGGTATCTTAAATTTAGTTTAGGAATATACTCAAACCGATAAAGTAACGTAAATACTTCCATGTGGTAGTATATTAGATATGGGTGTAACTACACCCAGGGGTAGGAAATATTTATCCTATATATATATGCATGAATTTTATCAATGACGGATGAAATGATAAAGTTGTTAACTTCGATCAAGAAGGAAAAAACACAGGAGAAAGCCTAAGTGTGGCTTGCTTTGTGTGAACTCAAGTGGCAAAAGATCTTAAGCATTTCATCGGGCACCTCTTGTGCATAAGAAGATATAGCAAAGAAACATACACCTCATGTGCTAAGAAGTGAAAAAAGCTAGCCGTGGCCCACACTTGGGCAGGGCAGGGGTATATATATAGAGATAGACACTTGGTCCCGGTTTGTAATACAAACCAGGACCAAAGGCCCCAAATGAACCGGGACTAGAGAGTGGCGTCACACTGGTTGAACCGGGACCAATGCCCCCCACTGGTCCCGGTTCGTTTTTAAACCGGGACTAAAGCTCCCAAAGGCTTTGGACCAAATCCCTGTTTTCTACTAGTGTATGGTGCTTATGTAGTAAGATATGCTCATATTAATTGGGAGATTTACATGCATAAATGCAGTGCCGATATTTAAGGATTTTATTATGGCTCTATGTATCATCACCAATATTGAGCACCAAACCGTAATGATGGGATATATAATTTAATTGTGAAATAAAATTTGTGGTGTTTATGCATAACTAGCAGGATATCCTAATATTAATTGGGAAAGATACCTATATAAATTCACTGCTGATATCTAATCATTTTATTATGGCTCTATGTATAATTAATCACCAATATCAAACACCAGTCCAAAATGATGAGATACATGATTTCATTGCAAAATAAAAGCTGCAACATTTATGCAAAACTCGCAGGATATCCTAATATTAATTGGGAGAGACAGATATATATTGCACGAGAATAACCAACTGTATCTAATATTGCATTGTGTGTCTATATAAACACACACAACGATACAACGAGATAAACTCATATATTTTCCTCATGGCGCTCGGCAAAACCAACTCAAAGTTGCTCAATTTGGCTTTTATTTCTTTGATGCTCACGGCAATCATGTGTTCAACGTTGCCGTCTTGCCAAGCACGTAAGCAACAATGTTTTCTATTTCACTAGGAATTTCCAAATGTTCAAAGTACTATCTATTTTTTTCTTTGGAATATATTACTAAATTGTTTTTTCTGTAGTGTATTGATTGTAGTTCCTGAAGAGTGGTGTAGATATATAGGGAGCTGCGAATACCATCCGTGCAAAGATGACTGCATATCAAGAGGCTATAAATCACCTATTCGTGCGAAGTGTAAACCGTTTAGTCATGGTCATCATCTGTGTTGCTGTAAGAGGAGCCCTACCTAACATCCAATACCACCACCACCACCACCAACTTATATGCTAAAATAATGAGAGCGGCAGAGATTCTCAACATAAGGCTGATGAATGATGTCCCGGGCACCTAATGTATCAATATACTCATGCCAATAATTAAATAAAGTTATATTAGTAAACGTACTATTAAGGGATTTCTGTTTTGGTGCTCTTGGTTCCTTAGTTGTACTCACTTTTGCCCACGCGCAAAATTTTCCTCACTTTTTCCCAACCTCTTGTCTGAAACTCTCACAAATAGCTCAAACGATACTTGCGGTCAGGTTGGCTGTTTTCTAGTCCATCTCGGAGAACGGTGACGTCATCTCCATCTCAAAGTTTCTGAGAAAATGGCCACCATGTTGCTGCTGCGCCACGCTTATATTTACTTCCTGGTTTCAGATCCTGGGAAAATGCACAAGTACAGTCCGCAAATGCGTAGTAAAATGATAACTGATACGTCTCCAACGTATCTATAATTTCTTATGTTCCATGCTTGTTTTATGACAATACCTACATGTTTTGTTCACACTTTATGTCATATTTATGCGTTTTCCGGAACTAACCTATTGACGAGATGCCGAAGTGCCAGTTCCTGTTTTCTGTTGTTTTTGGTTTCAGAAATCCTAGTAAGGAAATATTCTCGGAATTGGACGAAATCAACGCCCAGCATCTTATAATTGGACGAAGCTTCCAGAACACCCGAGAGGAACCAGAGGGGGGCCACAGGGCCACCAGATGATAGGGCGGCGTGGCCCAGGGGGGCGCGCCCCCCTATGGTGTCACCACCTCGTCAGCCTTCCGACTCCGCCTCTTCGCCTATTTAAAGGTCCCTGACCTAAATCTTCGATACGGAAAAGCCACGGTACGAGAAACCTTCCAGAGCCGCTGCCATCGCGAAGCCAAGATTTGGGGGACAGGAGTCTCTATTCCGGCACGCCGCCGGGACGGGGAAGTGCCCCCGGAAGGCATCTCCATCGACACCACCGCCATCTTCATCACCGCTGCTGTCTCCCATGAGGAGGAGTAGTTCTCCATCGAGGCTAAGGGCTGTACCGGTAGCTATGTGGTTAATCTCTCTCCTATGTACTTCAATGCAATAATCTCATGAGCTGCCTTACATGATTGAGATTCATATGATGAGCTTGTAATCTAGATGTCGTTATGCTATTCAAGTGGATTTTACTTATGTGATCTCCGGAGACTCCTTGTCCCACATGTGTAAAGGTGACAGTGTGTAAACCGTGTGGGTCTCTTAGGTTATATTTCACATAATACTTATTCATTGTTATGAATAGCATAGTGAAGTGCTTATTTATGTCCCTTTATGATTGCAATGTGCTTTGTATCACTATTCTATGTTGCTACTCTAGTGATGTTATTAAAGTACTCTATTCCTCCTTCATGATGTAATGGTGACAGTGTGTGTGCATCATGTAGTACTTGGCGTAGTTTATGATTATGATCTCTTGTAGATTATGAAGTTAACTATTACTATGATGGTATTGATGTGATCTATTCCTCCTTTCATATATGAAGGTGACAGTGTGCATGCTATGTTAGTACTTGGTATAGTTGTGTCGATCTATCATGCACTCTAAGGTTATTTAAATATGAATATCGAATATTGTGGAGCTTGATAACTCCGGCATTGAGGGTTCTTGTAGCCCTACGCAATTAGTGGTGTTCATCATCCAACAAGAGAGTGTAGATTATAGCATTTATCTATTTATTCTTTTATGTGATCAATGTTGAGAGTGTCCACTAGTGAAAGTATAATCCCTAGGCCTTGTTTCCAAATACTGCAATCACCGCTTGTTTACTGTTCTACTGCATCTGTACTGCCTGCAATATTCCCACCATCAACCACACGCCAGTTGTAGAATCAAGTATTTTGTGGCGCCGTTACTACTGCTCATATTCATTCATACCACCTGTATTTCACTATCTCTTCGCCGAACTAGTGCACCTATACATCTGACAAGTGTATTAGGCGTGTTGGGGACACAAGAGACTTCTTGTACTGTGATCGCAGGGTTGCTTGGGAGGGATATCTTTGACCTCTTCCTCCCTGAGTTCGACAAACCTTGGGTGATCCACTTAAGGGAAAACTTGCTGCTGTTCTACAAACCTCTGCTCTTGGAGGCCCAACACTGTCTACAGGAAAAGGAGTGTGCGTAGACATCAAGCTATTTTCTGGCGCCGTTGCCGGGGAGGAAAGGTAAAAGGTACTCACACTCCGGATCTCGGCTACTAAGCTATTTTCCGGTACCGTTGTAAGTACTCGAAGCTATTTCCTTTAGATCCTGCAATTGCATCTTTTTGTTTCTTGTTTTACACTAGTTTGGCATAATGGAAAGCAACAGTGAGCTTTTAAAATTATTTCCTGAGTTAAGACATGGATGGTTTGATGCGAAAATTAAAAAACATATGGAACATATTAGTATGAATGCTTTGAACACCATTGTTGCTAATGATATGGAAAATTCTAAGCTTGGGGAAGCTGGTTTTGATGAGCATGATATTTTTAGTCCCCCAAGCATTGAGGAGAAAATTTTCATTGATGATACTTTGCCTCCTATTTATGATGATTATAATGATAATGGTCTTTTGGTGCCGCCTGTTATGGAGGATAAATTTGATTATGATTACAATATGCCTCCTACATTTGATGATGAGAATAATAATGATAGCTACTTTGTTGAATTTGCTCCCACTACAATTAATAAAATTGATTATGCTTATGTGGAGAGTAATAATTTTATGCATGAGACTCATGATAAGAAAACCTTATGTGATACTTATATTGTTGAGTTTGTTCATGTTGCTAATGAAAGTTATTATGAGAGAGGAAAATATGGTTGTAGAAATTTTCATGTTACTAAAATGCCTCTCTATATGCTGAAATTTTTGAAGCTACACTTGTTTTATCTTCCTATGCTTGTCACTTTGTTCTTCATGAACTTTTTTATTTACAAAACTCCTATGCATAGGAAGCATGTTAGGCTTAAATGTGTTTTGAATTTGCCTCTTGATGCTCTCTTTTGCTTCAACTACTATTTCTTGCGAGTGCATCATTAAAACTGCTGAGCCCATCTTAATGGCTATAAAGAAAGAACTTCTTGGGAGATAACCCATGTGTTTATTTTACTACAGCAATTTTGTTTTATATTTGAGTCTTGGAATTTGTTACTACTGTAGCAACCTCTCCTTATCTTTATTTTATTGCATTGTTGTGCCAAGTAAAGTCTTTGATAGTAAGGTTGATACTAGATTTGGATTACTGCGCAGAAACATATTTCTGTCTGTCACGAATTTGGGCAGGGTTCTCTGTAGGTAACTCAGAAAAATCTGCCAATTTTTGTGAGTGATCCTCAGATATGTACGCAACTTTCATTCAATTTGAGCATTTTCATTTGAGCAAGTCTAGTGCCTCTTAGAAATCCGTCTTTACGGACTGTTCTGTTTTGACATATTCTGCCTTTTATTTCGCATTGCCTCTTTTGCTATGTTGAATGGATTTCTTTGTTCCATTAACTTCCAGTAGCTTTGGGCAATGTCCAGAAGTGTTAAGAATGATTGTGTCACCTCTGAACATGTGAATTTTGATTATGCACTAACCCTCTAATGAGTTGTTTTGAGTTTGGTGTGGAGGAAGTTTTCAAGGGTCAAGAGAGGAGGATGATACAATGTGATCAAGAAGAGTGAAAAGTCTAAGCTTGGGGATGCCCCGGTGGTTCACCCCTGCATATTTCAAGAAGACTCAATCATCTAAGCTTGGGGATGCCCAAGGCATCCCCTTCTTCATCAACAACATTATCAGGTTCCTCTAGTGAAACTATATTTTTATTCCATCACATCTTATGTACTTTACTTGGAGCGTCTGTGTGCTTTTGTTTTCATTTTTTTTGTTTGAATAAATTCATGCTTGTGTGGGAGAGAGACACGCTCCGCTGGTTCATATGAACACATGTGTTCTTAGCTTTTAATTTTCATGGCGAAGGTTGATACTGCTTTGTTAATTGTTATATGGTTGGAAACGGGAAATGCTACATGTAGTAATTGGTATAATGTATTGAATAATTTGATACTTGGCAATTGTTGTGCTCATGATTAAGCTCTTGCATCATATACTTTGCACCTATTAGTGAAGAAATACATAGAGCTTGCTAAAATTTGGTTTGCATGATTGGTCTCTCTAAGGTCTAGATATTTTCTAGTAAAGTGTTTGAACAACAAGGAAGACAGTATAGAGTCTTATAATGCTTGCAATATGTTCTTATGTAAGTTTTGATGTACTAGTTCATTGATGACCCACAACTATAGGGGGTGTATCGTAGTATTTTCGATAAGTAAGAATGTCGATCCCAACGAGGAGCAGAAGGTGTTGACAAGCAGTTTCGATGAAGGATTTCCTGTAAATGCTCACAGACAAGTATTCAGGGGGTTTTGATGTAACAGTTGAATAAAGTGCGAGTAAGTAAAGTGCGAGAGTAACAATTGCAGCGAGTGGCCCAATCCTTTTTAGCACAAAGGACAAGCCGGTTTGTTTACTTATAATGACCAAACGTTCTCGAGGACACACGGGATTTTAGTCTAGTGCTTTCGCTACATACGGCTAAATAATCTTCATTGTTGTGATAAGTGTTGTGTGGGTGAACCTATGCTAATGTACCGCCCTTCCTAGGACTAATACATACTTGTGATTATACCCCTTGCAAGCATCCGCAACTACAAGAAAGTAATTAAGAATTAAATCTAACCACAGCCTTAAACTCTGAGATCCTGCGATCCCTCCTGCATCGATATACCAACGGGGGTTTAGGTTTCTGTCACTCTGGCAACCCCGCAATTGGCAAACGAGTACAAGATGCATTCCCCTAGGCCCATAAATGGTGAAGTGTCATGTAGTCGACGTTCACATGACACCACTAGAAGAATAACACCACAACTTAAGTATCACACCATTGAATATTACTCAACCATAGTTCACTACTAACATTTAGACTTCACCCATGTCCTCAAGAACTAAACGAACTACTCACAAGACATCATACGGAACATGATCAGAGGTGATATGATGATGAATAACAATCTGAACATAAACTTGGTTCAATGGTTTCACTCAATAGCATCAACAACAAGTAGAAATCGATACCGGGAGAGTTTCCCCTATCAAACAATCAAGATCAAACCCAAATTGCTACGACGGTGGCGGTGTCCAGCGGTGATGACGGCGGTGATGATGGTGGAGATGATGATGATGGTGATGGCGATGATGTCCAGCTCGATGACGGTGTCGATGGCGTCGATTTCCCCCTCCCGGAGGGAATTTCCCCGGCGGATTCCTGCCCGCCGGAGAGCTCTTTTCTCTCTGGTGTTCTTCGCCCCGCAGAGGCGGCTGTAACTCTTCGCGAGGTACCCTCTGTGGCTTAGGTCTTCGGGGCGAAGGGTTTGGCGAAGAAAAGGAGGCGAAAGGGGCCGTGGGCCCTCCACACCACATGGCGGCGCGGCCAGGGCCTGGGCCGCGCCGCCCTAGGGTGTGGGCCCACCCTGGCTCCTCCTGGCTCCTCCTTCTGGCTTCCTCCGTCATCTTGAAAAATAGGATTTTTGGTATAATTTCCTTCCAGAGTTGATCTTCCGAAATATTGCGTTCTGACGGTGCTTTTTCCAGCAGAATCCTGGCTCCGGTGCTTGATCTCCCAATAATGATGAAACATGCAAAATAGATGAAATAACATAAGTATTGTGTCCCAATATGAAATATATCAATGAATAACAGCAAATTATGATATAAAATAGTGATGCAAATTGGACGTATCAACTCCCCCCAAGCTTAGACTTCGCTTGTCCCCAAGCGAAACTGAACTCGATAGACATGACCACATGTTTATGGAGTGAAGAGTCGATAAATAAAATACGGACAAGAAGCATCATATTCATTCACACAAGACATTATAGTAAACAACCTCTTATAACTCATATTGAAACAAGTATAAGGTAATCACAAGTAAAGGTGCATAAGAAATCATAATTGGTGATGGCAAACTTCGTTCTTGGTCAGAGAACAATTAACAGATTATATTTATCTCATTGAGCAGCGCTCTCATGTTAAAGTTTATAAGGCACAACTTGCATACTCAATCATAATGGTTTTCTCATGATCATTGATAACTTGCAAAGCTATATTCATTTAGATAAAACTTGTACTAAACAAGAAAGAATAGAAGACATGATGTAGCAAATCACAATATAATGGTTTGATCACAACTACTCAAATGCTTGCTTGAGATGGAGGGAAATAGGTTTACTGACTCAACATAAAGTAAAAGACAGGCCCTTCGCAGAGGGAAGCAGGGATTAAATCATGTGCTAGAGCTTTTTCAGTTTTGAAAGCATATAGAGATAATAAAAGTAACATTTTGAGAGGTGTTTGTTGTTGTCAACGACTGGTAGCGGGTACTCTAACCCCCTTGCCAGACAACCTCCTAAGAGCGGCTCCCATATTATTTTCATTTTGTGTGGCACTCCTTCCAACCTTTCTTTCACAAACCATGGCTAACCGAATCCTCGGGTGCCTGCCAACAATCTCATACCATGAAGGAGTGCCTTTTTATTTTAGCTTTATTATGATGATGACACTCCCCCCAACCTTTGCTTACACAAGCCATGGCTAACCGAATCCTTCGGGTGCCGTCCATCAATCACATACCATGGAGGAGTGTCTATTTAGTTTAATCAATTTGGGACTGGGAATCCCATTGCCAGCTCTTTTTGCAAAATTATTGGATAAGCGGGTGAAGCCACTAGTCCATTGGTGGAAGTTGCCCAACAAGATTGAAAGATAAAACACCACATACTTCCTCATGAGCTATGAAACATTGACACAAATAAGAGATACTAAGTTTTGAATTGTTTAAAGGTAGCACATGAGGTATTTACTTGGAATGGCAGAAAATACCATGTAGTAGGTAGGTATGGTGGACACAAATGGCATAGGTTTGGGTTAAGGTTTGGATGCACGAGAAGTATTCCCTCTCGCATGTGTCTTTGGCTAGCAAGGTTAATTAGCAAGCATAAGAGTCGAGGGAAACAAACAAATATACATGTGATAGAAACAATCATGCATCTTCCTTGTAAGTACAAACAATTTTAACTTCAGAATAATAAGCTATGAGCTAACAAGAAAGACAATGAAACATCTACATGTATTTCTCTTTTCTATTTAAACCTCTAAGTGTTGTTGCTATTGACCAATGCTAAGTTTGCCAAAACCAAATAGATTTATTCAATGCTCCCAAAGTGATACCAATACTAACAACAAGGTGAATCATATAGTAGAGATTGCAAACTAGAATAAGATGTGCAATATGTAAATGATAAGACTTCTCATTAATATTCCATAACGATAACTCACACCAAGGGATACATAGATAACCAAATAAAGGAGAGATACTTCCAAACGCAACCCATCTTATATGATAACTTCCCTACTCATGATATGATACTACTTGACAATAAAAGTAAAAGGTAGTGATAATATGATACCGCGGCACTCCCCCAAGCTTGGAACAAACCAAGGGGATGCCAATACCGATGATGAATTACTCCTGCGGTGATGGTGGTGATGAACTCCTCCCGTCATCAAACTTCCAAGGAAGAAGCTCTCCATCAAGAAACGACATCTTGGTCTCGGGGATCCTGAAACTAGCAGCACGGCTTATGTATTTAAACCTGTTTTCATACTCACAGTTCTGATTCTGAAAATCATAGAGTTGTGCTTGGAGCTTGTTGGTGGTGTCGTGAAGTGAGAGGATGTCGCTCCAAAGCTTTGCGCTTCCTTCTCATGTTCAAAGAATGAGTTCAGACACAATCCTGTGGAAGATATCCACCTCACGCTCAGCCATCTTCTTGTACTTGAAAACCTCTTGTTCTAGCTTCTCCATCCTGTCTTCCAGGCTTCCTTCTCCTTTAGGACCCTGGACATCCTTGACTTGCAGTTCTCCTTCAACGAGCAGCAACTCCTTGGGGTGCATCCTCAGCTCCTCCATGTACAAGTTGCCAACATCCTTGCTGGAGCTGTCCTTCGGGGTTTCCGACGAAGACATGATGGCTCTAGATCTGAAGCAAATCCTGGCAGAAACAACTCGAAACAAAACACGTCGAGAAAACGATATACGGACCTCCAGGGGTCCGGGGGATTATATAGCAAAATTTTTCACGCCAAACGGAAAGTACCAGATCGAACCAGAGTCGGAAAGGGGCGACGAGGCGGCCAAACCATAGGCCGGCGCGGGCCCAGGTCAGGCCGCGCCGCCCTATGGTGGCACCCCCTCGTGCGTCCTTTCCACTCCGTTTCAAACTCGTAATTTCTCATATTTTCCAAAAACAGCAAAAATATAGTTCGGAAAGTAAATTGCGTACTTTTCATTACCAGTACTGTTACCTATTCGAAGTCGAGTTCTGGCGGACTGTCAATTTGCCCTTTGATGTAGGCCTCCGGTGTTTCCACTTGAATAATATCAACATCAACATTATAGGAATCACCCGAGATATAATGCTTGAGTCTTTGTCCATTCACCACTTGCGTAGCATTGCCTTGGAGAGAGCTAATTTTGATTGCCCCTGAACGATACACCTCCTCGACAACATATGGTCCTTCCCATTTCGAGAGTAATTTCCCTGCAAAGAATCTGAGACGAGACCGATACAATAGGACTTTATCCCCAATATTAAATTCTCTTTTGATAATCCTCCTATCATGCCATTTTTTAACTTTCTCTTTAAAGAGCTTAGCATTTTCATAAGCTTCACTTCTCCATTCATCTAGAGAACTCAATTGCAACAACCTCTTATCACCGGCAAGTTTAGGATCTTTATTTAATTCTCTAACAGCCCAATAAGCTTTGTGCTCTAGTTCTAAAGGTAAATGACAAGCTTTCCCATAAACCATTTTATAAGGTGACATTCCCATGGGATTTTTATAAGCAGTTCTATAAGCCCAAAGTGCATCCTTCAATTTACTAGCCCAATTCTTTCTAGTTTTATTAACGGTCTTTCCCAAAATAGATTTAATCTCTCTATTTGATAATTCTACTTGACCACTAGTTTGAGGATGATAAGCAGAAGCAATTCTATGATTAATACCATACTTAGCAAGAGTTTTTCTAAAACCTCCATGAATAAAATGAGAACCTCCATCAGTCATAATATATCTAGGTACTCCAAATCTAGGAAAAATAATATCTAAGAGCATTCTTAAAGAGGTCTCACCATCAGCACTTTTTGTAGGTATAGCTTCCACCCATTTAGTAACATAATCAACAGCAACAAGTATATGAGTGTTACCTTCCGAAGACGGAAAAGGTCCCATGAAGTCAAATCCCCAACAATCAAACGGTTCAATAACAAGAGTATAATTCATAGGCATTTCATTGCGTCTGGAGATATTACCAACCCTTTGGCATTCATCACAAGATAAAATAAACTTTCTCGCATCCTTGAAGAGAGTTGGCCAATAAAAACCTGATTGTAAAGCCTTTTGCGCGGTTCTTTCTCCAGCGTGATGTCCTCCATAAGCACTACCATGACATTTACTCAATATTTCTTGTTGTTCATACTCAGGAACACATCTTCGCATAATACCATCCACTCCTTCTTTATATAAGTGTGGGTCATCCCAGAAATAATGCCTCAAGTCATAAAAGAATTTCCTCCTTTGCTGAGCTGAAAAGGTTGGAGGCAAGTACTTGGAAACAATAAAGTTAGCATAATCAGCATACCAAGGACTGTCTCGCGAGCTCACCTTTATTACAGCCAATTGTTCATTTGGAAAACTATCATTAACAGAGAACAGGATCATAAGCAATATTTTCCAATCTAGACAAATTATCGACAACGGGATTATCAAGACCTTTCCTATCTACAATATGTAAATCAAATTCTTGCAAAAGAAGTACCCATCTAATAAGCCTCGGCTTAGCATCTTTCTTTGTCATTAGGTATCTAATTGCAGCATGATCAGTATGAATAGTAACTTTTGAATCAACAATATAAGATCTAAATTTATCACAAGCAAAGACTACAGCTAATAATTCCTTTTCAGTTGTAGCATAATTTCTTTGAGCAGCATCAAAGAGTTTTACTAGCATAATGAATAACATTCAGTTTTTTATCTACTCGCTGTCCAAGAACAGCGCCTACAAGAAATCACTAGCATCACACATAATTTCAAATGGTAAGTTCCAATCAGGGGTTCAACTATAGGAGCAGTTGTTAAGGCTTTCTTAAGAGTTTCAAAAGCTTCCTTACAATCATCATCAAAAACAAATGGTACATCTTTTGAAGAAGATTAGTAAGAGGCTTTGAAATCTTGGAGAAATCTTTAATAAATCTCCTATAAAACCCAAGATGACCAAGAACACTACGAATACCTTTAACATCCCTCGGATAGGGCATCTTCTCAATTGCTTCAACTTTAGCTCTATCAACTTCAATACCTCTCTCAGAAATTTTATGTCCCAATACAATTCCTTCATTAACCATAAAGTGGCATTTCTCCCAATTAAGAACAAGGTTAGTTTCTTCACATCTCTGCAAAACTTTATCAAGGTTTCGCAAGCAACTATCAAAAGAATTCCCATAGACGGAAAAATCATCCATGAATACCTCTACAATACTTTCACAAAAACCATGAAAAATAGCAGACATGCATCTTTGAAAAGTAGCAGTAGCATTACATAAACCAAAAGGCATGCGTCTATAAGCATAAGTTCAATAGGGACAAGTAAAAGTGGTTTTCTCTTGATCTTTAGCTTTAACAACAATTTGTGAAAACCCGAATAACCATCAAGAAAGCAAAAATGAGTATTTTTAGACAATCTTTCTAGCATTTGATCAATAAATGGTAAAGGGTAATGATCTTTCTTAGTAACTTTATTAACTTTTCGAAAATCAATGCACATTCTATACCCTACAACTACTCTTTGAGGAATGAGCTCATCATTATCATTAGGCACAACAATCCATACCTCCTTTCTTGGGAACGCAATGCACAGGACTAACCCATCTACTATCGCAATAGGATATATAATACCAGCTTCAAGAAGTCGTAATACCTCATTCCTTACCACTTCCTTCATCTTCGAATTAGACGACGCTGAGGTTCAACAACAAAGCTTTGCATCATCTTCCATATTAATAGCATGTTGGCATATAGACGGAGAAATCCCCTTCAAATCATCAAGAGTGTAGCCAATAGCGCCTCGATGCTTCTTCAATATTTCCAATAACCTTTCTTCCTCAATCTCTGAAAGCTTAGAACTAATAATAACAGGATATATTTTCTTATCATCAATATGAGCATATTTAAGATTATCAGGTAAAGGCTTTAAATCAAAAACAGGATCTTCCTTTGGTGGCGGTGTTGTACCCAAATCTTCCACCGGTAAATCATGCTTGAGAATAGGTTGGCGAAGAAAAATTTCCTCAAGCTCATCTCTTTCTTTCCTAAAAATTTCGCTCTCGCTATCCTCCAAATGTTGCTGCAAAGGATTATTAGGAACAAGAACAATAGATGCACATTGCTCCATTTTAAAATCATTACTAGGCAAATCAGCTTTATAAGGAGTTTTAGTAAATTTAGAGAAGTTAAACTCATAAGATTCACCAGCGAATTTAGTCAAAATTTTCTCTTTCTTGCAATCTATAATAGCTCCACAAGTATTTAGAAAAGGTCTACCAAAAATAATAGGACAATAATCACTAGCAGCAGAACCAAGTACCAAAAAGTCAGCAGGATATTTAATCTTACCGCATAAAACTTCCACATCTCGAACAATACCAATTGGAGAAATAGTTTCTCTATTAGCCAGCTGAATAACCACATCAATATCTTCAAGTTCACAAGAATCAGTTTTGTGCATAATCTCCGTGTAAAGCTCATACGGAATAGCACAAACACTTGCACCAATATCACATAATCCATAATAACAATGATCACCAATTTTAACAGATAGCATAGGAACACTAGCTTGTTTGGGTTTATTAGGATGTGAGACAATATTAGAAGCATCTTCACAGAAAATAATATGACCATCCTCCACATTTTCAGTCACAAGATCTTTAACTATTGCAACAATGAGTTCAACTTTTATTTGTTCTTCAGGTTCTACAGGTTTCTTTTCACTTTTATGAACCGCACTATTTATAACAGTGTACTCCTTCATTTTAGCAGGGAAAGGAGTTTTTTCAATATAAACTTCAGGAATAACATGATCAGCAGTTTCAACTACAACGCATTTATTAATAGATGAATCAATTTTATCTTTATACGGTCCATGATACTTATCAAAATTCTTCTTTGGCAATTCATAATGAGAGGCAAAAGCTTTATAAAGATTTACAGCAACTTGAGAATCAAGACCATATATAGCACTCATATTACGAAATTTATCAGTATCCATAAAAGCTTCAATGCATTTATAATCATAAATTATACCTGATTCTCTATCCTTGTCGTTCTCCCAACCTTCAGTATTTTCTTGGATCCGATCAAGAAGGTCCCTTTTAAACTCTTCTTTGTTGCGTGTAAATGATCCAGAACAAGAAGTATCCAGCAAGGTCTTGTCTTGAAAAGAAAGTCTTGCATAGAAATTATCAATAATAACATTACCAGGAAGCTCATGAATGGGGCATTTGAGCATTAAAGACTTCAATCTCCCCCAAGCTTGGGCAATACTCTCTCCATCATGAGGCCAAAAATTATATATGCGATTCCGATCCTTATGAATTTCACTTGGAGGATAGAACTTAGAATAAAACCGGGGCACAATATCATTCCATTCAAGAGAATCCCCATTATCCAGTAATTTATACCAATGCGCTGCCTTACCGGACAGCGACAAAGAGAATAGTTTCTTCCTCACTTCATCCATAGCAATACCTGCACATTTGAATAACCCGCATAATTCATGCAAAAACAGTAAATGATCACCAGGATGGACAGTTCCATCCCCTTCATAGCGGTTATCCATAACACGTTCAATAATTTTCATAGGTATTTTATATGGTATCACTTCCTCACCTGGCGCCTCATCCACTACCGTTGCAGTAGTAGTAGATTTCCCAAATAGAAATTGAAGAGAAGATCTCTCCATAATGACTTATAGCAGCAGTGCAGAAATAAAATCAGCACAACAGTAAAGGTTTTCCTTACCAATTCCACTTACCAATAGCGCTTCACTCCCCGGCAACGGCGCCAGAAAATAGTCTTGATGACCCACAAGTATAGGGGGTGTATCGTAGTATTTTCGATAAGTAAGAATGTCGATCCCAACGAGGAGCAGAAGGTGTTGACAAGCAGTTTCGATGAAGGATTTCCTGTAAATGCTCACAGACAAGTATTCAGGGGGTTTTGATGTAACAGTTGAATAAAGTGCGAGTAAGTAAAGTGCGAGAGTAACAATTGCAGCGAGTGGCCCAATCCTTTTTAGCACAAAGGACAAGCCGGTTTGTTTACTTATAATGACCAAACGTTCTCGAGGACACACGGGATTTTAGTCTAGTGCTTTCGCTACATACGGCTAAATAATCTTCATTGTTGTGATAAGTGTTGTGTGGGTGAACCTATGCTAATGTACCGCCCTTCCTAGGACTAATACATACTTGTGATTATACCCTTGCAAGCATCCGCAACTACAAGAAAGTAATTAAGAATTAAATCTAACCACAGCCTTAAACTCTGAGATCCTGCGATCCCTCCTGCATCGATATACCAACGGGGGTTTAGGTTTCTGTCACTCCGGCAACCCCGCAATTGGCAAACGAGTACAAGATGCATTCCCCTAGGCCCATAAATGGTGAAGTGTCATGTAGTCGACGTTCACATGACACCACTAGAAGAATAACACCACAACTTAAGTATCACACCATTGAATATTACTCAACCATAGTTCACTACTAACATTTAGACTTCACCCATGTCCTCAAGAACTAAACGAACTACTCACAAGACATCATACGGAACATGATCAGAGGTGATATGATGATGAATAACAATCTGAACATAAACTTGGTTCAATGGTTTCACTCAATAGCATCAACAACAAGTAGAAATCGATACCGGGAGAGTTTCCCCTATCAAACAATCAAGATCAAACCCAAATTGCTACGACGGTGGCGGTGTCCAGCGGTGATGACGGCGGTGATGATGGTGGAGATGATGATGATGGTGATGGCGATGATGTCCAGCTCGATGACGGTGTCGATGGCGTCGATTTCCCCCTCCCGGAGGGAATTTCCCCGGCGGATTCCTGCCCGCCGGAGAGCTCTTTTCTCTCTGGTGTTCTCCGCCCCGCAGAGGCGGCTGTAACTCTTCGCGAGGTACCCTCTGTGGCTTAGGTCTTCGGGACGAAGGGTTTGGCGAAGAAAAGGAGGCGAAAGGGGCCGTGGGCCCTCCACACCACATGGCGGCGCGGCCAGGGCCTGGGCCGCGCCGCCCTAGGGTGTGGGCCCACCCTGGCTCCTCCTGGCTCCTCCTTCTGGCTTCCTCCGTCATCTTGAAAAATAGGATTTTTGGTATAATTTCCTTCAAGAGTTGATCTTCCAAAATATTGCGTTCTGATGGTGCTTTTTCCAGCAGAATCCTGGCTCCGGTGCTTGATCTCCCAATAATGATGAAACATGCAAAATAGATGAAATAACATAAGTATTGTGTCCCAATATGAAATATATCAATGAATAACAGCAAATTATGATATAAAATAGTGATGCAAATTGGACGTATCATTCATACTTGTGTTTGCTTCAAACAACCTTGCTAGCCTAAGCCTTGTATTGAGAGAGATTAGTTCTCATGCATCCAAAATCCTTGAGCCAAAAACTATGCCATTTGTGTCCACCATACCTACCTACTACATGGTATTTCTCTGCCATTCCAAAGTAAATTGCTTGAGTGCTATCTTTAAACACTTCAAAAGTTATTACCTCTTATTTGTGTCGATGTTTTATAGCTCATGAGGAAGTATGTGGTGTTTATCTTTCAATATTGTTGGGCAACTTTCACGAATGGACTAGTGGCTTCATCCGCTTATCCAATAATTTTGCAAAAAGAGCTGGCAATGGGATTCCCAGTCCCAATTAATTAACTTTCATAATTTTACAAAAAATAGACACTCTTCCATGGTATGTGATTGTTGGACGGCACCCGAGGATTCGGTTAGCCATGGCTTGAGAAAGCAAAGGTGGGGAGGAGTGTCATCTAAATAAAACTAAATTAAAAAGGCACTCCTTCATGGTATGAGATTGTTGGCAGGCACCCGAGGATTCGGTTAGCCATGGTTTGTGAAAGTAAAGGTTGGAAGGAGTGCCACCCAAAAATAAAAATGTTTCATGGGAGCCGCTCTTTGAAGGTTTGTCTGGGAAGGGGGTTAGAGTGCCCACTACCATTCGTTGACAACAACAAACACCTCTCAAAACTTTACTTTTATGCTCTCTCTATGTTTTAAAAATAAAAGCTCTAGCACAAATATAGCAATCAATGCTTCCCTCTTCAAAGGGCCATTCTTTTACTTTTATGTTGAGTCAGTTTACCCATTTCTCTCTATCTTAGAAGCAAACACTTGTGTCAACTGTGCATTGATTCCTACATATTTGCTTATTGCACTTGTTATATTACTTTATGTTGACAATATCCATGAGATATATATGTTACAAGTTGAAAGCAACCGCTGAAACTTAATCTTCCTTTGTGTTGCTTCAATGCCTTTACTATGAATCTATTGCTTTATGAGTTAACTCTTATGCAAGACTTATTGATGCTTGTCTTGAAAGTACTATTCATGAAAAGTCTTTTCTATATGATTCAGTTGTTTAATCATTGTCTTTACCATTGCTTTGAATCACTCCATTCATCTCATATGCTTTACAATAGTATGATTAAGATCATATTGATAGCATGTCACTTCAGAAATTATCTTTGTTATCGTTTACCTACTCGAGGACGAGTAGGAACTAAGCTTGGGGATGCTGATACGTCTCCAACGTATCTGTAATTTCTTATGTTCCATGCTTGTTTTATGACAATACCTACATGTTTTGTTCACACTTTATGTCATATTTATGCATTTTCCGGAACTAACCTATTGACGAGATGCCGAAGTGCCAGTTCCTGTTTTCTGCTGTTTTTGGTTTCAGAAATCCTAGTAAGGAAATATTCTCGGAATTGGACGAAATCAACGCCCAGCATCTTATAATTGGACGAAGCTTCCAGAACACCCGAGAGGAACCAGAGGGGGGCCACAGGGCCACCAGATGACAGGGCGGCGCGGCCCAGGGGGCGTGCCCCCCTATGGTGTCACCACCTCGTCAGCCCTCCGACTCTGCCTTTTCGCCTATTTAAAGGTCCCTGACCTAAATCTTCGATACGGAAAAGCCTCGTTACGAGAAACCTTCCAGAGCCGCTGGCATCTCGAAGCCAAGATCTGGGGGACAGGAGTCTCTGTTCCGGCACGCCGCCGGGATGGGGAAGTGCCCCCGGAAGGCATCTCCATCGACACCACCGCCATCTTCATCACCGCTGCTGTCTCCCATGAGGAGGGAGTAGTTCTCCATCGAGGCTAAGGGTTGTACCGGTAGCTATGTGGTTAATCTCTCTCCTATGTACTTCAATGCAATAATCTCATAAGCTGCCTTACATGATTGAGATTCATATGATGAGCTTGTAATCTAGATGTCGTTATGCTATTCAAGTGGATTTTACTTATGTGATCTCCGGAGACTCCTTGTCCGATGTGTGTAAAGGTGACAGTGTGTGCACCGTGTGGGTCTCTTAGGCTATATTTCATAGAATACTTATTCACTGTTATGAATAGCATAGTGAAGTGCTTATTTATATCCCTTTATGATTGCAATGTGCTTTGTATCACTATTCTATGTGCTACTCTAGTGATGTTATTAAAATACTCTATTCCTCCTTCATGATGTAATGGTGACAGTGTGTGCATCATGTAGTACTTGGCGTAGTTTATGATTATGATCTCTTGTAGATTATGAAGTTAACTATTACTATGATGGTATTGATGTGATCTATTCCTCCTTTCATAGTATGAAGGTGACAGTGTGCATGCTATGTTAGTACTTGGTATAGTTGTGTCGATCTATCATGCACTCTAAGGTTATTTAAATATGAATATCGAATATTGTGGAGCTTGTTAACTCCGGCATTGAGGGTTCTTGTAGCCCTACGCAATTAGTGGTGTTCATCATCCAACAAGAGAGTGTAGAGTATAGCATTTATCTATTTATTCTGTTATGTGATCAATGTTGAGAGTGTCCACTAGTGAAAGTATAATCCCTAGGCCTTGTTTCCAAATACTGCAATCACCGCTTGTTTACTCTTCTACTGCATCTGTACTGTCTGCAATATTCCCACCATCAACCACACGCCAGTTGTAGCATCAAGTATTTTGTGGCGCCGTTACTACTGCTCATATTCATTCATACCACCTGTATTTCACTATCTCTTCGCCGAACTAGTGCACCTATACATCTGACAAGTGTATTAGGTGTGTTGGGGACACAAGAGACTTCTTGTATTGTGATCGCAGGGTTGCTTGAGAGGGATATCTTTGACCTCTTCCTCCGTGAGTTCGATAAACCTTGGGTGATCCACTTAAGGGAAAACTTGCTGCTATTCTACAAACCTCTGCTCTTGGAGGCCCAACACTGTCTACAGGAAAAGGAGTGTGCGTAGACATCAATAACAAAAGTAAAATTATAAAGGTATTTACATAGTTGTAAATGTGTCACTTTTTTGCAGTTATCATGTAGCTAAGAAAGGTGGACCTTGACATGTACGGAAATACATTGGAACGTGGATTAGAAAGTTTTATCCGGGTAGGATGCTGCCATAGAAACCCTAGATCTAGGGGTATTATAGAAGACGGATCCCAGGAGCCCTCACGGGCATAACCAATACTCATTGTTATCTCGCGCTAGTCACCCAGAAATTCCAGACAAGCAGCAGTAGGCCCAACCATTGTGTTGCGTGATCCGAAGCTTGGTAACTCGTGTGTGACCATCCCGGTAGTTCTCCGCCCTATTTTCCCATCTTCTTCACCCCTTCGTGAGGATACCTCCTCTGGAGTACCGTCGAGTATCCATCGAAACATCCCATGAAAAAAAGAAGGCAATATCCAAAAAAAATATGTGAGCATTAATTTATAATAGAGATATAAAGGTAGTGCCGATATCTACAAGATTTTAATGTAGCTCTATCCAGAATTATGAATGTTAAACACCATGCCATAACGATGGAATATATATAATTTTTTTTTGCAAAATAGATGTTGTGTTTGTGTAAAACTAGCAAGATATGCTAATATTAATTGGGAGATATGCACATATAAAAGCAGTGCCGATATCTAAATATTTTATTTTGGTTTTGAGTATAGTCACCAGTTGAAAGTGCCCCGGGATATAGGTACCTAGAGGGGGGTGAATAGGTACTACTCAATTTTTTGTCTTTTTAAATTTTATGGCTCAGCACATATAAAAGGTGATTCTTATATGCAAAGGTGAGCCTATATGCACATCAGATACAAGGAGTAAACAACAAGTGCATGAAACAACTAACCAAAGTACGGGTTGAATAAAGGAGCAAAGTAACCGCGGTGAAGAGACGGGATGATGATGCATGATTTGTTTCCCGTAGTTCGTTCCCAAGGGAAGTACGTCTGCGTTTGGAAAGGTGCGCTGCCACAAAGGTTGTCGAAGCCACAAAGGCCACCACATAGGCCGCCACAAAGGCTTCAACCTACTCTCCAATGAAGAGCACCACAAAAGCATCCTCCTCTTGTCCACTCAAGGTGATGTTCAAGGTAGCACAACCTTTAGATACGGTTGAGGAAAACTCCACAACAAGGGGGATCCCAACTACACCATGGTTCTAGGTAGCTAACCTAGCCACAAGGTGTCCCAAACAAGAGGAATCCCCACAACAGGAGACACCCTACAAGGATCCCCACAAAGGAGACCTGGGTCAATAAGTCCCTAGCAGGAATCAACTCCAAACCAAAACTCGGTCCTTTGGTAGGATGGTAGATCCCCGGAGGAATCGCAAAGTTCTTGGACAGGGAGGGAGATCCACGCAATCTAAGCTCAGCAACAATGGAGGAGGGCGAAAGGTAAGCATTGATCGCAGCAGTTTAGTAGGGTTTAGGTATTGTCGTGGTTCTCCTCAGGGATTAAGCTACCATTCAAACATCCTAGTTAGCAAAGTTTTAGGGTTTGTTTAAAAGGAGAAATTCTCTAAATCATAACACACATGGATCACTCATCATACGGCGGTAACACGAGCAAGGAGAATAAGAGAGAAAATAGTCGAACAACTCAATTACTTGGAACTCAGGTTCATGGTCAACAACGAATCAACGGACACTAGCAAAAGTTTGAGGAGAATTGAGTTCAAGTTTCAACTTCTGCTTTACACGAGTATCACACGGTTCACAACAAGGATCAGAGGGAATAGTTTAAACTCGTGACTATCAGCTTCAGGTGTTGATGTAAACGTGGCGAAGCAAGGATCGGGAGGAAGAGTTGTTGCTACATGTTGATGGCGATGAACTTCACCGCTCCAGATCTCGATCCGATCTGGACTCCTGCTCCCTTTCCCGCTCAAAATTAGGTGGTTGTAGTGGCGTCCCTCCGTGCGTGTCCCTTTTTGCCACCCTCTTCTCTCCTCTTATAGCTTCTGAGAAACGTGATTCCATAGCTGGAGTGGTTGGTACCGTTTTGCACAAGCCCCCCTCCAATACTTTTCTAATTCCCTAGACAAGTATTTGAATTTGAATCTGCGATGTGTCGTGTGATACGTCTCCAACGTATCTATAATTTCTTATGTTCCATGCTAGTTTTATGACAATACCTACATGTTTTATTCACACTTTATAATGTTTTTATGCATTTTCTGGACTAACCTATTAACAAGATGCCACAGTGCCAGTTCGTGTTTTCTGCTGTTTTTGATTTCAGAAAAGTTAGTTTACAAATATTCTCGGAATTGGACGAAACAAAAGCCCACGGCCCTATTTTCACGGAGGGTTCCAGAAGTCCGAAGAAGAGTCGAGGAAGGCCAGCAGGGGGCCCACACCATAGGGCGACGCGGCTGTGGGGCCCCCCACACCGACATGTGGGGAGGGAGCCCCCTGGCTCCCCCGATGCTACCCCTTCGCCTATTTATTCCTTCGTCTCCGTAAACCCTAATACGGAGAGCCAAAATACGAGAAAAGTTCCTGAGACGCCGCCGCCGCCAATCCCATCTCGGGGGATTCAGAAGATCTCCTCCGGCACTCTGCCAGAGAGGGGAATCATCACCGGAGGGCTCTACATCACCATGCCCGCCTCCGGACTAATGTGTGAGTAGTTCATCCTTGGACTATGGGTCCATAGCAGTAGCTAGATGGTTGTCTTCTCCTATTATGCCATCATGTTTAGATCTTGTGAGCTGCCTATCATGATCAAGATCATCTATTTGTAATGCTACATGTTGTGTTTGTTGGGATCCGATGAATATGGAATACTATGTCAAGTTGATTATTGATCTATCATATATGTGTTATTTATGATCTTGCATGCTCTCCGTTGCTAGTAGAGGCTCTGGCCAAGTTGATACTTGTAACTCCAAGAGGGAGTATTTATGCTAGATAGTGGGTTCATGCCTCCATTGAATCTGGGAAGTGATAGAAAGTTCTAAGGTTGTGGATGTGCTGTTGCCACTAGGGATAAAACATCAATGCTTTCTCTAAGGATATTTGTATTGTTTACATCACGCACAGTACTTAATGCAATTGTTTGTTGTTTGCAACTTAATACTGGAAGGGGTGCGGATGCTAACCCGAAGGTGGACTTTTTAGGCATAGATGCATGCTGGATGGTTGTCTATGTTCTTTATCGTAATGCCCTAAGTAAATCTCATAGTAGTCATCATGATATGTATGTGCATTTTTATGCCCTCTCTATTTGTCAATTGCCCAACTGTAATTTGTTTACCCAACATGTCATTTATCTTATTGGAGAGACATCACTAGTGAACTGTGGACCCCGGTCCATTCTTTTACATCTGAAATACAACCTACTGCAATCATTGTTCTCTTTTGTTTTAGGCAAGCAAACATCATTTTCCACACCATACGTTTAATCCTTTGTTTTCAGCAAGCCGGTGAGATTGACAACCTCACTGTTAAGTTGGGGCAGAGTATTTTGGTTTTGTTGTGCATGTTCCATGTTGGCACCGGAATCCCTGGTGTTGCGCCGCACTACACTCTTTCACCAACAACCTTCACGGGATCTTCATCTCCTACTGGTTCGATAACCTTGGTTTCTTACTGAGGGAAAACTCGCTGTTGTACTCATCATACCTTCCTCTTGGGGTTCCCAACGGACGTGTACTTTACCGTCACAAGCAGCTACTTTTCTGGCGCCGTTGCCGAGGAGATCAAGACACGCTGCAAGGGGAGTCTCTCACACCCAATCTCTTTACTTTGTTTATTGTCTTGCTTTTTTTATTTTCTGTCTTGTTTGCTTTCTTTATATCAAAAACACGAAAAATCAGTTACTCGCATTTACTTTATCGGTTTACCCTTGTTTATTTCATCATGCTTCTCCCTAAGTTCACTTTGAAAGATATATCGGTAGGGAGTGGGTCTATCATTGGAAAAGATAATATAGAAGAATTTTTCAATCATGTTAGTAAGGTTGAAGATTTTGAAGATAGATCCTTGATAGAACTTGCTCCTAATTATGAAATTTCTACTGTCTCTTTAGTGCATATGTTGGAAGATAGATTTGTTAATCTTAATCCTATAATGCAACATATGTTTCTTACACTCCATGATAGGGAAGGAGAGAAGAAAGATTTTGTTTTAGAAACCCTTCTTAAAGAATTTAGTGATGTAGCTAGGGAAGCTAGAAAATTCTTTATTCAACATAAGATGCTTGGATTTTATATCAATGTTGCAAATACCCTTGAAAGGATGGAAAAAGATAGGCTAAAGTACACTAATGAAGCCAATTGTGAGGGTGAGACTAAAGTACCAATACCTTACAAGCTCATAGGAATGCATGAGGCACTAGAAAAGAATTTTGATTGGATTGTTTCTGAAAATTTATTTGAGGAGGATAGTGAGCATAAAAGTAATGAAAGAGGAGCTTCTGAAACTTACATAGATAAGATACAATGCATCGTTGAGAAAACTCCCAACTCCTATGTTGATGCTTCTTCTCTTGATGTTACTTGATTTTCACTTTCTGCGCCTAGCTAAAAGGCGTTAAAGAAAAGCGCTTATGGGAGACAACCCATTATTTTATTTCTGCAATTTTTGTTTTATATTTGAGTCAAGGTGCTTGTTACTACTGTAGCAATACCTTTGTACCTTTATTTTATTGCATTGTGGTGCCAAGTAAAGTCTTTGATAAAAAGTTGATACTAGATTTGGATTTCTGCGCAGAAACAGATTTTTAGCTGTAACGGTTTTGAGTTTTTCTCTCTGTAGAAAAATCTTGAAAAAATTCATGAGTAATCCACAGATATGTACGCAACTTTCATTCAAATGGACCTTTTCCATCTGAGCATGTTAAGTACCTCGAAAAAATTAGTCTTTACGGACTGTTCTGTTTTGACAGATTCTGCCTTTTATTTCGCATTGCCTCTTTTACTGTATTTGAGTGGGTTTCTTTGCTCCATTAAATTTCAGTAACCTTGGGTAATGTTCAGAAGTGTTGGGAATGATTGTGTCCTTGCTGAACATGTGAATTTTTGATTATGCACTAACCCTCTAATGAGATTGCTTTGAGTTTGGTGTGAAGGAAGTTTTCAAGGATCAAGAGAGGAGGATGATATAATATGATCAAGAAGAGTGAAAAGTCTAAGATTGGGGATGCTCTCGTGGTTCATTCCTGCATATTTCGAGAAGACTCAAGCGTCTAAGCTTGGGGATGCCCAAGGCATCCCCTTCTTCATCAACAACTTATCAGGTCACCTCTAGTGAAACTATATTTTAATTCCGTCACATCTTATGTGCTTTATTTGGAGCGTCTGTGTGCTTTTATTTTCGTTTTGTTGTTTTCATTCTCTGAATAAATCGGATCCTAAAATGCTTGTGTGGGAGAGAGACACGCTCCGCTTTTTCATTTGAACACTGGTGTTCTTCGTTTTATTTTTAATGTTCATGACAAAAGCTGAAAGCCGCTGCACTTATTGCTATTTGGTTGGAAACAAAAAATGTTGCATGTGGTAGTTGGTATATTGTCTTGAATAATTTGATACTTGGCAATTGTTTTGAGCTCTCAAGTAGACCATGTTTAAGCTCTTGCATCATGTAGTTTAAACCTATTAGTGGAGAACTACCGTAGAGCTTGTTGAAATTTGGTTTGCATGATTGGTCTCTCTAAGGTCTAGATATTTTCTGGTAAAAGTGTTTGAGCAACAAGGAAGACAGTGTAGAGTCTTATAATGCTTGCAATATGTTCTTATGTAAGTTTTGCTGTACCGGTTTATACTTGTGTTTGATTCAAACAACCTTGCTAGCCAAAGCCTTGTACTGAGAGGGAATGCTTCTCGTGCATCCAAAACCTTGAGCCAAAACCTATGCCACTTGTGTCCACCATAACTACCTACTATGTGGTATTTTTCTGCCATTCCAAGTAAATACTTCATGTGCTACCTTTAAACAATTCAAAACTTTATTACTCATTTGTGTCAATGTTTCATAGCTCATGATGAAGTATGTGGTGTTTTATCTTTCAATCTTGTTGGGCAGACTTTCACCAATGGACTAGTGGCATATACATCCGCTTATCCAATAATTTTGCAAAAAGAGCTGGCAACGGGGTGCCCAGCCCCAATTAATTAACTTTCATTAATAATTCTCTTCACATGTTTTGCCTTGATTTATCAGTAAGCAACTTAATTTTGCAATAGACACTCCTCCATCGTATGTGAAATGCTGGAAGGCACCCGAGAATTCGGTTAGCCATGGCTTGTGAAAGCAAAAGGTTGGGAGGAGTGTCATCTATAAATAAAACTAAAATACATGTGTAAACAAAAGAGAAGACGGATGATCTACCTTGCTGGTAGAGATAACGTCCTTCATGTGAGCCGCTCTTTGAAAGTGTGTTTGACAAGGGGGTTAGAGTGCCCACTACCATTCGTTGAAAACAACAAACACCTCTCAAAACTTTATTTTTATGCTCTCTATATGATTTCAAAACATGAAAAGCTCTAGCACATGATTTAATCCTTGCTTCCCTCTGCGAAGGGCCTTTCTTTTACTTTATGTTGAGTCAGTTTACCTACTTACTTCTATCTTAGAAGCAAACACTAGTGTCAACTGTGTGCATTGATTCTTACATGCTTGCTTATTGCACTCATCATATTACTTTGTGTTGACAATTATCCATGAGATATACATGTTGAAAGTTGAAAGCAATAGCTGAAACTTAAATCTTCCTTTGTGTTGCTTCAAAACCTTTTATTAAGAATCTATTGCTTTATGAGTTAACTCTTATGCAAGACTTTTTGATGCTTGTCTTGAAAGTACTATTCATGAAAAGTTTTTGCTATATGATTCAGTTGTTTAGTCATTATCTTTTTGTTAGCAAACTATAGACCATTGCTTTGAGTCACTTCATTCATCTCATATGCTTTACAATAGTATTGATCAAGATTATGTTAGTAGCATGTCACTTCAGAAATTATTCTTTTTATCGTTTACATACTCGAGGGCGAATAGGAACTAAGCTTGGGGATGCTTGATACGTCTCCAACGTATCTATAATTTCTTATGTTCCATGCTAGTTTATGGCAATACCTACATGTTTTATTCACACTTTATAATGTTTTTATGCATTTTCTGGGACTAACCTATTAACAAGATGCCACAGTGCCAGTTCCTGTTTTCTGCTATTTTTTATTTCAGAAAAGTTAGTTTACAAATATTCTCGGAATTGGACGAAACAAAAGCCCACGACCCTATTTTCCACGGAGGGTTCCAGAAGTCCGAAGAAGAGTCGAGGAAGGCCAGCAGGGGGCCCACACCATAGGGCGGCGCGGCTGTGGGGCCCCCCGCGCCGACATGTGGGGAGGGAGCCCCCTGGCTCCCCCGACGCTGCCCCTTCGCCTATTTATTCCTTCGTCTCCGTAAACCCTAATACGGATAGCCAAAATACGAGAAAAGTTCCTGAGACGCCGCCGCCGTCAATCCCATCGCGGGGGATTCAGAAGATCTCCTCCGACACCCTGCCGGAGAGGGGAATCATCACCGGAGGGCTCTACATCACCATGCCAGCCTCCGGACTGATGCGTGAGTAGTTCATCCTTGGACTATGGGTCCATAGCAGTGGCTAGATGGTTGTCTTCTCCTATTATGCCATCATGTTTAGATCTTGTGAGCTGCCTATCATGATCAAGATCATCTATTTGTAATGCTACATGTTGTGTTTGTTGGGATCCGATGAATATGGAATACTATGTCAAGTTGATTATTGATCTATCATATATGTGTTATTTATGATCTTGCATGCTCTCCGTTGGTAGTAGAGGCTCTAGCCAAGTTGATACTTGTAACTCCAAGAGGGAGTATTTATGCTAGATAGTGGGTTCATGCCTCCATTGAATCTGGGACAGTGACAGAAAGTTCTAAGGTTGTGGATGTGCTGTTGCCACTAGGGATAAAACATCAATGCTTTGTCTAAGGATATTTGTATTGTTTACATTACGCACAGTACTTAATGCAATTGTCTGTTCTTTGCAACTTAATACTGGAAGGGGTGCGGATGCTAACCCGAAGGTGGACTTTTTAGGCATAGATGCATGCTGGATGGCTGTCTATGTTCTTTGTCGTAATGCCCTAAGTAATTCTCATAGTAGTCATCATGATATGTATGTGCATTGTTATGCCCTCTCTATTTGTCAATTGCCCAACTGTAATTTGTTTACCCAACATGTCATTTATCATATTGGAGAGACATCACTAGTGAACTGTGGACCCCGGTCCATTCTTTTACATCTGAAATACAACCTACTGCAATCATTATTCTCTTTTGTTTTCTGCAAGCAAACATCATTTTCCACACCATACATTTAATCCTTTGTTTTCATCAAGCCGGTGAGATTGACAACCTCACTGTTAAGTTGGGGCAGAGTATTTTGATTGTGTTGTGCAGGTTCCACGTTGGCACCGGAATCCTTGGTGTTGCGCCGCACTACACTCTTTCACCAACAACCTTCACGTGATCTTCATCTCCTACTGGTTCGATAACCTTGGTTTCTTACTGAGGGAAAACTCGCTGCTGTACTCATCATATCTTCCTCTTGGGGTTCCCAATGGACGTGTGCTTTACCGTCACAAGCATCGTGCTCTAGTGGACTCTGATTGCAAATGATGAATATAAGAAGGTTTTCGATGCCTTGACGCATCCATCCTACAATAAAGACTTGAAATGGAGTAAAACTAATTTTGGTGATACAATATATATGTATGAAAGTGTAATATTCCCAAATGTGCTCACAATTTGAATGAAATGTATTCAAAAGGTATGAAAAGAATAGGACTGATCAAATCCCCTACACTCAAATCTTTGCTTGTCCTCAAGTAAAGCAAGTAATTCTATGCAAGAGGGGATCATGATTCAAAGGTTAGATAAACAAGATTGATCTAGCATTTAAGCATAAGGTTCAAGACATGAATACCCTTCAGACTAGCTCTTCTATGATAACTAAATGGATACATAGGATCCTGAGAGAGGACTTAAGTGTGAAACAACAAGTTCCGAAAATCAGGTTTTCACATAAAATCTAAAAGTGAGCTAGCATCCTTCAAGTCAGAAGTTAGTAAACTGAAATTGGTGCTTACAATCTTTTTGTTCACTGGAAATTTTCTTTACTTCACTTTATGCCACAATTTATAAACAATGGGGGTTAGTCTCTATATTTCAGTCCAAATGCTCTGTCCCGGGATATAACATTCGACTGAAAAAAAGAGTGTTAGCATCCATCTCCACAGTCTAGACATAACCCCTCTTTCTCCGTACTTGGTCCAATAATTGTAGTGAGGCATGAAACTGGACCGCAGCAGGTGGGTGTGAATGGTACTCGAGGAGGATTAATTTATGTTATTCTGATAGTTAACACGTGGACAATATATAAAACCACCCCATTTGTTTTTCTTAGCCACATTGATAAAAAATTCAGGCTGAAGTGAACTCGTGAAGGCGTCGATCAATGTACATCCGTTACCGATTCATCTACATAATATAATTAAGCTTATCAAAAACCAATACATCACATTATAATACTATTTTGAAACTGATGCTCAGAATATTATTCTGAGCACCTTTCACCTATAAGGCCTTGTTTGGTACTAGAGTTTTAGTGGGAATTAGCGGGGATAATCCGCTCCAAACTTTAGATCCCCACTTATCCCCAATGCATGTTTGGTGCTAGAGTATGAGCGAGTTTAATCCCCACTTTTCCCCAAATTTTAGTGTAATTTTTTCAATCCCCAATACTCTACCCCTACCTAGTGGATTGGGGATGGGGTTTTGTGGGGATTGAGTGACAGCAGCGATTCATCCAATACTCTAGGAGTATTATCCCCACTAATCCCCACTGAAACACTAGTACCAAACAAGTCCTAAGGAGGCGATTGACGCGCCGAAACAAAAACTGACCGGCCATCTCTTAACTCCTAAACGAAATCCCCACGCACTCACTTCCCCCACAACCGCACCACCAGGTTTTGCCGCCGGCCGGGAACTCGCCGCCGGCGCAGCCCGTCTCCACGGCCCCCATACGCCCCGCTGCCGAAACATCCCGCGTCGCCGCGCCCCCACATCATGCACCGCCGGGCAGGGATCTTCCGCCACCGCCGGTTCCTCTTCGCCGGGCCACAACGACGAGATCTCTCCCGCGCCGGCTCTCCGACGACGTTCCGCTGCGCGCCTCCATGGAGGTTCCCTCGAGGCGCACCTTCCGAGCCCCGGGACTTGAGCAGGTCAGCGCCGTGGCATCCATCTCTCGGCACTCCTTGTTGCCACGTGCGCCGCCGTACCGGTCGGCCAAAGGGTCGAGCCGGCAGGGGAAGTGAAGGAGGGCATGGTACTGGCCATGGCGCCGCGCCTCTGGCCACCCCCACTGCTCGGTCCTCTCCTCCCGGAAGAACTACTTCGTGTTTCTTCTTCCTCCGTGTGGTAGATTCAGTTCGTCGTTTGATTTGAGGTTTCTTATAATCAATTTGGGATGTACTGTGCCCGCTAACTTCTGTATGTGTATATGACAGTGTGGCAGCAAGATGTTTATTCTACCAATTAGATGCGTGCAAGTTGAATTTTCTGTAAGATCACTAATTCTATTTAAAGCTTGATTTTGAGAAGGCGTATGATAAAGTTAAATGGTCTTTCTTTCAACAGACACTCAGGATGAAAGGCTTTTCGTCTGAGTGGCGAGCTCTAATTAATGATTTCGTGTATGGTGGTAGTGCGGCTATACGGGTCAATGATGACACCGGACACTACTTCCAAACGCGAAAAGGGTTACGCCAAGGGGATCCGTTATCTCCGATGTTGTTTAACATCGTAGTGGATATGTTGGCGGTACTCATAGAGCGGGCCAAGTCTGATGGTCAAATTGAAGGGGTGATTCCATGGTGGCTTATCTATCCTTCAATACGCCGATGACACAATTCTTTTTATGGATCATGATCTTGAAAAAGCTCGAAATCTGAAATTAATTTTAGCAGCTTTTGAGCAATTATCGGGATTGAAAATTAACTTCCATAAAAGTGAATTGTTCTGCTTCGGTGATGCCCAAGACGATGTAGCTCTGTATACAGAGTTATTTGGTTGCGGGCAAGGCCAATTTCCGATTCGCTATTTGGGTATTCCGATTCACTATCGGAGACTGACAATTGCGGAATGGAAATCAGTGGAAGAAAGATTACAAAAACGTCTCAGTAGTTGGAAAGGTAAACTGTTGTCCCTGGGTGGAAGATTGGTACTCATTGTAAACTGTTGTCCCTGGGTGGAAGATTGGTACTCATTAATTCAGTACTAACTAATATGGTACTGTATATGTTATCATTCTTCATCTTACCCAAAGGAATTCTGCACAAACTCGATTATTATCGATCCAGATTCTTTTGGCAAGGGGACAACGAGAAAAAGAAATATCGACTGGTTAAATGGACTATAGTTTGTAGTCCCAAAGATCAAGGAGGGCTTGGAGTTCATGACCTGGAGGTCAAGAACTCAGCGCTACTGGGTAAATGGCTTTTTAAGCTACTTACTGAGGATGGGATTTGGCAAACTATACTTCAGAGAAAGTATATCGGCTCGAAGACATTATCTCAAGTGGTTTGGAAACCTGGGGATTCACACTTCTGGGCTGGTCTTATGGCGACAAAAAATGTCTTTTTCGACATGGGACTTTCTCCATTAAGAATGGAGCACAGATACGGTTCTGGGAAGATGCTTGGCTCGACAATGCACCCCTATGTGAACAGTATCCCGCTTTGTATAGAATTGCGCGTCGCCAAGGTGATACCATTGCAACTGTAATGGCTACCTCATCCCCGAATGTGACGTTCAGACGAGTTTTACTAGGACAAAGGCTCGTGGTATGGAACAACCTAATTCTGCGGCTTGGAGATATTCAGTTATCGTCAGAGCCAGATGAATTTCGATGGAACCTCCACGTAGATGGTTCCTTTTCTGTAAAATCTTTCTACAATGCGATGCTGCTTTCTGATTTACCAGTTGATAATAATAAGAAAATTTGGAAGATGAAGATACCATTAAAAATTAAATTTTTTGGATGGTATCTTCGTCGATGGGTTATTCTCACCAAAGACAATCTTGTTAAGCGGAATTGGCACGGAAGTACACGATGTGTCTTTTGTCATCATGATGAAACCATCAATCATTTATTCTTCCAAAGGCGCTTGCGAGATCTATATGGTCAGTCATCCAAGTAGCGTCTACCTTGTATCCTCCGACTAGTGTCGCTAATGTCTTTGGCAATTGGCTTCATGGTATCAACTCAAGGTTTAAAATGCTTCTTAGGATGGGGGCGCTAGCAGTTATCTGGGCGCTCTGGCTATGTAGAAATGACAAGATCTTTAATGACAAAAATTGCTCTTTGTTGCAGGTTATCTACAGATGCACAGGTATTCTCCATTCGTGGTTACCTCTTCAGCGGGTGGAGAACCGAGACCTGTTTACGGAGGTCTGTACACGGTTGGAGGATACGGCGAGGGGTACTTTTTCCCTACATGGGTGGCAGCATAGTCTACGGATAGAAGCTCCACCTAGCCCTTAGGCGTTATATGATTCATCGTTTCGATATGTATTTCGCCTATTTTTGTTTTATGTAACTTTGGTCACTTGAGACAACAAACGGCTGTGTGCATCCTGGTTATGCAGAGGCTGGATATAATTGCTTCTTGAAGTAATAAAGCATCCTTTATCGAAAAAATGATATTCGTTTTGACGAGAATTATTGGCCAAAGATTGTTAATAAGTGAGCTCAGTACAACAAGGATTTATACGCTGCTTGGCGATGCATCACAGCGCCGAACTACGGCGATCTGCCGAGCCGCAGCAGCATGTACGGCTTTACCAGTAGGTAGTAGCTCATGCCCGATTTTGTTGAGGCGGCGCGGGCACGCGGTGCTAGACAACCAACGGGTCGACGCTGCATAGCCAGCCGGCCACGCTCGCTCAGCCGTGGAAGTGCTGCTGGTTTTGCTGCCTTTGTACTTCTTTCCGAAAAATGAACAAATCTGCTGTTGTTGTTTTGTAGTGCTTCCCCGGGCTCTCCAGTAACCAGAATCGACGACGAGTTGCGGGGAGCAGCTAGCAGGGCCGTGCCATCGGCGCGAGCTAATTGGCGGGAAGAGTGGGGAGCGGGAATTTGTCTAAGCCAGCGGCGCGGAGGAAGAAACCACCGAGGTCAGTGGCGGAGAAGCAGGGACGCGAGCTGCCGGTCGCCGGTAATGGGGATAAAGGGAAATGGAGGATAAGTCAGAGCCTCAGAGGTAGAGTGAGGCACTGAGTGTGGAGAGCGACGTGTATTTTTCGTAGACAATGAGATGGCTGTGTCCTGTTACGATTATTTGCTGATCTTAGGGGGGTAGCGACGTGTATTTTTCGTATATGCTGAGATGGCTGTGTCATGTTTAGATTATTTGATGATGCGAAGGAACTTTTTGAGGGGCTGATCTTGAACTAACTTAAAATCTATTACGAGTAAGTATATTTTAAATTGTTTTTTAAAACTAAGGAAGCAATGTTTGGTACATATCGAAGTACGAAGGAAATGAAGCTTTCAACAATATCCCAGCCATTGAACGACACCTTATTGATCGCATAAAAAAGTGGACCTTCAGGAAATAACCATCATCAACGAAATAGAAGATACAATGTTCCATAGATGTTATATTTGCGTATTTTTGCAACTAAGTACAATAAATATATCACAAATTTTATGTGGAGACATGCCTGCTATAGATCGGTTTTTACACTCCTCATATGGGTAGACATGATAGGCCTTTTTACATACCTGAAAACACCAAGCCCATCTTCTCCCTCTATAACTAGAGCCACCTCGATTCGGGATGTCGGGATACACATTTAAATTGGCTTTTAAATAAACTAGCTAAACAATATGATCTGAAATAAAATTATTTTATCCTAAATTATAATATGTGCGTGCCACGTGCACCTTTACTAGTGTCTTATGAAGTCAAGCATGAATAGAAGTGGTTTTGGTTTCAAACATGGAAATTTCAAAAACCTTCTAGAAGCTTCATTTTGGAGTGACTAAGAAGGATCCAGGCTTACTTTTTCATCTTCATGTGTCAAACTTGTTTAAATCTAGGTCAAACCTAGAATTTGAGCAATATTCAAATGGGCATAAAATTCAAAAAAATTCAAACAAAAAGAAAAACCAAAGCACATACTCTTCTTATATCATATAGTAAGCATTCAAGTTGTTAAATATGGTCTAGACCTACTCAAACCAGAAAAATCATGTATCTACCCCCTAACCCTAAACTCTATCTTATGAAGTCAAGCACGAAGAGAAATGGTTTTGTGTTTCAAACATGGAAATTTCAAAAACCTCCCAAAAGATTCATTTTGGAGTGACTAAGAAGGATCCAGGTTTACTTTTTCATTTTCATGGTTTAAACTTGTTTAAATCTTGGTTAAACCTAGGATTTGACCAAGATTCAAATGGGCATAAAAATTTAAAAAAAAATCAAAAAAATGAAAAACCAAAGCACATACTTTTCTTATGTCATATAGTAAGCATTCAGGTCGATAAATCGGGTCTAGACATATTCAAACCAGAAAAATCATGTATCTACCCTCTAACTCTAAACTCTATCTTATGAAGTCAAGCACGAAGAGAATTAATTTTGCGTTTCAAACATTTAAATTTCGAAATCCCTCCCAAAAGTTTCATTTTGGAGTGAGTAAGAAGGATCCAGGCTTACTTTTTCATTTTCATGTTTTAAACTTGTTTAAACTTGGTCAAACCTATGATTTGAACAAGATTCATATGGGCATAAAAATTCAAACAAAAAAAAACCCAAAGCACATAGTCTTCTTATGTCATATAGTAAGCATTCACGTCGATAAACAAGGTCTAGACATATTCAAACCAGAAAAATCAGTATCTACCCGCTAACCCTAAACTCTGTCTTATGAAGTCAAGCACAAAGAGAAGTGGTTTTGGGTTTCAAACATGGAAATTTTATAATCCCTTCCAAAAGTTTCATTTTAGAGTGACTAAGAAGGATCCAGCCTTAATTTTTCATTTTCGTATTTTAAACTTGTTTAAATATTTGTAAAACCTAAGATTTGACCAAGATTCAAATAGGCATAAAATTTCAAATAAAAAGTTAAAAAATTAAAAACCAAAGAACATATTATTCTTATATAATATAGTAATCATTCTAGTTGATAAAAAAGGTCTAGACATATTCAAACGAGAAAAATCATGTATCTACCCCTAACCCTAAACTCTGTCTTATGAAGTCAAGCACGAAGAGAAGTGGTTTTGGGTTTCAAAAATGCAAATTTCAAAAACCTTCCCAGAAGGTTTGAACTACACTTCTGACACCTAAATCGCGAGGGAGTATAATTATTTAAAATCTTTCTTTTTTTCTTAAATTCATTACTACTCTCGCACAGCCTTGCTAGCCTTGGTCGCCAGGGGTAACTGATTTTAGTTTTTTTTGTTTCTTTAATACAAATGAAATTGCTGACGCTTGGCTTATGCGTCTGGGGTAACCGATACCCCCGACGAAGATGCGAAGGCACTGGGGATAACAGCACGTTACCACCAGTGAAAATGAAGGTGTCACGGTAAGGCATTACCACCGGCGAGGTTATCGCTGGTGAACGCGAAGGCGCTGGCGGTAGCCAATCCTGTGTGCTAGCGGTAAGGTAATTCCTATTAGTGCTAATGGCATAAGGCTAGGCTCCACATGAGTAGACCACCTAATCCTACAGCTATACATGAGAGAGGGTCAGCCTCTCCTCCCCTTCCACTCCAGAGCCGCCGAAGGGGAGGGGGAGGCAGGCCTGGCCTTGGGGCAGGGCGGGAGGGGCGGCCACCCTGGGCCCATGAAAATGAGGGGGGCCAGGAATACGCGAATTGTGTATACTACCTATACTACCTGTTCCTTGGCTGGCCCAAATTCCCAAGCGTGCATAGCAAGATGACAGAGAGAAGACGAGTCCACCACGACACATTAGCCGATGTAGCGAGGACTAGTGCAGCGACGAGAAGAGGTACGCAATCAAGGCCTGCGGGCTCAGGCTGGCGATCGACCTCGGCTATCTGTTCGTCCTCGTCCCGATCTATTTCTTCTGCTAGTCCCAAACTCCGGGCGCCAGACTGCTCATCTCAGACGCATGAAGCTAAGGCTGAGAGAAGATCGGCCAATCCAAAACGCTTGCCACCCAATCATGTGTGCTTAACATGTGAACGTGATCTCAAAGAACTGGTAAAAGGTAATGTCTACGATTCTTTAGCCTATACCCTAATTTTGGCATATGATTGTGTGATAAATTAAAAATTATATGCGATGATTAAAAATTGGGTCTACGTTTATTTATGCATATGTTGTGATGTAAGATTTAGGATTTTGATATGGTAGGATAATAGTTTTTTTTTTTTTGAGAAAACGGCTGCTCTTCATTACTCAAGATGGCATATCAGAAGCCAAGTTCCTTACAATAAAGTCTGGTGGCGAATCCAACCAGGTAAAACATCTCTTATTACTGCAGCCCTCTTTAGCTAAACTATGAGCGATGGTATTCGAAGCGCGTCGAACATGACCTACCAGAACCTGGTCAAAGCCAAGAAATAGCTCCTTGATCTCCTCAACCAGAGGTCCGAGTACAGACCCGTCAATTCCTTTACCATTTAGCTTTGCGACCACTCCCATACAGTCCGTCTCCAACACAATTCTTCCAGTTCCGCCCTCTCCGGATCAGTGGTGTGCGGCAAAAAATGGCATGATCCAGCCATAAAACCACCCAGGTGATTCCGAAGAACCACCCCACAGCCACCTCTACCCATCGCAGCAGAGAAAGCACCATCAGCATTCACCTTACACCAGCCATGCTCCGGAGGGAGCCAGTGCTTCTCATCCGAATTAGTTGATGTTTTATGCTTTTGTGCCTGAACATCTATGTAATATCCCAGGTAATGGGGTTACAAAATTAGAGGAAACAGATGTGTGCATTGCATTCATGCATAGAAAATCTGGGGAATTTTCGCGCTTTAAAGTAAAATAGTCACAGTAACTGAAGTTTCACTTGACCTTGGTGGAATTGAAGTAGCTCATCAAGTCAAGCGCTATAAACCTCAATCTGACTTTGTTAAAACATTGTTTTGGGTAGAGATGATTTGATCTAAGGGGTTAGATCAAATGGAACTAATAATCAACACAACAACACTTTACTCAATGATCAATTGCTTGATCTTATTAAAGATCATAACATGGTATTTTTTGCCATAACATAAGAACATCTATTTAAGTACAAACCAAGTAACAATAAAATGGAGAAACCATTCTTCACTTATCTTCTCCATGTCTTAAACAAATCCATGATCCTACCATGAACCTCATGGTATTCATATTATTTCATTCTTGGAAACATAACAAGGAAATCCACTCTAGAAACATATATCCTTCTCTATTCCATATTATTGTACATCAAACCTAGAGAGGTGAGAGTTCTATAACAATTATTAGAGAAGCAATAACAAACCTTGAGCTAAACCTTGGATATACATCCAAGTATTCAAATCATCATCTTTAAGAGGAACTCTAGGATATTATTCAAGACATTCCTAGAGAGATAAATCATTTATATTTAACATAGGCATTGATGATCACATCAATCTCTATAGAGCCTAACCTCAGGTTAGTATTAAAGTCCTTCCCAAATGAGAGAGACCATTCATACCAATTCCAGCCTTACTTATTAAGCAATCAAGGACAACCTTTGAACTAAAGTATTAGGAGGTACACCAATTCATCTTAGAGTGGTGAGATAACCAAATATCAGATAGAATAAGACCATATCCCTGAGTTGATAAAATAAGGATAAGACTAATCCAACTAAGCTAGATAATTGAATCCTTAGCCTAGATACCTATTGAAATATGGTGAGTACACCATAAACCCTGGAATAATCCATTCCTATATAAGAGAGCTCAAGATCTGGTGTTACACTCAAGATAGTTGAGGCAGCACCTGGATTTGAGGGGGAGAACTATTCTTATAACCAGATGATCATATCATAATTGTTGAGTAGAACCCTAACATAATATCTCAGGCATTCTCCTGGGATATAAAATTTAGAGGCAATCATAGTAGTACCATTCAAGAAGGTAAATTAGAAGTACTATACCCTAGTTGATCAAGACAATGCTTGATCATGGAACTGAGAAACCTAATTAATGAGAGATACCTTAGGAGGCCAAACCTTGATCATTATAAATTGAGTGATGATCATAAACCCTAAGAACTTGAGGTAGAGAGATTAAGAACAAGTTGATCATGCCTAATCCATGATCATGCTCTTGAGGTATGTGAGGATAAGTTAAACCCTAATAGGATAAGTATATCCCATTTCCACATGAAATTATAGGGAGATCACTATTAATCAAATACAGGCTTATATCTCAATCTTAACTTATGAATCACTTGGTGATCATAAGTAGAATTCTACCACATCTACATTCCATTTATTCCTCAATTAAAGTACCTAAGAAAAACCTAGAAGAAAACTCCATACCTTATATAGTGAGGAACCATTAATCTATATGACCAAAGTTAACTATAAAAAGAACTATAACCAGCGTAGCTACTTAAATGATTAATTGAGAATAATAATAGAAGTTAATTGGTAGAAGATAAAACCAATTCCCAAATCCTTAGTAATTAGAGAAGAACATGAAATATTAAGCAAGTAACCAATTTATCATGGTTAGGGGAGATTAAACCCTAGCACATGCAATATGGTGTCACCTCATCTCACAACCTAGAGTTAAACCTCAACCCTAGTTTATGCATCACTTGGATGATCATAACTAAAAACCTAAACCTTATTTGAGACTCAAACCATGTGTCATTAGGATAATATGACTAGAACCCTAATGGTTCATTAATTAAATCCTATGCTTCAATTATAAGACATAAGAGCCACCTAATGCTAAGTCCCATAATTAAAACCACATAAGTAGTGATCAACCATTTATCTTTGTAACCAAGATCAATTATGATGGAACCAATATCTACTTAGATCCTTTCAAATATAATGTTAATATTATCTTTAATAAGGGGGTTGTAATAGACATCATAAAAACCCTAACAGATTGATACTCACATAAAATCATATGTGAACAACCAACTTCTTAAATAAGATAACAAGTCCTAATGATAAACTCTAAAATACCTTGAGCTGGACTTACCAACTCTAATACTTCAAATAGATTGATCCACAAGAAAAACTTAAAAATAAAATGAGGATATAAAATCATGCTCATTTGCTATTTTGAATAAAACACAAGTATGTAATATAATGCTTTATAAGATACTTGTTTCAAATGGATTATGGGTGTAATAGTCATTTCACAACATCCAAAAGGAATTAACACAATTGAGACACCTGCCAAAAATAATAGAATTCAAATATGAGTTCAATTTGGTAAATTATAAAACAGAAAATGAAAACAGAAAAAGAGAAAAAGAAGAAAGGCCTCACCTGGACCTTACCTGGCCGCAGGAGCCCACCAGCAGCCCAGCAAGCACGGGCCCAGCACAGCCCAACCTGGCCCGAAATACCCCTTCGTCCAGAAATACAAGGAGAGGCTCGTCCTCATCCTTTCTCTTCGCATGGGCGCCAGCACGTAGACGTGCTCCTCTTCGACTCTCGCTGGCGACTCCTCCGTGACCGACGGCGTGACGAGGCTCGCCTCGAGCCGTATAAATAACCTGGACGAACCCTAATCGTCAATTTCTTCCTTCCCCGCTCCATTTTCCCCAATTCCGAAACCCTAGTTCACCCCGGCCATGGTCACCGCCGTCGACTGGGGCAACCCCGAGCTTCGCCGTGGACACCATCAACGTCGCCGTGCTCTACTTGCTACTACTGCGCAAGGAATCGAGGTGGGGCGTCCCAGAACATCGTCGTCGAGTTCGTCTTCCCCGACGCCAGGAGCGACGAATTCCGGCGATGCCGTCCACCTCTGGCCTCGCCGACACGCCTGGCATGCTCGCGGTGAGTCACTGGCTCCCTAGCGCATCAAAGCTCCCTCCCTAGCCCCCTACATCGCCGTAGCGCCACACGTCTGCGAGCGCCGCCGCGGTACATCGCCGGAGAGCACGCTCCGATGACCAAAATGGAGCGGCGCTACCACCAGTAGCTTAGTCGCATCGCCCTCTCTCCAGCGAGCCCGCGCATAGCCCCGCGGGGGACCGCAATCGCCGGTGACCATCAAGGTCTGCCGCCGGTCACCGCATCCCTGGCCACCTCATCAATTTTGACCAGTCAATGCCACCGTGGCATGTGACATGGCCACTGGCCCACGAGTCAGTGACTCTGTAGGTAGATAACCCGGGTAGGTTTAGTAGTTTTCTGTTTTAAATTTAAATTGAATAATTACTGCAACTTCAAATGATTATAGAAAAATCATATTAACTCAGAAAAATAAAAATAAGACATCAAAATTCTTATAAAAGTAAATCCTATTTAATAAAAGGGATTTCTATTTTCGTGCCCTCGGTTCCTTAGTTGTGCTCAGTTTTCCCCAGCTCCTTAGTTTTTCCTCAGTTTTACCCAAGCGTTTGTCTGAAACCATCACACGTGATGTAACGCCCGGTTGCCCGACGGTTGACCGTTATCTTCTGACTAGTGGGGCCACGTAGAGCCTGCAAAGACACGTTAGACCATCCATCTTTGTTTGACCGTAAGCATCGCTGTATCCCTGACCAAAACGCGAACGAGTGGGGCTTCGCTATATCAAATGACAAGTGGGGCCATGGCGCTGATACAAGGGGCAATACACGGGTAGGATTAGATTTTTAAACGGAGCTCTACAGCGATGGCACGGAGGAGGTGGCCTGCGGAGTGCCGAGATGAGATCGACGTCCACAAAGAACTGCATGAGGCGAGACCAGACGCATTAGATAGATATGAACTAGACGCGTTTAACCATGCAAAGAAGAGAAGAAATGGTCAACGACATCGACGACTACCTCAAAACTTTGACTGACCGTGTCCGACACGAACGCGAGCAATGTAGAGAAAACTAGTGTCTCTCCTTTCTGGCGTGTATAGATGGGTGCTAGAAGAGTGTGGTGGCGAAGGGAAAGACCTCGCGGTGGTCTGTGGCGTCCAACATAGCGGGGCGGCGTGGCCGTGCCCACATCGGCGTGGATGCATGTTCGGCATTGGCATCAGCATATACGTTCGGCATTGGCCTCGGTGGTATCTCTGGTGTGTCAGTGATCGAATGAGGGGACGGGATTGAGGGTGCATCCCGACGGTGACCTAGCAGTGGCGTCGAGCATAGCCGTTCTGACCATGCCGATATCGGCATCGGCAAAGTTTGGAGGCTGTGGTGCTCGAATCAAGGAGGGATTTGTTTCTTGTACGCCAAAAGTGATTTGAAACAAGTTTCGTGTTGAAGGTTAGGTAACGAAAGTTTGTAAGTAAGCCCAAAATTATACTAGCGCCATGGTGAGGTTCTTTTTGATAGAGCTATACGGTTGGGCAAACTTTTTGACACTTTTTAGATAGGGTTCCTTGTTGTTACACGTATGGCATCATGTATGGCAAATTTGGGATCATTTGGAGATGTTCGAAAAAATCACTTTGCTTAAACGCATGCCGTTTCGTCTCACTGAAACCAGCTTTTCTAACAAGGTGATTTATTCTACCTCCTCTAAATGACCTCAAATTTCATACAGCTGATCTTCTATACATAGATAGATAGATTGTTTCGTTTTTATATTTTTTGAACTTTTTATTTCCCTTTATAATATCCAATTGATTTTCAGGTCAAAACCTCGAAAAACAGCATCATGCATGGCATCATTTTCGCCATAAATTTCAAATTTTGTGAAACTTTCCCTTTTAGATATTCCTTGTTGTTATAGATATGGCATAATGTATGCCAAATTTGGTTAGGTCTCACTGAAACCAGCTTTTGTAACAAGTTAGGTTTTTTCGACCTTCTCAAAAGGGATTTTTTTCTACCTTCTCTAAAAGACCTCAAAAATCATACGTACGATCTTCTATACAAAGATAGGTAGATTGTTTCGTTTTACATTTTTTGAACTTTTATTTCCCTTTATAATACCCATTTGTTTTCAGATCAAAACCTCGAAAGTTAACATAACTAGATGGTGAACCCTTCCAAACTTCAAATACAGAGATAGATAGATTGGTTCGTTTATCATTTTTACCGTGAATAGTAATGGCTACAAGAAATCGGTGATGGTCTATCATTTTTTGCGTGAAAAGTAATGGCTACAACAAATCGGTGATGGTTTATCATTTGGGATTTTCGTGAAAATTAATGGCTACAACAAATCGGTGACGGTTTATCATTTTTTGCGTGAAAATTTATGGCTACAACAAATCGGTGATGGTTTATCATTTTTTGCGTGAAAAGTAATGCCTAAAAGAGTTTATAATTTTTAGCGCGTGAAAATAAATACGTAAAACCGCCATTTAGCAAACTTAGAGAGTGGAAGGTAACCGCCGACAGAGAGAGGGAGGGGTTATCCTGCCCGTTAGATCATACGATCAACGGTCGGCGGGCACGATCCGCGTGACATGGGCTAGACCAATCAGGGCAATGTTGCACGTGTGAGAGAATTTGTGGAGGGAGAGGGCAAACCGAGTAGTATCAAGAAACCAAGGGCACCTATGTAATAAACAGACTAAGGGATTCAAATATGAGATTTAAAAAATGAAAAATGCGTGTTTTGTAGAATAAAACCCATCTTGGCCTATCTCAAACTATTTGCAATACAAATATACATGAGTGTGAGAATTGTGGCCTCATTTAGACAAAGTATGTTTTGGGGAAAGCTGTTTTGGGAAGGGCTTATTGTGGAAAACCATGCACCTTCATAGCTACTAGGTGATTTGAGAAGGCCTTTGAGAAGTGGCAATTTGTGGTAAAACTTGATTTATCTATGACTTATCTATGTTTTGAGAACTGGAAATTTGTGGTAAAGACTCCATGAGTATGTGCCACTATTTTTCGGAATTTTTTGCACATTAAATGACTCATTTAACTAGTTAATCCCATTTGTTGACCGTCTGCATTGACCAGCTACTTGAGGGTAAAACTGAGCATATTGCACTAGCCGGTACTAGCACTCAAGGGGAAAACCGAGCACACAAAAAATGCTAGTATAATGCTCGAGGTTATAACCGAGTATATCTAAATTTTCAGGGTTAGACTCGAGGACGCGTGTTGCGGTGCAGAAATGAAAGACGTGCAATATTTGACGCGTAGACGCCGGTCGCGGTGCGAAGTCGAAGACGTGCAATCGTGGACGCGTGGCGCATTGCGAAGTCCAAGACGTGCGAGACGTGCAGCGGTGGACGCGTAGGACGCGGGTCGCATTAACCACCACTAGCCTTTATAGACGCCTCCTCCCACTATCTCTGTCACTCTCACTCGCCTACGCAACGCCGCCTCTCTCACGTCCCATCATCTTCTCCAAAGCAAAAACCCTCTCCCTCTCCCTCTCCTCTGCCGGCGAGATGGACAAGGAGAATGCCAATCCCATCGTCCACGGCGCCGTCGGCTCCAAGCGCGACGCCTCCCTCTTCGACGCCGTCCCCTCAACGGACGTCGCCGCCGTCCCCTCAACGGACGTCGCCGCCGCCTCCGCCGGTGCATCGGAGGCTGCTGCCGCCGGTCGCGGTCAGATCCCACCGGGATGGGACCCCTACGAGCCGGTGCCGTACGTCCCGCCCCCGAACCGCTACGACACCTCCATAGAGGACCCATGGAACGAGGTAATAACTACGGTTTGCTTCCTTTTTTGTTCCCCATTCCTTTTTGAACCCTATTTGTGCTGGTGTAGATGGATCTGTGGATGGATGAGTATTGGGCTAATATTTGCGCCGATTTTATTCCATTTTGCTTTGATCCCTCCTTGATTTCGTTCAAGATTTGGGTTTCGGCCGTTCGGTTAATTTATGCAAGTAATAATGGGATCTCAATCAGTTAATTTATGCAAGTAATCATAGGATCTCAATCAGTTATTTTATGCACGAATCAAAAGATATCAACCGTTTAATTTTGCAAATAATCTGGAATGTGTTCAAGTTCAGATCTGGAATCTGTTTCTTTGCCTATGATGAATCGGTGGGCACAGATTTTTACAGGGAGGGTTCAGCGAACCATTTCCGTGTACAAATCTGTTGTGCATGAGCTTTGGTTCGCTTACACCGTCCCTGTAGACATATAATCGTGTCCACTCTAACTGAGGCTGCCTCTGTTTTCCTAACTTTGTTATCATGCACGTTTGCAACTCATTCACTAATAAATTCCCGTTTGATATGGATCAGTTGTCTGGCAGCGACGTCGGCAGCGGACGACGAGCACCATGACGTCAAGACTCGCCAGTGCACGGAGGCTGCAGGTCGGCCAGTATGTCTCCTACCTCGACGTCGCCAAGGGTGTCTACAGGTGCCCCTTCTGCACTAGGAGGCTCGGCGGCACTGACTTCAACTGCGTCCTCACGCATGCCGAGAACATCGGCCACACCAACCCCAAGGTCGGCGCGTCGGTGAACCCCAACTCCTTCCGCGGCATGCACCTCCGCAGCATCCAGCGGGTGGAGATCTCCGGCGGGCGCATGCCTCCGCTCAAGCCCAAGGCTCCCAAGGGGAGCAACAAGTGGAGGCAGAGGCAGATGGGGTAGGCGGAGTCCTGGACGTGTGCTGCTGCTGCCTCCTCCATTTTGTTGTTGGGATCCCTTTGTTGTTAGTTAGGGATCCCTCGTTGTTATGTTGTTAGTATGATGGTGCTGTACTGCTGTGAAGAACCTCGAACCCTACTATGTTTGGCTGCTGAATGCAGCTTATTATCTATATTATCTATCCCTATTCTACTATATGACCTTGTGAATTTATCGTACATTCCCTGTAGATTTGCTTCTAGATTTAACTACATACATATGGACCAGATGGAGTACTAGATTGGGCTCCCTACTAGATTTGCTGCCATATTGGGAAAACAACCAGGGCCAAAAGGCACAAATAATAATTGAAGAAAGACAGAAATGCAAGCTTCTCTAGATTTGATACTAATTATGTGAAAAAAGGCAGAGAGAAGGAGGCAGAAAAGGTACTCTTAAAAGGGAAATGCCAATGGCCGAGAGAGACAAAACCCAGCTCCTGCTCACGTGCAACCAAACGCAATCTCGTCCTGTCCCACGCGGTCCCTTTCTACCAGCCCCACGCGACGCGGGCCCACACGACGCGGCCCCACACGTCAGAACGGAGCGGTCAACTTAACGGGAATCCTGCCGTCTGAGCTGCCTTCTGCGGGTTTCAAACAAGGACTTGGGGAAAAGTGAGGAAAAACTAAGGGGCTGGGGAAAACTGAGTACAACTAAGGAACCGAGGGCACGAAAATAGAAATCCCTTAATAAAAATATAATATGAAATTTTTATTTTTAATAAAAATTTAATTGTTTAATACTTGTTATTTAAAGCCTTTAATTTTAATTCTAAATTCAATTAAAATTCAATAATTAGGAAAAAGGTATAAAATAAATAAAAAACCAGAAAGTAAATAAGGAAAACATTAAAATTAATTTCCTTTACTATTAACTTATTAAATTATTATCAGAAGGATTTAAACCCTAATTAATAATTATCTTAATTATTAATTATTTAAAAATAATAAAATGCCAAATCCAAAATTAATTTTATTTAAAAGTTATTAATAACTTCAACCTTAAAGTGAAGTTATTCATTCAAGAACTTTAGGGTATTTAGAAAACCCTAATTTCATAAGTAATAGAACCAGGAACCAATAATTTCATGTGGGACCCTAAAACCCTAATACCATTAGGCAACCTAGCTCCATTTATTCATATAAACCCTAATTTGTTTCTAACCTAAACCCCAGGCTAGGATAAGTGATCATGATACTTTCCTTTTGATCCATAGAACCATAATTAGCAAATAAATACTTACCATGTTCACATAAAATATGGGAAACCCTATCACTACTAATTAGCATCTCATATGTTCATTTTCATCAGACCTAAATAATCAAGTAGGGCCAACCAAGTGTAAACCCTAGATTCCATTTAAAAAAATCATCATCCTTAATTAACCATGCTTAACATCACATCCTTGTGATGAACCATAATAGCAACTATACCTGTTATTCTGTATTACATACCATATTCCACTAAACCCTACTAGTGTGAGATACTTATGAACCATCCTAATTAGGAACCAATCATTCTTTACTTAGAGATCCAACAACTAATACAAGACAACCTCAACCTAAATTGTTACACTTCTTATTATTTAAGAAGTATGTTCTTCGAAAGTTATTCTTTTGGAGAAAATAAGGAATCATCAGCAATCCTGCTTATAAGGACCTAGGAACCCTAGCCAGCTATCACTAGCAAGATAAATCAAACTTGACAACAACCATGTATAATGAATTGCTTAGGATACCTAGGCTTATCTTAACCTTACAAGCCCTAGGTGTTGATGAATCCAACCTTGTTTGGATCCATCTAAACCTTACTCCAGAAATTAGTTGAAACCATAGTAAACCATAGAACTCCACAACCTTAATTATCATACTTGTTCTTTATTAAAGAACATGTTCTTTAAAAGTTATTCTTTAAAAGTATATGATAAATAATCATTAACCATGCCATATAGTACTAAAACTGACCACTGTTCTTTACTTGTTAACATTATGCCAATTATCATTCTTTGTGTGCTCAATTTATTATTATGCTTTATTAACTACCTGTTTATAATACTAAGTAATCACAACTGAATAAGAACCTTGTATGTGAATCACTCTAAAAGTGCAACACACCCTGAACCAATCATTACAACTTACCGATCCTAAATCATCGGGGTTAGGACACGCTTAGAACGATTGCATCTCATACTTATGCATTATTGCATCCTTGCCAATCTTTTAAAACATCGTCCTTACCGGACGATGATGCTATTTCAGAATTTGGAGTTGTTACGTATCGAAGACCTTGCCTGCATAATCTTGCAGTCAAGAAAGGCAAGTTCATCACTTGCTCATGTCATTTGAGAATTTCTATCAAATTACTTGCAAAGTATTATGGTTATCACTATCGCATAAAAATCAAAACCACTACTTTCATAACTATGAATATGAATATGTGGTGGGCAATGGAACCATGGATTGTGTTGATATGGTGGAGGTTCCATTGCAAGGGTTTATATCCATCTAGGATTGAACAACAAATGTCGCCAGTGATTCTTGTGCCGTAATACCCATGTTAACCATAAGATCCGGAGTGGGACGGAGTAGTCAAAAGTGTTTCCACCTCTCGTTCATCAACGGATGCGCTCTACCGTAGTACACTTGTAATCCAAGGGGGCAAGCTGGTGAGGCTGGGGAGTCCTAAGTCCCCACGGCATTGTCCGTAGTACACTTGTCGCCCGAAGGAGCAAGATGGTGAGGCTGGGGAGTCCTAAGTCCCCACGGTATTGCGGTCTATGATGGGTTGCAGCTACCGGCGAAGGAGTTTGGTTCGATCCCAGACTATCGTCGTGGTCGGGGTCCACCCTGAAATATATGGGAATAATGGGACCGGCGTGGACCCAGGGTCGGGGCATGCAACAAAGGGTGGGTGTTCGAGGTAGCGGAGGAACATGATTGGCTAGACCTTATACCGGGCCTCACACCATAGGAAGTGTGGACGAGCTCGCGGCTCGGTTGGCACCAAGGTTAAGATCTCTTATGGGTAAAGCAACACACCTCTGCAGAGTGTAATGAACCGTGACCTGTCACTCCCTCGTTCCGGATCTGAATCGCGAACGCGGCCGGAAAGGAGCTCCATGAAGTTCTAGTAAACCGGTGAAGGCTAACGGACATAGTTCTTCTGAATAAAAGCAACCTTTTGAAGAAATGGTTATGAAAACTTGCATTGGTATTAGACTTTCTGGTCTAATGCCGTAGTTAGTGCATTAACACCTCTTTCCTATAATGAACTTGTTGAGTACGCTCGTACTCATCCCACTCTTAAATCCCCTGCTTAGATATGGAGGCATCGAAGGAGGATCTACAGTGCAACTCGAAGAACGAGGAGTCAACAACTACTTCAAGATACAGGACCCTGTCAGAGGAGTCAGATACCACATCCATCAAGGGAGAAAACCTAGTTTAGCCATAGAAGGGAACTAGCTTCCTAAACCTAGCTCCTAATTAGCTAGAATCTATTCTTAGCCTCTATAGCTAGTTAAATACTCTACAAATATAGTTTGTGATAAGATTAGACTACGAGTCGTTCTTCTGGAGTTTATTTGCAGTTTTACCTCATTGTAAAGTAGGAGGCTATGATGATCTTATGTAACAGAGTCGATGTTGTAATTCTATAGACATACCTTGGACCCGCATATGTTTCTGTTGTACCACTCTGAGCGATATAATACTAGTGGAACGGTGTTTCATTGGTGTTATATCAGACTTGCATACTACACCATGCAGTGGTATGCCGGGTCACCACAGTTGGTATCAGAGCAAATGCTTTGACCTTAGGATTAATACCCTTTAAAGGAGACCTATAGGATTGGTAGTGTCTATAGGAAGTTGTCCTAGGTAAACCAAATAATTCTTATGACTTGAGATGGATATTCACTTGAGAATAATCCTGACACACTTAAGTCAACACTTCCTACCTATCTTTCTTAAGTAAAGATAGCCAATCCCAAGTATGTAGAACATCAATAAGTCCTTAAAACAATAGATGAGTAGATCACAGTTGGTATACAACACATGATAGTACAAAGAGAGGATACAACCATAAGGAAGATATCCTATTGGAAGATGTGTACCAACACATGTTATGGTTAAGTAAGAATTATCCAGACCTGTAATAGGAGTAATATTAAGTGACAAAGATAAGTATGATATCCTATTAGAAAGTGTAAACCAAGACAAGTAATAGGGTAAGTAAAATTTATCTAAACTTGTGAAACAACTGATAGTAAGTGATACAAACAAGTGACATGAGTAGTATAGACCATGATGAGTAAATCATGGGAAATAAGGAAGTGTGATAGGAATAATATATGTCTACTTACAAAGTAGTGATAGTAATCATATATGATTCACCTGAGAATCATTATGTGATGGACTATAACCTCATAATTAATTAAGAGAGGTACAATAAGAAGCCAAGTGCAAAACAATAGTGCAAGAATTGTGTTCCAAAAATATGGGAAGTGTGCCAAGCACATCAAGACCATATGCTTATGGTAGAAAAGCTTAGAAGTATAGGAACTATATCCTAATAAATATGTATTAAGAGTAACCATATTAGAACTAGCGGTATCATACAAAATAATTCTCAACAGCACTCATATATAGTACAATACTTTGTTAGTACTTCCAAACAAATTTAGGTTAACCTTAACCATCGCAAACCACTTTGTTTCAAGTTTATCACATTGCAAATGTGCAATTACGGTAAATGTTGAGATAAATAGTAGAAATCCCCATATTCGTGCTAAGTATCACGATGTAAACCTATCTTATGTGGTGTTATATACTACACATCAGAGCCTGATGTTTAGAGATGTCTTACTCAACTACTATATTCAGGCTTATGATGATGTGTATTATAGGCACAAAGTTGAATCTTCTTGGACTTTATTGGATTTTCATTGTTTGACTAGATCCATACATGAAGTTTGACGTTGAAATGCAAATGCATGTTGCAATATCAAGTCTTTACTTGATGCTATAGATCTAGAGGGTAATGGTATTCGTGTGAGGAAGTGATGAATTCTGAATATTATGAAGACAAGATGAAGGTTCATCAGAAGAAGGAAGCAAAGTTGTGGGAAGTAACCACAATACTCTGAAGGAAGTATAATCAGAAACACATGCTTTGCCTCAACAGAGGAGTACTTTAGTACATAAGAAGCATGAAGGTGAGAAATCTGGTGATTATGGTGAAGCTCAAGCAGATCCATAATCATTATGGAAGAGGGAATGCATGGGAAATCACTTAGGATACTATATTCATAGTGTCAGCTAGTGGCTTTCTTGCAAAATAAACTCTGAAGAAAGGAAGATGACCTATAAAACCATCGCAGATATAACAAGACCATAGTTGATATCAGAAGACCACAATTGGTATAGGATCAATACTACGAGATAAAGAAGAGGATGTCTCGTTCAGTTGATCAGAACCTATAATAGAATCCATTTTTAGATAACAAATAGCCACAATTGGTATCAGGTAGTCCACCATTGGATTATTTGTACCAAGAAATTGTGAACAAATAAAAACTTTGTTAGCCAAATAACAATAACCTATAATCATTTAGTCGAAGGATTCATACTGGATGTCCACAATTGAGTGGATACACCACAGATATTCTTCGCGAGACCTTAGAAAAAAATAAAAACCATAAGCTATACCCAGACCAATATTCTAACCATAAGTCCAATGGTTGGAAGAAAAGGAGTTGAAGACCATAAGAAAACTCTAACGGGTAGAGTAAAGATTGAGTTGGATGTACAATAACTCAATATCTTAAGATAGATAGATGAAGAAGGTCTGAACTGAGAGGAAGTTCGATCTTATTTTCATAAGATTGTTGGACACTACTTTCAGAAGGATGTCAGACCAGAAGCCGAGGTTCATACCTCAAGGAAGTAAGAAGTGGACTATCACTTGAGAAAGTGAGTAGTATTTACTCAGAAGTACGAAAGCTCAAGTAAGTCAAGCATAAAGAAGTTGGACGAAGAAAATACCATAGACCAAATACAGCTCAAGAAGGTCAAAGACTGAAGGAGATTGACTATACCAAAGCTAAAGTCCATTAGAATGATTCCTTTCATGGAACCTAAAGAACACAAAATAGTTATAGGTATCAACTATAAACCATGATTGGATGGATTAAATGAGTCTAATCCATTCTTAGAGGAATAAACCACCATGATCAATTCCATAGTAAGTACCTTACCAAGTACCATTATTGCAGTTTTGGTAGTAAGGGAAAAACAAAGACCTATTTTGTCAAATAGGAGAATGTTATCCAATTAGTCTGTAGTTAAGATTATCAAGACAAGAAAGAAGTCCCAATCATTGAATCTTCAATGAGAAAGGAAATAAGCCTATAGAGCTGGAAAGAAATCATGGAATTGAAGAACGAAGCCATGGCTCAGAGACAGGTATTATTAGATTCCAGAGAAAAATCATAGAACTGGTGTAAGAAACTAGAGTTCAGAGACAAACCATAATGGATTCCAGGAAGAATCTGGACAAGGGATATATTCAATTATATCCAATGAGATCACTACGGAGTTCTAGAAAAGTTTAAGTCTGCATAAGTTAGAACCACACTTCGGAAACGTGAGAGCGATCAATTTTCGAGGACGAAGTTTAGTTTAATGGGTAGAGACTGTAATATCCCAGGTAATGGGGTTACAAAATTAGAGGAAACAGATATGTGCATTGCATTCATGCATAGAAAATCTGGGGAATTTTCGCGGTTTAAAGTAAAACAGTCACAGTAAGTGAAGTTTCACTTGACCTTGGTGGAATTGAAGTAGCTCATCAAGTCAAGCGCTATAAACCTCAATGTGACTTTGTTAAAACATTGTTTTGGGTAGAGATGATTTGATCTAAGGGGTTAGATCAAATGGAACTAATAATCAACACAACAACACTTTACTCAATGATCAATTGCTTGATCTTATTAAAGATCATAACATGGTATTTTTTGCCATAACATAAGAACATCTATTTAAGTACAAACCAAGTAACAATAAAATGGAGAAACCATTCTTCACTTATCTTCTCCATGTCTTAAACAAATCCATGATCCTACCATGAACCTCATGGTATTCATATTATTTCATTCTTGGAAACATAACAAGGAAATCCACTCTAGAAACATATATCCTTCTCTATTCCATATTATTGTACATCAAACCTAGAGAGGTGAGAGTTCTATAACAATTATTAGAGAAGCAATAACAAACCTTGAGCTAAACCTTGGATATACATCCAAGTATTCAAATCATCATCTTTAAGAGGAACTCTAGGATATTATTCAAGACATTCCTAGAGAGATAAATCATTTATATTTAACATAGGCATTGATGATCACATCAATCTCTATAGAGCCTAACCTCAGGTTAGTATTAAAGTCCTTCCCAAATGAGAGAGACCATTCATACCAATTCCAGCCTTACTTATTAAGCAATCAAGGACAACCTTTGAACTAAAGTATTAGGAGGTACACCAATTCATCTTAGAGTGGTGAGATAACCAAATATCAGATAGAATAAGACCATATCCCTGAGTTGATAAAATAAGGATAAGACTAATCCAACTAAGCTAGATAATTGAATCCTTAGCCTAGATACCTATTGAAATATGGTGAGTACACCATAAACCCCGGAATAATCCATTCCTATATAAGAGAGCTCAAGATCTGGTGTTACACTCAAGATAGTTGAGGCAGCACCTGGATTTGAGGGGGAGAACTATTCTTATAACCAGATGATCATATCATAATTGTTGAGTAGAACCCTAACATAATATCTCAGGCATTCTCCTGGGATATAAAATTTAGAGGCAATCATAGTAGTACCATTCAAGAAGGTAAATTAGAAGTACTATACCCTAGTTGATCAAGACAATGCTTGATCATGGAACTGAGAAACCTAATTAATGAGAGATACCTTAGGAAGCCAAACCTTGATCATTATAAATTGAGTGATGATCATAAACCCTAAGAACTTGAGGTAGAGAGATTAAGAACAAGTTGATCATGCCTAATCCATGATCATGCTCTTGAGGTATGTGAGGATAAGTTAAACCCTAATAGGATAAGTATATCCCATTTCCACATGAAATTATAGGGAGATCACTATTAATCAAATACAGGCTTATATCTCAATCTTAACTTATGAATCACTTGGTGATCATAAGTAGAATTCTACCACATCTACATTCCATTTATTCCTCAATTAAAGTACCTAAGAAAAACCTAGAAGAAAACTCCATACCTTATATAGTGAGGAACCATTAATCTATATGACCAAAGTTAACTATAAAAAGAACTATAACTAGCGTAGCTACTTAAATGATTAATTGAGAATAATAGAAGTTAATTGGTAGAAGATAAAACCAATTCCCAAATCCTTAGTAATTAGAGAAGCACATGAAATATTAAGCAAGTAACCAATTTATCATGGTTAGGGGAGATTAAACCCTAGCACATGCAATATGGTGTCACCTCATCTCACAACCTAGAGTTAAACCTCAACCCGAGTTTATGCATCACTTGGATGATCATAACTAAAAATCTAAACCTTATTTGAGACTCAAACCATGTGTCATTAGGATAATATGACTAGAACCCTAATGGTTCATTAATTAAATCCTATGCTTCAATTATAAGACATAAGAGCCACCTAATGCTAAGTCCCATAATTAAAACCACATAAGTAGTGATCAACCATTTATCTTTGTAACCAAGATCAATTATGATGGAACCAATATCTACTTAGATCCTTTCAAATATAATGTTAATATTATCTTTAATAAGGGGGTTGTAATAGACATCATAAAAACCCTAACAGATTGATACTCACATAAAATCATATGTGAACAACCAACTTCTTAAATAAGATAACAAGTCCTAATGATAAACTCTAAAATACCTTGAGCTGGACTTACCAACTCTAATACTTGATACGTCCAATTTGCATCACTATTTTATATCATAATTTGCTGTTATTCATTGATATATTTCATATTGGGACACAATACTTATGTTATTTCATCTATTTTGCATGTTTCATCATTATTGGAGGATCAAGCACCGGAGCCAGGATTCTGCTGGAAAAAGCACCGTCAGAACGCAATATTTCGGAAGATCAACTGTGGAAGGAAATTATACCAAAAATCCTATTTTTCAAGATGACGAAGGAAGCCAGAAGGAGGAGCCAGCTGGAACCAGGGTGGGCCCACACCATAGGGCGGCGCGGCCCATGGCCTGGCTGTGCCACCATGTGGTGTGGGGGCCCCACAGCCCCTTTCGCCTCCTTTTCTTTGCGAAATCCTTCGTCTTGAAAACCTAAGCCACAGAGGGTACCTCGCGAAGAGTTACAGCCGCCTCTGCGGGGCGGAGAACACCAGAGAGAAAAGAGCTCTCTGGCGGGCAGGAATCCGCCGGGGAAATTCCCTCCGGGAGGGGGAAATCGACGCCATCGTCACCGTCATCGAGCTGGACATCATCTCCATCACCATCATCATCATCTCCACCATCATCACCGCCGTCTCCACCGCTGGACACCATCACCGCCGTAGCAATTTGGGTTTGATCTTGATTGTTTGATAGGGGAAACTCTCCCGGTATCGATCTCTGCTTGTTGTTGATGCTATTGAGTGAAACCATTGAACCAAGTTTATGTTCAGATTGTTATTCATCATCATATCACCTCTGATCATGTTCCATATGATGTCTCGTGAGTAGTTCGTTTAGTTCTTGAGGACATGGGTGAAGTCTAAATGTTAGTAGTGAACTATGGTTGAGTAATATTCAATGGTATGATATTTAAGTTGTGGTGTTATTCTTCTAGTGGTGTCATGTGAACGTCGACTACATGACACTTCACCATTTATGGGCCTAGGGGAATGCATCTTGTATTCGTTTGCCAATTGCGGGGTTGCCGGAGTGACAGAAACCTAAACCCCCATTGGTATATCGATGCAGGAGGGATCGCAGGATCTCAGAGTTTAAGGCTGTGGTTAGATTTATTCTTAATTACTTTCTTGTAGTTGCGGATGCTTGCAAGGGGTATAATCACAAGTATGTATTAGTCCTAGGAAGGGCGGTACATTAGCATAGGTTCACCCACACAACACTTATCATAACAATGAAGATTATTTAGCCGTATGTAGCGAAAGCACTAGACTAAAATCCCGTGTGTCCTCGAGAATGTTTGGTCATTATAAGTAAACAAACCGGCTTGTCCTTTGTGCTAAAAAGGATTGGGCCACTTGCTGCAATTGCTACTCTCGCACTTTACTTACTCGTACTTTATTCAACTGTTACATCAAAACCCCCTGAATACTTGTCTGTGAGCATTTACAGTGAATCCTTCATCGAAACTGCTTGTCAACACCTTCTGCTCCTCGTTGGGATCGACATTCTTACTTATCGAAAATACTACGATACACCCCCTATACTTGTGGGTCATCAAGACAATTTTCTTGCGCCGTTGCCGGGGAGCTCTGCGCTATTGGTAAGTGGAATTGGTAAGGAAAACCTTTACTGTTTGTGCTGATTTTATTTCTGCCTGCTACTATAAGTCATTATGGAGAGATCTTCTCTTCAATTTTTATTTGGGAAATCTACTACTACTACAACAGTAGTGGATGAGGCGCCAGGTGAGGAAGTTTTACCATATAAAATACCTATGAAAATTATTGAACGTGTTATGGATAACCGCTATGAAGGGGATGGAACTGTCCACCCTAGAGATCATTTATTGTTCTTACATGAATTATGCGGTTTATTCAAGTGTGCAGGTATTGCTATGGATGAAGTGAGGAAGAAACTATTCTCTTTATCGCTGTCTGGTAAAGCAGCGCATTGGTATAAATTACTGGATAATGGGGATTCTCTTGAATGGAATGATATTGTGCCCCGGTTTTATTCTAAGTTCTATCCTCCAAGTGAAATTCACAAGGATCGGAATCGCATATATAATTTTTGGCCTCATGATGGAGAGAGTATTGCCCAAGCTTGGGGGAGATTGAAGTCTTTAATGCTCAAATGCCCCATTCATGAGCTTCCTGGTAATGTTATTATTGATAATTTCTATGCAAGACTTTCTTTTCAAGACAAGACCTTGCTAGATACTTCTTGTTCTGGATCATTTACACGCAACAAAGAAGAGTTTAAAAGGGACCTTCTTGATCGGATCCAAGAAAATACTGAAGGTTGGGAGAACGACAAGGATAGAGAATCAGGTATAATTTATGATTATAAATGCATTGAAGCTTTTATGGATACTGATAAATTTCGTAATATGAGTGCTACATATGGTCTTGATTCTCAAGTTGCTGCAAATCTTTATAAAGCTTTTGCCTCTCATTATGAATTGCCTAAGAAGAATTTTGATAAGTATCATGAACCTTATAAAGATAAAATTGATTCATCTATTAATAAATGCGTTGTAGTTGAAACTGTTGATCGTGTTATTCCTGAAGCTTATATTGAAAAAACTCCTTTCCCTGCTAAAATGAAGGAGTACTCTGTTATAAATAGTGCGGTTCATAAAAGTGAAAAGAAACCTGTAGAACCTGAAGAACAAATAAAAGTTGAACCTCTTTGTTGCAATAGTTAAAGATCTTGTGACTGAAAATGTGGAGGATCGTCATATTATTTTCTGTGAAGATGCTTCTAATATTGTTTCACATCCTAATAAACCCAAACAAGCTAGTGTTCCTATGCTATCTGTTAGAATTGGTGATCATTGCTATTATGGATTATGTGATATTGGTGCAAGCGTTAGTGCTATTCCTTATGAGCTTTACACGGAGATTATGCACGAAATTGATTCTTGTGAACTTGAAGATATTGATGTGGTTATTCAGCTGGCTAATAGAGAAACTATTTCTCCAATTGGTATTGTTCGAGATGTGGAAGTTCTATGCGGTAAGATTAAATATCCTGCTGACTTTTTGGTACTTGGTTCTGCTGCTAGTGATTATTGTCCTATTATTTTTGGTAGACCTTTTCTAAATACTTGTGGAGCTATTATAGATTGCAAGAAAGAGAAAATTTTGACTAAATTTGCTGGTGAATCTTGTGAGTTTAACTTCTCTAAATTTACCAAAACTCCTTATAAAGCTGATTTGCCTAGTGATGATTTTAAAATGGAGCAATGTGCATCTATTGTTCTTGTTCCTAACAATCCTTTGCAGCAACATTTGGAGGATAGCGAGAGTGAAGTTTTTAGGAAAGAAAGAGATGAGCTTGAGGAAATTTTTCTTCGCCAACCTATTCTCAAGCATGATTTACCGGTGGAAGATTTGGGTACAACACCGCCACCAAAGGAAGATCCTGTTTTTGAATTAAAGCCTTTGCCTGATAATCTTAAATATGCTCATATTGATGATAAGAAAATATATCCTGTTATTATTAGTTCTAAGCTTTCAGAGATTGAGGAAGAAAGGTTATTGGAAATATTGAAGAAGCACCGAGGAGCTATTGGCTATACTCTTGATGATTTGAAAGGGATTTCTCCTTCTATTTGCCAACATGCTATTAATATGGAAGATGATGCAAAGCCTGTTGTTGAACATCAGCGTCGTCTAATTCCGAAGATGAAGGAAGTGGTAAGGAATGAGGTATTAAGACTTCTTGAAGCTGGTATTATGTATCCTATTGCTGATAGTAGATGGGTTAGTCCTGTGCATTGCGTTCCCAAGAAAGGAGGAATGACTGTTGTGCCTAATGATAATGATGAGCTCATCCCTCAAAGAGTAGTTGTAGGGTATAGAATGTGCATTGATTTTCGAAAACTTAATAAAGTTACTAAGAAAGATCATTACCCTTTACCATTTATTGATCAAATGCTAGAAAGATTGTCTAAAAATACTCATTTTTGTTTTCTTGATGGTTATTCTGGGTTTTCACAAATTGCTGTTAAAGCTAAAGATCAAGAGAAAACCACTTTCACTTGTCCCTATGGAACTTATGCTTATAGACGTATGCCTTTTGGTTTATGTAATGCTCCTGCTACTTTTCAAAGATGCATGTCTGCTATTTTTCATGGTTTTTGTGAGAGTATTGTAGAGGTATTCATGGATGATTTTTCCGTCTATGGGAATTCTTTTGATAGTTGCTTGCGAAACGTTGATAAAGTTTTGCAGAGATGTGAAGAAACTAACCTTGTTCTTAATTGGGAGAAATGCCACTTTATGGTTAATGAAGGAATTGTATTGGGACATAAAATTTCTGAGAGAGGTATTGAAGTTGATAGAGCTAAAGTTGAAGCAATTGAGAAGATGCCCTATCCTAGGGATGTTAATGGTATTCGTAGTGTTCTTGGTCATGCTGGGTTTTATAGGAGATTTATTAAAGATTTCTCCAAGATTTCAAAGCCTCTTACTAATCTTCTTCAAAAAGATGTACCTTTTGTTTTTGATGATGATTGTAAGGAAGCTTTTGAAACTCTTAAGAAAGCCTTAACAACTGCTCCTATAGTTGAACCTCCTGATTGGAACTTACCATTTGAAATTATGTGTGATGCTAGTGATTTTGCTGTAGGCGCTGTTCTTGGACAGCGAGTAGATAAAAAACTGAATGTTATTCATTATGCTAGTAAAACTCTTGATGTTGCTCAAAGAAATTATGCTACAACTGAAAAAGAATTATTAGCTGTAGTCTTTGCTTGCGATAAATTTAGATCTTATATTGTTGATTCAAAAGTTACTATTCATACTGATCATGCTGCAATTAGATACCTTATGACAAAGAAAGATGCTAAGCCGAGGCTTATTAGATGGGTACTTCTTTTGCAAGAATTCGATTTACATATTGTAGATAGGAAAGGTGCTGATAATCCTGTTGCTGATAATTTGTCTAGATTGGAAAATATTGCTTATGATCCTATTCCTGTTAATGATAGTTTTCCAAATGAACAATTGGCTGTAATAAAGGTGAGCTCGCGAGACAATCCTTGGTATGCTGATTATGCTAACTTTATTGTTTCCAAGTACTTGCCTCCAACCTTTTCAGCTCAGCAAAGGAGGAAATTCTTTTATGACTTGAGGCACTATTTCTGGGATGACCCACACTTATATAAAGAAGGAGTGGATGGTATTATGCGAAGATGTGTTCCCGAATATGAACAACAAGAGATATTGAGTAAATGTCATGGTAGTGCTTATGGAGGACATCACGCCGGAGAAAGAACCGCGCAAAAGGTTCTACAATCAGGTTTTTATTGGCCAACTCTCTTCAAGGATGCGAGAAAGTTTATTTTATCTTGTGATGAATGCCAAAGGGTTGGTAATATCTCCAGACGTAATGAAATGCCTATGAATTATACTCTTGTTATTGAACCGTTTGATTGTTGGGGATTTGACTTCATGGGACCTTTTCCGTCTTCAGAAGGTAACACTCACATACTTGTTGCTGTTGATTATGTTACTAAATGGGTGGAAGCCATACCTACAAAAAGTGCTGATGGTGAGACCTCTTTAATAATGCTTCTAGACATTATTTTCCCTAGATTTGGAGTGCCTAGATATATTATGACTGATGGAGGTTCTCATTTTATTCATGGAGGTTTTAGAAAAACTCTTGCTAGGTATGGTATTAATCATAGAATTGCTTCCGCTTATCATCCTCAAACTAGTGGTCAAGTAGAATTATCAAATAGAGAGATTAAGTCTATTTTGGGAAAGACTGTTAATAAAACTAGAAAGAATTGGTCTAGTAAATTGAAGGATGCACTATGGGCTTATAGAACTGCTTATAAAAATCCCATGGGAATGTCACCTTATAAAATGGTTTACGGAAAAGCTTGTCATTTACCTTTAGAACTAGAGCACAAAGCTTATTGGGCTGTTAGAGAATTAAATAAAGATCCTAAACTTGCCGGTGATAAGAGGTTGTTGCAATTAAGTTCTCTAGATGAATGGAGAAGTGAAGCCTATGAAAATGCTAAACTCTTTAAAGAGAAAGTTAAAAAATGGCATGATAGAAGGATTATCAAAAGAGAATTTAATATTGGTGATAAAGTCCTATTGTATCGGTCTCGTCTCAGATTCTTTGCAGGGAAATTACTCTCGAAATGGGAAGGACCATATGTTGTCGAGGAGGTGTATCGTTCAGGAGCAATTAAAATTAGCTCTCTCCAAGGCAATGCCACGCAAGTGGTGAATGGACAAAGACTCAAGCATTATATCTCGGGTGATTCTTATAATGTTGATATTGATATTATTCAAGTGGAAACACCGGAGGCTTTCATCAAAGGGCAAATTGATAGTCCGCCAGAACTCGACTTTGAATAGGTAATAGTACTGGTAATGAAAAGTACGCAATTTACTTTCCGAACAATATTTTTGCTGTTTTTGGAAAATATGAAAAATTACGAGTTCGAAACGGAGTGGAAAGGACGCACGAGGGCGTGCCACCATAGGCCGGCGCGGCCTGACCTGGGCCCGCGCCGACCTATGGTCTGGCCGCCTCGTCGCCCCTTTCCGACTCTGGTTCGATCTGGTACTTTCCTTTTGTCATGAAATTTTTTGCTATATAATCCCCCGGACCCCTGGAGGCCCGTATATCGTTTTCTCGACGTGTTTTGTTTCGAGCTGTTTCTGCCAGGATTTGCTTCGGATCTAGAGCCATCATGTCTTCGTCGGAAACTCCGAAGGACAGCTCCGGCAAGGATGTTGGCAACTTGTACATGGAGGAGCTGAGGATGCACCCCAAGGAGTTGCTGCTCGTTGAAGGAGAACTGCAGATCAAGGATGTCCAGGGTCCTAAAGGAGAAGGAAGCTTGGAAGACAGGATGGAGAAGCTAGAACAAGAGGTTTTCAAATACAAGAAGATGGCTGAGCGTGAGGAGGATATCTTCCACAGGATTGTGTCTGAACTCATTGCTGAACATGAGAAGGAAACTGCAAAGCTTTGGGGCGACATCCTCTCACTTCACGACACCACCAACAAGCTCCAAGCACAACTCTATGACGTTCAGAATCAGAACTGTGAGTATGAAAACAGGTTTAAATACATAAGCCGTGCTGCTAGTTTCAGGATTCCCGAGACCAAGATGTCGTTTCTTGATGGAGAACCTCTTCCTTGGAAGTTTGATGACGGGAGTTCATCACCACCATCGCCAAAGGAGTAATTCATCATCGGTATTGGCATCCCCTTGGTTTGTTCCAAGCTTGGGGGAGTGCCGCGGTATCACATCATCACTACCTTTTACTTTTTATTGTCAAGTAGTGTCATATCATGAGTAGGGAAGTTATCATATAAGATGGGTTGCAGTTTGGAAGTATCTCTCCTTTAGTTGGTTGTCTATGTATCCCTTGGTGTGAGTTATCGTTATGGAATATTAATGAGAAGTCTTATCATTTACATATTGCACATCTTACTTTAGTTTGCAATCTCTATTATATGATTTACCTTGTTGTTAGTATTGGTATCACTTTGGGAGCATTAAATAAATCTATTTGGTTTTGGCAAGCTTAGCATTGGTCAATAGCAACAACACTTTGAGGTTTAAATAGAAAAGAGAAATACATGTAGTTGTTTCATTGTCTTTCTTTCTTGTTATCTCATAGCTTATTATTCTGAAGTTAAAATTGTTTGTGCTTACAAGGAAGATGCATGATTGTTTCTATCACATGTATATTTGTTTGTTTCCCTCGACTCTTATGCTTGCTAATTAACCTTGCTAGCCAAAGACCTGTACTGAGAGGGAATACTTCTCGTGCATCCAAACCTTAGCCCAAACCTATGCCATTTGTGTCCACCATACCTACCTACTACATGGTATTTTCTGCCATTCCAAGTAAATACTTCATGTGCTACCTTTAAACAATTCAAAACTTGTTATCTCTTATTTGTGTCAATGTTTCATAGCTCATGAGGAAGTATGTGGTGTTTTATCTTTCAATCTTGTTGGGCAACTTTCACAAATGGACTAGTGGCTTCATCCGCTTATCCAATAATTTTGCAAAAAGAGCTGGCAATGGGATTCCCAGTCCCAAATTAATTAAACTAAATAGACACTCCTCCATGGTATGTGATTGATGGACGGCACCCGAAGGATTCGGTTAGCCATGGCTTGTGTAAGCAAAGGTTGGGGGGAGTGTCATCATCATAATAAAACTAAAATAAAAAGGCGCTCCTTCATGGTATGAGATTGTTGGCAGGCACCCGAGGATTCGGTTAGCCATGGTTTGTGATAGAAAGGTTGGAAGGAGTGCCACGTAAAATGAAAATAATATGGGAGCCGCTCTTTGGAGGTTGTCTGGCAAGGGGGTTAGAGTACCCGCTACCAGTCGTTGACAACAACAGACACCTCTCAAAATGTTACTTTTATCCTCTTTATATGATTGCAAAACTGAAAAAGCTCTAGCACATGATTTAATCCCTGCTTCCCTCTGCGAAGGGACTGTCTTTTACTTTATGTTGAGTCAGTAAACCTATTTCCCTCCATCTCAAGCAAGCATTTGAGTAGTTGTGATCAAACCATTATATTGTGATTTGCTTCATCATGTCTTTTATTCTTCCTTGTTTAGTACAAGTTTTATCTGAATGAATATAGCTTTGCAAGTTATCAATGATCATGAAGAGACCGTTATGATTGAGTATGCAAGTTGTGCCTTATAAACTTTAACATGAGAGCGCTGCTCAATGAGATAAGTATAATCTGTTAATTGTTCTCTGACCAAGAACGAAGTTTGCCATCACCAATTATGATTTCTTATGCACCTTTATTTGTGATTACCTTATACTTGTTTCAAGTTGAGTTATATGAGGAAGTTGTCTACTATAATGTCTTGTGCGAATGAATATGATGCTTCTTGTCCGTATTTTATTTATCGACTCTTCACTCCATAAACATGTGGTCCTGTTTACCGAGCTCGCCGCTTGGGGACAAGCGAAGTCTAAGCTTGGGGGGAGTTGATACGTCCAATTTGCATCACTATTTTATATCATAATTTGCTATTATTCATTGATATATTTCATATTGGGACACAATACTTATGTTATTTCATCTATTTTGCATGTTTCATCATTATTGGAGGATCAAGCACCGGAGCCAGGATTCTGCTGGAAAAAGCACCGTCAGAACGCAATATTTCGGAAGATCAACTGTGGAAGGAAATTATACCAAAAATCCTATTTTTCAAGATGACGAAGGAAGCCAGAAGGAGGAGCCAGCTGGGCCCACACCATAGGGCGGCGCGGCCCATGGGCTGGCCGCGCCACCATGTGGTGTGGGGGCCCCACAGCCCCTTTCGCCTCCTTTTCTTCGCGAAATCCTTCGTCTCGAAAACCTAAGCCATAGAGGGTACCTCGCGAAGAGTTACAGCCGCCTCTGCGGGGCGGAGAACACCAGAGAGAAAAGAGCTCTCCGGCGGGCAGGAATCCGCCGGGGAAATTCCCTCCGGGAGGGGGAAATCGACGCCATCGTCACCGTCATCGAGCTGGACATCATCTCCATCACCATCATCATCATCTCCACCATCATCACCGCCGTCTCCACCGCTGGACACCGTCACCGCCGTAGCAATTTGGGTTTGATCTTGATTGTTTGATAGGGGAAACTCTCCCGGTATCGATCTCTGCTTGTTGTTGATGCTATTGAGTGAAACCATTGAACCAAGTTTATGTTCAGATTGTTATTCATCATCATATCACCTCTGATCATGTTCCATATGATGTCTCGTGAGTAGTTCGTTTAGTTCTTGAGGACATGGGTGAAGTCTAAATGTTAGTAGTGAACTATGGTTGAGTAATATTCAATGGTATGATATTTAAGTTGTGGTGTTATTCTTCTAGTGGTGTCATGTGAACGTCGACTACATGACACTTCACCATTTATGGGCCTAGGGGAATGCATCTTGTATTCGTTTGCCAATTGCGGGGTTGCCGGAGTGACAGAAACCTAAACCCCCGTTGGTATATCGATGCAGGAGGGATCGCAGGATCTCAGAGTTTAAGGCTGTGGTTAGATTTATTCTTAATTAATTTCTTGTAGTTGCGGATGCTTGCAAGGGGTATAATCACAAGTATGTATTAGTCCTAGGAAGGGCGGTACATTAGCATAGGTTCACCCACACAACACTTATCATAATAATGAAGATTATTTAGCCGTATGTAGCGAAAGCACTAGACTAAAATCCCGTGTGTCCTCGAGAACGTTTGGTCATTATAAGTAAACAAACCGGCTTGTCCTTTGTGCTAAAAAGGATTGGGCCACTTGCTGCAATTGTTACTCTCGCACTTTACTTACTCGTACTTTATTCAACTGTTACATCAAAACCCCCTGAATACTTGTCTGTGAGCATTTACAGTGAATCCTTCATCGAAACTGCTTGTCAACAATACTTCAAATAGATTGATCCACAAGAAAAACTTAAAAATAAAATGAGGATATAAAATCATGCTCATTTGCTATTTTGAATAAAACACAAGTATGTAATATAATGCTTTATAAGATAGTTGTTTCAAATGGATTATGGGTGTAATAGTCATTTCACAACATCCAAAAGGAATTAACACAATTGAGACACCTGCCAAAAATAATAGAATTCAAATATGAGTTCAATTTGGTAAATTATAAAACAGAAAATGAAAACAGAAAAAGAGAAAAAGAAGAAAGGCCTCACCTGGACCTTACCTGGCCGCAGGAGCCCACCAGCAGCCCAGCAAGCACGGGCCCAGCACGGCCCAACCTGGCCCGAAATACCCCTTCGTCCAGAAATACAAGGAGAGGCTCGTCCTCATCCTTTCTCTTCGCATGGGCGCCAGCACGTAGACGTGCTCCTCTTCGACTCTCGCTGGCGACTCCTCCGTGACCGACGGCGTGACGAGGCTCGCCTCGAGCCGTATAAATAACCTGGACGAACCCTACTCGTCAATTTATTCCTTCCCTGCTCCATTTTCCCCAATTCCGAAACCCTAGTTCACCCCGGCCATGGTCACCGCCGTCGACTGGGGCAACCCCGAGCTTCGCCGTGGACACCATCAACATCGCCGTGCTCTACTTGCTACTACTGCGCAAGGAATCAAGGTGGGGCGTCCCAGAACATCGCCGTCGAGTTCGTCTTCCCCGACACCGGGAGCGACGAATTCCGGCGATGCCGTCCACCTCTGGCCTCGCCGACACGCCTGGCGTGCTCGCGGTGAGTCACTGGCTCCCTAGCGCATCAAAGCTCCCTCCCTAGCCCCCTGCATCGCCGTAGCGCCACACGTCTGCGAGCGTCGCCGCGGTACCTCGCCGGAGAGCACGCTCCGATGACCAAAATGGAGCGGCGCTACCACCAGTAGCTTAGTCGCATCGCCCTCTCGCCAGCTAGCCCGCGCATAGCCCCGCGAGGGACCGCAATCGCCGGCGACCATCAAGGTCTGCCGCCGGTCACCGCATCCCTGGCCACCTCATCAATTTTGACCAGTCAATGCCACCGTGGCATGTGACATGGCCACTGGCCCACGAGTCAGTGACTCTGTAGGTCGATAACCCGGGTAGGTTTAGTAGTTTTCTGTTTTAAATTTAAATTGAATAATTACTGCAACTTCAAATGATTATAGAAAAATCATATTAACTCAGAAAAATAAAAATAAGACATCAAAATTCTTATAAAAGTAAATCCTATTTAATAAAAATATAATATGAAATTTTTATTTTTAATAAAAATTTAATTGTTTAATACTTGTTATTTAAAGCCTTTAATTTTAATTCTAAATTCAGTTAAAATTCAATAATTAGGAAAAAGGTATAAAATAAATAAAAAACCAGAAAGTAAATAAGGAAAACATTAAAATTAATTTCCTTAACTATTAACTTATTAAATTATTATCAGAAGGATTTAAACCCTAATTAATAATTATCTTAATTATTAATTATTTAAAAATAATAAAATGCCAAATCCAAAATTAATTTTATTTAAAACTTATTAATAACTTCAACCTTAAAGTGAAGTTATTCATTCAAGAACTTTAGGGTATTTAGAAAACCCTAATTTCATAAGTAATAGAACCAGGAACCCATAATTTCATGTGGGACCCTAAAATCCTAATACCATTAGGCAACCTAGCTCCATTTATTCATATAAACCCTAATTTGTTTCTAACCTAAACCCCAGGTTAGGATAAGTGATCATGATACTTTCCTTTTGATCCATAGAACCATAATTAGCAAATAAATACTTACCATGTTCACATAAAATATGGGAAACCCTATCACTACTAATTAGTATCTCATATGTTCATTTTCATCAGACCTAAATAATCAAGTAGGGCCAACCAAGTGTAAACCCTAGATTCCATTAAAAAAATCATCATCCTTAATTAACCATGCTTAACATCACATCCTTGTGATGAACCATAATAGCAACTATACCTATTATTCTGTATTACATACCATATTCCACTAAACCATACTAGTGTGAGATACTTATGAACCATCCTAATTAGGAACCAATCATTCTTTACTTAGAGATCCAACAACTAATACAAGACAACCTCAACCTAAATTGTTACACTTCTTATTATTTAAGAAGTATGTTCTTCGAAAGTTATTCTTTTGAAGAAAATAAGGAATCATCAGCAATCCTACTTATAAGGACCTAGGAACCCTAGCCAGCTATCACTAGCAAGATAAATCAAACTTGACAACAACCATGTATAATGAATTGCTTAGGATACCTAGGCTTATCTTAACCTTACAAGCCCTAGGTGTTGATGAATCCAACCTTGTTTGGATCCATCTAAACCTTACTCCAGAAATTAGTTGAAACCATAGTAAACCATAGAACTCCACAACCTTAATTATCATACTTGTTCTTTATTAAAGAACATGTTCTTTAAAAGTTATTCTTTAAAAGTATATGATAAATAATCATTAACCATGCCATATAGTACTAAAACTGACCACTGTTCTTTACTTGTTAACATTATGCCAATTATCATTCTTTGTGTGCTCAATTTATTATTATGCTTTATTAACTACCTGTTTATAATACTAAGTAATCACAACTGAATAAGAACCTTGTATGTGAATCACTCTAAAAGTGCAACACACCCTGAACCAATCATTACAACTTACCGATCCTAAATCATCGGGGTTAGGACACGCTTAGAACGATTGCATCTCATACTTATGCATTATTGCATCCTTGCCAATCTTTTAAAACATCGTCCTTACCGGACGATGATGCTATTTCAGAATTTGGAGTTGTTACGTATCGAAGACCTTGCCTGGATAATCTTGCAGTCAAGAAAGGCAAGTTCATCACTTGCTCATGTCATTTGAGTATTTCTATCAAATTACTTGCAAAGTATTATGGTTATCACTATCGCATAAAAATCAAAACCACTACTTTCATAACTATGAATATGAATATGTGGTGGGCAATGGAACCATGGATTGTGTTGATATGGTGGAGGTTCCATTGCAAGGGTTTATATCCATCTAGGATTGAACAACAAATGTCGCCAGTGATTCTTGTGCCGTAATACCCGTGTTAACCATAAGATCCGGAGTGGGATGGAGTAGTCAAAAGTGTTTCCACCTCTCGTTCATCAACGGATGCGCTCTACCGTAGTACACTTGTAATCCAAGGGGGCAAGCTGGTGAGGCTGGGGAGTCCTAAGTCCCCACGGCATTGTCCGTAGTACACTTGTCGCCCGAAGGAGCAAGATGGTGAGGCTGGGGAGTCCTAAGTCCCCACGGTATTGCGGTCTATGATGGGTTGCAGCTACCGGCGAAGGAGTTTGGTTCGATCCCAGACTGTCGTCGTGGTCGGGGTCCACCCTGAAATATATGGGAATAACGGGACCGGCGTGGACCCAGGGTCGGGGCATGCAACAAAGGGTGGGTGTTCGAGGTAGCGGAGGAACATGATTGGCTAGACCTTATACCGGGCCTCACACCATAGGAAGTGTGGACGAGCTCGCGGCTCGGTTGGCACCAAGGTTAAGATCTCTTATGGGTAAAGCAACACACCTCTGCAGAGTGTAATGAACCGTGACCTGTCACTCCCTGTTCCGGGATCTGGAACTGCGAACGCGGCCGGAAAGGAGCTCCATGAAGTTCTAGTAAACCGGTGAAGGCTGACGGACATAGTTCTTTTGAATAAAAGCAACCTTTTGAAGAAATGGTTATGAAAACTTGCATTGGTATTAGACTTTCTGGTCTAATGCCATAGTTAGTGCATTAACACCTCTTTCCTATAATGAACTTGTTGAGTACGCTCGTACTCATCCCACTCTTAAATCCCCTGCTTAGATATGGAGGCATCGAAGGAGGACCTACAGTGCAACTCGAAGAACGAGGAGTCAACAACTACTTCAAGATACAGGACCCTGTCAGAGGAGTCAGATACCACATCCATCAAGGGAGAAAACCTAGTTTAGCCATAGAAGGGAACTAGCTTCCTAAACCTAGCTCCTAATTAGCTAGAATCTATTCTTAGCCTCTGTAGCTAGTTAAATACTCTACAAATATAGTTCGTGATAAGATTAGACTACGAGTCATTCTTCTGGAGTTTATTTTCAGTTTTACCTCATTGTAAAGTAGGAGGCTGTGATGATCTTATGTAACAGAGTCGATGTTGTAATTCTATAGACATACCTTGGACCCGCATATGTTTCTGTTGTACCACTCTGAGCGATATAATACTAGTGGAACGGTGTTTCATTGGTGTTATATCAGACTTGCATACTACACCATGCAGTGGTATGCCGGGTCACCACAATCTAGCCATTCATTGACAAGAAATATCGACCGGCGAACAATACCATCCGGGTCCTCCACCCTCTCTTCATCTCTTGCATTATTCCTTGCAAGCCAAATCTGGTACAAGATCATAATGCCCAAAGAGATGTCCTTCCCACTCAAATTTCCCAGCCAATCTAGAATCCACCCAGTTAATTCCCTTTGTCTGTTCACGACATGATCAGGGCTTCGAAACTCCAGATTCGTGTGACTCCTAGCTATCTCCCATACAGATATTGAGTGAGAGCATCTCCAGAATCGGTGCACCATAGATTCCTCCCTATTGCACACAATGCATCTCACACCCTCCTTGATATGTCTCCTCTGAAGTTCCGCACCCACTGCCAAACCATTTTTTATAAGACGCCAAACATGGATTTTGGCCTTCCCTGGGACGTCCGCAGCCCATAGAGCGAGCCAGCCTCGATGTTCATCCAACGTCCTCGACGATGTTGCACTGCCTCTTTGCGAGTGAATCATTTGCATCTTCAGGTGATATGCAGATTTAACCGAGAAGACCCCGTTTTTGGTGTAGTTCCATGCAATATAGTCATCAGTTCCGGCTCGACCTACGGGGACACTCATAATATCATCCACATCACCTTGAAAAAACGTATCATTCAGCTTTGCTTCGTTCCATCCCTGTCCATTCGGCTGAAGAAGATCCTCCACCAAACTAACTTCAGTGTGGGGTTTATGACCCAATGGCCTTTTTAAACCTGATCTTGGTATCCAATTATCCTCCCACACTTTAACCTTACTTCCGTTTCCAATTCTCCAAATCGTTCCCTCTTTGAGCAGATCCCTGCCATGAAGGATACTCCTAAAGGTGAACGAGGCAGATTTGGGACACTCCGCAGTCAGGATCACCTTCTTCTTGAAATATCGTGCTGCCAACACTCTGGAACATAAGGAAGACGGGTTTGTGAGTATTCTCCAAGCTTGCTTCGCTAGCAAGGCTTGGTTAAAAGCCGAGAAGTTCCTGAAACCCATCCCCCCTCTCCTTTTGGGGGGCCTCATTTTCTCCCAACTAACCCATTGCACCTTTCGCTTACCATCCGCAGAACCCCACCAAAACCCAGACGATATCGAAGTGAGCTTGGTGCATGTTTTATTAGGCAATCTGAAACATCCCATCGGGTAAGAAGGAACCGCCTGTAGTACTGATTTTATCAACGTTTCCTTCCTCTCCATCGATAACCCCTGTCCCTTCCAACCAAGCACTTTACTCCAGGAGCGCTCTGGTAGATGCTTGAACACCCCCTCCTTTGATCTTCCCACAACAGTAGGTAATCCCAAATATTTTTCAGACAAGGCCTCACAGCTTATACCCACAATATTCTTCAGATGTCCACGCACCTCCTCGGGACAGCCCTTACCGAAATATATAGATGACTTCTGCTTATTTACCCGTTGGCCAGAACACTCCTCATACACTTGCAGGACACTTTTTAGAGCATTTAAACTATCCTCTGTAGCCTCCAGAAAGACAATGCTATCATCAGCAAATAACAAGTGAGTAATAGTCGGACCAGGAGCACCAAAACGGACACCCGCTAACTGCTTCTCCTGTTGCGCCTGTCGGAGAAGGGCTGAGAAGCCCTCAACACAGAAAAGAAACAGGTACGGCGATAATGGATCACCCTGTCGTAACCCACGCGATGGAAGGAACATATCCGACAGACCCCCATTTAGCTTTACAGAGAATCTCGCTGTCGAGACACACCGCATAATCATACTGATCCAGCCATCCGTGAAACCCACCTTACGCATCATATCCTCCAGAAACTACCACTCCACTCTATCGTAGGCTTTCATCATATCTAGCTTCACAGCACATAAGGATTTTTTCCTCTTCCTCTTCCTAATAGCATGCACACACTCATATGCAATCAGAACATTGTCCGTAATCTGCCTCACTGGCACAAAAGCACTTTGTTCCTCTAAAATAATAATGGGAAGAATCATCTTGAATCGGTTGGCCAGCACCTTCGAGACAATCTTATACAACACATTACACAGGCTGATTGGGCGAAATTGAGTCAACAGATCAGGAAGGTTCACTTTCGGAATTGGAACAAGAATAGTATCATTGAAATCCTCCGGGCAGTCCTTCCCCTCCAGAAAATCTCTCACTGACCTGCACACCGAAGCCTTAAGAAGATCCCAATGTTTCTGGTAAAACAGCGCTGGGAGGCCGTCCGGACCAGGTGATTTAGTAGGCCCCATCTGAAAAAGAGCAGTCTCAATTTCAGTATCCGAGACAGCTCCAGTGAGTGTTCGGTTCATATCCTCCGCCAGGAACGTGTCCATAAGCTGCAATATTCTGCCTGTATCCGAAGAGCCCTCGGCGGTAAATAACTTTTGATAAAAGGACATAGCCAAACCCCGCATGCCCTCGTTTGTATTGCAGATTGATCAATCTTCACGTCTTAGGCCTGATACGTCAAACGTATCTATAATTTCTTATGTTCCATGCTACTTTATTGATGATACTCACATGTTTTATACATACTTTATGTCATATTTATGCATTTTCCGGCACTAACCTATTAACGAGATGCCGAAGAGCCAGTTGTTGTTTTCTGCTGTTTTTGGATTCAGAAATCCTAGTAAGGAAATATTCTCGGAATTGGACGAAATCAACGCCCAGGGGCTTATTTTTCCACGAAGCTTCCGGAACACCGAAAGGGAACCGAAGTTGGGCAACGAGGCGCCGCCACACTAGGGCGGCGCGGCCCAGGGGGGCCCGCGTGGCCCTAGCGTGTGGGGCCCCCGTCAGCCCTCCGACTCCGCCCTTTCGCCTACTTAAAGTCTTCGTCGCGAATACCCCAGTACCGAGAGCCACGATACGGAAAACCTTCCAGAGACGCTGCCGCCAATCCCATCTCGGGGGGATTCAGGAGATCGCCTCCGGCACCCTGCCGGAGAGGGGAATCATCTCCCGGAGGACTCTTCACCGCCATGGTCATCTCCGGAGTGATGAGTGAGTAGTTCACCCCTGGACTATGGGTCCATAGCAGTAGCTAGATGGTCGTCTTCTCCTAATTGTGCTATCATTGTTGGATCTTGTGAGCTGCCTAACATGATCAAGATCATCTATTTGTAATGCTACATGTTGCGTTTGTTGGGATCCGATGAATATGGAATACTATGCTATGTTGATTATTGATCTATTATCTATGTGTTGTTTATGATCTTGCATGCTCTCCATTATTAGTAGAGGCTCTGGCCAAGTCATTACTTGTAACTCCAAGAGGGAGTATTTATGCTCGATAGTGGGTTCATGCCTCCATTAAATCTGGGACAGTGACAGAAAGTTCTAAGGTTGTGGATGTGCTGTTGCCACTAGGGATAAAACATCAATGCTATGTCTAAGGATGTATTTGTTGATTACATTACGCACCATACTTAATGCAATTGTCTGTTGTTTGCAACTTAATACTGGAGGGGGTTCGGATGATAACCTGAAGGTGGACTTTTTAGGCATAGATGCATGCTGGATAGCGATCTATGTACTTTGTCGTAATGCCCAATTGAATTTCACACTACTCATCATAACATGTATGTGCATGGTCATGCCCTCTTTATTTGTCAATTGCCCAAATGTAATTTGTTCACCCAACATGCTATTTATCTTATGGGAGAGACACCACTAGTGAACTGTGGACCCCGGTCCATTCTTTACATCGAATACAATCTACTGCAATACTCGTTCTACTGTTTTCTGCAAACATCATCATCCACACTATACATCTAATCCTTTGTTACAGCAAGCCGGTGAGATTGACAACCTCACTATTAAGTTGGGGCAAAGTACTTTGGTTGTGTTGTGCAGGTTCCACGTTGGCGCCGGAATCCCTGGTGTTGCGCCGCACTACACTCCGCTGCCATCAACCTTCAACGTGCTTCTTGACTCCTACTGGTTCGATAACCTTGGTTTCTTACTGAGGGAAAAACTTGCCGCTGTAAGCATCATACCTTCCTCTTGGGGTTCCCAACGGACGTGTGCTTTACCGTCACAAGCAGCAAAGCTTTTTCTGGCGCCGTTGCCGGGGAGATCAAGACACGCTGCAAGGGGAGTCTCCACTTTCAATCTCTTTACTTTGTTTTTTGTCTTGCTTTATTTTTATTTACTACTTTGTTTGCTGCACTAAAACAAAATACAAAAAAATTAGTTGCTAGCTTTACTTTACTTACTGTCTTGTTTGGCATATCAAAAACACAAAAAAAAAATTAGTTACTTGCATTTACTTTATTTGCTTTTGCTTATTTCATCATGTTTCCTCCTAATTTTATTCTTAAAGATGTACCGGTAGGCCGAGGGTCTATCCTTGGGAAAGATAATATAGAAGATTCACTCATATTAGTGCGGTTGAAGATTTTGAAGATAGACACTTGGTAGAAATTGCTCCTACTTATGAAATTGTTGTTGCTTCTATAGTACACGCGTTAGAAGCTAGATTTATTAATCTCAATCCTGTGATTCAACATATGTTTCTTACACTCAGTGATATGGAAGAAGGAGAAAAAAAGATTTTGTATTAGAAACCCTTCTTAAAGAATTTGGTGGAGTAGAAAGAGAAGCTAGAAAAGTCTTTGCTAAATATAATATGCTTGGCTCTTATACCAACTTTGCTAGTACCCTTGAGAAGATGGAAAAAGATAGACAAAAGTACCCTAATCAAGTTAATTATGAGGGGGATATTAAAACATCAATACCTTGCAAGCTCCTAGGAATGTGCGAGGCACTAGAAAATAATTATGGTTGGCTTGTCCCTGAAAATTTGTTTGATGAGAATAGAAAGCCTAAGACTAATGAAAAGGGAGCCTCTGAGACTTACATAGATAAGATACAATGCATAGTTGAGAAAACTCCAAACCCCGATGTTGATACTTCATCTCTTGATAATAATTGATACACACTTTCTGCGCCTAGCTGAAAGGCGTTAAAGAAAAGCGCTTATGGGAGACAACCCATGATTTTACTACAGCACTTTTGTTTTATATTTGAGTCTTGGAAGTTGTTACTACTGTAGCAACCTCTCCCTGTCTTTATTTTGTTGCATTGTTGTGCCAAGTAAAGTCTTTGATAGTAAGGTTCATACTAGATTTAGATTGCTGCGCAGAAACAGATTTCTTGCTGTCACAAATTTGAGCAGTAGTCCCTGTAGGTAACTCAGAAAATTCTGCCAATTTACGTGAGTGATCCTCAGATATGTACGCAACTTTCATTCAGTTTGAGAATTTTCATTTGAGCAATTCTGGTGCACCTAAAAAATTCGTCTTTACGGACTGTTCTGTTTTGACAGATTCTGCCTTTTATTTCGCATTGCCTGTTTTGCTATATTTGATGGATTTCTTTATTCCATTAACTTTCAGAAGATTTGTGCAATGTCCAGAAGTGTTAAGAATGATTATGTCACCTCTGAACATGTGAATTTTGATTATGCACTAACCCTCTAATGAGTTGTTTTGAGTTTGGTGTGGAGGAAGTTTTCAAGGATCAAGAGAGGACGATGATACAATATGATCAAGGAGAGTGAAAGCTCTAAGCTTGGGGATGCCCCGGTGGTTCATCCCTGCATATTTCAAGAAGACTCAAGCATCTAAGCTTGGGGATTCCCAAGGCATCCCCTTCTTCATCGACAACATTATCAGGTTCCTCTAGTGAAACTATATTTTTATTCCATCACATCTTATGTGCTTTACTTGGAGCGTCTGTATGTTTTATTTTTGTTTTGTTTGAATAAAATGGATCCTAGCATTCATTGTGTGGGAGAGAGACACGCTCCGTTGTTGCATATGGACAAATATGTCCTTAGGCTTTACTCATAATGTTCATGGCGAAGGTTGAACTGCTTCGTTAAATTGTTGTATGGTTGGAAACGGGAAATGCTACATGTGGTAATTGGTATAATATCTTGAATAATGTGATACTTGGCAATTGTTGTGCTCATGTTTAAGCTCTTGCATCATATACTTTGCACTTATTAATGAAGAAATACATAGAGCTTGCTAAAATTTGGTTTGCATGATTGGTCTCTCTAAGGTCTAGATATTTTCTAGTAAGGGTCTAACAACAAGGAAGACGGTGTAGAGTCTTATAATGCTTGCAATATGTCTTTTATGTGAGTTTTGCTGTACCAGTTCATACTTGTGTTTGTTTCAAATAGCCTTGCTAGCCTAAGCCTTGTATTGAGAGGGATTACTTCTCATGCATCCAAAATCCTTGAGCCAAACACTATGCCACTTGTGTCCACCATACGTACCTACTACATGGTATTTCTCCGCCATTCCAAAGTAAATTGCTTGAGTGCTACCTTTAAATTTCTACCCTTCATCTTTGCAATATATAGCTCATGGGACAAATAGCCTAAAAACTATTGTGGTATGGAATATGTACTTATGTATCTTATTTCTTATTAAGTTGCTTGTTGAGCGATAACCATGTTCCTAGGGACGCCATCAACTACCCTTTGTTGAATATCATGTGAGTTGTTATGCATGTTCGTCTTGTCTGAAGTAAGGGTGATTTATCATGAGTTGAATGGTTTGAGTATGCATATTGTTAGAGAAGAACATTGGGCCGCTAACTAAAGCCATGATCCATGGTGGAAGTTTCAGTTTTGGACAACAATCCTCAATCTCTTATGAGAATATTATTTGTTGCTGAATGCTTATGCATTAAAGAGGAGTCCATTATCTGTTGTCTATGTTGTCCCGATATGGATGTCTAAGTTGAGAATAATCAAAAGCGAGAAATCCAATGCGAGCTTTCTCCTTAGACCTTTGTACAGGCGGCATAGAGGTACCCCTTTGTGATACTTGGTTAAAACATATGTATTGCGATGATAATCCATGTTAATCCGAGCTAATTAGGACAAGGTGTGGGCACTATTGGTATACTATGCATGAGGCTTGCAACTTGTAGGATATAATTTACATAATGCATATGCTTTATTACTACCGTTGACAAAATTGTTTCATGTTTTCAAAATAAAAGCTCTAGCACAAATATAACAATCAATGCTTCCCTCTGCGAAGGGCCTTTCTTCTACTTTCATGTTGAGTCAGTTTACCTACTTCCTTCTATCTCAGAAGCAAACACTTGTGTTAACTGTGCATTGATTCCTACATACTTGCTTATTGCACTTATTATATTACTTTATGTTGACAATATCCATGAGGTATACATGTTACAAGTTGAAAGCAACCGCTAAAACTTAATCTTCCTTTGTGTTGCTTCAATGCCTTTACTTTGAATTTATTGCTTTATGAGTTAACTCTTATGCAAGACTTATTGATGCTTGTCTTGAAAGTACTATTCATGAAAAGTCTTTTCTATATGATTCAGTTGTTTAACCATTGTATTTACCATAGCTTCGAATCGCTGCATTCATTACATGTGCTTACAATAGTATTGATCAAGATTATGATAGCATGTCACTTCAGAAATTATCTTTGTTATCGTTTACCTACTCGGGAAGAGTAGGAACTAAGCTTGGGGATGCTTGATACGTCTCAAACGTATCTATAATTTCTTATGTTCCATGCTACTTTATTGATGATACTCACATGTTTTATACATACTTTATGTCATATTTATGCATTTTCCGGCACTAACCTATTAACGAGATGCCGAAGAGTCAGTTGTTGTTTTCTGCTGTTTTTGGTTTCAGAAATCCTAGTAAGGAAATATTCTCGGAATTGGACGAAATCAACGCCCAGGGGCTTATTTTTCCACGAAGCTTCCAGAACACCGAAAGGGAACCGAAGTGGGGCGACGGGGCGCCGCCACATTAGGGCGGCACGGCCCAGGGGGGCCTGCGTGGCCCTAGAGTGTGGGGCCCCCGTCAGCCCTCCGACTCCGCCCTTCCGCCTACTTAAAGTCTTCGTCGCGAATACCCCAGTACCGAGAGCCACGATACGGAAAACCTTCCAGAGACGCCGCCGCCGCCAATCCCATCTCGGGGGATTCAGGAGATCACCTCCGGCACCCTGCCGGAGAGGGGAATCATCTCCCGGAGGACTCTTCACCGCCATGGTCGCCTCCGGAGTGATGAGTGAGTAGTTCACCCCTGGACTATGGGTCCATAGAAGTAGCTAGATGGTCGTCTTCTCCTAATTGTGCTATCATTGTCGGATCTTGTGAGCTGCCTAACATGATCAAGATCATCTATTTGTAATGCTACATGTTGCGTTTGTTGGGATCCGATGAATATGGAATACTATGCTATGTTGATTATTGATCTATTATCTATGTGTTGTTTATGATCTTGCATGCTCTCCGTTATTAGTAGAGGCTCTGGCCAAGTCGTTACTTGTAACTCCAAGAGGGAGTATTTATGCTCGATAGTGGGTTCATGCCTCCATTAAATCAGGGACAGTGACAGAAAGTTCTAAGGTTGTGGATGTGCTGTTGCCACTAGGGATAAAACATCAATGCTATGTCTAAGGATGTATTTGTTGATTACATTACGCACCATACTTAATGCAATTGTCTGTTGTTTGCAACTTAATACTGGAGGGGGTTCGGATGATAACCTGAAGGTGGACTTTTTAGGCATAGATGCATGCTGGATAGCGGTCTATGTACTTTGTCGTAATGCCCAATTGAATTTCACACTACTCATCATAACATGTATGTGCATGGTCATGCCCTCTTTATTTGTCAATTGCCCAACTGTAATTTGTTCACCCAACATGCTATTTATCTTATGGGAGAGACACCACTAGTGAACTGTGGACCCCGGTCCATTCTTTACATCGAATACAATCTACTGCAATACTCGTTCTACTGTTTTCTGCAAACATCATCATCCACACTATACATCTAATCCTTTGTTACAGCAAGCCGGTGAGATTGACAACCTCACTGTTAAGTTGGGGCAAAGTACTTTGGTTGTGTTGTGCAGGTTCCACGTTGGCGCCGGAATCCCTGGTGTTGCGCCGCACTACACTCCGCCGCCATCAACCTTCAACGTGCTTCTTGACTCCTACTGGTTCGATAACCTTGGTTTCTTACTGAGGAAAAAACTTGCCGTTGTACGCATCATACCTTCCTCTTGGGGTTCCCAACGGACGTGTGCTTTACCGTCACAAGCAGGAGGGCCCCTGATCGTATTTTTCCGCCTCCTATGAGACGCACGATTCTGAAAGTAGCGAGTATTTCTGTCCCCCGCTTTGAGCCACTCATGTCTGGACCTTTGCCGGAATATAATTTCTTCCTTTTCATACAAATCGTGAAGCCTCCTTTCAATCTCAGTAACCTCCTGTGAGGAACCCGAGATGAGAGCATTAGTGTGAGCATCATCCAGTTTACTTCTCAAATCTTTTAACTCCTTCCCAACTGACCCAAATTTTTCAAAACTCCATCTTTGCATCGAGGCTGACATCTGGTGGAGCTGTCTCCAGAATCCAGATAAGTCCAGCCCAGTAGCTGGACTTAAACCCCATGATCGCTTGATCATTTCACCATAGTCCTCATGTTTGGACCACATCTCTTCATAGGAAAAACCCCTCCCCTCTCTCCGATCAGTCGGTGCATTCTCATCAGAGATCCGGATTAACAAGGCATTATGGCCGGACTCCTCTGTAGGGATGTGTTCCACCGTAGTGAAAGGGTACAAATTGTGGAACGACGCTGTCGTCGTCTGTCGATGGTACTCCTTGGCAATGCCCTCCGATTGGGGATTAGGGTTAGCGGAATCCTGCAAGCTGACACGAGACATCGGTTCACAGACAAGCGGGAAGAGCGATTTACCCAGGTTCGGGGCCCTCGATGAGGTAAAACCCTTATGTCATGCCTGTCAGTTCTTGATTATGAAGATAATGGGTTACAATGGGGTGAAGAATAGTTCGGCTGAGATCTCGTCGAGAGGCTAAGTGCTGCGGCGACCTAGCTCTAGACTTTCTGGTGGCTAAGGGTGCTAAGATTGATTGTGTCCCTCGGCAGCCCCTCTCCTGCCTTTATATAGGAGGCCAAGTCTCAAGAGGTCTAACCGAGTACGACTAGGTTTACAGCAGTTTGAATCTAATATTTCCTTGTTCGGCTGCTTCCTTGTCTTGCCCGTCAAGGATTCTTCTGGTGCGACGTCCAGGTGGCCCATCTCGCCTCCAAGTGTCTTCATGGGCCTCCAACTAGACAACACAGGATAGGGCAATGTCGGTTACCCAAAGGGTAATGCCCACGTCAGTAGCCCCTGAGTGTCTAGCCGAACATAGTTCGGGTAGAGACTGAAGCATGTCTCCTTCTGATGTTCTTCTCCTTGATTGTTCCTGTTCATCTTGAATCAGCATCATTTTCTTCTGTCGGGTGCGCGTTAGCGCTCCCGATGGGAGTAGCCCCCAAGTCTAGGTACGGATGCTTGTAATCCGTGCGTAGACTAAAGTTGTACCACTCGAACGTTCTGCTCTATCGAAGTTTTTCTGTAAGTTTTCACAGGTCACCCGACATATTTTCCACATGCAAGGGATAATAAGTAACGTGCCCAACTTTTGTTGGTTAACTGCCGATGGCAAAACAACGTTACCCTACACAGAATCAAGTCCCCGGGCATGATCCTGGAGTGCGAAAAAGTTCTGTCGGGTGCGCGTTCAGCGCTCCCGATGGGAGTAGCCCCCGAGTCTAGGTACGGATGCTTGTAATCCGTGTGTAGACTCAGGCTAAGCAACCACCTTTTTCTTCATTTTTCCTTCGAGTCCTCAATCTGTCGGGTGCACATCAGTGCTCCCGATGGGAGTAGTCCCCGAGTCTAAGTGCAGATGCTTTGCAATCTGTGCATAGACTCAAGTTCACCATCCGATACTTTTTTATTTTTCCTCCGGCTGCTTGCAACAATCTCTATGACGTCACTGTTGACGTGCGACTGCTGTGGTTTGATTGATAGGACTTGACCTGGCGGGCCCACCCTGGCTCTGCGCGGGCAGTTTTTAGGACTTGACCAGTGCATGCGCGGCGACCGAGGCGTCTCCTCGATTTTCGCACGATGTGGGAATAATGGGCCGCCGGTTCCGTTCTCTTTTCAAGCGCCACGTGTACAGCCAGATCCACTCCACCTCCCACGACGCCTGTGGAGTTATGGCCACGATCTCACACAGATTCTTACGGCATAAATAGGGGTACTCCTTGTTTTTACCTTTCACACCTCTTACTGCTCATCTTCTCGCTCAAACCTTCCTGCCTCCTTTGTTTCTTCGTCAGAAGTTCCGCACGCCATGGGCAAGAAGAAGGGCGCCAGCACCTCGGACGCGGCCAAAGTTAGCCGCGATTGGAGTGCCTCCGCCATCTCCAATCGTGACATCAACAAGCTGCGCAGCCTCGGCTTCATCTCCGCATCTGAGGATGACATTGGTCTTCCAGGTGCGGTTTATCGCCCGAGGCCCCCGAAGGGCTTCACTGTCATGTTCGTTGCCTTTTTGTTCCGTGGTCTTTCTCTTCCAGCCCACGAGTTCCTTCGCTCCCTCCTTTTCTTCTACGGGATCTAGCTCTGGCAGCTGACCCCAAACTCCATTCTCCATCTCTCCATCTTCATTACTGTTTGCGAGGCCTTCCTTGGCATTGACCCTCAATGGGGTCTTTGGAGGAAGATCTTCTACGTGAAGCGTCACAACGACATCAATGGCCCCCCCGTCGTTGGTGGCGTTGGCTTTGTCGTCAGGAAGGAGGTCGATTATTTCGACTACCCAACGAATGAATTCGTCCAGGGCTGGCGCAACAAGTGGTTCTACCTGCGAGATCCAATAGTGCTTGGGCGGCGCTCGAATCTCCCTCCCTTTGATGATGTCTTGGTGGCTCACAAGAAGAAGTCCTGGCAAAACGCCATTTCTCCCGAAGAGAGGGCGACAGCCGACAGATTGTTTGAGCAGGTCGTCATTTTGAAGAATACGGGAGGCTTGACGATGTGCGGCACTAAAGTAGTTTCAGTGTTCTTGCAACGTCGAGTGCAGCCGCTGATGTCTTGACCCCACTAGTTATGGCTTTATACTGGCAAGGGCGACAAGTCAAGGATCAGCTCTGCCGACCTGTCGGCAGATGAGCTTCGGGACGAGGTTCGTCGCTTGACGTGCCTCAGTATGAAGGATAACATTGTCTTGACTTCAGCTCGTCCTCCTTAAGATCTTGACCATCTCCCGACTGAGGTAATCCTTGCTGCTCTTTGCTTGCTTTCATCTCTTTTTTCTTCGTTGTGTTTTACAAACTTCACTTTCTCTTCTTGGTAGGCCTCCTCCGTCGTTCAATGCTATCCTCCCACACCGGAAAGCGGCGTGGAACCAGAGGATGATGATGACGATTCCGAGGGAACCGAGGACGCCCAGCAGGTTTTTGAGGACAGCGATGTCCAGGAGGGTGACACCGTCGAGGAGCCCGCTTTCACCAGGAGCAAGCGTCGCTTGCAGATAGACGAAGATTATATCGTGACGGCTGAATCTAGTCCCAGCGACCAAGATAATGATGCCGTTGGAGCTTCTCCACCTTCTCCTGCCGACAAGGGGTCGTCAGGCTTTTTTGCTGCCGAAGATGACCTGGAACTGTGAGCATCTTCACTCCTTCGTGATTTGACCTTTGTCATTTTGTATGCTAATCATCCTCTTTTCTCAAGTAGCTCTGATGATGATCTTGTCCCTCTCGCAAAGAGGGCTAAGTTATCTGCTGAGAGAGCGGCATCGGCTAAGGAACTGAATCCTTCTCCTGCTAAGTCGACGTACGAGGACGGGCGTGGAAAAAATTCCAGTGTCGAAGGTTATTCCTCCTAGCGATGCTCCTGCTTCGTCGGCTGCTCGCGACCACGTAAGCTTTTTCTTTACCTTGTTTTGCTGAGTTTTCTTCATGTCAACTGAGTCTTCTTGATTTCCCTTTCTGCAGCCGATTTATGCCACAGTCGATGCTGTGGTAGATTTCGCTGAGAAGTTTACTCGACTGGAGGCTGAGAACGCCCAGCTTCGGAAGACTGTTAAGTCTTCGGCTGATCAGGTGTTGGAAGCCAACAGGCTTGCCACCGACGCCAAGAAAGAAAATGCCTTGTTGAAGGAGGAGGTGTCGAAGCTGAAGCAGCAGATGAAGGATGAGCAGGACGTCAGGCGTGCATCAGCGGTTGCATTCGATAAAAAGGAAGGTGTCCTCCGTGAATCCATCAAGGATTTATTGGGTAAAGTTCACGACACATAGTTTCCTTCTTTGGTATTTCATTACTGGCTACTGATCTGTATTTCTTTCAGAGGCCGCCAATATAACCGTCACTCGACGCCATCAGCTTTGGGAGGACTCCACATCCGACGCCCTGTCGCTTGCTGCCGAATCTAATGTCCAAGTCCTTGGGCTTCTGCAGAAGACTAGAGGAGCATTGTCGAGGCTGTACTCGATGATCTTCCCGAAGATGAAGCAGGACAAGACCCTTGGCGAGATGGCGGATGCTTTTCTCGTCGACTCTTCCGAGCCTGTGGAGGTATTGAAACGCCGTTCCTGATTGTTTGGGGCGGTTCTTACTTTCCAGCTGCTAATGGGTCATGGGCTGGGGTCTGACTTGGAGAAGTTCTCTAAGGCATTGTCTGTGGATGACAACAACCATTTAGTCGACCTTGAACCTTTCAACAGATCGGCAGTAACTTGTGCCAATCAACTCCTGAAGTTGGTAGACGAAGCACAAGCCAAGCCTATTCCTGAAGCTGCCCCTGGCTCGTCGTCAGCGCCTCCTTGATCTTGTTGCTTCATTAATTGTAAATGAGACCAATCGTAATTTGACTTTGTTGCCAATTCGAACAATCTTTTGGATGTAATATATAAGCCACACGCAGATTGCACTGCAGATTCCTTCATCTTCTTCCTGTGCCGAGCTTTTCTCAGATCCTTCGAGTAACGATGAATCTGACCTTGTTCGCCGCTTACGTGACCAAGTGTCTCGTTTAAATAAAGACATTACTTCTCTTCGGGCCATGGCAGCGTTGGTGAAGAAAAAGGGTGAAATAGCAACAGCTATTGAGCAATATGCTCTCGATGGTCTCCATGTCGCCACCGAAAGTTTGGGCTGTGAGTGTTTCCCCATCTTCTGATCCCTGGCGTAGCTCGAATGTTCCTTTTAACTGATATTCGTTCCTTTCCAGTTGTATCTTCAGATAAATCTGAGGAGGACAGGAAGATCCATGAGAAGGTCGAGGCAATGACTGATGCTGCTCACCCAAAGCACGATCTGTGGCTGCATCGTCCGAAGGCCGTGATCATGGCGAAGTTTGAGCATCGGGTGGAGAAGGCACATTACTACTTCGACAAGTTCCACGCCCATCTCACGATGGTTTGGAAGACTTGTTTCCTCTGGACCAGGCACCTAAAACCTTGTCTGCCCTATTTACTCGATTCAAGTCGCCCAAAAGGATTCGGCAGTGGGTGCGAAAAGAGCTTCTGGTTGGTGCTGAACTTGCTTTTGCTTCGGTATTGGCATGTCATCCACCCTTAGACTTGAGAGCCGTAGCAAACACCGAGAGGAGTTTAGGCCAATATTATGATATTGCTAGAGGCCCTGCATACACCATTATCTCCCGGATGGAGTCATGCCTTGAGAGGGAATCGAGGGGCCAAGGGAACCAAGGAGCCCAGTCATGAATGTAATAACCTTGTACCTGCATAAGATTGTTTTGTACAATTTTACTGTGTGTGTTACACGCTATGTCGGTTTGTTTGGTAATTTATTGTCGAGGGCGGCTGAGTGATCAGTTCAACCTGCTCTCTCGACGACTTCGTTGAATTTTGCAATGTTATTGCGAAGTCGATATGTAAGTTTTGTAAGAGCGAGACCCATCGACTTAGTCGAGGGAATTAGTCGCTTGGCTTCGTCACGCGGTGCACCGGTTTGAGCCTTATTTCATGATAATGTAACCATCGGCTGCAACACTCGCGTATTTCCTCGAGGCTTGGATTGGTTGTTTTTTGTGTGTCATTAATCTTAGCTCCCGCTGAGAGTATTTAATCAATGACACTGCGTAAGCGTATTCTTTAGGCCAGCGCTCCCGATGGGTTCGGGTGATAGGGCCTGGATGAAGAAAAGAGGTAGGAAACCTGATTAGAAATTTATTCATAATGCAAAAGCAACCTTAAGGGCTGTATAATAATAAAAACAATTGTATCCTATGTATAGAACTGTCGCAACTGTGCGATGTTCCATGGATTCTCGACGTCTTTTCATGAGGCTGGGTTTTTGAGCCGATATGCTCCTCCTGGTATCACTTCAGTGACGATGTATGGTCCTTCCCATGGTGATTCAAGTTTTGAGGGTCTTTCTTGCTTCAGCCGAAGCACCATATCCCCAACATTGAAGCTTCGACCGCGTATTCGTCGGCTGTGGTAATTTCTCAACGCCTGTTGGTATACCGTCGTTCTTGCCAAGGCAATGTCTCGTGCCTCGTCGAGGAGGTCCATGGCATCCTGTAGTGCTATGTTGGAAGAAGATTCTGTGTACGCTTTCACCCAAGGAGCTTCAAACCGAACATCGGCTGGTAGAACTGCTTCGGCTCCATGCACCAAGAAGAACGGGATGTACTGAGTCAACCTGTTAGGTGTAGTGCGCAAACTCCATAGCACAGATGGTAACTCCTCGACCCAGGCTCCAACCGCGCCTATAAGGCGTTTCTTGAGGCCATCCCCTATTAGACCATTGATCCTTTCCACCTGCCCGTTGGTTTGCGGGTGGGCCACTGATGCAAACTTCAATTTAATTCCTCCATCAACACAAAACTTTCGGAATTCTTTGGAGTCGAAGTTGGATCCGTTGTCTGTGACGATGCTGTGGGGCATGCCAAACCGACAGGTTATTCCTCTGAAAAACTGAACTGCTGTTTTGGCCTTCTGGTTTCGAACGGGCACTGCCTCGATCCACTTGGTGAACTTGTCGACTGCGACCAGTAAGTACGTGTGCCCTCCAGGCGATGACCTCGGCAGTGGCCCAACTTGGTCGAGTCCCCACTGGGCAAAGGGCCAGGATAAAGGTATTGTCATTAGATCCGTTGCAGGGGCGTGCGGCTTTGGAGAAAAGCGCTGACAAGGGTCACATTTCATGACTAAATCTCGAGCATCCGACGCTGCCGTTGGCCAGTAAAATCCTGCCCTGAAAGCTTTTGCTACAAGGGCCCTGCTTCATGCGTGGTGTCCGCAAGTTCCCTCATGTATCTCACGTAACAGTGCTTTTCCATCGTCAATGGCAATACACCTTTGGAAGATGCCCGAGATGCTGCGCTGGTAAAGCTCGCCATTAACCACAGTGAAGGCCTTTGACCGTCTGACGATTCGCCTTGCTTCAACAGGATCCTCTGGCAGCTCTTGCTTCGTCAGGTATGCTAAGAATGGTTTGGTCCACAACGGCTCGAGGAGGAGGACTTGCTCCGCTGATGAAGATGAAGGTTCTTCGACAGTTTGTTGCTGGCTTACCGCTGGTTCATCAGTCGACAATTTTGGGGGTGCCGAAGCTTTTTCTTTTATCGATCACTGCGCAATAACCTCGTAGAACACTCCATCTGGGATAGGGGAGCACATGGACCCGATATTCGCCAGAGTGTCGGCTTCCTCGTTGTTGGCTCTGCCGATATGTTTGAGTTCACATCCTTCAAACTTGGCTTCCATATTTTGATACAACTGTCGATAGGCGATCATGTTGTCACTGACCGCGTCACATAAGTTCATCGACTGCTGCACCACCAGATTTGAGTCTCCATAGATTTCTAGGCGAGTTGCCCCGCATGCCTTTGCCATCCTCATTCCGTGCAGCAGCGCTTCATACTCTGCTTCATTTGGTTCGTCGGCAGGGGGAAATTCATACGTAATATATACTTCAACTTATCTCCCTGTGGTGATATCAATATTACTCCTGCTCCCGCACCCGTGCTCCGTTTTGACCCATCGAAGTACATTGTCCACGATCCCGACATGTCGGGTGCTGCTGGTGTTTGCGACTGGATCCAATCTACCACGAAATCGGGAAGGACCTGGGATTTTATCGCCATTCGATTAATGTAAGTTATGTCGTACGGCGCTATATCGATGGCCCATTGGGACACTCGACCCGTGGCTTCTGGGTTAGTCATTATGTTCTTCAATGGTGCTTCACTTACGACGACAATCGGGTGTTCTGTGAAATAATGACGCAGCTTGCGGGCCGACTTCCATACTGCATATGCCAGCTTCTGATGATGAGGATATCTCTGCTTCGCGGGTGTGAGTACCTCGCTGAGGTAGTAAACTGGCCTCTGAACACCGTGGACTTTTCCTGCCTCTTCTCGCTCGACAACCAAAACGCTGCGGAAGACTTGTGCTATTGCAGCTATGTACATAAGCAACGTTTCTTTTTCGCGCGGGGTCACAAGGACTGGGGATGTTGACAAGATTTTCGTCAGGTTGTCGAAGGATTCCTGCGCCTCTTTTTTCCACTCGAACTTTTCTGACTTTTTCATCAGGTTATAGAACGACAAGGCTTTTTCTCCCAGCTTGGCAATGAATCTACTGAGTGCTGCTAGACGTCCTGCTAGCTGCTGCACTTGGTGCAGATTCTTTGGCGGCTCCATGTCGAGAATGGCTTTGATCTTCAAAGGGTTGGCTTCAATCCCCCTGGCTGAAATGAAGTACCCGAGTACTTGTCCCCCTGGCACTCCGAAGAAGCATTTTTTTGGGATTCAGCTTGATTTTATACTTGTCTAAGTTGTCGAAGGTTTCCCGTAAGTCATCGATGAGAGTGGCAGCGTGCTTCGTCTTCACCACGATGTCATCGATGTAAACCTCGATGTTCCTCCCAATCTGCTCTCCAAGGCAAGCCTGCATGCAACGTTGATAAGTTGCTCCTGCGTTCTTCAACCCGAAGGTCATGACGTTGTAGCAGAAAACACCGTGTGGGGTGATGAACGCGGTCAGCTCCTGGTCTTCTTTCTTCAGCTTAATCTGATTATACCCGGAGTATGCATCAAGGAAGGAGAGGCGATCGCATCCAGCTGTGGAGTCGACTATCTGATCGATGCGAGGCAGCGGGAAGTGGTCCTTTGGACAGTGTTTATTAAGACTGGTGTAGTTGATACACATGCGCAGAGCGGTGGTGTCCTTCTTGAGTACCATGACAGGGTTGGCCACCCACTCGGCTTCCTTGAGCTCCCGAATGAATCCTGCTTTACGGAGTCGACTGATTTCTTCGCCAATTGCTCTCCTCTTTGGTTCGGAAAATCGGCGCATTGCCAGCTGCACCGGTTTGGCTGTCGGGTCAACATTAAGGGCGTGCTCAGCGAGTTCCCTGGGGATACCTGGCATGTCGGATGGTTCCCATGCAAATATCTACCAGCGCTCACGGAGGAACTCGATGAGCGCGCCTTCCTATGCGTCAGTAAGGTCAGCCGATGTATTGACTGTTTTCTTCGGGTCGGTGGGATGCACCTGCAGCTTCTTGGTTTCCTTTGCAGCGTCAAACTCGTTGGATCTCACGTTTCGATTGTCGGCTGGTGGTTGCGTGTGATCTGTAACGGTGTCAATTGCGTTGAGTTCTTCCTTGGCTCCGAACTTCGAGGCGATCTTCTGAAACTCGCGGTCGCAGTTATCTGATCGAGCAAAGCTTCCATGGACAGTTATTGGGGTCCCGTTGTTGCCTGGCATCTTCAGTTTCAAGTACGCATAGTGAGGTACGGCCATGAATTTGGCAAACGCGGGCCTGCCAAGGATGGCGTGATACTGAGATTCCCAGTCAACTACTTCGAACTCGATCTTCTCTTTCCTGAAATTGCTGGGTGTGCCGAAGACCACATCAAATGATGTTTTCCCAAGAGAATAAGCGGGTCGAGTCGGTATAATGCCGTGGAATCCTGTGTCGGATTCTCTTAGAATGTCGACTGTTAAAGCCATTGCTCTCATGGTGCTGGCGAACAATAGGTTCAGGCCACTTCCTCCATCCATGAATACTTTGCTCATATTGTATCCTCCAATCTGTGCTTCAAGAACAAGAGCTGCATGACCAGGCCTCAGAACAGCTTTCGGGTGATCCGCCCTGCTGAAGGAAATACTCTGATCTGACCAGTTGATGAAGTCGGGTGTATCAACCATGGCAACTTCCGCATATTTTACTTCCCGGGAGAACTTCTTGATCTCTCTCTTTGAAAAGCTGGTCTTATGGATCATGTTGACTTGCCCGCATGGTTCCGAAAACACCTCAGTCGATATACGCTCTTCTTCTCCTGCTGGTACGTATGGTTCTGGTACGTATGGCTCTGGTGCATAACTGTAGGATCTTGCCCTTCTCTCCATTGCATGAACTCTTGATATGGCCTCGGCTCTGAGGTCATCGCAGAATTGCCGAATTTCCAGAAAATGTCGACATTTCCTTAACATGTGACTGGACTTCTCTCGGCCATCCTTCGGATCGATGTAAGAGTGGAGGTAACACGGTGCCTCGAGCTGCTCTGTAGCCGACAGATACGGCGAGCGGGTGCGACCCTTGATTGATAACGTGTCGTGGTAACCTTGCTCAAACTGCCGAAGGTGAGGTGTTGTTCGTCCTTCCTCCTCGCGGTGCGGGTCCCTTCGTCTTTTCCTTCGCCCTGCTGTAACGTCGAAATTTCCTTGGATGCTCTCTTGTATGTCCCTGGGTGGAATTTTTAGGGTTGCCATTGGAGGAACGCTTTCCGGAACCGCGGCCTTCAGACCGGATGCGCTGGTCCTGGGGAGGCGAAGGAAACCTCCGGAGTCGATGATGAAGTGAACACCACCGAAAGTAGCGTCCATATCGCTAGACGATCCTGTAGGGATCAAGTGGGGTGTTTCGTCGTGCGGCACGAACTCGAAAGATCCACAGCGGATTGAATTCCTTGGTTCTGCTGGCGTCGGTGAATCGAGTAAGAACGCCACGGACGTGACTGTTGCTGTCGATGACTTGCCTGGTGCCGACAGGCTTCCCACAGACGGCGCCAATTGTCGAGGGTACTCCTCGACAATGCCCTCCGATTGGGGCATAGGGTTAGCGGAATCCTGCAAGCTGACACGAGACATTGGTTCACAGACAAGCGGGGAGAGCGATTTACCCAGGTTCGGGGCCCTCGATGAGGTAAAACCCTTACGTCCTGCCTGTCTGTTCTTGATTATGAAGATAATGGGTTACAATAGGGTGCCGAATAGTTCGGCTGAGATCTCGTCGAGAGGCTAAGTGCTGTGGCGACCTAGCTCTAGACTTTCTGGCGGCTAAGGGTGCTAAGATTGATTGTGTCCCTCGGTAGCCCCTCTCCTGGCCTTTATATAGGAGGCCAAGTCTCAAGAGGTCTAACCGAGTACGACTAGGTTTACAGCAGTTTTGAATCTAATCTTTCCTTGTTCGGCTGCTTCCTTGTCTTGCCCGTCAAGGATTCTTCTGGTGCGCCGTCCAGGTGGCCCATCTCGCCTCCAAGTGTCTTCATGGGCCTCCAACTAGACAACACAGGATAGGGCAATGTCGGTTACCCGAAGGGTAATGCCCACATCACCGTCCCCCTATCCAACCGGACCTGAATATTTTCCTCGCCAAACCGCCTATTATTCCATGTGAACATGTATCCCTTATAGCCCAGGTCCGATAGCCCACAGTTAGCTAGACATTCCCGAAATGCTGTCATTTGGGACTCATTGCGTGGATTACCACCCAGCTGTTCCTCTGACCAGAGTATTTCATTAAAATCTCCCGCGCATAGCCAGGGTAGATCGTCTTGCCTTCTCAAATATGTCAAAATGTCCCAAGTCCGCTGCCTGATATCCACCCTAGGCTCACCATATATGCCACTAAACCTACAGGACTTGCCTTGACAAGTAATCTGTGCATCTATATAGTACTGACACCAAGGTCTCACAGATACCTCCACCTCATCCCTCCACCATAGCGCAAGTCCACCACTTCTACCAACACAGCTCACAACCACTCCGTTTCTGAACCCCAACCTCCATTTGATCTTGTCCATCTCCTTATCACTATTTTTTGTTTCGCATAAGAACACCACCACTGGGTTGTAAGATCGTATCAGATCTTGAAGTTCGCCTACCGCCACGTCCAACCCCAAACCGCGGCAGTTAAGGCCGAGCAGATTCATTGTGCTCGGTGGCCCTGATCCTCAGGGTCCGCCGCTGGATCTTCCAACCTGTCAAAAACTGAACCAGTTCGTTGTCTCTTCTCTGCAGACTCATGTCCCTCATCACCCACAACCTGGACTGAAATTCTCTGCCAAACTTGCTTTGTGCCTCTCTTGCGAGCGATGTTACCCTGTGGTACCACCAATCTCTCCGAGGGAGGAAACTCCTGCTGTTTTCTCTATCACCTAGTAAATGTACCAGCCCCCTTGGTAGGACGCTGCTCCTGCTCAACTTGTTGCTTACCCACCAACTTGTCCTCGGCCCGAGCCCTGTGGCCCTTTATAAGACTAGATACATCATCTGTATCCCTCTGACGCTCACTCCCACCAGTGCGAGAGGAGCTCGAATATTCATAGTCATTATACAGGGATCGCCTAGGTGGTATATCACGAACAAAGGCACCACCCCTGCTTCTCATATCCGAACCAGAAGATCTACTATAAAAGCTGCTTGATAAGACAGTTGGACGAGCCGGCGGTGGAGGTTTATAATTTCTGGTCGGAGACGCCCGCAGCCATTCCCCCCACTGAGGAACCTCCTCCTCAGCAACACAACCCCCTTCCGGATGAAACAACCTGCCACAGTCAAAGCAAAAATGTGGCACCTTTTCATATTTGATATCAAACCACTTCCCTTCCTCATCATCATCTGATTCCCTCAGGTTAACACCACGTAAGAGCGGCTGCTCAACCTTTATACTAACACTGATACGGAGATCCTTTCCCCAAGCATAACCATCTTCATCCACATCAGTGGAGATATATTTCCCAATCCATCCACCAACCAGCTCTCCGTAAACCCTATTCATTTTATCCATTGGAAGATCCAAAACCCTCACCCACAATTCCAGTGAGTCGAAGACCATATCTGAAGGACGAACAGACCCTGCATAATCTTTCAGAAGTATGACGTTAAATCAAACTGCCACGGTCCATTATACCTTACGTGTTTCCAATCTCCCTCCGATGAAAATCTAACCACAAAGCGATTCTCTCCAATATCTTTAAACTGGGCATCACAAAGCAGACCCCAGGCTTTCACCATGGCCCTTTCAAGAGCACCGATCACCAGTTTACGTGGAGAACATACCTTCCCGACAACCGCCCAGCGGGGTTGTGGAATCCTTGCAGTTTCGATGTTCTTGATCACTAGGCCAGAAGGTTCCTTGTCCGTCAGGAGAAGATCACCCATCCTTGTTGATAGACCCGCAGCTAGATCCTCAGCACCCCGCTTTCCAGGAGATCTTGACGGCGTTCTGGCGACACCGCCGTCCTTGCCCGTGGTTTTTGACGCAGACGCCATCCGAGACGAATACCAAACCGCGCACGACCTCGGATCTCACCGTCGAGATCAGATCCGCTGCCGAAACCTAACCACCCTCGATAGGAAAACCCTAGCTTACCCACGATCGCCCTCCGATCGCCCTAGGGAGACGTCCTTTCTCGGTGGACCCACCTCCCCGGCCGGTAGGATAATAGTTGTGTACCTTAATTTGCACTCATTTTAAAACTGTTTGATGAAATTGATATTGCTACCCTTCATCACTCACTTTTTTATATCCTAACCACAAAACTATGTATAGGCATATAACTTTTCGCGCACCCAAGCTCAAGTCCTCTTATTTGAAATTACGATGATGTTGCATAATTGTTTTTAGGGATTTCTATTTTCGTGCCCCTGGCTCCTTAGTTGTGCTCAGTTTTCCCCAGCCCCTTAGTTTTTCCTCAGTTTTCCCCAAGACCTTGTCTGAAACCCGCAGAAGGAGCTCGGACGGAAGGAATCCCGTTTAAATGACGTTGGTTGGTGCTGGCAAGTGGGGCGGCTGTTGGTGCCCTGCAGTGGACACGTCTTCACTTATCCAGATCATCGTGGCACTAGTAGGAAAAGCCTCATCAGTGGCGCACCAAAAACACATTCTGTGGCGCATGGGTGGTGCGCCACAGAATTCTCGCCACAAAAATAAGGATTCTGTGGCACACCAGCCAATGCGCCACAGAAAGCTTAGTTCTGTGGCGCACCGGGCGGTGGTGCGCCACAGAAACAGGAAGTCTTATTTCTGTGGCGCACCACCGCCGGTGCGCCACAGAATTTTTTTTAAAATTTCAAAAAAAGTGGCGGCCAGATCTAGATCTAGATCTAGATCTGGGGCCGCTGAATTTTTTTTTTAAATTTTTCTGGAAGGTCGCCGGAGGTGGGTGATTGGTTGCGTGGGTGGGTGGAGGATGAGGCCGGCCGGAGGAGGTGGTGGTGGTGGAATAGGAGGAGGTGGAGGTGGAGGTGGTGGTGGTGGTGGTGGTGGTAGAGGAGGAGGAGGTGGTGGTGGTGGTGGTGGTGGTGGTAGAGGAGGTGGTGGTGGTGGTTGTTGTTGTTGTCGCCGGAGGAGGAGGAGAAGGTGGTTGTTGTGGAGGAGGTGGTCGCCGGAGGAGGTGTTGGTCGAGGCCGCCGTAGTAGGTCGCCGGAGTAGGTCGCCGGAGTTGTTGGTCGCCGGAGTAGGTCGCCGGAGTTGGTCGCCGGTGTAGGAGAGGAGAGAGGAGAAGTGGAGAAGTGGAGGAGAGGAAGAGAAGAGGAGATGAGGAGAAGGGGAGAAGTGGAGAAGTGGAGGAGAGGAAGAGAAGAGGGGAGGAGAAGGGGAGAAGTGGAGAATGGGAGAAGGGGAGAAGTGGAGAAATGGAGGAGAGAAGGAGAAGTGGGCGCCAGAAATTTCAAATTTCGAACGTTATTTCTGTGGCGCATGGGCACTTGGTGCGCCACAGAATTTTTTTTCTTTTTTTTGTATTTTGCAGCAAAAAATCTTTAACTGCCCGTAACTTTTTACTCTTTTCGAATTTGTAGATTCTAAAAATTGTCCAACCGGGCAAGCCCTCGTGAATTCGAATGTAGATTTTTCGTGGGAACATTTTGATATATTATGCGTTTTTTTTCGAGTTCGTATGCAACCAGAAATCCAGTTTGATGATTTTCCCACATAATTTTGCAAAAAAAGTCGAAATTATTGTTTGTTAATTCTCAGTGGTAAAAGATGACATAATACATAGGCATCTTGAAGGGATTTATTTTTTGAAAATTTTATCTATTTTTTTTATTTTTTACAGAGGTTAGAAAGGCGATCCACGGGGGGGGGGGGGGGGTGGAGTTGCATGGAACTCATGTGCGCCACAGAAATAATGCTTTCTGTGGCGCACCATCCCACGTGCGCCACAGAAAGTCTTAATTCAGTGGCGCACCAGGCCAGTGCGCCACTGAATGTCTTATTTCTGTGGCGCACGTGATCCTGTGCGCCACAGAAATAGTGAAACCAATGATTGGGGCTGACCCCACCAAATTTCTGTGGCGCATGGATCCCTAGTGCGCCACAAAATTAAGCTATTTCTGTGGCGCACCGTGTCTGGTGCGCCACAAAATAACTTTCTGTGGCGCATTTTTGGTGGTGCGCCACAGAAATAAGCTCCGCCTATAAGGGTTTTCCTACTAGTGTGGGACCCACAACTTGTCCACGTTAAGTGCGCCGGACCCACAGCTTACCCAAGTGACCGTTGCAAAATGGGAGCTCGAGCCAGCCCCACGCCTGTGCCCGTGCCCGTGCCATTGCTTCCCCTTTCTTTCCCCGCGCCCCATTGTTCTTCTTCTCCGCCAGCGGCAGCCCTTCTCCGGCAGGCGTGTGATGTCTAGTTTCTCTTTGACCTCCCATTCTTCATGGCCGCAGTATGGACCCGTGCGTTTGACAAGATGCCCTGACTGCCCACGCCAGGAGCCTCTGAAGCGGTCGATCTGTAAGACGGACGAGAACGGCAACCGTGGACGTGAGTTCCTTGCATGCGAGAGCTTGCCATATAGAGAGGGGGATAAGGTTAGATCTCGCTCCAATTTCTCTGTTTTCTCTCGATTTTCTTGCTATTCCCTCGAATTTGGGATTTAGGGTTCCCGTTGTTGTTTTCAGATCCTGAAGAAATGCAGGCATTTCGAGTGGATCGATGTGTACGTTCAGAGGCTTCAATTGCAGGAATCAATTGGCGCTATTGGGGAGCGCAATTTGGGAGGGGGGCTTGCTGTAGAGAATGCGGCGGAGAGAGGAGCTGTTCCGATTATGCCTAATGCTCCCAATGTAGGACTGGTGGAAGTGAAGGGAGAATTGAAGAAAATGAACAAGCAGTTAAGGCAGCTGATCGAGTTGAACAAGCAAGCTAATCTGATGGCTGGTTGTTTTTTCTGTTGTATAATTGCGATCGGATTCTTATCATTGCTCACCAGGCGCTAGAAGTTGTTACAAGGGATACCTTGTTACAAATTCATTATTCAGTTACATGTACTTGTAGTTGTTTTCATGGTTAGTGTGTGCATTCACCGAAATTACCAACTATATTGGAATGCTTTTTTGTATGCCTCATGTTTATACAAGGGATTCTTATCATTGCTCACCGAACTATATTAGTGTGTGCCGTTTCAAATTACCGAAACTATATGCCAAAACTATATCCCCTAAAAGAAAAAGGAAAGCGAAAGATAGTTGATAATTGTTAGAGGGGTGAAAATAATGCATTCACCGAAATCCGCAAATATGTATGCCTAATGTTTATACCGAAATTATACCACTTTTGGGCCGTTTCAAATTACCGAAACTATATGCCAAAACTATATCCCCTAAAAGAAAAAGGAAAGCGAAAGATAGTTGATAATTGTTAGGGGGTGACAATAATGCATTCACCGAAATCCGCAAATATGTATGCCTCATGTTTATACCAAAATTATACCACTTTTGGGCCGTTTCAAATTACTAAAACTATATGCCAAAACTATATCCCCTAAAAGAAAAAGGAAAGCGAAAGATAGTTGACAATTGTTAGAGGGGTGACAATAATGCATCCACCGACAGAGAGAGAGAGGGGTGGCCATGAAGAGAGAGAGAGAGAGGGGTGGCCATGAAGAGACGGGGAGGGGTATACTGCCCGTTAGATCAGTTGATCAACGGTTCGTGGAGTCGATCCGTGTGACAACGGCTCAACCAATCAGGATAAGTTTGGGCTTCTGAGAGCATTTGTGACAGAACTTGAGGGCAAAACTGAGTAGTACTAACAATCCAAGGGCACATAAATAGTAAATAGACTAAGGGATTCAAACAAAAAGAATTACAAAATGAAAAATGCGTGTTTTGTACAATATAATTCATATTGGGCTACATCAAATTATTTGCAATTCAAATATACATGAGTGTGATAATTATAGCATCATTTAGACAAACTATGTTTTTGGGGAAGATGTTTTGCAAAGGGGTTTGAGTGGAAAACCATGCATCTTCATAGCTACACTAGTCATTCTGAGAAGTGGCAATTTATGGTAAAACTTGATTCATATATGTTTGTTAAGGTTTTCTTGGTGGCAGGTTGCGTAGGAAGACTCCATGAGTAGGTGCCACTATGTTTTTATTTTTTTGAATTTTTTTGCGCATGAAATGCCTCAATTAGATATGTTAATCTCATTTGTTGACTCTCTGTTGACTAGCTACTTGAGGGTAAAACTGAGTATATTGCACTTGCCAGTCTAAGTACTCGAGGGGAAAACTGAGTACAGATAAAATTTCTGTATAAGGCCCGAGGTTATAACTGAGTACACCAAACGTCCCAGGGTTAGACTCGTGTCGCGGTGCACGTTGCAGCCGTGCATAGCGGACGCGTGTTGCGGTACACGCCACCTTCGTCTTTATAGAGCCCTTTTCCTCTCCCTCTACGCACGTTCTCACAGCAACCGCCTCTCCTGTCCCATCATCTTCTCCACAACCGAAGAAAAAACCCCGAAGAAAACCGCCGGCGATGGAGAAGAATGAGATGCCCATTGTCGGCGCATCAGCCGCTGCCCCCGTCCAGGCCCCTGTCGCTGCTTCCAACATAGCAGTCGGCGCATCAGCCGCCGGCGCATCGGCCGCCGCCACAGTACAGGCCCCCGTCGCTTGGGACCCGTACGAACCAGTGCCGTACGTCGCGCCGGAGAACCCCTACGACACCAGCATCATCGACGACGAGCCGGAGGTAACCCTTTGCTCCCTTGTTCTTATCCCATTTCAATCCTTTTGTGTTAGATCTAGCGTTATTAGGGTTCGTCTGTTCCTAGTTCAATCCATTTGTGTTAGATCTAGCGTTATTAGGGTGCGTCTGTTCCTAGTTCAATCCTTTTGTGTTAGATCTTGCGTTATTAGTGCTTGTGATTTGCTTTTGTTTAAGATTTGTGCCGATGATGATGAATATTTGAGCACAAATTGATTCAGGGTTTGGTCAGTAAACAATTGGTGTGTTCAAATTTGTTGTGCATGATCTTTGGTTTACTGACTCAAATCCTGGATATAAGTGTGTCCAATGTAACTGAGGCTACCTGTTTTTTTCGAGCCCATATTATCATGCATGATCTTTGTTCACTCTCTGTTCCATCATCGTTGCAATTGACTCCATGTTTTTTGCACGATCTTTGGTGCTACGTGACAGGTGCAGAGCAGCGACGTCGACAGCGATGACGAGTCCTTCCACACCAAGACTCGTCACGTCCTCAGGAGGCTGCAGTCCGGCCATTACGATGGCCCCTTTGCTCGAGGCATTTACAAGTGCCCCTGTCGTTGCCTAATCGACGGTACCTCGGAGGAGGGATCCTCACGAGGGGGAGAAGAAGTAGGGGCCATAGGGCGGAGTGCACACGGGACGGTGGTACGCGAGTTACCCAGCTTCGGAACACCTGCACGATGACAGGGCCTACTGCTGCTTGTCTGGAATTATCTGGGCGCTTTCGCGTTGTTACAATGAGTTGTGGTTGTTCTCAACGTGCACGTGAACGTGAACGTGAACGTGAACGTGCCTCTAGGGCTCCCAGGATCCGGCTTATAAAGGCGCACGGATCTAGGGTTTACATGGAGAGTCCTAGCCGGATTACAGGTTGCCTAACTACGGTACAAGGTCTTGCCGTGTACGTCAAGGATCTGCCTTCCTCCCTACGTCGTACTGGATCCGGGTTCCACATGGGCCTCCATGGATCCGGGTTACTCCTGGGCCTCCATGGATCCGGGTTACTCCTGGGCCTCCATGGATCCGGGTTACTCCTGGGCCTCCATGGATCCGGGTTACTCCTGGCCTCCATGGATCCGGGTTCCACATGGACCTTCACGGATCCGACTTCCTGCGATGGTCGGTTGGGATCCGGCTTCCCTATCCTGGGCTGGACTTCATCCTTTAGGATCAACAGCAACTGGGCCGCCCGACGGGCCACACGCCACATCACCATCTATGGGCCACCCGGGCTTGCCGGATCTAGGCACTGTCGATGGTACACCCATGAAGTATACCCACAACAGTAGCCCCCAGAGTTCTCCGAGTTTCACCTGCTGTTTCCGCCTCACTAGTCCATCATGGTCTCCGGCAATATTGGTAACGCGGAGAAACTTGAAGAGCTCTAACTTCATATTTTCTTCTTTCCCAACTTTCAGTCGGAAAAAACCCTCATCCTGCGGGACTTCATCCATCGACAGTACATAACATATCTCCGGGTTACTCCCCTGCTTGCGGACAAGAATTTGCTTATCTTCACGCCGTTACCCGGAACCTTAAAAGATTCAAACGGTTCCGCCTATCTTGGCGCCATTTTCGCGTGATTCGAGCGGTAAGTTGAGGTGCGGATCCGACTACCAAAAATTAGTTGCGGATCCGGCTACCAAAAATTGAGGTGCGGATCCGGCTACCAAAAATTAGGTGCGGATCCGGCTACCAAAAATTAGGTGCGGATCCGGCTACCAAAAATTAGGCGCGGATCCGACTAGTTAGCCAGATTTTCGCCATCTTTGAAAATTTTCTTGACATAACCATATGTATGTAGCCCCCGAGCGTTGAGTCGGCTTGCTCCAAGGAGACACGATGCTCAGAAACTTAGCCCCTAAGCGTCAAGGTGGAAATTTTCTGGCTTGTTACTCAGAGAACTTCATCGATGTAGCCCCCGAGCGCCAAGGTGAATTTTCTTGAAAATCCGGCTTGGTGCTCTTAGAGTAGCTTTATCTTTATATGTGACTTAGGAATAGCGTAAATCCCAAGCATCTAGGCGGAAATTTCCAGCACTGATACCTGAAAGGAAACACACTTTTCACCTAAGATCAAACCGCAGCCCACGAGGGTTGGTTCCGGCTAAGCATAGCGGAATCAAGACTCAAGTTGCTTTTCCAGCTGTGCACGCCATGGATCCGCCTAACCTCGGGAGATTGTTGTACGTCCAAGTGTCATGTACCTGATACATAAACATAAAAACATATTTGTATTAAATTGTTTCTTTGATCATGTTCAACGAACAAATGTAAGGCGGAACAAAAACGGCCTTTGAACAAATGTTTTAAAGCTGAAACTATGCAGCAGTTGAACAACATAAAACTGTCAAGGCGGAAAAAACTCGACTATCTTGAACAGTTAATGTAATTTATATGTTTTAAGCAAGTGCTGGTTTATCCGTTCTTCTGGTTCATATGCTTGACTTTTCGCGAGACGGCGAACTTTAAACACAGAACATCTGCTGAGGCGATAGCGCTTAATAGCGAAACAATCAAGAACCTCAGAAACAGAGGCCGGTTTTAAGTACCGAAATGTCACTACTAAGGAATCCACATATAAACAACAGAAAACGTGTAGGCCAGAAAACTCAAGCTAACGCCCGAAAGCGGAATTTTTGCAGCGTACTGGAGCCTTAAGCGGCAAAAACAGTACAAAGTTTTTCACGAGCGCGAGGCAAATCGTGGGAAAGATATGACCAACAATGAAAGCGGTAAAAGACTCAGAATATGAGTGAACCAATCTTAATCTCATGATCATACAATTTTAAAATATTAAATATAAATAGGCACTTAGCTGTTTGGAGCGGAGTCAACGTCGGTCGTGGTGGTTTTTCTTCAGCGTTCCGTCGAGCCGGTGCGAGATTGATTGTCGCAGTGGTGCAGATCCACCTACCAAAATTTAGGTGTGGATCCGACTTCCAAAAATTTAGGTGCGGATCCACGGTGGGCGCCAACTGTCGTTGCCTAATCGACGGTACCTCGGAGGAGGGATCCTCACGAGGGGGAGAAGAAGTAGGGGCCATAGGGCGGAGTGCACACGGGACGGTGGTACGCGAGTTACCCAGCTTCGGAACACCTGCACGATGACAGGGCCTACTGCTGCTTGTCTGGAATTATCTGGGCGCTTTCGCGTTGTTACAATGAGTTGTGGTTGTTCTCAACGTGCACGTGAACGTGAACGTGAACGTGAACGTGCCTCTAGGGCTCCCAGGATCCGGCTTATAAAGGCGCACGGATCTAGGGTTTACATGGAGAGTCCTAGCCGGATTACAGGTTGCCTAACTACGGTACAAGGTCTTGCCGTGTACGTCAAGGATCTGCCTTCCTCCCTACGTCGTACTGGATCCGGGTTCCACATGGGCCTCCATGGATCCGGGTTACTCCTGGGCCTCCATGGATCCGGGTTACTCCTGGGCCTCCATGGATCCGGGTGACTCAGGGGCCACCATGGATCCGGGTTACTCCTGGGCCTCCATGGATCCGGGTTACTCCTGGCCTCCATGGATCCGGGTTCCACATGGACCTTCACGGATCCGACTTCCTGCGATGGTCGGTTGGGATCCGGCTTCCCTATCCTGGGCTGGACTTCATCCTTTAGGATCAACAGCAACTGGGCCGCCCGACGGGCCACACGCCACATCACCATCTATGGGCCACCCGGGCTTGCCGGATCTAGGCACTGTCGATGGTACACCCATGAAGTATACCCACAACAGCCCCTTCTGCAACAGGAAGCTCCGCGCCACCGACTTCAACTGCTTGGTGAACCATGCTGAATCCATTGGCAGATGCGGCGCTAGAGTTGGAACGACGGTGAACGTGCATGCGTTCATGGCCAAACACAAAGCACTTGGGATTCACCTGCGCAACCTCCAGGCGAGTCACAGGCGCAACCTGGAGGCGTCGAACATGCCTACTGCACTCTCTGTATGTGACTGCTCTATCTGTAGAGCAGCTTAAATTCATGTAAAATGTAGCTTATGTTGTAGGGTTCTATCGGTACTACTGTTGGATCTGTCGTGAATATATCTATGCTATGTTGGCTACTCTATGCAAGCTTATCCTATATTTTCTCTGGATTTGTGCCCTAGATTTCCTACTTGATTGGGTAAAAACGAAGGCATAAAGAAATGAATGGCGTTAAAAAATAGATGGAGAAGCTGCTCTAGATTTGCTACCAATTTGGGCTATCAAATAGGAATGAGATCGAGCGAGAGAGAGGAAAAAGGTACATTGAAAACTGCTAATCTGGGCAAAAGAGACAGAAACCACTCGTGCCCACGTCCCGGACCCACACGGCTCCACACGCTACGGCCCCACACGCTACGGCCACACAAACATGGTCTCGTCCTGTCCCACGCGGTTCCTTCCTACTAGCCCACACGACGCGACCCCACAAACAACACGACCCCACTCGTCAGCACGGAACGGTCAACTTAACGGATTCCTGCCGTCGGAGCTGCTTCTGCGGGTTTCAAACAAGGACTTGGGGAAAACTGAGAAAAAACTAAGGAGCTGGGGAAAACTGAGCACAACTAAGAAACCGAGGGCACAAAAATAAAAATCCCTTGTTTTTAATGAAACGCCACAGGGCCCCTAGTCCATCCATAGATGAAGGATTTTTTTTGTTATATTGACCATTGTCACTCACTTTTTTTTATCTCTAACTCGTACTATAATATTTAGAATTGTAAAAAATATTTTTTGTAAAATAATAGTGATATAAATGGTCATTTTGGCTGCACACTTACGTGTTCATTGGTAATTTTTCACATGAATAAATGGATTAATGTGTTAGATTTTATAGTAAGGGCCCTCAAATTTTAGTTTCGCCCCGGGCCTTGAAAATCTCAGGACCGGCCCTTGGTGGGAGGAGAGCCGGGGCGACTAAGGACGCTCTCAGGCAAGAGGGGGTGGAGAGAGGGAGGAGGGGGAATGAGGCTCCCCTTAGGGGTGGACTAACGAGCTGCTCAGATCATTAAGACTCGGCTCGTTAAGCTCGTGATCATTAAGGCTCGAATCGTTAAGCTCGTTAAGAATAACAAGCTGAAACCATTGTTCGGCTCGACTCGTTATGTTCTTACAAGCGCTCGCGAGCAGCTCGTTAAGGATCGTTAAGGATGCAATGCAAAGAAAACAGGTGTGCATTGCTTGGTGCGGAAGAGCGGAAGCATAGGTTTTTAGATCCTACTATAGAAGTTTCAAGCATGGTTAAAGAGCACTATTTTGCTTGGCCCCTTCCTGCCAAATATTTGAGATAACTAAAGTGACTCGCAGTCAAAACTGGTGAAGCCTAGCTTGTTACCGATCTTAACGAGTAGCTCACGAACATAGTCGACTCGATTGTTTAGCTCGTTAACCTTAACGAGCAAAAACTGTTGTTCAGCTCGGCTCGTTAACAAAACGAGCCGAGTTCGAACGAATCGAGCAAACGAGCACTCATTTAACTCGCCGGGTTTCGAGCTTTTTGTCCTACATATGAGGAGCCCAACTGTTGAGGTACATGTCAAGATGGTGGCAACTAACAGAAACAAAATTTCCATTGAGGTAAAAAAATATGGCTTGCGATGGAAAATCTTAGGACTAACCCGGACAGTTTCAAAGATCCGGAGACGGAGAAAATATGTCTTGTTATGTTAGCTGTGGAGTCTCGAATCCTAACAACTAGGTTGGCAGGCAGCGTCCCGCATAAGTCCCGCGCAAATGCTAAGTCCCAACAAAACGAGTGAGTAAATTAGATCGGAATTAGAGCATGGTTTGTAAAAATGTCCGATGCATCCCTCCCTGCTTGCAACCCTACTAACAACTAATTCAAGCCTCGTGGATCCGAAGACGAAGGTTTGGCATGAACAAGCTTAGACATGTATCTTTGCTTGCACCAATTCAATTATTCCACGTATTTGTTTGTAATCATTTTGGTACTTTCATGCATGCTAGTAATGATTAAATTTTATTTCCAAACTCAAAACAGCGGCAAGAGGAGCATGCATGTGAGTGGGGTCAGGCCCGCAATGACGCGCATGTGGCCCTGCAGGAGTAAGGGCATCTCCAGCGACGCGACGCAAACGGACGCTGAGCGACCGTTTGCTTCCGCTTTGACCGAAAATGCGTCTGGCACCCTCTCCAGCAGCGCGACGCAAAGTGATCGGGCCGTCCGCGGAGACGCAAACCTGGCCCAAATATGCGCCAGGTTTGCGTCTCTGCGGACGCTGCGCGGACGCGCAAAGTGTCCGCTCGCGTCTCCACCGGGCCCGCCTGGCAGCGAGTCTGCACCGAGGGCATCGCTCCGGCGGTCAGCGCTTCCGCGTCTGCGCCGCAGTCTTTGCCATCAATGGCGCGGCTGCCTGTTCTGCGCGCGCACTGGCGGGCGGCGGTTGGGCTTCTGCGCCGCCTTCAATGGCATCGTATCCGCGCGCGGCCGCCCTTAAAAGTCCACCGGCCGCGTCGCTCCTTCGCCCACACCACGCCTCCACTCGCACCACCACCGCCGCAGCGCCATGGGGAAGAAAAACGACTTCGAGGCCTCTGGCAGCGGCACCAAGAAGATCCCGCTCCCCGTCACGGTGGGGAGGCTCATGCACGGCAAATGGATGTCGTGCGACGATGCCTGGTTCTGCGTGCAGCTGCCTGGCGACTGGCGGCTCAGCTGCCGCCGGGTGCCCATCCCTCCAGTACCTGCGCGTGAGCCTGATCGAACCGCGGAGATCCGGCGCAGGAGGCGGTATCTGCCGGTGGACCTCCGCGCCGATCCGGCGTACGCCATCGACTCGGAGCTTTGGCGTACGTACCTGTCCACGGAGACGGACATGAGACGAAGGGCAGGCCTCATAGGCGACAGGGATTATCCCTTCGGCCCTGCACCGCCGGCTCGTCGACAGCAGGCGCTGACGTGTCGTCAGCAGGCGCTGACGCGACGTCAGCAGGCGCCGACGCGACGTCAGCAGACGCAGCACAACGACGCCGACGACCGCGAGGACGACGACAACGACGAAGCCTACGCCGCGTACGACGATGACGACAACTACGTCGAGGCGCTCGCGTACCATAGCGAGGAGGTGAAGGACGACAGCAACGACTACATCGCTGTCGTCTTCCAGGAATGGCAGCAGGCCATGGCGGAGGGCCGGAACTTCGACTTCCCGGAGAACATGACGGACGACGAGATGGCGAAGGTCGCCGTCCTCGTCTCCGAGTACGACGCGCCTGTGCAGCCGCCGCTGCCCCGCTACGCCACCGCCGTCATGCCGCCGGGCCTGTCGGCGGATGAAGCACTTCGACAGGCGCTCCTGGAGTCGGCGGCGCCTCCGCCACCGCCGCCACAGCCTTATCCCTGGGCGCCTCCTCCACCGCCGCCACAGCCTTATCCCTGGGCGCCTCCTCCACCACCGCCACAGCCTTATGTCTGGGCGCCTCAACCGCCGCCACAGCCGCAGCTCTGGGCGCCTCCACCGCCGCCACAGCCGCAGCCTCCTCAACCTCGAGCACCGGCGGCGCGCCCGGCGTACGCTCCCCCGGATGGCTACTGGCCATGGGTCACACCGGAGCTCATCGTGGTCGACAGCGACGAGGAGCAGCACAGCGACGAGGAGCAGCACAGCGACGAGGAGCAGCACTAGACGTTTAGGTTTTTTTTAATGTTTTAAGTATGTAAATTATGTTTCATGTTAAAAAAAATATTCGTCCTAAAAAAATGCGTCGTGCCGCTGGAGCCACCCCTACGCAAACGGATGCGCGGTCGATTTCGACCAAAAGGGCCAACGCAAACGGACGCGCGCGGACGCTAAAATGCGTCGCGCCGCTGGAGATGCCCTAAGTTGTACATCAAGTTATAAATTTGCAACTTACATTATAGGCAGTCCACAAATTAAACAAATTTAAGTTTCAAATTTCATACACACAGCTCATAGTTGCATCAATTACCTCTATGCAAAAAAATCAAAATTTCTATACTCTGAAAATATAACTTTGAAAACTACGTTGACTTTTCTGTTCCACCGCTACGCCTTCGTATTGGCTGCAATGTCACCAGCCTCATTGGGTTCCAACAATCCTCTCTAGGCCTTGTTTGGTACTAGAGTTTTAGTGAGAATTAGCAGAGATAGTCCGTTTCAAACTTTAAATCCCTACTTATCCCCAATACATGTTTGGTGCTAGAGTATGAGCGAGTTTTATTCCCACTTTTTCCTAAATTTTAGAGTAATTTTTTCATTCCCAATACTCTACCCCTACATAGTAGATTGGGGATGGAATTTTGTGGGAATTGGGTGACAGCAGTGATTCACCCAATACTTTAGAGATATTTTCCTCACTAATCCCCAAACACTAGTACCAAAAGGCCCTAGGGGCTCTCTTGACGATGGTTTGAAAAATGACGTCTAGTGGAAAATTACACACGTGGGCATTCCGGTAAGAAAAAGTGAAAAAAAAACATGCGGGTCTGTGTCGGATTAACACTGTGCACCAAATCGATAAGTAATCGCAATGACGACATAAATAATGAGGAACTAATTGATAAACAGAAAAAAAAAACTACGGAGACGATATTCATTATGTGCAATTCGACGGACCTAGCCCCTAGGGCAGATGGATCAAGAGTTTCAAGACGAAATCAACTAGCCAGCAGAAACATAAGCGGCACCGGATCAAAGGAAGCAACGCGCGGTTGCACCAATCATTCGGGCCGAGAACAAAAGAATGATGAACGAGAAATAGAGATCTAGCTAGGCAGGGCGATTTGCTAGGTGGTCACTGCGACGATCAGACCTCGGCCGTCTCGAGGTAGGCGGCGAGGCTGCTGGAGGTGCGGCACGAGAGCGACGACGCCGAGCGCGGGCCCGTGGGCGGGCGAGCCAGGCGGCGGCCGAAGCTGTCGTAGTGGATCGCGCCGGCGAAGTCCAGCGGCTGGCACCGCTCCCCCATCAGGATCGCGCGGCGCCAGACCACGCCCTCCCCGTCGCCCTCTGCCTCGTCCATGATCTCCATGCCGCCGTCCCCTCCCTTGCCGGCCTGCTGCTGCTGCTTCTCCCGCGGCCGCGTGAAGAAGCTGTCGCTGCCGACGGGCCGCGTCCTCCTGCGGTAGGAGGCCGTGGAGGCGCCGCTGCCGACGCCGTAGCGGTGGCGGTGGCGCAGGAGGCGGCGGGTGGCGCGGGAGACGCGCCGGGTGCACACGGCCACCAGGCTCGACACCCTTCCCACGATGTGCTCCGTGTACCCGCCGTGAACGGCCATGGCGCGCGCGCGGCTGCCCGCGGCAATGCGCGCGGTCGCTGGCTAGCTGTGTGTGCGTGCAGTGCGTCGCGGCGCGCGCGTGATGCGGTTGTCTGAATCTGGTGGAGGCCAGGAGGAAGAACTAGTCTGGGATGTGGAGTGCGAGTGATCAGCAGTGGAGTGGTCGAACTTAACGGGGATGTGCGAGCGCGGGACGTTCGGGGTTTGACTGACCGCGCGCTCCAGCGAGCTAGCTTTATTCAGCAAAAAATATAAAGGGTAAAGGAGCTTTGATCTGCATGGGCATGGCATGCTGCTTCATCTTTGACTAGAAACTTCTTTATTCTTGCGATTTAGATTGTTAGTATAAGATCCCAGTGGCCAGGGAATTAATGTTCCTGATGCCATTTCTAAACAAATGTGCCAACAGCAGTGAAGGCCCGGGAGCATATCCTCCGGCCGGTTTTTAAAACGATTTTTATAGACAATTTAAAATTTCGAAGAACCGGATTTCTTTTTACATGTACGTCTCGACATACTATGTGCTCATAAAGTCTCTTCACGAAAAACCGTCATTATGTGCCATGTGCAAAAATAACAAAATTTGGAGCTTAAAAAAACTTTTACATTTATTTATCTTTTGTACACATGACACGAAAAATGTCGGTTTTTCATGAAATTTGGCGCGCACACATATACTATCGACATATACGCGCTAAACTTTGTTCATTTTTTTTTTGACATTTTAAAATATTTTTGCCGGGCAGGAGAAGCATCTGTTCACAAGCTCAAAACATATTTGAATATAAGTAAAACTTAGAAACAGATCAATTGATAATACAGTTCTCTTATCAAAAATCTGCTACCATTTTACAGATCAAGACTTTTTAATATAGCTCACTCGATGTCATCATCACGAACATCTTGTTGTCCAACTCGGTCCTAGTGATATTTGTCATCTAGAAAGCCCTTTCAATAGTTGCCACCGCCACCGCTCAACTCAATGAAATGACAAAGCTCAGTAAAAATGATGTGCTTTTTAAGTATCTAGACAATCTCTAAAGTCTTTAGTTCTCCACGCATGAATAATGCATTGAATCAAGGATATTTTGTATATTCTCGTGATCATAATGAGAGCCATGATAAATCTTTCTAAGACGAGCAATTTTATTCAAACTAAACCTAAAAAGTAGTTTATTGAGTCAAGACGAGGGAATTTCTGAAGCAAATTTGAAGAAAAAAATTGCTCATTAAAGCGATGGTCAAAGTTGGTGGTAGCATTGTCGAATTCACACGGTATAGATCCCTTATCCCCGCCTTGCGTGATACCATCTTTCTGGACATGGTGGTCCAAGTCAACAACAACTGACTCCGGATAGTGTTGATTGCTCACATACGGTGCATACTCATATAAGTTTCAATCTATCTTTTTTCTTGGGGGTGACACACTCATATATGTATTTTGTCCTCACAATTTTGCATGAGTAAGTTTCAAGAAAATATGTAAATGCATGATACACTTCAAATATTTCCGAAACTTACATACACAACAACTTTTGACATTTTTAAACTTGGGCCCTCGTTAACCCGAGTCCATCCATAAATTTTTTTTTTTACGATTTGAACGGAGTTGCTACGTTGTGCGAACCGCACATGCATGACCAAACCCATGTGTTGGTATGTGCCTTCTTTTTGGCATCCATCCATAAAATGTTTTGGTTCAGAAGATGATTCTCACTAACGGGCGGGCCGCTGCATTTTGGTGTGAGCTCAACGAAAAGGTGCATGCTAACAGGCGATGAATAGGATTTTTCCCAATAGGCGTTATAAATAATCAGGTTGGTGGGTTTTGGCGAATACCTAAGGCCCAATTCGGTGCCAGTGTTTTTAGAAGTGTTTGGGCCGGTTTTGGGGTGTTTTTTTTCGGGCTCAATCAAAACACCCGAAAACAACCCAAAACACGTCTGAGCTGTTCGGTAGGCCGGTTTCGGCCCGTTTAGGCCCGACGAAACCCGCCGAAACCCGTCGGGCCGGGGCGGAACTAAAACGCTTCACCCACCTCGCGTTTCTGTCGGGCTGGCGGAGAGGCGACGCGGGCGACGAGAGGCCGACGCGGGGGACGACGGTGGAAGACCACGCCGGCGCCGCCGCTGCCGCCGACGCTCCAAGACGACGCCGCCGCCGACGCTCCCTCACGCCGTCCCGCCGCAAGAGCAAGGCCGACGCTCCCGCGGTTCCGCCGACGTTCCTGCCGCCGCCGACCGAGAGCTCCTGCCGCCGCCCCTCTTCTCATCTTAAGCTGGAGTCATTTGTGAGTTCCTCCACCCCACCGCCTCCTCTCCCTGTAGTTCTAGATGCGTCTCATCTTTTGATTTCTAGGGTTCTTGATTGTGATTTCTAGGGTTGTTGAATTCTAGGGTTATGGTGTCTAGGGTTCTTGATTTGCTTGTACTGTCTGCGTTTCTTGATCTGGTTGATCTACACCTCTGTGCTCTCATCTCTCATCTAGAGCAGCTAGTTTGTGTAAAACTTTTTTTGTCTGTCATAACAATGCATACTGCAGCAGCTCGTCATGTGTGGTGCACGCTGTATAAGTACAGTGGCTTCAAATTATTCCAGGAATTTTCGGTTTAATAATTCTTACATAGAGTTTGAACTGCACAGTACTCTGCGAATTGTTGATACTTGGCTGTGACTTGTTAAGTAAGATAATGCCATAACCCCATGAACACGAGTACCTTTTGTTTTCATTCAACCAATCACTCTGCTAGTGTTACAAAATATATTTCAATGCAGTTGAAAAGTACATCATGGACATGGTTTCAAGAAAGAGTAGCTTAGTTCTGATGTGTAGTCAACAATTTATTGATCTGGATATCTTCATAGTAGCTTAGTTCCTCAATGCATACTACTGTTCAGACTTCTGATGGAATTGTTGATACTTGGCTGTGACTTGTTAAGTAAGAAGAGGAATTCTGATGGAATTGTGCAAGTGATGGAGAGGATGGTGCAAGTGCGTGAAAAGGAAGTCAGTCAAGAACAACCTCTACAGAAGTTCTCTATTACCATATGCATGGTGTGGCTACTTGTGCAGATAGCCAAGTTAGCATGAGGTATGTTTTTACTCTTGCGGTTCTAAATTATGTTCTAAATTGTACTTCCTTCGCATGGTAGAAATATAGTGTCTTACTATGAATATGAGTTCCTTGTTGCTTAGTTGACTGAATTTTGTCGAACACTTGCTGGGCTTGTGTAGTAATTGGTTGGAAACCATCGCTTACTGACCTTGTGTAGTAATTGGTCTCAGTTCTGAATCTTCTGAGTAGAAATGTTTGCTAGTAACTCATCAAGAAGTGAAGATAAAACAGTAGGAGTTTAACTTAGATTCACAGTTCATACATAGGTAGATAGCATATATAAAGACAGTCGCTTGGCACAATGTATCATCATATCTTCAGTTGAGGATTCAGGCTTCCTCAGACAACTTCATCACCTCCCCTTCATGGTCAGAGGGGGCGAAGTCCTCAGGGTCGTAGTCTGGCCGCACTCTGTATGGGTCAATCTTGATTGCCTAGATTGATCATTCGTATGCAACTCTACTGCCAAAGTACTGTAGCCATGAAACAACTATCTAATGCATGTGGTTGTATATTAGTATTTCATAGTTTACATCTTATTTCCTGGCAGGAAACAAGTCGCTTGGACTGATTTTCTTCTCATAATATTGAAGGGAACAAGCATGCTTTTAAGAGGACTGTCCCGGGCCGAGTTGGTGCTTTATTCAGCATCTTGTAGTTTCAGTATTTGCTCAGCACTATATGCCTATCCACTTTGAATTCCTCTATTTGTTTCATGTCTCCGAAAAGTAGATTATGAGATCGGGAGTTAACTGTACCATGCTTGTAGCTGTGATGATGAGATGCTACTGTTTGCATTTATGTACTGGTTGCAAGATATGATCTTCTAGTGTGCTACAAAGATTTGGTTTTTATTTATGATGCACATCTACTGTCAAAAAGATTGTCTTTTTATCTCTGCTTATGCGTTAAATACACTTGAAAACCCTGCTTTGTAAAACAAGTGTTCCAAACAAGTGTTTTGACAAGTGTTTTAGGTGAAAGGGGTTTTGTAGTGTTTTGGGTAGTGTTTTGGGTGGTTAGTGTTTTCACCCAAAACACTCCACAAAACACTCCTCAAAACACAAAAATACACTGGCACCAAACAAGGCCTAAGGGAATTACAAATCACGTGGGACCACGCGGCCCACCAAGCCGTTGGGCTCACGCTCGCACCGGCCCAGCTGGAATCCGTAGCCGACTTGGTCTCGCCAAACACGAGCACCCGCGTCCGCTATCCGATCGATAAAGGCCTTCCGCCCGCTGCGTGCACGACGACGACCACTACAACGACAAGAGATCCCTCGAAACCAAGCCAGATCAGCTTCTTCGTCGATCCGCTTCCCTCAAGTCCCAAAGCAACCGATCCATGGCAGCGGCGTTGGTACGGTCCTCCCTGGGGCAAGCGCTCCGGCGCGCGGCGGCGGCACCGGCGCCGTCGTCTCGCCTCTCCTCCGCCGCCGCCGGCGCCAACACCACGGCGGCGCGTACGTACTACGGACACGCGGGGAGGAGCCGATAAGACGCCCAGGCCTACTCGCCAGGAAGCGAGTTCCTCCCACGGACTGAGAGGTGAGTACTGAGTAGTCTATCTTGTTTTCTTGCACCGTAAGATGTAGTACTACGTAGGACGAACGAAGTGCTGATCTTGACTGGCACGTACCTGCGCGCAGGGACAAGTTCGACGGCATCTTCGGCTTCGCCGCCTTCGTCGCGACGGTCATCTTCGTCGGCCTCGTGCAGGGAGACTACCACTTCTGGAATAGGCCGAATTTTGATGCTGGTTCTAGGCCGCCGCCGCGGATGGCCAGGCCCGGGCGGTAATGTCGATCGGGCAGCAGGGGAGAGAGTTTGTTTGCTGTAATTGCCGGCCCTGTGGTTAGCTATGTATATATACTATATATATACAGCTGCAGCATACATTGTACACTAAACTATCTTTTATACCTTATCTTTTTTTTTTGCGGGTTATACCTTATCTTCTGTAATTATGGTTTGCATGCTCATTCAATACTGGTGTGGTTAAAAACAAACAAGAAAATGTGTGTCTAAGATAAGATATATCACCTACAATGGAGGAGAATATCGTATCTTCCTTGATAAGAGATGATCTCTTATGGAAGAGAAGACAAGTATTTTTGTTTTGTTTCTCATTAATCTAAATCAGTAATTATCCTATGTGCATTGTTAAGATAAAACCACTGTAAATGCCCTCAGACTGTTAGAAAATAGAAATGTTATCAATCCATTGAGGAAGAGATTTTTTAGGGTAATAGCCGCCACTTTATTGATCAATAATGTTTAAAGGGTTACAAAATTGTGTGGTAACTAAGATGGTCATACATGGCGACCAAACTCCTGGCAGGTAGCTGAGCGAGCCAGCCAAGCGCCTTCGTAATTGATCTCGTAGACTCGTGAACAAAAACGTTGCAAAACCAAAATCTAGGAAACTAGTCTTGACCTCTCCGAGAATTGTAGTGAACAAAAGTTGCAGAAAAAATCAGGAAACATAAGTGTTTTTTTGTTTTCTCTCTCCTTCAGCTACGCAATTATCCAAAGTAACGCTGTTAAGATAAAACCATTGTAAATGTGCTCAGCCCGTTAGAAAAACAAAACAACTTCAAATCCAGTCCTTCCAAGCGGCCCACTACGCGCGTGGGGTAAGGTGAAATCCCCTGGCCGGCCCCCGCTGCGTGAACGACAATATCAAACCGAACCTGTTTCCTAGATCGGTACATTTTCTCTCCCAAATCACTCCGCTTCCGATCGATAGGACTTGACGAGTTCACAATGGCGGCGGCGCTCAAATCCTCCGTCGGCCTCGCCCTCCGGCGCGCGGCGGCTGCGCCCGCGTCGTCTGGCCTCTCCTCCGCCGGCAGGAACGCGCACGCCAACACCTGCAGGGTACACCTACAACATCTCTACTATAGATCTAATCTGCCCGTTAATTTTTCTCTCTTCATCATCAGTAAAAACACATTCGATCTAAGAGCATGTCTAGCAGGCCCCTTACTTTTCTGCCCCGTATTTCGCGACTATTTTGTCCCGTATATAAAAAATGCTCGTAGAAACACCGTTCCGTCTAGCAGACCCCGTATCTCACCCTGTAAATTCGCAAATTTTTAAAAACCCGCGAAACTTGTTCATTCATAGTTCGTCGATCATACATACGGATCGACGTATCTACATACAAAATGCGCGATCATGGATCGCGACTTCTAGTCGGAGAGGTCGATGATGTAGCCATCGGCCTCCGCCTCCGCCGCCCGCAACTCCGCCTCCTTCACGGCGGCGATGGCCGCCGCCCTATCTTCCTCCTCCGCCCTCTTCCTCTCGCGGCGTCCTTCAGGGACTCTTCAATCGCCTTCTTGAAGGCGGGGTCCTCGTCCTCGTCCTCCTCCTCGCCGGCGAGCGGAGGTCCTCCGCCGCTGGTGCTCCCGATGCTCGCGTTCCATGCCTCCTTCGCCCACCGTTGGCGCTCCCACTCGGCGCACCACTCGTCGAACTTGGGGCCGCTCATCGGCTTGAGCGGCGGGTCCTTGTTGTACCAGCGGCCGCCCCGCGCGAACTCGAGGAGCTTCGGTGGGGCGAACGAGGCGCCGTCGTACTTGCAGGCCGCACGGCGGCTCCCCGCGGCGGAGCGCTTGCATTGCAAGCGCCACGCATCCTCCATGTTGTCCGGCGAGCGGGATCGCTTCGATCCGCTCGCCGGCGAGGCGCTACTGCGGTGGCGGGCATCCATGCCGGGGCTGGGGTGGAATGCGGCGCGGGGAGGGAGGAATTGCTCGCCGGAGCAGGATGGAGGCGGCGACGGCGCACGGCGGAGCTAGGGTTGCCAGTGAGGGGTTAACCCCTCACTCGCACCTTCGCGCGGTATAAGTAGGGGGCGGCGGGGCGAATTTCCTGGGCCCCGTATTCTGCCGAAACGGGCCGGTCCGAATACGGGGCCTGCTAGACGGCCCAAACCGCGTCTGCCCCGTATCTCGCTGGAATTTTACGGGGTGGGCGGATTATAAAGGGCCTGTTAGACATGCTCTAAGCATGTCAAATTTTTGCCGATCAATCACATACACTGATCATCGAACTCAATCTTGATCTGGATTTACTTATCGTGTCCTGCATGCAGCGCGCGATGCACCACGACTACTCCGGCGGATCGAGCGACAAGGGCGACGGTTACGTCGCGGCCGCCGCCGCCTTCGGGACGTTCCTGTTCGTTGGCTTCATGGACGGGGAATTCTACTTCTGGTCGGGCAAGGAGAACGTCAGGCAGCCACGGATGAGCAGCAGGCGCAGGCGGTAAGAATAAGGGTGGAGGACGCGGCCGCCTGATGGATGATGGAGTAGTACCATCTATTTTCTATTCCTGCAGTAGTGGATGCTATTTTCTGTTCGCTGAATATTGATATCAGGGATATTTCGTTTGTTTACTCCTGTTAATGTTTATGGTCAATGTCTAGCAAGGTTTTTTTTTAGATAAAGGGCATATAATGCCCACCTTTAAATTAATAAAGCAGCGGTTCAGTTGACACGCAGTAGAGACATGCTGGGCCTACATCTTCGCCAAGAACACGCAGACATAGCATAAAGGGGTCGGCCTCCCCACCACTAACACGCCAAGAAAACAAGCATATAACAAGCAGGCACTAGTAGAAAACCTCTCATCCATCTAAGCCTTTAGTACCGGTTCCCTTACGAACCGATACTAAAGGGGGCATTAATACCGGTTCCGTGCGTGGGACATCAATACCGGTTCGTTATGGACCTTTAATACCGGTTCGTAACACGAACCGGTATTAAAGGGTTTGGGCCCGATTTCCAGGCGGTGGTGGGGCCAAGGTTGCACCTTTAGTACCGGTTCGTGTAAGGAACCGGTACTAAAGGGTCTGTGCCTATATGAGCGCGCGGCAGCGCCCGAGCTCCCTGCATATCTCATTCTCACTTCTCCTCTCACATTTCCAAATATTTTGCACCTCTCACACTCCAATAATCTTTATTTTTCTCCACCATTTTAACAAGATTAAAGGCATACATCTATCCAAGGGTTAGCAATATCATCCTTCCTTCCGGCGTTCCTAATTTAGCTCAGTTCTTTGGTAGTTTTAACTCGTACTATTTTTGTAGTGCAAGCAAGGTGTTCGATGAAATGCCTAAGTTAGTGATTTTATTTTTTTATATGCAATTTGAGCTGAAATTATGGTATGTTTTGTAGGTTTTAATTAGTATCATCCCCGTCCTTACCGCTGTCGATCGCCAGCGTCGTCCCCTAGCCGGCACGGTACCACCTCGGTGAGCCCCTCTTCTTTTATAAAAAACAATTAGTTTTATGTGATGAACTTGAATATTAATTAAGTTGGTCACTCATATATCCATGATGTTGTGATTTTAATGATTTTTGATATACATATAAAATGCAGATGAGTCGACAATGGATGTACGGTGACCGGTGCCATCCCGAGTTCAGTACTGGCATGCATTATTTTCTCAACGTGGCTGAGGCAAACAAAGCGGTCGAATGGTTTCATGTATTGTCCATGTAGTTCCTGTAAGAATATGAAGGATTACTCTACCTCGAAGACCCTTCACGTCCACCTGCTGGAGAATGGTTTCATGCCCAGCTATAATTGTTGGACCAAGCACGGAGAAAGAGGGGTTATATTGGAAGACAACGAAGAAGAAGAGGATAGTGACAACTATCCCTTATTCACTGAAGACGGTGGTAGTAGAATGGGGGAAGACGAAGCTGAAGAAGAGCTCATTTTCGATGAGCCGATTTTTGATGACCCGGATGACGATTTGGGTCGGGCCATTCTTGATGCGAAGATGAACTGCGGAAATGAAAAGGAGAGGTTGAAGTTGGAGAAAATGTTAGAGGATCACAACAAACTGTTGTACCCAAATTGTGAAAATGGTCGAAAAAGCTGGGTACCACGCTGAATTGCTGCGATGGAAGGCAGAGAATGGTACTTCGACAAGGGATTTGAAAAGTTGCTGAAAATAATAAAGAAGATGCTTCCGGGAGAACGTGTTGCCCTCTAGCACGTACGAAGCAAAGAAGGTTGTCTCGCCCTCTAGGATTAGAGGTGCGAGAAGATACATGCATGCATCAATGATCGCATCCTCTACCGCGGGAGTACGAGAAATTGAATGCATGCCCGGTATGTAGTGCATTGAGGTATAAGCAAAGGCGAGATGACCCTGGCGATGTTGAGGGTGAGTCCACCCCCAGGAAGAGGGTTCCTGCGAAGGTGATGTGGTATGCTCCTATAATACCACGGTTGAAACGTTTGTTCCAGAACAAAGAGCATGCCAAGTTGTTGCGATGGCACAAAGAGGACCGTAAGAAAGATGTGATGTCGAGACACCCCGCCGACGGGTCGCAGTGGAGAAAAATCGACAGAGAGTTCAAGTCATTTTCAGATGACGCAAGGAACTTAAGATTTGGTCTAAGTACGAGATGGCTTTAATCCTTTCGGGGAGCAGAGCTCCACCATAGCACTGGCCAGTGACTCTATGTATCTATAACCTTCCTCCTTGGTTGTGCATGAAGCGGAAGTTCATTATGATGCCAGTGCTCATCCAGGGCCCGAAGCAACCCGGCAACGACATTGATGTGTACCTGAGGCCATTGGTTGAAGAACTTTTAGATTTGTGGCGTGACGAAGGTGTACCTGTGTGGGATGAGCACGAACAAAAGGAATTTAACCTACGAGCGTTGTTATTTGTAACCATCAATGATTGGTCTGCTCTTGGTAACATTTCAGGGCAGTCAAACAAGGGATACAATGCATGCACACACTGTTTAGGTGAGACTGATAGTAATTATTTGGGAAACAAGAATGTGTACAGGGCATCGTCGATTTCTTCCAAAACAACATCACGTAAGAAAGAGAGGAAAGCATTTCGGAGGTGAGGCAGATAACCGAACGAAGCCTACCCGCCCTAATGGGGAAGTTATATATGATATGGTCAAGGATTTAAAAGTGATCTTTGGAAAGGGTCCCGGAGGACAATCTGTTCCGCATGATGTTGACGGACACGTACCCATGTGGAAGAAGAAGTCGATATTTTGGGAGCTACCCTACTGGAAATTCTTAGAGGTTCACTCTGCAATCGACGTGATGCACGTGACGAAAAATCTTTGCGTGAACCTGCTAAACTTCTTGGGCGTGTATGGGAAGACAAAAGATACACCGGATGCACGGCAGGACCAGCAAAGTATCCACGAAGGAAACAACCTAAATCCAGAGAAGTATCAAGGTCCTGCCAGCTATGCTCTTACCAAAGAGGAGAAGGAGATCTTTTTGAAGTCCCGAGTAGCATCAAGGTCCCGTCTCGCTTCTCGTCGAATATAAAGGGAATAATAAACATGTCGGAGAAAAAGTTTCAAAACCTAAAGTCTCATGACTGCCACGTGATTATGACACAATTACTTCCGGTTGCATTGAGGGGGCTTCTGCCGGAAAATGTTCGAGTACCCATTGTGAAGCTATGTGCGTTCCTCAATGCAATTTCTCAGAAGGTGATCAATCCACTTACTCTACAAAATTTACAGAAGGATGTGGTCCAATATCTAGTCAGCTTCGAGTTGGTGTTCCCACCATCCTTCTTCAATATTATGACACATCTCCTAGTTCACCTGGTCGAAGAGATTGGCGTTCTCGGTCCTGTATTTCTACACAACATGTTCCCCTTTGAGAGATTCATGGGAGTCTTAAAGAAGTACGTTCATAACCGTGCTAGGCCAGAAGGAAGCATCTCCAAGGGCTATGGAACAGAGGAGGTCATTGAGTTTTGTGTTGACTTTATTCCTGACCTTAAGCCGATCGGTGTTCCTGAATCGCGCTATGAGGGGAGACTGCGTGGAAAAGGCACGCTAGGAAAGAAATCAGCAACGTGTATGGACGGACATTCTTTCACTCAAGCACACTACACAGTTCTACATAATTCCATCTTGGTGGCTCCGTACAAAGAGGAACACAAGGAGATCTTACGCTCTAAATACCCAGAGCAACGTGAAGATTGGATTGATGGAGAACACATGAAGACTTTCGGCGGTTGGTTGCAAACACGTCTCATGAATGTCACCGATGACGAGCAGCTGTACTTGTTGGCCAAGCAACCATCTTCTACTATATCGACTTTTCAAGGGTACGAGATTAATGGGAACACATTTTACACTTTCGCCCAAGACAAAAAGAGCACCAACCAAAACAGTGGTGTCCGCTTTGATGCAGAAGATGGCAATGGGAACAAGGTCACATATTATGGGTACATAGAGGAGATATGGGAACTTGACTATGGACCTAATTTCAAGGTCCCTTTGTTCCGGTGTAAATGGTTCAACCTGAAAGACGGGGTACAGGTAGACCCGCAGTACGGAATGACTACAGTGGATTTCAAGAATCTAGGGTACGACACCGAACCATTCGTCCTAGCCAGTGAAGTGGCTCAGAGGTTTTTTATGTGAAGGATATGTCTAGCAAACCGAAAAAAAGAAAAGAAAGGCAAGAGGACACATCATACGATGAGCCAAAGCGGCACATAGTTCTTTCAGGAAAAAGAAACATCGTGGGAGTAGAGGACAAGACAGACATGTCAGAAGATTATAATAAGTTTGACGATATTCCACCCTTCAAGGTAAAAATTGACCCAAGCATCATCTTAAACAATGAAGATTGTCCATGGTTGCGTCGCAGTAAGAAGAAAGGGAAACGGGCGAAGAAAACTCAGAAGACTAGGTAGCTACATATAGGGATCATAACTTGTGTATCTCAATATGGAAATCACTTTTGTGAAATGATGTTACTGTATGTAAGATATTAACAATGGAGATGGTTGGCTTGTTTTACTAGTTAAGTCACGGGCTTGCAGGGAAATTTTTCCGAGGCGGAACTTCCGAATATGCCATATATAGGGCGTGTGCACCAAGGGCATATTCGAGAAGTTCCGCCACGGGAGATTTCCCAACCCTTTCCGCAACATTGTTAGAGGAGATGGAGTCTTCCACGGGCTTGCAGGAAAAAAATTCCGAGGCGGAACTTCCGAAGATGCCATATGGCGTGTGCACCAAGGGCATCTTCGACAAGTTCCGCCACGGGAGATTTCCCAACCCTTTCCCCAACATTGTTAGAGGAGATGGAGTCTTCCACGGGCTTGCAGGGAAATTTTTCCGAGGCGGAACTTCCGAAGATGCCATAGGGCGTGTGCACCAAGGGCATCTTCGACAAGTTCCGGCACGGGAGATTTCCCAACCCTTTCCTCCATCCATGGTGATGAAACTCTCCATCCATGTTGGCTTGTTGAGCTGCTTCCCATGGTGTATCGATGCTCCTTTTATAGGCAGAGCGTCCTTATCCTGCCGACAGCTTTAGTACCGGTTGCAGACACGAACCGGTACTAAAGGTTACCCACGCGTCCTTATCCCACCGACAGGGCGTCGTGCGCTACATACTTTATCTCATCGAGCAGGGCGTCCTTATCCTGCCGACCGCTTTAGTACCGGTTGCAGACACGAACCGGTAATAAAGGTTACCCACGCGTCCTTATCCCACCGATAGGGCGTCGTGCGCTACATACTTTATCTCATCGAGCAGGGCGTCCTTATCCTGCCGACAGCTTTAGTACCGGTTGCAGACACGAACCGGTACTAAAGGTTACCCACGCGTCCTTATCCCACCGACAGGGCGTCGTGCGCTACATACTTTATCTCATCGAGCAGGGCGTCCTTATCCTGCCGACAGCTTTTGTTGTGGGTATACTTTATGGGTATATCAACGGCATGGCCTAGATCCGGCAAGCCCGGGTGGCCCATAGTTGGTGGTGAGGCATGTGGCCCATCGGGCGGCCCAGTTGCTGTAGATCATGAAGGATGAAGTCCAGCCCAGGAACGAGGAGCCGGATCCTAACCGACCTACGAAGGAGGCCGGATCCGTGAAGGCCCATGAAGTATCCGGATCCAGCGTGACCTAGAAGGAAGGCGGATCCTTGACGTACACGGCAAGGCTTTGTACCGTAGTTAGGCAACTTGTATTCCGGCTAGGACTCTCCGTGTAAACCTTAGATCCGTGCGCCTTTATAAGCCGGATCCTGGGAGCCCTAGAGGGAGGACCACAACTCATTGTAACAACGCGAAAGCGCCCAGATAATTCCAGACAAGCAGCAGTAGGCCCTGTCATCGTGCAGGTGTTCCGAAGCTGGGTAACTCGCGTACCACCGTCCCGAGAGCACTCCGCCCTATGGCCCCTACTTCTTCTCCCCCTCGTGAGGATCCCTCCTCCAGGGTACCGTCGATTAGGCAACGACAGTTGGCGCCCACCGTGGGGCCTGTGGCGTCTGGAGGCCGGAACCGGGAGGGTTCCGCCATGGGAAGCTACGACGACACCATCGCTGTGGGGCGCGTCCTTTACGCCGGGAATCTGCCGATCGTCCCTCCGGATGAGTGCTGGATTCCGGCTAGGACAAACCTCGTCAAGCTCTCCATCGTCCCAATTGGCGGCATACACATCTTCATCGGGGAAACCGTCGATTCCGACGGAAACCCACTGGTAAGTAACGCAGACGCGACCGCCGCTGAGCTGGACGCTGTCGCAAAGATCCGATCTGAGATGCAGGAGCTTCCCAAGGAAGATTCCGCCTCGGATCTGGAAATTCCGAGACCCACCCAATCCGCCCCTGAGCAGGAAACAACGGTGGAAGACCAATGCAGATCCACCTGGGTCTCCCAGGTGTTAGAAAAGCAGAGGTGCCACTTCGTACACTTCTTGGCCCATACCGCCGGAACCGCCCCTCAAGAAGCCGGAGCTGGTCCTGAGCAGGTAGAGGCACCGGAAAACGGCGCAGATCCGGATCAGGCTGAGCTTGTCGGAGAAAGCGAAACTCCGGTTGAAGAGTCGATTTTGGGCAATCTGAGCCCAATTTCGGGAGATACCCCCTCCATGGAGTCTGATGACTTCGTTCGCAAGATAAGGGAATACGGATATAGTGATCAGCCTGAAGTCGACTCCGCCCAGCCTAAGCAGGTTCTCGCAACGATAGCGACAGTGGACAACCGGATCTCGAAGAACCAACCAGCCAATCTGACCCTCAACCATCCCAACAAGGATCTCCAATGTCTCGGGTGCGACCCCACAGGGATCCTTCCTCGGAGGAAATCCTGTCAGCAGAAGAGATGGTCGCGCGAGCAGTCCTTAACACACCCATAACCCCGGGCGACGCCGCAGATCTGGAGGCCCTAGAGGCTACTAGAAAGGAAATGCTGGCCACAGCCAAGAAGCTCGCCGATACCGAAGCCGCGTTAAGGGAAGAGAGGGCAGAAGCTGCAGGATTGGCGGAAAACTTCGACAGACAGGACCGCGAGATCGCTGCCACACTCGAGCAAGTCAAGAGCATGAGGGCTGAGTGGGAAGTAAAGATGATCTATGCGCAGGCGGAGGCCGATCGGATTGTTAGAGAAGCAATTCTGCCTCGCAGGATACCCTTCAACACGCCCGCAGAGCACCAGCCGCTGGAAACCCCAAAGGACAACATGCAAAAAGCTGCGGAATTGCTGAAGAAAAAGGACGAAGAGGTTGATATCAACTATCTCCGCACGCTTGTCGCTTCAGCAATGCAGCAGCAAAGCAAGGCGGATACTTCGCGCAGGTTGGAATCCAATCCGGATAACTGTGTATCTACCGCGCAGAAGGACGCCCGCGCTGATCGGCGACCCGACGACGAATCACACACCGGATCCTCGGAGCGCAGAAGGAAAGCCAGGGAACACCCAAATCCGATCCCCGTACCATCAAAGACGCCACCGTCAGATCCAAGAAAGGGAAAGGATGCAATGTACTCTGGACGAGACAAATACCGCAACCCCTCTCCTCCGCCCAACGGTTACCCGCGACCCCCTCGCCGCCGTAGTCCAGCCGGAAACACCAGGCCCCCAGGGCATGGTGGGATTGTTATCCGCGACAACGTGCTGCCAAGAAACAGAAACAGGGAGCGCTCGCCGGAACCTCGCCGGAACCAGAACAATGTTCATGAGCCCGAGCCCAGAAGGAGTCAGAATGAGGACCGCGGTCCAGAACCTCGCCGGAACCGCGATCCAGAACCTCGTCGGAGCCATGACCCAGAGCCTCGCCGGAGCCGTGACCCGGAACCGCATCGGAACGACCAGGGCAGCCAACGCCAGGGCGAAGGCAGCCACAGGAGCCGGAGCCAGCACCAGGAAGGCCGAGGAGAGTCAGAAGGCGGAAGCAAGAAATCGCACCGCCCACCTCGCAGGTCTCCCTCACCACCACCTAGCGGTGGAGGCGGAGGTGGAGGCGGAGGCAACGGTCGAAGATCTCGCTCTCGCTCAAAGTCCCCTCGCCACGGCTCACGCGACGCACGGGATCGCCTCAACGAATACAGAACCGACTACATTGGTCCGAAGTGCTTTGGCAGGATGATTCGAGAGGAACCAAAGCCAAGGATGAACCTCAAGCTACCCGGAAACCTGAAGCATTATGATGGCACCGAAAGGCCGGATACCTGGATTGAGGATTACTACAATGCTGTAACCTTCGCCGGAGGAACCCCTAACATCGCCTGCCGCATGCTTCAGTTGTACCTTGTAGGTCCAGCCCGGATCCGCTCACGACCTCGAGAAGAATTCCATCTTTTGCTGGTTCGACCTGAAGAACGCTTTCGAGAAACACTTCAGGGGCACCTACAAGAGACCTGCCACAACAAGCGACCTGCAGGCATGTATCCAGAAGAAGGGCGAAACATCGAGGAATTTCCTCACCCGATGGTTGGCATGCAGAAACGAGTGCGAGAACGTCGACAACCGCACAGCAATGCACGCCTTCATTGGGGGCTTGCAGCGAGGAGGATTGCTACGGCACAAGCTAACTTGCATGGTCAATGCAAATCAACTGACGTTGGACGACATGATCACCATCGCCAGCGATCACACTGCCGCCGATGACGACGCAGGCGGTGATCTCGCAGCCACAGCAATCCCCCTGCATCAGCAAAAGAAGAACCGTGACAACGGTAGCAGCAGCAGCCATAAGCGCAAGAACCCTGATGACCAGAAGAGTGGCGGATCCGAGATGATCGCCATGGCGTTTCAACGCGGAGGTTCAGGAGGCGGCAGAGGACGCGGACGCGGAGGCGGAGCCGGCAGGGGTCAGCAGCATACCTCCGAGGTCACAGCTGGCGGATCCCGCGCCCGCAAACCTATGAGGAATACAGAGACATGCCCCCGCCTGGCCCATCCGGATCCGGCTACGGGAAGTCCACTCACACCAACCGCAATCGCAAGTGGGTCAATGATCTAAAGAACGACCCGGAGGCAGGATACAAGCGCGCCCGGAAGCACCGCCCACGCGGCAAAGGTGGCAAGGGCAAGAACAAGGACAAAGAAGATGATAGTTCCGAGGCGATGGATGAGGATGATAACTCGCCGGATCCCAAGGCAGGATCCGCAGGAAAATCCAACCCATTCGATAAAAAGAGCGTGGGGGCTTACCACACTTTCCTCGGAACCCCAACAGTCCGCGCTACCAAGTCAGCTACCCGGATCCTGAACGCCACGCCTGTCTCAGTGCCGCAGATGTCGTGTGGTCGGAAGTCCCGTGCACATTTGACAGGGAGGATCACCCTGCCGTTGTGCCAAAAGAATGCTACGCCTTGGTTGTAAGTCCCCGCATAGACGGGTATGACTTCTCCAAGTGCCTCATGGATGGTGGGGCCAGTCTGAACATCATGTACCTGGAGACTCTAGAACGGATGAACCTCACCAAGGAACAGCTCAAACATAGCAACACTGAGTTTCACGGCGTGGTTCCGGGTAAGAAGGCGAATTCCCTCGGCAGCATAACACTTCCCGTGGCTTTTGGCGATGTTCATAACTTCCGCCAAGAGAAGATCACGTTTGAAGTTGTGCCCTTCAAGAGCTCCTATCACGTCATCTTCGGCAGGCCCACCTACCACAAGTTCCACGCAAGAGCGTGCTACATCTACAACAAGCTCAAGATTCCGGGTCCTAAAGGTATGATTACCGTATCCGGAGACTACAAAAAGGCTCATGAGTGCGAGTTAGGCGAAGCCGCCTTCGCAGAGTCTGTGATATCCGGGAGAAGAGCTGAAAGGCTACAGAGCCGCGGTGGATCCGACTGAGATGCAGACCACCAAGAAGCAGATCTCCGAGCAGAAAACCTCCTTCAAGGCCGCGATAGAAACCAAGAAGCACGACCTCATACCAGGCAACTCTTCCAAGCAGGTTTCGGTCGGAGCCAACATGGACCCCAAATAGGAAGACGCGCTCGTCGAGTTCCTCCGCGCTAACATGGATATCTTTGCATGGCAACCTTCTGACATGTCCGGAGTACCTAGGGAACTCGCCGAGCACTACCTCAACATAAATCCGGGGGCCAAACCGGTGAAGCAAGCTATGCGACGCTTTGGAGACAAGAAGCGCCGCGCCATAGGAATGGAACTAGCAAAGTTACTAGAAGCAGGTTTTGTAATAGAAGTTATCCACACCGATTGGGTCGCGAATCCCGTCCTTGTACCCAAAAAAGACACTGAAATACTAAGAATGTGCATCGATTACTCCGGCTTGAACAAGCATTGCCCGAAGGATCCGTTCCCCTTGCCGCGCATTGACCAAGTCATTGATTCGACGGCGAGGGCGGAACTTCTGTGTTTTCTTGATGCGTATTCCGGGTATCATCAGATCCGGATGAAGGAATCCGACCAAAAGGCGACTTCATTCATTACCCCGTTTGGCACTTACTGCTATGTTACCATGCCTTTCGGTTTGAAAAATGCAGGTGCCACCTACCAACGAAAGATGCAGCGGTGCCTGAAGGACCAAATCGGCCGGAACGTGCACGCTTACGTCGACGACATGGCGGTCATGACCCAGAAAGGATCCGACTTGATCAGCGACCTCACAGAAACCTTCAACAACCTCCGCAGGTACAAGATGATGTTGAATCCGCTGAAGTGCGTTTTTGGTGTGCCAGCCGGAAAACTCCTTGGCTTCATAGTCTCTCACAGAGGCATTGAGGTTAACCCGGAAAAGATCAAGGCAATCCTGTGCATCAAACGGCCAACTTGTCTCAAAGATGTGCAACGCCTACCTGGGTGCGTCGCAGCAATCAGTAGGTTTGTTAGCCGTCTTGGCGAGAAGGCGCTACCTCTGTACAAGCTGCTGAAGAAAACAGACAAATTCGTCTGGGACGACGCAGCTGACGCAGCTCTTCGAGGGTTGAAGGAAATACTCACCTCCCCACCTATCTTGGCAGCTCCAGCAGAGTCAGAGCCAATGCTCCTTTATCTGGCAGCTACCAACAAGGTCATCAGCCTCGTCATCGTGGTGGAGCGAAAGGAAGAAGGTCATGAATATGACGTCCAAAGACCTGTCTACTACATTAGCGAGGTGCTGACGGAGTCAAAACAAAGATACCCTCACTTTCAGAAGCTAGCCTATAGAGTATTCCTGGGCAGCCGGAAGTTGAGGCATTACTTCCAAGAGCATCCAGTAACAGTCGTGAGCAAGGCTCCGCTGTCAACAATTCTCAACAACGCTGACGCAACAGGACGTACGGCTAAATGGGGCATCGAATTATCCGCCTTCGACATCGCTTACAAGCCCAGGACTGCGGTTAAATCCCAAGTCTTGGCAGATTTCGTTGCAGATTGGACAGAAGCTCCGGATGCAAGTCTAGAGCCGGAACCAGAGACATGGGTCATGCACTTCGATGGATCCAAGTAGCATCAAGGCTCAGGAGCCGGAGTCACCCTGAAATCCCCTACCGGAGAAGAACTGCAGTACGTTCTGCAGATCCACTTCGAAGCTACAAATAACATGGTGGAATACGAGGCTCTACTACACGGTCTACGCATCGCTAAGGAAATTGGGATCAAGCACATCATATGCTGTGGAGATTCCGACCTGGTGGCACAACAAGTAGCCGGAACCTGGAACGCCAGAAACTCCATCATGGCGGCCTACAGAGACGAAGTTGATGAGATCGCCAAGTGCTTCCTCGGATACGAAGTGAGAGACGATAACACAGCGGCAGACATGCTATCCAAGCTCGGATCCGGCAGGAAGCAAATTCCGCCCGGCATTTTCCTGGAGCATCTCCGGATACCCTCGGTTAAGGGCGCTAACCCGGAAAATCCAGAGGTAGCAGTATCTCCAGCTAGGGAGGTGATGGCTATCATTCCGGCTTGGACACAGCCCTTCCTGGACTACCTCATCGATCAGAAGTTGCCAGAGGACGAGGTCCTCGCACGACAGATCGTCAGACGAGCGAGAACCTACACAATTGTTGATGGACAGCTCTACAAACGAAGTGCAGCGGGGGTGTTTCTCAAATGCGTCTCCAATCAAGATGGCATTGAAATCCTCAGAGAGATCCACGCAGGGGATTGCGGGCATCACGCCGCTCCCAGATCCCTCGTTGCCAAAGCTTTCCGGCTAGGATTCTACTGGCTCACAGCTAAAGAAGATGCTGATAAGCTGGTAAAAACCTGTCGAGGTTGTCAGTACTACGCTACACAACCAAACGCCCCAGCCCAAGAGCTGAAGACCATACCTATCACCTGGCCATTTGCAGTCTGGGGGCTCGATATGGTTGGTAAGTTAAAAAGATCATCTCCTGGCGGTTTTGAATACCTTCTGGTCGCTGTTGACAAATTCAGCAAGTGGATCGAGGCAAAGCCAGTGAGAAAAGCCGATGGTGCTACGGCACTAAAATTCGTCTGCAGCCTCGTGATGAGATTCGGCATCCCGCACAGCATAATCACAGATAATGGCACAAACTTCGCCCAAGGAGAGTTGAGGGATTATTGTGACACAATGGGAATTCGACTGGACCTTGCATCTGTGGCTCATCCACAATCTAACGGTCAGGTTGAAAGGGCTAACGGTCTAATATTATCAGGAATTAAGCCGCGCCTTGAAGAACCACTGCGACGAGCAGCTGGAGCTTGGGCTGACGAGCTGGAAGCTGTTTTGTGGAGTTTACGAACTACCCCTAACAGATCAACAGGGTTTACCCCTTTTTTCCTGGTATACGGATCCGAAGCCGTGTTACCCTCCGACATCATCCACGATTCACCGCGAGTTTCCGCCTACAATGAAGAAACAGCTGATGAGGCCAGACAGCTATCTGTGGACCTGATTGAGGAAGCTCGGAACCTAGCTGACCAGCGCTCCACCATCTACCAGCAGAAGCTCCGACGTTATCACAGTCGTCGAGTTCGGAATCGCTCCTTCATGGCAGGGGACCTGGTCCTCCGCCTTCGACAGGTGAAAGACCATAAGCTGCAATCTCCATGGGAAGGACCCTTCGTCGTTAGCAAAGTGCTCCATAACGGGTCGTACTACCTTGTTGATTTCCGCGAGCTGAGGGATAGACCTGCTAACTGGCACCGGAAACGCAAGCGTGAGGATCCGGATGACATCTACGATGAAACAGATCGCCCTTGGAACATCGCACAGCTACGTCCTTTCTACACTTAGCATATTTTTTCCGAGTTACAAACTCTGTAATACTTATACATGATCAATGAAATAAAGCTTATGGTTCACTCTTTGAGTCTTTTACCTCCTTTACTTGTTCATTTTAGATCGTGTATGTTTTTCCGACTAAAACCGCAGAGCTGGATATTTCCGCCTAGGCGTGTATGAAAGTTGTGATTTCCAAAACCGTCTTTTAAGACGTAAGCTTAAGTTTTCTGATTAAGTTGTTATCTGTTGCGAACTCGTGGATTCCTAGTAGCGATTTCCGGCACCTATGCCTGGGGGCTTGTTTCCGCGGTTATGGACGGACTGCCATTGGGCTTCGTCGCCGCCGGCGAGCATTTCCGGCTAAGGTTTTCCGGCTCGCGGAAGGTCAAGCGAATAAGCCGGAAAACAATGAAGTCAGCACTTGCTTTCTGACATAAAACGAAACATGCAAATAATTCAAAAGGATAGCAGGATAAGTTTTCCGCCCATGCATAATTGTTTCGTCCCTAGATACTTAAGAATTTAAAGTTATATTACAAACCCTCGCTGGGGCCAAAATGATGCATTGTCTCTCCCGCAGGAATAAAAGTTTTCACCCCCCCTTGGCCGGAGAAGTCTTGCCCTCTGAGTCTTTCTTCTCGGGGTCTTCGGCCGGAGAAGACACGTCTTCATCACTTTCTTCTTCTTCAGAAGCAGCAGTGCTGGTCTTGGGTTCCTCTTGGGGAGCGTCCTTGGAGCTGGTCCAGGTGTATTGGGTCCCGGATTCCGCAGGTCGCGCCTTCGCGGCGAGCTCTTTCTGAAGTTCCTCTTCCAAGGGCTCGTCGGCGGGAAGAACGACCTTGTCGTAGAATTCATCATGCCGGATCCTGCGCGTGATACGGGTGTCGTAGCCGCTCACTGCATCCAGCAGCGCGCTGACATCCGCATCCGGAGGAACGCCCGTGGTCACTTGATCAAGATCAAGACCCGGATTATGTGCTAGGCACATGGTCAAGGCCATTGCAGCTGCGCCTCGGGCTGATGATGCTTGCAGATCCGTCACCAGCTCCGGCAGAACATCCATCTTTCCAACAAGCTTGCGAACGTTGCATGTGCGACTCCTCTTGATGGATAAGTTGTAGCATATCTTGCGGGAGGCGGAGATGAGATCTTTGCAATCGTCGCCTGCGAGTTGAAGAAGGTCGTCCCGGGGGAACAAATTCCGGCGCTGCTCCGGATATCCAAGCGGCTCTGCGTAAAGATAATCAGGATATAAGTATGCAGTTTGAGCGCAAAGTAAAAAGTCGGAGAAAACATTTGGGCAAGGTTTCAGTATCGTACCCAAGATGTTCTCGTTGAGCATGTCCCAGTGATGCTCCGCGGTCTCCATATATTTCCGGAGACCATTGAGCTCTTTCTGCTGCCTCTTGATGGTTTCGCTGTCAGCATTTTTCTTCAGCAACAGCTCGCCCTTTTCCCTGATATGTTCGGAGTTTTTCTCCGCCAGCTTCTCGGCCTGCTCCCTCTTTAGTTCCGCCTCCTTTAATTTCGTTTCCAAATCTTGGTACGAGGAGCGCAGGTTCTCAAGTTCAGATGAGGCTGTAGCAAGGGAAGAGGATGCGCCTATAATAAACGTAAGTTAACAACAAAGTTCTAAGTCGGAATATGACTAGTGACGAAGAAGGCGGAAACCAACCTTGGGCGTCCGCCAGTTGCTTGGTCAGTTCCGCATTCTCATCCTTCAGAGTCCGGATATTTTCCGCCTGATTCAGAGTAACGTGGCGCTGAAGCGCAATGTTCTTGTGCAGCTCATAGTGCAGCGCCTGCTGTTCCTGTAAAACATAGACAGAGCAGGAGTAAAAATTCCGCCTGTAAAGTGGTTTTCTCCAAAGCATCATTGCCGGAACGTTTCCGCCATAATGCTTGGGGGCTACTGATCCAATTTAGTAATCTCCCGGAAGTAATCTTTCTCTAAGCATCTAAGCGCTAACTACTTTTTGAGTTTCCGCCTACATGCTTGGGGGCTACTGGGGAGTACCTTTTGCTTGCAAATGAGCTGGTCGAAGAACTGGCCGACGTTCTTCTTGAAGTCTTGGATTTCCGATGTCCTGGAGTCAGGTTTCCCCGTGCGTTGTTCAGCATGGCGTTGAGCAGGTCTTGTTCAAGTTCCCACTTCTCCGCCTCGGACAGCTTGTTGAAAAACTTGGTGGCATACGCCTTGGGGGTGGAAGTGGTGTCAGCCGGATCTCCAAAGTTCTTCGGAAAAACGACCATGTCGCCAGCGCCCTCTCCAGCCTTCTCGGAAGAAGTGACTTCAGCCTCTCCTTGGCCTTGTGCTTCCGCGTCTTCTTGGGCAGGGCCCTTGGCCTTAGGATCTTCTCCGCCCGCATGCTCGCTGCTAACCGGAATTATTTCCGGTGGAGTATTTGCGGCAGGAGGGGGAGATGGATCAGCCTGAGGGGGAGATGGTTGAGGAGTTGGGTGGGAGGCACTCGGCGGAACTGGAGTAGAAGGACCAACAGCCGGAGATTTTTTCATATATTTCGTGATGGGCTCCTGGCTGGTGGTCCGTGTGGCAGTGGTATTCAGATTCCTGCAAACAAGTGAAAGGGTTTAGACCAAAGATATTTTTGCCAAGATAAAGTTGCATCATGTTCGGAAACTTACGGGGCGCCGGGGATGATGGGGCGCGTGCGCTGGCCAGCCGTTGAGAGCATCCTTAGGCGCGCACGCTCTGCTTTCCTTGAGTTTAGCGGAGGTGGTTTTGTCGTCTTGGGCTTCTTGGCGGAGGCCTCGCCGCTAGTTCCGGCTTCAGTGCCGGAAGCCTTGGCGCGGGGACGCTTTGTAGGTCGAGGGGCCGCCTTGCGGGGCGCCTGTTCCTCTTCCTCCTCGTCGTCTTCCGGAGCCTCCTCCGCCGCGTCGCCACTGACGGGGACACGAAGAATGGTGCGGAAGTTTTCCTCCGCCAAAGTGTTGAGCTGGAAGGAAATGAACAAGAGTTAGAGATAACATCAAAAAACTTGCGAAGTTTGAAGCAACGAAAAGAGCAAAGCTTACCGGAGGACATTGGTCGTTCGTGTATATATCCTTGATCAGTTCCGGGACCTGTTGGCCCCTCGGAATCTTCACCAGCGTCTTGAACCTTCTCTTCAGAGAGTCAGCCGGAAGATCGTGGCGTGTAACCCGGAGAAGATCGTCCGCCCCGGTATAAGCGCACATCAGGCGCGCGTTGTAGCGTAGAGGCTGGATTCTCCGGGAGAACCAGCTAAGAGTGAGCTGGGCTCCGGTCAGTCCGTCGTGGACTAGCCAGGAGATTCTCCGCGCAGCCTTCTCCAGGATAGGGGTCTGGGCGAGCGAAGGGACGAAGCTCCAGCTTGCAAGCTCTTCCGGAGGTTCGTTGACAAACTGGGGCAGACCTTCATGAACATCCGGAACTGAAGCATTCTTCTCATAGAACCATCCGGCGTTCCAGTATCGGACGGATTCGTGCGAGTCGTGAGGAGGGTACATGCGGCTAGGGCGGAGCATAAACGTCATGCTTCCGCAGTTCACCATTGCTTTGTCCTTGGTTTCCTTCTTCACCCGGAAAAAGAATTGCCATAACTTGACATCTGGCCGGATCCCAAGATGCCCTTCGCAGAGAGTCACGAAGTTGGACAGGAGGAGATATGGATTTGGGCAGATGTTGTGAGGCTGAAGCCCGTATGTGTTGAGGATGGAGAGAAAAAACTCCGAACATGGAAGTGAGAGTCCGCGTTCCACCCAAGCCTTGGTCATAACAATTTCTCCGGCTTCTGGCTTGGGGACGTCGGAATCACGAGTGAAACTCCAATGTGTGGAGATCATGCCCTCGTTCTGGAGCTCTCTAAGCTCCACGTCGGTAGTTGCGCAAGGCCACCACTGACCCCGCTTTCCTTCGCGGATCCGGGCTTTGGACGCCCTCTTGATTTCCGCCTCTTGCACCTTTGCTGCCATCCGAGCTTGTCCCTCGAGTTCTTCTTGGAGCTCTTGGAGGGAAGGGATCCGGCTTGGAGCGGTGCTGGAAGATGCGGAAAAAGGTTGAACTAGTCTAATGTCGGAAACATATGGTGGCAGGAATGATATGGGATCCGGGCATATGGGTTCTATTTGATTGGGATCCGGGCTACTCGGAGAGCTACCAGTACAATGCGAAGAATCGAGTGGCATGCTTCCGGCTGCACCCATACAAAGTGTTTGAGAACCCGGATCACCTAAGTCTATCCTCTACACTAAGTCTAAGTCTATCTTCTACGAGGCCGGCGCACTTACCGCTAATGGCGCGGTGGCTCGACGGAGCTCCGGTGAAGATGGGGTCGCCGGACTTGAAGAAAACCGACCCGCGAGACCACGAATCGGCGGCGGAGGGAAATTCCCGTTCAACCGCAGGAATCTTGGCGCGAGCGGGGTCTTGGTTTGGCGGCGCGTGAAGCTCACCGTGGCGAAGATCGCCGGAATCGAGATCCGTCGGGCGGCGCGGCGCGAGGAGGAAGACGAAGTGGTGAGGAGAGGTGAAAGAATGAATTTTTACCGGGCCGCGGGGTATTTATAGGCCGCGCGCGGAGATTCGGGATCCGGATCCGACGGTGGAAACGGAACGGTTGCACCGCTGGATGGATGACACGTGTTTTAGGTCAAGTGCGGTAAAACGACGAGGAGGTAACTTAACCATGCACTCCCGAAATTTCCGGCTAAAGATTCGCATCTGCGAAAATTTAGCGCGGGAAATGAGGAAGTTGTGCGCGGGAAAAGTGGACTTTCCGTTGTTGTGCATGATCTGAAGATGAAGGATTTCCGGAGGAGTGAACCCGGAATCAAGTAAGAAGTTTTGAAGCTCTTCAAGATTCTCTTCGTTTCCGAGCTGTATGGAGTCGGAGGAATGATGAATCTCGAAGAACTTCGGGGGCTACTGTTGTGGGTATACTTTATGGGTATATCAACGGCATGGCCTAGATCCGGCAAGCCCGGGTGGCCCATAGTTGGTGGTGAGGCATGTGGCCCATCGGGCGGCCCAGTTGCTGTAGATCATGAAGGATGAAGTCCAGCCCAGGAACGAGGAGCCGGATCCTAACCGACCTACGAAGGAGGCCGGATCCGTGAAGGCCCATGAAGTATCCGGATCCAGCGTGACCTAGAAGGAAGGCGGATCCTTGACGTACACGGCAAGGCTTTGTACCATAGTTAGGCAACTTGTATTCCGGCTAGGACTCTCCGTGTAAACCCTAGATCCGTGCGCCTTTATAAGCCGGATCCTGGGAGCCCTAGAGGGAGGACCACAACTCATTGTAACAACGCGAAAGCGCCCAGATAATTCCAGACAAGCAGCAGTAGGCCCTGTCATCGTGCAGGTGTTCCGAAGCTGGGTAACTCGCGTACCACCGTCCCGAGAGCACTCCGCCCTATGGCCCCTACTTCTTCTCCCCCTCGTGAGGATCCCTCCTCCGGGGTACCGTCGATTAGGCAACGACAGCTTTAGTACCGGTTGCACCCACCAACCGGTACTAAAGGTTACCCACGCGTCCTTATCCCACCGACAGGGCGTCGTGCGCTACATACTTTATCTCATCGAGCAGGGCGTCCTTATCCTGCCGACAGCTTTAGTACCGGTTGCACCCACCAACCGGTACTAAAGGTTTGCCTCTGTCTTCCCGCCTATTTTCTTCCCACGCTTTCCACCGGTTCCCACCTTTGTCTTCCCGCCATTTTTTCACTATATATATGTAGGCTTGGCCACCATTTACATATCACATCTAGACTCATATCTGCAAACCTCATCATTCTCTCCCATGGCTTCCATCGCATCTCTAACCCCCCGGGAGGCGGAGGCGCTTTGCGCCTCGAACTACCCCTGCCCGCCGGGCTACCGCGTCCCGACCGGCTGGTTGCTAAGCGTCGGAGGCGTACCGGTCCCTCCAGTCCCTCTAGGTGTGGCGCGCGAGATGGCCATCACGAACCACTACTACTTCGAGCTCACGCCAGAGCAGTGGAGGAATCCCCAGTGGCATCCCGACTACAACCCGACTTGGGAAAGCTTCTTCATCAATCGGCGTGAGAGGGCGCTTTCCAGGCATGAGGAGGGCGGTCCGCCTCCTTCGAACTTCAACGAGGCCGGCCGTCAGCTGTGGTGGCGCGGCCGGACTCTCCAGGGCGTCATGGCCTACCGTGGCCCCCGCCTGCGCTACCCTCAGTCCCAGCCCACGCGTGCTCACCCGCCGATGTTCGACTACCGCGACCCCGATGCCAGTGATGATGATGACAGCGAGTACGACGACTACAGTGGCGACTACTATAGGGCTAGGCACGAGTATGACTGAATGGCTCCAACAGTCAAATCTGGCCATGTATCTTAATTTTTAGTTGAGCTATGTACTTTTAATTCGAGTTCAATCGTAATAAAATTTCATTCCCGCCCTTTCTTTCTCGCCTTTTTTCTCCCACGCGCGGCGTCGTGGCAGGAAAGTTTCCCGCGCGGTGTCGTGGCAGGAAAGTTTCCCGCGCGACGTCGGGGCGGGAAAGTTTCCTGTGCGGACGGCGTCGTGGCGAGAGTAAAGAAAAGAAATAGAATAGAAAAGAAAAGAAATAGAAAAGAAAAGAAATAGAAAAGAAAAACAAAAGCAATAGAAAAAATAAATAGAAAAGAAAGGAAAAAAGAAAATTATTAGAAAAAATAAATAGAAAAAATAATGAGGAAAAATAAATAGAAAATAAAGAAAAAGAAACAGGAAGAGAAAAGAAACAGAAAAGAAAAAAGAAAAGCAATAAAAAAAGAAATAGAAAAGCAATAGAAAAGAAACAGAAAAGAAAAGAAACAGAAAATAAAAAGAAAAGAAACAGAAAATAAAAAGAAAAGAAAAAGAAATGGCAAAAGAAACAGGAAAGAAAAAGAAAAGAAAAAGAAAAAGAAAAACAAAAGAAACAGCAGCAAAAGAAAAACAAAAAAAAAAACCTTTGGTACCGGTTGGTACCACCAACCGGTACGATGACCTTTCGTACGGTTGGTGGTACCAACCGGTACCAAAGGGGTTTCCCTGCGTTTTGACTTAGCCGCGCGCCCAAACCCCACACTTCACGGTTCACACGCAGAAACCGCCGCGCGCCCACGCCGTCGCCGTCGCCCACGCACGCCGTCGCCGTCGCCCACGCCGTCGCCCACACCGTGTCGCCATCTTCGGCGCCGCCCGCCGACACGCCGTCGCCCGTCGCCCACGCCGTCGCCGTCGCTCTCTCCTCCTTCGCGCGCCGGAAACCCAAGGTGAGCGCGCCGGCCGCCCTCTCCCCCTCCTCGTCCGGCAAGCTGCGCCACCGCCACTCTCCCCTCCTCCCGCGCGCGCGACCGTGAGACCACCTCGCCGACGCCGCCGTCAGCCTCGCCGACGCCGCAGACGCCGCTCCCGCCCACCCCGCCAGCCGCATCGCGTTCGCGCTCAGCGCGTTCGACGAAATGCGTCGCCGGCCGCGCTCACTGCTGGCGGGCGACGGAACGCCATGGTTGCTGCCGCCGCCCGCCATGGTTGCTGCCGCCGCCCGCCACTGTCGCCGCCCGCCATGGTTGCTGCCGCCCGCCGCCCTGCTCGTCCTCGGTCCACCAGTAGGACCCGCCCAAGCGGCACGCGTGCGGTGGTAGGAGGAGCTCGGGCGGGACGCCGACGAGGAAGGCCTCGGAGGCGGCGCCTGCGAGGAGACCACCGGCCGCAGTCGAAGGCCGCCTCGGATGGTGGCGCGGCCGGGACGTCGACGGGCTTGAGGCGCGCGTAGTCGGCGAGGAGCGGCAGCCGCGCGTCGGGCTCCGCTAGGTCGAAGGTGGCGTGGGCCAGGGTCCGTCCGCGTGCATGGACGTCCGCGTTGTACACGTAGGTGCGGTGCATGGGCATGGCGCATTGCCATTGGACGACAGTGCCAAAGCACTTCTTGGCCATGGCGCTCTCACATTGGACTCTGGTGGAGATTTAGATTGATGGGGGGTGGCGGCGGTGGTGCTACGGATCAAAGGGATACGGTGGTGATGGAGATTGAAAGGGTGGCGGCTGTGGTGCTGGGAAGGAGCAAACTTAGTGGCGAAAAATGGACCCCTCTCGTTCTTTTTAGGTAGTAGATATAGAGGTAGGAGATAGATAAGATACATGCATGTTGTTGCTTCATGCTCATTTCGACTAGCTATTGTCTGTTGATACCGTGTTGAAATGTGACGATGCCACCGCCGCCGATGCCACCTGCCTAGAAATGCTATTGAAATGTACCGATGCCACCGCCGCCGATGCCACCTCCCTAGAAATGCTATGTGTTTGTATTTCAAGGATTATGCTATTAACTTGTCACAACTTATGTATTTCAAATAATGAATTGCTAGCTAAATGACTCATTGGATGAATGAAATACAATTGCTTTCTTAATTTTGTAGTGACATTGAGGTATGGAGGACGGCACCTTCGTCCGAGATGAGGAGGGGGAAGAAGCGGTGCAGAAATTGATCTATGAGAGTGCCCGTGGTCCGGAACCCGACGATGGAGATGACAACGAGTTCCAAGACTTTCTGAATGATTTTGGCGAGGGACTTGAGTCTGAACAAGTTAGAAAAGACAATGAAGTGTCCATCACAAACTCCGGCGAGGTGTATATCTATGTATCAATTAGTCTATATGTTCATCCCTAGATGCATTCATTTATTTGTATTGCACTTATTAACGAATAATTTTTTCTTTTAGCCTTCTGGATCATCGAGCAAGTCTGTTAGATCAAAACGAGGCCCGACGCGGGTGCTAAAGGGCGAGGGCAGGTTAGCCCTCACGGCATTCAAGGATAATGGTGAACCAGTGCAGCCCAAGGAGTTTTGCCGCAAATTTACAAGTCAATCCGGAGTTATTGTTAGGGACCATGTACCGATCAGCATTCAAGAGTGGCATAAGCCGAAGAACCCGGAGAGTGGTGCTAGTTATGTCAACGACACGATGAAAAAATTTCTTTGGGACACGCTACTGAGAAAGTTCAGCCTACCGGAAGACATGACGGAAGGCCAGAAGAATAAAGTCAAGGAATGGAGATTGAAGAAGATGGCCATACAATTCCAGACCTTCAAGAAAAATTTATGGGACAAATATAAGAATGAAGATCCAGTATTCGATGATAATCTAGTGAAGATAAAAGATCACTGGGCCGCATTTAAGGATTATAAGAAATCGTCTACTTTTGTGTCCCGATCGAAGAAAAATACCGAAAATGCTGCAAAGAAGAAACTTCCGCATCATTTGGGGTCAGGTGGCTACAAGAGTGCCATTCCGAAGTGGACAGCGTTTGAGAATAAACTGATTGATCATGGAATCACTCCACAGACATGGGACTGGCCCGAACGGTCCAAGTTCTGGTTGTTCGCTCATGGGGCAGGGTTGGACCCAAAGACAGGGCTGATCGTTGCGAAGGGAAAATGGAAGGAAAAAATTGAGGCAATTGTACCGAAGCTTGTAGATGCAATTGAAAAGGTCATAAAGGGAGAGTACATTCCCGATCGAGAGAATGACGAGCTGACACTCGCTCTGGGGAACCCTGAACATGTTGGACGGGTACGAGCTCGCCCAGGTCTCACCATGAAGGAAGCGTGGCCGGACAGCGCTGACACTTATAGAAGCCGTTCGCGAAAGAAGAAGAAGAAGGACGCCGACATTGTAACGGAATTGTTAACTAGGGTGGAGGCTCTTGAGAGAAATCAGAGGGCACCTGATCAGCCGCTGTTTCTACAGGATCCACAAGCCGATGCTGCCCCATCTCAGCGAAGAAGCAGTGTCGGTTCCTCGCATCTTGACGGATGTGGAGGAAGCTACCCCGTGGATTATGTCACGGAGAAGACAGATTGCGAGCTACATATGTTAATCAGGACCGCGTCTGTTAAGGTGGCGGTCGGCTATGTGTACCCAAGTGAAGATGGAGCAATGCACCATCATATGCCCATTCCACCTGGTTGTGTTCGTGTCGGGGTGGATGAAGTTGTTTCGGGTTTTGAAAAAGTGGAGCTTGATATTCCTAGAGGTGAAGATGAGAGGACACTGGCCGATGTCAAGCACGGTTTCGCCCTATGGCCGAAGAAGTACGTCGTCCTTTTGCAAAGGCCACCGACTCCTACACATGAGCAGCAAATGCCATCGACTCCTCCTGGTGGCAGTCCTGGTGAGCAGCCAAGTCCACACCTACCTGAGAGGGACCCCAGCGTGAGTCCACCATCTCGAGATCCTCCGCGACGTAATACAGCGTCCGTTAAGCGGAACGGTACGCCGCCTAGGAAGAAAGCTAGAAAGGAGAAACAACTGCCGCCATCGAGAAGTTACCTTGGGAAAAAACTCCAGAGGAAAACGCGGAGGCCGTTCAGGCCGAGTTGAAGAAATGGTTTGCACCGAAAGTGCCAGAGATACCTTTCGAGAAGATACTAGATCCGGTGAAAGTTGTGCGTACCGTTGACAATCTATATGACCCTGTACCATCGCCGCCATCTGACTATGCACGTTCTATTGAAAGGTCGTATGACAAGATGATCGAGGCGACAAAACCCGTTCAATCGGGTATCAGGGAGATAAAAGGGATACACAGTGTCTACCAGCTCGGACAACAACCCGTTCAATCGGTCGCCCCTCTCAAGGTGTTTGACGGGAAGACCGTTCAAAGTTCTCGACAAGACGCAACTGATTACGCCTTAGCTGAACGAGCATATCAGTTTGTTCAAGGGAAAGATTTGGTCGAGAATCTCAGGAAGGTACCAACATGTATGCGTAACTTGCATTCGTGGTACCTTAAGGCCTCAAAGGAAGGGATCGAGACTATCATGGTGCGAGTTAGGGAAGAGCACTACTTCCAGGAGTACTGTGTGAACGTTGACTTCGCCGAACTCTTTCAGTTATACAATCTCCGGGCCCTCGACAAATCAATCATCAGTTGCTATTTTCTGTAAGTGATTTATTTATTTAATTTGAGAAGTCGTTCATTGTCTGCAGATTATAATCTTTTGTGCGCTATATTATGCAGATCGAAGATGCTCGAATGCAAAAGGGACGATATCACAGACATTAGGTTCATTGACCCGCACACAATGCATGTTAAAGCCATAGAGAATCCCCTCTATAACAAGGATACACCGCAGACTTTGCTAAGGTTTTTGAAGCGACAACGTGACAAAAAGCTAATACTTTGGCCTTACAACTTCGAGTGAGTCTTACTGTCTTATAACACATTATATTTTGCTCACCGTATGTCAAAATTTTAACTAATGACTTATATATATGACACTACATATTGAAACGTGCGTAGGTTTCACTTTATTCTTCTCGTCATCAATTTGGAAATTGGAGAAGTTGAAGTCTTGGACTCACTAAGCAAAAAAAAGGATCTATACGTGTCTTGTTTTTTAATGCTCAGAAGGTAATTTTAATTCTTATCGGTTTGTTTCGTTAATTTCCTGCTTTGAACTAATTGATGACTCTTTTATGCATTTTCTTTTGTCGAGCAGCGTATGACAAACTTTCATCAAGGAAGATACGTCCCGTGAATGGACACCGAAGCTGCGATGGCGTGCGAAAGTAAGTAGTACTACCTAGGTCCACACACCTTTTAATTATCATACTTGACTATTGTTTGATTGAATTATATTCTTGTAAAGAAATGCCCGCAACAACCTCCGGGGACCGATCTCTGTGGATTCTTCGTTTGCGAGTACATCCGCAGAATTGTCAACGAGAGAACGAATAATGAAAGAAATAAAGAGGTACAAAAACAATCTCCACAAATTTGTTTTGTTATCATAAGTTGTGCTGAGTTTCAGTAATAGTTGTTTCATGTATTCATTTGTATCTTATTCTTTTATAGTTGGCAAGAAAGCGGAACAAGCTCTCAATCGATGACCGCTTCATAGCAATAGGCGAGGAATTGGCGGGATTTTTCCTTCGGGACGTCATACCACCACTTGCAGAGTACCACTATGAATGAAGATGTACATGTTACATATATAGTTGACTCGAAGAGTACCACTATGCTACATGTAATAGACATATATAGAGTACGCCTCGGAGAGTACCACTATGCATGAAGATCGATCTTCATGCATAGTGCTACTTAATTTGCGATCTTATGCAATAACATGTGTGTTATATTATATGCACCAACTTGCTATGCATCATCTTGATCTTCATGTACTACCTAAACCCAAACGCGTTTCTGGTGCATCGACGCGATATGAAACAAACCGATATCCCTAAACCCCTCCAAAAACCCTAAAAAACCAATTCTCTGCCGCGGCAGAGATTTGGGCAAATTCCCTGCCGCGGGTGGGAACCTTTGGTACCGGTTCGTATTACCAACCGGTACCAAAGCTCCTTGGCCCTGAGCTCTCCTGGTGGCTCAACCGGTACTAAAGCCCCTCTGGAACCGGTACGAAAGGGGGGGGCCTTTAGTGCCGGATAATTAATACCGGTTGCTCAACCGGTACTAAAGCCCCTCTGGAACCGGTACTGATGAGAGATTTTCTACTAGTGAGGGTACACCCTAGGTCTTCAGCCTGCTGGCTTCATAGACACGTATAGCTCCCTTACCTCCCGCGTCATCTAGCATAGTCCCTTCTTTTCCTTTACTTTGAATTTGAGGCTCCATAGCTGCAAGAAAATAATGGTTTTATAGATTATGTCAGCCTGGTTAGAAATAATTTTCTTCTCAATAGTAAGTTTTTTGTGTGTGTTCCAAAACGCCCAAGATTAAGCGAGGAACAAAACCCAAAGAATCCACCGCGTATACCCTGTGAAACTCGACATGATGGTATGGAACTGGGCGAAATTGGCAGGGCGCTAATTACACCCCAGCAACTGGCGCAGCACATACCAGACAAATTGCGAAAAAGAGAAGGAGAAAAATATATGATTGACATCCTCAATGACCCCACAAAGTGAGCAGAGGCCATTGGAAGGGCCGTGACAGATGGCGATCTGTTGGCTCGAAGGTAGTTTATCAAGGGCAAGGTGCCAGGAGAAGATTTTGATTTTTAGCGAAACTTTACACTAGTAGGAAAACCCTTATAGGCGGAGCTTATTTCTGTGGCGCACCACCAAAAATGCGCCACAGAAAGTTATTTTGTGGCGCACCAGACACGGTGCGCCACAGAAATAGCTTAATTTTGTGGCGCACTAGGGATCCATGCGCCACAGAAATTTGGTGGGGTCAGCCCCAATCATTGGTTTCACTATTTCTGTGGCGCACAGGATCACGTGCGCCACAGAAATAAGACATTCTGTGGCGCACTGGCCTGGTGCGCCACTGAATTAAGACTTTCGTGGCGCACCGGTCCCGGTGCGCCACTGAAATAAGACTGTCTGTGGCGCACGTGGGATGGTGCGCCACAGAAACCCTTTTTTCTGTGGCGCAAATTTGTTCCATGCAACTCCACCCCCCCCCCCCCCCCCCCGTGGATCGCCTTTTTAACCTCTGTAAAAAATAAAAGAAATAGATAGAAATTTCAAAAAATAAAATCCTTCGAGATTCCTATGTATTATGTCATCTAGCACCACTAAAATTTAACAAACATGAATTTTGACTTTTTTTGCAAAATTGCGTGGGAAAATCATCAAACTGGATTTCTGGTTGCATACGAACTCGAAAAAAAACGCATAATATATCAAAATGTTCCCACGAAAATTTTACATCCGAATTCACCTGGGCTTGCCCGGTTGGACAATTTTTAGAATCTACAAATTCGAAAAGAGTAAAAAGTTACGGGCAGTTAAAGATTTTTTGCTGCAAAATACAAAAAAAAGAAAAAAAAATTCTGTGGCGCACCAAGTGCCCATGCGCCACAGAAATAACGTTCGAAATTTGAAATTTCTGGCGCCCACTTCTCCTTCTCTCCTCCATTTCTCCACTTCTCCCCTTCTCCTCCCCTCTTCTCTTCCTCTCCTCCACTTCTCCACTTCTCCCCTTCTCCTCCTCTCCTCTTCTCTTCCTCTCCTCCACTTCTCCACTTCTCCTCTCTCCTCTCCTACACCGGCGACCAACTCCGGCGACCTACTCCGGCGACCAAAAACTCCGGCGACCTACTCCGGCGACCTACTACGGCGACCACGACCAACACCTCCTCCGGCGACCACAAAATCCACAACAACCACCTTCTCCTCCTCCTCCTCCGGCGACAACAACAACAACCACCACCACCACCTCCTCTACCACCACCTCCTCCTCCTCTACCACCACCACCACCTCCTCCTCCTCTACCACCACCACCACCTCCACCTCCTCCTCCTCTACCACCACCACCACCTCCACCTCCACCTCCTCCTATTCCACCACCACCACCTCCTCCGGCCGGCCTCATCCTCCACCCACCCACCCCACCCACGCAACCAATCACCCACCTCCGCGACCTTCCAGAAAAATTTAAAAAAAAAATTCGGCGGCCCCAGATCTAGATCTAGATCTGGCCGCCACTTTTTTTGAAATTTTAAAAAAAATTCTGTGGCGCACCGGCGGTGGTGCGCCACAGAAATAAGACTTCCTGTTTCTGTGGCGCACCACTGCCCGGTGCGCCACAGAAATAAGCTTTCTGTGGCGCATTGGCTGGTGCGCCACAGAAGCCTTATTTTTGTGGCGAGAATTCTGTGGCGCACCACCCATGCGCCACAGAATGTGTTTTTGGTGCGCCACTGATGAGGCTTTTCCTACTAGTGTTAGCTTCCCACATGTCTTTCAAGTGAGCTACCGTCGTGCCATGGGAGAGCTTGGAGACTTGTGTCGCTTTTAGTGTCGGTTTTTTCAAACTCGGGCGATCATGCATGCACGTGAGTGGCGGACGCACAAAATTACCATAAGGTGGACACATCTTACAAGTTTCCTTTGTTTGCACTGCTTATATGTGATAAAAGTTCATATAAATGACTAACTAAAAACTGTTTTTAAAACTTAGAGTTATATACATTTTTGGTACCACAACTTACACTGGATGTGCAGTTTAGTACCACAACTTGCAAAACGAGCATCTAGAGTACCACAACTTGCATCGAGCGAGCAAATAGGTCCACCACCAATCAAGAGTCGACATGTGGCATTGGGATTTTTGCAAAAAAGCACCCTTCATATTTTTCTATCGCAAAATATAACCTTGTTTCTTTTTTACATGCGGGTCCCACCTGTCAGAACCTAGAAAAAATTCAGAGATTTTACGTGCGCCTGCTGAGATTCGAACTCGCTACGTGGAGCAGCCTTAAGAAAAAGGTTGCCACCGGGATAGCAACACTTACATGAATTCTTGTCGGACTTCGCTCTGCTATAGATTGCTGGACGGGCGTGGGCATCTCCAAATATACTTAAATACATGTATGTATAGAGAATATTCACATCGTTCTAACTTCTAACAAACTAAGCTAGTAGATTCCAAAAAAAAAAAAAACTAAGCTAGTATATCTTCTCCAAGCACGTGAATAGTAAAACGTGAGCTATGTGCACTATCTGATAGGATTTTACCGTTGTGAAGACTTGTTAAACGTACATCTATTGTGTTCGCTGAGCGTGGTGGCATCGTAGGTGACACACACGATGGCGTCGACGGTTGTCGTAATGAGTCAGTAGAGAGCCAAAGAACAAGCGGGTGTTGCACTACCACATGCGGCAGCAACGAGGAAACCCCTCGCCACAAAAGAGCACAACATAGAACGAGACGTGAATTGCGGACGCTACCGACCATGATAACGACGCCCGCCTCGATGCCGCCTGCGTCGCCCTCGAGCCTCAGCTTGGGCGCCGCGCCATCTTCGCCGGGCGACGCGCCTTCGCCGGGTTCATCTGCCTTGACGCTGCTTGCGTCGCCCTCGAGGCCCAGCTCGGACGCCGCGTCGTCTTCGCCGGGCGACGCCTCGCCTCCGGCCCCGCCTCCGCCTCCTCCGCCGCCGGCCACGGGGCCCCTCACGCGCGCCCATGCAGTGATTCGCGTCCCGAGCACGCGGTACCCCTCGGACGAGTACATCTGCACCGCGTCGACTTTCGCGCCTTCACCATCCACGCCATCGCCCCTGCCCGCCTCTGCCCGGGCTGCTCTCCGCGACCCGCAGTGGCTTGCGGCCATGCAAGACGAGTTCGACGCCCTGCAGCGGAACCAGACATGGACGCTTGTTCCCCGACCCCCTCACGCCAACATCATCACCGGGAAGTGGGTCTTCAAGCACAAGTTCCATCCGGACGGTACTCTCGACCGTCACAACGCGCGGTGGGTGGTTCGTGGCTTTCGCCAGCGTGCCGGTATCGACTTCACCGACACCTTCGTCCCGGTTGTAAAGCCCGGGACGATCCGCACCTTCCTTGTAGACTGTAATAGTCGTGCCGACTACTCGCGTTGTCGGCGGATGTTTCCTAGGATGAACCTTGTCTTACGTGTGTGTGCAGTTCTAACTCATAAAAGCATCGTGTATATGTTTCGCAATTAAAGGTGTTATTAATTTAACACCAGGTTTTTAGCTTTTTATCTAAAAAAGTGGACGTAGCTCACGATTATTGCTATTCACGTAGCTTAGTTTGTTAGAAATGGGAACGATGTGAATATCCTATACACATGTATTTAAGCCTATTTGGAGGTGCCTGCGCCGTACAGCTATCGTATAATACAATAAAGTCCGAAAGCAATTCACGAAGTGTTGTCTGGTTTGGTGGCAATAGTTGTTTTGATGCTCCTCTAGGAAGTGTGTTCGAATATCTGCAAGCACAACTTTGTTTTCAATTTTTTCTATGTTCTGAAAGGTGGGACCCGCATCTAAAAAAGCAACAAGGTCACATTTGCGAAAGAGAAATAAAAGGGTGCCTTTTTTTGCAAAAATCGCAATGCCACATGGCCGCTCCCGATTGGTCGTGGACCTATTTGCTCGCTCGATGCAAGTTGTGGTACTCCGGATGCTCGTTTTACAAGTTGTGGTACTAAACTGCACATCCAGTACAAGTTATGGTACCAAAAATGTATATAACTCTAAAACTTACCACCAAAACACCGTGCTGCATACGCCCCTGCACGTGCACGTGCAAGTCCTTAAGATCTTCAACTTATCAGGGCTTCTGCATCCATAAAAGGGCCACAGATTTACTTATTTCTATAATGATTTGCATTCGTTCCATTTTACAAGTTGGAGCACTTTCAAGTCGTGTGTTAGTTCCACCGTTAGCTTGTTTCTTTTTTTTTTTCTCTTGTAAGCTGACCTTCTTAATTAGCACTATCAAAATAAACGTTTGGAGCTTTATTTATTTATTAATGTTGTGAGATTCTAAAAAGTTTGCATGGTTTGAGAGTTTCTAGCAATTTGGGATTGAGGTCTGCTACCCCCGTTCCATATAAGTCATACAAATTTTCTTAGAAGTTGAACAATGCAAAGTCTAACAAAGTTTCTAGCAAATATCAACAACCATGATAATATGTAGTTACAGTATGAAAATATATTTACTGATGTATCTAGTAAGAGTGATTTGACAATAGAGATATAGTTCTATTCTAGAAATTAAGTAAAATATTGTACTGTTTGACTTTTGAAAAAAAAAATATGCGCCCTGTTTTATTGTATGGAGGGCGTACTTACAAGTTACAGTTTGCTGCATGTCTACGTCCACGATCGAGTGCTCATGAAAGCCATCATATATAGCGGTAGAGTAGTTAGACTGACCCTCTCACATCGATTACTATATCTCGCACGAGGAAATTGAAATACATGCAGCTATCGGGCTGCGCTTGGAAATCCACCAACGTAGTTCGAAGATGACTACACGAGGTACCAAGAGCAAGTCTAGCACAGCCCCAATATAGCCCGATAGAAAATTTATGGGAGAGACAATCAGAAAAAATGCCTCCAGCGGCTCCCTTAAAATAGCCTGTAATATCGATCTGCGCCTGACCCAGACGCTCCCTCTCCCTATCCATTGGGGCGGTGGAGGCCTTCCCCTATCTCTTGGCTTGACCAACTGCTAGCTTGCTCCATGAAGCCTTCTTCGCCACCGCACTACCGATTAGGTATGTTTCCCCCAATTTCTGTCAAACTCTAGATCGGGTCGAATATTTTGTGGGAGATGCGGTGGAGGCCATAGGAGGTTGGCCCGGAGGGGAGGTGGCCGGAAGCATGTGGCCGCCCAACAACACGAGGGTCAAGAGGCGGCGACAATTGTCCATGGCGTGGTGATACGTCCATTTTGCATCACAATTTTATATCATAATTTGCTGTTATTCATTGATATATTTCATATTTAGAGATGATACTTATGTTATTTCACCTATTTTGCATGTTTCATGATTATTGGAGAATTATTCACCGGAGTCAGGATTCTGCTGGAAAAAGCACCGTCAGGACACCATATTTTTGAAGATCAACAATTGACGGAAATTATACAGAACATCTTATTTTTCCAGAAGACGAAGCCAGCCAAAAGGAGGGACCGAGGAGGGCCGCCATGGCCCCCCCATAGGCCAGCGCGGGCCCAGGCCTGGCCGCGCCGCCTTGTGGGGAGGGGGCCCACAGCCCCCTTCGGCCGCCTCTCCTTCGCGTACTTCTTCGTCCCGAAAACCTAAGGCACGGGGGAGAAGCGAGAATAGACACAGCCACCTCTGCGAGGCGGAGAAGCACCAGAGAGAAAAGAGCTCTCCGGTGGGCAGGAATCCGCCGGGGAAATTCCCTCCCGGAGGGGGAAATCGTCGCCATCGTCACCGTCATCGAGCTGGACATCATTGGGATCATCATCATCATCATCTCCACCATCTACATCGCCATCTCCACCGCTGCACCTCGTCACCGCTGTAACATCTAGGGTTGAATCTTGATTGTTTGATAGGGGAAACTTTCCCGGTGTTGATTAATACTTGTTATTGATGCTACTGAGTGAAACCATTGAACCAAGGTTTATGTTCAGATTGTTATTCATCATCATATCACCTCTAATTATGTTTCATATGATGTCTCGTGAGTAGTTCGTTTAGTTCTTGAGGACATGGGTGAAGTCTAAATGTTAGTAGTGAACTATGTTGAGTAATATTTAATGGTTTGATATTTAAGTTGTGGTGTTATTCTTCTAGTGGTGTCATGTGAACGTCGACTACATGATACTTCACCTTTATGGGCCTAGGGGAGTACATCTTGTATTCGTTTGCTAATTTTGGGGTTGCCGGAGTGACAGCAACCTGAACCCCCGTTAGTATATCGATGCAGGAGGGATAGCAGGATCTCAGAGTTTAAGGCTGTGGTTAGATTTATCTTAATTACTTTCTTGTATTTGCGGATGTTTGCAAAGGGTATAATCACAAGTATGTATTAGTCCTAGGAAGGGCGGTGCATTAGCATAGGTTCACCCACACAACACTTACCAAAACAATGAAGATTAATCAACTATATGAAGCGAAAGCACTAGACAAAATCCCCGTGTGTCCTCAAGAACGTTTGGTCATTATAAGTAAACAAACCGGCTTGTCCTTTGTGCTAAAAAGGATTGGGCCACTCGCTGCAATTATTACTCTCGCATTTTACTTACTTGTACTTTACTTATCTGCTATATCAAAACCCCCCGAAAACTTGTCTGTGAGCATTTACAGTGAATCCTTCATCGAAACTGCTTGTCAACACCTTCTGCTCCTCGTTGGGTTCGACACTCTTATTTATCGAAAGTACTACGATACACCCCCTATACTTGTGGGTCATCAAGACTATTTTCTGGCGTCGTTGCCGGGGAGTGAAGCGCTATTGGTAAGTGGAATTGGTAAGAAAAACTTTTACTGTACGTGCTGATTTTGTTTCTGCCTGCTGCTATAAGTCATTATGGAGAGATTTTCTCTTGAATTTCTATTTGGGAAATCTACTACTACTGCAACGGTAGTGGATGAGGCGCCAGGTGAGGAAGTAATACCATATAAAATACCTATGAAAATTATTGAACGTGTTGTGGATAACCGCTATGAAGGGGATGGAACTGTTCATCCAGGAGATCATTTATTGTTTTACATGAATTATGAGGGTTATTCAAGTGTGCAGGTATTTCAATGGATGAAGTTAGGAAGAAATTATTTGTTATGTCGCTGTCTGGTAAAGCGGCGCATTGGTATAAACTGCTGAAGGATGGGCGTTCTCTTGATTGGAAGGATATTGTGCCTCTATTTTACTCTAAATTCTATCCTCCAAGTGAAATTCACAAAGACCGAAACCGTATATATAATTTCTGGCCTCATGATGGAGAGAGTATTGCCCAAGCGTGGGGGAGATTGAAGTCTTTAATGCTCAAATGCCCCATTCATGAGCTTCCTGGTAATATTATCATTGATAATTTCTATGCAAGACTTTCTTTTCAAGATAAAACCTTGCTGGATACTGCTTGTTCTGGATCATTCACACGCAATAAAGAAGAGTTTAAATGGGACCTTCTTGATCGAATCCATGAAAATACTGAAGGATGGGAGAATGACATAGGTAGAGTGTCAGGTATAAATTATGATTATGAATGCATTGAAACTTTTATGGATACTGATAAATTTCGTAATATGAGTGGTACATATGGTCTTGACTCTCAAGTTGTTGCAATTTTTTATAAAGCTTTTGCCTCTCATTTTGAATTGCCTAGGAAGAATTTTGATAAGTATCATGAACCTTATAAAGATAAAAACTGATTCACCTATAGGTAAATGTATTGAAATTAAAACTGTTGATCATGTTCTTCCTGAAGCTTATATTGAAAAAACTCCTTTCCCTGCTAAAATGAAGGAGTATTCTGTTATAACTAGTGTAGTTAATGAAAGTGCAAAGAAACCTATAGAACCTAAGGAGCAAATAAAGGTTGAACCTGCTGTTGCAATAGTTAAAGATCTTGTGACTGAAAATGTGGAAGATGGTCATATTATTTTCTGTGAAGATGCTTCTAATATTGTTTCGCATCCTAATAAGTCTAAGAAAGCCAGTGTTCCTGTGCTCTCTGTTCGAATTGGTAATCATTGCTATTATGGTTTATGCGATATTGGTGCAAGTATTAGTGCTATTCCTTATGAGCTCTACACGGAAATCATGCATGAAATTGGTTCTTGTGAACTTGAAGATATTGATGTGGTTATTTGGCTAGCTAATAGAGAAACTATCTCTCCCATTGGTATTGTTCGAGATGTGGAAGTTCTATGTGGTACGATTAAATATCCTGGTGACTGATGTCTACGGGTGCTTCTATTCTTGTAGACAGTGTTGGGCCTCCAAGAGCAGAGGTTTGTAGAACAGCAGCAAGTTTCCCTTAAGTGAATCACCCAAGGTTTATCGAACTCAGGGAGGTAGAGGTCAAAGATAGTCCTCTCAAGCAACCCTGCAATTAAGATACAAGAAGTCTCTTGTGTCCCCAACACACCTAATACACTTGTCAGATGTATAGGCGCACTAGTTCGGCGAAGAGATAGTAAAACACAGGTGGTATAGATGAATATGAGTGGTAATAACAATCTGAAATAAATATGGCAGCGAGTAAACATGCAGTAGAACAGTAAGTAAGCGGTGTTTGCAGTATTGGAAACAAGGCCTAGGGATCATACTTTCACTAGTGGACACTCTCAACATTGATCACATAATAAATAAACAACTTCTCCTCACTTGTGCTACATACACTCTCTTGTTGGATGACAAACACCATTCAGTGTGTAGGGCTACAAGAGCTCCCTCAAGCCGGAGTTAACAAGCGCCACAACATTCAGCATTCATATTTAAGTAACCTTAGAGCATAATAGATCTTTGCAATTTAAACCGAGTACTAACATAGCATACACACGGTCACCATTACACTATGAAGGGGGAATAGATCACATCAATACTATCATAGTAATAATTAACTCCATAACCTACAAGAGATTATGATCATAACCTACGCCAAGAACTACACGATGCACACACTGTCACCATTACACCATGAAGGAGGAATAGACTACTTTAATAACATCACATGAGTAGCACATAGACTAATAGTGATACAAAGCTCATCATATGGATCTCAATCATGCAAAGCAATTCATGAGATCATTGTATTGGAGTACATGAGAGAGCGATTAACCACATAGCTACCGGTACAGCCCTTAGCCTCGGGGAAGAACTACTCCCTCCTCATCATGGGAGACAGCAGCGTTGATGGAGATGGCGGTGGTGTCGATGGAGATGCCTTCCGGGGGCAATTCCCCGTCCCGGTGGTGTGCCGGAATAGAGACTTCTGTCCCCCGAATCTTGGCTTCGCGATGGCGGCGGCTCTGGAACTTTTCTCGTATCCTGGCTTATCTTTTTAGGGTTTTCGCGACGGAGACTTTATATAGGCGGAAGGGCAGCCTCGGAGGGGGCCTGGTGGGGCCACACCATAGGGGGGCGCGCCCAGGGTCCAGGCCGCGCCGCCCTGTGGGGTGGGGCCCCCTGGCTCCCCTCTGGCGCCTCTCTGGCTCTCTGGAAGCTTCCGGGAAAAATAAGATCTTGGGCGTTGATTTCGTCCAATTCCGAGAATATTTCCTTTGTAGGATTTCTGGAACCAAAAATAGCAGAAAACATGAACTGGCACTTCGGCATCTTGTTAATAGGTTAGTTCCGGAAAATGCATCAAAACGATATAAAGTGTGAACAAAACATGTAGGTATTGTCATAAAACTAGCATGGAACATCAGAAATTATAGATACGTTGGAGACGTATCAAGCATCCCCAAGCTTAGTTCCTACTCGCCCTCGAGTAGGTAAACGATAACAACAATAATTTCTGAAGTGACATGCTACCATCATAATCTTGATCAACATTATTGTAAAGCATATGAGATGGATGGAGTGATCTGAAGCAAAAGATTGCTAACAAAGAGATAATGACTAAACAAATGAATCATATAGCAAAACTTTTCATTAATAGTACTTTCAAGACAAGCATCAACAAGACTTGCATAAGAGCTAACTCATAAGCAATAAATTCAAAGTAAAATGCATTGAAGCAACACAAAGGATGATTAAGTTTCAGCAATTGCTTTCAACTTGTAACATGTATATCTCATGGATATTTGTCAACATAGAGTAATATAACAAGTGCAATAGGTAAACATGTAAGAATCAATGCACACAGTTAACACAAGTGTTTGCTTCTAAGATAGAAAGAAGTAGGTAAAGTGACTCAACATAAAGTAAAAGAATGGCCCTTCGCAGAGGGAAGCATGGATTACTATTTTTGTGCTAGAGCTTTTGTTTTGATAACATAGAAACAATTTTGTCAACGGTAGTAATAATTCATATGTGCTATGCATAATACTTCCTACAAGTTGCAAGCCTCATGCATAGAGTACTAATAGTGCTCGCACCTTGTCCTAATTAGCTCGGATTAACACGGATTATCATTGCATGACATATGTTTCAACCAAGTGTCACAAAGGGGTACCTCTATGCCGCCTGTACAAAGGTCCTAGGAGATCAATTGCATTTGATTTCTCGTTTTTAATATATCTCAACTTAGGACATCCATACCGGGACAACATAGACAACAGATAATGGACTCCTCTTTTAATGCATAAGCATTCAACAACAGATAATATTCTCATAAGAGATTGAGGTTGTATGTCCAAACTGAAAACTTCCACCATGATACATGGCTTTGGTTAGCGGCCCAATGTTCTTCTCTAACAATATGCATACTCAAACCATTTGATCATGAAAATCACTCTTACTTCAGACAAGACGAACATGCATAGCATCTCACATGATATCCAACAAAAGTAAAGAGTTGATGGCGTCCCCAGAAACATGGTTACCGCTCAACAAGCAACTTATAAGAAATAAGACACATAACTACATATTCATCACCACAATAGTTTTTAAGCTATTTGTCCCATGAGCTATATATTGCAAAGATAAAGGAATGAAATTTTAAAGGTAGCACTAAAGTAATTTACTTTGGAATGGCAGAAAAATACCACATAGTAGGTAGATATGGTGGACACAAATGGCATGGGTTTTGGCTCAAGGTGTTTGGATGCACGAGAAGCATTTCCTCTCAGTACAAGGTTTGGGCTAGCAAGGTTGTTTGAAGCAAACACAAGTATGAACATGTACAACAAAACTTACACAAGAACATATTGCAAGCATTATAAGACTCTACACTGTCTTCCTTGTTGTTCAAACACTTTACCATAAAATATCTAGACTTAGAGAGACCAATCATGCAAACCAAATTTTAACAAGCTCTACGGTAGTTCTCCATTAATAGATTAAACTACATGATGCAAGAGCTTAAACATGATCTATGAGAGCTCAAAACAATTGCCCAGTTATTCCAAACCATACGAAGCATTTTCTGATTCCAACCAAATAGCAATCAACGAAGCAATTTCAGCCTTCGCCATGAACATTAAAGCACAACTAAGAACACAAGTGTTCCATATGAAAAAGCAGAGCGTGTCTCTCTCCCACATGAGCATGAATTTATTCAGAGAATGAAAATAGCAAAACGAAAATAAAAATACACAGACGCTCCAAGTAAAGTACATAAGATGTGAAGGAATAAAAATATAGTTTCACTACAAGTGACCTGATAAGTTGTCGATGAAGAAGGCATCCCCAAGCTTAGATGCTTGAGTCTTCTTGAAATATGCAGGGATGAACCACGGGGGCATCCCCAAGCTTAGACTTTTCACTCTTCTTGATCATAGTATATCATCCTCTTCTCTTAACCCTTGAAAACTTCATCCACACCAAACTTAAAGCAAACTCATTAGAGGGTTAGTGCATAATAAAAATTCACATGTTCAGAGGTGACACAATCATTATTAACACTTCTGGACATTGCACAAATCTTCTGAAAGTTAATGGAACAAAGAAACTCATTCAACATAGCAAAAGCGGCAATGCGAAATAAAACGCAGAATTTGTCAAAACAGAACAGTCCGTAAAGACGAATTTTACAGAGGCACTTAACTTGCTCAAACGGAAAAACTCAAAACTAATGAAAGTTGTGTACATATCTGAGGATCACGCACGTAAATTGGCAGAATTTTTTGACTCATCTACAGAGAGATCTACGCAAATTCGTGATAGACAGCAAATCTGTTTCTGCGCAGTAATCCAAATCTAGCATCAACTTTACCATAGAGACTTTACTTGGCACAAAAAAACATGATAAGGAGAGGTTGCTATAGTAGTAACAACTTCCAAGACACAACAAAACAGTAGCAAAATAAACACATGGGTTATCTCCCAAGAAGTTCTTTCTTTATAGCCATTAAAATGGGCTCAGTAATTTTAATGATACTCTCGCAAGAAATAAGAGTTGGAGCAAAAGAGACCATCAAGAAGCAAATTCAAAACACATTTAAGCCTAACCCACTTCCTATGAAAAGGAATCTTGTACACAAATAAATTCATGAAGAACAAAGTGACAAGCATAAGAAGATAAGACACGAGTAACTTCAAGATTCTCAACATAAAGAGGGGAAACTTAATATTATTAAGATGCATATAACCATGTTTTCCTCTCTCGTAATAACTTTCAGTAGCATCATGAACAAACTCAACAATATAAATATCACATAAAACATTCTTGTCATGAGCTACATGCATAAAATTATTACTCTCCACATAAGCATCATCAATTTTATTAGTTGTAGTGGGAGCAAATTCAACAAAATAGCTATCACTATTATTCTCATCACCATAATCATCATATATAGGAGGCATATTGTAATCATAATTAATTTCCTCCTCAATAGTAGGTGGACTCAAAATATCATATTCATCATTGCAAGCATCATATATAGGAGGTAAAGTATCATCAAAGTAAATTTTCTCCTCCATGCTTGGGGGACTAAAAATATCATGCTTCTCAAAACCAGCTTCTCCAAGCTTAAATACTTCCATAGCTTTAGCAATAATAGTGTTCAAAGAGTTCATGCTAATAACATTGCTACAACTATTTTGTAAACAAAGTTCCATGGGTTTTATAATTTTCTGTTCAAACACCTCATGTCCTAACTCAAGATAAATACTATAAAGATCTCTAATTTTTTTGTTGTTTTCCATTAAGCCTAACTAGTGAAAATAAAAACAAGAAACAAAAAGATTTAATTGCAGAATCTAAAGGAGATACCTTCGAGCACTCACACACCGCAACAGTGCTAGGAAATAGCTTAGTAGTTGGAGGATGTCAATACCTTTTACCTTACCTCCCTGGCAACGTCGCCAGAAAATAGCTTGATGTCTACGGGTGCTTCTATTCTTGTAGACAGTGTTGGGCCTCCAAGAGCAGAGGTTTGTAGAACAGCAGCAAGTTTCCCTTAAGTGAATCACCCAAGGTTTATCGAACTCAGGGAGGTAGAGGTCAAAGATAGTCCTCTCAAGCAACCCTGCAATTAAGATACAAGAAGTCTCTTGTGTCCCCAACACACCTAATACACTTGTCAGATGTATAGGCGCACTAGTTCGGCGAAGAGATAGTAAAACATAGGAGGTATAGATGAATATGAGTGGTAATAACAATCTGAAATAAATATGGCAGCGAGTAAACATGCAGTAGAACAGTAAGTAAGCGGTGTTTGCAGTATTGGAAACAAGGCCTAGGGATCATACTTTCACTAGTGGACACTCTCAACATTGATCACATAATAAATAAATAACTTCTCCTCACTTGTGCTACATACACTCTCTTGTTGGATGACAAACACCATTCATTGTGTAGGGCTACAAGAGTTCCCTCAAGCCGGAGTTAACAAGCGCCACAACATTCAGCATTCATATTTAAGTAACCTTAGAGCATAATAGATCTTTGCAATTTAAACCGAGTACTAACATAGCATACACACTGTCACCATTACACTATGAAGGGGGAATAGATCACATAAATACTATCATAATAATAATTAACTCCATAACCTAGAAGAGATTATGATCATAACCTACGTCAAGAACTACACGATGCACACACTGTCACCATTACACCATGAAGGAGGAATAGACTACTTTAATAACATCACATGAGTAGCACATAGACTAATAGTGATACAAAGCTCATCATATGGATCTCAATCATGCAAAGCAATTCATGAGATCATTGTATTAGAGTACATGAGAGAGAGATTAACCACATAGCTACCGGTACAGCCCTTAGCCTCGGGGAAGAACTACTCCCTCCTCATCATGGGAGACAGCAGCGTTGATGGAGATGGCGGTGGTGTCGATGGAGATGCCTTCCGGGGGCAATTCCCCGTCCCGGCGGCGTGCCGGAACAGAGACTTCTGTCCCCCGAATCTTGGCTTCGCGATGGCGGCGGCTCTGGAACTTTTCTCGTATCCTGGCTTATCTTTTTAGGGTTTTCGCGACGGAGACTTTATATAGGCGGAAGGGCAGCCTCGGAGGGGGCCTGGTGGGGCCACACCATAGGGGGGCGCGCCCAGGGTCCAGGCCGCGCCGCCCTGTGGGGTGGGGCCCCCTGGCTCCCCTCTGGCGCCTCTCTGGCTCTCTGGAAGCTTCCGGGGAAAATAAGATCTTGGGCGTTGATTTCGTCCAATTCCGAGAATATTTCCTTTGTAGGATTTCTGGAACCAAAAACAGCAGAAAACAGGAACTGGCACTTCGGCATCTTGTTAATAGGTTAGTTCCGGAAAATGCATCAAAACGATATAAAGTGTGAACAAGACATGTAGGTATTGTCATAAAACTAGCATGGAACATCAGAAATTATAGATACGTTGGAGACGTATCAAGCATCCCCAAGCTTAGTTCCTACTCGCCCTCGAGTAGGTAAACGATAACAACAATAATTTCTAAAGTGACATGCTACCATCATAATCTTGATCAACATTATTGTAAAGCATATGAGATGGATGGAGTGATCTGAAGCAAAAGATTGCTAACAAAGAGATAATGACTAAACAAATGAATCATATAGCAAAACTTTTTATGAATAGTACTTTCAAGACAAGCATCAACAAGACTTGCATAAGAGCTAACTCATAAGCAATAAATTCAAAGTAAAATGCATTGAAGCAACACAAAGGTTGATTAAGTTTTAGCAATTGCTTTCAACTTGTAACATGTATATCTCATGGATATTTGTCAACATAGAGTAATATAACAAGTGCAATAGGTAAACATGTAAGAATCAATGCACACAGTTAACACAAGTGTTTGCTTCTAAGATAGAAAGAAGTAGGTAAAGTGACTCAACATAAAGTAAAAGAATGGCCCTTCGCAGAGGGAAGCATGGATTACTATTTTTGTGCTAGAGCTTTTGTTTTGATAACATAGAAACAATTTTGTCAACGGTAGTAATAATTCATATGTGCTATGCATAATACTTCCTACAAGTTGCAAGCCTCATGCATAGAGTACTAATAGTGCTCGCACCTTGTCCTAATTAGCTCGGATTAACACGGATTATCATTGCATGACATATGTTTCAACCAAGTGTCACAAAGGGGTACCTCTATGCCGCCTGTACAAAGGTCCTAGGAGATCAATTGCATTTGATTTCTCGTCTTTAATAGATCTCAACTTAGGACATCCATACCGGGACAACATAGACAACAGATAATGGACTCCTCTTTTAATGCATAAGCATTCAACAACAGATAATATTCTCATAAGATATTGAGGTTGTATGTCCAAACTGAAAACTTCCACCATGATACATGGCTTTGGTTAGCGGCCCAATGTTCTTCTCTAACAATATGCATACTCAAACCATTTGATCATGAAAATCACTCTTACTTCAGACAAGACGAACATGCATAGCATCTCACATGATATCCAACAAAAGTAAAGAGTTGATGGCGTCCCCAGAAACATGGTTACCGCTCAACAAGCAACTTATAAGAAATAAGACACATAACTACATATTCATCACCACAATAGTTTTTAAGCTATTTGTCCCATGAGCTATATATTGCAAAGATAAAGGAATGAAATTTTAAAGGTAGCATTCAAGTAATTTACTTTGGAATGGAAGAAAAATACCACATAGTAGGTAGATATGGTGGACACAAATGGCATGGGTTTTGGCTCAAGGTGTTTGGATGCACGAGAAGCATTTCCTCTCAGTACAAGGTTTGGGCTAGCAAGCTTGTTTGAAGCAAACACAAGTATGAACAGGTACAGCAAAACTTACACAAGAACATATTGCAAGCATTATAAGACTCTACACTATCTTCCTTGTTGTTCAAACACTTTACCATAAAATATCTAGACTTAGAGAGACCAATCATGCAAACCAAATTTTAACAAGCTCTACGGTAGTTCTCCATTAATAGATTAAACTACATGATGCAAGAGCTTAAACATGATCTATGAGAGCTCAAAACAATTGCCCAGTTATTCCAAACCATACGAAGCATTTTCTGATTCCAACCAAATAGCAATCAACGAAGCAATTTCAGCCTTCGCCATGAACATTAAAGCACAACTAAGAACACAAGTGTTCCATATGAAAAAGCGGAGCGTGTCTCTCTCCCACATGAGCATGAATTTATTCAGAGAATGAAAATAGCAAAACGAAAATAAAAACACATAGACCCTCCAAGTAAAGTACATAAGATGTGAAGGAATAAAAATATAGTTTCACTACAAGTGACCTGATAAGTTGTCGATGAAGAAGGGGATGCCTTGGGCATCCCCAAGCTTAGATGCTTGAGTCTTCTTGAAATATGCAGGGATGAACCACGGGGGCATCCCCAAGCTTAGACTTTTCACTCTTCTTGATCATAGTATATCATCCTCTTCCTTTAACCCTTGAAAACTTCCTCCACACCAAACTTAAAGCAAACTCATTAGAGGGTTAGTGCATAATAAAAATTCACATGTTCAGAGGTGACACAATCATTATTAACACTTCTGGACATTGCACAAATCTTCTGAAAGTTAATGGAACAAAGAAACTCATTCAACATAGCAAAAGCGGCAATGCGAAATAAAACGCAGAATCTGTCAAAACAGAACAGTCCGTAAAGACGAATTTTACAGAGGCACTTAACTTGCTCAAACGGAAAAACTCAAAACTAATGAAAGTTGCGTACATATCTGTGGATCACGCACGTAAATTGGCAGAATTTTTTGACTCATCTACAGAGAGATCTACGCAAATTCGTGATAGACAGCAAATCTGTTTCTGCGCAGTAATCCAAATCTAGCATCAACTTTACCATAGAGACTTTACTTGGCACAAAAAAACATGATAAGGAGAGGTTGCTATAGTAGTAACAACTTCCAAGACACAACAAAACAGTAGCAAAATAAACACATGGGTTATCTCCCAAGAAGTTCTTTCTTTATAGCCATTAAGATGGGCTCAGTAATTTTAATGATACTCTCGCAAGAAATAAGAGTTGGAGCAAAAGAGACCATCAAGAAGCAAAATCAAAACACATTTAAGCCTAACCCACTTCCTATGAAAAGGAATCTTGTACACAAATAAATTCATGAAGAACAAAGTGACAAGCATAAGAAGATAAGACACGAGTAACTTCAAGATTCTCAACATAAAGAGGGGAAACTTAATATTATTAAGATGCATATAACCATGTTTTCCTCTCTCGTAATAACTTTCAGTAGCATCATGAACAAACTCAACAATATAACTATCACATAAAACATTCTTGTCATGAGCTACATGCATAAAATTATTACTCTCCACATAAGCATCATCAATTTTATTAGTTGTAGTGGGAGCAAATTCAACAAAATAGCTATCACTATTATTCTCATAACCATAATCATCATATATAGGAGGCATATTGTAATCATAATTAATTTCCTCCTCAATAGTAGGTGGACTGAAAATATCACATTCATCATTGCAAGCATCATATATAGGAGGTAAAGTATCATCAAAGTAAATTTTCTCCTCCATGCTTGGGGGACTAAAAATATCATGCTTCTCAAAACCAGCTTCCCCAAGCTTAAATTCTTCCATAGCTTTAGCAATAATAGTATTCAAAGAGTTCATGCTAATAACATTGCTACAACTATTTTGTAAACAAAGTTCCATGGGTTTTATAATTTTCTGTTCAAACACCTCATGTCCTAACTCAAGATAAATACTATAAAGATCTCTAATTTTTTTGTTGTTTTCCATTAAGCCTAACTAGTGAAAATAAAAACAAGAAACAAAAAGATTTAATTGCAGAATCTAAAGGAGATACCTTCGAGCACTCACACACCGGCAACAGTGCTAGGAAATAGCTTAGTAGTCGGAGGATGTCAATACCTTTTACCTTACCTCCCCGGCAACATCGCCAGAAAATAGCTTGATGTCTACGGGTGCTTCTATTCTTGTAGACAGTGTTGGGCCTCCAAGAGCAGAGGTTTGTAGAACAGCAGCAAGTTTCCCTTAAGTGAATCACCCAAGGTTTATCGAACTCAGGGAGGTAGAGGTCAAAGATAGTCCTCTCAAGCAACCCTGCAATTAAGATACAAGAAGTCTCTTGTGTCCCCAACACACCTAATACACTTGTCAGATGTATAGGCGCACTAGTTCGGCGAAGAGATAGTAAAACATAGGTGGTATAGATGAATATGAGTGGTAATAACAATCTGAAATAAATATGGCAGCGAGTAAACATGCAGTAGAACAATAAGTAAGCGGTGTTTGCAGTATTGGAAACAAGGCCTAGGGATCATACTTTCACTAGTGGACACTCTCAACATTGATCACATAATAAATAAATAACTTCTCCTCACTTGTGCTACATACACTCTCTTGTTGGATGACAAACACCATTCATTGTGTAGGGCTACAAGAGTTCCCTCAAGCCGGAGTTAACAAGCGCCACAACATTCAGCATTCATATTTAAGTAACCTTAGAGCATAATAGATCTTTGCAATTTAAACCGAGTACTAACATAGCATACACACTGTCACCATTACACTATGAAGGGGGAATAGATCACATCAATACTATCATAGTAATAATTAACTCCATAACCTACAAGAGATTATGATCATAACCTACGCCAAGAAGTACACGATGCACACACTGTCACCATTACACCATGAAGGAGGAATAGACTACTTTAATAACATCACATGAGTAGCACATAGACTAATAGTGATACAAAGCTCATCATATGGATCTCAATCATGCAAAGCAATTCATGAGATCATTGTATTGGAGTACATGAGAGAGAGATTAACCACATAGCTACCGGTACAGCCCTTAGCCTCGGGGAAGAACTACTCCCTCATCATGGGAGACAGCAGCGTTGATGGAGATGGCGGTGGTGTCGATGGAGATGCCTTCCGGGGGCAATTCCCCGTCCCGGCGGCGTGCCGGAACAGAGACTTCTGTCCCCCAAATCTTGGCTTCGCGATGGCGGCGGATCTGGAACTTTTCTCGTATCCTGGCTTATCTTTTTAGGGTTTTCGTGACGGAGACTTTATATAGGCGGAAGGGCAGCCTCGGAGGGGGCCTGGTGGGGCCACACCATAGGGGGGCGCGCCCAGGGTCCAGGCCGCGCTGTCCTATGGGGTGGGGCCCCCTGGCTCCCCTCTGGCGCCTCTCTGGCTCTCTGGAAGCTTCCGGGAAAAATAAGATCTTGGGCGTTGATTTCGTCCAATTCCGAGAATATTTCCTTTGTAGGATTTCTGGAACCAAAAACAGCAGAAAACAGGAACTGACACTTCGGCATCTTGTTAATAGGTTAGTTCCGGAAAATGCATCAAAACGATATAAAGTGTGAACAAAACATGTAGGTATTGTCATAAAACTAGCATGGAACATCAGAAATTATAGATACGTTGGAGACGTATCACTGACTTTTTGGTACTTGGTTCTGCTGCTAGTAAGTCTTGTCCTATTATTTTTGGTAGACCTTTTCTGAATACTTGTGGAGCTATTATAGATTGCAAGAAAGAGAAATTTGTTACTAAATTTGCTGGTGAATCTTATGAGTTTAACTTCTCTAAATTTGCCAAAACTCCTTATAAAGCTGATTTGCCTAATGATGATTTTAGAGTTGAATAGTGTGTATCTATTGCTCTTGCTCCTAATAATCCTTTGCAGCAACATTTGGAGGATAGTGAGAGTGAAGTCTTTAGGGAAGAAAGGGATGAGCTTGATGAAATTTTCCTTCGTCAACCTATTCTTAAACATGACTTACCGGTTGAAGATCTAGGTGTAACGCCACCACCAAAGGAAGATCCTGTATTTGATTTGAAACCATTACCTGATAATCTTAAGTATGCTTATATTGATGATAAGAAAACATATCATGTTATTATTAGTGCTAAGCTTTCAGATTTTGAAGAAGAAAGGTTATTGGAAATATTGAAGAAACATCGAGGAGCTATTGGCTACACTCTTGATGACTTGAAGGGGATTTCTCCCGCTATTTGCCAACATGCCATCAACATGGAAGATGATGCAAAACATGTTGTTGAACATCAGCATCGTCTAATTCCCAAGATGAAGGATGTGGTAAGAAATGAGGTATTAAAACTTCTTGTAGCAGGTATTATATATCCTATTGCTGATAGTAGATGGGTTAGTCCTGTGCATTGTGTTCCTAAGAAAGGAGGAATAACTGTTGTACCTAATGATAATGATGAGCTCATCCCTCAAAGAGTATTTGTAGGGTATAGAATGTGCATTGATTATCGTAAAGTTAATAAAGTTACTAAGAAAGATCATTACCCTTTACCTTTTATTGATCAAATGTTAGAAAGGTTGTCTAAAAATACTCATTTCTGTTTTCTTGATGGTTATTCTGGGTTTTCACAAATTGTTGTTAGAGCTAAAGATCAAGAGAAAACCACTTTCACTTGTCCATATGGAACTTATGCTTATAGGCGTATGCCTTTTGGTTTATGTAATGCTCCTGCTACTTTCCAAAGATGCATGTCTGCTATTTTTCATGGCTTTTGTGAAAAGATTGTTGAGGTATTCATGGATGATTTTTCTATCTATGGGAATTCTTTTGATAATTGCTTGCGAAACCTTGATAAAGTTTTGCAGAGATGTGAAGAAACTAACCTTGTTCTTAATTGGGAGAAATGCCACTTTATGGTTAATGAAGGAATTGTATTGGGACATAAAATTTCTGAGAGAGGTATTGAAGTTGATAGAGCTAAAGTTGAAGCAATTGAGAAGATGCCCTATCCTAGGGATGTTAAAGTTATTCGTAGTATTCTTGGTCATGCTGGTTTTTATAGGAGATTTATTAAAGATTTCTCTAAAATTTCAAAGCCTCTTACTAATCTTCTTCAAAAAGATGTACCTTTTGTTTTTGATGATGATTGTAAGGAAGTCTTTGAAACTCTAAAGAAAGCCTTAACAACTACTCCTGTAGTTGAACCTCCTGATTGGAATTTGCCTTTTGAAATTATGTGTGATGCTAGTGATTTTGCTGTAGGTGCTGTCCTTGGACAGCGAGTAGATAAAAAATTGAATGTTATTCATTATGCTAGTAAAACTCTAGATGCTGGCTCAAAGAAATTATGCTACAACGGAGAAAGAATTATTAGCCGTAGTTTTTGCATGTGACAAGTTTAGATCCTATATTGTTGATTCAAAAGTCATAGTTCATACTGATCATGCTGCAATTAGGTACCTTATGGAAAAGAAAGATGCTAAGCCAAGGCTTATTAGATGGGTGCTTCTTTTGCAAGAATTTGATTTACATATTGTAGATAGGAAAGGTGCTGATAATCCTGTTGCTGATAATTTATCTAGATTGGAAAATATTGCTTATGATCCTATTCCTGTTAATGATAGTTTTTCAAATGAACAATTGGCTGTAATAAAGGTGAGCTCGCGAGATAGTCCTTGGTATGCTGATTATGCTAACTTTATTGTTTCAAAGTACTTGCCTCCAACCTTTTCAGCTCAGCAAAGGAGGAAATTCTTTTATGACTTGAGACATTATTTTTGGGATGACCCACACTTATATGAAGAAGGAGTGGATGGTATTATGCGAAGATGTGTCCCAGAATATGAACAATAAGACATATTGAGTAAGTGTCATGGTAGTGTTTATGGAGGACATCACGCCGGAGATAGAACCGCACAAAAGGTTCTACAATCAGATTTTTATTGGCCAACACTTTTCAAAGATGCAAGGAAGTTTATCTTATCTTGTGATGAATGTCAAAGAGTTGGTAATATCTCTAGACGCAATGAAATGCCTATGAATTATACTCTTGTTATTGAACCATTTGATTGTTGGGGATTTGACTTCATGGGTCCTTTCCCTTCTTCAGAAGGTAACACTCATATACTTGTCGCTGTTGATTATGTTACTAAATGGGTAGAAGCCATACCTACAAAAAGTGCTGATGGTGAGACCTCTTTAAAAATGCTTTTAGATGTTATTTTTCCTAGATTTGGAGTACCTAGATATATTATGACTGATGGAGGTTCTCACTTTATTCATGGTGGTTTTAGAAAAACTCTTGCTAAATATGGTATTAATCATAGAATTGCTTCATCTTATCATCCTCAAACTAGTGGGCAAGTAGAATTATCAAATAGAGAAATTAAATCTATCTTGCGAAAGACTGTTAATAAATCCAGAAAGAATTGGGCTAGTAAGTTAAGGAAGCATTGTGGGCTTATAGAACTGCTTATAAAAATCCTATGGGAATGTTTCCTTATAAAATGGTTTATGGAAAAGCTTGTCATCTACCTTTAGAAGTAGAGCACAAAGCTTATTGGGCTGTAAGAGAACTTAATAAAGATTTTAAACTTGCCGGTAAGAAGAGGTTGCTACAATTGAGTTCTTTAGATGAATGGAGAAGTGAAGCTTATGAAAATGCTAAACTTTTTAAGGAGAAGGTTAAGAAATGGCATGATAGAAAAATTATTAAAAAAGAATTTAATGTTGGAGATAAAGTCCTATTGTATCGGTCTCGTCTCAGATTTTTTGCAGGGAAATTACTCTCAAAATGGGAAGGACCATATGTTATTGAGGAGGTGTATCGTTCAGGGGCAATTAAAATTAGTTCTCTGCAAGGTGATGCCACACAAGTAGTGAATGGACAAAGGCTCAAGCATTATATTTCTGGAGATTCTTATAATGAAGATATTGATGTTATTCAAGTGGTGACTCCGGAAGCTTTCATCAAAGACCAAATTGACAGTTCTGCAGAGTTCGACTTTGAATAGGTAACAGTTTTAGCAATAAAAAGTCCGCGTTTAACTTTCCGAACAATATTTCTGCTGTTTATGGAAAATATGAAAAATTACGAGATCGAAACGGAGTGGAGGCGACGCACGAGGGCGTGCCCCCATAGGCCGGCGCGGGCCCCACCTGGCCGCGCCGCCCTATGAGGACAGCCCCTCGGCGTCCCGTTTCCACTCGTTTTCGGCCTGGAACCTTCCTTTTGTCGTAAAAATATTTGCTATATAATCCCCCAGATACCCAGAGGTCCGTATATCGTTTTCTCGTCGTGTTTTGTTTCGAGTTGTTTCTGCCAGATATTGTTTTCAGATCTAGTGCTACCATGTCTTCGTCGGAACCTCCGAAGGACGACTTCTTTGAGAACGTCATCAACCCGTACATGAACGAGCTGAAGATGCATCCCAAGGAATTGCTGCTCGTAGATGGAGAGTTGCAGATAGAAGATGTCCGGGGACCTAAAGAAGAAGGAAGCTTGGAGGACAGGATGGAGAAACTAGAACAAGAGGTTTTCACCTACAAGAAGATGGCTGAACGTGAAGTGGACATCTTCCACAGAATTGTGTCCGAACTCATTGGTGAACACGGGAAGGAGACTGCAAAGCTGTGGGGCGATATCCTCTCACTTCACAACACTACCAACCAACTTCAGCGCAACTTTATGATGTTTGGAATCAAACCTGTGAGTATGAAAACAGGTTTAAACGCATTAGCTATGCTGCTACTTTCAGGATTCCTGAGACCAAGACATCATTTGTTGATGGAGAGCCTCTTCCTTGGAAGTCTGATGACGAGAAGAATCCACCACCATCACCACCGAAGGAGTAATTCATCACTGGTATTGGCATCCCCTTGGTTTGTTCCAAGCTTGGGGGAGTGCCGCGGTATCACATCATCACTATCTTTATCTTTTTACTATCAAGTAGTGTCATATCATGAGTAGGGAAGTTATCATATAAGATGGTTTGCAGTGTGGAAATATCTCTCTCTTAGTTGGTTATCTATGTATCCGTTGGTGTGAGTTATCGTTATGGAATATTAATGAGAAGTCTTATCATTTACCTTTTGCACACCTTATTTTAGTTTGCAATTTCTGTTATATGATTACTCTTGACATTAGTATTGATATCACTTTGGGAGCATCAAGTAAATCTATTTGGTTTTGGCAAACTTAGCATTGGTCAATAGCAACAACACTTTGATGTTTAATTAGAAAAGGGAAATACGTGTAGATATATTACTTTATTATCTTTCTGCTAATGAGTTTAGTATTCTGAAGTTAAAATTGCTTGTGCTTACGAGAAAGATGCATGATTGTTTCTATCACATGTATATTTGTTTGTTTCCCTCAACCTTTATGCTTGCTACCCAACCTTGCTAGCCAAAGACCTGTATTGAGAGGGAATGCTTCTCATACATCCATAACCTTAGACCAAACCCATGCCATTTTTGTCCACCATAACTACCTACTATGTGGTATTTTGCGCCACTCCAAGTAAATACTTCATGTGCTACCTTTAAATAATTCAAACTATATTACTCCTTATTTGTGTCAATGTTTTATAGCTCATGAGGAAGTATGTGGTGTTTTATCTTTCAATCTTGTTGGGGGACTTTCACCAATGGACTAGTGGCACATCCGATTATCCAATAATTTTGCAAAAAGAGCTGGCAACGGGGTTCCCAGCCCCAATTAATAACTTTCATTAATAATTCTCTCCACATGTTATGCCCTGATTTATCAGTAAGCAACTTAATTTTGCAATAGACACTCCTCCATGGTATGAGAAATGTTGGAAGGCACCCGAGGATTCGGTTAGCCATGGCTTGTGAAAGCAAAGGTTGGGGGAGTGTCATCCATAATAAAACTAAAATACATGTGTAAACAAAAGAGAAGGAGGATGATCTACCTTGCTGGTAGAGATGACATCCTTCATGGGAGCCGCTCTTGGAAGGTATGTTTGGCAAGGGGGTTAGAGTGCCCACTACCATTCGTTGACAACAGTAAACACCACTCAAAATCTTACTTTTATGCTCTTTATATGATTTCAAAACTTGAAAAGCTCTAGCACATGATTTAATCCCTGCTTCCCTCTGCGAAGGGGCCTATCTTTTACTTTTATGTTGAGTCAGTAAACCTATTTCCCTCTATCTTAAGCAAGCAATTGAGTTGTTGTGATCCAATCATTTATGCTATGATCTAGTTAATCAGGTCTTGTATTCTTCCTTGTTTAATACAAATTTTATCTAAATGAATATGACTTTGAAAGCTATCAATGATTATGAGGAGATTGTTAAGATTAAGGATGAAAGCCCTGCCATATAAATGCTAATATAAAGGCTTTGCTTAGAGGATAAGTACAATCTGTTAATAGTTCTTTGACCAAGAACAAAGTTTGCCATAACCGTTTATGATTTCCTATGCACCTCTATTTGTGATTTCTCTTTACTTATTTCAAGTTGAGTTATATGAGGAGGATGTTTACTAGAATGTCTTGTGTGAATCAATATGATGCTTCTTGTCCGTATTTTATTTATCGACTCTTCACTCCATAAAACATGTGGTCTTGTTTATTGAGCTCAGTTTCGCTTGGAGACAAGCGAGGTCTAAGCTTGGGGGGAGTTGATACGTCCATTTTGCATCAGTATTTTATATCATAATTTGCTGTTATTCATTGATATATTTCATATTTAGAGATGATACTTATGTTATTTCACCTATTTTGCATGTTTCATGATTATTGGAGAATTATTCACCGGAGTCAGGATTCTGCTGGAAAAAGCGCCGTCAGGACACCATATTTCTGAAGATCAACAATTGACAGAAATTATACAGAACATCTTATTTTTCCAGAAGACGAAGCCAGCCAAAAGGAGGGACCGAGGAGGGCCACCATGGGCCCCCCGATAGGCCGGCACGGGCCCCGGCCTGGCCGCGCCGCCTTGTGGGGAGGGGGCCCACAGCCCCCTTCGGCCGCCTCTCCTTCGCGTACTTCTTCGTCCCGAAAACCTAAGGCACGGGGGAGAAGCGAGAATAGACATAGCCGCCTCTGCGGGGCGGAGAAACACCAGAGAGAAAAGAGCTCTCTGGCGGGCAGGAATCCGCCGGGGAAATTCCCTCCCAGAGGGGGAAATCGTCGCCATCGTCACCGTCATCGAGCTGGACATCATTGGGATCATCATAATCATCATCTCCACCATCCACATCGCCATCTCCACCGCTGCACCTCGTCACCGCTGTAACATCTAGGGTTGAATCTTGATTGTTTGATAGGGGAAACTTTCCCGGTGTCGATTAATACTTGTTATTGATGCTATTGAGTGAAACCATTGAACCAAGGTTTATGTTCAGATTGTTATTCATCATCATATCACCTCTGATTATGTTCCATATGATGTCTCGTGAGTAGTTCGTTTAGTTCTTGAGGACATGGGTGAAGGCTAAATGTTAGTAGTGAACTATGTTGAGTAATATTTAATGGTTTGATATTTAAGTTGTGGTGTTATTCTTCTAGTGGTGTCATGTGAACGTCGACTACATGATACTTCACCTTTATGGGCCTAGGGGAGTACATCTTGTATTCGTTTGCTAATTGTGGGATTGCCGGAGTGACAGCAACCTGAACCCCCGTTAGTATATCGATGCAGGAGGGATAGCAGGATCTCAGAGTTTAAGGCTGTGGTTAGATTTATCTTAATTACTTTCTTGTATTTGCGGATGCTTGCAAGGGGTATAATCACAAGTATGTATTAGTCCTAGGAAGGGCGGTGCATTAGCATAGGTTCACCCACACAACACTTATCAAGACAATGAAGATTAATCAACTATATGAAGCGAAAGCACTAGACAAAATCCCCGTGTGTCCTCAAGAACGTTTGGTCATTATAAGTAAACAAACCGGCTTGTCATTTGTGCTAAAAAGGATTGGGCCACTCTCTGCAATTATTACTCTCGCATTTTACTTACTTGTACTTTACTTATCTGCTATATCAAAACCCCCTGAAAACTTGTCTGTGAGCATTTACAGTGAATCCTTCATCGAAACTGCTTGTCAACACCTTCTGCTCCTCGTTGGGTTCGACACTCTTATTTATCGAAAGTACTACGATACACCCCCTATACTTGTGGGTCATCACGTGGCATATGTGATTGAGTGAGTGCGGCGACAATTGTCCATGGCGTGGCATATGTGATTGAGTGAGTGCGGCGACAGCTGTGGACTGGAGGAGCAAAGGGCACGAGCAGCTGGGATGGGAGGATCATAGGAGTGGAGGGGCACCTCGAGGATGAGGCATGGCCATGGATGGGCTAGGGAGGGGACGACGTCCGAGAGGAGTCCAAGGAAGGGACGCGGTGGGCCATTAGTGTAGTGGTCGAGTTTTGCTAGTGCTTTCCAATTAGTATCCAATTGTTGTCCAATTCCAATTGTTTTCCGTTGGAAAATGATCTGGTTCCTCTGGGGGTTTGCATGTTGTGATACTACAGGTCCACACATAGCTACATCCGACAGCCCGCGTTGTTCGCTCATGTCGTGTGTGCTCGTGCTTGCCACCCACTCAGTGTTCAATCATGTGCTAAACCAACTCCATGTTTGTAAGTACACAAAAATTCCTCCGAGCAAACCTAGTTCGACTAAACCTTTGTTAATTCAACATGTGGCAGTCACTCTATGTATGGTTAGTTTGGTTAGCCGCAATTGGTTCGAGGGTGAATAAACCTATAAATAGACAAACTACCTATATCGAACCCATAACTCCTCGTGCTCTTGCACGTTCCATTCATTATAGTGCGCACCACACCACTCAGAGGTTGTGTGCTTCATTTTGGGGAAGGTTTCCATGGCAACGGTTACCCATTTTGAAAGTTAAAGCTTTTGCATCTTCATATAAATTCATAGACTTTCTTACATTTAGAAGGTTTGTTGGTGGTCAGGGGCCAATATCCATGGCTAAGAAATATACCTAATCCCTCATACGGGTGATCCATGGTCATTCCCTTGATGACATGGGTATACCTTGTTAGGCCTACAACTTGTGTAGCCCTGATACATATTTGGAGGAAGCCCATCAAGTTAGAAGACAAAAGCATCCGAAAGCCCAAACGGCAAAGAGTGTCAAATAAGGAAAGGCCCATCAAAGAAGCCGACACCTCCTATATAAATGCTAGGAGGAGCCAGTGGAAGGGATCATCGAAACCTTTGTTGTAACCCTAGACTTACTCTAATATTACGACGACTTTGCCTCACAATCAGTATACCGTCGGATCGCCTTGTTTGTCATACCAACCGACGAAACCACTAGTGCACCTCTTTCCCCGAAACACTAATTCCATATCCATGGACATTTCCGAGGTTACCCCTCACTTGGCTCTAGAGCCATACAATGCCAACACTTTAAGGATTTTTTTACATTTTCTTTGTTACATGGACTTAATATGTTCTACCATATACTAGATATTTTTTGGATACATAAAATATATAACCCTGCAACTCATATAATACTGAAGTACTAGATATATTTTGGATATATACACTATATAATACTGCCAAGATATCATATAATACATAAGTGGGTGGTGGCACATATGTATGCTATAATCTAGTATCTACTTTTTGTATTCTTTTACACCTTAGCACATAAAAATATTGTATCTTAATATTCCATAGATGTATGTGTATAAAAAATAATGAAAATCATGTATCAACATAAACGTTCTATAAAATAAATATAAAAGTTCAATATAAAACAAGCCAAAACCCACATCGAGCTAACAAAGATATCATTAATGTTTTGATGGGACGTCCCATATACGATAAGATGTTCCACAAGATCAAGCAGAGCTTATCGCAAACATCCGGGAGAGTCTACATTGCACTGGACTTAGAGTATGTAGCATCATCGACCACCGATCTGAGTTCCCAGCCGCATTGCTCCACGCAATGGTACAACCATCCGAGAGATTTTGTCAATGGAGGCTATATTGTTCAGGTGGGATTGGTTTTTGCCTTTGATGGCCCCTCCAACGATGTAATGCAATGCTACCAGCTCAACTTTCACATAGATGAAGCTTCTGGGAAGTACAGCAAGGATTCTCTTGATTTCTTGGTGGCTCATGACCACATTCTGCAAGAATACCGGGATCTCGGTGTCTTCCCCGAGTGGGCATATGCCGACCTGTTGAGGCATTTTCCCTTCAGCGATTCCTCGGTCACTTGGATCACCTTCCACACGGACAAGGATATGGCTTTTCTCATGAAGCTTGCAGTTGAGGGTGGATTTGGTATGATGCCGGACAATCTCTTGCACTTCATGGATCTAGTTAGAAAGTTCTTTCCTATGCTCTACGACGTGATGGTCCTCGCGCAGCTCGTCACCCGTTGGTACAATAGAAGTTTGAAGAAACTTGCGGATCAACTTTGCATCAAAAGAATTGGCCAAGAACATTTTGCTGGTTCGGATGCTCTAGCCACGTTTGAGTGCTTTCTAAAACTAGTGGAGCAATATGTAGGGGAAGGGATATCAGTGATAATGGGACTGCTGTCCGGGGCGGAGGAAGTGGAGATGGCCACCGTGTGCTCGCTTCCTCTGAGCTTCTCTGCTATAAGTGTTTTTGAAGTGAAGCCTGCCGATTTCCAACATCAAGGCCTACGCATTCACGATACTCTGAGATCCAACTTCAATGTCGTTGGCGTGCAGGTAACATCCATTCTATACTACCAACGTTGATATCTGCTATTCACTATTGCTTGCTGTCTTTATCACTTGAATACACACTAGTAGGAAAAGCCTCATCAGTGGCGCACGGAAAAGTGATTCTGTGGCGCACGGGTGGTGCGCCACAGAAACGTCGCCACAAAAATAAGGTTTGTGTGGCGCAGTGGCCCGTGCGCCACAGAATTAAGGTTTCTGTGGCGCACATGGTTCCCCATGCGCCACAGAAACAGGTGTGCCACTGAATTACATTTTGGTGTGCCACAGAACATTGTACAGGTATACTCGATTTTATACTGTCTGGTGTATTGTACAGGTTTTATACATAGTATACAGGTTATATACAGATATAATATAGACAGATATAATATGGACACATATAACATAGCAACATTATACATCATCATCACATTATACAACAATATAGACAAATGTTTTGCATACAACTCTTAATTCATACAAATTTCACAATTTCGAGATACAAAGTAGTCTTCATCCGGTTCCTCCTTTGCTCCCTCATCTCTACCCACCAGGCTCGCTTGCATCGGGGTCTTCATATCCAGTTCCTACTATGATGAAAATGGAAGAAAGTGAGACCAACAAGTCCGATGCACAAGAGAAATGGATAAATGCCTCATACATTGTTGGTCAACACAAATATTAACATTCAGGGATGGCGTAAGTGAGACCAAGTCCGATGCACAAGAGATTGATATTTGTGCTATCTTACCAGGCTCACTTACGCCACCCCCAAGTGTACGGGGACCAAACATTTTAATCATCGGCATTTTGAAAATCTCAAAGCAAATGGAATGACAAAATGGAATAAGTGCCTCATACATTGTTGGTCAACACAAATACTATGGTCAGAAACCATAGTTGCAGTATACACTGCAGTATACTTTGCAGAAGGGCCCCCTTTCTCCGGCCGCCGTTCCGTGAACGGGTCCTTGACGACACAACAACGCTGATCTGCCTCTCCGGCGTAGAACCACGGCAGTCCCAGCCGCCTCCCTTGTGGCCGCGTCTCCTGCGCTCTTCTCCATGGCCGGACCACGATTGGACTCACCGGGGGAATAATGATAATCGCCATCACCACTATCGTCAGACTCCACAGGTGTAGAGTACTTTGCAGCAGATGCCACTTTTCTTCTCTCGCCGTCCAGTGAACGAGTCCTAATAGGAGTGTACCCCCTGGTCTTGAAGCTATGCTTAAAGAATTTATTAGTACACAAACTGCTTTTAACAAATCTGTTGAGGAAAAGCTCAATAAAATTGATATTCTCGCTTCTAAGGTTGATAGTCTTGCCTCTGATGTTGATCTTTTGAAGTCGAAAGTTATGCCTAATATGGATATTGAAAATAAAATTGTTACTACAGAAAATGCCATCCAAGTTAGAATTAATGAGAATATAAGATTAATGGCTGAATTGCGTGCTAGGTGGGATAGAGAAGAAAATGAAAAACTAGCTAAAGAGAATAATGTAGCTAAAGTTTGGACTATTACCACCACTAGTAATGTTAATGCTCCACATGTTGCTGCACCTCCTACTAATAATGGTGAAAGAATTGGTGTTGGCAATGTTTCTACTCCTAGTGCAAAGCGTACAAAACTGCCTGAAATTGCTAAAACTGCTGAAACTGCTTGTGATAAAACTGCTGAAATTTTTTCCAACATTGGGGATGATGATCCCATTGCTGTAGATCATAATGGTTTAGATTTTGATGATTGTCACATCTCTGAAGTTATAAAGTTCTTACAAAAACTTGCTAAAAGTCCTAATGCTAGTGCTATAAATTTGGCCTTTACAAAACATATTACAAATGCTCTCATAAAAGCTAGAGAAGAGAAACTAAAACTTGAAACCTCTATTCCTAGAAAGTTAGAAGATGGTTGGGAGCCCATCATTAAGATGAAGATCAATGACTTTGATTGTAATGCTTTATGTGATCTTGGTGCAAGTATTTCTGTTATGCCTAAGAAAATTTATGATATGCTTGACTTGCCACCATTAAAAAATTGTTATTTGGATGTTAATCTTGTTGATAATGCTATAAAGAAACCTTTGGGGAGAGTTGATAATGTTCGTATTATGGTTAAAAATAACCTTGTCCCCGTTGATTTTGTTGTCTTAGATATTGAATGCAATGCATCTTGTCCCCTTATATTGGGAAGACCTTTTCTTCGAACTGTTGGTGCTACCATTGATATGAAGGAAGGTAATATTAAATATCAATTTCCTCTCAAGAAAGGTATGGAACACTTCCCTAGAAAGAGAATGAAGTTACCTTTTGATTTTATTATTAGAACAAATTATGATGTTGATGCTTCGTCTCTTGATGTTACTTGATATAAACTTTCTGCGCCTAGCTGAAAGGCGTTAAAGAAAAGCGCTTATGGGAGACAACCCATGTTTTTACTACAGTATTTTTGTTTTATATTTGAGTCTTGGAAGTTGTTTACTACTGTAGAAACCTCTCGTTATCTTAGTTTTGTGTTTTGTTGTACCAAGTAAAGTCTTTGATAGTAAGGTTCATACTAGATTTGGATTACTGTGCAGTTACAGATTTCTTTGCTGTCACGAATTTCAACCTGCCTCTCTGTAGGTAGCTCAGAAAAATATGCCAATTTACGTGCGTGATTCTCAGATATGTACGCAACTTTCATTCAATTTGGGCATTTTCATTTGAGCAAGTCTGGTGCCATTTTAAAATTCGTCTTTACGAACTGTTCTGTTTTGACAGATTCTGCCTTTTATTTCGCATTGCCTCTTTTGCTATGTTGGATGAATTTCTTTGATCCATTAATGTCCAGTAGCTTTATGAAATGTCCAGAAGTGTTAAGAATGATTATGTCACCTCTGAACATGTTAATTTTTATTGTGCACTAACCCTCTAATGAGTTGTTTTGAGTTTGGTGTGGAGGAAGTTTTCAAGGATCAAGAGAGGGAAATGATGCAATATGATCAAGGAGAGTGAAAGCTCTAAGCTTGGGGATGCCCCGGTGGTTCACCCCTGCATATTCTAAGAAGACTCAAGCGTCTAAGCTTGGGGATGCCCAAGGCATCCCCTTCTTCATCGACAACATCATCAGGTTCCTCCCCTGAAACTATATTTTTATTCAGTCACATCTTATGTGCTTTGCTTGGAGCGTCGGTTTGTTTTTGTTTTTGTTTTGTTTGAATAAAATGGATCCTAGCATTAATTGTGTGGGAGAGAGACACGCTCCGCTGTTGCATATGGACAAATATGTCCTTAGGCTTTACTCATAGTATTCATGGCGAAGGTTGAATCTTCTTCGTTAAATTGTTATATGGTTGGAATCGGGAAATGCTACATGTAGTAATTCTAAAATGTCTTGAATAATTTGATACTTGGCAATTGTTGTTCTCATGTTTAAGCTCTTGCATCATATACTTTGCACCCATTAATGAAGAAACACCTAGAGCTTGCTAAATTTGGTTTGCATATTTGGTCTCTCTAAAGTCTAGATAATTTCTAGTATTGAGTTTTGAACAACAAGGAAGACGGTGTAAAGTCTTATAATGTTTACAATATGTCTTTTTTGTGAGTTTTGCTGCACCGGTTCATCCTTGTGTTTGTTTCAAATAACCTTGCTAGCCTAAACCTTGTATCGAGAGGGAATACTTCTCATGCATCCAAAATCCTTGAGCCAACCACTTTGCCATTTGTGTCCACCATACCTACCTACTACATGGTATTTCTCCGCCATTCCAAAGTAAATTGCTTGAGTGCTACCTTTAAATTTCCATCATTCGCCTTGCAATATATAGCTCATGGGACAAAATAGCCTTAAAAACTATTGTGGTATTGAATATGTACTTATGCACTTTATCTCTTATTAAGTTGCTTGTTGTGCGATAACCATGCTTCTGGGGACGCCATCAACTACTCTTTGTTGAATATCATGTGAGTTGCTATGCATGTCCGTCTTGTCTGAAGTAAGAGAGATCTACCACTTTAATGGTTAGAGCATGCATATTGTTAGAGAAGAACATTGGGCCGCTAACTAAAGCCATGAATCATGGTGGAAGTTTCAGTTTTGGACATATATCCTCAATCTCATATGAGAACACTAATTGTTGCCACATGCTTATGCATTAAAGAGGAGTCCATTATCTGTTGTCCATGTTGTCCCGGTATGGATGTCTAAGTTGAGAATAATCAAAAGCGAGAAATCCAAAATGCGAGCTTTCTCCTTAGACCTTTGTACAGGCGGCATGGAGGTACCCCTTTGTGACACTTGGTTAAAACATGTGTATTGCGATGATCCGGTAGTCCAGGCTAATTAGGACAAGGTGCGGGCACTATTAGTATACTATGCATGAGGCTTGCAACTTGTAAGATATAATTTACATAATACATATGCTTTATTACTACCGTTGACAAAATTGTTTCATGTTTTCAAAATAAAAGCTCTAGCACAAATATAGCAATCGATGCTTTCCTCTTTGAAGGACCTTTCTTTTACTTTTATGTTGAGTCAGTTCACCTATCTCTCTCCACCTCAAGAAGCAAACACTTGTGTGAACTGTGCATTGATTCCTACATACTTGCATATTGCACTTGTTATATTACTTTACATTGACAATATCCATGAGATATACATGTTATAAGTTGAAAGCAACCGCTGAAACTTAATCTTCCTTTGTGTTGCTTCAATACCTTTACTTTAATTTATTGCTTTATGAGTTAACTCTTATGCAAGACTTATTGATGCTTGTCTTGAAGTACTATTCATGAAAAGTCTTTGCTTTATGATTCAGTTGTTTACTCATGTCATTACCATTGTTTTGATCGCTGCATTCATTACATATGCTTACAATAGTATGATCAAGGTTATGATGGCATGTCACTCCAGAAATTATCTTTGTTATCGTTTACCTGCTCGGGACGAGCAGGAACTAAGCTTGGGGATGCTGATACGTCTCCGACGTATCGATAATTTCTTATGTTCCATGCCACATTATTGATGATATCTACATGTTTTATACACATTATATGTCGTATTTGTGCATTTTCCGGCACTAACCTATTAACGAGATGCCGAAGAGCCGATTCTTTGTTTGCTGTTTTTGGTTTCAGAAATCCTAGTAAAGAAATATTCTCGGAATTGGACGAAATCAACGCCCAGGGTCCTATTTTTGCACGAAGCTTCCAGAAGACCGAAGGGGAAAGGAAGTGGGGCCACGAGGCGCCGCCACAACAGGGCGGCGCGGCCTAGGGCTTGGCCGCACGGCCCTGGCGTGTGGGGCCCTCGTGTGGCCCCCCGCGTTGCCCTTCCGCCTACTTAAAGCCTTCGTCGCGAAACCCCCAGTACCGAGAGCCACGATACGGAAAACCTTACTGAGACGCCGCCGCCGCCAATCCCATCTCGGGGGATTCTGAGATCACCTCGGCACCCGCCGAGAGGGGAATCATCTCCCGGAGGACTCTTCACCGCCATGGTCGCCTCCGGAGTGATGAGTGAGTAGTTCACCCCTGGACTATGGGTCCATAGCAGTAGCTAGATGGTTGTCTTCTCCTTATGTGCTTCATTGTTGGATCTTGTGAGCTGCCTAACATGATCAAGATCATCTATCTGTAATTCTATATGTTGTGTTTGTCGGGATCCGATGGATAGAGAATACTATGTTATGTTGATTATCAATCTATTACCTATGTGTTGTTTATGATCTTGCATGCTCTCCGTTATTAGTAGAGGCTCTGGCCAAGTTTTTACTCTTAACTCCAAGAGGGAGTATTTATGCTCGATAGTGGGTTCATGCCTCCATTAAATCAGGACAAGGTGTGAGAAAGTTCTAAGGTTGTGGATGTGCTGTTGCCACTAGGGATAAAACATTGATGCTATGTCCGAGGATGTAGTTATTGATTACATTACGCACCATACTTAATGCAATTGTCTGTTGTTTTGCAACTTAATACTGGAAGGGGTTCGGATGATAACCTGAAGGTGGACTTTTTAGGCATAGATGCATGCTGGATAGCGGTCTATGTACTTTGTCGTAATGCCCAATTAAATCTCACAATACTCATCATATCATGTATGTGCATTGTTATGCTCTCTCTATTTGTCAATTGCCTGACTGTAATTTGTTCACCCAACATGCTATTTATCTTATGGGGGAGACACCTCTAGTGAACTGTGGACCCCGGTCCTATTCTTTACATCGCATACAATCTACTGCAATACTTGTTCTTTACTGTTTTCTGCAAACAATCATCTTCCACACAATACGGTTAATCCTTTGTTACAGCAAGCCGGTGAGATTGACAATCTCACTGTTTCGTTGGGGCAAAGTACTTTGGTTGTGTTGTGCAGGTTCCACGTTGGCGCCGGAATCCCTGGTGTTGCGCCGCACTACATCCCGCCGCCATCAACCTTCAACGTGCTTCTTGGCTCCTCCTGGTTCGATAAACCTTGGTTTCTTTCTGAGGGAAAACTTGCTACTGTGCGCATCATACCTTCCTCTTGGGGTTCCCAACGAACGTGTGAGTTACACGCCATCACTCATCATGCTAGCATAGGTTGTTGGAGCACTTAGGCAAACTCCTAGTTGATAGGCCTTGAGCTAAACTAGTAAACACATGTGTAGTTTTATTCCGCCTAGTTTAGCTCTCAAGTAGAAGTTTTTATACACTGCCTATTCACCCCCCCCCCCCTCTAGGCGACGTCCTAGTACATTCACCTGGAGCGTCCAACTCCTCTTTCTCCTTCTCTTCCATGCTTCCATGACATCGGGCTTGCGTCCTTGGGTCTCCATGGCATCCTCCCTTCCCTCCGTACTTTTAATTGAGTTCCTATCATCAAGATATGACGGAGTATGAAGTAGTATATTGTTCCAAATAGGAGATTGTAGGCATGCATAAAGGAGAAGCTTCACCTTTGCGTGTCGTGTTGGCGATGAAGCACATGATGTGGTGAAGACCGAAAGTAGCCCCATATCATCTCCCCCACTTGAAAATGAGTCGTCATCGACGATAAATCTTCATGAATGTGTTGAGGAGGTAGATGACATCAACGATTGAATGTCCCTTCACTTGTCAAGAGCCCTATCAATAGCACAAGAAAAGCAAAGCAACACTCAAAGCTTACGCAATGTTCCACGGGGTTAGCAAGATAGCGCAAGTAGAAGGAGGTCACCTTAGCAAGATGTCGGTGTGCTCTCATGGAGAGGTCTTGTGTAGTACATGTGTGTGGCCGAAACCACTCCTTGGAGCTCATCCACAAGTCACTTGTACCTTCACGCAACAAAGACCAAGAAAAGTATGTGTGTGTGTGATAGAGGTGCATATCATCAACGACATGTCCACTCATGTTCACAACACCATTAGCATAACACAAATATATGAAGAATAATGCATGTGCAAGGTCAATGTTCAAGAAACTCATTTTCCTATCCTCATGTGTGCAAACAAACCATCGGAAAGATAAATTGGTCCACGTATTTGTTGCAACACAAACCATATCATTCAAAAAGTTCACCAAAACAACATGTACACAACCGTGTGTGCCAACAAACCAAAACAAAGTGAAATATTTCAACTTGTGTGAGGCCACACCAACGGTAAGACTCACATCATCATGCTTGCAAGCGAACCACAAGAAAGAGAAATTGTTCGGCATGTCCAATGCAAAGCATGTGAAAGGTATTAGAGTCGGGTTCGGTCTTCTACTTACTAGTATTATGCTCTCAAGAGCTCTCTTTGTCAACTCATGCTCAATCGAGGTTGACATTGGCATTCTTATACCTACACACAATAGGCAAAGCAAAGAAGTGTGTGCATGGTATATGAAAACATCATCCATCATGATGGTCCATTTTAAGCAAAGTGTTATAATAGGTATGGTGAATATGCGGGGTAGACACATGAACATGGTCATCATGGAAATAGGCAAAGTCTCCAAAATTTGAGAGATCTATGGGGGCAATCTCATTCACAAGAATATTAACATCATTGCAAACCAAGCATTGGAAAGAGCAAGTGTTCAACATTTTGGTTGCATTAATTGGTGAGTATTGCAAGCATCTAGAGAAAAACATGTTCAACATTTTATCATTGTTGTCGACCAACATAGGGAAAGAGAAATTGTTCATCACGGTTGTCACAACACTAGCATTGTCATCATCATTGCAAGCAACACAAGGGAAAGAGCAATTGGTCATCATATTGCAAGCAAGAGGAAAGAACTCATCATTTTTCATGTCCACTATTGGGATCATGGCATCATCAACACCTATATAGGTACCTTTGTAGTCCTGCTCATATGAGGTAGGTGTTGTGGAAGTGGTAGGCTCCATGTGACCTCCATGTTCATCTTGAAGAAAGCATGGTGTGATAGCATCATCTTCATGCACCATGTACATTTTCTCCATGATCAGCATCTCGTCATCCATGGAACCTATTGCAACATGAGAAAACACACAAGAAGTAGAGGTTAAGTTGTTAGAATGTGAAATGGCCTCCATGGACCTATCAACTACCTCTCTCAACGCACTCGGTGTATCACCCATGTCCTTCAAATGGAAGCACTCAATCTCACATATGGGGTGGGAGTCACTCAACTCACTATCACTCTCACTCAAGTGGGCTAAGTGGCTCTCATGCCCACATGGGATTGGTACCATCTCATCCTTCAAGCATAGAAGAGTAGGCTCGCTTTTCTCATCTCCATGCGCCTCCATTGGTGAAGGGAACATCCCATGCTCACCATTCTCAACTCCATTTGCCTCCTTGGTTGAAGGGAAGATCCCATGCTCAACCTTGTCAAATCCATCGCCTCCCATGTTGACACCATTTGATGGCACTATGGTGTTGTTGAGAGCTAGGATCGAATCAACATCACGCTTGACTTGGCCTTCTCGTTCTCCATCTTGAATTGTGGTCTTCATAGGCATCATCTTGTCCATTTCCTTGCACCATTCTTTGAACACGATGGTATCTTGAAGTGTCATGTTGTTGAATTTGGCATCTAATTGGGTGAAGTAGAGCTTGTGTGCTTGTGGTGTGTTGCATTCCCATGTCATGTGCTTGTTGGATTTGCACACATCATCAATGGAGATTGGGGCATTCCCAAAGATGACCGTCTTGATGGCAACGAAAGCATTTGGGAGCTACGTGGTATTGGTGGACGAACCATTGTCATGTTGGAATAAATATGGGTAGATCGTCCTTCATCATGAAGTGTAGACTCCATGGTCTTCATCTTGGGTCTTGAGCTCCTTGTAGGCGCCATGGTGGTGGTAGCGGTAGGAGAGGGAAGCACCATGAGATATGGTTCCTCTTTATTTGTACTTTTCACCATCTTGCTTGTTGTTGTAGCGTCTTGTCTCGCTCCATTGGAGATCTTCTCATGCGTAGGCGGTCTTGGAGATGCCATTGTGGTGGTGGCTCTAGGCTTTGTAGACACCATATGGTTGGTGTTGGTGACCTTTGCAGTCTTGGCAGTCTTGGAGATGCCATTGTGGTGGTGGCTCTAGGCTTTGTAGACACCATATGGTTGGTGTTGGTGACCTTTGTAGTCTTGGCCGCTTTATGTCAAGGTTCTCGTCTTCTTGCATCATCACCATGTCTTGAGGTGTGTCATTGAAGATCCTTGGGAGGTGTTGGTCGATGGCGAACATGAGATGACTTGTGTCGGCGATGATCACGTGGTGACGCATGTCGATGGCGGTCATGAGGTGGTGATGGTCGACGACGATCATGAGTTGACGTGTGTCGATGACGATCCTCGACATGCCTAGATGATGGTTCATGTAGCTTGGCACTTTGATTTTGGTTCCTTCTTGAGCTCGGAGGAGAGTGTCGATGGCGATCATGGTGGCGGTGCTCTTGTTGTTTCATAGGATGAGCTCGATGTAGATCATCATGTGCATAAGCACTATCATGGTGGCGTCGTCTTGCTGGTCCTCTATCTTGATATGTGGCTCCCTTGGCCAAGATGGGAAACTTGTAGGCACAGGCCTTGTTCAAGGTGGGGTCGAAGCTAGGTTCCACCATGGTATCGATCTCGTGCTCGGTGTGGTGCTCCATCATGTTGTCGTAGTCGTAGTTGAGGTAGTGCTCCACCATGTCATCGATGTTGTAGTCGAGCTCGGAGTGGTGGTCCACCATGTTGGCCATGCTTGGCGAGCCATGGTTTGTGTAGAGGTGCTCGATGTCGGTCATGTCGACGGTGCTTGCGGAGTCGTAGTCGGTGTCGAGCTCCACATGGGCATCCATATCCGCGGTGCTTGCGGAGCTATCATCCTCATAGTACTCCATGTCATCCTCCGTAGGCTCTTCCCCACTATACATGTTAGTCACAAGGCAAGGTGTATATATGGTGGAAGGAGAACTTTAAAAATGTCTCACCTTTCGTAGCTAGTATCGAAACAATGGTTCAAGCCAAGAGAAAAGTCAAATTGTACCGGGGTTAACTACACACACACTCAAAGCACACGCAAAAGGCTAAGAAAGTCTATATGGTGGTGGGTGCGGAAGTGGATAGCAAACGAAAAGAACCAAAGAAAATGTCTATTGTCAAATGTGGGGAAGATCCAAAGTCAAATGTCAAAAATGGTGATCTATGTCAAGGAAACACGGAAACACACACAAGAAAGAACAATGGGGTTAGCGCGACCAAGGAAGTGAGCAAGTAACAAAGATGGTCATAACAAAGACTATATGCTCGGTGTCATGCCAACACAAGAGAGACCGTAGCTTGGTTGCATATGAGAGAAGCAACAAGATTTGCACAAGATGCCACTCTCCTCTTTTCTCTATTTTTGCTTAGAAGCTTTGGACTCCTTTGTATAGGTGGCGCACACACTCTTTTTGTATTTCTTTTTTATTTTCCTCGTTTTTCTATGCTTAGAAGCTTTATTTTTTTCTCTATGTCACAACATTTTCATCTTTTGTGTATCTTTCTCACCGATCTTGCTTTGGAGCTTCTCTCAACACAACACACACACAAACCCTCTCACGGTCGTGACACTTGTGCAATGCTTCGCAACACTCGGAATGCCACTGATACGTCTCCGACGTATCGATAATTTCTTATGTTCCATGCCACATTATTGATGATATCTACATGTTTTGTGCACACTTTATGTCATATTCGTGCATTTTCTGGAACTAACCTATTAACAAGATGCCGAAGTGCCAGTTGTTGTTTTCTGCTGTTTTTGGTTTCAGAAATCCTAGTAACGAAATATTCTCGGAATCGGACGAAATCAACGCCCAGGTTCCTATTTTGCCCGGAAGCATCCAGAACACACGAGAACCGCCAGAGAGGGGGCACTAGGCCCCCAGACCATAGGCCGGCGCGGCCCAGGCCCTGGCCGCGCCGCCCTATAGTGTCGGCGCCCCTTCGACCTTCTGACGCCGCCTCTTCGCCTATATAAAGCCCCTGGACCTAAAACCTCGAGACGAAAAAGCCACGATACGGAAAACCTTCCAGAGCCGCCGCCATCGCGAAGCCAAGATCTGGGGGACAGGAGTCTCTGTTCCGGCACACCGCCGGGACGGGGAAGTGCCCCCGGAAGGCTTCTCCATCAACACCACCGCCATCTCCATCAACGCTGCTGTCTCCCATGAGGAGGGAGTAGTTCTCCATCGAGGCTCGGGGCTGTACCGGTAGCTATGTGGTTCATCTCTCTCCTATGTACTTCAATACAATAATCTCATGAGCTGCCTTACATGATTGAGATTCATATGATGATTTTTGTAATCTAGATGTCGTTATGCTAGTCAAGTGAATTTTACTCATGTGATCTCCGGAGACTCCTTGTCCCACGTGTGTAAAGGTGACAGTGTGTGCACCGTGTGGGTCTCTTAGGCTATATTTCACAGAATACTTATTCACTGTTATGAATGGCATAGTGAAGTGCTTATTTATATCTCTTTATGATTGCAATGTGTTTTGTATCACAATTTATCTATGTGCTACTCTAGTGATGTTATTAAAGTAGTTTTATTCCTCCTGCACGGTGTAATGGTGACAGTGTGTGCATCCGTGTTAGTACTTGGTTTATGCTATGATTATGATCTCTTGTAGATTATGAAGTTAACTATTGCTATGATGGTATTGATGTGATCTATTCCTCCTACATAGTGTGAAGGTGACAGTGTACATGCTATGTTAGTACTTGGTTTAGTCGTATTGATCTTTCATGCACTCTAAGGTTATTTAAATATGAACATTGAATTGTGGAGCTTGTTAACTCCGGCATTGAGGGTTCGTGTAATCCTACGCAATGATGTTCATCATCCAACAAATGAGTGTAGAGTATGCATTTATCTATTCTGTTATGTGATCAATGTTGAGAGTGTCCACTAGTGAAAGTCTAATCCCTAGGCCTTGTTCCTAAATACTGCTATCGCTGCTTGTTTACTGTTTTACTGTTTTACTACTGCCTGCTATATCACCACCATCAACTACACGCCAGCAAGCACTTTTCTGGTGCCGTTGCTACTACTTATTTATACCACCTGTATTTCACTATCTCTTCGCCGAACTAGTGCACCTATTAGGTGTGTTGGGGACACAAGAGACTTCTTGCTTTGTGGTTGCAGGGTTGCATGAGAGGGATATCTTTGACCTCTTCCTCCCTGAGTTCGATAAACCTTGGGTGATCCACTTAAGGGAAACTTGCTGCTGTTCTACAAACCTCTGCTCTTGGAGGCCCAACACTGTCTACAGGAAAAGGAGGGGGGCATAGACATCAAGCTAAATTTCTGGCGCCGTTGCCGGGGAGGAAAGGTAAAAGGTACTCACACTCCGGATCTCGGCTACTAAGCTATTTTCCGGCGCCGTAAGTACTCGAAGCTATTTCCTTTAGATCCTGCAATTGCAACTTTTTGTTTCTTGTTTACACTAGTTAGGCATAATGGAAAACAACAAAAATATGAGAGATCTTTATGAACTTTATCTTGAATTAGGACATGATGTGTTTGAAGAGAGAATTAAAAAAACCATGGAACTTTATATGCATGCTAATGGGAATGTTATTAATATGAATGCTTTGAACACTATTGTTGCTAATGCTATGGAAAATTCTAAGCTTGGGGAAGCTGGCTTTGATGAGCATGATCTTTTTAGTCCCCCGGGCATTGAGGAGGAAATTTTCTTTGACGATACTTTGCCTCCTATTTATGATGATTATAATGATAGTAGTCTTTTGTTACCGCCTGTTATGGGGGATAAATTTAATTATGATTACAATATGCCTCCTATATTTGATGATGAGAATAATAATGATAGCTACTTTGTTGAATTTGCTCCCGCTACAACTAATAAAATTGATTATGCTTATGTGGAGAGTAATAATTTTATGCATGAGACTCATGATAAGAATGTTTCATTTGATAGTTATATTGTTGAGTTTGCTCATGTTGCTACTGAAAGTTATTATGAGAGAGGAAAATATGGTTGTAGAAATTTTCATGTTACTAAAACACCTCTCTATGTGCTGAAATTTTTCAAGCTACACTTGTTTTATCTTTCTATGCTTGTTGCATTATGCTTCATGAATTTGTTTATTTACAAGATTCCTATGCATAGGAAGCATGTTAGGCTTAAATTTGTTTTGAACTTGCTTCTTGATGCTCTCTTTTGTTTCAACTACTATTTCTTGCGAGTGCATCATTAAAACTGCTGAGCCCATTTTGATGGCTATAAAGAAAGAACTTCTTGGGAGATAACCCATGTGTTATTTTGCTACAGTACTTTTTTTTATATTTGTGTCTTGGAAGTTATTTACTACTGTAGCAACCTCTCCTTATCTTAGTTTTGTGTTTTGTTGTGCCAAGTGAAGCCTCTAATCGAAGGTTGATACTAGATTTGGATTTCTGCGCAGAAACAGATTTCTATCTGTCACGAATCTGGGCTGTTTTCTCTGTAGGTAACTCAGAAAAATATGCCAATTTACGTGCGTGTTCCTCAGATATGTATGCAACTTTCATTAGTTTTGAGTTTTCTGATCTGAGCAACGGAAGTATTTATTAGAAATTCGTATTTACGGACTGTTCTGTTTTGACAGATTCTGCCTTTTATTTCGCATTGCTTCTTTCGCTGGGTGGATTTATTTGTTCCATTACCTTCCAGTAGCTTTGAGCAATGTCCAGAAGTGTTAAGAATGATTGTGTCACCTCTGAACATGTGAGTTTTTGATTATGTACTAACCCCTCTAATGAAGTTTATGAGAAGTTTGGTGTGAAGGAAGTTTTCAAGGGTCAAGAGAGGAGGATGATATACTATGATCAAGAAGAGTGAAAGCTCTAAGCTTGGGGATGCCCCGGTGGTTCACCCCTGCATATTCTAAGAAGACTCAAGCATCTAAGCTTGGGGATGCCCAAGGCATCCCCTTCTTCATCGACAACATTATCAGGTTCCTCCCCTGAAACTATATTTTTATTCGGTCACATCTTATGTACTTTACTTGGAGCGTCTGTGTGCTTTTGTTTTTGTTTTTTTGAATAAATGCTTGTGTGGGAGAGAGACACGCTCCGCTGGTTCGTATGAACACATGTGTTTTTAGCTTTTAGTATTCATGGCGAAGTTTCTTCTTCGTTAAATTGTTATATGGTTGGAATTGGAAAATGATACATGTAGTAATTGCTATAATGTCTTGGGTAATGTGATACTTGGCAATTGTTGTGCTCATGTTTAAGCTCTTGCATCATATACTTTGCACCTATTAATGAAGAAATACATAGAGCTTGCTAAAATTTGGTTTGCATAATTGGTCTCTCTATTTCTAGTATTGAGTTTGAACAACAAGGAAGACGGTATAGAGTCTTATAATATTTTCAATATGTCTTTTATGTGAGCTTTGCTGCACCGGTTCATCCTTGTGTTTGTTTAAAATAACCTTGCTAGCCTAAAACTTGTATCGAGAGGGAATACTTCTCATGCATCCAAAATCCTTGAGCCAACCACTATGCCATTTGTGTCCACCATACCTACTTACTACATGGTATTTCTCCGCCATTCCAAAGTAAATCGCTTGAGTGCTACCTTTATATTTCCATTCTTCACCTTTACAATATATAGCTCATGGGACAAATAGCCTAAAAACTATTGTGGTATTGAATATGTACTTATGCACTTTATCTCTTATTAAGTTGCTTGTTGTGCGATAACCATGTTCCTGGGGACGCCATCAACTACCTTTTGTTGAATTTCATGTGAGTTGCTATGCATGTTCATCTTGTCTGAAGTAAGAGCGATCTACCACCTTATGGTTAGAGCATGCATATTGTTAGAGAAGAACATTGGGCCGCTAACTAAAGCCATGATCCATGGTGGAAGTTTCAGTTTTGGACATATATCCTCAATCTCATATGAGAAAATTAATTGTTGCTACATGCTTATGCATAAAAGAGGAGTCCATTATCTGTTGTCTATGTTGTCCCGGTATGGATGTCTAAGTTGAGAATAATCAATAGCGAGAAATCCAATGCGAGCTTTCTCCTTAGACCTTTGTACAGGCGGCATAGAGGTACCCCTTTGTGACACTTGGTTAAAACATGTGCATTGCGATGATCCGGTAGTCCAAGCTAATTAGGACAAGGTGCGGGCACTATTAGTATACTATGCATGAGGCTTGCAACTTGTAAGATATAATTTACATGATACATATGCTTTATTACTACCATTGACAAAATTGTTTCTTGTTTTCAAAATCAAAGCTCTAGCACAAATATAGCAATCGATGCTTTCCTCTTTGAAGGACCTTTCTTTTACTTTTATGTTGAGTCAGTTCACCTATTTCTCTCTATCTCAAGAAGCAAACACTTGTGTGAACTGTGCATTGATTCCTACATACTTGCATATTGCACTTATTATATTACTCTATGTTGACAATATCCATGAGATATACATGTTACAAGTTGAAAGCAACCGCTGAAACTTATTCTTCCTTTATGTTGCTTCAATACCTTTACTCTGAATTATTGCTTTATGAGTTAACTCTTATGCAAGACTTATTGATGCTTGTCTTGAAGTACTATTCATGAAAAGTCTTTGCTTTATGATTCATTTGTTTACTCATGTCATTTACCATTGTTTGGATCGTTGCATTCATTACATATGCTTTACAATAGTATGATCAAGGTTATGATGGCATGTCACTCCAGAAATTATCTTTGTTTATCGTTTACCTGCTCGGGACGAGCAGGAACTAAGCTTGGGGATGCTGATACGTCTCCGACGTATCGATAATTTCTTATGTTCCATGCCACATTATTGATGATATCTACATGTTTTGTGCACACTTTATGTCATATTCGTGCATTTTCTGGAACTAACCTATTAACAAGATGCCGAAGTGCCGATTCTTTGTTTCTGTTTTTGGTTTCAGAAATCCTAGTAACGAAATATTCTCGGAATCGGACGAAATCAACGCCCAGGTTCCTATTTTGCCCGGAAGCATCCAGAACACACGAGAACCGCCAGAGAGGGGGCACTGGGCCCCCAGACCATAGGCCGGCGCGGCCCAGGCCCTGGCCGCGCCGCCCTATAGTGTCAGCGCCCCTTCGACCTTCTGACGCCGCCTCTTCGACCTTCTGACGCCGCCTCTTCGCCTATATAAAGCCCCTGGACCTAAAACCTCGAAACGAAAAAGCCACGATACGGAAAACCTTCCAGAGCCGCCGCCATCGCGAAGCCAAGATCTGGGGGACAGGAGTCTCTGTTCCGGCACGCCGCAGGGACGGGGAAGTGCCCCCGGAAGGCTTCTCCATCAACACCACCGCCATCTCCATCAACGCTGCTGTCTCCCATGAGGAGGGGGTAGTTCTCCATCGAGGCTCGGGGCTGTACCGGTAGCTATGTGGTTCATCTCTCTCCTATGTACTTCAATACAATAATCTCATGAGCTGCCTTACATGACTGAGATTCATATGATGATGCTTGTAATCTAGATGTCGTTATGCTAGTCAAGTGAATTTTACTCATGTGATCTCCGGAGACTCCTTGTCCCACGTGTGTAAAGGTGACAGTGTGTGCACCGTGTGGGTCTCTTAGGCTATATTTCACAGAATACTTATTCACTGTTATGAATGGCATAGTGAAGTGCTTATTTATATCTCTTTATGATTGCAATGTGTTTTGTATCACAATTTATCTATGTGCTACTCTAGTGATGTTATTAAAGTAGTTTTATTCCTCCTGCACGGTGTAATGGTGACAGTGTGTGCATCCGTGTTAGTACTTGGTTTATGCTATGATTATGATCTCTTGTAGATTATGAAGTTAACTATTGCTATGATGGTATTGATGTGATCTATTCCTCCTACATAGTGTGAAGGTGACAGTGTGCATGCTATGTTAGTACTTGGTTTAGTCGTATTGATCTTTCATGCACTCTAAGGTTATTTAAATATGAACATTGAATTGTGGAGCTTGTTAACTCCGGCATTGAGGGTTCATGTAATCCTACGCAATGATGTTCATCATCCAACAAAAGAGTGTAGAGTATGCATTTATCTATTCTGTTATGTGATCAATGTTGAGAGTGTCCACTAGTGAAAGTCTAATCCCTAGGCCTTGTTCCTAAATACTGTTATCGCTGCTTGTTTACTGTTTTACTATTTTACTACTGCCTGCTATATCACCACCATCAACTACACGCCAGCAAGCACTTTTCTGGTGCCGTTGCTACTACTTATTTATACCACCTATATTTCACTATCTCTTCGCCGAACTAGTGCACCTATTAGGTGTGTTGGGGACACAAGAGACTTCTTGCTTTGTGGTTGCAGGGTTGCATGAGAGGGATATCTTTGACCTCTTCCTCCCTGAGTTCGATAAACCTTGGGTGATCCACTTAAGGGAAACTTGCTGCTGTTCTACAAACCTCTGCTTTTGGAGGCCCAACACTGTCTACAGGAAAAGGAGGGGGGCGTAGACATCAGCCACTCTCAATAGGATAGGTACACAAAGGAAGAAACGGGGCTACAAGGGGTGAGGGGGAAAGTTATAGCTATTGATGTTAGGCGGTGTCAAACACACGAACTTGCGATGATCGAAGTGGATTCGATGATGGTGTCGAAGTTGCGCCGGAACCCGGGGTGCCAAAGGTGTCGTCGCGGTGTTGATGTAGGCGCGGAAGCGAAATTCACAACCAATGCACTCCACGATGAAATCCGAACAAAACAATCAATGCCCGAAAGTTTGGGTCAAAACGAGCGATCGAAGTTGTCCAAATTTGGGAGCCAAACAGGCTCGGAAAAATTGTCAAAATTGGAGTCAATATGGTGTGAGATTATGGTCAAAATTTAAAGTCAAACGGGCTCCAAAAAGTTATCAAAAGTTGGATCAAAGTTGGGCGTCCAAAGTTGCTGAATTTGGGTGTCAAAAGTTATTCGGGCGGAAATTCCGGTCAAGTTCCGGAAATGGGAGAATTAGAACCAAGGATTACTGTGTGTGAAATTGCAGTTTTCGGAACAAGGCGGAAGTTGGGCGGAAGTTTCAGGCACAGGCAGTACCGCTGGTTATGGCCGGAAGTACCGGTCCGTGTATATTTTTGGGAAAGTTTATGCTGAGCGGAATCGAACGGAGCTGCGCGGGGGTGCTTGGAGATGTGCTGCGCGGGAGCGGTGGAGTGGCCTGGGTCGGGCGCAGGGAGCAGCGCGGCAGGTCGAGCGGGTGGGGTGAGCGCTGGTGGCGGCGGGTGCATGCTGCGCGCGATGGAGTGAGCTGCGGCGGCTCGAGCGTGGGTGTGCGCGCAATGGTGAGCCAGGCGGGGCGGAGGCTTTGCTGGCTGGTGGTTGCTGCGTGTGGCGGCAAAACGAGCGGCAGGAGCTGAGGGCCAGAGGCCTGCGGGCGCGCGTGCAGCTGGTGGTTTTGAGGTGCAGCGGTGGCGGGTGCGGCTCGGTGTAGTGGATTGAGCGGGCCAGGCGTTGGGCGGCGAGCGGAGATGCAGCGGTGGTGGCCTGGGCGGTTTGCACGCGCGGTGGTGGAGGATTTGGCTGGGGAAGACGATGGCGTTGACTAGGAAAAGAAAAATTCGGCGCGGGCAGAAGTTCCGGCCATGCTGACCGGTAGTACCGGAAATACCAAAATTTCCAGATCTGATATCTGCGTCATGAACAGCACGAACTCGGGGCGGAAATGGGGGCAAAATTCGATGGATTTCTTGGGCAGATGATGGAATTGTCCTGGCAAAGTTGGAGAAAGTGTAGATCAACACCAAAGACAACAAATCTGTGGACCAAAAGCAGAAAAAACGCAACAAATCCCGAGATCCAAATTCGAGCTATTTTTTGGGCAAAATTTTTGAGAATTTTTTTTTGGGCGGAAATGGTGAAATTGGAGGGTCAAATCCGTGGCAACCTTTCCTCTGATACCATATGATACGGGCTAAGCCCGTGTGGGTTTGCCCGATCTCAGGAATTCAACCAAGAACACGAGGGGGTGAGGGATTAACACAAGAACACGATGAACACACGCACAAATAACCCGATACAATCCGGTTTACTCTCGAAGGCCCGAACCACCGTCTCGATAGAAGTACTCAAGAAAAAGACACAAGGTACAATTCCCGAGTACAAGATCGGTATGCAATTGGTAGAGTTTCAAAGAGGGAAAGAGTGCAAATAGATAGAATTGCAAAGGCAAAAGATCCACAACACTAGAATCCCTAGAATGGAAGAGACCAATCACATAGAGAGTGCCTTGATACAATAGATTGATAGTCTAAGGTGGGGGTTTCCCAAATCCACAAAGGGATAATAGAGGCCTAAGCCAAGTTCATCTAAACATCATCTCCCTCATGAAGGTGGGGGTAGGTGCCTATTTATAGGTAGGGGACCGAAGGGGTAAGTTACAAGTCAAAAGACTGAAATCTGTAAGTAGGCTCGTAGGGTGGAAGTTCCGGCCCTTGGGGGTGGAACTTCCGGTCACCCGGTAGAACCAGTTAGTGAGGGTGGTAGTACCAGCCTTCAGGGGCGGTAGTACCGGCCGTGATGGGTGGTAGTTCCGGCATGTGGCATCCATCCCCTCTTCTTCCTTCTCTTCCAAGCTTATGTGACATTGGCCTTGTGTCCTCGGCGGTAGTACCGGCCGTGATGGGTGGTAGTTCCGGACATGATGGGCGGTAGTTCCGGCCTGTGGCGTCCATCCCCTCTTCTTCCTTCTCTTCCAAGCTTCCGTGACATTGGCCTTGTGTCCTCGGCGGTAGTACCAGCCGTGATGGGCGGTAGTACCGGCCTGTAGCGTCCAGCTCCTCTTTCTTCTTCTCTTCCATGCTTCCATGACATCGGGCTTGCGTCCTTGAGTCTCCATGGCATCCTCCCTTCTCTCCGTACTTATCGTTGAGTTCCTATCATCAGGATATGACGGAGTATGAAGTAGTATATCGTTCCAAATAGGTGATTGTAGGCACGCATAAATGAGAAGATTCACCTTTGCGTGTCGTGTTGGCGATGAAGCACATGATGCGGTGAAGACTGAAAGTCACATCATTCCCTAGTAGATACTGACTCCGTCAACTCCATCCAGTTCAATCCTTCATAGAAAATATGTAAAGCATATCAAGTTGGTAAACCATGGCAAGAACACTTATATGTTAAATCTTTAAATCTTACATAGGCCCTTATAAAGCCTTCTCCTGTCACTAACTTGCGTTCTGGATAAAAGTAGGATAGGAATGCATTGGATAACTTCTTCAAGGTGTTCAAAAATTGTGATGGACACGCTTCTATACCAAGAGAGAGCAGTATTAGTAAGAGTTTGACTAAATAGTTTTAGCATTACCTCTTATTCAGTATAGTTTGGAAATTTAAGAATCCAACATATATCTTTAAAATAAGCCAAATGTTCAAATGGGTCTTCAGAATTATCATCTCTTGCAAACCGGGAGGATTCATGTTCTCTATGTATCTTTCTCTTCCTCCTTCAAGCTAAGGTGTCGATGAAGAAGAAGCAAAAGATAAAAGATGATGATGACTTCGAAAATGTGGAAGTATGATGAATCTCTCTTGCATTTGTGATATGCAAATTATGTGTTGCACCTTGTGCCCATTTGAATTATAATATTGTATGTGTGTTTGTTGAACTACATCATGATATTTAAACTATATCATTTGGTTGATGATTTTATTTGAGTATTTGATCTTATTGAATGTATAGTAATGTGTGAATGTTGTTTTGCGTCGGCGCTGCACTGCATTTTGGAGCGCTCGATGGAGGAGCATTTTTTACGCCCACGCTGCAGCTTAGCGTCTTTGGTGGAGAAAAACAGTGTGCAACGCATTGTATATTTTTACAGCGCAAATGGAGCGACGTTTACAGCACCAGATATGGTGCGCCTGTTAGAGATGCTCTAATAAGATTGGCGCGCCAACAAGCACAGATTGAAGATCTCGAGATCTCTAAAACCTAGACCTCTCTTGGAAAGATGCAGTCTCGGGCTGGGCCCTATCAGGAACGGGCCGCGTTCCCCAGCTCGGTCGGGAATGGACCTCGACGCCACAGGCCCGTATCGGGAGCCAGCCAGCCGAAAAATACGTCCTCTGAAATTCATTTTGGGCTGAAAGGCCGGTGCTAAGATAATATAGTACTTGGGCCGTTAGTTTCTTTGGGTCAAAATGTACTATGCTCTCTCAAGAAAAAAAAGCCCGTGTCTCAACGTTCCCCGCACCTCTCGGTTCCAGCAGCTCGCCTCCGCTGCCGTCGCCGTCCCGTGCGTCACCGGCATTCCCGTCGCGCTTCAACTGTGAGATTTTCTACCCTCCCCTCTCCTTCTTCTAACCTTCGGTCCAAGTAAGAGCACCGGGGAAGTGCACATCTCAACCCTAGCTAAACGGGCTAGCTCTACCATCTGCAGCAGCAGGCCGGCTGGGCAAGAGATGGGGAAGAGGAAGAAGTAGCAGTAGTAGTAGTAGGAGGAGGAGGAGCAGTGTCAGGATCCTAGTGTGCTCACTGCACTATCTTCAGTTTCGTCAGTCAAGCACCGGTCCAGCTGGAGAAGCAGAGGAGATCGAACAAACATCATTACCAAGGCAGTGCTTAGTCACTAGTTAATGTAATCATGTAATTCAGGCGCTTGGTCGCTAATCCTGTAATACTTAGTTGGACTCGTGGCTCCAGCGGGTATATAAGCTGCAGAGAGGGTAGTCGGGTGGAACGAGCCAAATAACAAAACAACTACTTTGCCATGTCTTGCACTATCTTTCCCTTCCAGTTCTTCTCGGTTCTTGCCTTTATTATCTTAGGGCATCTCGAGCGGCGCGACGCAAACGGTCGCTCAGCGACCGTTTTCGTCTGCCGTGACCGGAAATGCGTCTGGCACCACCTCCAGCTGGGCGACGCAAAGTGACCGGGCCGTCCGCGGAGACGCAAACCTGACCCAAATATGCGCTTCGGATGCATCTCTGGCGGACACTCGGCGGACGCGAAAAGTGTCCGCTCGCGTTTGGCGGACGTTTCCTCAGGCCCGCCTGGCAGCGACCCTGCGTCGATGCGTCTTCTCAAACGCGCCAGCGACTGGCGCCGTTGTGTCGCTTCGGTAGTCTGCGCCACGTTAATGGCGATGATTCGGCTGCCGAGCGGCCGCCCACCTCCGCCAACCACGTTAATGGCGACGCCACGCGTCCCGCGGCCACCGCATGCCACCGGCCTATATAAAGGGGGCGCGTGTTCTTCTTCCTCATTCACTCCTCGAAAGAAACCCTAGCCGCCACAAAGCTCGACCGTAGCGCCGCCTAGGTGTTCCTGCGATGCAGCCAGGCCACGAGGAAGTCCATGACCGGTCCTGGTGGCCGGCGAGGCGGTCGAGGCCGCGGCCCTGGGCGCCCCCATGGACGGGGCAGGGGCCGCCGTGGTGGAGCAGCTACGGCCCCAAGCTCGCCGTCGTCTGCTCCCTCCTCGTCCTCGCAGGACGAGCGCTGCATCGAGTTCCTCCTCCGCATCGACGACGACCCACTCGCCATCAAGCGGCTCCCAGACAAGTTTACCGAGTTCGTCGACGGCGTCGAGCCGGCGCAGTTGCAGCTACGGGAGGCCAGCTGCAACTTCTACCGCTGGTCCGTGGAGGTCTTGTTCGACGGGCAGGGCAAGATGTACCTGCACACGGGGTGGGACAAGTTCGCCCGTGACCTCGCGCTCGAGCCCGCCGCCTCTCACCTTCCTCTACGAGGGGGACGGCGAGATGATCGTCAAGGTGTTCGACGACACAGCCTGCCGCAGGCACTACCACACCGGCGAATCCGGCTCGGACACCGATAGTTAGAACGTCGAGTGTTCTTTCTTTGCAGCGAATCTGGCTACGGACCAGACGAAGCTAGTAGTGGAAGTTTCTGGATGTTCGTCTCATCGGTAGAACCAACAAGGGCACCATCTCGTCCCGCTGGATTTTCCAGTTTGGGTGATTGGGTGTGCCCTCGAATGTTCTTTCTTGGCAGCGAACATACGTAAATCAACACAACTGATTTTTTTAAAAAAAAAATTATATTTGTGTCGACCATGGTTCAAACTATGTGTTAGTTTGTGTAGACCATGTTCCTAACTATGTGTTAGTTTGGTGTTAGTTTGTGTAAAATCATGTTTCAATATGTAATATTTGGAACTATGTTCAAATGGAGAAGCGGAAAAAAAAGAAAAAAATAAATGCGTCGCTCCGCTGGAGCAGCCACCAGACGCAAACGGACGCGTGGACAAAAACGGTTATTTTAGCATCCACAGCGCGACGCAAACGGACGCTCACGGATATTAAAATGCGTCGCGCCACTGGAGATGACCTTAGATTAGAGATCCTGCATATTTTCCTTACTATATGTTAGTATTCCTTCCGTCGTTGCTTGGTCAAGTTAGGATCCTGACAATTGGTATGAGAAGCCTCTAGCTGGGCGGAACAATTTTTTCCCCCACCGGGCTGCTTGATCTCTTGGATTCAAGTGAAAAATCCCTATCTTCTACCAGATCCATTCTTCCGCGCCTAGAATCGGTCGAATACCAGCACCAAAATTCGTAGCCCATGTCTCCAGTGCGTACAAGGTCGCAGTAGCCGCTCGATCAAGCTGCAGAGGAAGCAACGATGTTGGCGGCGGCGCAAGAACAAGCACGCGAAGAGGATGCGATTAAAGCCCGTCTTCCCCGTGAGGTGCTCAACATCAACCGTCGTCTCGAACGACAACAACAATCAGTAGATGATTTGCAAGGTAACATCTCTAAACTGACGGACATGGTCGCGCAGTTGGGTTTCGCGATGAACAGTACTGCTCCAAGCAATCAAAGTGGGAACTTTTCCACAGCAGATTTTGCCACTCCACCGCCACATACGTCACAGCTGAGTCCGATTTTGGAAGGAGGAACACCAGCAGAGATACTCATCCAGGCTCGGCAACAGCAGATACACACTTCCCATGCTCTCACATCATCCCACATCATGCGGCCGCACCCAGTCATGTTCCACAACCACAATTTCTTCAGAACAACACCCACACCCAGTATACATCCTCGATTCAGAAGCAAAATCCACCAAATTCCCAACCTTTCTTTGTGCCAAACACATCCCACCACCTCCAACACACATCCAATACAATACGAACCCACTTACACACCCACAGATGTATCAACTGCAAAGCACCCACCTTTCAGCCCAAACAGTGCCTGTCAACCATGTTTACCCATACCAATACAATCCACCTCCACCATATTCAGTCAACAATTATTACCCACAATTTGCACCCCAACCCACTTACCATTACCCAACAAACAATTTTCCCCATATACCACAACCGCAATACACTTACTCCCACACCCAACCAACCATCTTCCCCTCACAACCCATGATTCCTTACCCTGCTGTCAACAATGAGCAGAGATTCCGAGAACCGAGCAAACAACAACATCCCAGACAGTAGACAACAGTTCCCACATCATGAGACCAGGAGCAGTCAAGGCCAACAACAACATACTCAAGTGGAGCCGCACATTCGCACCCCAAGTGTAGAACTCCCGCTGTTTGCGTCCGAAAATGCAATAAGCTGGCTGATGGAATGTGAAAGTATATTTGAGTTGGCTGGAATTGTCAATGACAACAAGGTTAAATGGGAAAATGCCCATATCAGAGGAAGGGCCAAAACATGGTTAAACAGTTGCGGTTATGAGTTACAGTTAATGAACTGGACTCAATTCTGTCAGCTCTTATGTGAAAGGTTTCCTGGTCCTGGAGCTGATGAATCAATGGAACAGTGCCAACAGTTGCAGCAAATTAACTCGGTAGATCATTACATTGACTTGTTCGAGGATTGGATGACTCTTATGAAAAGAGACCACAACTATCTGCCAGAAAGTTTCTTTCTATTGAGGTTCCTTAGTGGGCTAAAGGAGAGTATTAAGCATGGTACAAAGTGCCACAAACCTGCCACTTTAAGAGAAGCCTATTGGTTTGCTAGACAACAAGAAAAGTCTTATCTCTCCAACAACAACAACAAAAATACTACTAGAATGACTATCAGACCAGTACCAAACCAGACTCACAACAGACCCATGGTTGCCAAAGACAATGGAGTCAGGAGCCTTGCTGATAAGGGTCGATAAAAAGGCAAATGTTGGTATTGCCCAGAAAATTGGACAGTGGGCCACAGATGCAATGGAGTTAAAAACTTGGTACATGCTATTGAACTGCAAGGACATTCTGTTGAAGATCAGGAACCAGAGCAATTGAATGAGCCAGATCAAGAGCAGCTTATGTCTATTTCAGTACATGCAGTCCAGGGTGTCTCTGTAGATGACACTATTTCCTTGTCTGTAACAATTGGAGGAGTACAAGCAATAGCTCTAGTCGCCCCCAACCCTCATTGTAGCAGATTCAGCAGCGCGGTCACCCCCAACCCTCCCAACCCTAGCCGCCTCCCGCCGCCGCCGTCGGCAGCGCCACCGGGGCAAAGACCTCGGGGCGTGGCGGCGGCCCTTCCTCGCTGTAGCACAGTGGACGGCATATGAGTTCCCTCCTCCTCGACGCTGCGACCGGTCGGCGTGGATGGATGGGCGGCGGCAGCCTGGCGCTGCAGACTCCCTCCTCCCGTCGGCTCCCCCCGCAACACGCCGGCAGGGGCTGGTGGTGGGCAGCGGCCATGCCCATGGTCTGCGCCATTTTCCCCCCGGCCTCTCATCGGTGCGTGGAGATGGTCTTGGGCTTCTCCCGTGACACGAGGTCGCCCGGGGCAGCTGCCTTGGGTTCGACGGTGGAGGCGGCCTTCTTCTTCGCCGGAGGAGGTCGGATGGTTGCTTGGGTGGCGGATCACGAGATCCCTCTACCCCGGCGAAGGGGCCACCGGTGAACTCCGCGCCTTGACTTCATTCTTGGCGGATGATGGCGGCGGCTATTGGCGTCGTTCCCCTGCGAAGGCATCATCTTTGATGGCCTCTCCATTTGCTCTCGCCGAGTTGGGGACTCGCGGCTGTCGGTGAAAACCGTGTCAAGATTGGCGAGCGATGGCGGCGTTAAGCGTCGCTTCCTTCTTGAAGGCATCGTCATTGCAGTCCGCGGAAACTCACTCGCGCTGCTCCGGGGGAAATCCTAGATCCAGCAAGGATCAGACGATGACGACGCTCCCTGGGTCGTGCTACCTCTTGGGCCATCGTTTTTGGAGCAGCGGCTAGATGGAGGTGGTTTTTGGTGGAGTGCTGTTCATCTACCACGTTGTCATCGATGATTTTCAACGGCGTGGAGCTGCGGAGTATCGAAGACGGGCGAAGACTGCTGGACGTGGGCAGGATGGTGGAGCTGTTTGGTGTTATGGTGACATCAACGGCAGGTCTGGCACGGTCAATGCGTTGATCTCGCTTGGAGATGGGTTCGAGATAGATGGTAGTTGCGAACTCTACGACGTGTGCAATGGTACACCATTAGGGTTTTGCTTTTTGGATGATGTGTGTTGGTGTACCATCAGGGAGTATGGCCTTGTTCATGGTCCCCCCTTCATCGTAGGTATAGCGAGTTGTCGCTAGGAAGGAGGCTTCGAGTTGATCTTTGTATTCCCCTTGTAAGACATTACGAATAATTTAATAAAGAAGAAATTTGTGTGCATCCTTTGGATGCAGAGGCTAGAGCTATGCTCCTTGATCGAAAAAAACAAGCAATAGCTCTAGTGGATTTTGGCAGCTCAAATACCTTTCTGGATAAACAGTTTGTCCTTAGAAATAATTTCCCCACCAAGTCTACTCAAGCAAGAGCTGTAACAGTAGCTGGAGGAGGTTCTCTCATTTCAGATGCAATAGTGCCTAATTGCAACTACACAATTCAGAGAACTCAATTTAATAGTGATTTCAAGGTATTACCTCTGAAGGGTTATGACATGGTGTTGGGCCTTAATTGGCTCAAATTATACAACCCAAAAACTTTTGATTGGATTGCAAGGACACTCAAAATTACAAAAGCAAAGAAAGAAATTATATTCACTGATCACTTGCTGCTTCAACAGTCTAATATCATCTCTGCCAAGCAATGTTCTGAGATATTGAAAAAAGGAACTAGTGGCTATCTAATTCAGTTATTCCTTATTCATCCTGAAGCAGCAGAGACACAACAACCACAAGGACAACTATCTCTAGCAGCTCAACAACTATTAGAGAACTTCTCTGATTTATTTGCCACCTCTAGCAGCTCAACAACTATCATCGGCACAAACCAAAAATACGGGAAGTATTGGGCGAGGATCAAGGCCGAGTTCGATGAGCGCAAGCTCATCACCAGCGACTACAACAAAGTGACAATGAAGAGGAGCCAAAAGGCAATGTCGACGCGATGGGTCATCATCCAGGCGTCCGTGAACTCCTTCCATGGGTACCATCACGACTTAGAGACTAGAGGCGACAGCGGCGCCGATGTCGCCCAACTGGTACGACTCTTTCTTCCATAATCTGTAGCGTCTACATTGTGTTCGATGAAATGATTCTGCTTCCTTTGGTTAGTTTGATAGGGCCATGGATTTGTACTCGAGGAACTCGGAAGGTCACAAGTCTTTCGTGCTCATGCATTGCTATGATAAGCTCAAATTGAACGAGAAATGGCGGTTGACGCGCTTGTCGCTGTCCAAGGGGAAGGACGCCATTGATCTGGACGCGCCGTTGGCAACTTCGACAGGGCGTCCTACTGGCAACAAGGCTGCCAAGGCCGCCTTGACCGACGCTGCGTCGTGTGAGAAGACGCAGGCGTCGATCACGAAATGCCTCGCCGACGTCTCCTCGACCTTTCTCTCCCGCGACAAGAAGGCCGACGAAAGGTGGGCCGAGCTGCTCAAGAGGCAAGAGGAGAAGTTGGAGCTCAAGAAACGCAGGGACGACATGTCCCTGCTGAGAACATCGACAGAGGGAATGTCTACCCGGACGCGAGCGGCGCATAACTTCTTCAAAGGCCAGATCCTCGACGACATCGAAGCCAAAATGGCGGCGGCCGATGCTGCCGCCGACGCGGCGGCCCTGGCAGCGGCAGCGCAGCAAGAGCCGGCTGACGCGTCTTCTACTGCTACACATGCGGCCTCTGCGTCGGCGACGGAGCAGACGGAGCATGCATAGCAACGGGCAGATCGCGACGAGGTCATCGTGATCGACGGGCATGCGTCAACTCAGGATACGTCGCCGTCGCCCAACCCCTTCTTCTAATTAGCATGCACCACCGGTCTGCGCGCCCAGTACTTTGATCACCGCTACTCTGATCGCGACGATCTGACGGGAACGATCTCTTTTGAATGCAACTATTTGAATTTCTGATTGGGGGATGCGTATAGGAAGCGACGTCTCCCAAACGCGGCACGAACAAAACACGTCCCCCAAACGCTCGATCTGGCGCGATTTGGGGAACGATTTGGGCGACGCGACTGGAGATGCTCTTACCATCTAAAATCGACCTGTGCATCAGGTTGGGCCGGCCATGATGGGTCCAACTCTCACGCGCAAGACGACACATCGGAGGCCCACGCCTCAACTCTGTCCGCCTAGAGTGTCTAGTTGTTCTCCTAGTTTACAAATTATTGGCCTGCTAGGTGTCTATTCGATCCAGGGAAATCTATACGTCCGATTCACGCAGGCGCATAGCCAAACGGCAAACCCTATACACCGACCAGGTCGGCGCGTACAGCGCGCCGCACACCCCGCGCGCGGTACGGGCCGGCCCAGTTAGGTGCGGGCTGCCTCCTTTTTAGATTTTTCTTTTTTTTTGTTTCTTATTTTCTGTTTCTTTTTTTCCTGTTTTCTTTTTTCTGTTTTCTGTTTTCGTTTTTCTTTCCTTTTTTTCTGTTTCCTTTTTTTACTTTTATTTTTCAGATTCGAAAAATAGAAATATTTTAAAAAAATAAATTAAAAAATGTTCAAATATAAAAAATCGTTCAAAATCTGAAAACCGTTCAAACATGAAAATTGTTCAAACATGAAAAATGTTCAAATTTAAAAACCGTTTAAATTTAAAAATCGTTCAAACTTGAAAATTGTTCAAACATGAAAAATATTCAAATTCAAAAACCGTTCAAATTCAAAAAACCGTTCAAACATGAAAAATGTTCAAATTTTGAAAAATATAATTTTTAAAAAATTATTCAAAATATAAAATCGTTCAAATTTTAAAACTGTTGAATTTAAAAATGTTCATATTTTGAAAAAAATCTTGAAAAATAATTTCATAAAAAATGTTAGATTTTGAAAAAAATATATTAATAACAGAAAAAAAACAGAAGGAAGAGAAGAAGAAAAAAAGAAAAAAAAAACATACCTGAGCTAATGGGCCGCGGCCCAAACTACCCGACCTGGTCGCTGGGGGTGTGCGGCACCCCGCACGCGCCGACCAGGTCGGCGTATAGCAGTTCCCTAGCCAAACGATGCCGCAACCGCCCACAAGATGGAAGCAAGCGAGGCAGACGGCGTTGGTGTCGCCGTCGAGGCCTCATGGCGTGCTGCTCCGATCTGGGATTGCAGGCCAAGATCCCCTGTCCCTAGCAGCATAGGCGCATAGCGACCCCGGTCCCTTTTTTTTCTGGGCTCCAATTCTCTTGCTGTCATTCGCGTCTCCGCGAGCGACCGCACCCTCATCAAACCATCAATTGAGGTTTAATTGTTCTCCTTCCCTGGTAATTTCACCGATTTCTTTTAAACTTTTGTGAAAATTGTTCTAGTAAATGAAATAGTGTGGAACTATGGCGTGGATTTCTGTAGGTATAAGTATGTTCAACTAGAAATTTATGTCTGCTTTTAATCATGTAGATTGATGATGTATTTCGGAAATTGGAATTTGAAAAATGCAAAAAATCTTTTCCTACAATTTTTCCCTTTGTTTCATCATCACAATATGAGTTTTTTTTTCTAGTTCTTCCTATTGTATTATTATGAAACATTTCTTTGCAAATTTGGATTTTAAAATGGAAAATCCAAGTAATTGTGTCATATAATGTATTTTATAAGTATGGACATACTTTTACATATAGTAGAGTAGTGCTTGAAAATTGCGTGCCATGTTATATTGGTGCATCAGGGTGATCTGAGCTCCAGCTCCGCCCCTGGTTCGATGTGGATGACACTTCGGTGGATGGTCGTGATGACACCGAGGGGCTGGATGCTTCAGCTGCACACATAGCAAACCTACTGTCGTCCGAGCCATCTGATGGTACTAACCACAGAATCAACCATGCCTTTACAAGGACAGTTTAGTAGTTGCATCTAACTGATTATTCACCACTTTCATGGTCATGGTTGTGTGGATGCAGTGAAGCTTGGGATTGGTGGCTTCAGCATGGTTGCAGCAGCTGCGCTGCACTCGGCAGCATGCTATGCTCATGGAAAATTCAGCAGCGGCATCCCCTACCCGATCACGCTCAGCGCGGTCATCAGCCTGAGTGGCTGGCTCCCTTGCTCAAGGTGGTCCAACTCTGACCACTGCAGAATCTCATCTCCGAAGAACACCTGGCCCTTTTGCTCCTAATATTGTAACGAACCCTAATGTTCTTGGTAATTTGATGCTTTCAGGACCCTGAGGGGAAAGATGGAGAGCTCACACATGGCAGCAAGAAGAGCCCTCTCCCTGCCCATCCTGCTCTGCCATGGCAGAGGTAATAGCAAAACGAACAAGGCTTTTGAATCAAGTAGGATAACTCAAAAGATGAATTACACTGCTTGTTACTGAATTCTTGAGATGTACTCTTGCAGCGGATGAGGTCGTGTCCTACAGGAACGGTTAGCGGTCGACTGAGTTTCTGCGGTCATCAGGGTTGTCGTACCTGACTTTCAAGGCCTACAACAGGTACACATCTTGCATCCAAACTAGGTCCCCTTTACTCCCTTTCTCTCCAGATTATATGAACATTGAACAAGGGTTTTATCCGACGATGCAGGTTGGGGCACTACACTATCCCCGAAGAAATGGACGATGTCTGCAAGTGGCTGAGCTCGACGTCGACCGGTCTCGCTAAATTGAGCAGCACCTCTGTGCGCATGCACGTTTTGTAGCTTGTGACACTGGTCTAGTGTTGGTGTTCTGTAACATGGTGTAATGTAGTGCTTGTTTCGTAATGCGGTAATAACGTGACGGATACTGGTCTAAATCCTTTTCATACTACTATTTCTACTACCTGTGCTCTGATCACTGCAGAAATATAAGAGAAAACCTTTGCAAAAAGTACATAGCGGTCAGGATGAATACCTTTACAGGCAGTATGGATGTCAATCGATGGTACTCAGCTGGATGCAGAAATATGCATGTTTGTAATGCATACATATTAAGACTATGCTACCACGCTACATATTCAGCTCTCATAATTGCAGAAAATTTTGGGTTTGATAAATGATCAACGTCACAAGAAAGCCTTTGCAAGACTATATAACCGATTCTGTCAACTATTCTTAAGCTTGTACGTTCTGGACTCCCATATCAGTTTGATCGAGAGCAATGTCTACTGAAACTACATCAGTTTGATCAAACATCTACGGCCACTGAGATGCGCGGAGGTCCGAAGTATCGTTACACGGAGTCCTGAACCCATTTACGGTTACAATCGCATATTCGACAGACATGAAGTGGCGTATTTGACAGAGAATGGGTGTCATGTTCAGGGTGGTAAGGCGGCATACTCTGAACTAAAAACTGTCATCATCCTCACTGCACAAAAGGTGACATCCTCTGTACTGAAGACTATGATCATCATTGCACAAAAGGTGGCTGAACTGAACTGAAGGCCGTCTGTTGGATCCAGCAGGATCAACTAGCTCTAGTTTGAGCCACAAAAGAATAAGATCAGAAATACCTTGATCTGAAGATGATGCCATGTCTCCTCTTGTTTAATTGCTCACACCAAAATGGAGCAACTTGTGCTTGATTCTTCCCAGTGCTTTAGTGCTAGCCTGATCGGTGGCTTAATTTGTGTGAGAGAGAGAGTGAGAGAGAGAACTGAGAGCAGCCGTATATTCTCTACTCTTCTAGGGTCATTTGACCCCTTTATATATGTTTAGCACTATGCACTAGGGGAACCAGCACCGTTGGATCAAAATCGATGTCTCCGATCAAGACAACACATAAGGATAGGTGGCCATTTACTGTAGCACCGCCCTACTGTAGCACCGTCCTACTGTAGCAACTCAAAAAAATCTGACCTAGGAGAGCAGCCTAGATCACCAAAATATCCAACATTCTCCCCCTTGATCGTAAGGCTGATCATTATAAGCTCATTTTTTTCAACAAAATAATGTACTAGGACGAAAAGATTATAATGGTCTGTTAGGTACCATTTAATCTAGTGACTATAGCACATTACTTCATATCAAAATGAACCTCTTTAATTTATGAGCTCCATAAACTTTATTCACATCATATATTAACTTAATTTACATAATTCTTTACATAAACATCATAAACATTACAGACTCATCTTTTGATAAAATGGTACACCAAGACAATAGGTTACAACAGTCAATTAAGTACTGCTAAACCAAGTGACTATGGTTCCCATCCGATCTCAAAATGAGCCCCTTTTTTGGGGAGATGGTGCCATAATAGTTCCAACTTCTCCAGGATTAAAAGCTTTCAACCAAACCCATGCCGGCAACATGCTCTCTAAATACGCTGGGTGGTAAGCCTTTCGTGAGCGGATCCGCTAACATAAATTTAGTACTAATGTACTTGATATCTATTGTTTGATCCTGGATTCTATCTTTCACAACAAGATACTTAAGGTCAATAAATTTGCCAGCTGCACTTGACTTGTTGTTACTCGCATAGATCATCATGGGTTGATTATCGCAGATAGAGTGAGAGGCCCGGAAATGCTGTCAATCACTCTTAGTGCCGGATAAAATTCTTCAACCATACCGCCTGCCCGGTTGCCTCATAACATGCTACAAATTCTGCCGCATTGTCGACGATGCAAAGAACAGTTTGCTTCGAGCTTTTCCATGATATAGCTCCTTTTGCAAGGGTGAAGATATAACCTGATGTGGATTTCTTAGTATCAACACACCCCGCAAAATCAGCATCTGAATAACCCACTATTTCGAGATTATCAGATTTCTCATAAGTAAGCATGAGGCCTTTAGTACCTTGCAAATAACGCAAGACCTTTTTAGCAGCCTTCCAAAGTGATCCGCACTGGATTGGACCGATATCTGCCAAGCATCCCGGTCACAAAAGCTAAATCGTGGCGAGTGCACACTTGTGCATACATAATACTCCCAACAATTGAGGCATAAGGAATTGACTTCATCTCAGCAGATTCATAATTATTTCTTGGGCACCGGAAAGTCCCAAATTTATCGCCCTTAACAATAGGAGCAAAGTAGGCCGAGCACTTATACATATTGTACTTTTTCAAGACTTTTCAATATATGCTCTCTCGAGATAGCCCCAAGATCCCTCTCGATCTATCCCGGTGAATTTCAATTCCTAAAACATAAGTTGCTTCACCGAGATCTTTCATATCGAACTTTGAAGACAGGAATCTCTTGGTCTCCATCAACATATTTTTATCACTTGCTGGCCAAGAGTATGTCATCAACATATAATATCGTGAAGATATAATTACTCCCCTTGAACTTAACATAAACACAATTGTCCTTCTTATTTTCCTTAAAACCAAATTTCTTTATGACTTGATCAAATTTGAGATACCACTCTCTTGATGCTTGTTTCAAACCATAGATGGATTTCTTCGATGACATCCTAAATGTTTATTTTCTTCCATAACAAAACCTTCCGGTTGTGCCATGTATACATCTTCATGTAAGTCACCATTTAGAAATGCCGTTTTGACATCCATCTCGATGTAGCTCTAAATCATAATGAGCCACGAGTGCCATAATTATTCTGAATGAATCCTTCGAAGAGACGGGTGAAAACGTTTCATTATAATCAATCCCTTCTCTTTGCGTGATTCCTTTTGCCACACGCCGTGCTTTAAACCTTTCGATATCACCCTTGGAGTCACGTTTGGTCTTATAGACCCATTTGCATCCAACTGTTTTGGCTCCTTCAGGGATTTCTACTAAGTCCCATACATCATTGGTGCTCATGGACTTCATTTCATCTTTCATAGCATCGAGCCATTTAGACGAATATTCACTTTCCATAGCCTCCTTAAATGAGGTGGGATCATTATCCAACACTGGCTCATTTGTATCCTCACTCATGTAGGTGAGATAATCATCAGAATAGCAGGCTTTCTAGCCCGCCGTGACCTTCTAAGAGGCTCATTATTCGGCACATTAATAACAGTTTGAGACTGATTATTTTTAATAAGAGCATCATTAGATGTGACATCTGGAACGATCACCGGTGTATCGCCAGGTGTTGCATTAGCAGCACGTTGCCTTCTTGAATACACTCGTAATTGCTGTCCTTGGTCCTTTTGTTGTCCAAATATGTGAGCACCATCACTACAGAGCTGAAACTTGAGGTGCAATTTCAGTATGTACTGAAACACGGCTCTTGGATTACAGGCATCGGGACAAATTCCTGGTTGTCCTCCAAGCCGACTTCTCTGGGAGTCATGCTCCCCCTCATCATATCACTTTCCAAGAACACAGCGTGTCTTGTTTCAACAAATTTCGTTGTCTGATTTGGACAATAAAATCGATATGCTTTAGATTTGTCAGGATAACCAATAAAATGGCAACTGGCTGTCTTGGGGTCTAATTTTCCCATAACCGGATTAAAAATCCTTGCTTCAGCAGGACAGCCCCATACATGAAAATAATTCAGGGTTGGCTTTTTCCCAGTCCATAATTCATACGGTGTTTTGGGCACCGATTTACTGAGAACCCTGTTAAGAATATGTGTCAAATGTTTTAAGGGCTTCCATCCATAAATTCACCGGTAAAGTGGAGTGGCTTAACATACTCCGCACCATATCCATAAGTGTGCGGTTTCTCCTTTCAGCCACCCCGTTTTGCTGAGGTTCACCCGGTGCTGAGTATTGGGCGGCAATGCCATTTTCCTGTAAGAATTTTGCAAATGGTCCAGGAATTTGACCATAAGTTGCATGTCTGCCGTAGTATTCACCACCACGATCAGATCTTACAACTTTAATTCTTTTATTACATTGATTTTCAACCTCAGCTTTGAAAATCTTGAACTTGTCTAATGCCTCTGATTTTTCTTTGATTTGATAAATATATCCATAACGGGAGAAATCATCAGTGAACGTTATGAATGAATTATAACCGTCCATCGATCTCACATTAAACGGACCACATATATCCGTATGAATTAATTCCAAAACTCCCGTGCTTCGGTTTGCACCTTTCTTAATTTTCTTGGCATATTTTCCTTTGATGCAATCGATACAATGATCAACATCCGCATCCGAAAAATCAAGAGAAGGAAGAACTTGATCTTTAATGAGACGCTCAATCCTCCCCCTCGAAATATGGCCTAAACGATAGTGCCATAATTTCGAAGAAGTCTCATTATCATTACGTTTGCGTTTGGTACCGACATTTATATTTGAGGTAGAACCCACATTATTTATATCATCACAAAGGGAAATTACATAAAGTTTGTCGTGTCGACAGGCAAGGCCAACATTATTATTGTCATACATAATTATACACTGCTTATTCCCAAAGTGACACTCATAACTGTCATCATCTAAACATGAGACGGAAACTAAATTCCGTTTCATTGAGGGTACATAGAGAACATTATTTAGCTGAAGCTTAAAACCGCCATGAAGTGTAAGAGTGAAGTCTCCAATCGCCTCGGCATAAGCTTCAACACCATTAGCAACTCTAATTGTTCTTTCCCCTCTTTTTAGGGTCTTCCTCATATTGAATCCCTGCAACGAATTTACAACATGAATTGTTGCACTCGAATCAATCCACCAAGTATTGGTGGCATAATTAACATAAAGGGATTCTTCAACAACAGTAATAGTGTCGGTACCTCTTTCTTTGAGCCATCTCTTGAAGCCAAAACAATCCTTTCGCCTATGCCCACCTTTTCCACAAAAGTGGCAAGCATTGAAATTATTTCCTTCAGCATTAGGCGCTTTTTCTGGCTTCTTTTGCTGTGAACCTTTTGAGGATTGGCCTTTTTCCTTGAACTTATAAGGCTTGGGCTTCACATATTCATTCACAAATTTTCTATACTTCTTCTTTTGTGAATGACCAAACTGATTAACATGATCAATTCTGTCAGCCTTAAGCCTTTCTTCTTCTTGCACACATCGCGCCATCATTTCATCAATCTCCCATTTAACATCCATCGCATTATAGTTGATCATAAATGGATCAAATTGGGGAGGCAAAGATGACATAATAAAATGGACGAGGAAACCATTAGAGATTTCCATCTCCATTGACTTTAGTTTGGCGGCCATGTTGCACTTTTTCATAATATGCTCTCGAAGACTTCCAGTGGGATCATATTTTTCATCAATTAGCCTTCTGATAAGACTTGTTGCATAAACTTTAGAAGACCCTTTAAATTGATGCTCAATTTTTGCAAAGTACCCTTTTACTGTCTCACAATCAGGAAGGGCTCCCCTCATACTCTGTGTAATGGAGCCCTTTATCATCATAAGGCACTTGCGATTAGAGTCATCCCACTTAGTCTTAATAATGTCATATTCCTTCTTGAGGGCTTCATAATTTTCATTATTTTCTTTAGGCACCTCAGGAGGATCATTAAGGAGAGCATAATCAATATTGAGTAAGGCCATAGTGATCTCAAGCTTCTCCTTCCACGTGACATAATTGCTGCCATTTAGCTGTTCGATGCCATTTAGCATTCCAGCAATATTAGAGACATTAGTTGCTGCAAAAGAAAAAAAAATTCAAAATGCTTTAGTAAGCATCATCATAATCATCATTAAATTTTATTGATCAAATTCAAATCAGCTTTGGCCAGAGATGAAAATGAACAACAAAATTTTGTGGACAAATATTCATCAATTAGCTTTGGCCAAATTGATAAATAGAAGCCACACATTAATGATCCTCATTCATTATTTTTCTTTTACCGACCCGGTTCACATCAGCTTTGGCCAGAAGTGAAACAGACCAATAAAAGAATTTTGCAGTTAAAATGCCCGTCAAACAACTTTGGTCAGAATGACAAGGCATAAAACCACACTTTATTTGAGGATCCATAAACTTTATTTTGCAGCGGAAGCATTATCACATAATAATTATAGTGATAAATATCACCATAATTCATTAATCATAAATAAACTAAATAATAAAAGTAATATCAACATGTAAATAAACTAAGCATGACAATTAAAAATTGTGGCCTAAAATAAACATAATAAGCATAATCAATTCATCCAGAAAAAAATAGCCCTGAAAAGATATTTATTTCAGCCCTAATTTTTTTTTTATTAGCATAATAATCCTGCTGAACTGGGCCAAAATTGGCCCAGCCCAGTATTTGCTCCCCCTGATCCCCTCTTGGGCCACAGCCCATTTGCAACGCCAGGACCACCCGAGCCGTCGGATGCAATCCGATGGCCAGGAACGACCCCGGCTGGATCAAAACCAGCGCGTCGTCGCCGCCCGGCTCCCCACGAAAACCCTAGCCCATTTACCTTTCTTTCCTGCTCTCCTCTCCCGACAGCAGTGGCGACGCCGCTGCAATAGCGAAGACGGCGAGCACCGCGCGACGGGGAAAAAGCTTCGGCGTCAACCAGGCCCTCTCGCCGGAGTTGCGTGCAGCTTTGGCCAGCGCGCAGCTCCGTCGAGCGGCTCTGGGCGGCGCCCCTGTGCGAGGCAAGCGTGCGCGTGTGGGCGTCCCCGCGACGGCGACAGCTTCCTTCGCCAGGAACCGGCACAGCAGCTGGTCTCCAACGGCGTCGAACGCGCGGGGAGAGCAAAGCACCCACCGGCCAAGCGGACAAGAAGGCTGCTCGGGTTCGAGTCCGAGCACACCTTCCAACATAAGAAGATGGCTCCGATGCCGCCGTGGCCAGCGACGACGACGAGGCCCATAAGGTAAAGTCCGCCTTGATCTTGATCTTGAATTAGGGTTAGGGTTCCTTCAAATTTGGGGAATTTCGTAATCTAGGGTTTCGGAATTGGGAAGAAGTGCTTAAATTCATCATTATTTATTCATTCCCCTTTAAAGAATCATGCTTAAGCCGAAACCACAACTTGATTTCAGAGGAGAATCATAAGGGATTTTAACTCTAGGGTTTCTAGGAATTGGGGAATTTGAAGATTTGCAAGAATCTGCCTTAATCCCCTTCATATATGCTTAAAACCGAGAAAAACCCTAGATTCACTTTAGAACTTTTAGGGCTGTTACTTTAAGAAGACAGGGCTTAAACTTAAAACATAATTGATAACCAGGAAGAACAGCCTTTAAACATAAGCATAAAATTCTTTCACAGAAGCAACTTGGGCATATGTCTTGACTTGGTGACAACATATAAACACATGGGTATGTGCATATGCCCCTGATCTTGATTTTGGCTTGATAAATCAAGCATGAATCTTAACATAAGAGGGCTCAAACTTAAGAGCTAGATGCTCTGATACCATTGTTGGATCCAGCAGGATCAACTAGCTCTAGTTTGAGCCACAAAAGAATAAGATCAGAAATACCTTGATCTGAAGATGATGCCATGTCTCCTCTTGTTTAATTGCTCACACCAAAATGGAGCAACTTGTGCTTGATTCTTCCCAGTGCTAGCCTGATCGGTGGCTTAATTTGTGTGAGAGAGAGAGTGAGAGAGAGAACTGAGAGCAGCCGTATATTCTCTACTCTTCTAGGGTCATTTGACCCCTTTATATATGTTTAGCACTATGCACTAGGGGAACCAGCACCGTTGGATCAAAATCGATGTCTCCGATCAAGACAACACATAAGGATAGGTGGCCATTTACTGTAGCACCGCCCTACTGTAGCACCGTCCTACTGTAGCAACTCAAAAAAATCTGACCTAGGAGAGCAGCCTAGATCACCAAAATATCCAACACCGTCATCATTAATCACTGCACAAGAGGCGCAAAACTCCAGGATTACACTCTTGAACAGATCAATCTACAGCAACTTCTCCTGCGGAATGTAAAGAGAACTCACCCTGTTCATGGTCGTTTGTTCTGGCCGGAGCCGCTGTTGTCCCCAGATTGTGTGGGTTGTTCTTGCATCTGCGCCGGTTCCTCAGCCATGCTGCTGTTACCATCAACCTGCTCTTTGTCACCTGCTATGTACACGCAGAGCGTCACATGAGTATGATCATACAAGGAAATCAGAAAGAGGAGAATGTGGTCGGTGCACTCACTCCCACGGATCTCCTCAGAGTTAGCACAATCTAGGCACGTGCACTTGGAGGTGCACTTGGTGGAGCGCTTCAGAACAAGAACCAGCTAGCCTCGGTCAGAAAGATCACAGAAGAAGCATGTCTAGTTTTTTTTTCCAGAAACAGTAGATGCAGCAAGAATAATATACTCCTACAGATATAAGAAAAACAATGCATGTAGCTAGAATACACACCAGGAAGCAACCACAATTCCCGTTGGCGCACTTGATCTTTTTGCATCGGCACCCAGCCTACGCGCAACAACCACTTGAGTCAGAACAGCATTTTTTTGCGAATGAGGCAGAACAGCATGGTGTTGATGAATGTGGTGTGTGCTTCAAGTACGAACTAAAAATCATATGTTACCGTTGGCATCCTTGGAGGGATGGGCTTCCTAGGCTTGTTGTATGCGTTCTGAAACTGCTGCATACCGACCCTGTTCTTCTCAATGTTCAGGCAGTTACGGCAGTCGCATTTTTCAGAGCATAATACTTTCTCCCTGAAACAGTTGCAGTATCTGCACATAAAGTATTAACAAGCACATATTATGTAGGGGTTGGATGGGTTTCAGATTCTGAACATGTCTGCACATACTACATACCGTAGGATACAACGGTGATTGGGGCAGCGGCACACCGGCGGCTGGAAATCTGATCCTGACATTCTGAACACCAATGAGGAGGTATCGCTGCAATGGACAAGATGAGACAGGTTCAAATGAATGAAGTTTCCAGATATCACACTTCAAATCTCCATCCACAGTTGTAAATAGTATCAAACTGTGTCAGATCTGTCTAACTAGGAATCTGAGCAAACTTATGGAAGCTACTAACGAAAGAAGAAAAAAAACAGTTGCTGATTGGGGAGATAAATCATTCCAGACATTCGATCAGCAGTAGGATCTTGATCAGAAAACAAGACTGGTACAAATCAAATGGGTACAAAAAAGAGAGGAATATGTTGAGGCAGCGAATTTGGGTGGCAGCAACATAGACTAGAGCTGGACAGGGTCATCAATCCAGCGTTCAGCATGGTGAAGAAGAATCTACTCAACAATGAACTGAGAGCACCCAGAGTCTTATGTATAGGAGGCAACACACACATGCATCCAATTTCCAAGCGTGATATGGCCAGCGATATGCGGTAGAATGTCATCTCACAAAATAAGTCCGGGAATGCAACTCAAGGAGGCGAACGATGGAGAGCAGTCGATTGATGCATGCCCTCGAGAAATTCCGGTCTTAGTGAAGTTACCGTCTCACCAATTCAGAAAATTCGTGAGACACCAATTCAGGTCCTTGCTAGTACAACGCACTTGAGATAATCTGTGAGGCACCAATTCAGAAAGTAAAACATGCACAAATCAAATCGGCCATGCATGAAGTAGCACACCGGCTGTCATCTAACCAAAAAGCTTGGACAAAGTCGAGAATATCATAGGTCATTCAATGCTGAACAAGAGCTGAACGAGAGCGCGAGACTGATGCATGCCCACACACACTTGCTGGAATGCAAACTAACATGAGACGTCCGGGTCCTAGTGAAGCTTCCGGATATATATATATCACCAGACTATAGATTTCCATCCACACCCGCGCAGTTGCAAATATCAAAGGAACAGGAGGTAGCCAGGAGGAATTAATACTCGGTCAGTGCGCGATGGAGGGTGAACTAGTACAGTTTACCATCAAGTAGAATCGGTTTACGCAGCGAAGGATGAACGCGCGCACATAACCTAAGCTAGGCGAGGCACGCACGCACGCAGTCCTCCTCCATCCGTGCCTGACATGGATCACGTTCACCTGCGCATCCACGACAGCAACATATACACGGCACGCACGCGCCGCTGGTTCGTCAATCGAGGCAACTGAACTAGAAATTCGTGCGAACCCGATCCGAATCCCAAACTCGGGCACCGATCCTTGGCGAACGATGCCGGAAATGCGGGATGCGCGCGCATGGCGACGGTTCGAACCCAGGGAGGAAGGAGGCGAGAGGAGGAGGGAGTGAGGGGTGCACTTACGGACGGGCGCGCGCGGGAGGGCGGAGGAGCAGCGGGTGGGGAGGCGGACGTCTTCAGCGGTCGCCGGGGCGGAGGAGGGCGTCGCGTCTCCGCGTGTGCCTGCGCGCGGCCGAGAGAGCGGGGTGAAATTAAATGTTAGCCGCCGTGCGCGCGCGATACCCTAAGGAAGGAGGGACGAGGAAGCGGCGGTGGGGGCGAAGGAGCGGGGTCGGGACTAACCGAGAAGGGAGGGAGGTGGCGCCGACGTCGCCGGTGCCGGTGCCGGTGGCGGCAGCGGAAGTTGGTGGTGGTCTGGTGTGTGTGTGTCGCCCGGCCGCGAAGCGAAGCGCAAGCACAGGAGCGTGGTCTGGTTCTGGTGTATAAGAAGGAAGGAAGGGAGCGGTGGCGTGGCGTAGCGTGGTTGGCTCGCGAGTGGGTTCAGCCCTGTGGAGGCCCGCTTCTACACGATGACGCGGCCCAGTGAAGTGATGACCCGATCCACAGCGTAGAATTGCTTGAAGAGGAGGTAAGAAAATCACAAGACGATTTGGAAAAAAGAAAAAGGTTAATGCTACTCCGTTCCAAAATACTATAAGCCAATTAATTATATTATTACTCTCTCCGGTCCGAATTATTGGACGTGACGTCCTTTTTACAAAACATCCCTTCTAATATTCCCGACAAACAGTCGAGTTCTTTTCGTCGTCTATCCCTAACACTCGTCGTCTCGCCCGCGCCGCCTGCTCCACCCCTCCCTCGCCGGCCGCCTTCCTTCCTCATCGTCTCCCCGCCTTCCACCCTCTGCCTTCCACCAACCAGAACCCAACGAGGAGGGAGCAAAGATGAAAGGGGTCCCTTTTGCCCCCAAGCGTCTGATTTTGCCGGCTCCGGCGGCGGTGTTCGTGGCCGGCGGGGAGAATCCAGAGGATTCCTCGCATCCTCTTGCGCCACCACACGCACCACCTGTCGGAGCTTCCCGACGACCTCCTCCGTCGCGTCCTCCACTTCTCCCCACTCAAGGAAGTCGACGCAACCACCACGCTCCCGCGTCGCTGGCACAAGGACGAGGCACGAGCTGGCGAGACCGCGCGTGGCGAGGTGTTGCTGCAGGGAGTGACGCTATGGCGTGAGCGCGCGTGGCGAGGTGGTGTTGCAGCTTGCGGCGGGTCAAAGGCGCCGACGCGAGAGATTAAGAGCCGGCCTGCAGCGGCGCTGCTCTGCTGCTGTTGCATTTGGGCAGACAAGGGTCAAAGACGCTGGCATTGATTTGATATATCGCCGTTCGGCACCTGGGTCAGGTCGACGACGCCTGGGATCACTCATGGCCAGTTCAGAAGCGGCGGAGCATATGCCAGTGCGGCTAGTGGTGGAGGTGGAGGTGAAGGTGGAAGTGGAGACGGCGCCAAGTACTACAGTGCTAGGTTCAAGGCATCTTCCTCCGAGAGGCCTAGCGTCATGACATCGATGAGAATGCCGCGATATTTATGAGTTGATTTCATGGTAGGGTCTATTTATACACAACTCAAGTCATGCCACTGCCACGCCTATAAGCCAAAAAGTAAATAACACCTAACCAGGTCCTTTCGGCTTTAGCTTTTGGCATTTGAAGGTCATATAGTTGCATGGTCGTATAAGCTACAGAAGCTAAAACCAAAAACGCATTTTTTAGATGCTTTCGAGGCTTATAAGGCTAAGTCAAAAAGGCAAAAATAAGGCTAACCAAACACACCAATGTACGAGTTTGGATATCTTTGAATCTTCTATCTTAGGAAAATATTAACATCTTCAGCATTTACCGCAAAATAATGATAGGAGGAAATAGGAAATAAAAATGGAAGAGGTCGAAATAAACATTTAAGATTTCCATGTATTTTTTTACCAAATGTTCATGTATTTCTGAAAACAGATTTTGTACTTCCAAAATTTAACTCGTGTAAAGAAGAAGAAAAAAGGTCATGTATCCATTGGCGAAACTGGAACAAAAGTGAAAAAATAATAATGAAGTAACTAATGTAATAAATGTAGAAAAATAGAAAGAACTTGAAATAAACTAAAACCAATGGTATCATTTGTTGCAAAACGAAGAAAAAATTGATAGCACCCCGTGGACAACACTGCATTATGAGTACAGAACAAATATAGTACAATATAGAGTTACTTATTTATTATTATTTCCATTTTCCAATTTGGATTGGATTTTTGTAGCTCTTGCAACATGTAGCTGGGTTTTTTTAAAAAAAATCTAAAATAATATTCAAAAGTTTCAAAATAATCTTTAAAAATATATGGATGTAGTCAATGATGTATTTTACCAACCTGCAAAATTTGAACTTGGGATACCTTATATTCGGGGATGCACAAAAATAAATAAAAAATGGATAAATTTTGAGGTTTTGAAATTTTGCACGTCAGGCTTTGTCACTTTAGCACATCCCTAATATAATGTATTTTGAGTTGAAAAAATTCATACGCTTCGTGGAACACAGTATTGTCTACATGAAGATTTAATTAAGTATCTTTTGGAACTTTATAACACATTTTTCAAAATTTTCAGGAACGGGCTACGTGTAGCTCGAGCTACAATTGTGGTTTCAGGTAGCATAAATTCCCGACGGGCCTTCAGTGGGCTATATTTCTTTATATACTAGATATAAAAGTATGGTTTATGCTTACACACCAAATAGCGAGCAAGCAGATATAAACAAAATATGTGAAAAGGCTAAATAAAAAACATAACTTTAAAATATACTAATAAATAGTAGACGGTTTACAAGTAATGATATTTCACACGAGCCAAAAAGTAGACGTTTAATGAATTTGTCCGTAAAGCTGGTATAACAGTGCAGGTAGCAAAAAACACGACAACTAATATATGTGTTGAGGCTCATGTCCTTCATGTACGAGTACACTTAGCAAAATTAACCACATAATAATATAATTTCACCAAAATGATTTTTAACGTAAAAATTTCTACCTTACAATCGCACGATGTGTATTTTCTAGAAGAAGTTAAGTTTAAGTTAAAAGTTGCTATTAGAAGACAAACAAAAATGACAGGAACCGTGAGCTTTATTAATTAGGCAAAAATATCTTACAATCGTTAACCAGAAGAACCTCCACATAGGCCGGAGATGCATTACAAAAACTATTAGAAATTCCAAATTGCCTAATTACGCTAAAACATCTGCCCCTTGCTAGTACTTGGGCCTCTTCTGCACTAACACAATAAGAAAAGAGTTTACATTCTACCATAACCACTTGGCTAACCGACTAAGTCCTTATATACGAGGAAATAATAAAATCACATGCCTTAAAGGTTTTATTTGACCAATTAGACAAACTTAAGTCTAAATATATGTGTTTCCATGCGTTTTAGAATAACAAATTAATTTATATATCAGTTTCTCTTTCTCGAGTACCAAGCAAATAGAAATTCAAGATTGTATGAGTTGTTCACATAAGAGTTTTCCTTGGATATTTAGTGTTAGTTGTCACAAGAGACTATAAATGAAAAGAGCAATGATTGTAATAAGAAAGTGTTGGCAAGTCTACGGTTTCAAATCCAACCCGCTTCCTCGTTGTATCCAAGAAATGGTCCAACCATTGCCTCCTTTTTGAGATCGATAATCAAGTGCGTGAAATTAAACGGAAATAGATAGGGAAATAAAAACATAAATTCAAATGAAAATTTCACTCTAATTCAAATTGAAGGATTGTATTTATTACATGTTTGAACAAAATTTACAAACTAAACTAAACCTAGATTTAATTGTGTTGGTCGTGTTCGAAGGTGCTCCAATCCTCGTCGAGAGGGTTGTCATCATTGTCACCGTCGCCATCTGTGTCGGTGAAGCCTCTGATGCCCATCTTGCTGGCGGTGACGCCATCGTTGTCGTGCTCGATGTTGATGATACCCATGCCTTCCGCCAACCACCGGTGAATGAGGTGATAAGTGCGGCGGTGAGCCCCACCACTTCATCTAGGTCATCGGGTGGTGGAAGGGCGAGGGTACACGGCGTGTAACTTCTCACGACGGTGCCAGATGAGCAGGCTGTGGTTCCTTCTTCGGTACGAACGTTGGATTCTTCTCCTTCTATGCCAGGCAAAGGAAGAGACGCCCCCGTAGTGGCGAATGCGAATCCTTGGTTGGGTGGCAAACGAGTCCTGGAGGCAAGCTCCACAAGGAAAACCCCATCTTGTCACGATGAAGAATGCAACGAAGATCCGATCCGTATAGAGATGAAGCCGAACAATCTGACACGCTGCTAGTACGGTATTATTGGTGGCGCATCCCTATTTTAGTACTTCATTGGTATTTTAGGCATAGTAGTGTAGTCTGTTCCGGTTCCCGCAAACAAATTTCGTAATGGCACTTTAGGTAACTACACATTATCACACAGTCTTCAAGTTCAGGGTGAGATTTAGAGCTAGGTTTCATCGACACCCTCCACATTCACCGTTGCTTTGGCCGCCGGTCTGAAACCGAGCCCACAACCTCTCTCGTTCTTCCTTCCTGCTCTGCTCCCTGCTCCACCTCTTGTCCGCCTGCTCCATAACGTAGTGGCGGTACGCGAGCATCACCGTGACAGCGAACACCGCGAAGTAGTTATCCGTTCTGTTCCTGCGAGAAATCCCAAACCGATCGATCAAGCCAACGAAAGGACCAACAGGGAACCGATGGATCGTACACAGTTAGTTGAAGGAAACTCAACTAATTAGAGGAAACTCACCAGTGGCCGGAGCCAAAGAAGACGGGCGACGCGTAGAAATTATGCCAGCCACCGCCCGAGTGCATTGTCCTCCGCTGGAACGTGCTACGGGCCACGGCGGCGCCGGTGGCTGCAGTGTGACCGGAGAAGCGGATGGCCGGCGCCGCCTGCCGGACGGCGGTACGTAGTAACGCCGCCATCTCTCGCGCGCGGGAGAAGCTCGGTCAGCTAATTTGGTTTAGTTTTTCGAGCTTGGCTGGTGGAACTTGTACAAATCCCGGCAGTCGGCCGTTCAGCTAATTTGACCGTTCGGCTACGGCTGGTGGACCTGGCCTTTTATGGGCGGGGATGGAAGCGTAGACGAGACCAACACGGACACGGAGTCGGGGTGGACTGGGGTAGCAGGAAGCTGGCCAACACGGTCAAGGACGTGGTGGGCCGCCTGGTACTTCGTTCCTGCTCCGCGTTCATTGGCAATCTGCATAGTGTTGCCAATGATGTATACCACAGACGTGTAAAATATCAATTTTCAAATACTTTATATTCTGAGACACAAAAAATCACAAAGGTGCATATCTAAGTAGTCATTATCAAATATCCAAAACATATCGGATTTTGTCATTTTTTCTTCTAGCGCAAAATAAAAAGAATTTTGGATTGAGATTTTGCATGATTGTGGTATGCATCACTGACAATATCCAGAATTATTTTCAATTTTTTTTAATAATTCATAAATATTTCTTTGCATGATTGGCCGCCATTCGCTTGATCCCGCCGCTAGCAGGCTAGGGACGGACTAATACTTGAAGCGGGCATATAACCAATTCTTAGCAAATTTCCATAATAGGGGGGGGGGGGGGCATGGCCCCCAGCCATCACCCCACTAGCTTTTGCCCATGTGGCAGACCGCCGGCTGCTTGTCTTCCAGCCGACCACTAGTGCATACACATACAAATTATTTTGAAGAAAATCAAGGTAGATCGGCCGCCTTACCCCGTTCTACTGGGTCCTCCACCTATGATGGCAGGCAGCGGGCCACGGAATCGGCGGTCGCTCGGAGTAGAGCTTGATGTCGCATATGGTGGAGGTGATGCGCCTGACAGTGAGAGAGTGGATATGGCCAATTGCCTTATGATTCGTGCAATCTCAACGAATGCTTCACCCGTTCAAAAGGACACATTTTTTAGAATTTCAGTAAAATATATATGAGGCTCCGGTCTCACATGATTTGTATCCAGTCCCATAATTTTGGTTCCATCGGTTTGATTCTATCTATTTACCCCCGTCAGATCATAGTGGATGAATAGTTTTAAATAATGCCAACCACGGTAAAACTTATTGCATACATTCAGATTGAAAACATCAACTAAAACACAACAAAAGATAATCAATATATATTAGACTACTTATAGATCCATTTTAATTTTTAGATGATCTTTTGAACTTAAGAACAATTTTCTCTTCCTAATCAAGGGACTACATCTAAATAATTAATCTTTAATATTAACATGTTAGCCAATAATCCTTCACATGTTTGTTATCCTCTTACTTATTTTTTTTGCGAATCTCTTACTTATTATTTTATCACTCTTTATCCCATAATTAATAAGATTCTCGAACAATTTCCAACCAAACACGATAATTGGCATCATCGGATGTTTATCTTTGTATAACTTGTTCTTTTTTAGATCTATTCTAACTTATTCTAACACCACTCATCTAATGAAATGTAATTACCGATGTTCGTTTATAGAGAAAATATTCTCTCTTGCTCACTCATTTTATCTTGATTTTTATCATGCACATGTTGTTTTGCATGAAATTGTATATTTATTTCAGATTCAAAATATAACTCTATCTATATATATACCTAATAATAAAGGAGCTAAGGTTTCTGCCAAAATTTTCGTCCAACTTTTTTTGGGTCCGTTTTGCCCTTCCACAAAATCCCATAATACTACTAGGTACCATTGTACCGGTTCATGTTTTATTTATTCCCTCCTGCGGTCCGATTGCTGCTTTATCTGGGCCGGCCGAACGGCCCAATTCACTACCACCAGACGCACGGAATATATCGATTGGCTTTCATCTCTGCTTCATGTATTTGTTAGTCCCACGTCGATCCTTTACACAAACTATCACAGGTTTATATACCACGCAAATTGGCTGAAGTATCAGCAAGGTGTCTCCACGATAACAAAGAGCTGGTTGGCAAAGGAAGGATCTCGATGAATGAACATCAGCGATGAAGTTAATTAACTTCCCCATCTTGGGAGAGAATTCAAGCGAACGACAGAGCACAATCTGGAATTGCCCCAAAATTGATTCGAATTCAGAAGCGAGAGGTTTAGGCGACTGCCGCCGGAATGAGAGAGAGGAGGACGGCCGGGTAGGGGGGCGGCCAAACAGAGACGGGAGAGGATTTGGCGGTGTGGCGACTGCCGCCGGAATGAGAGAGAGGATGATGGCCGGGTGGGGTGCGGTGCACCTCGCTCTGGGCCTGCACGCGAGCGGAGAGCATCGAGAGGCAGAGACCGGCCACAGCACCAATGGGGAATTCCACCCGATCTGGAAACGCATGGCCAGCACCAATGGCACCGATGTCTTTGGTCATTTTGCATACAGATCCTTGCACTCACACGCATTTGCAAAGAAATAATCTGTGCGTTCTTTAGCAAGGAGCGACAAAATCAGAAAAGAAGAAAACCTACACGAGCGTTTGCTCAATGGACGTTTAAGAAGTCAATACGTGTGTTAGACGTAGGAAAGCCAAGAAAAATCACATAATCTATTTTTTCCACATCTCCATGAAACCCGGAAGGAATTCCAAGTTGCCGTCGAGCTTCATATCAATCGGATTGGCCAAGGTAAGAAAAAAAACTAGCTATTCCGTAAAAAAAAAACATGATGCTAGATCAGGGGAACGACAACATAAAAAATAGTCAACACTCAAGTTGGGTTGGTTGTTTCATCAAGAATCCAATCGGTCGATCGAGGATTATTGGATCAGTGTCGCAAAAAACACGTCGGTGCGAGGTTGCGACTTGACACTGATTCTGAAGAAAAACTTATTATCGAATATGCAATTTTGGTGATGAGATTTACGGACAGTGTTAGAGACCTTAAAACTGACAAAAATATATTCTCAAATATATCCGATGGTAATTGCATTTCCGTAAATAATATTTAGTAAAAATCAGTCTGCCGCAACGCGCGGGCACGTTTCCTAGTAAAATAATAAAGTATAAATGTACTTCTTAATTATATTAACTTGTAGATTTAATATGAGGTTATAATGATAATATAATTTTTCTAAATCCATTTATTTTCTATTCAGAATTTCATACAAAATATATAGATCTGCACTTACCTACCTACTAAGAGTTGCATCTATCTTAGATTTGTTATTGCATCATACCTTTTTAAAACTGGTGATGAAATTATTAAGTATGTAACACTATTTGTACCATACTACTCATTACAGGTACTGATTTTGGATATTAGTAAATATTATGTTATACTTCTACGGATAAAGGATACTTAGGGATGGTTTATGAGGCTGAAGTTGAAGTGTGTACCACAAATGATGGTTTACACATTTTCTCCATGTTGAAAACAAGAAAATCATGTATATATAACAGAGGTGTCAATCATCAATTAATCAATCTGGTAAACTGTGTTAGGAAAGAAATAAATAATGGCTTGATACGCATATCCTTCTAGTATATGATGATGTTACCCCAGAGTTTGTCACAGTATGTATTGGATCTTTGATAAAGGCGACATGCAAAATTGGATAGCGAAAAAAAAATTAGCACACGTAAACATCAACTTTATAGAGCTAAACTCAAGTTACATACTTCACACTTCCGATTCTGATCTACTCCAGATTAAGGACAACACCGATGCAAATTAACCATAGGGATTAAGTTGCCCTTTTAGGCCTTAAATTGAAAACGACCTGCCTAGATATTTTCCATATCTTCAAAATTCCAAAGCAGATGTGGCTGTCATGCGGCCGCTTGCGATGTGATGCTCAAATTCTAGGAACCGACAGATAGTGGTCTCAACAAATTCTAGATTTCCTGTAGTGAACCACAGTTCTTACAGGAAGATCTAGCACAAAGAGAAAAAGTACAAATGAGCCCTTCTGGATCCCATCTTCGTCAACGACGAGTAATATGTGCCGATGGCGCGCCACCGCTACACCCCCCTTCAAACATTGGCTCGGAAGTGCCACTCTGTGGACGGGAAGTCGTAGATCCTTGAATCCGGAGAGCCTCCACCTTACTCCGTCAACTCAAACGCCATGGTCAACAGCACCAACTCCTTCAACATCCAATGATCAATAAGGATTTTGTTGAAGAAGTTGCACTCCAGCACAATAGGCATGTAGGTGCATAACTGATTAGAAAAGTTTTTGGAGAGAGAACTGATTGAATTGTGCTAATCTAGTCTGACTAATTCGGATGAGCTAGCAATTAGCGAGAGCGTGTCCAAGCCCTGACCTGGAACTTACCAAGGAGTATAGGCCGCCATCGCCGCCACGGTGCGGGGAGGCTCTTCCTTCGCTGGCCAGCAGTTCGTACCTAAGAAGGAATCGCAGCCTCCCGGGGCTCACCCCTGCATTTACCACCTCGTTCAACGAGGTGCAGCCAGCCTCCCCTGAGACCGCCTATCGGGCCTAGGCGGAAGACATTGGTATCATCAACATGAAAGGCGACAACGATGGAGCCACCAACGGAGAGAGGAGCATCAGCGGCTTCCAGACATCGACGACGGCAGCGGCGGCGATAGCGATGACGGACCTCCCGGTGAGGATTGGAGCGCCTTCAAACGATTGGATTAGTTTAGTTTAGTTTACGTGTAATAAATTCCTCAATTTGAATTAGAATGAAGTTTTCAATTAAATATATGTTTTTATGTCCCTTATATATCTATTCCCGTTTCATTATCGAATTTTTTTATTCCCGTTTAAATTTCACGCACTTGAGTTGATTAACGATCCCAACAAGGAGGAAAGGGTTGGACGATCTCTTGGATACAACAAGGACGCGGGGTTGAATTTGAAACCGTGGACTCACCTACGGCTTTCCTATGGCAGTCATTGCTCTTTGTTTTTAGAGTCTCGCGTGACGACTAACACTGAATATCTGAGGATAAACTCTTTTATGGACGACACCTCGTACAATCTAGAATTTTGATTTCTTGCACTTAAGATGCATAATCTGGCACTCGAGAAATCGAAACTGGCCTCTAATATATTTGTTACCTAAAATGCACCGAAACAGATATACAGACTTAAGTTTGTCCAAGTGGTAAAATGAAACCTTTAAAGGATGTGAGTTCATTATTTTCTCGTATCTAAGGACTAACTCGTTTAAGAAAAAATTGTCTTTTAATAGCAATGTATAACATAACTTAACTTAACCTCTGCTGCAAAATATGCAAAGTGCAATTGTAAATATATACATAAATGTTTACATCAAAAAATCATTTAGTTAAATTATATTATTATGTGGTTATTTTTTCTAAGTGTATTTGTACATGAAGCTCGTTCATTGTAATTCCCCGTCTCCACATTCACAAAAATTGAACTCGCATGCAAGGATCTGTCTGGTTCATTCCTCAGACGCAATTGCCAAGCTGATTTGGGCTACTGTTCAATTGTTGACATACTGCTGAAGAGATGTGTACCACTCCTCCGTATGACACTTGGGGAAAATCCCAACTCCATATATGACATTCTGCTCGAGCCATCTTGGTACACCAAGCTCAAGATCAAGGTGAAGAAGACCTTCTGTCTTCAGCTGGATATCCAGGAGCGTATGTATGACTCCTATGTGGCCGAGAAGAAAGCTCGACGCCGCCAGAAGAGCATCATGAGCAAGCTTGGTTTGGAAGTGTCTCCTCTAGGATCTAAAGAGAATATCATTCCAAACCCCCAGTGAATTTCTTCTCACTGCCAGTGGTCTGATGGTGAAGACAGACTCTCCTACAGTGTCGACTCAAACATTGGCGGGGACTTCCTTTGAGTCTCTCGGGACGACAGCATCGCTTTTCAACCTTTTTGGCATCTTCATGTCAAAGGGGGAGAAGAGTTCTATTAGATTCGTACGGGATTTGCATGGGAAGTCACAAGCTTGCGATTTTCTTTGACTTTTTATGCTTGTGACCTATGGTTATTAGTTGTTGTGAACTATCTTGTTATGTTTTATGGACCATATCTATGTGTGTGAGACATATGGGCTATCTATTTATGTGTGAGACATTTGCTATCTATCTAGCTATCTATGGTAAAGACTAAGTGGACTACTTGTGGTATGATCTCTAAACTCAACACATGTCTTTACTCACATATGATTTGTCTCTACTTAAGTGCAAGTGATGGATTTGATTGCTTACCCCTTGCACCTTGCACTTGTTGATTAGTCTATAAAATGTTAGAGAATATTGATCCTAGATGATGTGCTTCTTATTCAAATGCAATGTTAATTGGATGCACATGTCTAGGGGGAGCTTATATCCATTTTATAAATTTTGCTCAATACTCAATTCTTATGCAAATCTTATGTTGTCATCAAGAAACCAAAAAGGGGGAGATTGAAAGAACATATCTCCTTAAGTAAGTGGTTTTGGTGTTGATGCCAATGGTTATATTTAACTAATTATTTTGTATAAGAATTGAAGGTTTAGCAATGATCATTGTGCCCAAAAGTTCAAGAGCTTGAAGTTATTATTTCCGGGAAATGAAATGATCTTCATATTTGAGCTTAGATGGAAGAAAGAAAAGAAGGAAGAAAGAAAGAAAAGAAAGCAAAGAACAAAAGGAGAAGGAAATGGAAATGGAGGGGCCAGCGGCCGGAGGTGCCGGTGGTACCACCGGCCTTCCCACGCCCGGAGCCTCCGGGCACGGTACCACCCGCGGTACCGCTTAGGCAGGATTGCTCACATAGAGAGTCAAGGGGATTGGGGCGCCTCGCCGGTACCCGGACCGGTACCGAGGCCGGAGGCTCCACCCCGGCCCGGCCGGAGGTACCGCCCACCCTCGGCCGAAGCCTCCGGTCTCCCCTTCGCCCGCGGCTGCTCCTCCTCCACGCCACATCAACCACGGCCGGTAGTACCGGCCCAACCTGGCCAGTACTACCGGTCACAACATCTCCAACGGCAGGATCCCCTCCGGGGGTATAAAAGGTTCTTCCTCTCCAATGGTCTTCACCAATGAAAATACCAAATCTGAGACCACCATTGTTGAGCTAAAAAATCCTAGATCTCTCTACCCCTCCACTCAAACTCCACCATACTTGAGGATTTGGTAGAGATGACCTAGATCTACTCTTCCACCAAAGGAATTTGTGTTTCATCAATATTCTTAGTGGATCTTTGTGAGGTGACCTCGACGTTGCTCTTCGTGTAAAGCTTTGTGGTTACATCTTGGGAGCCTCCAGTTTGGTTGTGGATGTGTGCCCCAAGCTTTGTGTAGAGGTGCCGGTTGCGACCTCAAGGCAACCGCTTAGTGGAGCGTGGGCTAGTGACAAGGTATCGACTTGTCAATGCCTATAGATTGTAGACTAGGGTTTTAGTAGGAAGTAGAGGGCAAGTAGATCTCAAGGGTTCAGCCGGAAAAGTACTCGACTGCTAGAAAACTAGGGTTGTGTTGACAATGAAATCGATCCTCTCTTTGTCCTTCGACTCCCCCTTATATAGGAGGCGGAGCCGAAGGTTTCGTGATGTACAAGTTACAGAAATCGGGAGACTCTTTGAGTTCGCCCCGTAATAATTACAAGTCTTATTCCTAATACAACTCTATCTTTTCAAAACTATCTCTTAATTGGGCTTCTGAGCTTCATAGACTTTGGTTCGTGGGCCTTCAGTAAACCCCGGGTACCCTCTTCGGCAGGCCCATTGGGGATGCCTATGTCAGTAGCCCCCGAGACTTTGCTTGAATCGAAGAATCAGGGAAAATCTCCATCTGTACAATTATCATATGATTTCTTCGAGTCAATAAATAACTTTCATAAAATGATCATATATTGTACAGGGATAACGGTAGTTGGGGCTAGTTCATCTGACGGATCAGGTACCAGTTAACTGCTCTTGTGGCAATCCCGCAAAAACCTACTTCAAGATCACGTCCCTGGACATGATCTCGGGATACTGGCGTAATTCGACATGTGCCGCTTAAGGTCTTACTAGATGCCGAATCCAGTTATGTTTTATCGGGTACCTAAAGCGTCCGTTAGGATTTTTCTTCGCATCTGTTGACACGGAAAAAGTAGCAAAACACATTCTGAGGCGATGCCACGCCGCACAGGATGGATCGCGGGGTCTTACCTTCGCAAAGTTCTGCGGCATTCAGAGATTAAATCGCGACTGAGGCGCTATGAGAATATATTGCCGAGTGCCTTTTTCGGCTGCTGGAATAGCACATTTATTCGAATCAATGGATTACTTGTATTTTGTTTATCTTGTCCTCCCGATGGGAGTATATGAAGAGTTATTCCATAACTCAAAATATGCTTACCATGACTTCTTCAATTTATTCGGGTACGTGAACAGCGTTTCCGATGGGAGTAGCCCCCGAGGCTACAACCAAGTGCTTGTACTTGGTTGTAGGCTCACCTTTTTAGTATTGCTGTCACTATATTGTCAGCTTCATCTTTTATCTTTCATCGGGTGTGCGACCAGCGCTCCCGATGGGAGTAGCCCCCGAGGCTACAGTCGAGTATTTATACTTGGCTGTAGGCTCATTTTGCCTTATTTTTGAACAACTCTATATTGTTATCATCCGCCTTATCCTCTTATCAGAAATATAAACAATATTTCTGATAAGAGTAGCCCCCGAGCATATGAGCGGATGCTTGTATTTGATCACTGACTCTCATCTTTTCTTTGTTGACATACTCGAAATTTCCCAGTCGAAATCCTTGATAAAGCTACCCAAAATTCTCTCTTGAATGACGTTGTTGCGGATGATAACTGTAAGTCAATGTTTGTATTTTTTGCACCAACTCCAATGATACTCCTTTATCAAAACTCCTTTTAAAAGTAGCCCCCGAGCGTTTGAACAAAAACTTGTATTTGATCAAAGGCTCTCGAAGTTACCAATGATGCTCCTCCGCTACCAAACCTCAAAACACCGCAGTCGAAATTTTTCCTTAAAGTGACATCAGCGCTGACGATGGCCACGATCACTGTATCGGGAAAACGCGAGTTCTGTCCTGTCACTGACTTGTAGGCCCGAAAGTCTGTGGTTTTTGACACGTTACGCAAGTGGGGGACACACGTCCTCCGCTTTTTCTGGCACGCGCACTGTGGCGCCTGTTTTGTTACCTCTAAGTAAAACTTTCTTACCCCTGGACACACGTGTAGGGAATCAAATCCATTCTCGTACCATCCAACGGCGCGGTGTTTCGCTGGCTTGCTATAAATAGCCTTCTTCTTCCTCCTGTTATCCCCTTGGCTGCGTCGCGCTCATATCCTCTCTCTCTCCAAAAACCTCCATTGCAACCAAACAAGCTCCAGCGCTCTTCCTCATCCTCAATATCTCTAGTACCAACGTTGATGCCACCGCGGGTGAGGCTCACCAAGCACACCAACCCCGAGGCAAGCATGGCGACACCAGATCTAGAGGTTTCCGAGTGGGAGAGATCCAAGATCTCAAACCAAGACGCGAACCTGATGAAGAAGCTTGGCTTGATGAAGGAGGGAGGGCTGATCTTCCCCAGTGAAGAAAGCTTCCCGACGCCCCCGATCCAACATCGGGTAACCTTCGTTGACCACCTTCGTGGTCTCTCCGCTCCTATCCATGAATTCCTTTGTGGATTGCTCTTTGTGTATGGTCTGCAGCTGCACCAGCTGACTCCCAATTCTATCCTTCATATTTCTATTTTCATCACGCTCTGCGAATGCTTTCTCGGTACCCAACCGAATTGGGCCCTGTGGAAACGCATTTTCTGCATTCGCCGCAATAGCTCCCACAACATCTCCTACAATATAGGTGGTGTTGTTATCTGTGTCCGTCCTGACGTCGATTATTTCGACGTCAAATTTCCGTCCAAGGGTGGCGCAGGAGATAGCTATATGTCCGTGAGGAATGCTCTGACTCGCAGGAATACAACATCTCCCCCTTTGATGGTAGCGCAAAAATTCTTCGGCGCCGATCCTGGGATGCAGAAGCCACCGAAGAAGAGAAAATGGCGACAGATGCGTTGATGAAGTGCATCCATGAGCTGCAGAATACCTGAGGCAAAGAATTGTCGGGTATTCAGATTACTGCGCATTTCCTTAGGATTAGGGTGCAGCCTCTACAGGCTCGCAAAAACCCTCTATGGCTGTATGCTGGCGAGAAAGACGTCGACCGCATATCCAAAGATCTCCCTGTGAAGGATTTGGAAAAGCTTGTCCGACGTGTTTCGTCGCTAAGCAAGAAAGATTCAGTTCCATCTTCTTGCCGAGTAGAGCCGTACACCAGCGCCAATCCTCTTCCCAAGGTAAATGACTTGGCATCTCGCAATTATGTTTTTCGACTGCCATCTTGCGCAAATTATTTTCCCGAGTTTTATTGTTTCGACTACTATCTTGCTGAACTTTCTGTTGACAATTTTCTTCTTCAGAAACATCAAGTTTTATCCTCCCTGCCTCCCCTTCCTGAAGGTGGGGAGGTCGATGAACGTACCGTCGTTACTGACGATGCACAGGGTACTTCTCACCCTGAGAGTGAAGTCGTAGGATCTCAAAAATCCGCGGCTTCCTCTGAAAGAGATACTGAATCCGACGCTTCCGAGTCGGTACACTCTCTCCCTTCGGCTGTTTCCCCAAAGAACAGGAGGAAAAGGGGAGATGTCGAAGACTCCGGCACCTCCAAACCCGGCGTACCACCTGCCGAAGAAACTGCTCCCGAGGAGGAGGAGGCCTTCCATCCTTACGAGGATGCTCTCGTTAGCTCGTAAGCTACCCTGCCTTCTTTTCCTTTTTTTCATATTGTTTGTACACTTTCTCATACTATCTTTTGTGGATAGTGGCGAAGAAGAAGAAGAACCCGCTGCCAATGTGACTGCTCCTACGAGCACGTCACAAACTTTGGTTCTTTTGGAGACTCGCCGTGCAACGTAGGAAACCTCGCCTCCTCGTCCGGACTTGGAAACGTCGGCTCCAATCGCCAGCCCCCGAGCCCCCTCGCCAAAAAGGGCGAGGATTGAACTTGGCGAGGAACTAGGCTTGTTGGCCGGAAGTTCAACGATACCTCCTTTGTATGATGTAAGTATTTTTGCTGCTCTTTTCCATTACTTGTCAAGTTTCCCTGTTTTTGAACTTTTCTCTTGTTTTTTTGTCGACAGCCTCTTATGAAGCACTTCATCAGCCTTGGTACTCAATTTATTGGGTACCGAGACACTGTCGAAGGTTTGAAAGGTACGCCTTTCTTTCTTCCTTATTTTTTCACCAAGGAAACTATATTGCTAGCTGTCTCAGCGTTTTTGCCTTGTTTCCTTCCACTAGATGCTCTCGCAAAAGCTAATAAGCGCGCCGATGATCTCACCCTCAAGCTAGAGCAAAGTGAAAAAGCTCACGAGAAGGCTGAACAAGACGCTGCCTCTGTTGGAGAACTTCGAAAGAGCCTCCACCAAGCTGAAACCGCCTGTAATAACCCAGAACATAGGAACAACGAAGGGTAGATTTAGAAATGGGATGTGCATTTCATCGCAAAACGAGGGAAATTTTCGCACCTTATTGCAACTAAACCTAAGAGGGATCGAGGTTCTCTCTCATTTTGCAATTAGGGTTAGGCAAGGTGAGTTAGTGAAATTTCGACATGATCTCTTTTGTATCTTGTTGATTTAGGAATTGATTTCATTTGACAAGTAATATTGCATTGAGAATATTAAACAATAAGCAATAATGAATATAGAAATTGAATTCACAATTTAAATACAACTTATGAATTCAAATGACTTTGAATTCAAATCTATACCTAATAATAAAGGAGCTAGCGTTTCCTTGGTTTGGTCCGTCATGTTTACGCTTTCGTCCAACATTGTTTACGCCTTCTTCCGTGTCCGTCGCGTTGGTGGTGTTTTCATACCTCGTCCACTCACGTAGCCGATCGATCTCTTTTCCACAAAATAGTCTCGTGGCACATGGCAGTTCTTAACCAGGAGTCCGTACCCAGCCCGTGCAGGTCGTGTCATTATATACTCTCCAACTTTTTTTTTTGAAACAATATATACTCTCCAACTAGATCAGATAGCTGGCGAGTAGCGAATCGATCGACTTCTGTTAGGGTCTTTTTCGTCGGGATACGATTGAACCCAAGTTCGTGGCGGCGTACTCTTTGGCACCGAGGTGCAGGAGTTCATGCTGCAGGCCTGCAGATGATATGTTCAAGTATGTGTACGGGGAGGACGTAGCCGAGCCTCTAGCCGCTGCCAAGGAGTTGTTCGCTTAATGTAGCTTTCGCCGCCGGTGCTGGTGTGCGGACTCGGCACCTGCCCCCTGTCATAACCACGGACCGGCACTCCTGCGAAGAAGATGATGAGAAGGACGACAACATGGTTAGCCTGAGGACTATGAAGCCTCCACTATCCGAGTATCCGTACGTCAAGAGAGTTCTCTTGCTCGGAGCCGGTCGATCGAGTAAGCGCTGTCCATGTAACTGAACGGAGAAGATCCAATCGAGTGGCGACCGGAACACCGAAATCATCACCCGCGCCGGCCTGGCCTCGGAGGTTCTCCATCATGCTCGACGCCTCCTTCGACGGCGCTCCGCTTCTGACAGCGGAAGGCGCGTGCTGTCGATGGAGCGCGTCCGGATGGCCAACCATGGCGATGGTGATGCCCACGCGGAGAGGACTGTGTGCTGCCACCGAGCGCCCAAAGTTCCCTGTCTGATGGGAGTGCTTCTTTGATGTTTTGATTTCAGAACTTTGAGTTGAGGTTAACTGTTTGCCTGCTATGATCCATGTCCATGGCGAGTCCGCAACCACGCCGCTGCTGGAGGGCTCGAGCTGCACAGGGGCGCACCTACTCAACCTCCTCGTATCAGGGGCGCGCTCTGATGGCAGTTCTGGCCGGTGGCTTGTCGAGACCGCGCCGGTGGCGAGCAGAGGCAGAGGAAGCTGAATATAGAGGCTGCCGGCGCCGGAGCATGTAGCGCTAGCCTGGGAGAGAGAGGAGAGGGAGAGCCCCTACCTCCATGACCAGGGAGGATGCGGAGGAGTACAGCCCGTCGCGAGGGTCTTGGCCATCGTCGCCGCTCTATTCGATTCAATCAGCATCCTCCGCATGCTCGCCGTCCTCGGAAGAGTGTAACCAGATCCGTTCCTCCATGGCCAGGCTACCGCGAGCCCAGTGAGAGGAATCGACAGTAGTATATATGGTACTGTAAACTTATCTGAATTTATGAGAGGAAATTGACAATTCTTTCTTGAGAGACTCTGTCGCATGTTTTTGGCTGTGAAAAGAAGGGAAAACAGAGTTTGGTTTAAAATACAGATGGATCTTTAATTTCGCTGTCGTTGGACAAGATTGAGAGACAGTTCATTTTTAATACGGTATTGAAAGCTGTTCAATTGTAGTGCAGATGCAAGTTCAGTTTTATTATGTGGATGTGTCAACTATTTCTTTACAGATTGGATTGTGAGCTATTTTATTACAGGCAGGATTGTGAGTTCATCTGAATGGCCTTCTTGCATTTGGTGGAGGAAGTGCAGATAGATGCATACGTTTTTTGGGAACACGACCACAAACACGCACCATGGTCAGGTAATTCGCTGGCTATCTAATTCCAATAACAGTTTCGGTGCAGCCCTACTTACGGCCTAAAATATGCACCTACCTTCGCTCATGTGGTATTGATCCTTTTGTAAGTGTTTTTGCGTTAAGAACATGGAAAAATATGAGGTTTGGATGCTAGGGAAAAAGCCAGTAAGCAAAAAAAAACACCACAATTGTTGTCTAAGAATAGTGCCGGTTGCCTCACATTTTCTGGCCTAATCTATATATTCTATCTATATATTTACTCAAGCGAATGTTTTCATGCTTACGAAATCGATTTTCTATAGGCATAGTTTTTTTTTATTGTGGTTGCATAGCTAGCGTCATTCCATAGTTATTTGGTTTTCTCCATTGTGGTTGCATTGACTCATGTTAAATCAGATCAAACTTGCCTGGTATTATTATTTGCTTCCATAGCCTTTTTGCATTATGCAAATCGTGAGAATATTGTGGCAATTTTTAGTTACTCCTCATTTAGCTTGTAATATGCTGTTCTTTATTGCAATAAAAAGAACACGCACAAAAAGTGATATAGAGGATATAGATCTGAGTGGTGCATGATTATTAGTCCTACTCATGTGGTTAGTGTATCTTTTTTTCTTTCACCCGTTGTAACGGTTTCTGCTAAACTTTTCATCCAACATTTTATAGACAGAATTGTCCTCCCACCAAATCACATAATACAGCGGTTGGTTATTTGTTTCTCCTCTCCCCAAACGCCGCCACCTGCCCCTGATTGCCATTGACTGCTGCGCCGCTCGCCCCATCACCGCTGCTGCCGCTGCCTGACTAGCGGCGGGGATGGAGGAAGCGCCACCAGAAGGGGAAACATGTGTGCTGACGCCAACGCGTTCGGCCTGATTACCCAGAGTCAGGGACCAAAATTGATCCGGAGAGGTCAACGACGAAAAGGAGGGGGCACGCGACCAAAAGGGGCGTGCTGTTGCTCACCAGAACAACCAGGCTGCCGAGAACGGGCGCCTCGCCGTCACCAGCGGCGTGGGATTTTGTGGGAATTTTGGCAGGAAGGAGAAAGAGAGCACAGGGGAGAGATTTTGTGGGGATTTTGGTAGGAAGGAGAAGGAGAGCACGGGGGAGAGATTATGTGGCGATTTTTCAAGGAAGGAGAAAGAGAGCCAAGGGCACTAACCTCGACTTGCGTGGTCCAGCATGCGCGGCTCAGGCGGCTGCTGTGTCAATCTGACACGGATTGGAGTCAACCACGGCTAGCTGCTAGATGGCCACTCTCGCGGAGGTTATGGTGGTCGGCACCTCACTACGCGCATTGTTCATGGAGCGTTTGTTTCTCCCAATGCAACTCATGGCCACTTTTGTTTGTTTCTTTTAAAAGCTTCACATTTTAGTTTATCATAAATTCTCGATGGGTGGTGCAACGGGAACAATGAGAGAACGATGCAACAAAAAGCACAACACGTACGAGTGTATGACATAACCTTGGACATGGGTGATGAGTGCTAGCAGAAGGATAATGTTTGTGTCTTAGGTGACAATCCATAATACAACCCGGTGGGATAGATTTATAATTTACTCCGTAGCGAAGCACGGGTTTTGTCCTAGTTGAATATTAAATACAACAATTATTCAGGAATATAAACATTACATAAACCAAAAGCTCATAATCAAAACTTGAGCTTTATTGATATCACAACACAAGTTACATTGTCTTTACAATATTCTTGATACAAGAATTAAAGGAAAATAAACAGAAATGAAAATAAAGATTACAATATTGATCCTAAACTAAAAACCTAGACTAAATGACTTGAAGTATATCTCCATGGTCATATTCATCTTCAAAACCTGCAAAACAACACAACAAGTACTAGCCAGGGGGTTAGTGTTAGCCAAGAATTCAGTTTGGACAGAAACAAGTGTCCTGCACACTTGTGCATGTCCAAAACCTTGGACAGCACAGGATAAGGGCAACAGCAGACCAAACCTGAGCACCACAGGGCTCAAGTTTCAGCATATGATAGCACACAACTCATGTGTGCTGAGCGAGCCACAGCAAGGCCATGCACTGGCCTAGTCACCAAAGCAAGCCAGGCCTGTGTGGCATTGCAAGAACATAAGTAGAGATGATATAAAAGGGCACAAACCCTAGAAATAGTGCACAGTCGACCAGATAAGGATTCACAAGGTAAGCTGAAGATAGAATAGGCATAGTTCATTATGTTCTTGCTCAAGAATAGCACAACCCAACACACAACCAACCAACCACTAGAAATCATGGTGACCTGAGAAGATCAACCAAGAACTGGAGGTGAAGGGCTGTTACACAGAAACCAGAAGTCTGCATCAACAAAACATTTCACTCTAGGAGCTGGAACAAGGTAAACCTAGTTCCTGGAGAAGATCCAATGGATCTAATCCATCAATCTTGCATGACATATGTCATGGGATTGAGCAGATGCTCAATGGGTAGCTCATCACTTGGTTTTCACCAAGGATCACTGTTAGTCTAGAAAGCCACTAAAACAGAAAACATCTAGATACAAATCTTGTGCACAACAGCTAGAGATCATGCACAAATGCACACACTAGCAAGATCACATGCACAGACAGCACCAGTAGATGAATTGCATGGTATAACAGCTACCAAGACTACACAGCAAGATCCTAAGCATGCAACCATCAGGAAAACCCTAGAATTCTTCACAGGCAAGCATATTGGCATTCAAATTGATTATGATCCCCAAATATGCAAGCAAAGATGAGTAGCCAATAAGATCTAGCCAACTATGTGAGCAACCAGTCAGTAGCAAGATCACTGAGGTCACATCAAACATAAAACCATCCAAAGCATAGCCAAATAATAAAGCATCATTATCCAGAAAGGGATTCAGACTCCATTTACTTGCCAATTAATTATGGAAAGCAAAATCATACACAGCAAGTCATTTAATCATTACTACATAAGCAGTTCATCATTAATTAATTCATTCAAGCATGAATACATAACAAATCCATGCCATATTTTGACAGTAGCACACTGGAGGCAACACAAGCACATGTCACTGCATCATAGCTACTGGATCAAGTCCAGAAGGCTAGGAAGAGCAGCAGCACACACACACAGAAGCAATAGCATGCTTGAGTAGCAGCAGCAGTAAGAAAACCAAGCCACTGACATTTGATTGATCAAATGGATCAATTAAAGCAAGTCAAGCAACACTGAGAGTCTAGCCAACGTAAATTATTGAGCCAATGGATTATTGGATCACACAGAAGGCACAGAAGCACCTCACAAGCATCACAGGCATTCACAAGTGTCACAGATGCATAGCAATACACCTAGACAAGCAAGCATAAGATGCCAGTAAGCACAAGCAAGCTCATAAGCATGTACAACATGGCATAGCAAGTTCATAGCATGATAGGAGTAGTAAGTAAGCAACATAGGGCATGCACAGCAAGTAGCACACACTGGCTAGTAACCAAAGCTTGGTAGATTGGCCAGAGCTTGCAGAAGAGAAGCATAGGAAGCATAGGCAGCAACAGCAACGCTCTGCATGATCATAGGATCATCAGGAGGCTGTAGAGCAACAGGTAGAAGAAGCATAGAGGCATGGGAGGCACACAGAGATAGAGTTGAGAAGGAGGAGGAGGAGCAGGAGACCTTACCCGTGCATGGTGGCAGAGGCTATGACATGGAGAGGCAGTGCCCGCGCGGCCATAGCAGCTGGAAAGCCAAGGAAGACGCCGGCGTTACGCCGACGAACACCACCAGCAGCACAGCACCAGAGACGACGGCATAGGTGCTGCAAGCACAGCACCCGCGCCAGGTCAGTCTCGGAGACGCGCACACGTCGACGGCGAGGACGCGAGCTCGCCGGAGCTAGTCAATCGCCGGAGGCGATTCACCACGAGATCCAGAGAGGAGGCGATCCGCCAGAGGAGGAAGAAATCGAAGGAACCACGCGGACAGATCGATAGATCGTCACGCGGTGGTTCAGATCATGTAGGTGGCGAGGTCAGGGGAGCACTGAGGTGGCCGGAGCACGGCGGCGGCCATGGCGGCGACGCCATCGCCACGTGCGTCGCCAGAACGATTAGGGTTAGGTCGAGTGAGAGAGAAGAGAGCGGGTGAGTGAGTGAGGTGGGCCGCAATGGCGCCATCGACCCGTTTTGGGACAAGCCGTGGTGGGCTGTCCCAATGGGCCTAATTAAGTGGGCTGGCCCAATAAGGACCAGGGGGTATTTTAGTCTTTTCACATTTTGGAAAATACCCAGAATTTCACCAAATTTTAGTAAATAAAATACACCTCTAAAAATCCATTAAAAATTGGATTTGTGAATGAAAAATTATTCTTAACAAGAATAAAATAAGAAATATAATTTAGGAAACAAATTCAAATTTTGGAATTTTATGAATTTGAATTAAAACTTGGAATTTTAAACCATTATTTCCTTGTATTTAAAAATCAAGGAAAAATCTCAAATAAGTTCAAATACTTATTTTCAAACATTTCAAAATGAAATTCTATTATTCCAAGTCCATTCTATTAAAGAAAGATATTTTCCAAAGGAAAATACTCTATTCTTTTATTCTAAAAATATAGAGGCAACTCTATTATTTCAAATTATTTTGAAATTAATAATGAATCACAAGGGTAAAGTAATATTACTATGAACCATTGTTCTTTATGAGATAAAAGTGTTTTTACACATAAAAGCAATTGCAAATTACTGCCAAAGGCATGAATCTTAATTCAACCCAAAATTGTAATAAATAATTGGGGTAGAGGGATTCCACATGAAATAATACATTCATGACTGCATTATTTGGATTTTATAACATTGTCCTTACCGGACAATGATGCTTCTTACAGAACCCGAGGTCCAGGTTCCATCCACTGCATTGAACTGCACTATCTCGCAGTCCACAGGCAAGTCCACCCTTGCTCATACCAACTTGAGTATTTTCTATTACTTTAATGCAAAGCTATATACTTACCATTCCTGCATGGCAAATAAAATGTTACTTTTCCAATTATGAATATGAATATGTGGCTGGCAATGGAACCATGGTGTGTGTTGATATGGTGGAGGTTCCATTGCATGGGTTATATTAACCTAGGAGTAATTACCAATGCCGTCCAGTGATTCTAGCGCCGTACATACCGCGTTAACCATAAGATCTATAATGGCTCTAGGGAAGCCAACCGTATCTTTTCCCTCCTGCACGCCAACGGACTGGTAGAGCTGCAGGGTGCTGGAGGCACTGCCGTAGGTTGAGATGGCCTTTTAAATCTCCATCCGTGGGGATGACGGGCTCTACGGTCTATGATGGATTGTCCAAAGTACACCGTGAGTAAAGTCGTATGATCGGGAGATGTCTACTGGGGGTGTACGGTTGGACAAAAGGATGGGTTTGTAGGGTCGCGGAGAAGGCGGTGTGGGCTTGGATTTTCATACCTGGCCTCACACCAAAGGAAGTGTGAACGGGGGCAAGTCCCTGCGGATGGCAAAAAGGATGGGATCTCTTATGGGAAAAGTAACGCACCTCTGCAGAGTGTATCAAATTGTGGCTGTCACTCCTTGTTCCGGGAAGGGAACTGCGAACGCGGCAGGAAAGGATCTCCACGAAGTTCTGGTCAACCTGTGAAGACTGACGGGCATAGTTTTCATAATAAAAGCAACCTTTTGAAGAAATGATTTCGAAACATGCATTGACCTGCGATTTCCTGATCAATGGTCGTAGCTAGTGCATCAAACACCTTTTACTCTTTTGAACTTGCTGAGTACCCCTGTACTCACTTTCTTTCGACACCCTTGCTAGACTGTGATCCGGAAGTGGAGGCCATCGCCGATGGAGCACCAGAAGGAAGCTATGAGCTGGTCTACGAGGAACCTGATCTTACCGGCGGAGTTGAAGGAGTAGACTATGGGATAGTCTACGGACCCGACGACACGGAGGCAGAGGAGTAGTGATATACCTAGTATCATAGAGCCGAGCAGCGTAGAACTTACCTAAATAAGTTGCTGAGCTCTCTTTCATATATGGTTATGAGTTGTAATCGTACTTAAGTAGTATCTTAGGGTGTTCTCATATGACCTGTGAGAATGCCAACTTGTTAAGACAATGTTTGTAATAATTATATGGAGTGTTATGACCTACAATGTTTCTGTTGTACCACTCTGAGGGATATGGCAATTGTGAAGAAGTCCCTTCACAAAGATCATATCAACGACTTGTATACTACAACATGCAGTGGTATGCTGGGTCACCGCAGCTGGTATCAGAGCAAATGTTGCGACCTTAGGTTGGAAAAACCTTGTATAGGGAAGAAACCTGTAGGAGTCAAGTAGAAATAGTAAAGGATTCTCTAGAAATATGGTGATTATTCACATGAGAATAGTAAAACCATATCTTTTAGTGCGATAATTCTTTATTATAGCTATTATGATGCCTTATCACTACTAATATTCTGCTTTTGTATACATCCATAATGGCGAACACGTTTCCTAAGAGGACTTTGAGGAAGGTTGAGGGATGGCTCGGTGATTATGATGGACCAATCACAGATCTCCTGCGTGGGATGCTGAAGGAACTCCATTGTGAAACACGGATACCTGTTATCAAGTATACCTATTATGATGGGGAAATCCTAGCCAAGTGCAGAGTATCGGTTCAACTACCGATGCAACTGATGATGAGTCGCATAATTCCATACGGAGAAGCCAAAACCATCACCACAACCTATCACATGGCCCTATTCAAGGCAATCCTTGAGATAAGGCAGCACAAGTCAGTAGAACTGCTATGTTCAGAGTATTCTCATATACCTCATGCCGAGGAAGATGAGGACCCCACTCTGAATCATATGGTATTGGCACACAGAAGTCCTGAAGCTGCAACACAGCACATGGATAGCTGTAAGTCTTTATTGACCACGATGTACCTTTTACACATGAAGATGAGGAGTGAGATTGATCACATGCTAGCTGAGTTCACGGACCCTGATAAAGTCCAAGCTCGGATGCGTGATCTGAGGGCACAACCACAACACACTACACCTTTCTTTAGCCTAGACAGCTATGTTGATTTGAGTGACCAACTACCCAAGAGAGACCCACTTGTCGTTGCCTAATCGACGGTACCCCGGAGGAGGGATCCTCACGAGGGGGAGAAGAAGTAGGGGCCATAGGGCGGAGTGCACACGGGACGGTGGTACGCGATTTACCCAGCTTCGGAACACCTGCACGATGACAGGGCCTACTGCTGCTTGTTTGGAATTATCTGGGCGCTTTCGCGTTGTTACAATGAGTTGTGGTTGTGCCTCTAGGGCTCCCGGGATCCGGCTTATATAGGCGCACGGATCTAGGGTTTACATGGAGAGTCCTAGCTGGAATACAAGTTACCTAACTACGGTACAATATCTTGCCGTGTACGTCAAGGATCCGCCTTCCTTCTAGGCCTTGCTGGATCCGGATACTTTATGGGCCTCCACGGATCCGGCCTCCTTCGTAGGTCGGTTAAGATCTGGCTCCTCGTTCCTGGGCTGGACTTCATCCTTCACGATCAACAGCAACTGGGCCGCCCGATGGGCCACATGCCACCATCACCGTCGGTGGGCCACCCGGGCTTGCCGGATCCAAGCCATGTCATTGATATACCCATAAAGTATACCCACAACAGTAGCCCCCGAAGTTCTCCGAGATTCATCATTCCTCCAACTTCATTCAGCTCGGAAACGAATAGAATCTTGAAGAGCTTCAAAACTTTTTACTTGATTCCGGGTTCATTCATTCGGAAATCCTTCGTCTTCAGATTAGGTATTGCAACGGAGACCCCGCTTTTCCCGCGCACACCTTCCTTTTTTCCCGCGCTAAATTTTCGCAGATGCAAATCTTTAGCCGGAAATCTCAGGAGTGCATGGTTAAGTTACCTCCACGTCGTTTTACCGCACTTGACCTAAGACACGTGTCATCCATCAACGGTGCGACCGTTCCGTTTCTACCGTTGGATCCGAATCCCGAATCTCCGCGCGTGGCCTATATATAACCCTCGCCCGCGGTAATTTCTCATTCTTTCACCTTCTCACCCACGTCGTCTTCTTCCTCGCGCCGCGCCGCCCGACAGATCTCATCTCCGGCGAACTTTGCCACGGTGAGCTTCACGCGCTGCCGGCTCAAGCCTCTCCTCGCGCCAAGATTCCCTCGGTTGAACGGGAAATCCTTACCGCCGCCGATTTGTGGTCACGCGAAGCGATTCCCTGCAAGTCTGGCGACCTCGACTCCACCGGAGCTCCGTCGAGCCACCGCGCCATTAACGGTACGTGCGCCGGCCTCGTAGAAGATAAACTTAGTGTAGATCCGGATACTCAACTTAGCTCGCATGGGTGCAGCCGGAAGCATGTCTCACGGTTCTCCTCACTGCACTGGTAGTTCACCGAGTAGCCCGGATCCCAGTGACGTGGAACCAATTTGCCCGGATCCCATTGCGTATCTACCGCCATATGTTTCCGACGTTAGACTTGCTCAACCGTTCTCCGCCTCTTCCAGTACTTTACTAGGCCGGATCCCATCAGCCCAAGAGCTCGAAGAGGAGCTACAAGGCCAAGCTAGAATGGCAGCCAAGGTACAAGAAGTGGAAAACAAGAAATCTTCCAAGGCCCGGAGCCGTGAAGGGGTGCGGGGTCAATGGTGGCCCTGCGAGACAACTAACGCGGAGCTCCGGGAGCTTCAAAACGAAGGCATGATCTCCGAGCATCGGAGTTTCACGCGCGACTCCGACATTCCCAAACCCGACGCGGATGAACGCGTTATGACAAAGGCGTGGGTCGAGCGCGGATTGTTACTCCCTTGCTCGGAGTTCTTCCTCTCCGTCCTCGACACGTACGGGCTCCAGCCCCACAACATCTGCCCCAACTCCTACCTCCTGCTCTCGAACTTCGCAACTCTTTGCGAGGGGCATCTCGGAATCCGACCCGACATCAAACTATGGCAATTCTTTTTCCGGGTGAAGAAAGAGACGAAGGACAAGGCCATGCTAAACTGCGGAAGTATGACGTTCATGCTCCGCTCTGGTCGGATGTATCCTCCTCACGACTCCCACGAATCCGTCCGGTACTGGAACGCCGGATGGTTTTATGTGAAGAACGCGTCAGTTCCGAGCATCCACGATGGACTCCCGCCCTTCAGCAACATGCCTCCGGAAGAATTGGCGAGCTGGAGCTTCATCCCCACGCTTGCCCAAACACCCATACTGGAGAAGGCCGCGCGGAGGATTTCCTGGTTAGTTCATGATGGACTAACCGGGGCCCAGCTCACCCTCAGCTGGTTTACCCGGAGGATCCAGCCCCTGCGCTACAACGCACGCCTGATGTGCGCTTACACTGGGGCGGACGATCTCCTCCGAGTCACTCGCCACGATCTTCCGGCCGACTCCCTCAAGAGAAGGTTCAAGACGCTGGTGAAAATTCCTAGGGGCCAACAGGTCCCGGAACTGATTAAGGATATTAGCACACACGACAAATGTCCTCCGGTAAGCACTTAATCCTTCGCATTCCTTTATCCTTTCACAATTTTCTAAATGTTTAACTTGTTCTGCTCACCCTTTTCGCAGCTTGACTCTTTGGCGGAAGAAAACCTACGCACCATACTCCGAGTTCCCGTTAGCGGTGACTCGGTGGAAGAGGATCCGGAAGATCCTGAGGAGGAAGAAGAACGAGTGCCCCGAAAGGCTGCTCCTCGACCTACAAAGCATTCCCGCGCCAAAGTCTCTGGCTCCGACGCCGGAGGCAGCGGCGAGGCTTCCGCCAAGAAACCCAGGGTGATCAAACCACCTCCGCTTGACTCCAGGAAGGCGGAGCGCCAGCGCCTGAAGATGCTTTCGACAGCAGGGAAACCCTCACGTCCCAACATTCCGGGCGCAGCGTAAGCTTCCGAGTAACATGCATTGTTTATCTTGGTAAGCTGTGTTATGTATACTTTTCTTTTACTTGCTCACAGGAATCCGAACCCTACCACCGCGCGGACCAATGTTCAGGAGCATATCACTAAGTATATGTAGAAGAAATCTCCCGCCATTGGTCCTTTGACACCAGGTCCGCCGAGCGCTCCACAAGCCCCCCTGCAACCTTCTCCTCCTCCCGCGGACCAGTCTCCAACTCCTGCCGCACCCACTCCACCGGAAGTAATTCCGGTTAGCAGCGACAGAGCGAGCGGAGGTGGTTCCGGCGGCAAGGGTCCCATCAACGATGAAACTGAAGGACGAAACCAGGGGGAGGCAGAAGTTAATTCCTCTGGCAAAGCTGAAGCCACCACAGGTGATATGGTCGTTTTCCCCAAAAACTTTGGAGATCCGGCTGATCTTACTTCCACCCCGAAAGCCTATGCCACGAAGTTTTTTAACAAACTAACGGAGGCAGAGAAGTGGGAGCTGGAGCAAGATTTGCTCAATGCTATGCTAAACAATGCCTGGGGCAAACCGGACGTTGAAACGTCGGAGATCCAGGACGTCAAGGAAAACATTGGTGAATTCTTCGACAAGCTTGTTTGCAAGCAAAAGGTAACTCCCCAGTAGCCCCCAAGTATTTAGGCGGAAACTCTATCAGTTAGCGTCTGAATACTTTTAGAGAACTCAATCTGAAAGGAAAGTTTTAAATGTCGTGGTAGCCCCCAAGCATGATGGCGGAAAGAATTTCCAGCGACAATGCTTTAGAAAGACTTAAACCATGATGGCGGAATTCACTCCGTTTCTTACTGCGTTTGCAGGAACAAAAAGCCCTGCATTATGAGTTGCACAAAAACATTGCGCTGCAGCGTCGTGTGACCATCAGCCAGGCGGAGAAAATCCAGTGCTTTCAGGCGGAGAATGCGGCTCTGAAGAAACAACTTTCAGAAGCTCAAGGTTGGTTTCCGATCATCTGACGATTGTGGGTTATGTCCCGCACTTTCCGACCTTGATGCTTTATATAACTATGAGCAGGTGCCTCCTCTTCTCTCGCTGCAGCTTCCTCCGAGTTGGAGACTCTACGTGCTTCACACAAGAATCTCGAAGCAAAACTCGCAGTGGCAGAACAGAAAATTTCTGAGAAGAACTCGGAGCTTGTTCGGAAAACTGGTGAGTTTGAACTGAAAAGACAAACTGACAGCGACATCATCCAGAAGCAGTAAAGAGAAATTGGAGGTCTTCGCAAGTATATGGAAACAGCAGAGAGCTGCTGGGACCTGCTCAACTCTGACGTCATGGGTACGTCCTCGAAACTTATACGACAGCATATGTGTAACTTGTTGTATTTAACAAAATTTGCATCTTCCAGATCCACTCGGATATGACGAGGAACGTCGGAGCCAGTTCCCGCGCGATGACCTGCTTCAGCTGGCCGGAGAAGACTGGAAGGATCTCATCTCCGCCTCCAGGAAAATCTGTCACAACCTCAACATCAAGAAGAGCCGAACCTGCGATGTGCGCAAGCTCATCAAGAGGATGGATTTGCTTCCGGAGCTGGTTGTGGACCTGCAATCCTCTTCAGCACGGGGTGCAGCTGCCATGTCCTTGGCTATGTGCTTAGCGCATAATCCGAGTTTAAACCTGGACCGGGCGACTTCTGGCGTTCCTCCGGAATGTGATGTCAATGCGCTGCTTGACGCGGTTAGCGGCTATGATACACGCATTGCTCGGAGGATCCGCCATGATGAATTTTATGAGAAGGTGGTTCTTCCTGCTGACGAACCTCTCGAAGCTGAGTTTTTGGAGGATCGCGAAGCGGAAAACAAGCCCGCCCAATCCGGAAGCCAGTATACGTGGACAAGCTCAAAGAACCAAGGTGGCGCTGCTTCTCCGACTGCAGCTGGAGCGGAAGAAGATGAAGATGTCTCTTCGCCTGCCAAAGACGCAGAGAAGGAAACTCCGACTGACGCAGGGGGAGCTGATGCCAACGTGGAAACTTCTCCGGTCAAGGAGAAGTAAAAACTTAGTCCTGCGGAAAAACAATGCATCATTTTGGCCCCAGCGAGGGTTTGTAATATAACTTTAATTCTTAAGTATCTAGGGACGAAACAATTATGCGTGGGCGGAAAACTTATCCTGCTATCCGTTAGAATTATTTGTATGTTTCGTTTGTTAAAAGCAAGTGCTGGTTTGTTAATTTTCCGGCTTGCTCGTTTGACCTTCCACGAGCCGGAAAACCTTTGGCCGGAAACGCTCGCCTGCGGTGACGAAACCCAATGGCGTCCGTCCATAACCGCGGAAACAAGCCCCTAGCCTAGGTGCCGGAAGTCGCTACCAGGAATCCGCGAGTTCGCAACAAAAAAAGTTTCCACCAGAAAACTTAGGCTTACGTCCTAAAGGACGATTTTGAAAATCACAACTTTCATACACGCCTAGGCGGAAACATCCAGCTCTGCGGTTTTAGTCGGAAAAACATACACGATCTAAAATGAACAAGTAAAGGAGGTAAAAGACTCAAAGAGTGAACCATAAGCTTTATTTCATTGATCATGTATAACTATTACAGAGTTTGTAACTCGGAAAAAATATGCTAAGTGTAGAAAGGACGTAGCTGTGCGATGTTCCATGGGCGATCTGTCTCGTCGTAGATGTCATCCGGATCCTCACGCTTGCGTTTCCGGTGCCAATTAGCAGGTCTATCCTTCAGCTCGCGGAAATCAACAAGGTAGTACGACCCGTTATGAAGCACTTTGCTAACGACGAAGGTCCTTCCCATGGAGATTGCAGCTTATGGTCTTTCACCTGTCGAAGGCGGAGGACCAGGTCTCCTGCCATGAAGGAGCGATTCCGAACTCGACGACTGTGATAACGTCGGAGCTTCTGCTGGTAGATGGCGGAGTGCTGGTCAGCTAAGTTCCGAGCTTCCTCGATCAGGTCCACAGATAGCTGTCTGGCCTCGTCAGCTGTTTCTTCATTGTAGGCGGAAACTCGCGGTGAATCATGAATGATGTCGGAGGGAAGCACGGCTTCGGATCCATATACCAGGAAAAATGGGGTAAACCCTGTTGACCTATTAGGGGTAGTTCGCAAACTCCACAAGACAGCTTCCAACTCGTCAGCCCAAGCTCCAGCTGCTCGTCGCAGCGGTTCTTCAAGGCGTGGCTTAATTCCTGATAATATTAGGCCGTTAGCCCTTTCAACTTGACCACTGGATTGTGGGTGAGCCACAGATGCAAGGTCCAGCCAAATCCCTACTGTCTCACAATAATCCCTCAATTCTCCTTGAGCGAAGTTTGTGCCATTATCTGTGATTATGCTGTGTGGGATGCCGAATCTCATCACGAGGCTGCAGACAAATTTTAGTGCCATAGCACCGTCGGCTTTTCTCACTGGCTTAGCCTCGATCCATTTGCTGAACTTGTCAACAACGACCAAAAGGTATTCAAAACCGCCAGGGGATGATTTTTTTAACTTACCAACCATATCGAGCCCCCAGACCGCAAACGGCCAGGTGATAGGTATGGTCTTCAGCTCTTGGGCTGGAGCATTTGGTTGAGTAGCATAGTACTGGCAACCTCGGCAGGTTTTACCAACTTGTCAGCATCTTCTTTAGCTGTGAGCCAATAAAATCCTAGCCGGAAAGCTTTGGCAACGAGGGACCTGGGAGCGGCGTGATGCCCGCAATCCCCTGCGTGGATCTCTCTGAGTATTTCAATGCCATCTTGGCTGGAGATGCATTTGAGAAAAACTCCCGTTGGACTTCGTTTGTAGAGCTGTCCATCAACGATTGTGTAGGATCTTGCTCGTCTGATGATCTGTCGTGCTAGGACCTCGTCCTCCGGCAACTTCTGATCAATGAGATAATCCAGGAAAGGCTGGGTCCAAGCCGGAATGATAACCATCACTTCCTTTGCCGGAGATACTGCCACCTCTGGGTTTTCCGGGTTAGCGCCCTTAACTAAGGGTATCCGTAGGTGCTCCAGGAAAATGCCAGGCGGAATTTGCTTCCTGCCGGATCCGAGCTTGGATAGCATGTCTGCCGCTGTGTTATCGTCTCTCCTGACGTACTTGACTTCGTATCCGAGGAAGCACTTGGCGATCTCGTCAACTTCGTCTCTGTAGGCCGCCATGACGGAGTTTCTGGCGTTCCAGGTTCCGGCTACTTGTTGTGCCACCAGGTCGGAATCTCCACAGCATATAATGTGCTTGATCCCGATTTGCTTAGCGATGCGCAGACCGTGTAGTAGAGCCTCGTATTCCGCCATATTGTTTGTAGCTTCGAAGTGGATCTGCAGAACATACTGCAGTTCTTCTCCGGTAGGGTTCTTCAGGGTGACTCCGGCTCCTGAGACTTGATGCTGCTTGGATCCATCGAAGTGCATGACCCATGTTTCTGGTTCCGGCTCCAGACTTGCATCCGGAGCTTCTGTCCAATCTGCGATGAAATCTGCCAAGACTTGGGATTTAACCGCAGTCCTAGGCTTGTAAGCGATGTCGAAGGCGGATAATTCGATGCCCCATTTAGCCGTACGCCCTGTTGCGTCAGCGTTGTTGAGAATTGTTGACAGCGGAGCCTTGCTCACAACTGTTACTGGGTGCTCTTGGAAGTAATGTCTCAGCTTCCGGCTGCCTAGGAACACTCCATAAGCTAGCTTCTGAAAGTGAGGGTATCTTTGCTTTGACTCCGTCAGTACCTCGCTAATGTAATAGACAGGTCTTTGGACGTCATATTCATGACCTTCTTCCTTTCGCTCCACCACGATGACGAGGCTGATGACTTTGTTGGTAGCTGCCAGATAAAGGAGCATTGGCTCTGACTCTGCTGGAGCTGCCAAGATAGGTGGGGAGGTGAGTATTTCCTTCAACCCCCGAAGAGCTGCGTCGGCTGCGTCGTCCCAGACGAATTTGTCTGTTTTCTTCAGCAGCTTGTACAAAGGTAGCGCCTTCTCGCCAAGACGGCTAACAAACCTACTGATTGCTGCGACGCAACCAGTTAGTCGTTGCACATCTTTAAGACAAGTTGGCCGTTTGATACACAGGATTGCCTTGATTTTTTCCGGGTTAACCTCAATGCCTCTGTGAGAGACTATGAAGCCAAGGAGTTTTCCGGCTGGCACGCCAAAGACGCACTTCAGCGGATTCAACATCATCTTGTACCTGCAGAGGTTGTCGAAGGTTTCTGTGAGGTCGCTGATCAAGTCGGATCCTTTCCGGGTCATGACCGCGATGTCGTCGACGTAAGCGTGCACGTTTCGGCCGATTTGGTCCTTCAGGCACCGCTGCATCGTACGTTGGTAGGTGGCACCTGCATTTTTCAAACCAAAGGGCATGGTGACATAACAGTAAGTGCCGAAGGGGGTGATGAATGAAGTTGCCTTTTGGTCAGACTCCTTCATCCGGATCTGATGATACCCGGAATACGCATCAAGAAAACACAAAAGTTCCGCCCCCGCCGTCAAATCAATGACTTGGTCAATGCGCGGCAAGGGGAACGGATCCTTCGGGCAATGCTTGTTCAAGCCGGAGTAATCGATGCACATTCTTAGTATTTCAGTGTTCTTTTTGGGTACAAGGACGGGATTTGCGACCCAATCGGTGTGGATAACTTCTATTACAAAACCTGCCTCTAGTAACTTAGCTAGTTCCATTCCTATGGCGCGGCGCTTCTTGTCTCCAAAGCGTCGCATAGCTTGCTTTACCGGTTTAGCCCCCGGATTTATGTTGAGGTAGTGCTCGGCGAGTTCCCTAGGTAATCCGGACATGTCAGAAGGTTGCCATGCGAAGATATCCATGTTAGCGCGGAGGAACTCGACGAGCGCTCCTTCCTATTTGGGGTCCATGTTGGCTCCGACTGAAACCTGCTTGGAAGGGTCGCCTATGATGAGGTCGTGCTTCTTGGTTTCTATCGCGGCCTTGAAGGATTTTTTGTGCTCGGAGATCTGCTTCTTGGTGGTCTGCATCTCAGTCGGATCCACCGCGGCTCTGTAGCCTTTCAGCTCTTCTCTAGATATCACAGACTCTGCGAAGGCGGCTTCGCCTAACTTGCACTCATGAGCCTTTTTGTAGTCTCCGGATACGGTAATCATACCCTTAGGACCCGGAATCTTGAGCTTGTTGTAGATGTAGCACGCTCTTGCGTGGAACTTGTGGTAGGTGGGCCTGCCGAAGATAACGTGGTAGGAGCTCTTGAAGGGCACAACTTCAAACGTGATCTTCTCTTCGCGGAAATTGTGAACATCGCCAAAAGCCACGGGAAGTGTGATGCTGCCGAGGGAATTCGCCTTCTTACCCGGAACCACGCCATGAAACTCAGTTGTGCTGTGTTTGAGCTGTTCCTTGGTGAGGTTCATCCGCTCTAGAGTCTCCAGGTACATGATGTTCAAGCTGGCTCCACCATCCATGAGGCACTTGGAGAAGTCATACCCGTCTATGCGGGGACTTACAACCAAGGCATAGCATTCTTTTGGCACAATGGCAGGGTGATCCTCCCTATCAAATGTGCACGGGACTTCCGACCACCTGACATACTGCGGCACAGCCGGAACTGTGGCGTTCAGGATCCGGGTAGCTGACTTGGCAGTGCGGACTGTTGGGGTTCCGAGGAAAGTGTGGTAAGCCCCCACGCTCTTTTTCTCGAATGGGTTGGATTTACCTGCGGATCCTACCTTGGGATCCGGCGAGTTATCATCCTCATCCATCGCCTCGGAACTATCTTCCTCTTTGTCCTTGTTCTTGCCCTTGCCTCCCTTGCCGCGAGGGCGGTGCTTCCGGGCTCGCTTGTATCCTGCCTCCGGGTCGTTCTTTAGATCATTGACCCACTTGCAGTTGCGGTTGGTGTGAGTGGACTTCCCTGTAACCGGATCCAAGTGGGCCAGGCAGGGCATGTCTCTGTACTCCTCGTAGGTTTGCGGGGCGCGGGATCCGCCAGCTGTGACCTCAGTGGCATGCTGCTGACCCCTGCCGGCTCCGCCTCCACGGCCGCGTCCTCTTCCGCCTCCTGAACCTCTGCGTTGAAACGCCATGGCGACCATCTCGGATCCGCCACTCTTCTGGTCATCAGGGTTCTTGCGCTTAGGGCTGCTGCTGTTGCCGTTATCACGGTTCTTCTTTTGTTGATGTAGGGGGATTGCTGTAGCTGCGAGATCACCGCCTGCGTCATCATCGGCGGCAGTATGATCACTGGCAATGGAGATCATTTCATCCAAAGTCAGCTTGTTTGAGTTAGCCAAACGAGTGAGCGTATGCCTCAACAATCCTCCCCTCTGCAGTCCACCAATGAAGGCGTACATGGCGGTGGTGTGGTCGACGTTTTCGCACTCGTTCCTGCATGCCAACCATCGTGTGAGGTAGTGTCTTGAGGTTTCTCCCTTCTTCTGGATGCAGGCTTGCAAGTCGCTTGCCGTGGCAGGTCTTTTGTAGGTGCCTCTGAAGTGTTTCTCGAAAGCGGTCTTCAGGTCGAACCAGCAAAAGATGGAGTTCTTCTCGAGGTCACTGAGCCAGATCCGGGCTGGACCTACAAGGTACAACTGGAGCATGCGGCAGGCGATGTTAGGGGTTCCTCCGGCAAAGGTTACTGCATTATAGTAATCCTCAATCCAGGTATCCGGCCTTTCGGTGCCATCGTAATGCTTCAGGTTTTCGGGTAGCTTGAGGTTCATCCTTGGCTTTGGTTCCTCTCGAATCATCCTGCCAAAGCACTTTGGACCAATGTAGTCGGTTCTGTATTCGTGAAGGCGTTCCCGCGCGTCGCGCGAGCCGTGGCGAGGAGATTGTGAGCGAGAGCGAGATCTCCGGCCGTCGCCTCTGCCTCCACCTCCGCCGCCACCGCTAGGTGGTGGTGAGGGATACCTGCGAGGTGGTCGATCCGACTTCTTGCTTCCGCCTTCCGATTCTCCTCGGCCTTCCCGGTGCTGGCTCCGGCTTCTGTGGCTGCCTTCGCCATGGCGCTGGCTGCCCTGGTCGTTCCGGCTCCGGCGAGGCTCTGGGTCGCGCTCCTCATTCCGACTCCTCCTGGGCTCGGGCTCACGATCGTTGTTCTGGTTCCGGCGAGGTTCCGGTGAGCGCTCCCTGTTTCTGTTTCTTGGCAGCACATTGTCGCGGATAACAATCCCACCATGCCCTGGGGGCCTGGTGTTTCCGGATGGACTACGGCGGCGAGGGTGTTGCGGGTAACCATTAGGTGGAGGTGAGGGGTTGCGGTACTTGTCTCGTCCAGAGTACATTGCATCCTTTCCCTTTCTTGGATCTGACGAAGGCGTCTTTGACGGTACGGGGATCGGATTTGGGTGTTCCCTGGCTTTTCTTCTGCGCTCCGAGGATCCGGTGTGTGATTCATCGTTGGGATGTCGATCGGCGCGAGCGTCCTTCTGCGCGGTAGATACACAGTTATCCGGATTGGATTCTAACCTGCGTGAGGTATCCGCCTTGCTTTGCTGCTGCATTGCTGAAGCGACAAGTTTGCGGAGGTAGTTGATATCAACTTCTTCGTCCTTCTTTTTCAATAGCTCCGCAGCTTTTAGCATGTTATCCTTTGGGGTTTCTAGCGGCTGCTGCTCTGCGGGCGTGGCGAAATTGATTCTGCGGGGCGGGATTGCTTCTCTAACGATTCGATCGGCCTCCGCCTGCGCATAGGTCATCTTTACTTCCCACTCTTGCCTCATGCTCTTGACATGCTCGAGTGTGTCAGCAATTTCGCGATCCTATCTTTCGAAGTGGTCCATCAAGCTTGCAGCTTCTGCCCTTTCATCCCTTATTGCGGCTGCGGTATTGGTGAGCTTCTTGGCTGTGGCCAGCATTTCCTTTCTCGTGGCCTCTAGAGCCTCCGGATCTGCGGCGTCGCCCGAGGTTATAGGTTTGTTAAGAACCGCTCGTGCAACCATCTCTTCAGGTGACAGGAGTTCCTCCGAGGAAGAATCCCTGCGGGGTCGCTCCCGTGACATTGGAGATCCTTGGAGGGATGGCTGAGGGTCGGATTGGTTGGTTGCCTCTTCTGATCCAGGTTGTCCCAGCGCTGCTACGGTTGCGAGAACCTGCTTAGGCTGGGCGGATTAAACTTCAGGCTGATCACCGTATCCGTATTCCCTTATCTTGCGATCGAACTCTTCAGTATCCATGGAGGGGGAATCTCCCGAAATTGGGCTCAGATTGCCCAAGATCGACTCTTCAACCGGAGTTTCGTTTTCTCCGACAGGCTCAGCCTGATCCGGATCCGCGTCGTTTTCCAGTGCCTCTACCTGCTCAGGACCAGCTCTGTCTTCTTGAGGGGCGGTTCCGACGGTATGGGCCAAGAAGTGTACGAAGTGGCACCTCTGCTTTTCTAACACCTGGGAGACCCAGGCGGATCTGCATTGGTCTTCCACCGTTGTTTCCTGCTCAGGGGCGGATTGGGTGGGCTTTGATTTTTCCAGATCCAAGGCGGAATCTTCCTTGGGAAGCTCCTGCATCTCAGATCGGATCTTCGCGACAGCGTCCAACTCTGCGGCGGTCGCGTCTGCGTTACTTACCAGTGGGTTTCCGTCGGAATCGACGGTTTCCCCGGTGAAGATGTGTATGCCGCCAACTAGGACGATGGAGAGCTTGACGGGGTTTGTCCTAGCCGGAATCCAACAATCATCCGGAGGGACGATCGGCAGATTTCCGGCGTAGAGGACGCGCCCCACAGCGATGGTGTCGTCATAGCTTCCCATGGCGGAACCCTCCCGGTTCCGGCCTCTAGACGCCACAGGCCCCACGGTGGGCGCCAACTGTCGTTGCCTAATCGACGGTACCCCGGAGGAGGGATCCTCACGAGGGGGAGAAGAAGTAGGGGCCATAGGGCGGAGTGCACACGGGACGGTGGTACGCGATTTACCCAGCTTCGGAACACCTGCACGATGACAGGGCCTACTGCTGCTTGTTTGGAATTATCTGGGCGCTTTCGCGTTGTTACAATGAGTTGTGGTTGTGCCTCTAGGGCTCCCGGGATCCGGCTTATATAGGCGCACGGATCTAGGGTTTACATGGAGAGTCCTAGCCGGAATACAAGTTACCTAACTACGGTACAATATCTTGCCGTGTACGTCAAGGATCCGCCTTCCTTCTAGGCCATGCTGGATCCGGATACTTTATGGGCCTCCACGGATCCGGCCTCCTTCGTAGGTCGGTTAAGATCCGGCTCCTCGTTCCTGGGCTGGACTTCATCCTTCACGATCAACAGCAACTGGGCCGCCCGATGGGCCACATGCCACCATCACCGTCGGTGGGCCACCCGGGCTTGCCGGATCCAAGCCATGTCGTTGATATACCCATAAAGTATACCCACAACACCACTCACACCCAACTTTGTCCCACACTATCCGCATGTATCAGCATCGTATGAATCTGGATATGGGGGAGATGATTCCAGAAACCTAAACTGCTCGGAGTCACCAATCGAGAATTCGACTGGTTGGCGTTTCGGGGAACCATTTGGGGATGAAGGAGAACCCATCACTTGTGATACAGAGGATGAAGGAGGTGAGGTTAACCAAGACGTTAACCAAAGCTTTGGGCAGGAAGAGAAAGACACGGACTCCATTTCTTTAGATCTAGAGATGGGACTACCCAAAACATCCCAGTATGTTGTAGGTGAGAGTTCTGGAACTAAGAAAAAGAAGAAGAAGAAGAAGAACAAGAAGAAGATGAGAGGTCAAGTGAATAGAAATCCTCCATGGATGGCAGAAGAAGGTGAGTTGTATCCTACTGGGGATACATATGAGTCATTATCCAGCTACTTTGGCATGTTAGATCTCTGTCTCGGCACTTCGTCCGATTCAGATTACATACCTACTAGAAGGACCTTCATTCCGGACGGTGTTCGGAAGACGAATCGCTATACCGGATGGACCCCAGGGATGTACGCAGAGGCGAGTTATGATGACGAGGAGTAGAGCTCCAAGGAAGAATAAAGTCGTATAAGTGGTATTGTAATAGAACGTATTTTTAAAATTCCGTTGGCTTGGGCTTTAAGCCAAATAAGTGGTTATATATGTACCACATGTAATATAAGTGTGTATGTTATGGAATATACAAAGTATATGCATAATAAATGTTTGTTTTGGATTTGCTTCTTGATTTCATTGTGTGACTAGTTCTGGGCAATGAGTTGAGCTCAGAAAACATTTGCATGGTGCAATTATGAGTAATCGCTCTTTGTTACAGGACTAGGGGAAACATGGCGTTAGTTGAAACCGAAGATGCTCGGAGAGAGCGGGAGGCGAGAGAAAAAGAGGAGGCAGATGCAGCAGCTAGAGAATGCACCACCACCACCACACCCAATGATGCATCCAGATTTCCAACAATACATGAGGGCAATGGAAGAAGATAGGAGGAGGTACCAGGAAAGTCAAAGCAAGAACATGCAAGATTTCTTTACCCAAGTCATCAACGATAAGGGTAATGAAGGAAAGAGAGTAACCCTATCAGACTTTCAAAATGCAAGATCACTACCTTTTACATCAGCTCCAAAACCAATGGATGCTGAAGACTGGCTCATGGATACGGAACGGAAGTTGAAGACCGTTGGATGCAACGATGAGGAGAAGATTCAGTATACTACTTATCCGTTTTCAGGACCAGCAGCATCATGGTGGGAGAATCTTGTAGCAGTACACCCTCCAGAAAAGGTGTTCACCTGGGAGGAATTCAAGAAGAAGTTCCGGGATGCCCATGTTCCGGAGAGCGTGGTGGAGCTGAAGAAGAGAGAGTTTGACGAACTACGTCAGAACACTGCACCCATTATGCAGTATGTTCGTGATTTCAACAGGCTGTCAAGGTATGCACTTGAGGAAGTTGACACTGAAGAGAAAAGGAAGAAGCGGTTCATGAAAGGCATGAATCCATACATGAAGATGCAACTGAGGTTGGCACGGACTGCTGAATTCCAGGAACTGATTGACTCGGCAATCACTTTCGAGGATGACTATAGGCAAGTCCAAGAGGATAGGAGGAAGAGGGCTCGTATCGAGCCAAGGAAGTACCCAGTCAGCAAACCAACACCTGATCGGAGTTTCAAACACCAATTTCGACCTACTGGTAATCAATACAACCGGGGAGGTCAGAGTCAGAACCCAATTAATCAAATCACCTGTCACAGTTGTGGACAGAGAGGTCATGTGCAGAAGGATTGTCAGAAACCCAGGATCATATGTTATGGTTGTGGGAAGGATGGACACATCAAGCCAGAGTGTCCAAACAAAGCGTCATGGAGTGGACAATGCTCAGGAGGACGAGGTGGAAGTGGCAACAACAACAACAACTGCAACAACAACAACAACAACAACAACAACAACAACAACAACAACAACAACCGCAACTACAACAACAACAAGAGGGGTAAGCCGTATGGAAAGCTGAATTGCACATCTTTGGAGCAAGCGGAAGAGTCGGATCAAACAGTCTTAGGTACGCTCAGCATTCTTACTCATCCTGGCAAAGTCTTATTTGATACTGGAGCAACCACATCATTTCTTGCACTGGAATTTGTGGAAAAATTCGGGCTTAGATGTTCTAAGTTAGAAACCCCTATAACTGTCCTATCCGCGGGGGGAACGATCTTAGTAACCCACGTGAAAGAAGCACAGGTCATAACCATATGTGACTGTGTGTATTTCGCGGACCTATTCATCATTCCCATGAAAGACATCTCAGTCATCCTAGGGATGGACTGGTTGACGGAGAATGGAGCCGTGATCAACTGTGGAGACAAAACAGTATCACTTCGCAACTCTATTGGAGGTCGAATAGTTTTCCAAGGAGACAAATACACTGAGTTGGAGATAGGATTGGAGCTCAATAGTCTGAAGGAAGTGAGGATTGAAGATATCCCTGTAGTAAATGAATTTCCAGATGTATTTCCCAAGGAACTACCGGGCATGCCACCCGATAGAGAGATAGAGTTCACAATCGATCTGATTCCAGGCACAGCACCAATAGCTCAACCACCATATAAGATGGGACCAAAGGAGTTAGTGGAACTGAAAGCTCAGATAGTTGAATTGGAACAAAAGGGATTTATCCAAGAAAGTGTGTCACCATGGGGTACACCAGTCATTTTTGTGGATAAAAGAGATGGAGGAAAGAGAATGTGTGGAGATTACAGGAATCTTAACAATGTAACTATCAAGAACAAGTACACTTTACCTAGGATACAAGACCTTTTTGATCAAGTTCAAGGAGCAGGATTCTTCTCGAAGATAGATTTAAGGTCAGGATACCATCAAATCAAGATCAAGAAGGAGGATGTGCCAAAAACAGCGTTTGTATCAAGGTATGGACACCATGAATACTTGGTTGTACCATTTGGACTAACAAATGCACCATCTATTTTCATGAATTTTATGAACAAGATATTCATGAAGTACTTGGACAAGTTCGTGATAGTGTTCATAGATGATATTCTAATCTATTCCAAAGATAAAGAAGAACATGCCAAGCATTTGAAGATAGTTCTGCAAATTTTGAGAGAACATCAGCTATATGCAAAGTTCAGCAAGTGCAAATTTTTGTTAGATAGTGTTGAATTTCTTGGACATGTCATAACCAAAGAAGGAATAGCGGTGAATCCAAGCAAGGTTCAGTCCGTATTGGAGTGGAAGTCACCCAAAAATGCTAAGGAGATACGAGAATTCCTTGGTATGGCAGGCTATTATCGGAGGTTCATTGAAGGATTTTCGAAGATTGCAGGACCAATGACCAAGTTACTCAATAAAAACACCCCATTTGTGTGGACTGATGAGTGTGAAGCCAGTTTCCAAACACTCAAAGATAAGTTAACCACAACACCGGTGTTAGCAGTTCCGAACCCGGAAAGGATTACACGGTGTATTGTGATGCTTCCAAGAATGGACTTGGATGTGTTCTTATGCAAGATCGGAAAGTAATAGCTTATGGATCAAGACAGTTGAAACCACATGAACACAACTACCAGTACATGATCTAGAGTTAGCGGCAGTTGTTTATGCTCTGAAGAGTTGGAGACAATTTCTGTATGGATCCAAATGTGAGTTATACACAGATCATAAGAGTTTGAAATATTTCTTCACTCAGAAGGAATTAAACATGAGACAAAAGAGATGGTTAGAGTTGATTAAGGATTATGACCTTACAATCAATTATACACTAGGCATGGCAGGATGTGGAGCCATGGGAGCAGCATTCACAGCTACACCTCCCAAAGGAGTTGCAAGACAAAATAGCCCACGACCTACCGTAGCAGTGCAAGATCCACCGAGAGCAAGCGGGGTTAGAGATACAGCGACTCGGGCCAGGGTAGATAGAGCGCGACAAGATAGAAGGGAACATCGGCAATCACCAGAAGTTGCTGAAGAAGATATGTGTAGACTCCCGTGCTTCACGAGACGAGTCCGGAAAACTCGAGTTCCTTCAGGGTTTAAGTTGCCTGATAACTTCAAAAAATTCGATGGCCTGCAAGATCCCGAGGATTGGCTAGTCGATCATCTCGAGACGGTGAAACTGATAGGCGGAACCAGAGCAACAGCCATGCAGAGCATTCAAGTACACCTAAGTGGAGCTGCAAGATCTTGGATCAAGAAGCTTCCTCCAGTTTCCATCGACAGCTGGGATAGTTTTGAGGATGTGTTCATCAAGAATTTCCGATCCACCTGCAAGAAACCTGCATCACTAGAAGAGTTGAGATCATGTCGACAAAAGCACGATGAGTCAATGAGGAAATACATCCAGAGGTGGAACATTATCAAAAACTCGGCAGAAAACATATCTGACGAGAGAGCAATAGATGCGTTTGTGGCAGGAATCCGACGAGGAGATTTTGTCGAGGATTTGGGGAGAACAAACCCAAGGACAGTGTCAGAATTAATGGAGATAGCAAACAGATGGGCGGATGGAGAAGATGTTGTCTACAATAAACGACATAGGTCACCAGAGGAGGACCGTAGTCGAAACTTCCAAAATAGACGACGATTTTCTCGGCAGTTTTCGAGTTATGACGCTCCTGGCCAAATATCGGCTGGTTTCCGAGGAAATACTGGGGGAAATAGTCGAGATGATTATCAAAGGAGTAGCGAGCAGCGAGGCGACAATAGAGATGATTCTCGGAATAACAGGAAAAATAGTGGACCAAGGTTTCAGAGACCCTTTGTAACACCCGAGGATATGATGAATGGGCCATGTCAGATGCATTTCTATCTCGACAATAACGGGAAGAGGCAGTCAGGACCTCTGTAGAAGGATTGTCGAAATTTTCAAGCAATGTTGGGGGTTGCAGGGTGACACGTCCAAAACGTATCTACTTTCCCGAACACTTCTGCTATTGTTTTGCCTCTAATTTGTGTATTTTGGATGCAACTAACACGGACTAACGCTGTTTTCAGCAGAACTGCTGTGGTGTCTCGTTTTTGTGCAGAAATCCAACTTTCAGGAAAATCCTCGGATTTTATGCGGAAGGTCCTATTTTCCCAGAATATTGGCGGAGCCAGAAGGGCGAGCCAGGTGGGGGCCCGAGGGCCCCACACACTAGGCCGACGCGACCCAGGAGGGGGGCACGCGGCCCTAGTGTGTGGCGGCCTCGGCTGGCCCCCGACGCCCTCCTTTGGACTACTTATTGCCTTCGACCTAAAAACGCACGGAGAGAAGTCGAAATCGCCAGAAACCATCCAGTACGCCGCCACCGTCGCGAAACTCCGTCTCGGGACCAGAAACTCCGTTCTGGCACTCCGCCGGGACGGGGAATTGGAGGAGATCATCGCCATCATGATCACCGACGCCTCTCCATCAACCAGCCATGTTTCCCCCATCCATGTGTGAGTAATTCCCCCGCTGTAGGCTGAAGGGGATGGTAGGGATTGGATGAGATTGGTCATGTAATAGCATAAGATTGTTAGGGCATAGTGCCTAGTGTCTGTAATTGGTACTTTTATGATATTGTTGCAACTTGTTATGCTTAATGCTTGTCACTAGGGCTCGAGTGCCATGATCTCAGATCTGAACATGTTATCAATTCATTATGATATTCATTGCTTTATGATCTTACCTGCAAGTTGTATACACGTATTGCTGTCCGGAACCGGAGGCCCCAAAGTGACAGAAATTGGGACAACCGAAGGGGATGGCGGTGATATGAGGATCACATGTGTTCACGGAGTGTTAATTCTTTGCTCCGGTGCTCTATTAAAAGGAGTGCCTTAATTTCCAGTAGATTCCCTAGAGGCCCGGCTGCCACCGGCTGGTAGGACAAAAGATGTTGTGCAAGTTTCTCGTTGCGAGCACGTACGACTATATATGGAACACATGCCTATTGATTGATTAGTACTTGGATACCGTTTTATTATTATCTGCAAATGCCCTGCTTTGATTGTTACATGAGTTTCTCTCATCCATGCAACGCCCGTTCATCCATCCCTGTGCCTACAGTATTTTAATCCTACTGTTTACTATAATCACTACTGCTGTCTTTGTTACTCTACTGCTGTTATTTCACTACTGCCACTGCTATAAAACTGTTACTACTGATAAACTCTTGTGAGCAAGTCTGTTTCCAGGTGCAGCTGAATTGACAACTCCGCTGTTAAGGCTTTCAAGTATTCTTTGTCTCCCCTTGTGTCGAATCAATAAATTGGGTTTTACTTCCCTCGAAGACTGTTGCGATCCCCTATATTTGTGGGTCATCAAGACTATTTTCTGGAGCCGTTGCCGGGGAGCATAGCTTTATTTGGAAGTTCACTTGGATTGATATCGTTCGCTGCAAATTCTCCATCATGGGTAAACCTCGCGATCCTAAAGTCGCCATATTACCATCCACTACAAGAAAAGGTACAACTCTGAGTACCTCTGCTGCTCTTGATTCACCATCTGTGATTGATAAACTTGTTTCACCACCACATGCTTCACATGCTGGTACTTCTGCTAGATCTGAAAATTCTTATAATATTTATGATGCTTCTGCTGTGCTTGATGATAGTGGTTCATTGGGATCTTTTCTAGATGCTACAATTGCTAGGTCTAGACAAATTGAAAATGCTGAAACTCCTAATGAAAATGCTGCTAATTCACCTGAGTCTGTTGAATACTCTAGTGATGATCTTTATGAGGATTATGTAGAACTTGATGATGATTTTATTGATAAATGCAATGCTACTACTGATGCAAGAAAAATTAAAAAGTTGCTTGCACAACATACTGTTAGATATAAACTGTCTCCTGATCCTAAATTTGCCACATCTCCTATAAACATTAAGGATAAGGATTATGATTTTTCTCTTGATTTGTCTCATATATCTATTGTTGAGAAAACACCTTTTTGTGGTACTGAAAAAGAAAGTGCTGTAGAACACATGATTGAGCTATCTACTCTTAGTAGCTTGTTTTCTGATGATGTTAAGAAGCGTACTTATTTCGTTGCTAAAATTTTCCCTTTCTCATTAAAGGATGATGCTAAAACTTGGTACAATAGTTTGCCACCTGATTCTATTAATAGTCCAAAAGAATTGCTTGATGTTTTCTTCCGGAAATACTTTCCTGCTAGTGCTCAACATATTGCTTTGCAGAGAATTTATAATTTTGATCAGGAAGATGGAGAGAAATTGCCTGAGGCTTGGGCTAGATTTTGCTCTCTCATTAGAGCTCGGCCTGACCATGATTTGGAAAAGCATGATTTACTTGATATATTTTATAGTGGACTAACCATTGAGTCTAGGGCATACCTGGATAGTTGTGCTGGTTGTGTTTTCAGGAAAAGAACTCCAGACGACGCTGAAGAATTATTGGCGAGAATAGGCCGGAATCATGATGATTGGTCTACACCTGAACCAACCCCGACACCAATATTGAAGAAGAGGGGTATGATTAAATTAAATGATGAAGATATGAGGGAAGCCAAGAAATCTCTTAAAGAGAAGGGTATTAAATCTGAAGATGTGAAGAATTTACCTCCCATAGAAGATTCATGTAAGATCACTCCCCCTTCATCCATGATTGAGGTACACTCTCTTGAACGCGTTACTAGAGAAGATATTCCATATTCAAAACCTCCTGCTCAATGCTTAGATGAGTTTGATAATTATATTGTTAAGCAAAGTAATTTTAATATGAGAGTAGAAAATCATTTAATGGAAAATTCTCGAGCTATTGGTGAATTGCATGGTATTGTGGAGAGAACCTCCAATGATGTTAAGATGCTTGTTAAACATTTTCAAATGGTTCAAACTCAAATTGATCAACTCACTAAAGTGCAAAATGACTTGTTAAAAGATAATTCTAAAGAAAAACATGCTTATGAAGTAACAACTAGAGGCGGTGTTTCTACCCAGGACCCTCTATATCCTGAAGGGCATCCCAAAAGAGTTGAACAAGATTCTCAACGAACTGAAACTAGTGCTCCATCTAAGAAAAAGAAACATAAAACTGTTGTAGAATCCTCTGAGCCTGTTAATGATCCTAATAGTATTTCTATTTCTGATGCTGAAACTGAAAGTGGTAATGAACATGATAAAGATAATGATAAGAATGATGCTTCTGATAAAGAAGAGGTTGAAGAAGAACCTGAAAAGCATGCTAAAAATAAGAAGTATACTAAAGAAGATTTTATTGCTAAGAAACATGGTAGTGAAAGGGAACCTTGGGTTCAAAAGCAAATGCCTTTTCCTGCTAAGAAACTAAAAAGCAAAGGAAGAAGAACACTATAATAAATTTTGTGATTGGATAAAACCTTTATTCCTGCAAATACCTTTGACTGATGCTATTAAATTGCCTCCTTATTCAAAGTATATGAAAGATATTGTCTCTAACAAAAGGAAAATTCCTAATGAGGAGATTTCCACTATGCTTGCTAATTACTCTTTCAATGGTAAGGTTCCAAAGAAGCTTGGCGACCCAGGTATTCCGACTATTCCTTGTTCTATTAAGAATAATTATGTTAGAACTGCTCTATGTGATTTGGGAGCGGGTGTTAGTGTTATGCCTCTCTCTCTTTATAAGAGACTCTATTTAGATAAGTTGATACCGACTGATATATCTTTGCAAATGGCTGATAAATCTACTGCTATCCTGTTGGTATATGTGAGGATGTTCCTGTTCAAGTTACTAATAACTGCTTGATATTAACTGATTTTGTTGTGTTGGAAATGCCTGAAGATGATAATATGTCTATTATTCTTGGGAGACCTTTTCTTAACACCGCAGGGGCTATTATTGATTGCAATAAAGGAAAAGTTACTTTCAATGTCGATGACAAGGAGCATACCGTTTATTTTCCCAAGAGGATTGAGAAAGCATGTGGAGTTAATACAATTTCTAATGTGAGAACTATCAAAGTAGGAACTATTGATTGTCCAATATATGAGCCTAAAGAAGAATATCAAACTCTTGTGATTGGATCCATATCAATACAATACAAGGTAACATGATTGATTTGAGGTTTAATTCTTCTTATGTTATGTAAAATTTATTTGGTGGCAAGACTTGATCAACCTTGTTAACAAATTCATTTTATATGCATAGAAGAACTAAACAACATCTCTTTCTCCCTCCACTTGTTCTACTTGCTGTAGCACTTTTGTTTTGCAAAGTTCTTTAGTTAATTAGAGATTTCAAAAAATTTCCTGCCCAGTAATAATAATTTTGACACCCAGAAATGTGCATTTTTCAAAGTTTTCAAAAATTCACAAAAATTATACCATTGGTCCTATTTTTCGACGAGGCACCTGGGAACACCTGGGGATGACCAGTGGGGCACCCCACCGGCCGGCGCGGCCAGCAAGGGGGGCGCGCCACCCTGGTGTGTGGGCCCCTCCTTGCCCCACTTCATCATCTCTTCCTCCCACTCTCTTCTCTCTCCCGAAAAAACTCACACCAGGTTCCTCTCACTCGCGTTTTTGCTCAAGAGCTCCAGATTTCTCGATCTCTTTGCTCAGCCCAGATTTCTGTCTGAAATTTGGCACATTTGCTCTTCGGTATGTGACTCCTCCGATTATCCAAGTAGAATTTTGTTTGGTGGAGTATATCTTGAATATTTTTCTGCTGTAGGTAACATGTTTAGTGAGCTTGCATGCTTGTTCTAAGTGGTAGAAACTAGTTTTGATGCATGATTAGTACTCTAGCAAGTTCCTATGGTAGTTTCCCTCGATTATTTGTCACCAAATCAAATTTTATATTGTTTGTTGAAAAATTTCAGAAAAGGAAGATGGATAATTGTAACTTTGGAGAAGTGTTTGAAAGAGAGACAACAAGCACGGGGAGGCCCTCGAGGTCATCCACCCGATTCAGGCAATCCTATAATGAGGACCTCATCGCACCAAGCTTCGCACCCGAAGAGGACAATGGAGTCCCTAATGCTGCATCCTTCCCATGTTTTGACTTTTTGAGTAATGCAGGGTTGTTGGATGATTTCTTGACCCTCGTCGGTAAGGCAGGTTTAACCACCTATGTGGGAGATGAGAGTGAGCAATACTAGACGCTCACTAAAATCTTTGTGGAGAGCTTCAAATTCAACAATAAGCACTTTCGCCCGACCGTAGAATTTAAGATCTGTGGTAAACCTATTACTATGAAGTTGGAATTTTTTTGTGCTGCATTGGGTATTGCCCCTGTAGGTACAGCAAGGAAGATCGAGGACAACCCCAAGGAATTGCTGGAGCTCTATCGAGGGATCACCAATGATGATTGTCGCACCATTCAGCGTGGCAAGATAAGAGACATTCAACTCCCCGCCATTAAGTATTTTGCTTATTACATTGGTACTAGCATTCTTGGTAGGGAGAACACTAGTAACATATCTAGCTATCACCTTGGTTTCTTAATTGCTGCACTCACTGGGGACACGCCTTATCATCTTGGTGCTCTTGTTGCTCGCCGCTTGTCTAACAAGGGGCCTATATTTGGAGGAATTATTGCTTCGCGCGTTTTAGCATATTTAGAGCTTCCTCTTGACCCTACTGATGTAAAAATAACTCCTATGAGGCTCGATATTGCTGCTATGAAGAGTTATCAATTTGTTACAACCGACTCTAGTTTAGATAATATTGTCTGTAGAATATTGTTTGCTGACGGGGAAGAGAGGGAAATCCTTTTGCCGCAGCCAGATTTGTTCAGTATTGACAGGAAACCATGGTCGCGCACTAAGGAGGAGGTGGGTGAGCAATTGAAGATACAAGGCTTCCACTAGCAGCATGACTCCGAGGACGCCGAGCCCTCCTACGACTACACCATCACGTATCCGGGTGCTTCTTCCAGCACATACCCGGAATATGATCCGTCTTTGTCGTACTACGGAGGTGCTACTTCATGGGCACCATGGGATTGATCTCCACTTAGGCCAAAAGCCTATGCTTGGGGGGAGGTATACCGGCATCACTCATTCTTTGCATATTATGGTTGATGGATACTTGTATATACTTGTTTAGTTTCTTTGAGTGGTTTTCTAATGAGAGGGAGATGATATTTGGGGAAGTGCTGCCTGAAAACAGATTCTGGACTGTTACTAAAAAAATTCGTGCGCACAGCCAGAACGTTATTTTGAGCTTCCAATTTTTGTGCATGTTCCCCAGGTTGTTATCTAACTTTTATTAGTTGAACATTTTTTGAGCTGAGCAGCGTAAGATTTTCTTAAAAATCGATTACTGTACTGCTGTCAAGTTTTGGCAGATTTCTGCTATCTTGCTTTTCTGTGTTTCTTTTAGTTTTCATTTTCTTATTCTTGCTTTGTTTCTTTCCTAAAATACAAGAAGACCAAAAATATTTCTGTTGTTTCTCTTCACCACTTGTTTATTTTAGTTTCTTGCTTTATTTGCTATCGTTGGTTTGCTATAAGAAAATCCAAAAAGATTTTGCTTTGTTTGCTTGTTTCCTTTTGCTCTTGCTTTCAAATTCGAAAACACCAAAAATATTTGCTGTTCTTCTTTGGTTTTGTAAAGTTCATTATGAGTTCAATGGTCTTCGGTGACTGGAGCGTGGTTTTCATTCCATATTATTCAAGCTACACAAGTGAAAAAGCAATAATGACGATATACGACGATCTGATTGTGGTGAGAGGCTGGTATGAACTCTATTTGTTTTCATTTTTGTACATATACTCATCCATGTGAGCATGCTTAGTTGGTTCATGTGAGGTATATGTCATTTAAGAAAGTCTAGTAGTTCATGATCTCTCATGATTAGCTCCAATTTATTAATATGAGTAGCATGTCATAAATATTTGCTTGCATTGCTTTATTCATAGATAGGTATGACATTGTGGTATCCTCCTCTGAATAATTCTCTTGAATCAACTTGGCACATGCTCACGCATGCATATGACTGAACAAAATGTCAATTAAGCCTCGATGATTTGCTTTACCTTAGAGTTCTTGTATCACTTTTATGCCTCCGTTAATTTATTTTTGTCGCAAGCATGATTATGACAGTTATTGCTCTCTTGATTGTCGCTTCCCAGTCTATTGCTAGCCTTCACTTGTACTGAGTGGGAACGCTGCTCGTGCTTCCAAACACATGAAAACCAAGTTATTCCAGAGTGTCCACCATAAATACCTATGCATGGCATTTCAAACCATTCCAAGTAAATTCTCATGTGCTACCTTTAAACCTTCAAAATGCTTCTCAATTTGTGTTAATGTTTCATAGCTCATGAGGAAGTATGTGGTGTTTATCTTTCAATCTTGTCATTTACTCTTGACAGACTTTCATAATGGACTAGTGGCACATCCGCTTATCCAATAATTTTGCAAAAAGAGCTGGCAACGGGGTTCCCAGCCCCAATTAATCAACTTTCATTAATAATTCTCTTCACATGTTTTGCCCTGATTCATCAGTAAGCAACTTAAATTGCAAATAGACACTCCTCCATGGTATGTGATTGATGGAAGGCACCCGAGGATTCGGTTAGCCATGGCTTGTGTAAGCAATGGTTGGGGGGAGTGTCATCCATAATGAAACTAAAATACGTGTGTAAACAAAAGAGAAGAGGGATGATTTACCTTGCTGGTAGAGATAACGTCCTTCATGGGAGCCGCTCTTGAAAGTCTGGTTGACAAGGTAGTTAGAGTACCCACTATCATTCGTTGACAACAACAAACACCTCTCAAAATAATTTTACTCCTGTTTTACAAATGAAAAGCTCTAGCACATGTTAATCCCTGCTTCCCTCTGCGAAGGGTCAATCTTTTACTTTTACATTGAGTCTCCATTCTTTCTTTGAGCACTTTCTTGAGAGCACAACTGTCATTCTTAGTATAATATGCTTGTCCCAAAATGTGATTAATTGTGGTATAACTTTGATGCTTTTATCTTTGATAATCTCTATTTCCAGTCTTCTCATGAACTTCAAAGGTGCCCAAGCATTTATGTTTTGCTGTACAATTACGGGCAAGCGAGATACCACTTTATCATATCATTCTATGAACATTGCAATCCTGCTGATAGACATGATTCATGATGCTCATTATTAATTTGTTGGTACCTTTTCCATGATTGACATAGCTATTAGATGATTTTATTTGCATGTATCTTATTATGAACTGCTTAAGTACTTGCCATATCATGAGAATATTTACATCATATGAACAAATGTGTTCATGAAAGTTCTTTTATCGCACTCAGTTATCAACTGAATTGCTTGAGGACAAGCAATAAGCTAAGCTTGGGGGGAGTTCATACGTCCAAAACGTATCTACTTTCCCGAACACTTTTGCTATTGTTTTGCCTCTAATTTGTGTATTTTGGATGCAACTAACACGGACTAACGCTGTTTTCAGCAGAACTGCTCTGGTGTCTCCTTTTTGTGCAGAAATCCAACTCTCAGGAAAATCCTCGGAATTTATGCGGAAGGTCCTATTTTCCCAGAATATTGGTGGAGCCAGAAGGGCGAGCCAGGTGGGGGCCCGAGGGCCCCACACACTAGGCCGGCGCGGCCCAGGAGGGGGGCGCGCGGCCCTAGTGTGTGGCGGCCTCGGCTGGCCCCCGATGCCCTCCTTCGGACTACTTATTGCCTTTGACCTAAAAACGCACGGAGAGAAGTCGAACTCGCCAGAAACCATCCAGTACGCCGCCACCGTCGCGAAACTCCGTCTCGGGACCAGAAACTCCATTCTGGCACTCCGCTGGGATGGGGAATTGGAGGAGATCATCGCCATCATCATCACTGACGCCTCTCCATCAACCAGCCATGTTTCCCCCATCCATGTGTGAGTAATTCCCCCGCTGTAGGCTGAAGGGGATGGTAGGGATTGGATGAGATTGGTCATGTAATAGCATAAGATTGTTAGGGCATAGTGCCTAGTGTCCGTAATTGGTACTTTTATGATATTGTTGCAACTTGTTATGCTTAATGCTTGTCACTAGGGCCCGAGTGCCATGATCTCAGATCTGAACATGTTATCAATTCATTATGATATTCATTGCTTTATGATCTTACCTACAAGTTGTATACACGTATTGCTGTCCGGAACTGGAGGCCCCAAAGTGACAGAAATTGGGACAACCGAAGGGGATGGCGGTGATATGAGGATCACATGTGTTCACAGAGTGTTAATGCTTTGCTCCGGTGCTCTATTAAAAGGAGTGCCTTAATTTCCAGTAGATTCCCTAGAGGCCCGGCTGCCACCGGCTTGTAGGACAAAAGATGTTGTGCAAGTTTCTCATTACGAGCACGTACGACTATATATGGAACACATGCCTATTGATTGATTAGTACTTGGATACCGTTTTATTATTATCTGCAAATGCCCTGCTTTGATTGTTACATGAGTTTCTCTCATCCATGCAACGCCCGTTCATACATCCCTGTGCCTACAGTATTTTAATCCTGTTGTTTACTATAATCACTACTGCTGTCTTTGTTACTCTGCTGCTGTTATTTCACTACTGCCACTGCTATAAAACTGTTACTACTGATAAACTCTTGCGAGCAAGTCTGTTTCCAGGTGCAGCTGAATTGACAACTCCGCTGTTAAGGCTTTCAAGTATTCTTTGTCTCTCCTTGTGTCGAATCAATAAATTGCGTTTTACTTCCCTCGAAGACTGTTGCGATCCCCTATACTTGTGGGTCATCACAGGGCTAGCCAATGCTCAAGCAACAAATAGAAACCCCCAAGGGCCCAGGAGTGAGATCCACCTGCCACCTCCTCCCGCAATTACGGACGAAAATCGGCACCAGCTCAGAATCGCGGCAGCACCACACCCACCTCCATATGTTGATCCTAACTCGAACGGCGTGGTCTCGATGATTCAGAAAGCTAGGCCGTCTAATAGGGCTCAGAAAGTAATCTCACGACAAGTGTTCATGGCAGAGAAGATGCCTCCACCAAATATTGAATACCTAAATTGGTCGGGACATGACATTGGCTTCACAATTGCGGATCACCCGCAGCAGGTTCCTCGACCAGGGCAGTCAGCACTTATCTTACCAGCAGTGATAGCAGGATTCGACGTATCTCGAGTATTCATAGATGGAGGCAGCAGTCTGAACCTTATGTATGCAGATACACTAAGGAAGATGAACATATCCCTGGCAAATCTAAAACCAATGGACACACGATTCCATGGAATCACGCCAGAAAAGCCGAGTTATCCGTTGGGGAGGATCAATCCCGACGTTTAGTTCGGGACCCGAGAAAACTACAGGATAGAAAGGCTGGAGTTTGAAGTTGTGGATTTCCCGTCGCAATATCACGCTTTCTTGGGACGACCAACATATGCTAGATTTATGGCGGTACCACACTACACGTACTTGTTATGGAGACTGCCAGGACCTAAGGGACCAATTACAGTCAAAGGCAGTTTCGCGTTAGGTGATAAATGCGACAAGGATTTTCATCGACTGTCAGAAACTTTCGGGATGCAAGCAGAATATATGGCATCAAGGCTCACAACTGATTATGATGTGTTGCCAGATGTAGGAAGGCCTCTCAGGGAGCCAACCTTTAACACTGCGAAAGATTCCAAGGAGGTGCAGATTCACCCGACAGATCCAAAGAAAACGACATCCATTGCAACAGACATGGACCTCGCATAGGAAAGCGTGCTCGTTGAGTTCCTCCGTGAGCACTGGAAAATCTTCGCATGGTGTCCAGGTGACATGCCAGGAGTACCCAGGGAACTTGCCGAGCACCACCTAAACTTGGATCCATTAGCGAGACCAATCAAGCAACCTTTGCGGTGTTTTTCAGAACCAAACCGTAAAGCCATGCTGTCAGAGATAGATCGACTTAGAGAGGCTGGTTTTATCAAAGAGCTACATACAGAGGCCACGTGGGTAGCTAACCCAGTTCTGGTCCCGAAGAAAAACACGAAAGTCCTTCGCATGTGTGTCGACTTTACGTGTCTCAATAAACACTGTCCAAAGGATCACTTTCCCCTCCCAAGGATCGATCAAATCATCGACTCCACGACAGGATGTGAACTTCTTTCCTTCCTAGACGCATATTCTGGTTATAACCAGATCAGATTAAAAGAAGATGATGAAGTCAAGACAGCGTTCATAACACCTTATGGCGTGTTTTGCTACAAAACAATGCCTTTTGGTCTGAAAAACGCGGGAGCAACATATCAGCGGATGATGCAGAAGTGCTTAGCAACACAGATTGGGAAAAATGTACAAGTATACATTGATGATGTCATCATAACATCAAAAAAGGGGTCAACTTTGATCGAGGATCTGAAGGAAACTTTCGACAACCTTGACAAGTTTTGCCTCAAACTGAACCCGACGAAGTGTTCTTTCGATGTCCCTGCAGGAGAACTTCTTGGGTTCTTAGTATCAGCAAGAGGAATCGAGGCTAATCCAGAAAAAATTCAAGCTATCATCACAATGAGGAAGCCAACAAAGTTAAAAGAAATACAGCAGTTAACTGGGCGAGTCGCAGCTTTAAGCAGATTCGTCGCCAGGCTGGGAGAAAAGGCGTTACCGTTCTACGCTTTGATCAAGCAAGGAGAGAAGTTCCAGTGGAACGAAGAGGCAGATAGAGCTTTCGAGTATCTCAAGCGCACAATTTCGACACCACCAATCTTGGTGGCGCCTAAAGAGAAGGAACCCCTCCTGTTATACATTGCAGCCACACCTCAGGTGGTCAGTACAGCACTTGTCGTCGAAAGAGAAGAGGAGGGAAAACTCCATGGAGTGCAGAGGCCTGTATATTTCATCAGTGAAGTTCTATCGCCTTCAAAACAGCGGTATCCGCAGTACCAGAAGCTAGCATATGGAGTGTTTACGACCGCAAGAAAATTGCGGCACTATTTTTCGGCACATCCGATAATAGTGGTAAACGAGGTGCCTTTGCCCAATATACTAAACAATCCAGAGGCTACGGGTCGTGTCTCCCTTTGGGGAATAGAACTTTCTCCTCGGCACATCACGTACGAAAAAAAAGCAATAAAGTCGCAAATTCTACCAGACTTCATCGCAGAGTGGATGGAGTTACAAAATACGGGACCCCCAGATTTGTCGAGAACCTGGACTATGAACTTCGACGGGTCCAAGTGATTAGAGGGAGCTGGAGGAGGCGTGATACTTATATCACCTGAAGGCGACAAACTAAAGTATGTCTTACGGATGACATTTCCAAACGCGTCTAACAATGAGGCAGAATACGAAGCTCTCATACACGGGATGAAGATGGCAAAGGCTTGTGGTGCAACCCGACTAAAAATCTTTGGCGACTCACAACTGGTGGCTCAGCAGGTCATGAATCAGTGTGACGCAGTCAATGAAAGTATGATAGCATACAAGGAAGTGTATAACGAGATGGAGAAGCTGTTTGATGGATGCGAGGTAAATCACATCAGCAGGCTAAGTAATGATGAAGCCGATGTTCTTACAAACATTGGGTCGCAGTGTCTCGCGATTCCACTAGGCGTGTTCTGGGAGGAGATAACAGAGAGATCTACCAAGCCGAAGAAACCAAAGAAGAAGGAGAAGGATGAGAAACCCTCGGGGGCTCCAAAAGAAGCACTAGAAGAAGAGGAACATGACCTAGTAATGATGGTGCAGATTCCATGGATGCAAGCATACATATCATACATCCTAAGGAAAGAAATACGCGACGACCCAGTTGAAGCAAGGCGAGTTATTAGATGATCTAAAGCCTTTACTGTGGTAAAAGGGGAGTTGTACAAACAAAGTATTTCGGGTGTGTTACAAAGGTGCGTCACACCCGAAGAAGGAAGGATAATTCTGAAGGACGTACATGAAGGAATATGTGGTCATCATTCAAGCAGTCGAGCTATCGCGGCCAAGGTTTTCAGAGCAGGATTTTATTGGTTAACAGCAATCGAGGATGCGAAAGAAATCGTTCGTACCTGCGACGCGTGTCAGAGATTTGCCGCAAAACCTCACTCTCCGGCAGCAGAATTGATGCCAATACCATTGTCTTGGCCCTTTGCTCAGTGGGGTCTCGATATGGTGGGAAAATTACACAAAGCTTCGCCAGGAGCATACGAGTACATGCTCGTTGCTGTCGACAAATTCACAAAGTGGATAGAAGCAAAGCCGATAAATTCACCAGATGGAGCATCTGCAATTAAGTTCGTGAAAAGCATTGTCTTTCGGTTTGGAGTACCTCATAGCATCGTCACGGACAATGGTAGTAATTTCACATCCAAGGAATTCAAGGCATACTGCGCAGAGGTGGGCATCAAATTGCACTTCGCGTCAGTTGCGCATCCGCAAACCAACGGCCAAGTCGAGAAAGCCAATGGTATCATCTGCAACGGTATTAAGAAGTGCTTGTTAGGACCATTGGAAAAAGCTCGACATACTTGGCCAGAAGAGTTTCCGAGTGTGTTGTGGAGTATCCGAACAACACCAAATACAGCGACACAGGAAACTCCGTTTTTTCTGGTCCATGGAGCTGAGGCACTATTGCCGATAGAGATAGAGCATGATTTTCCAAGAGTCATGGAGTATGATGAAGAATCTTCCAGAAAAGCATTGGAAGACGATGTCGACGCACTTGATGAAGCTCGAGACGAAGTATTATCACGGGTCACTAAGTACCAGCAAGACTTGAAAAATTACCACAGTCGATGTTTGCGACCAAGATCCTTTCAGGTTGGAGACTTAGTTCTACGACTCAATCAAAAGAGCCATGAAAAACTCGAGTCGCCGTGGCTTGGCCCTTACATCGTCACAGAAGTAATCGAAGGAGGAGCGTACAGGATAAAGGACAAGAAGTCAGGAGTTGCTGAGCCAAATCCTTGGAACGTGGCACAACTCAGGCGTTTTTATGCCTAGAGTCGAAATATTGTCCTCCTTGTAAAAATACAATGTACTGAAACGCCCGCGAGTTTTCAGACGCACTCTTTTCCTTTTTCAGGGCACCGAGTGGGGCTGGAAAAGGTTTTTAATGAGGCGGGCTCGCGGTGCTGCAATATAATAAAGATAGTGGAGATATATATCTTTTTCTTCGACAGGCTCGGGGGCTTGTGCCCAGAAGTTACAATATATATTACCAAAAATATTTCGCCTTGGTGCAAAACACCTCGCAAAATAAATAAAGATACAAAATAGGGATCAACAAAAAAGGCTCGGGGGCTAGTACCCGCAAATATAGTATACTCAATATAATTTATTTGCCTTGGTTTAACCTCGCATACACAAGGAAGAAAATCGTCACCGAAACACTCGGGGGCTGACGAAAAAAATAAGAAAAATATATCCAGTGGCTTTACAATATAGATTATGTTTACAACATACAAGATGCAACTATTGAAAAAATTCGACAAGATAAAAGAAAAACTCTCAATTGATGCCTAGTATGTTATCTATGCTTATTCGCTCATTATTTGCAGCACGAGTACTATGTTCAGCATAGCTACCCTTCACGAAGAACTCAGCGTCCATCCGAAGCAGTTCATCTATCATGTCTTCCGCTACAGGAGTCACAACATCATCGATTTTGTCAATATTCCTCTTCCTCTTCGCCATCTTGGCCAGGCACTTGGCAACAATTTGACTCATGTCTAACTTCGGATAGCAGATTTGTATCATAATCATAGCAAACCTTGCGTCGGCAGACATTTGGGCGCACACAAATCCATGGATTCGAGGTGCATCCAGAAATTTATCCATCAAAGCAGGAAGTGTTTCTGGCATCTTGTCGCACGGGAACATGGTGCGGTAAACTAAGGACAACGTCCTTGTGCAGAAGTCGAGAAAATCGCGGACTTGACTCGCGCAATCCTGGAATCTAACAATTTGTCGGGTACGTTCCGGGGTAGCCCAGAATAGGACGACATGGTCAAGTCCCAGGTTAATAAGAAAATTTGATCTTGTGTCAACTCTTTGATTTTCGGTATCAGCATCCAAAAAGGAACCTATTTGGCGATAGCATACCAGTTAGAGGCAGAATACAGGCAAAGGAAAAAAGGAGAGGGATCAGTTTAAAGAACAATACCCGCCATATCCAAGCTTGCTTCGATCATCAACTCAAGCACGGTGTTCTCTCGAGAGGCAGCTTTCGCAGCTTCAACCACGGCGGTTTCTTTGGCAGCTATAGCTTCTCGAGCTTGTTGTAGCGCAATTTTTCTTTCTCCGATGATTTTCGAGACTGCTCCATTATTATAAGTGCCTGCTTTTTCATAGACTGAAGTTGTTGGCAGAGTTCTTTCAAGTCTGATCTTGAACCCTTACTCGAGGAATCTTCAATAACTACATCATTGACAGGCGTTTTCCTCGACTGGGATGAAAGAGGAAAAGCATCGGCAGGTCGAGGAGTTGAAGTGTAGTTGTCAAATACCAACTGGAAATAAAAGTTTCGACATCAATCATCAAGCAAAATAGATTTCCCATTGATTTCTCAAAGTATTTACTCGGCTATTATAAACGGAGGATCCCTAATGAACTACTGAGGTGGTTGTCGTCAAAGCTACTATGGCAACAACATCAAATGAGAAAACAAAAGAGAAGGCAGGATGATCTACTTGACCTCCGGCTTCGATGAGCTAGGAGCGGGAGTTGGCTTGCATCCGAGGTAGGCAAGGATTTTCTTCGAGTTTGGCTTGGCAGCCTTAATCAGCGATTGCCACCTCTTGGTCTCCATCTCCTTCGTGTCACCAACTCTCGTCCAGTTGACATTTTGTTGGCTGTCAGCGACCAAGGCAATAGTGCCTTTGACGCCAACTTTCAAACCTTCTTGGCGAAGTTTGAGCCCAAGGTCTTCTTGAGAATTGAAGTGTTTGGCGAGAGCAACAAAAGGCGTGGGTTCTTCCTTCGTCGGGAAGAACTAAGGAAAAAGCCGCGACAGACCTGATCTGGCTTCGGCAAGACCTTCACGCGCCTCATCTCCGTGGATCTCAAGGAGGGAAAGAGCGTCGAGAAGGCGATCACCTTCAGGGTTCTCCAGATCATAATCTTGCTGCGTTTTCCCTAAGTGAGTCAAAAGAAGCTTGTCAGGAAAAAAGCAAGCTAAGAAGAATTTAATGATCCAAAAAAATTAAAGAAATGTTCGTACTTACTCACAAAATGTCGACTCTGTGATTCCACGCGAGCGAGGATTTCCTTCTCACGAGCAGATTGCTGGGCTATATTATCGCTCAAGGAAGTTTCCGCGTCATGAAGACTTTTTCGAAGATCTTCAACAGTGGCAGCATCTGCCTCAACTTTCTTGTGAGCTCTTTCGCTCTGCTCTAACTTGACAGCAAGAGCGTCAGCGCGTTTGTTGGCTTCCACAAGAGTCTCTGGCAAAATAAACGACAGTAAAATATCACGACAAAAAGAATGAAGGAGCATGTTCAGTAGAAGAGGCAGGGGAAAATAGTACCTTCAAGCTTGGTGGCATAATCATGGTACCCGATAAATTGGGTACCGAGGCGGACAAATTCCTTCATGGAAGGCTGGCGAGAAGACCACAGGAAAAAGAAATCAATATAGGAAGCAAATGCTCGGTAGCACCAAGCAAAGATCAAAGGACAGTCCAAAGCAATGAAATGTTCAAAGTAAAAAGAGAGAGAGAAAAGAAGAGGTAACTTACATCATCCATTAAAGGAGCCGTGGAACTACCAGTTAGCAAGGTAGGTTCCTTGGCTAGCTCGACCCTAGCCCTCTTCGGAGAAGGGGCACGTGGGCTTGGAACTGGAGTTGGATGCTCGATGTTTTGCTGAGGAGGCGAGGTTTTCTCCCCGTCAGGTTGAGCTTCAGAGACAACTAAAGTATGTGACGTACTCGTTCGAGCAGCCGCGTCAATAGGTGGATCTTCATCCTCATCACCACTAAAATAAAACGGCGGCAAAAATAAGAAACAACATAGACAAAATATCGAGAGCAAACAAAAAAAGAGTAGCAAGGACTTACGAGCTGACAAGGGCATCCAAGTAAGGGTTGAAAGTTGTCCTTTCTTCAGTAGGAACAACTTCTTCGGCAGGAGATGTGCCGGCTTTGGAGGCGCTAGAATCAGCAACTTCGTCCCTCTTCCTCTTGTTCCTTGGAGAAACAGCAGAGGGGAGGGAGTGTGTCGACCCATCAGATTCGACCTCTTTTTCAGAGGAAGCCGTAGATTTCTGAGAACCCGCGACTTCACTCTCAGGGCGAGACGTACCTTGGTTGTCGTCGGTGACAACAGTCCGTTCTTCGACTTCTCCACCTTCAGGAAGAGGAGGAAGAGAAGCTAGAACTGGGTGGTTCTACAAAAACAATAATTGTTGACAAAAAGTTATGCAATGGACGCCAGCAAAATAATAGTCGACAAATGCTAAAAAATCGAGTGGACAAGATAGTAGTCGAGGGAAAAATTACCTCGGGAAGGGCGTTGGTGCTACTATATGGCTGAACGTGGCAAGAGGATGGAATAGTATCCTTCTTGCTAAGCGATGAAATTCTTCGGATCAGTTTCTCCAAGTCCTTCACAGGAAGGTGTTTGGAGAGCCTCTCGACATCTTCCTCACCAGCATACATCCAAAGGGGATTTTTGCGAGCTTGTAAAGGCTGCACTCTAATCCTAAGGAAGTAGGCTGTGATTTGGATACCCGACAATTCCTTGCCACGGGTGTTCTGAAGCTCACGGATGCGAGTCATCAGCGCCTCTGTCGCCGATTTCTCTTCTTCGGTGGCTTCAGCGTCCCAGGATCAGCAGTGAAGAATCTTGGCTCCTCCATCAAAAGGAGCAATGTTGTACTCCACCGAGTCGGAGCTTTCTTCATGCACATAGAGCCACCTTTTGCGCCACCCCTGGACGGAGTTGGGGAATTTGACGTCGAAGTACTCGACATCAGGGCAAACGCAAATGACAACGCCGCCTATGTTGTAGGCGACGTTGTGGGAGCCATTGCGGCGGCAGTAGAAGATGCGCTTCCACAGAGCCCAATTAGGATGGACTCTGAGGAAGCATTCATAGAGGGTGATGAAAATAGAGATGTGGATGATGGAGTTGGGCGTCAGCTGATGCAGTTGTAGCCCGTAAACAAAGAGGAGACCGCGGAGGAACTCGTGGATAGGGGGAGAGAGGCCGCGAATAAGGTGGTCAACAAAACTGACCCGATACTTGATAGGAGGCAATGGATAGCTTTCCTCGCTGGGGAAGAAGAGCGCGTCCTTCTTCTTCATGAGCCCGAGCTTCTTCATCAAGTTCAGGTCTTGGTTGGAGATCTTGGATCTCTCCCACTCCAGATCTTCCGCCGCCATCTTCGATTCAGGAGTGCTGTGGCGAGTGAGCCGTGCGTGTGGTGCCATTAACAGTGGCGAAAGCGCGAAGTGCGAGTGTGGCTGAGCTCAGGAAGTGTTGGGCGCAATGGGGATTTTTGCAGAGGAGAGCAGAGGTGCGGCGCATGCAAAAGTATGAACGGAGGAAGAAGAAGACCTTATATAGAGAAGTGGCGAAGCGACGCACCGTTGGATGGAGTAATTTTGTGGTGGATGCTGTACATGTGGTTAAGGGGTAAAAGAGTATTTTGACTGTGAAGGAACGGAACAGGCGCCACAGTGCATGCGCCAGGAAAAGCGGAGGACGTGTGTCCCCCACTTGCACGACGTGTCAAATTGATGAGGATTCTTGGCCCGCAAGACAGAGAGAGAGCAGTACTCGCGTCTTCCCGATACAGTGGTTGTGGCTATCGTTAGTAATGATGTCACCTTGACTAAAGGGAAAATCTCGGCTGTGAAGACTAAAGAAATTGGCGGTAGGAAAAAACTATTGATCAAATACAAGTTTTTGCCCAAATGCTCGGGGGCTACTTTGGAAAAAATAAAAATTCGAGTATGACAAAATAAAAATTACGAGAGTCTATGATCAAACGCAAGCATTTGTTCATAGCCTCGGGGGCTACTCCCTCGACGAGCCCGAGCGGCCAACCTGGCCGGCCATGGCCAGTGTGACATCGTGCTGACGTCATGATGACGTCAGCCGACCCTTTTATTTATTTTCTGTTTATTTTTAATTCAGAAAATGATGTGTAATATATCAAATTGTTCAGAATTTGAAATCCTACATGTTTATGAGCATTTCATACATCATTTCAACCTTTGAACTTGCAAATGTAGTGAAACCCTAATTAACCCCTCTCATATGGCGGTGTCCGATGTCGGAACCCCATTAAATTGACGATGCTCCTAGGGTTACTCAATTCTATTAACATGACATATCATTCATCTTGTATGCGCATTGCATTATGCCATGTCGTGATTGTTTATTTCCCCTTTCCGGTGTTTGGTTCTTTGCGAATAGGATCTGAGCCGGAGTCCGACGTCAACGCCACCGAAGAACAGTACTCATCCGCTGAGGGACAAGGCAAGCCCTAACCTGGTTCATCTATGCTTTCGAAATGTTTTATCTGTGGTTCCTACATATCGCATACGATTCAACTGTCTTTTATCGGTAGATAGAGTTACCCTATCTGTTGCATGTCCGACCTTTGTAGCCTCGATACCCTGATCCACTGCTCCTAGCATAACTAGGTTTGCCATGTGTGCGTCGCGAGAGCCTTTATCTCTTTATGCTTAGCCATGCTTAGTTTGTTACGCTACTACTCCGGTCTTCGGACTGGAGCCTTACAATAAAATGAATCTAGCATGACAGGTTGACGTGGTAAGTATAGAGATGATGATAAACATGATTAAAGGCTCAGACGAGAGGCCACATTGGGATGTGGTGGGTTGTTTCGTTTCTGCCGACCCTAGGAACCGAGTTCTCGCCTCTTGAACCAAGACCGAGCGTACAACCACACGAGGCCCTATTATGGTACCCTCTCGACTCACTAACTTGCCTAGTAGATTCCATGAGTCACATAGTTTGCGCGTTCTTTGGACATATGCATTGAAAATGTTTGTGAAAAGGTGCATAGCATACAGGTAGGTAAGCGTGGCCGAGGTGGCTTGGGTTAGAGTCCCTGGTGAAACCCACCTCGCCTCACATCGTTAAGGACCGACTTCGGGACTTGACCCATTACGGCGGAACAATCCTTAGCGCGTGACTCATGGTCTCGGCGACAGCAAGGTAAAGGTCGTGGTCGACCACCCTCTGCCGGCTTTCCACGGAAGAGAGCTAATATATTGGCATTAAGAGTCGGTTGGCACGTGTGGGTAAAGTTGTGCACCCCTGCAGGGTTATGAATCTTTTCGAAAAGCCGTGTCCACGGTTATGGACGACTTGGGAACGGACGTGGAGATCATAGAGAACATGAACCTAATCGTAAAACTTGGCAACCAATGTGTGCTTACGGACACCTTCTTCGGGTGTTGAGGGGGTGATCCGAGGATAGTGGTTCGAGATGATGAAGATTGGTGGATACTATATGATGATCAATAGGGATAGAGATGTCGCTCTCTTATCCCCTTTCAAACGTTCTGAGTAGTCGAGCTTCTCTTCTCTCTTATCTTACAAAGAAAAACTGGCTTTACGCAAAAGAAGATCTACCAGAAAGCCTGCATACCCGCTTTGCTAAAAGGTTGTACTAAGTCTTGCTGAGTCCCTGTACTCAGCTTTGCATGCTTTTGTTTCAGATGAAGTCGCTACAGCCGAAGGTGGTTTCTACGTTAACATCGATGGTTAGTTTGGAGTTCCCAGGCAGCAGCCTGCGACTTATGGGCTGGGACGTCGCTTTATGTTATGGCTTCTTAAGCCCTTTGCTATCTTGTTATTTAGAATAACATAATTTGCTTCCGTTGCTTGTTGAATGTTGGGTCAGTGACCTCTGCGTGTAATAATTTGGATCTTACTCTTCTAAGAGTTGTAATATATTCTTTTGAGTCGTAGAGTCACTGTTGTGTTACCGATTCCCTCACTGTAATCTCTCGAGCTCGAGGTTAGGCTTATGTCAGACGAAGATCTGGTATTTGTCTAACCCTGATCCCGGGGCGCTGGTCGCGCACCCGATAGATATGAAAAGTTCGAGAAAGGATGACAATATAGCGACATGAGGCATTAAAGTGTTGAGCCTACAACCAAGCACTACGTCCTTGGTTGTAGCCTCAGGGGCTACTCCCATCGGGAACGCTGTTCGTGTGCCCGATGAAATTATAAAAAAAAGGAGAGAAGAAAGAAGAAGTGAGCATATTTCGAGTTATACAAATAACTCTGCATATACTCCCATCGAGAAGGCAAGATAAGTCATCTGTTGACTCAATAGAATGTGCTATTCCAACAGCCGGAAAAGCACTCGACAATATATTCTCAGAGCGCCAAAGTCGCGAATAATCTCTAAATGCCTCAAAACTTTGCGAAGGTAAGACCCCAGATCCGTTCTGAGCGGCGTGGCACCGTCTCTGACGTCGGTTTGCTACTTTTTTCCGTATCAACAGATACGAAGAAAAATCCTAACGGACGCGTTAGGTACCCGATAAAATATGACTGGGACTTGAATGAATGGTAAGACCTTAAGCGGCACCTGTCGAAGTTTACACCAGTATCCCGAGATCATGTCCAGGGACGTGATCTTGAAGTTGGTTTTTGCAGATTGCCACTAGAGCAGTTAACTAGTACCTGATCCGTCAGATGAACTAGCCCCAACTACCATAATCCTTGTACAATATATAACTACATATTCAAAGATATGTGATAAATTTGACAGAGTTATTGAATGATAAAAAATTGGAGATTTTCCCTGATTCTTCGGTTCAAGTAAAATCTCGGGGGCTACTGACATAGGCATCCCCAATGGGCCTGCCGAAGATGGTACCCGGGTTTTACTGAAGGCCCATGACTCGAAGAGTAAGAAGATTCGGAAGCCCAAGTTATTATTAAAGAAAACTAGAGTTGTATTAGGAAGTACTACTTGTAATCTTGCGGGACGGGTTGGAAACCCTCCCGGACTCTGTAACTTGTGTATTACGAATCCCTCGGCTCCGCCTCCTATATAAGGGTAAGTCGAGGGACAAAGAGAGGATCGATTCATTGTTCTACGCAACCCTACTTTTTACATCGTCGAGTACTTTTCGGCTGAAACCTTCGAGATCTACTTGCCCTCTACTTCCGACTAAAACCCTAGTCTACAATCTGTAGGCATTGATAAGTTAATCCCTTGTCACATAGCAACTCACATGATATTCAACAAAGGTGTAATAGTTGATGGCGTCCCCAGAAACATGGTTACCGCTCAACAAGCAACTTATAAGAAATAAGACACATAAGCTACATATTCAATACCACAATAGTTTTTAAGGCTATTTTCCCATGAGCTATATATTGCAAAGACAAAGAATGGAATTCTAAAGGTAGCACTCAAGTAATTTACTTTGGAATGGCAGAGAAATACCACGTAGTAGGTAGGTATGGTGGACACAAATGCCATAGTTTTTGGCTCAAGGATTTGGATGCACGAGAAGAATTCCCTCTCAATACAAGGCTTTGGCTAGCAAGGTTGTTTGAAGCAAACGCAAGTATGAACCGGTACAACAAAACTTACATAAGAACATATTGCAAGCATTATAAGACTCTACACTGTCTTCCTTATTGTTCAAACACCTTAACCAGAAAATATCTAGACTTTAGAGAGACCAATCATGCAAACCAAATTTCAACATGCTCTAGGGTAGTTCTTCATTAATAGGTACAGAGTACATGATGCAAGAGCTTCAACATGATCTATTTGAGCACAAAAATTGCCAAGTATCAAGTTATTCAAGACAATATACCAATTACCACATGAAGTATTTTCTGTTTCCAACCATATAACAATGAACGAAGCATTTTCAACCTTCGCCATGAACATTAAAAGTAAAGCTAGGAACACCAGTGTTCATATGAACGAGCGGAGCGTGTCTCTCTCCCAAACAAAGAATGCTAGTATCCGATTTTATTCAAACAAAAACAAAATAAAAGCATACAGACGCTCCAAGTAAAGCACATAAGATGTGATGGAATAAAAATATAGTTTCACTAGAGGTGACTTGATAAGTTGTCGATGAAGAAGGGATGCCTTGGGCATCCCCGAGCTTAGATGCTTGATTCTTCTTGAAATATGCAGGGATGAACCACGGGGGCATCCCCAAGCTTAGACTTTTCACTCTTCTTGATCATATTGTATCATCCTCCTCTCTTGACCCTTGAAAACTTGCTCCACACCAAACTCAAAACAAACTCATTAGAGGGTTAGTGCATAATCAAAAATTCACATATTTAGAGGTGACATAATCATTCTTAACACTTCTAGACATTGCACAAAGCTACTAAAAGTTAATGGAACAAAGAAATCCATCCAACATAGCAAAACAGGCAATGCGAAATAAAAGGCAGAATCTTTCAAAACAGAACAGTCCGTAAAGACGAATTTTTAAGGGGCACTTAACTTGCTCAGATGAAAAATCTCAAATTGAATGAAAGTTGAGTACATATCTGAGGATCGCGCACGTAAATATCTGTTTCTGCGCAGTAATCCAATTCTAGTATCAACCTTACTATCAAAGACTTTACTTGGCACAACAATGCAATAAAATAAAGATAAGGAGAGGTTGCTACAGTAGTAACAACTTCCAAGACTCAAATATAAAACAAAAGTGCAGAAGTAAAATAATGGGTTGTCTCCCATAAGCGCTTTTCTTTAACACCTTTTAGCTAGGCGCAGAAAGTGTAAATCAAGTATTATCAAGAGATGAAGCATCAATATCATAATTTGTTCTAATAATAGAATCATAAGGTATCTTCATTCTCTTTCTAGGGAAGTATTCCATACCTTTCTTGAGAGGAAATTGATACTTAATATTCCCTTCCTTCATCTCAATAATAGCACCAACAGTTCGAAGAAAAGGTCTTCCCAAAATAATGGGACAAGATGCATTGCATTCAATATCCAAGACAACAAAATCAACGGGGACAAGGTTATTGTTAACCGTAATGCGAACATTATCAATCCTCCCCAAAGGTTTCTTTATAGAATTATCAGCGAGATTAACATCCAAATAACAATTTTTCAATGGTGGCAAGTCAAGCATATCATAGATTTTCTTAGGCATAACACAAATACTTGCACCAAGATCACATAAAGCATTACAATCAAAATCATTGACCTTCATCTTAATGATGGGCTCCCAACCATCTTCCAACTTCCTAGGAATAGAAGTTTCAAGTTTTAATTTATCTTCTCTAGCTTTTATGAGAGCATTTGTAATATGTTTTGTAAAGGCCAAATTTATAGCACTAGCATTAGGACTTCTAGCAAGTTTTTGTAAGAACTTAATAACTTCAGAGATATGACAATCATCAAAATCTAAACCATTATGATCTACAACAATGGGATCATTGTCCCCAATATTTTGAAAAATTTCAGCAGTTTATCACAAACAGTTTCAGCAGTTTTAGGCAATTTTGCACGCTTTGCATTAGGAGTAGAAACGTTGCTAACACCAATTATTTTACCATTGATAGTAGGAGGTTTAGCAACATGTGAAGCATCAACATTACTAGTGGTGGTAATAGTCCAAACTTTAGCTACATTATTCTTTTTAGCTAGTTTTTCTTCTCTTTCCCACCTAGCATGCAATTCAGCCATCAATCTAATATTCTCATTAATTCGAAATTGGATGGAGTTTTCTGTAGCAAATTACTTAATATCTTTATCTTCTTTAGGCATAACTTTCAATTTTAAAAGATCAACATCAGCGACAAGACTATCAACCTTAGAAGCAAGAATATCAATTTTACCAAGCTTTTCTTCAACAGATTTGTTAAAAGCAGTTTGTGTACTAATAAATTCTTTAAGCATGACTTCAAGACCAGAGGGTACACTCCTACTATTCTTGTAAGAATTACCATAAGAATTACCATAACCATTATTAGAAGGATATGGCCTATAGTTGTTACCAGAATTATTCCTATAAGCATTGTTGTTGAAATTATTATTTTTAATGAAGTTCACATCAACATGTTCTTCTTGAGCAACCAATGAAGCTAAAGGACCATTATTAGGATCAACATTATATCTCCCATTCACAAGCATAGACATAATAGCATCAATCTTATCACTCAAGGAGGAGGTTTCTTCAACATAATTTACCTTCTTACCTTGTGGTGTCCTTTCCGTGCGCCATTCAGAGTAGTTGATCATCATATCATCAAGAAGCTTTGTTGCCGTGCCTAAGGTGATGGACATAAAAGTACCTCCAGCAGCTGAATCCAATAGGTTCCGCGAAGAAAAATTCAGTCCTGCATAAAAGGTTTGGATGATCATCCAAGTAGTTAGTCGATGGGTAGGGAAATTCTTTATCAAAGATTTCATTCTTTCCCATGGTTGGGCAACATGCTCATTATCCAATTGCTTAAAATTCATTATGCTACTTCTCAAAGATATAATTTTAGCGGGAGGATAATATCTACCAATGAAAGCATCTTTACATTTAGTCCATGAATCAATACTATTTTTAGGCAAAGATACCAACCAATCTTTAGCTCTTCCTCTTAAGGAGAAAGGAAACAATTTCAATTTTATAATGTCTCCATCTACATCCTTGTACTTTTGCATTTCACAAAGTTCAACAAAATTATTAAGATGGGCAGCAGCATCATCAGAACTAACACCAGAAAATTGCTCTCTCATAACAAGATTTAGTAAAGCAGGTTTAATTTCATAAAATTCTGCTGTAGTAGCAGGTGGAGCAATATGTGTGCATAGGAAATCATTATTATTGGTTCTAGTGAAGTCACACAACTTAGTATTCTCAGGAGTATTCATTTTAGCAGTAGTAAATAAAGCAAACTAAATAAAGTAAATGCAAGTAACTAATTTTTTTGTATTTTTGATATAGGGAAAGCAAAAAAGATAGTAAATAAAGTAAATGCAAGTAACTAATTTTTTTGTATTTTTGATATAGGGAAAGCAAACAAAGAAGTAAATAAAATAAAGTAAAGCAAGACAAAAAAAAAGTAAAGAGATTGGATGTGGGAGACTCCCCTTGCAGCGTGTCTTGATCTCCCCGGCAACGGCGCCAGAAAATATGCTTGATGGCCCGTGAAACACACGTCTGTTGGGAACCCCAAGAGGAAGGTGTGATGCGCACAGCAGTAAGTTTTCCCTCAGTAAGAAATCAAGGTTATCGAACCAGTAGGAGTCAAGGGTCACGTGAAGGTTGTTGGTGACGGAGTGTAGTGCGGCGCAACACCAGGGATTCCGCCGCCAACGTGGAACCTGCACAACACAATCAAAATACTTTGCCCCAACTTAACAGTGAGGTTGTCAATCTCACCGGCTTGCTGTAAACAAAGGATTAAACGTATGGTGTGGAGAATGATGTTTGTTTGCTAAGAACAACAGAGAACAGAGTTTGCAGTAAATTGTATTTCAGATGTAAAAGAATGGACCGGGGTCCACAGTTCACTAGTGGTGTCTCTCCAATAAGAAATAGCATGTTGGGTGAACAAATTACAGTTGGGCAATTGACAAATAGAGAGGGCATAACAATGCACATACATATCACGATGACTAATATGAGATTTAATCAGGGCATTACGACAAAGTACATAGACCGCTATCCAGCATGCATCTATGCCTAAGAAGTCCACTTTCAGGTTAGTGATACATCTCCAATGTATCTATAATTTCTGATGTTCCATGCTAGTTTTATGACAATACCTAAAAGTTTTGCTTGCACTTTATAATGATTTCATGCATTTTCCGGAACTAACCTATTAACAAGATGCCACAGTGCCAGTTCCTGTTTTCTGCTGTTTTTGGTTCCAGAAAGGCTGTTCGGGCAATATTCTCGGAATTCGACGAAACGAAAGCCAAACATCTTATTTCACCGAGATGGACCAGAACACCGAAGGGGATACGAAGAGGAGGCCCAGGGCCCCCAGACCACAGGGCCGCGCGGGTGGACCCCTGGCCGCACCGGCCTATGGGGAGGGCGCCCTGTTGCTCCTCCAACTCCGCCTCTTCGCCTATATAATCCCTCGCGACGTAAAAACCCTACACCAATTGACGAAACTCCAGAAAGACTCCAGGGACGCCGCCGCCATCGCGAAACTCCGTTTTCGGGGGACATAAGTCTCTGTTCCGGCACGCCGCCGGGACGGGGAAGTGCCCCCGGAAGCCATCTCCATCGACACCACCGCCATCTTCATCGCCGCTGCTGTCTCCTATGATGAGGAGGGAGTAGTTCTCCCCCGAGGCTAAGGGCTGTACCGGTAGCTATGTGGTTCATCTCTCTATCTCATGTGATCTTTATGTGATCATGAGCTTTGTGATCTAGTTGAATATCATCTATGTGCTACTCTAGTGATGTTATTAAAGTAGTCTATTCCTCCTTCATGATGTAAAGTGGACAGTGTGTGCATCATGTAGTACTTGGCGTAGGTTATGATTGTGATCTCTTGTAGATTATGAAGTTAACTATCACTATGATAAATATATTATCTTGGATTTATGATTTGACGTGGATATCCCTATGAGTGGTGTTTGTCAAGTACTTGATGAACTCTGAGCGGAGCTTTTGTAGCCACTACACGATTAGTGATTCCATTAGGAGAGTTATCTAGAGTAGCACTATTATACACTCTAGAGGTTACTTTAATATGAACTCCGGATTCACTCTCCACGGTGTGATGGTGACGGTGTGCGCATCGTGTGTGTATCCTTTATGAAGTTGCGGAGCTTCTTAACTCCGACTTGAGGTGTGCTTTTGTAGCCCTACACAATGAATGGTGTTTGTTATCCAACAAGAGAGTGTAGCATTTATTTATTCAGTTATGTGATCAATGTTGAGAGTGTCCACTAGTGAAAGTATGACCCCTAGGCCTTGGTTCCGAATATCGAAAATCCATTTATTTACTGTTCTACTGCATGTTTACTTGCTGCCATATTTATTTCAGATTGTTATTACCACTCATATTCATCCATATCACTTGCATTTTACTATCTCTTCGCCGAACTAGTGCACCTATACATCTGACAAGTGTATTAGGTGTGTTGGGGACACAAGAGACTTCTTGTATCGTAATTGCAGGGTTGCTTGAGAGGGATATCTTTGACCTCTACCTCCCTGAGTTCGATAAACCTTCCCCCATGGACTACGGGTTCTAGCTGTAGCTAGTTCGTACTCTCTCTCCCATGTACTTCAATACAATGATCTCATGAGCTGCCTTACATGATTGAGATTCATCTGATGTAATCGGTGTTGTGTTTGTTGGGATCCGATGGATTGTTACTATAAAGTCTATGAAGTTATTGTTGCTGCAATCTTGTTGTGTTTAATGCTTGTCACTAGTGCACGAGTGGCATGATCTTAGATTTAAGCTCTATAATTATTGCTTAGATTGTATCTACAAGTTGTTTGCACATATTGCTGTCCGGAACCCGAGGCCCCAAAGTGACAGAAACTGGGACAACCGGAGGGGAAGGCTGTGATATGAGGATCACATGTTTTCACCAAGTGTTAATGCTTTGCTCCGGTGCTCTATTAAAAGGAGTACCTTAATTGCCAGTAGATTCCCTAGAGGCCCGGCTGCCACCGGCTGGTAGGACAAAAGATGTTATACAAGTTTCTCATTGCGAGCACATCTGACTATATATGGAAAACATGCCTACATGATTAATAATCTTGATGTTACGTCTTAATGCTTTCAATCCTATCAATTGCCCAACTGTAATTTGTTCACCCAACACTTGTCACTTGTTATTGGAGAGTTACCACTAGTGTAGATAGCTGGGAACTCCGGTCCATCTCTCATCATCATATACTCGTTCCTATATGTCATTGGAAGTAGTATCAACTATTTTCTGATGCCATTGCCTACGTATTCTTATTGCTCTTTGTATTCGTTACTACTGCTCTCATATTACTGCTGCTTTCATATCACCCCTGTTACTAGTGCTTTTCCAGGTGCAGCTGAATTGACAACTCAGTTGTTAAGGCTTATAAGTATTCTTTACCTCCCCTTGTGTCGAATCAATAAATTTGGGTTTTACTTCCCTCGAAGACTGTTGCGATCCCCTATACTTGTGGGTTATCAGTTAGCATCCGCACCCCTTCTAGTATTAAGTTGCAAACAACAGACAATTGCATTAAGTATGGTGCGTAATGTAATCAACACAAATATCCTTAGACGCATTGATGTTTTATCCCTAGTGGCAACAACACATCCACAACCTTAGAACTTTCATCCTTTGTCCTGCATTCAATGGAGGCATGAACCCACTATCGAGCATAAATACTCCCTCTTGGAGCCACAAGTATCAACTTGGCCAGAGCCTCTACTAGCAACGGAGAGCATGCAAGAACATAAACAACACATATATGATAGATCAATAATCAACTTGACATTGTATTACATATTCATCGGATCCCAACAAACACAACATGTAGCATTACAAATAGACGATCTTGATCATGATAGTCAGCTCACAAGATCTAAACATGATAGCACAAGAGGAGAAGACAACCATCTAGCTACTGCTATGGACCCATAGTCCAAGGATGAACTACTCACACATCAGTCCGGAGGTGATCATGGTGATGAAGAGTCCTCCGGGAGATGATTCCCCTCTCCGGCAGGGTGCCGGAGGCGATCTCCTGAATCCCCCGAGAAGGGATTGGCAGCGGCGGCATCTCTGGAACTATTTCCGTATCGTGGCTCTCTGTAATAGGTTTTTCGCGACGGAGAGTATAAGTAGGCGGAAGGGTAGAGTCGGAGGGCTGACGAGGGGCCCACACCATAGGGCGGCGCGGGCCGCTCCTTGGCCGCGCCGCCTTGTGGTCTGGCCACCTCGTGGCCCCACTTCGTATGCTCTTCTGTCTTCTGGAAGCTCCGTGGAAAAATAAGACCCTGGGCGTTGATTTCGTCCAATTCCGAGAATATTTCCTTTGTAGGATTTCTGAAACCAAAAACAGCAGAAAACAGGAACTGGCGCTTTGGCATCTTGTTAGTAGGTTAGAGCCAGAAAATGCGTATAAATGATGTAAAGTATGTATAAAACATGTGAGTATTGTCATAAAAGTAGCATGGAACATAAGAAATTATAGATACGTTTGAGACGTATCAACCATCAACAAATAGTACAAGGCCAATTAAGCTTTTGAGAGGTTTTTGAAATTTCCATGTTGGAAACCCAAAACCACTTATCTTCATGTTTGACTTCATAAGACATAGTTTAGGGTTAGGGGTAGATACGTGATTTTTCTTGTTTGGATATGTTTAGACCTTGTTTATCAACTTGAATATTTACCGTATGACATAAGAAGACTATGTTTTGAATTTTTTATGTCCATTCGAATCTAGGTCAAATCCTAGGTTTGACCAAGATTTAAACAAGTTTAAACATGAAAATGAAAACGTAAGCCTATATCCTTCTTAATTAGTCACTGTAAAATGAAGCTTTTGGGAAGGTTTTTGAAATTTCCATGTTTGAAACCCAAAACCACTTCTCTTCATGCTTGACTTCATAAGACATAGTTTAGGGTTAGGGGTAGATACATGATTTTTCTAGTTTGAATATGTCTAGACCTTGTTTATCAACTAGAATGCTTACTATATGACATAAGAAGACTATGTGCTTTGGTTTTGTTTTTGAATTTTGTTTGCCCATTTGAATCTTGGTCAAATCCTAGGGTTGACCAAGATTTAAACAAGTTTAAAACATGAAAATGGAAAGCTAAGCATGGATCATTCTTAATTAGTTACTCTAAAATGAAGCTTTTGGGAGGTACTTGAATTTTTTTATGTTTGAAACCCAAAACCACTTCTCTTCATGTTTGACTTCATGAGACAGAGTTTAGGGTTAGGGGTAGATACATGATTTTTCTTGTTTGGATATGTTTAGACCTTGTTTATCAACTTGAATGTTTACCGTATGACATAAGAAGACTATGTTTTTGAATTTTTTATGTCCAGTTGAATCTTGGTCAAATCCTAGGTTTGACCAAGATTTAAACAAGTTTAAAACATGAAAATGAAAACGTAAGCATGTATCCTTCTTAGTCACTGTAAAATGAAGCTTTTGGTAAGGTTTTTGAAATTTCCATGTTTGAAACCGAAAACCACTTCTCTTCATGCTTGACTTCATAAGACAGAGTTTACGGTTAGGGGTAGATACATGATTTTTCTAGTTTGAATATGTCTAGACCTTGTTTATCAACTAGAACGCTTACTATATGACATAAGAAGACTATGTGCTTTGGTTTTTCATTTTTTGATTTTTTTGAATTTTGTATGCCCATTTGAATCTTGGTCAAATCTTAGGTTTGACCAAGATTTAAACAAGATTAAAACATGAAAATGAAAAAGTAAACCTTGATCCTTATTATTCACTCCAAAATGAAGCTTTTGGGAGGGTTTTTTAAATATCCATGTTTGAAACCCAAAACCACTTCTCTTCGTGCAGAGTTTAGGGTTATGGGTAGATACATGATTTTCTGGTTTGAATATGTCTAGACTTCGTTGATCAACTTGAATGCTTACTATATGACTTAAGAAGCTTATGTGCTTTGGTTTTTTCTTTTTTTGATTTCTTTTTAGAATTTTTATGCCCATTTGAATCCTGGTCAAATCCTTTGTTTAACCAAGATTTAAACAAGTTTAAAATATGAAAATGTAAAATTAAGCCTGGATCCTTCTTAGTCATGAAAATGAGTTAACTTGGCTTTCCTACCCTTGAATCCAGAGGAAACTTTGTACTAATGCAGTATAATAACCACCCGAGTTTTTACACCAACAAGTCTGTCACTTACGTGTGGCGCCCATGCGTGAGGTCCCACACTTCAGTGAGCATAAGTCACGTGCGGTAGGTACGCAAACTCCCAGCCATCTTCTTTGTCAAGAGAAGACGCATCAGGATGCATATCGGAAAGTCTCTGGGTCCTTTAGGATCCTTCGGTTGTCCCTCTCAAAAAAACATCTCTCTCATTCTCGGCCTCGCTCGACTTGCTCGCTCGCTCGCTCGCACCTCCTGCGCACTGACAAACCCTGCACAACAATCAACATCACCAGAAAAAGGGGAGACACCATAATACTCTCCCTTCTTCTCTCCTTCCGAGTGATTCCTCTTCCTCCGAGTTTCACTTGACGGGAAAACACACATGTGCTGCATAGTAATAATAAAAAAGTAAAAGAATCGACCTACGAATCTTTGATTAAATAGGTTAAACTAGGGTTTTGCCCAGTACTACAGATCAAGTTGAAAAAAAGCCAACTACGGGGTTCGATTTTGGCCTACAAATATAAAATTAAATAAGTTGAACTAGTAAGCTAGACGTGATTGTCACCAAACTGAGAGCAATATGATAAGAAAATGTACAAACTATTTTGCGATCAACATGAGGAAATGCATCTATGACGAGAATGTTATCATTACTAGCAAGATGATGGTCTTTATGGGCGATGGTATGGACATGAGGACCATCACACAGAGTACCACCAACATGCATGATGCAAAATTTGTATGAGTTGGGCCTCCGTACGCATCGATCTCTATGCTTGCCTTATTCCGAATTTCCTCCTAGCTAATCTTGACGAGATGATTGTTGAGGGGTTAAGGAGTTGATGAGTAATGAGGTCCATTGTACTTCTTTTTGAGTAATTTTTCGAATTCAGCCAAATAACCTTCCAAACTAAGCCATGATGACCAAGGACTTCCCATGAGAAAAAAGTCCTGAATCATGTGGCAATGCGCTCATAGGATGCTGAATCCAGTTGTAATTTTTACCAATCTGGGAGAACATGTGACGCTCCGTCATTGTCGATGATGACAAACATTCCAAGGTGGCCAGGAAAGGCATCTATAACGACCATGTTGACGACGTGGGCTTAGCCTGGCGCACTCCAACGACCGGAGTTCGATTCCTGTTAGGGAAAAATTTCGGAATTGTCACGCCAAGTCCTGCTTATACTATATCAAAAAGTGTATAGTTCCTCCAAGACATGATTTCATTTTTTTAATAACGACCATGTTGACATAACTAGCAAAAAATTCTTGATGGTCGAAGGTGTAGGGAAACATGCATGCTACACAAAACAAAACATACCAAAATTGTTTCCTTTTTTCATTGGACGTGGGATGTGATTTCTCTTTCTAAGAAAATTTCTAACAAAAAAGTTTTAGCTCAGCAAACTGAACCAAGCTCTTGATCAAAAGGCTCGGATAACACACACTCTCATGAGTACATTCCATCATAAAAAGATTAAGCCCTCTCTTCATCTCATAAAGAAATGTTAGGGCATCGCCAATAGACCACTTGAAGTGCGACGCGGACGAAAAAACCAAAAAAATGAAAAACCAAAGCACATAGTCTTCTTACGTCACATATATAGTAAGCATTCAAGTTGATAAACACTGTCTAGACATATCAAACAAGAAAAATCATGCATCTACCCCTAACCTTAAACTTTGTCTTATGAAGTCTAGCATGAAGAGAAGTGGTTTGGGTTTTCAAACATGGAAATTTCGAAAACCTCCCAAAATCTTCATTTCGGAGTGACTAAGAAGGATCCATGCTTACTTTTTCATTTTCATGTTTTAAACTAGTTTAAATCTTGTTCAAACCTAGGATTTGACCAAGATCAAATGGGCATAAAAAATTCGGAAAAATCAAAAAATGAAAAACCAAAGCACATATTCTTGTTATGTCACATAGAAAGCATTCAATTTGATAAACAAGGTCTAGACCTATTCAAACTAGAAAAATCATGTATCTACCCCCTAACCCTAAACTCATATGTCTTATGAAGTCAAGCATGAAGAGAAGTGGTTTTGGGTTTCAAACATGGACATTTCAAAAACCTCCCAAAAGCTTCATTTTGGAGTGACTAAGATGGATCCATGCTTAATTTTACATTTTCATGTTTTAAACTTGTTTAAATTTTGGTTAAACCTATGATTTGACCAAAATTCAAATAGGCATAAAAATTCAAAACAAAGCAAAAAAATGAAAAACCAATGCACATAGTACGTCTTCTTATGTCATATACTAAACACTCAAGTTGATAAACAAGGTCTAGACATATTCAAACTAGAAAAATCATGTATCTACCCTAACCCTAAACTCGAGCTGTCTTATGAAGTCAAGCATGAAGAGGGTGTTTTTGGGTTTCAAACATGGAAATTTCAAAAAACCTTCCAAAAGCTTCATTTTGAAGTTACTAATTAAGAAGGATCCAGGCTTACTTTTTCATTTTCATGTTTTAAATCTTGGTCAAACCTAGGATTTGACCAAGATTCAAATGGGCATACAAAATTCAAAAAAATGAAAATAATGAAAAACCAAAGCACATAGTCTTCTTATGACATATAGTAAGCATTCAAGTTGATTAACAAGGTCCACACATATTCATACCAGAAAAGCATGTATCTACCTCCTAACCGTAAACTCTGTCTTATGAAGTCAAGGATGAAGAGAAGTGGTTTTGGGTTTTAAACACATGGAAATTTCAAAAACCAAAAGGCTTCATTTTGGAGTGACTAAAAAGGACCCATGCTTACTATTTCATTTTCATGTTTTAAACTTGTTTAAATCTTTGTCAAACCTCGGATTTGACCAAGTTTCAAATGGGCATAAAAAAATCAAAAAAATCAAAAACCAAAGCACATAGTCTTCTTATGTCATATAGTAAGCATTCAAGTTGATAAATTAAACAAGGTCTAGACATATTCAAACCAGAAAAATTATGTATCTACGTACCCTAACCCTAAACCCTGTCTTATGAAGTCAAGCATGAAGAGAAGTGGTTTTGGGTTTCAAACATGGAAATTTAAAAAACCTTCCAAAAGCTTCATTTTTGAGTGACTAAGAAGGATCCAGGCTTACTTTTTCATTTTCATGTTTTGAACTTGTTTAAATCTTGGTCAAACCTAGGATTTGACCAAGATTCGAATGTGCATTAAAAATTCAAAAAATTAAAAACCAAAGCACATAGTCTTCTTATGTCATACAGTAAGCATTGAAGATGATAAAAAAAAGTCTAGACATATTCAAACGAAAAAAATCATGTTTGGGTGGAATTAAGATGGACGATGTCCAACATGGTGCCAAACTACTTGAAGGGCTCTTCTCTAAAACACTAATATGACATTCTGGTATTTTCCCTAGCTATGTACAAACTGATGAACAATCCATGTTTTTCGATTGTCTTTTTCGAACCACTTGTAGTTTGATTTCATATCTAGGTCAAATCACTGGGGGAGGGGGACGGATGTGTTTCTTTTTGATGCATCACTCGTATTTGCGAGTTTTTCTCGGTCCCACAAATTCAGGTTAGCATCATGCCCTCCCTCCTTCCCGCGCGGAAAAAGTGTTAGGCGAGTAGTAGAATGGCATGACCAAGAAGTTTCAAGTAAAATTTTGAATATAACCAAAATATACCAATTGATAGATAGGAAAAGTCCCAGTTGAACCTGGGTGCACGTGAACCCAGGTTCAACTACATTTTCCAAATGTTAAAAAATCCTGAAATAAAAATAACGGGGTACGTATGCATGTTCCATGTGTGCGTAGAAAGTTTTCACGGAGTTAACTTGGCTTCATGGGTGTGTGACCTGAATGTGTGGAGAGCCATGGTACATTTTGCCAACAAAGTAGCTGGCGTATACGTTGGCTACGTTGGCGTGCATTGGAAGGATGCATTTTGTCGGCAAAGTTTTCAAACGTTCAAACTTTTCGGTTTCTCATGCAGTATTTGGTTTCTTGAGAAGCATTGATGTGATCATATAAGGTTATGCAAAACTTTGCCATTCCCATACTTGCCCGAGCACTCGACACCCCTCGTCCCATGCATGGCGACTCCTCCAGCCTTAGCCCCGTGCACCCCGGCTCCACGACTCAGCCTCGGAGGGGTGTGCGCTAAAAGCTCGCAAATGTTTGTGTGCCATTGGTGTGCGATGAAGCAGACGGCTCTGTGTCTTGCTGTGGCTAGATTCCTGGCGCCCTTTGATCTAGGAGAGGGAGAGGAGGGAGGGGGTCCCATGAAGCGCCGGTGGCCCAGGTATCGGCGGCAGCGGCAAAGTGGGCTGGTCGGAGTAGAGGCATGCGCCGGGGGCGAACCTCGCCGGGTGAGGATGCTTCCATTGTGAAGAAGCACTTGCCATCCAGGGCTTCAGGTTTGCCAACAAACTCAGCGCCTCGGTCCATGGCGATGCCGTCGTGGGGACGTCGGGGGCGGCGGCGACGTGCTGCAGCCCCAGCCTTTAGTGGGGACCAAAGTCCGACCGACCACATCACCGCGTCGGCAGCATTGGGGATGCCGATGGGAATCCACTGCCACACACAGATTTGGGAGATTCTGGCCGGGCCGAGTTCCAAACTTCCATATCATCCTCGGGGCCGAGGGCTTGGTACTTTAAATTCCGAATCAGGCAATCCTTCGACCCCAATCAGCTTCTGAGATATCTTGGCGGCAGCTATGCTGGTTAAGCTTAGCCGGACAGCGGCAATCGATGATCTTCAAGACCTAGATGCCTTCCGAGGATTTGCAGCAGCCGTCAATGCACTCGTGGAGGCATCGCATGCTGGTAGCAGCAGCGAATGCGGGTATGTTGGTTTTACTCGCTTTGTATGCTTTTGTCATAGAAATCAATTTGCTAATTCTCATTCGATTGAAAATTAGACCCATTCACCATCAACTCTCAAACAGTGGACACTAGTAATATGTAGAACTAGAAATTACACAAGATTTCTGTACTCCTAGTACTACTACTTCGACGCTACGTGTTGTTTACATGAGGAAATTGCACAAACTACCGCTTATTGCTGCCTTCGTTGCGTAAAACACTTACGAAGTATTTAAACTGTTATTTTTTCCGCACAAACCACCAACTATCGTGTTCTGTTGCAGGGAGATTCAAATTTAGGATTGAGCTGTTTAAGAGCAAATCAGATGATCGGGGATCACCAACTACTAGTTTTAATTGCAAATAGAATCGATTTTCCAAAATTATGAAACACACATAACGTTTCAATTACCACAATTTTTTTGAAGGTTTGATATTTTCATCATTTTTGTGTGAATCTCACACCAAGTGACACAACTTTCAGACGGAATAAAAAATATTTTCAAACTTTCCTAGATTTGTTAGCTCACGTATTTTTAATTACTAGATTTTTCAGTTTATTTTAAAAAGTTGAAACACTATATTTTGGCTGAATGTTAGCAAATATATTTCATGATTATCCCATATTAGTTAAGAAGTACATAAACTAGTAGTAGTAATAAAGATTAGAGGGAGTTTATGGAGATACATCCATTAAGGGCATGTTAGTGTGTGTTGGTGTATTCGAGTGTACGTACTTATGCCTTCTTTGGTTAATACACTTCTCAAGTGATCCCCGTAAACCCTCTATTCTTGCCTAGAATAAAAAAACTCCCCATCAAAGTTTTAGTGCATTTTTTGGATGAGTATTCGAGAGGATTGGGTGAACACCAAGGATTTGCATAGGAAATTGGTAGAATTGAATCCTTGGCTGTTTGATTTGTAGGATTCCTTTGCACAGATTCCATAGGAAATTAAACATCTACTCATGCCTCTTTTTAAGAATCCTTTACTTTTCCCTATGGTGGAATCACACAAAGTTTGGTTTCTATGAATTCCTATAGGATTGGACATGACATTGCAATCCTACATTTTTCCTATTCCGACATCTTTCGTTAGGCATTTGCCTAGAATAAATAACCATGTGTATTAGCAATAAAATTGAGGTTTATTTCTCTAAAGCATCTTGCACTGTACTAGATGGCTTAAGAGACAATATTATTATGATAGTTACTACATTGTATTGGATGATGAAGTGATATCCCTCATCAATGCATTGTGAATTATTAGGGTATGGGTCGCACGTGATTTACGAGTACACCGCACGATCGAGAGCCGCCGTTCCTCTTTGCTTTCTACCAAAGCGGCGGAGCTCCTCCCCACACCCACGAACAACTGAAAGCCACAACTGCTGGGGAAAAGTCTTGCGCCGAGAAAATCTACAACCGTGGTTGCGTACATGTGTTTCTTAAGATACGAGTGCTCCAATGCATTTTTTCTTTCCTTTTACTAATTTACCTTGAAAATCCCGCACATCCACTTATTTGTGGACGGAGGGAGTATCACGCTAAGAGGAAGTAGGACAATAGTGGGTGCTTATAGCCCGCCTACGTGGCACTTTTGCCAGCTGTAGGCTCTTCTATTGTTCTTGCTCTAAAGAAACCCCGATTGTGAAAGGCCAAGGTGTACTTCTTTTGGTCACGCAAAATTCAAAATACTGCCATGGACATTGAATTGACATGACAACACATAGCTTGGGATGTCCAAATTTACACGTTAGACCAGTGACTTGTTCTTCACCTTTTCAGAGGGAACAGTGACTTTTTATTATGAGTCTATACACTTTCCAAGAAATAGGAGGAGATACTATAGAGTGTAGAGGAGCGAAGTCAAGCACCCCGCCCCCACCTGCCCTATTTTGGTTCACCTCCATCGTCTACCTCCGCCCCCGCCCGCACCCACTCTCCAATCGACCACCTTCCATAGCACGCGCCAGTGCCGCCGCCATGCAGCTTTAGAATCAGTTCCACCGCCCAGTTTGAGAGCCTCCGTTCTTCATCTTCCCTGCTACCTGCTGATACGTCTCAAACGTATCTATAATTTCTTATGTTCCATGCTACTTTTATGATGATACTCACATGTTTTATACACATTATATGTCATTATTATGCATTTTCCGGCACTAACCTATTGACGAGATGCCGAAGAGCCAGTTGATGTTTTCTGCTGTTTTTGGTTTCAGAAATCCTACAAAGGAAATATTCTCGGAATTGGACGAAATCAACGCCCAGGGTCTTATTTCTCCACGAAGCTTCCAGAAGACCGAAAGGATTACGAAGTGGGGCGACGAGGCGACGCCACACTAGGGCGGCGCGGCCTAGGCCCTGGCCGCGCGGCCCTAGCGTGTGGGCCCCTCGTGACGCCCCCGACTCTACCCTTCCGCCTACTTAAAGCCTTCGTCGCGAAAACCCCAGTACCGAGAGCCACGGTACGGAAAACCTTCCAGAGACGCCGCCGCCGCCAATCCCATCTCGGGGGATTCAGGAGATCGCCTCCGGCACCCTGTCGGAGAGGGGAATCATCTCCCGGGGATCTCTTCATCACCATGATCGCCTCCGGATCGATGTGTGAGTAGTTCACCCCTGGACTATGGGTCCATAGCAGTAGCTAGATGGTTGTCTTCTCCTCATTGTGCTATCATGTTAGATCTTGTGAGCTGCCTATCATGATCAAGATCATATATTTGTAATGCTACATGTTGTGTTTGTTGGGATCCGATGAATATTGAATACTATGTCAAGTTGATTATCAATCTATCATATATGTTGTTTATGTTCTTGCATGCTCTCCGTTGCTAGTAGAGGCTCTGGCCAAGTTGATACTTGTGACTCCAAGAGGGAGTATTTATGCTCGATAGTGGGTTCATGCCTCCATTGAATGCAGGACGATGTGAGAAAGTTCTAAGGTTGTGGATGTGCTGTTGCCACTAGGGATAAAACATCAATGCTTTGTCTAAGGATATTTGTGTTGATTACATTACGCACCATACTTAATGCAATTGTCTGTTATTTGCAACTTAATACTGGAAGGGGTTCAGATGATAACCTGAAGGTGGACTTTTTAGGCATAGATGCATGCTGGATAGCGGTCTATGTACTTTGTCGTAATGCCCTGATTAAATCTCATAGTACTCATCATGATATATGTATGTGCATTGTTATGCCTTCTTTATTTGTCAATTACCCAACTGTAATTTGTTCACCCAACATGCTATTTATCTTATGGGCGAGACACCACTAGTGAACTGTGGACCCCGGTCCATTCTTTACATCTGAAATACAATCTACTGCAATTGTTCTTTACTGTTCTTCGCAAACAACCATCATCATCCACACTATACATCTAATCCTTTGTTTACAGCAAGCCGGTGAGATTGACAACCTCACTGTTACGTTGGGACAAAGTACTTTGATTGTGTTGTGCAGGTTCCACGTTGGCGCCGGAATCCCTGGTGTTGCGCCGCACTACACTCCGTCACCAACAACCTTCACGTGTTCCTTGACTCCTACTGGTTCGATAACCTTGGTTTCATACTGAGGGAAAACTCGCTGCTGTACGCATCACACCTTCCTCTTGGGGTTCCCAACGGACGTGTGTTAACTACTACCACGCCAACAGCAAGGATTTTTCTGGCACCGTTGCCGAGGAGATCAAGACACGCTGCAAGGGGAGTCTCCCACATCCAATTTCTTTACTTTGTTTTTGTCTTGCTTTACTTTACTTTATTTACTGCTTTGTTTGCCTCTTATATCAAAAACACAAAAAAATTAGTTGCTAGTTTTACTTTATTTACTGTCTTGTTCTCCATATTAAAAACACAAAAAAATTAGTTACTTGCATTTACTTTATTTAGTTTGCTTTATTTACTATTACTAAAAATGAGTAATCCGGAAGTTGAAGTTCGTTCGTTTAAGCAACAAGGGGGAGAAAGTTTTAAAGATGCTTGGTATAGAATTAGTGATGCTCATCATAGGTGCATTAAGAAACACTCCACCATTATACTACTTAGGAACTTTTAAGTTGGTATCTCTAGTTGGAATAGGTATGTTCTTGATACTCTTGCGGGCGGTAATTTCCTAGGCACTCTTGCTTTAGAAGCTAGTTGCATCATTGAGAGTCTACTTGGAATACCACCTGTTAATGAAGCTAAAATTGAAATCTCTCTTGAAGATGTCATGAAAAAGTTGGAGGCCATAGAGAAAGATCTTCCAAGTACTGAGACTAAATTGGGAATATTACTTAATAGCACTAATAAACTTGATAAATCTCTAGGTGGAATTAATGAGAGAATTGCCGTTTTAGAAACTTGTGCTACTCATGATAATCGAACCCATAGGATTAGTGAACTTGAAGAAGCTATGGGAACCTTGGGTTCAACTTTTTCTTCTCTTAAGTTTAAGGAGAAAGCCTATGTGGGTAAGGAGCAAAAGTTCATGTATGCCTCTAAAGTGCGTAAGCCAAAAAACTATTATAGGCCTAAAATTGACAAAGCCCTTAGCACCACTACGGATGGGGGAGCATCTAAGATACCTATTGATGTTGATGCTTCATCTCTTGATAATACTTGATTCACACTTTCTGCGCCTACCTGAAAGGCGTTAAAGAAAAGCGCTTATGGGAGATAACCCATTATTTTACTTCTGCACTTTGTTTTATATTTGAGTCTTGGAAGTTTTTACTACTGTAGAAACCTCTCCTTATCTTTATTTTATTGAATTGTTGTGCCAAGTAAAGTCTTTGATAGTAAAGTCAATACTAGATTTGGATTACTGTGCAGGAACAGATTTCTTGCTGTCACGAAATTGAGCCGCCCCTGCTGTAGAAAATTTAGAAACATCTGCCAATTTACGTGCGTGATCCTCAGATATGTACGCAACTTTCATTCAATTTGGGAATTTTCATCTGAGCAAGTCCAGTGCCTCTAAAAAATTCGTCTTTACGGACTGTTCTGTTTTGACAGATTCTGCCTTTTATTTCGCATTGCCTGTTTTGCTTTGTTTGATGGATTTCTTTGTTCCATTAACTTTCAGTAGCTTTGTGGAATGTCAAGAAGTGTTAAGAATGATTATGTCACCTCTGAATACATGAATTTTCAATTATGCACTAACCCTCTAATGAGATTGTTTTGAGTTTGGTGTGGAGGAAGTTTTCAAGGGTCAAGAGAGGAGGATGATACAATATGATTAAGAAGAGTGAAAAGTCTAAGCTTGGGGATGCCCCCGTGGTTCATCCCTACATATTTTAAGAAGACTCAAGCATCTAAGCTTGGGGATGCCCAAGGCATCCCTTCTTCATTGACAACTTATCAGGTCACCTCTAGTGAAACTATATTTTTATTCCGTCACATCTTATGTGCTTTACTTGGAGCGTCTGTTTGTTTTTGTTTTTGTTTGAATAAAATCGGATCCTAGCATTCTTTGTTTGGGAGAGATACACGCTCCGATGTTTCGTATGAACACATATATTCTTAGCTTTATTCTTAATGTTCATGGCGAAGGTTGAAACTGCTTCGTTCATTGTTATATGGTTGGAAACAGAAAATGCCGCATGTGGTAAATGGTATAATGTCTTGAATAATTTGATACTTGGCAATTGTTGTGCTCATATAGATCATTAATAAGCTCTTGCATCATGTACTTTGTACCCATTAATGAAGAACTACATAGAGCTTGTTAAAATTTGGTTTGCATGATTGATCTCTAGAGTCTAGATATTTTCTGGTTAAGGTGTTTGAACAACAAGGAGACAATGTAAAGTCTTATAATGCTTACAATATGTTCATATGTAAGCTTTTCTGCACCATTTTATACTTGAGTTTGCTTCAAACAACCTTGCTACCCTAGCCTTGTATTGAGAGGAATTCTTCTCGTGCATCCAAATCCTTGAGCCAAAAACTATGCCATTTGTGTCCACCATACCTACCTACTACATGGTATTTCTCTGCCATTCCAAAGTACATTACTTGAGTGCTACCTTTAAAAATTCTATCCTTTGTATTTGCAATATATAGCTCATGGGAAAATAGCCTTAAAAACTATTGTGGTGAAGAATATGTACTTATGTATCTTATTTCTTAATAAGTTGCTTGTTGAGCGGTAACCATGTTTCTGGGGACGCCATCAACTTTTATCTTTGTTGAATATCATGTGAGTTGCTATGCATGTTCGTCTTGTCTGAAGTAAGGGTGATTTTCATGATCAAATGGTTTGAGTATGCATATTGTTAGAGAAGAACATTGGGCCGCTAACTAAAGCCATGATCCATGGTGGAAGTTTCAGTTTGTACAATTAATCCCCAGTCTCTTATGAGAATATTATCTGTTGTTGAATGCTTATGCATTAAAGAGGAGTCCATTATCTGTTGTCTATGTTGTCCCGGTATGGATGTCTAAGTTGAGAATAATCAAAAGCGAGAAATCCAATGCGAGCTTTCTCCTTAGACCTTTGTACAGGCGGCATAGAGGTACCCCTTTGTGACACTTGGTTGAAACATATGCTATGCTATGATAATCCATGTTAATCCAAGCTAATTAGGACAAGGTGCGAGCACTATTGGTATACTATGCATGAGGCTTGCAACTTATAGGATATATTATACATAACACATGTGATTTATTACTACCGTTGACAAAATTGTTTCATGTTTTCAAAATGAAAAGCTCTAGCACAAATATAGTAATCCATGCTTCCCTCTGCGAAGGGCCAATCTTTTACTTTATTGTTGAGTCAGTTTACCTATTCTTTCTATCCTAGAAGCAAACACTTGTATCAATTGTGTGCATTGATTCTTACATGTTTACCTATTGCACTTGTTATATTACTTTGTGTTGACAATTATCCATGAGATATATATGTTGAAGTTGAAAGCAACTGCTGAAACTTATATCTTCCTTTGTGTTGCTTCAAAGCTTTTTACTAAGAATCTATTGCTTTATGAGTAACTCTTATGCAAGTCTTATTGATGCTTGTCTTGAAAGTACTATTCATGAAAAGTCTTTGCTATATGATTCATTTGTTTACTCATTGTCTTCACCATTGCTTCGAATCGCTGCATTCATCTCATATGCTTTACAATAGTATTGATCAAGATTATGATAGCATGTCACTTCAGAAATTATCCTTGTTATCGTTTACCTACTCGAGGGCGAGTAGGAACTAAGCTTGGGGATGCTTGATACGTCTCAAACGTATCTATAATTTCATATGTTCCATGCTACTTTTATGATGATACTCACATGTTTTATACACATTATATGTCATTATTATGCATTTTCCGGTACTAACCTATTGAAGAGATGTCGAAGAGCCAGTTGCTATTTTCTGCTGTTTTTGGTTTCAGAAATCCTACAAAGGAAATATTCTCGGAATTGGACGAAATCAACGCCCAGGGTCTTATTTTTCCACGAAGCTTCCAGAAGACCGAAAGGATTACGAAGTGGGGCGACGAGGCGACGCCACACTAGGGTGGCGCGGCCTAGGCCCTGGCCGCGCGGCCCTAGCGTGTGGGCCCCTCGTGACGCCCCCGACTCTACCCTTCCGCCTACTTAAAGCTTCGTCGCGAAAACCCCAGTACCGAGAGCCACGATACGGAAAACCTTCCAGAGACGCCGCCGCCGCCAATCCCATCTCGGGGGATTCAGGAGATCGCCTCCGGCACCCTGCCGGAGAGGGGAATCATCTCCCGGAGGTCTCTTCATCACCATGATCGCCTCCGGATCGATGTGTGAGTAGTTCACCGCTGGACTATGGGTCCATAGCAGTAGCTAGATGGTTGTCTTATCCTCATTGTGCTATCATGTTAGATCTTGTGAGCTGCCTATCATGATGAAGATCATCTATTTGTAATGCTACATGTTGTGTTTGTTGGGATCCGATGAATATTGAATACTAAGTTGATTATCAATCTATCATATATGTTGTTTATGTTCTTGCATGCTCTCCGTTGCTAGTAGAGGCTCTGGCCAAGTTGATACTTGTGACTCCAAGAGGGAGTATTTATGCTCGATAGTGGGTTCATGCCTCCAATGAATGCAGGACGATGTGAGAAAGTTCTAAGGTTGTGGATGTGTTGTTGCCACTAGGGATAAAACATCAATGCCTTGTCTAAGGATATTTGTGTTGATTACATTACGCACCATACTTAATGCAATTGTCTGTTATTTGCAACTTAATACTGGAAGGGGTTCAGATGATAACCTGAAGGTGGACTTTTTAGGCATAGATGCATGCTGGATAGCGTTCTAGGTACTTTGTCGTAATGCCCTGAATAAATCTCATAGTACTCATCATGATATATGTATGTGCATTGTTATGCCTTCTTTATTTGTCAATTGCCCAACTGTAATTTGTTCACCCAACATGCTATTTATCTTATGGGAGAGACACCACTAGTGAACTGTGGACCCCGGTCCATTCTTTACATCTGAAATACAATCTACTGCAATTGTTCTTTACTGTTCTTCGCAAACAACCATCATCATCCACACTATACATCTAATCCTTTGTTTACAGCAAGCCGGTGAGATTGACAACCTCACTGTTACGTTGGGGCAAAGTACTTTGATTGTGTTGTGCAGGTTCCACGTTGGCGCTGGAATCCCTGGTGTTGCGCCGCACTACACTCTGTCACCAACAACCTTCACATGTTCCTTGACTCCTACTGGTTCGATAACCTTGGTTTCATACTGAGGGAAAACTCGCTGATGTACACATCACACCTTCCTCTTGGGGTTCCCAACGGACGTGTGTTAACTACTACCACGCCAACAGCACCTGCCACCATCGAACCCAAATTAAACTCCAATCAGTTGAACCCAAACCTCATAGACCCACCCCCTGCCCTGCGATGGCGGCATCGAACAAGGAAAATGATGACTCTGAACTGTTTCAGAAGGTGTTTTCCGAAGGTCCCCTTGAAGAACTCGTAACAAGATGCGACGTCATCACAACCACGAGCCTCGTCGGTTCGTCCAAACTATTTTTCGACTCTGCAAATGATAGTGCAACTCTACCTGTTTCTCTCCCGTTTGGCCTCCCATGTGTTCTTCATTCTCACCCAACGAAGGTAGCACGGGATTGCAAGCTGACGCCGCTGACAGGTTCTGCTCCGTATTTGTGATGCCGAGACGGTACGATGCTTGATGGGTAGGTGCCAATGGAGATTGGGTTGCCATGGTTGACACTAGCTTTCCTGCTTGCAAATCGAAACTTGTCAAGGTCTACACTCGCCATGAAATTCCTCTCCCTGTGTCGTTTGAAACCACCCACATTCCAAATATATACCACCACAACCTTCGTGCTATTATATTTCACAGGATATATATTTGCCAAGTTCCCAAAAGCTGCTGAGGGGTACAAATATTTCTCTCTTGTTGCTGTTTTTGACATCAGAGTTGCCCTCCTTTGCGGCGCTGATTCTGGATGGACAGTTCTTACAGAGCCCAAGTCCCACATCTTTTACAAATACAGCGATGCAATTCTCCACAATGGGCTTGTGTTTGCCACAACTCATATTGGCACTGTTCACGCATGGAAACCTGAGCAAGCTGGTAATTTTCCTCCGGACGTAGTGTATGATGAGCTTCATTATTCATGGTTGTAAAGATAATTTTAATGCACAAACTTATTAATTTTCGAACCTGACTGATCTGACTTGGGGCATATTTGTTTCATATGGAATTTCATGGGTATTTAGACTTTTTATTCGAGATGATTACCATAGAAAAATTTGAGGATTGTACAATTAGGAGTTTTATTCTCAGATTGAATTATGTTGGATTTTGACCTCTACTTGAACTTCTTGAAATGAATCCTTTGGTTTCCCATGTGATGTACACAAATACACCAATATGCTGTATTATTGAATGGAAATGATTATATCATCCCATCTGAATCCTAATGCGTTTTCCCAATTCTTACGTTTTCAGATTTGTGCAAACCAAGCATGCCCTTCTTAACAGTAATTTCGTTTTCAAGCAGGTCCTCCGCTGATCATAGAGCCACCACCCAACATGTTTGAATGGCAGTGTGTACTTGATGATGCTCTTGGCCATGATCACGAGGTCGATTATGGTGTGTGGTGGTTAGCAAGATCTATAGATGGTTCTAGACTTCTTCTGATCCATACACTGGGCATTGCTGATGAAAGGGAATATTCATGTACCATTTGCCATACTGCTTCTGATCATCGTGTTCATCATGGTCGCACTGTTGGCACCTATGCTTCTGGGTTTGGTTGACTGGTGTTCACAAAGGACACTAGTAAGTTAAATGAAGGTATTCCATGGGAAAAGATTGATGACCTTGGAGAATATTCTCTTTTCCTTGGAGTGAACTATCTGATTATGCTGCCATTAGGCGGTGCAGATGTTGTCCCAGGATGTGTGACGAGAAGAAATTGTGTGTACACCTTGCCGAATGAAGCATGGCTTCGCAATTCGCAGCTGCCTAAAATATGCCGATTCAGTCTGAATCGTGAAGATTGCGCCATTGGTTTCCAAACCAAGGCCTTGGAGAAAACATGCAAAACAAAAAAAGATAGGTACCTGGTAAAGACACCGCTTTCGTTTATCCCAAACTTCGCCAACGCCCCGGATTGGAACAAGTGTGATGTTTAATTATGAAACAGGGCGTGCAGCCATTGTACCGACTAATAGTATGTAATTTCATAGCTAATGAACGAGGCACTTGTGGTCTACTAATTACAACTGTTTTGTAAAGAGGTGGTCTATAAGTATACCCCTCTCTTCATTGATGCATTTGTGGTCTACATGATGGTACTCTTAATATATGGGTGTGGCTCCTCAACACATAATGTGGGGGTATTATTGTGTTAAAGTTGAAAGCTTGATCAACTACAGGTTCACTTCTCTAGTTACATTACTAGGTACTCCGGTTGGCTATGTTGTGATGAACACATTGTGTTCTGTTGTTCGGTGAAGACAAAACTAGAACTATGGTATGCCTATGTGCAAGACCAAGTGACGGATTAGCTTGAGATGTTAAAATTCAGATTTGAACTATTTTTTGATATGCAAATTTGAAATATATATGGTACTGTATATGATTATGTATAGCAACAAGCGACGAAAGGGCTGATGCTCCTATTCCTTGTCGGCGGGAGCCGGGAGGACTATGTGTGCGGTGACTTGAGCCAAATTATAAGGCCATAGCTATGTCGATTGGTCCTTGAAGTTGGAGGGGCTAGGATTTCGGATGAGCGGAGTGGGGGAAGTTCTTGCTCATGGAACAGAAGTCCTTAAAATAATAATGTTGGTATATACAATGTATATACTTGTACTATTTTTGTACTATAATAAGTATATCGGGTTCGTCAAAAAGAAAATTATCTCGGGTTCACAACCACGTGGGGTCAAGGTGAGGGAAAGTTGGTCAATACCACGGAATCTGTTACCACTATATCCCCGCCCCAAGTTCTAATGAGCAAGTGTGGTTATTTTTTTAATAGGGAAATAGCGGTTCCTCTCTGGAAACATGCCCCGCATCTCCACCTCCTAGTATCGTAGTACTACTGCATCTTCTCCAAAAAAATCCCTCTTCTGTCTCTTTCTCCCGTTCACCCCTCTCTCCCTTGCATTAGATTACCGACTCCAATGAAGCAGAAGCGTAAGGTTGAGGAGATTCCTGATTGCTACCACCAGTCCATGGGGTGGGGCAACCTCCACTACCCACTGGTGGAGAACATAGCCGAGCAGGCGGATATCCTCAGCACTGGTCGCCTCGCTCGAGGCATGATCGGCATGCGGCATGCCATCCGCGGAGCACATAAGGTTCCGTTCGGTGTACCGAGCCTGCTCCACTGCGACCCCGAGACATGGCCAGACGATCGCAAAAATACTGTAAGAGTATTTATTTATTTACTCATCTCGTTTCAGCTTGTGTTTTTTCAATCAACTTTTCTTGCTGTCAAAAATCATGCATGTATTTAGACTCAACATCATCACCTAATTTGGGAGTACTGTAAGGTTTGCTGCCTTCACTATGCACATGTACTCTTCGGAATTGCTTTATTTATCCATTACATATGTGCTTCAGTTCTGCACAAGCGGCTCTTCATTCTGTCGAATACCTTGCATGCATAGACAATTTTGAAAAAAATCCTATTTGCAGGGCATTCACGCGTTGTTGATGCCATTAGACAAGCCGACCGTTCAAGCATTTATCCATACCAAGGAGGAACTGGATGGACATGGACTCATGCACTGGGTGGGCTGTAACGGCGACTGGGTGGCATTTCTCCAGCAGGACGGGCACTTGACGATCCGCAACATATACATATCAGATACTATTATACCTCTTCCATCTCTGCAAGATGCAGGAATTTCTTTGGGCCCTACTCGTTAATGGTGGCATGCCAGCCCACCATTCCTCTTCAAATACAAAATAGATGAAAGTTTGGAACTGCTCAAAGTACGGATCGTCAAGAGGCCGTACAAAGATGATCTAGCAGGGCCATGGCATTACGAGGTAATCGTTGTATTTGACAAATTGATCGCTATCCTACAAGCGCCCCTAGAAAAGGAGTGAAATATGCTGAGAAACCCCGAATTCTTTGAACGAACCAGCTATGTCGATGCCATGGGCATTCCTGGATATGGTACAAGTTCACACCTGCATCGTGTATACGCAGTTACATATCCGTATGGAGATGCTCTGGTTTGGGAACCATATACCTGGGGTGAGTCTTTGTTTTATGTCTTAACTAGTAAATGGCATGCTGCATATGTTGGACCAATTACGATTTGCAATACTGACGTACAAAAGTTGTGTTTTAATCTTGTTCAAACTTTCAATACCACTAATAATTTTTTTTGAAACTAATAATTTGGTTATACCATCAAAATAAGTGTGAGCATACAGTTTATAAATATGAACAAAAAATTGGAACCTTTCTTAATCACTATCAAGTGGGACGTGTGATATCGCTGTGAGCCTGCTATGATTTTTCTACATAATGGAAACATGACGGTTCTAAAAACACGTGGACACTGGTGTGGTATTTTTTTCACGCGAATACCTCTAATCCAAACCGTTAGATTTTGGACACCAACAGTTGGAATTGCTGCTACATGTCTTCTTCGTGCATTATAGTAGTAGAAGATAGAAGATAGAAGAGAAGAGATAATTTACAGTTTAGTTCCTACTTGCTGCATTGTGGTTGATCATTGTGCATTGCAGGGACACGTGCAGCCCCGCGTCTCATTGATGCCCCTGTCATTGAAGATGAAGAAGCAGAAGCGGCTGCAATTTTGGCTCAAATCGGGGGAGATGCTGTCATGGAAGATTATGAAGCAAATGTGGCTCAAGGCGATGGAGGTGCCGATGAAGATAATGATGCTGATGAAGAAGAATTAGAAGAAGAAGAATTAGAAGAGAAGACAAATTAGATGATAAAGATTTAGATGATGAAGAATTAGATGATGAATGATGAAGATGAAGATGTATTTCTTGGATTTTCTGACCAGCGCACTTCACTAGTAGGAAAAGCCTCATCAGTGGCGCACGAAAATGGGATTCTGTGGCGCACGGGAGGTGCGCCACAGAAACGTCGCCACAAAATTAAGGTTTCTATGGCGCACCTGGCCGTGCGCCATAGAATTAAGGTTTCTGTGGCGCACTAGGTCCGGTGCGCCACAGAAATAAGTAGTTCTGTGGCGCATGCGATATAGCTGCGCCACAGAAATAGGTGCGCCACAGAATTATGTTTTGGTGCGCCACAGAACAATCTACAGGTATACTCGATTTTGTGCTCCCTGGTGTATTATACAGGTTTTATACTGGTTTTATACACCGTATACAGGTTATATACTGATATAATATAGACAAATATAATATGGACATATATAATCATCACATCATCATCACATTACTTAGAGCCCGATCGAGTTATACATATAGCTCCATACAACTCATAATCCATGCAAATTAATTAAGTTCTCATCATCTCTAGATACAAACGAAGTGACACCGGCCGCCGCCTACACTAGGATGAAATAGAGTACCGCCGCGACGATGGTGAGCAAGAGCGGGAGCACAAGGAAGGTCTTCATCTTGCTTTTGTTCGCTTGGTGCGCCCTCCACTTGGCAACCGCCTCGTGTCTAGTCGGGTACCCTTTGTAGCAGTTGCCGCTGAACTTGTGCACCTGTTTCTTGCACTCCTCCCACTCCTCGTACACTCCTGGAACCCACCCCTCGAACACGACGTAGTACGTCATCTCTATGGACACAAGGCATATTAGTATATAACGCAATGGAAAGAGTTAGAGGGTTCACATGCATACATATTCACAAGAATTAAAGCAAGGAAATAATAATAAACCTAAAAGACATATAGCATCGGTATCACATAAGTAATATGGTTCAACGATAACGACTACAGTAGTAATTGAAGTCCAACAACGACGACCACCGTTTCGAGAAAATTAAGCAAGTTTAGTTTACAGCACGGTACAAATTGTCCATCGATTCAAAGTAATGCTAGGCACACCGGCCTCGGTCAACGAGACGTCTTCTTGAGCGGCTCCAGGAATGGCTTGTATAAGTCCTTCATCGTCCATGTCCTTCCATCACCCTGCCTATGTAGGCGTTCTTCGATATCCCTCTTAGACAACCCTCTGAGTTGGTGTAAGAGCCCCGATGCGTTGGATACATCTTGTAAGATAATTTCCGAGAGCTTTACTTGGATGCGATGGAAGTCTTCTCTAAGATCATCATCATTGATTTGCCTCGACATTTTAATGGGGTCTCGCTTACTAGGTGGCAGAGACATCATCTCTGCATCCTCGACAAACCCTTTAAGGTGATGGAGGACATAGAAGGCCTCCTTAATGCTGCCACCTGGCTGCTTGATACAAGGGAAGTCGATCACGTGCTTGAACTCGGGCTTTTTAGTGTCCGACCTGATATATTGCCCATTCTTGTCGAAGGTGCCTCCATTTTTGGAGTAGCCAAGGATAGCCTCATCGAGAACACCCCTTATTCTCTTGTAGTCTTTCTTCGTCGTCGTACTCGACGAGTCGAAATACTGGGCTAGTGACCACTTCGGATCTAGGATGATGAGTGTGCAGTATTTGTCCCTGCTCAACACATGCAATTGAAATGGAATGTTGGAAATGATCGGCAATGGAAGAAATATATAAGAAAGCATAAGTTACGACGACCGTGAGCGGATGTGTACTTACTCGGGAAAGACAGGCAGAAGAATGGTGTTGCTCTGTTTGTACATGAGCATGAAGTTCTGGAGGTATCGCACCGCCTTGGTCCGTGTCCTTGAGCCGTCCTGGAGTTGGCTATCACGCATGTAGTAGGGATCCGCTACCGCGATGTGGCGGGGTCTCTCTCTGTTTATCTTCATCTGAAGATTGATCGCGTATAGGCGGACCAAGTTATAGGTGAGCCGTTTCGAGTGAAATAGGTTGAAGACGTCCTCGAACACTATGAAGAAGATATCCGCGGGGTCTTCATTGACGAAATTCTGGTCGGACGGCACCTTGATCGAGAACGCCGGGTAATTTGGATCCTTTTCTTTAAGAAGGACGCTCTCTAGATAATTAATAGTGTTCTGCAAAGGGAGCATTGGTCCACTTGCGAGGTGTTCCATGTCCGGAGGCAGTATCGGTTTACCAGCTTCATGACACCGGGGCAAGCCATCCGGTGTAGGTGGTACCATGTCGTCCGCCCAGATCCTCTTAGGAGCAGGCTGGCTCGAAGATGCGCCCTTCTTGGGTCCTCTCTTCCTTGCCTTCTTCATCTGACCTACTGGGGGTGCTGGTGGTGCTGATGGTGGTGCTTCGGGTGCTGGTGGTGCTTCTGAGGTCGCTGGGGTTGATTTGGGTGGCTCCCCGATGATCGTCTTACGCAGCGTGTTAGGGCTGAAAACGGTAGCAAGCTTGACTTGAGCTGGATTGCCAGCTTCCGGAGGAGTGTCTTGAGAAAGACCCGTGAAGACCAGGCGCTGCTTCGTCACTGTAGGGGGACGACCAAGTTGATCGCCGTGTGTGCGGAAGGCTTGTTAATCCATAGGAGGCATGTACATATCTTGGCTGCAGGCGCCAGTGTTGATGTAGGCATCGATGTCATCATCATCATCTACATCGTTGCCATCAAGTGGCGCCATGTCCTGGACCTTAGGTGGTGGCGGTTGCGATGCCGCCGCTTGGCGTACCGTGCGTCTAGTTGACGGTCGTTGCGGTAGCGCTCCCATCAACTGTTTGTGGCGTGTGGTGGTGGTGGCGATCGTCGGTTCCTTTCGGGTGGCGGCGGCGACTGCCGGTTCCTTCAGGGTAGTGGGGGCGGCGACCGCCGTTTCCTTAAGGGTGTCGTCGGCGCTGGCGATCTTGGGCCGGATGATAGGGGAGGTGGCGCCGGTGCTTTTCTGAGCACTCGGAAGACCCCCCCCCCAGACGAATCTGGTTCTTCGGCCATTTCATAAGCCATGAGGTGCAATCCCCAAGGGGCAAAACGTCGCCTTCGTCTGTGCCCGGAGGTTGAAAGGAGGGGATGGCGTAGCGGTACTCTGGCACTACCATTACCAACTTGACCTTCGCCACGTCTTCCGCAATCTAGCGCCGTGCATAACGCGGGAAGCCATGACATGGCCGCTAGCAACTTCCACCAACTTGCCGCCGGGCTCCACCATTTGCAGAAGTATGCATTATTCATCCTGAGTCAGGGGCGCCATGTTGGGCATCGTGAGATGGCAGTCACGAAAGGCATATATAGTTAAAGAAGATGACGCGAAGGAGTAACTAATGAGTTTACCTCCTTGATGGCGTCGATCTCGGCTACTGTCGATACAAGGGCGGCAGTTGGGGGCGTCGATGCGACCAGTTGGAGCTGCGGCGGCGGTTGGAGCTGCTGCGTCGGGTGGAGCGGCGGCGTCTGGTGGAGCCCTGACGCCGGCGTCGGGTGGAGCGGCACCGTCGACGACACGTGGAAGCTTAAGTTGCTGCCGCTGATGCTGGGCACATGTATCGGCCCCACTTGACCTCCCGCATTCCAAGCAGCTAACCCCTCCATCAACCCAGGGGGGGTGATCTGCCGGATCTTCTCGTCCAATAACTTGTTCATCATCTCCGTGTTCTCCATAGGCTTTTCGGCCACCAGCTTCTCTAGTGACTCCACCTTCTTCTTCAGCTCCTGAACCTCGGATTTATCCTTAGCAGACGACCTCTTCTCCAGGTTTCTCGTCTTGGCATCTGATCCGTAGTATTCGGAGAGCTTCACACTTGTGCCAAAGCCGTACACACGGCCACCCGACGTCGGTGGCTTGTCCAGCTCCCTCTCCTTGTATTTGTTCATCGCCCTGTTGAAAGGCGTGTCCCACGGTTCCGTCGACCCCTGGGACGACGGGCCAACCTTCGTCAACTCTTCATCCTTCAGACAAAGGAACTTAAGGTTAGCCCATTTGGCTTCATTGCCTAATAAGATGAGCGAAATAATATAGAACTATCCTTACCAGGTACTTCTCGAAATCCCTCACGTCTTCGTGATCCGTAATAAATTCCCCCGTCTTCCAGTCTAAGTAGTAGCGAGTTCGGACAAAGTTCCTAGCCTGTACATCCTGGATTTTGTGCCAGGGGTTTTCTTTCCCCAGACGTACCATCTCGGCATCCTCCTTGTCCCAAGTGGGCTATTTTCCTCGGTAACCGCCGCTTCCACAATGGTGGGTCCCTAAGTTCAAGTCCCGCATTTTCTTCCCCCAGGCGGTCCATTTTTTAACACTGTCAGTCTGTAAGTAAGACTTGAATGCATTAAAGTCTTCTAAGGAGATCGACGGGTCTTTGCTACTTATCCTCTCCCAGCTTTCACCGGCCTCGATCTTTCTCTTCAGCCGGTTCTTCCAGCTGCTCAAGGCGGTGCTCATCTTCGTGAGAGCTAAAGAGTCCACCTTCTTATTGAACGGCTCCGGGAACGTGTATCATTGGTGAAGCTTCTGGAGGAGGGATTGGGCGATAGCCTCGTTCTCCTTGCTTCTGAGGTCCTGAGTTAGGATCGGCACGGTTTCACGGACGATGCACCCTAGTTGCATGCCGTACCCTTTGGCAACCAACGAAGGCTCCATCGGTAGGCCACTTTCGGAGACTACCGTGACAGCATCGGTGACGTTGGCGAGCACTTGCGGCCTCCGATCCCTCCTTGGCCTCCTCGCCGTCCTCTTCTTCTTACCCTCCTGAGGGTTGCCGCCGCTATCACCTTCCGTGCGGTTGGCCGCGTTCTCTTCACCGATCGTCTCTTCACCGGTCTTGGCGGCGTCTTCCCAGGTATCGTCATCGTCGCTGGTGTCGGCGGCGGCCCCTCGGCCCTCTCCCTCGGAGGTGGCGTCTCGGCCCTCGTCGGTGTCGTCGGCGGCCCCCCGGCCCTCTCCCTCGGAGGCGGCGTCCCGGCCCTCGTCCTCATCGCCGGGCGACTCTACGGCGGCCTTCTGGGGCCGCTCGTAGCCCTCCCAGAAGTCCTTGTTGGCCTCTTGTCGAGGGTGCTCCTCGGCAATGCCCTCCGATAGGGGCTTAGGGTTGATGGAATCCTGCAAGCTGATACGAGACATCGGTTTACAGACAAGCGGGGAGAGCGATTTACCCAGGTTCGGGGCCCTCGGTGAGGTAAAACCCTTACGTCCTGCATGTCTGTTCTTGATTATGATGATAACGGGTTACAATGGGGGGGTCGAATAGTTCGGCTGAGATCTCGTCGAGATGGCTAAGTGCTAGGGTGACCTAGCTCTGAGTTTTTGGTGGCTAAGGTTGCTAAGATTTCTTGTCCCTCGGCAGCCCCTCTCCTGACCTTTATATAGGAGGCCAGGTCTCAAGAGGTCCAACCGAGTACGACTAGGTTTACAGTAATTCTAGATCTAATCTTTCCTTGTTCGGCTGCTTCTTTGCCTTGCCTGCGAAGGAATCTTCTGGTGTGCCATCCGGTTGGTCCGCCTTGCCTCCAAGTGCTTTCATGGGCCTCCAACTAGGAAATACAAGATAGGGCAACATCGGTTACCCGAAGGGTAATGCCAACGTCAGTAGCCCCCGAGTGTCTAGCCGAAGATAGTTCGGGTAGAGACTAAAGCATGCCTTCACCGAATGTCTTTCTCCTTGATTGTTCTTGTTCTTCCTGAATCTGCATCATCTTCTTCTGTCGGGTGCGCGTCAGCGCTCCCGATGGGAGTAGCCCCCCGAGTATATGTACGGATGCTTGCAATCCGTGCGTAGACTCAAGTTGTACCACTCGAACATTTTGCTCCGCCAAAGTTTTTTCGTAAGTCTCGTAGTTCATCCGATATATTTTCCTCATGCAAGGGACAATGAGTAACATGCCCAACTTTTGCTGGTTAACTGCCGATGGCAAAACAATGTTACCCTACACAGAATCAAGTCCCCGGGCATGATCCTGGAGTGGAAAAAAGTTTCTGTCGGGTGCGCGTCAGCGCTCCCGATGGGAGTAGCCCCCGAGTCTGGGCACGGGTGCTTGCAACCGAGTGCAGACTCAAGTCGAGCAATTATCTCTTCCTTCAAGGCTTATTTCTTTGAATCTTCATTTTATCGGGTGCGCGTCTAGCGCTCCCGATGGGAGTAGCCCCCGAGTCTAGGTGCGGATGCTTGCAATCCGTGCGTAGACTCAAGTTCATCATCCGATACCTTCTTATTCATTCGAATGCTTTGAGTATTCCTTATGACGTCATTGATGATGCTTTACTGATATCTCGATTTTGACTACCAAGATGTGACCCGCTGGGCCCACTTTCTCTCTGCCTGGTCCTATTTTTAAGCAATTTCCGCCCTCTACGCACAGTTACCAAGGCATCTCCTCGATTTCCGCAACCATCAATCGGAAAATGGTCCGCTTGATAGACTCATATCAACGACACGTGCCCACGCAACTCTTCTTCTCTCAAGATCTCCAAACGGCGAGAAATCCTTAATCTTTTCCCACACCTGCCTTTGCCTTTCTTCTTCTTCCTCCCGTAACTGCTGCGCCGCCACCACCACTTCTCCAATCTTCTCCAGATCCAGACAATGGTGAAGAAGAAGAGCGTTACTGCCGCCGATAGCTCTTCGACCGGTGGTGCCGCCGCCAAATCTTCCTCCACTCTTCCAAAGAAGAGTTCTTCAGATGCTCCTCCCACAGCTCCGGCGCCGCCGGCGCCGCCAGGCTCAATAGCCAAGCCAGCAGATTGGCTGGCGTCCTCCATCACGAAACGCGATGAGAAGAGGGCTCGAAGCCTTGGATTAGTCTCCCCTGACGAGGGGAACGTGATACTTCCAGGTGCGATTTCTCGACCCAATCCCCCTGCTGGTTTTACCGTGGTGTTCTTATCATTCCTACACCGGGGTTTTTCGCTTCCTGCCCATGAGTTCCTTCTTCGCCTTCTACGGACTTATGAAATCCAACTGTGGCAACTTACTCCCAACTCGATCCTTCATGTTGTTGTGTTTATCACCCTCTGTGAGGCATTTTTGGGCATTGAGCCTCATTTCGGATTGTGGAAGAAAATCTTCTATGTTAAGAGGTACATCAGTAGCAATGGGTCCTTCGTCATTGGAGGCGTGGGGTTCGTGGCTCGCTCGGAGGTTAATTATTTCAGTTTCCCGATGAGGGAATCCGTGCAAGGATGGAGACAAAAATGGTTTTATGTCAAAGATTCTGTGAAAACCGAGTCCCAGCTCCCTTGCTTTGCCGACGTCCTTGAGGCTAAGCCGAAAGATTCCTGGAAGAACATTCTTTCTCCTGACGAAAGGGCAACTACCGATGAATTATTCGCTAGATTCCTTCGGATCAAGGAAGCCGATGGACAAACCATGATTGGCACAGAGGTAGCAGCGGTGTTCCTGAAGCGTCGGGTCCAACCAGTCATGGCGAGAGTTCATCCAATGTGGTTGTATACGGGCCCAAAAGATGAAACCAGGATCAATGTCGCTGAACTGTCGGAAAAGGAGCTGCTTGATGATGTCCGTTGCCTTACTCTCTTCAGTCAGCAGGACTCGATCCCATTGATGTCTTCCTACACTCCTCTCGATGCCAACCATCCACCGTCAGAGGCAATTCTCCTTCTCATACTCTTATTTTGCTGCTTTCGCTTAGTCGACATATTTTTCATTATTCTTATTTGCTTCTTTTTTCGGCAGGTTCCCATAGCTTCTGGAAACTTACAAGATTTTCCAAATGACAATTCTGAAGGAAGAGGCTCCTCAGTCCCTGTTGATTTTCGTACTGATGAACATGTAGACCCAGAAGATGAATATGATGACCCGATAGATTCGGAAGCTGCCCATGCCAACCTTCCTTCCTCAGCCGATGATGCTTGCAACACAGAGGGATCAGTGCGCGATAATGACGCTGATCATGATGCCTTTATTGATGCAGCTATGGAGGAGGCCAAGGCTTCACCCGCGAAGAGATCGACTGGCAGCTTTGCCGATGAAGACGACCTCTTCGACATGTAAGTATCTTCTTCCCTGAAGCCGCATTTTATCCTTTTACTCCTTGCATTCCTTTCATATCTTTTTGTCAATCATTTTCCTTCACAGTGACGAAGGTTTTGTCGAGCCGCCGGCTAAGAAGGCCAAATCCGGAGCTGCTCCGCCGGACGTCGCTGCTTCTGAAGCGTTGGTTCCTAAAGCAGCCCCCGTGGCTCAGGTATCAACAGCTTCCTCCCTTTCTAAAGGGAAAGATGCTCCTTCAACTGCCGCCACCAGGACTCCACCTTTTGTAAGTCCCTCCCGATCGCAACACGAACCTTTATTGTGTGTATCTTGCTTAATGATTTTTCATTGAATATCCCTTTTTTTCTTTAGGACCTACGAGGAGTTATCTTCTCTTTGGAGGCCTTCGCTTCCCAATTCACTTCTCTGGAGGCAGAGAAGGTTCGACTGGAGAAGGAGGTTAAATATTCCTCCTCGAAGTTGGATGGTGCGGTCAAGATAGCTGCCGAGGCCCGCCAAGAAGTCGACTCCCTGAAGGAGGAACTGGGCAAGCTGAAGGAAAAGTTGAAGGAGGAGGAGGCGTCAAGGCTGGCTGTCGAAGCTCAGGCAGCCGAAAAAGATGAACTCCTTCGCCAATCTTCGCTAGCTTTGCTTGGTAATTTCTTCTATATTTCTCTGTCGAATATCGTACTTTACGAAGTCGATCTTCTGTTAATGATCTTTTCCATTCTTTTCTCTTACCGAAGCCGCCAACATCCCCGTCAGTGCCTTGGACAAGGTTCCAAATAACTCTCCCGCAAATGGTGTATCAATGACTCTCGCCTCCCACCAGCTTACGCGGGAGCTTCTCGAAAAGGGGAAAGGTGCTATGGCGCGGATGCACTCGATGATCTTCCCCAAGATCAAGCAAGACAAGAATCTGGGGCAATTGATCGATGCCTTCGCGGTTGACACCAAGGAGGTTATCGAGGTATTCAAATGCACCTCGCGTACCTATGGCGCCCTCCTTGCCTTCCAACTTATGATGGGTTACGGCTTTAAGGCTGACATCGAATAAATGACTAAGGAGCTGCAAAAAGAGCAAGATGGGCAGTTCGTTGATTTAAGTGCCTTTAAAACGTCTGCCCTTAATTGTGCTCGCCAACTCCTTGAACTAGTGTCGTCGAGGAAGACGTCAGTTGGTCCCAGTTTATCGACTGAGACCCAAGCCCCATGATTTTTGTAACAGACTTATCTTCGAGTTGATGTGAAACATTGTTCCGTTGAAAACTTGTGTTTGTAATAAACTCCGTGCTAGCAATGTTGCTAGTACACCTTTGTTATGATATTTTTACTTGCACTTCTCCCGATGGGAGTTACTTCGGATGCTCGAATTGACCCGATCCGTCATCCTTTTTAATGTTGTTTCCTGCAGGTTTTCCCAGTGCCTTCATTTGTCGACGACTCTTCGGGTGCTCTTCCTGAAGGTGATCGAATCCAGCGTATGAAGGATCGGATCACTCAGATGGAAAAAGATCTACGCAGCACTTATGCCTTAGCTGCTATTGTCAATAAGAAGAGCGAGATTGCAGCCGAAGTGGAGCGGTACGCTCTTACTGAACTGCATAAACTACCGAGAGTTTGAACTGTAAGTTTCTTGAGCCTTGCACTTTTTTATCAACCACGCCTTGTCTGATCCTCTATTTGATTCCTTTGCCAGTCATAGCCCTGAACCGTGCGGAAGAGAACAAACGAATTCATGAGCGTGTGCACGCTTTAACCCAGCTGTCATCAGCCGAAGAGATTTTCTGGCGGGAACACTCGAAGGCTTCAGCTGTCGCACAATTTCAGGATCGTGTTCAGCAAGTCCACCATTTCTTCGACAAGTGCTACAAAGCCATGAGGGTAGTTTGGAAGACGATGTTCCCTTTAAACGCGATTCCCCCTACGCTGCTGACTTTGATGTCCGAGTTTGGGAATGCCAAGAAGATTCGAGACTTGGTGCGAGCTCAGGTTTTCGCAGGGGCCAGGTTTACACTTGCCCTTGTGCTTGCACGTTACCCCTCAGCGAATCTGCTTGCTATCGCCAACGCGGTTGGTGACTTCGAGACTTTATATCCGAAGGTATTGCTTCCTGCCAATATAATTGTCGACAAGTTTGAGGAGTATTCGAAGGTACCTGAGGAAAGAGAAACTCCGCAAGGGTGATTTCATGGATTAGGGTTGTTTTGTAAATAGGTTATTTTGGCTACTTCATCCAAGTGTTAGGATTGTTTAGCCGATTTTTTTTTATTCGGTAGATACATGTATATGTACTTTTACCGTGTTGATGCCGTTGGCAATTGTTGAGGGAGCAAATCTTAATTGTCCGTTTAAGAGTTTTTCGTATTCGTTGGTCAGCAAACGTTTGAGTGATCAGCTCGTGTTGCAGGTCTTGCTAAACCTGTTGTATGTGCAACTTTGCTTTCAACCGATGTATGTTTCGACAGTCACTCCCGAATATTTCAGGTGCAATGATTCTGCCGATGAGCCCGTTGTTCTTTGATATTTCCATAAGTGAAATATCGAACGTGGGTTGTGTTATGTGTATTTCTAAGCTCTTGCTACTTTCGGCGCTCGTAGAGGCATCTATAGCAGAGGGAGAGGTTATCGTCCTTATTTTTTGCATCCTTTAGCGCTCGTAGAGGCTTTTTCGGAGCACAATATTTTTCCGCGTACTTTATTGTACCATTGTTCACCGAGAGGTGTAAGCAAAGGTTAAGATGATGCGGATTAAGTGCTCCAAATTACTGCATGCTTATCAAGGGATCAAAACTGAAATTCTCATTAATAAGGTAAGCACGAGACTAAAGGGCGAAAAAAGGAAGGCCCTGTTTATATAAAGGGAACAAATTAAATGCTAATAAATTGCTTAAGCAAGGAAAGGGTTCTTCTCATCTTCTGGCTTTTTCACCACGTCAGTGGTTGCTGCAGCATTGTTGATTTCACCGGGGGTCTGGACAGTGGTTGCCAGCATCTTGATGTCTCCTACGTCTTCTGTGCCATCGACTGCCGAACCTTTTGCTGCCGAAACTTTCACTGCCGAAGCTTCTGCTGCCGAAGCTTCTGCTGCCGAAGCTTTAAGAGCAAGGTCAGCTGGCTTCTTCTTGGTTTCCCTGACATGTTTTTCCTCCTTGATTTCTAGTAACGTCAACTTAGGCAGAGGGTCCACAATTTCTTGTTGTGACCCAAACTTCGCAGCAATCCTCTGAAAGTCGCGATCACAATTGTCCGAGCGTGAAAAACTTCCATGGACTGTGATGTTTGTCCCGTTGTTCCAGGCATTTTCAGCTTGAGGTATCCATAGTGCAGCACAACCATGAACTTGGCATAAGCTGGTCTCCCGAGTATAGCGTGATACTGTGACTCCCAGTTCACTACTTCAAACTCGATCTTCTCCTTCCTGAAATTGTCAGTTCTGCCAAAGACGACGTTCAGGTAAACTTTGCCAAGAGAGTAGCCCGGTGCAGTTGGAAGGATCCCATGGAAGCAAGTGTCTGTTTCTTCTAGCATCTTCATGTGATCCCCATACTTTTGATTGTATCGACGAATATCAGGTTTAACCCGCTTCCACCATCCATGAAAACTTTGCTCATCTTGAACCCCCCGATTTGTGCCTCGACTACTAAGGCAGCGTGTCCTGGTTTTGGTATGGTCATCGGGAGATCTGCTCGACTGAACGTAATGTTCTGAGAGGACCACTCGACATACTCGGGGATGTTCACCATGATGCTTTCTGCCAGGTTAATCTCTCGGGTGAGCTTCTTCATCTCTCTTCTCGAGACACCTATCCTGTGGATCATGCTCATCTGCCCCCGTGGTGGTGGAAACGCCTCATTGGGTTGATTATGTTGAGCCTGCTGGACTTGATGCTGTGGTGGAGGTGGGGGTGGGGGTGGTGGTGGTGGTGGTGGCGGTTGCTAGCCTGCCTGCTGGATGAGTTTGTGCATGTCAATGAACTGCCGACAGTCCCTGAGCAGGTGACTCGATTTCGTTTTTCCGTCCTTAGAATCGACATACGAGTGCAGATAACAGGGGGCGTTGATCTGCTCAGCGTAGGGCAGTTCGGGAGTCCTCTGCTGCCGCGGTTTATAATTGCCACGGTTCCCGGAGTTGTTCCGATTACCGTCATGTCGATCGTCTCTTCTATCATCATATCGATCGTCCAGCCGATCAGAGTACCATGCGGCTACCATGTTGTTGTCATCATAGTTGCGGTTCTTCCTTCTCTTGTGACGATCCCTTCGGCCACCCGAGTCGTGCTTCGGCTAGTCATCGTCTTCGTCGTCACTGCGCTGTCGTGGCCTTCGCACGTTGTCCTCACCATCAGCCCAGCTGTTGGCGATTTCCATTAACTTGGTTATGGTTTTTGGCTTTTTGCCTCCGAGTTCTTCTATGTAGCTCTCGCGCCGGACGCCATCGCTGAAAGCGTCGATTGCTCTGTCGACAGATACATCTTCGGCAGCGTTTAGGAGTTTGGTGAATCTCCCGATGTATGAGCGCATCTACTCTTTCTGCTTTTGCTGGCAATTCCGTAATTCTTCAATCCCGACGGGTCTCTTGTATGTTGCTTGGAAATTGGCAACGAAGGCATCTACTAGGTTGTCCCATGATCTAATGGAACCCTTCGGCAGCCCCCTTAGCTAGGCTCGTGCTTAATCTTTGAGGTAAAGCTGCAAGCACTGCATTGCTGCTATCTGGTTCCCCTTATGCAGAATCACAGTCTGCAGGTAGTCATCTATCCAAGATCTTGGCTCCTGCTGCCCGTCGTATTTGGCAGCATCGATAGGAGTGGGCTTGAACTTTTTGGGCGGCATTGCCTCGCGGATTTTGTAACTTAGACAGTCGGCTCCCCTGAGCTCGCTGTCGTACTCCTGGTCCTCGTCTGAAGAATCACTGTCATTCTCCTTCCTAGCGGCGCGTCGTCGCCTTGCTTTGTCGATCCTGCTCTGGGTGATTTCATCCCGAGGATCTCTCGCATGATGCTTTGAGCCACTAACCTGCAGCGTGGTCTTTTCCTTTTGTGGAACTAGATTATTTCCCAGTATCGCGAGACTTTCCAGGGCGCCTCGATGAGCTTGAGCCATGGATCCTTCAGGGCGCTGGTTGATGAGGTATGCAGCAAGGTTGGCAGTTGCTCCTGCAACGGTTTTCGGCCGTGGCATGCCTGCGGTGTCCGTAGTCATAAATGACTTGGTCAAGTTCGACGTGATTTCTCTGGCGTCATCTTCCGAAAGTCTGGATAGCCTCGACCGGTGCTTGCCTGCCCCTTGAGTATTTCGAGAGGCGCTCCCTTGCAAGCCTCTTCGTCGCTCGCTGGATCGATCTGCCGTAGATAGGTGATACGCGTACAGCACGCGTTCGTTGGGAACCCCAAGAGGAAGGTGTGATGCGTACAGCGGCAAGTTTTCCCTCAGTATGAAACCAAGGTTTATCGAACCAGTAGGAGCCAAGAAGCACGTTGAAGGTTGATGGCGATGAAATGTAGTGTGGCGCAACACCAGGGATTCCGGCGCCAACGTGGAACCTGCACAACACAACCAAAGTACTTTGCCCCAACGAAACAGTGAGGTTGTCAATCTCACCGGCTTGCTGTAACAAAGGATTAGATGTATAGTGTGGAAGATGATTGTTTGCGGAGAACAAGTATTGCAGTAGATTGTATTTCAGATGTAAAGAATGGACCGGGGTCCACAGTTCACTAGAGGTGTCTCTCCCATAAGATAAATAGCATGTTGGGTGAACAAATTACAGCTGGGCAATTGACAAATAGAGAGGGCATGACCATGCACATACATGATATGATGAGTATTGTGAGATTTAATTGGGCATTACGACAAAGTACATAGACCGCTATCCAGCATGCATCTATGCCTAAAAAGTCCACCTTCAGGTTATCATCCGAACCCCTTCCAGTATTAAGTTGCTAACAACAAACAATTGCATTAAGTATTGCGCGTAATGTAATCAATAACTACATCCTCGGACATAGCATCAATGTTTTATCCCTAGTGGCAACAGCACATCCATAACCTTAGAGGTTTCTGTCACTCCCCCAGATTCACGGAGACATGAACCCACTATCGAGCATAAATACCCCCTCTTGGAGTTACTAGCAAAAACTTGGCCAGAGCCTCTACTAATAACGGAGAGCATGCTAGATCATAAACAACACATAGACATAAATTGAATCAACATAACATAGTATTCTCTATCCATCGGATCCCAACAAACACAACATATAGCATTACAGATAGATGATCTTGATCATGTTAGGCAGCTCACAAGATCCGACAATTAAGCACAATGGGGAGAAGACAACCATCTAGCTACTGCTATGGACCCATAGTCCAGGGGTAGACTACTCACACATCACTCTGGAGGTGACCATGGCGGTGTAGAGTCCTCCGGGAGATGAATCCCCTCTCCGGCAGGGTGCCGGAGGCGATCTCCTGAATCCCCCGAGATGTGATTGGCGGCGGCGGCGTCTCTGGAAGGTTTTCCGTATCGTGGCTCTCGGTACTGGGGGTTTCACGACGAAGGCTATTTGTAGGCGGAAGGGCAGGTCAAGGGGCGTCACGAGGGGCCCACACCATAGGGTGGCGCGGCCAGGGCTTGGGCCGCGCCGCCCTATCATCTGGCCGCCTCGTGGCCCCACTTCGTCAGCTCTCCGGTCTTCTGGAAGCTTCGTGTGAAAATAGGCCCCTGGGCGTTGATTTTGTCCAATTCTGAGAATATTTCCTTACTAGGATCTCTGAAACCAAAAACAGCAGAAAACAGCAACTGGCTCTTCGGCATCTTGTTAATAGGTTAGTTCCAGAAAATGCATAAATATGACATAAAGTATGCATAAAACATGTAGGTATCATCAATAATGTGGCATGGAACATAAGAAATTATCGATACGTTAGAGACGTATCAGCATCCCCAACCTTAGTTTCTGCTCGTCCCGAGCAGGTAAACGATAACAAAGATAATTTCTGGAGTGACATGCCATCATAACCTTGATCATACTATTGTAAGCATATGTAATGAATGCAGCGATCAAAACAATGTAAATGACATGAGTAAACAACTGAATCATAAAGCAAAGACTTTTCATGAATAGTACTTCAAGACAAGCATCAATAAGTCTTGCATAAGAGTTAACTCATAAAGCAATAAATCAAAGTAAAGGTATTGAAGCAACACAAAGGAAGATGAAGTTTCAGCGGTTGCTTTCAACTTATAACATATATATCTCATGGATATTGTCAATGTAAAGTAATATAACAAGTGCAATATGCAAGTATGTAGGAATCAATGCACAGTTCACACAAGTTTTTGCTTCTTGAGGTGGAGAGAGATAGGTGAACTGACTCAACAATAAAAGTAAAAGAATGGCCCTTCGCAGAGGGAAGCATTGATTGCGATATTTGTGCTAGAGCTTTGATTTTGAAAACAAGAAACAATTTTGTCAACGGTAGTAATAAAGCATATGTGTCATGTAAATTATATCTTACAAGTTGCAAGCCTCATGCATAGTATACTAATAGTGCCCGCACCTTGTCCTAATTAGCTTGGATTACCGGGATTATCGCAATGCACATGTTTTAACCAAGTGTCACAAAGGGGTACCTCTATGCCGCCTGTACAAAGGTCTAAGGAGAAAGCTCGCATTGGATTTCTCGCTATTGATTATTCTCAACTTAGACATCCATACCGGGACAACATAGACAACAGATAATGGACTCCTCTTTTATGCATAAGCATGTAGCAACAATTAATGTTCTCATATGAGATTGAGGATATATGTCCAAAACTGAAACTTCCACCATGATTCATGGCTTTAGTTAGCGGCCCAATGTTCTTCTCTAACAATATGCATGCTCTAACCATTAAATAGGTGGTAAATCTCCCTTACTTCAGACAAGACGGACATGCGCATAGCAACTCACATGATATTCAACAAAGAGTAGTTGATGGCGTCCCCAGGAACATGGTTATCACACAACAAGCAACTTAATAAGAGATAAAGTGCATAAGTACATATTCAATACCACAATAGTTTTTAGGCTATTTGTCCCATGAGCTATATATTGCAAAGGTAGAGGATAGAAATTTAAAGGTAGCACTCAAGCAATTTACTTTGGAATGGCGGAGAAATACCATGTAGTAGGTAGGTATGGTGGACACAAATGGCATAGTGGTTGGCTCAAGTATTTTAGATGCATGAGAAGTATTCCCTCTCGATACAAGGTTTAGGCTAGCAAGGCTATTTGAAACAAACACAAGGATGAAGCGGTGCAGCAAAACTCACATAAAAGACATATTGAAAATATTACAAGACTCTACACCGTCTTCCTTGTTGTTCAAACTCAATACTAGAAATTATCTAGACTTTAGAGAGACCAAATATGCAAACCAAATTTTAGCATGCTCTATGTATTTCTTCATTAATAGGTGCAAAGTATATGATGCAAGAGCTTAAACATGAGCACAACAATTGCCAAGTATCACATTATCCAAGACATTATAGCAATTACTACATGTAGCATTTTCCAATTCCAACCATATAACAATTTAACGAAGAAGAAACTTCGCCATGAATACTATGAGTAAAGCCTAAGGACATACTTGTCCATATGCAACAGCGGAGCGTGTCTCTCTCCCACACAATGAATGCTAGGATCCATTTTATTCAAACAAAAACAAAAACAAAAACAAACCGACGCTCCAAAAAAAGCACATAAGATGTGACAGAATAAAAATATAGTTTCAGGGGAGGAACCTGATAATGTTGTCGATGAAGAAGGGGATGCCTTGGGCATCCCCAAGCTTAGACGCTTGAGTCTTCTTGATATATGCAGGGGTGAACCACCGGGGCATCCCCAAGCTTAGAGCTTTCACTCTCCTTGATCATGTCGTATCATCTCCCTCTCTTGATCCTTGAAAACTTCCTCCACACCAAACTCAAAACAACTCATTAGAGGGTTAGTGCACAATAAAAATATACATGTTCAGAGGTGACATAATCATTCTTAACACTTCTGGACATTGCACAAAGCTACTAAAAGTCAATGGAATCGAAATATCCATCGAACATATCAAAACAGGCAATGCGAAATAAAAGGCAGAATTTGTCAAAACAGAATAGTTCGTAAAGACAAATTTTATTGAGGCACCAGACTTGCTCAAATGAAAATGCTCAAATTTAATGAAAGTTGCGTACATATCTGAGGATCACTCACGTAAATTGGCATAATTTTCTAAGTTACCTACAGAGAATTTTTCCCAGATTCGTGATAGCAAAGAAATATGTTTCTGCGCAGTAATCCAAATCTAGTATGAACCTTACTATCAACGACTTTACTTGGCACAACAAAACACAAAACTAAGATAAGGAGAGGTTGCTACAGTAGTAAACAACTTCCAAGACTCAAAATAAAAATAAAGGTACTGTAGTAAAAACATGGGTTGTCTCCCATAAGCGCTTTTCTTTAACGCCTTTCAGCTAGGCGCAGAAAGTGTATATCAAGTATTATCAAAAGATGGTGCATCTACAGCGGGGTTTGGAGTTTTCTCAACCATGCATAGTATATTGGATACATAAGTTCCAGCGGCTCCCTTTTCATTAGTCTTGGGCTTGCTACTCTCATCAAACAAATTTTCAGGAACAAGCCAAGCATAGTTATTTTCTAGCGCTTCATTCATCGCTAGGAGCTTACATGGTATTGGTGCTTTGATCTCCCCACCATCATTAATATTATTAGTGTACCTTACTCTCTCCATGTCCATCTTTTCAAGGATACTAACAAAATTGGTATAAGAACCAAGCATCTTATATTTAATAAAGACCTTTCTAGCCTCTCTTGCTATACCACCAAATTCTCTAAGAAGGGTTTCTAAAACAAAATCTTTCTTTTCCCCTTCTTCCATATCACCTAGTGTAAGAAACATGTGTTGGATTATAGGATTGAGATTAACAAATTTAGTTTCCAACATGCGAACTAAAGAAGCAGCAGCAATTTCATAAGTAGGAGCAAGTTCTACCAAGTGTCTATCTTCAAAATCTTCAACGGTACTAACATGATTGAAAAATTCTTCTATATTATTTCTCCCAATTATAGACCCACGTCCTACCGGTATGTCTTTTACGGTAAAATTAAAAGGAAACATGTTGAAATAATTAAAGCAAATATAAGTAACTAATTTTTTTGTGTTTTTTTAGAGTGCAAACAAGACAGTAAAATAAAGTAAAACTAGCAACTAATTTTTTTGTATTTTGATTTAGTGCAGCAAACAAAGTAGTAAATAAAGTAAAGCAAGATAAAAACAAAGTAAAGAGATTGGGATGTGGAGACTCCCCTTGCAGCGTGTCTTGATCTCCCCGGCAACGGCGCCAGAAAAAGAGCTTGATACGCGTACATCACGCGTCCGTTGGGAACCCCAAGAGGAAGGTGTGATGCGTACAGAGGCAAGTTTTCCCTCAGTATGAAACCAAGGTTTATCGAACCAGTAGGAGCCAAGAAGCACGTTGAAGGTTGATGGCGATGAAATGTAGTGCGGCGCAACACCAGGGATTCCAGCGCCAACGTGGAACCTGCACAACACAACCAAAGTACTTTGCCCCAACGAAACAGTGAGGTTGTCAATCTCACCGGCTTGCTGTAACAAAGGATTAGATGTATAGTGTGGAAGATGATTGTTTGCAGAGAACAAGTATTGCAGTAGATTGTATTTCAGATGTAAAGAATGGACCGGGGTCCACAGTTCACTAGAGGTGTCTCTCCCATAAGATAAATAGCATGTTGGGTGAACAAATTACAGTTGGGCAATTGACAAATAGAGAGGGCATGACCATGCACATACATGATATGATGAGTATTGTGAGATTTAATTGGGCATTACGACAAAGTACATAGACCGCTATCCAGCATGCATCTATGCCTAAAAAGTCCACCTTCAGGTTATCATCCGAACCCCTTCCAGTATTAAGTTGCTAACAACAGACAATTGCATTAAGTATTGCGCATAATGTAATCAATAACTACATCCTCGGACATAGCATCAATGTTTTATCCCTAGTGGCAATAGCACATCCATAACCTTAGAGCTTTCTGTCACTCCCCCAGATTCACGGAGACATGAACCCACTTTCGAGCATAAATACTCCCTCTTGGAGTTACTAGCAAAAACTTGGCCAGAGCCTCTACTAATAACGGAGAGCATGCAAGATCATAAACAACACATAGACATAAATTGATAATCAACATAATATAGTATTCTCTATCCATCGGATCCCAACAAACACAACATATAGCATTACAGATAGATGATCTTGATCATGTTAGGCAGCTCACAAGATCCGACAATTAAGCACAATGGGGAGAAGACAACCATCTAGCTACTGCTATGGACCCATAGTCCAGGGGTAGACTACTCACACATCACTCCGGAGGCGACCATGGCGGTGTAGAGTCCTCCGGGAGATGAATCCCCTCTCCGGCAGGGTGCCGGAGGCGATCTCCTGAATCCCCCGAGATGGGATTGGCGGCGGCGGCGTCTCTGGAAGGTTTTCCGTATCGTGGCTCACGGTACTGGGGGTTTCGCGACGAAGGCTATTTGTAGGCGGAAGGGCAGGTCAAGGGGCGTCACGAGGGGCCCACACCATAGGGTGGCGCGGCCAGGGCTTGGGCCGCGCCGCCCTATCATCTGGCCGCCTCGTGGCCCCACTTCGTCAGCTCTCCGGTCTTCTGGAAGCTTCGTGTGAAAATAGGCCCCTGGGCGTTGATTTCGTCCAATTCTGAGAATATTTCCTTACTAGGATTTCTGAAACCAAAAACAGCAGAAAACAGCAACTGGCTCTTCGGCATCTCGTTAATAGGTTAGTTCCAGAAAATGCATAAATATGACATAAAGTATGCATAAAACATGTAGGTGTCATCAATAATGTGGCATGGAACATAAGAAATTATCGATACGTCGGAGACGTATCAATAGGCGCCTCTCGAGGGTGGCTTGCTCTTTTGATAGGTACTCCCGGTTTTTCTCTAGTATAGAGCGATAGGCATTGAGAGTTCCAACCGAGGTTCCTGCCGGGAGCGGTGTGTTATTGAGTACTGCTGCCTTGGCTGCTGCCCACTCCACGTCCGCGATGGTGTACTCGCTGTTGTGGTTGCTGGCGCTATTTTCGAAACTTGCTCGTCTACTAGAACGAGGAGTATGATCTCCGTCTCCTCTGTGCCTTGTGTTTCCCGTGTTATTGGCGACATAAACCTGATGGTGTGCCGTTCTTCGGGTGGTTTCTTGGACGATGCTGTCGATACTGTCCTCTCCCGATGAATACTGGGCAGTGCAGATGAATGGCGTGTCACTCGACCCTAACCCATGCCTGGCGTCGCAGTTCAAGCAGTAGTACGAAGTTAACTCCGAAGATGTGGGATCGTCGGATCCTACCAACATGGAAGACGCCGAACGGGGAATCGAGGGCGCGGGTGAACTCGTCGAGCCTGTCAGACCAGCCGAAAGGTCGAGTGACGATGACGCGCTTGGACTCGTTGATCCGGAGGCGGGCGATTCCAGCAGTCGAAGGATTCCTTCCGCATTGACGTTGTAGTGGACGCTGCCGAAGGTCATCTCCATGTTTCCTTGTAGATCTGAGAAGGTTGAGCGGGAAGAATCACTGTGCGGGGTGAATTCGTAGGAACCGAATCGAATCGGGCTTCCCAGGTTTGGCGATGACGGTGTTGATGAAGTTGCTGGTGACATGACTGGATCTACCGATGACCGATCTTGTGCCAACAGGCTTCCAAAAGACGGTGCCAATTGTCGAGGGTGCTCCTCGGCAATGCCCTCCGATAGGGGCTTAGGGTTGATGGAATCCTGCAAGCTGATACGAGACATCGGTTCACAGACAAGCGGGGAGAGCGATTTACCCAGGTTCGGGGCCCTCGGTGAGGTAAAACCCTTACGTCCTGCCTGTCTGTTCTTGATTATGATGATAACAGGTTACAATGGGGGGCCGAATAGTTCGGCTGAGATCTCGTCGAGATGGCTAAGTGCTAGGGTGACCTAGCTCTGAGTTTTTGGTGGCTAAGGTTGCTAAGATTTCTTGTCCCTCGGCAGCCCCTCTCCTGGCCTTTATATAGGAGGCCAGGTCTCAAGAGGTCCAACCGAGTACGACTAGGTTTACAGTAATTCTAGATCTAATCTTTCCTTGTTCGGCTGCTTCTTTGCCTTGCCTGCGAATGAATCTTCTGGTGTGCCATCTGGTTGGGCCGCCTTGCCTCCAAGTGCTTTCATGGGCCTCCAACTAGGAAATACAAGATAGGGCAACATCGGTTACCCGAAGGGTAATGCCCACGTCACCTCTGTCGCTTCTTCGTTCTGGCTCCTGGGCTTAGAAGTGCTGCCCGACATGTTTATTTGCACTTCATTAAAAAGAGGCAAAAAGTTAGTACAAAAGTCAACCAAAAAATTTGGCATGACCTTTGCTATTTTTTCTACGTAGGAGTGGCCATTTCTCAACCGAAACGGAAGTTAATCAACGCTTCGGGAGAAATGGGCAACTCAATGAAATCCCTGCAAAAATATCCACCATATACACCATATATCCACCATATCCACCATATACACCATATATCCACCATATCCACCATATACACCATATATCCACCATATCAGTTAGTACTACAAACCAGAAAACCTGGACATATATTGCTGGACATATATAGTTCCTATTTTTTTTAACCTGGAGCACTACAACAAATTAACCTGAAGCATCTACAATACATCAAACAAAACCTTGAGCATCAATACAGCAGGCATTATTAAACTAGAGCATCAATACAACAGATATTATTAACCTGGAGCATCTACAACAAATTAACCTGGAGAATCTACAATACATCAAACAAAACCTGGAGCAATCACCTGGAGCACTACAACAAACCTGGAGCATCTTTTTAACCAACTATTAGCATATTTAGTGCAGCCAAGGCAGTATCTAATGACTTAGAAAAATGACTTCAATAGTAGGCAGTAGCATTTCATTCAAAATCAACTAGGCAGTATCATTTCATCATTAGCTTGTTCATATTTTCATTTGTATTAAAAAACCTATTGCATTGTATTAAAAAACCTATTGCATTGTTCATTTTACTGAACCATGTTCATTAACAAACTTCATTCTTTTTCAGAGAGAACTTCAAGAACTTTATTAGCTCTACTGCATTTTCTCAACTAACACAGTTCATATATACTATATATAATGTATATATACTGTAACCATCTATGCATTTAATCAGTGGTCATATGTGAACTAAAACCATCTATTTAATCAGTGGCCAAAGGTGAACTGAAACCATCTATGCATTCTTATCTTGCAACCAGGAAGCATGAGCATGATCATTTCATAAATGAATTCAAAACATAAAATGGCAGCAGGAGACACAAGTGATTCACTAGCACATGCAACACACACATGATCACTAACTCTCACCCTAATTCTATTCTTACTAAATGACAAGATTAATATCTACATTTCTCTGCCAATTCGAAAACCTAAATCACATTCAAAACATTACCTAGCAGTAGTAAATTTGTATCTACATTCACTAACTACATTCAAAACCTAAATCAACCAATTCATTAACTACATTCACTAACCAATTTGTATCTGCCAATTCACTAACTACATTCAAAACCTAAATCAACCAATTATTTGTATCTACATTTCTCTGCCAATTAGAATTTAGAAAATGAGCATGAGCTATTGCTAACATAGCATTACCTACCAATCTAGCATAGCATTACCCAGCAGTAGCAAATTTAAATCACCAAATTATATCAACTAAATAAACCTACTGCTAGCTACTGCTGCTACTTTATCAACTAATTAAAATTGTCCTAAAATTGTATAATTGTTTACTGCAAAACACAAGAGAACAATTAATTGTTTACTGCAAAACCAACATACCAAACATATAAACAAATAATTCACATTGCATTAGTATTTCTTCTTGTTTATTCAGCCTTCTTACATGAAATAATCTTCACTACATTGCATTAGGATTCAATCAGATGATTACATGGACAAATTTCAAGTTGCGAGTAAGAAGGAAATCACCCAGCATCCCAAAAGCACCAGAAAGAAGGATGGCGGATTGGGGATGGGCACAGGGCAGTGAGGAGGGGGACAAGGGAGTGGGGACAGGGGAGAGGGGCTCTCACCGAATGGCGGCGGCGCAGGGTTGCGGTGCCGGCGGCGTTGTCCTCCTCCTCCTCTGTGGTGGAGGCTCGGGCTCGCACGTCCCTGCTCGGCGGCGGTGTGGCGGTCCTCCTCCTCCTCGATCTGCGGCGGCGGCTCGGGCTCGGGCGTCCTGCTCGGCGGTGCCGTGGCGGTCCTCCTCCTCCTCGATCTGCGGTGGCGGCTCGGGCTCGGGCGTCCTGCTCGGCGGTGGCGTGGCGGTCCTCCTCCTCCTCGGCGGCGCTAGGCGGTGGCGGTAGTTGCGAGAGCAGAGTGGCGGGCGCTAGGGTTGGCTCGTCGGGGAAGAACTGTTTGTGAGTGGGGAAGAAAGAAACGAGTCGATTATTTCACCAAGTATCTAAATTCTGTGGAGCACCACCTATACATGCGCTACAGAACTAAGCATTCTGTGGCGCATCAGCTCAGACATGCGCCACAGAATTCCTTAATTCTGTGGCGCACCCAAAGGGGCGTGCGCCACAGAATTTAGACACTTAGCAAAACAAAACGGGTTACTGCTGTGTCTTGACAGATACTTAGCACTAGCCTAGTGGTTAAGGCCAATGTTAGCCCATTAGTAGCCAGGTTCGAACCCTGGCTGCCACACAATTTTTTTTCCTTTTTTCATATTTTAGTTACATTTCAATAAATAACACAACATTATTTAGTAATTAGTAGAGAATTATAAATTACTTGTCTCATACAAACATGTTCTTGTTTCTCTCACACACACATGCATGTACTTGTCTAACACACACACTCACACACATGTGATAGACCAAAAAAAGATCTTCTTTGTCCCGGCTCCGAGCTCTAGCGTCTCTTCGCAATCTTCTTGCCCTTTCGGTTGTTGGCGGTTGAATACATTATGCCGGCCACCTTGAGATTTCTTCGTGTGAACGGACAACCTTTAGAGGGTAGGGAGGTCTTCCTTCTTACTTTACTAGTAGTAGGCATTTTGAAGTGCCTGTCGAATTCCTCCTCAATCTTCGGGTCACCATTCTTGTCCAAGTCTTCCTCGTTGGCGTCTCCTTGCATTCCTATGATGCTCCTCCTGCCCCTCCTCACGACAACATGGCTTGTGATGAAGAAGCATTGGTCAACTTGGCTACCGAGCACCCATGGCTCATTTTTCGCGGATGCGTTCTTCGATTTTGCATCGGGTATAACCATGGTTGTGAAATATCGGCCTTATTTTTCGACCATCTTGGCCCATCTCACACGAAACATTGGCACCATCTCTCCACAGTAATTGAGCTCCCATATCTCCTCGATCCTTCCAAAAAATCTTTCCTTGACATTAGTCTCGTCATCGGCGTATGACAGCATAGTTACTCCTGAGTTTTGATTTTCACTATTTATGTCCTTTTCCTCGGTGTAGAATCTGTAACCGTTGATGTCGTACCCCTGATAGGTCCTTACGTTATGCCCGGGTCCCTGTGATAAGGTGTATATGAGTTTTTCATCTTCGGTAGAAGGCCTTTTTCTCTGTGCTTCAACCAGTTGAGTTTGCTTGAACCAACGCGTGAAGCTGGAGTTGTGCTTTTTGGTTACGTCTCCCATCTTCCTCGGCCGGCCCATATCGATGTAATTCTGCTCGACCATGCTTTTGTGCTCTTGCACGAAAGGTTCAATCAGTTTTAAGTGTTGTAGCGCGACCCGGTGAGCCCTGTCAAAGTTGTCGCGTCGATTGTCAATGCCGACATGGACTGAGCGGTAGCCCTCGTGGTGACCGACTCCAGCGAGCCTCCCGAGGTGTGTCCTGGGGGGTAGACCAACATGATCCTCGTCGTCCTCGGTGCTTAGATAATTCTGGCAGAAGGAGATGCACTCGTAGGTTAGAAACCCCTTGGCCATGCTTGCGTCTGGACGGGCCCTATTGCGAACGTATCCTTTCATGACACCGTTCTCCCTTTCGAAAGGCATCATTTGTGGAGGAACGTTGGGCCGAGCTGCTTGATGTCTTCAACGACATGGAGAAGGAGATGGACACATATATCACAGAATGCAGGCGGGAAGTAAATCTCGAGCTCACATAGTATCACCACGATCTCAACCTGTAGCATCTTCAGCTGCCTCACGCCGATCGACTTCCTGGTGATAACGTCCAAAAAGTTGCAAAGGCCAAACAGCGTATCACGGACGTGCTCGTCCATTATGCCTCGGATCGCAACGGGAAGTATCCGTGTCATTAGCACGTGGCAATCGTGAGACTTCATCCCGGTGAACCTCTTCTTCGCTACGTCCAGATATCTGCTTATATTCCCCGAGTAACCGTGAGGAACTTTCACTCCTAGGAGGCACCTGAAAAACTGCTCGAGCTCCTCCGGACTCGTTGTGAAGCAGGCAGCGGGAAGCAGCACCGCGTTCTTCTTAGCCCTTTTGCGGAGACGTTGAGTCCCTTCCGTCTGATCATCATCATCATCATCGTCGTCGTCAGTATCGGGGGCTTGAAGATCTTTCCTGATGCCAAAATGTTTAAGATCGTATCTTGCTTTCGGTCCATCCTTGGACTTTTCTGAGTTGCAAAGAGTGCCAAGCAGACTCTCGGTAACGTTCTTCGTAATGTGCATGACATCGAGGATGTGGGGCGTGTGGAGGACCTTCCAGTACTCCAAGTCGTGGAAAACAAACCTCGCTTTCCATACACCGAACAGCGGCTCTGGCTTTGGTCGCTTCTTTCCCGGCGCTGGGCACTCCTTCCAATTTTTCAGAAGATCATCGATTTCTGCGCCGCTCCTCGGGCGTGGGGTCCATCGGGCTCATCTTTACCATTGAACAGATCACCGCGTTTTCTCCACGGGTGATCCAAGCGAAGCCACCTTCGAGCACCTGGGTACACGGTTTTCGAGGACCCGGGATCCCTTGGTAGTTGTAGATGCGGGGTCTCGTCCATGCACTTCACACAGCCGTTGAATCCGTGGCCGACCTGGGCAGATACATATGCGTAACCAGGATAGTCTGTGACCGTCGTGATCAACGCGGCTCTCATATCGAAATAAGTTCTAGTGTAGGCGTCCCACGTACGGGGTGGCGTCTTCCACAACGTGTCTAACTCCTCTTTCAGCAGCCCGAGATACAAATGCATGTCGACACCTGGTTGTTTCGGCCCCTGAATGAGAATACTCAGGTGTATGTACCTTTGCTTGGTGCACAGCCACAGGGGTAGGTTGTAAGGCCATACAAACACAGGCCAGGTGCTATGCGTGCTACTCTGGTTGCCGAACGGATTGAGTCCATCGGTGCTCATACCCAGCCTGCTGTTCCTTGCGTCGCCCCCGAACCTAGGGAAGGCGATGTCCAATGCTTGCCACTGTCCAGCGTCTGAAGGGTGTGTCAGCATATAGCCCATCTCCGGATCTTCTTCGGGCTTCTGCCTTTCCGCGTGCCATTGCATGAGCTTTGCTTCCTTAGGGTCGACGAAATACCGCTGCAGACGGGGAGTGATAGGAAAGTACCATACCACTTTTCGAGGTACCTTCTTGTTCCCAACCTTGTACCGTTCGTGGCCACACACCGGACATGTGGTTCTGTCCTTGTACTCGCACCTATAAATCACACAATCATTAATGCAGGCGTGGTATTTTTCGTGCGGTAGGTCAAGGGGACACACGAATTTCTTGGCCTCCTCGATACTACTTGGCAATGTGTTCCCCTCCGGGAGACGATCGTGCCAGAATTTTAAGTTCTTGCTGAAGCTGGAATCGGTCCACTTGTACTGCGTCTTCATCTGCAGGTAATCAAGCGTTACATGCAAGCGCGTATCATGCGGACGACACCCAGGAAAGATCGGAGTCATCCCGTCTTTCTCCATTTGCGACAGCTTGGCTCTCTCCCTAGCTGCAACTCTATCGTTGCTCGTATCCTGGAGGAGAAGATCTTGAACATGAGAGTCCCGCAAGGCCGAAATTAGCGGGGTCACGCCGGAATCTTCTTCTTCATCATGATGATCTTCTCCGCCGGCATCTTCTTCTTCATGATGATCTTCTCCGCCGACTTCTTCTTCATGTTGATAGTCCCCGTCGGCATGATGATAGTCTTCTTCATGATGATAGTCATCTCGCTCGACATGGTCTTCATGCGCACCATTTGATGGGGCTGTGGTGACCCAGCATACGACTGCATGGTGTAGTACACAAGTCATTGACATAACACAAGTGAAACACCGTTTCACCCATATTACATCCCTCAGAGTGGTACAACAGAAACATATGCGAGTCCAAGGTATGTCTATAGAAGTACACACGAACTGTTTACATAAGATCAACACCGCCTCCTACTTTACAGTGAGGTAAAACTTCAAATAAAGCTCCAGAAGAACGACTCGTAGCCTATCTTATTGCTAACTCAAGTTTAAGAGCTACTTGGCTTGCTATAGAATTCTAGCTACTTAGGTGCTAGGATTAGGGAAAATTTCCCTTCTATTACTAGTCTAGGTTTCCATAATAGTTGATGTAGAAGTTGACTCCATTGACTTCTTTGACTGGATTCTTCATCTTGTTGCAGTTGACTCCTTTGTCTTCGAGTTCCACGGTAGTTTCTCCTTTGGTGCCTTGATCTAAGAAGGGGGTTCAAATGGGAGGGAATGAGTACGAGCGTACTCAGCAAGTTCATATTAGGAAATAGGTGTATTATGCACTAGCTACAGCCATAGACCAGAAAGTCATAGGCCAATCCATGTTTTCATAAACATTTCTTCAAAAGGTTTATTTTATTCTAAAAACTATGCCCGTCAGTCTTCACAGGTTGACCAGAACTTCGTGGAGTTCCTTTCCTGCCGCGTTCGCAGTTCCCTTCCCGGAACAGGGAGTGACAGTCACAATTCTTGATACCCTCTGCAGAGGTGCGTTACTTTTCCCAGAAGAGAACTTATCCTTGATGCCTTACCGAGACGCGTTTCTCGTCCACGTACACTTCCTTGGTGTGGGGCCAGGTGTAAGATCCAAGCCAATCACTGCCTTCTCCGCGACTGCAAACCCACCCTTTTGTCCGACCCTACACCCCCAGTAGACTTCTCCCGATAATACGGCTTTACTCACGGTGTACTCCGGACAATCCATCATAGACCGTAGAGCTAACATCACTAATTGATGGGGATTTAAAAGGCTATCCCAACCTACGGCAGTGCCTCCAACACCCCGCAGCTCTACCAGTCCATTGGCGTGCAGAAGGGAAAAGATACAGCTGACTTCCCCAGAGCCATTATAGATCTTATGGTCAACGCGATATGTACGGCGCTAGAATCACTGGGCGGCATTGGTATTTATTCCTAGATGAGTAGTACCCATGCAATGGAACCTCCACCATAAACACATACCATGGTTCCATTGCCCACCACATAGTCATATTCATAATTGTAAAATAATACTTTTCTTTTCAATGCATGAGTGATAAGTGTAGTACTTTGCATATAGTTTGATACAAATAATCAAATGACATGAGCAAGCGATGAACTTGCCTTTCTTGACTGCAAGATTATGCAGGCAAAAGCTTCGATACGTGAGAACTCCAAATGCTGAAATACCATCATCGTCCGGTAAGGACAATGCTTAAAGAACGAGCAAAGATGCTATAATGCATAGTATGAGATGCAATCATCCCGAGCGTAACCTAATCTCGATGATTTAGGATGTATGAGTTGTATAGATTTCTTTAGGGTTGGTTGCACTTTTAGAATGATTCTCAAACAAGGTTCTTATCAGGGTTTGGTTATATTAGCATCATAATCAAGTGATATAAGACATCATAACAATCATACACATAAAGAATAGTGATGGAATAATATGTAAAGAACAGTTGTCAATTTTTAAGTTCTACCGAACATGGTTGATGATTACTTATACTATACTTCAAAAGAATAACTTTTGAAGAACATGTTGTTTAAGAAATAATGAGTATTTCAAAGAAGGATTAGGCTTCTAAGGTTTGATTGACATTTGTACTTCAAAAGAATAACTTTTGAAGAACAGGTTAAATAAGAACAAGAACTATTATAATTAGGGCTATGACTTCTAGGGTTTACTTATTAGATTCATTTAGATCTCTAATAGGAACTAGTTGGGTTCTTAAACAGAATTGGTCTATATGTAGCAAGTATTAGCAGGTTTATTACTATGGTTGATTATGGGTAACATATTAAAGAATGATGGTCAAAGTGTTGCTATAAGTTAGGGTTTACTATGGCTTCACATTTGTTTCACTAAGTAATGCTTAAGGGCTTCTAAACTAGATGGTTTATCACTTCCTGAATAGGGTTCAGTGGAATAGGAGCATGTGATGTGTATTACTACACAAGATATTGGTACTAGGATTGATCTCCATGGTTCTTCTAGGGTTTGATGGTTTAGGAGGATTCCAATGGTGTGGTATTTAGGATTGATGATCAATGGTGCTAACATATTATCAAGCTAGGGTTTGCTCCTAAGTGACACTAGTGGATCATATAGGTTTAATTAGAAAGCAGAGACATGAAATAATGATCACATGTGAATTGGTTTTATTTTAGTAGATCACAAACATGGATTCATTTGTTGTTAATTAGAGTTCTATGAGTATAGGTGAAATTCATATAATTATATGAGATAAACAACTAGGGTTTTAGAGTTGGTTCTAATATGGGATGATCACATAAAATAATGGTACCAAAGTTCTTACTTATATTAGAACTAGGTTTCTAATTTGTGATACAATTCGTAAATAAGAATTGGTAATAGGTTTGAAATCATTAATAACTTTGAAATAGAAATAATAATGAGTTTAACATTATATTATTTTTAAAAGACTTTAATAAAATATGATAAATACTATTAGGGTTTAGGGTTTTAATTAATATTTGAATTATTGATCAATTAGAATTTTCATATGATTAAACATAATCATCAAGAAATATTTGTTGTTTTATATGGCATCTTAAGGTGAAGTAATATTTAATATTTTCTTCATGTGAAGAATTGAAACAAGAATTTATCTATTTAGTTTTTAGGTTTTAATAGTTTAAGATTTAAAATTTGGTCTTCTAAAATTTTGGAGGAAATTCATATTGTTGTTCTTTTAAACTTTAAGTATTTGTTTTCTATTTTATTTATAGAGGTCATTTTATGATACTCAATTCTACTTATTTTTTTCTTTTTATTTTCTTAAATGTTTTAAAAGTTTTTGTTTTCAAAAAAAAAAATTGACCAAATGGTTTATTGGGTTGGCCCAATGGCCTGGCCAACCAGGCCTGGCCCAAAGGCCCGAGTCGGTTGGGTCTAACCCAACCCGACCCCTACCCTCCATCTCACCCCTCTCTCACACACGCACACGGTCACCGCCCTCCCTCTCTTCTCTCTCACGACCACCACGCCCCCACGGCGGCGCCGCTCGCCCCCGGCCGCTCCTGGCCAACCCAGGCACCGGCGTGATGGGGCTTTTGCTCTCCTCGAACTCTACCACCTCCCCTTGGTTGATTTGGCCGCTGTGGTCTCTCGCGGTCGGCCCGACTCCGAAACCCTAGCCGGACATCAGCGGCTAGTCTGGTCGCCACCGGCCCCCTTCAGGCTCCGGCGAGCTGATGCTGCCGTAGCGCCACCTTGTGGTCCTTCTTCCCCAACCCCATCGCCTCCTTGCTGCCTCCCCGTCGCTGGCCTCGAACCCCAGCTCGACTGCCTCGACGCCACTGACCTCCTCCTGGTTCCCCGCGTCGATCTCCTCTGTGTGACGATGGTGGGGTGGTGCTGTGATGCGGCTGCTGCCTCTCAATCTCCCAGGCTGGTCATGACATGCACCCCTTCCCCTGCTTTATTGCTGATATGAGATAAACTGGTGGTGGCTACTGGTGGATGACTCGACGCCGGCAGGACGGCGTCGCCTACGCAACCCCGGCGTCAATGAACTGGTGGTGCTGTCGCTGTCCTCACTGCATCCCCGACCTCGACGCCGGCGGGACGGTGCCGCGGATGCAACCCCGGCGTCCACACCTCCTTGTACTGCTACTGCTGCACTGTGAGTTAATCTCTCCCATCTCTGTTCATGGCTATATTGTTTGGGCTGCACCATTATTACTACCCCATACTTGTGCTTAATATGATCCCTACATTTATTGCATCTACTGCCTAAGATTGGTAATTCATATGTGAAATGAAATGCTTCCCTTTTGGATGGATTAATCCTCCAAAGCATGTGTAGTCTGTGGTGGCATTAGTCTGACAAAACTGAATGTATAATTTCAGTTAAAGGATTTGGTTACATTTGTTTTTATCCCAAGCATGTGTTGATCTATGGCAACATACCAGTATTGATGTGTACAGAGACCTGATTTACTTGATGCTCTACTTGGTACCTTGATTATAAGCTTGTATGGTGGTTTTTCTGCTGGCTATATATGATCTGATAGTATGAAACCACTTGTGGTTCATGTGAGCTTGTTTACATGTTAGTGTAGCTATACTGCTGAAACTGAATCTTTGTAGTTTGTTAACTGAAGGCTTGTTTGCTGGATTGTTGTGGATTTGCTGCAGCTATGTACCACTTGGTTGACCTGGGATTAATTTCCTGGACCCCAAGTGAATTCATGTAGTATGTTGATTAATCATGGCTGCTTAATTATGGTGATGACCAAATCAAGTGCATATATGGTCCTGGACAGTAGTGTTGTTGGAAAGCACAAAATGTACTTTGAGTATCTTGTATATGATCTAATTGCAAGGTAGCCATTAGAAATGATTTATTTGTAAGGTTTATTTTTATTGATGGATCTAGCTATCCCTTATGTGATAGTTATGAACTGATAAGAGCAGATCTGGCTTGATCTTGTAGCCTTGCCCATGATGCAAAGGCTGAGGCACCAATTCAAAATAAGAACAGATACTATTGATGACTTAAAATTCTGTGTGATGATTCTTGCATAGCACCCCTATGCAATACTGAGAGAAATATCCTTCTAATCCTCCTAGATGGAAATTTAGTGGAAGGGTAGTTGGATGGGTGATTTTCTTTGTACACTCCTTTATTCCCCAGAGATGTTCATGCAAGATAAGAACATATACTCCATGATCAAGTTATGTTACCGGAGGTTTTCTACCTGTTGCACTCTGGAGCTTGGTATCTTGTTCTTGTTGGTTCTGAAATAAACTGCAGCTTGTGGCATGCCTTCTCCTCCTCCTAGCTTCTCGATCTGCTTCCTCATATTCTGGTTTGTAAGTTCTATCTATTGTTCTTCTTTGAGCTGGTGGAGAATAAAAGGAATTCCTGCTGTTCTATAGCTGCCGATGATGTTCTCTGGCTGGAATGAATTTGCTGGAAAGATCAAATGGTTTGGCTTGTTGTGGCTGTGCTGTTTATATAGTGCTGGGATGTTGGCTGTGGGAGTGACAACACACAGTTGCATGTGTGTGTGAGCTGCTTACAGTGACATCATGTGATTGTACAAGTTCCTAGGTTGGCATGCTTTTCCTCTAGTGCAAGTAACCATCAGGTTGATCTTATCCTGGATTGGCCTTTGTTTTTGGTATAGACAAGTGTCAATTATATGTGGGCTTAGGATCATACTGACTCATCCATGTTAGATATGGTCCATTTAAATTCATTTGTGGGACTTGTTTAAATTGGAACTTAACTAGGTTAGATGGATTAATAAATACTTTGTTGCCTAAGATAAATGGATCAAATATTGTTGCCCTTGTCCCTTCTTTGATAAGGATCAGATGGTGTCACTTGTCCCTGTTGCCTGTTTTCTCATTGATGCATAAGGATATAGGACGATCCATTGAGCCCTCTTATGATCCAGATATGATATATAATTCCCAAAGATGCCTATAACTGAAATTGATCCATCTAAACCACAATTTAGATATTAGGACAAGTTTCTAATATCTGGTAGTCGAGTTCCAATATCAAAATGCCTCATCTTTGATGATGGTGACATTTTAACCATAACACAATTTTTTTTCCTTTTGTCTTTGTTTTGTTTCTCTTATTGCAGTAAATGAAGACTAAGGATTGAGAAGATGAAGATTTAGTTTTAGGGTTTTCTTTTATTATTTTGTAATTTTCCATTTCTTTTCTAGCTTGTAAGTTATTGAGTAATCCTATTTGTAATAAAGTTAACTCATTTGTTTATTTGGACTTATCAAGTGTAGTTACTTGTACATATAATATTTATATACTTGTTTAAATTTCAAATTCCAATTCAATTTATTATTTGAATTATGTCTTTCATATTTGAATTTGAATTCAAACTATTTCCCTCGAAAACATAATAAATCAACAAAGGTCTTGTCGAAATTTATCGCACTTGTGTGGATGACACATATCAATTCCATCGACACAAGAGAAACCTCGATCGCTTTGTGTTTTAGATGAACGCGCGAAAATCCCCCGGATTTTCTATGCATGAATGCAATGCACACTCTCGTGTTCTCTCTTTTTCTTGCCTCTAAACCTGGGATAATACAGGGGCCGGCCGCGCCTGGTTGTCTTGCATGAAACCGCGCCTCAGGAGGTGCTCCTCCAGTTGTCCGGAATCAGGGTTGATCCAGCGCTCGAGTTTGCATGATCGACACGGACATATTATCTGGCGCCTATTGTTCCGAATCATGTCCTCCTTCGCGTCTATCTTGTATCTAGAGATTCGAGCGGAACTCATCGAGAGGACCATGCTTGCCTGCAAATGGTATACATAGAACAGGAAATTAGAACCGCAACAAATGCACACACATGCATGGGCCGTACCTCTCCTCAAGGTATTACATGGGGCGGAAAAATTCGGCATGACCTCTCCTCAAGGTAGGACATATGGGTAGTGCAAAATTTGCCGAAACGGAAATGAATCAACATTTCGGCAAACATCCATGCACCACACCGGCACACACACAAGCGCTTCACCTGCAACAAGCATCCATACACACGACGGCCACACAAGATCTACAAGCATATGCATGTCTCCTCCAAGCATATGTATGTCTCCTCCAACTACTCACCTTGTAGATTCGATACCGAGACGAGACCGCGATCGATGAGTTCGAGAGGAGGAGAGAGTATGGAGAGCCTTCTCCTCAACTCCAATTAAGTATCAACCAAAATAAGTGCAATAAATACCCAAGCAAGTGAAAAGTAGAGCCAAAATGGTATGAGAGAAGGGGGGGGGACGAGCTAGATGGAGAAAGAAGAATGGCTTGTGTAGTGTGGTAGGTGGGAGGTTGGCTCACTTTTGTATATCTGGTTCGCTAATTATGTTGCGCACCGAACACAGTGCGCCACAGAATACCTTATTTCTGTGGCGCACCAGGCAAACTGCACCACAGAATAGCTTATTTTTGTGGCGCACTGTGGCCGTGCGCCACAGAATAAGGAATTTCTGTGGCGCACTGGGGTACGTGCGCCATAGAAATAGTAAAACCAATGATTGGGGGTGATAGGTTGTGGGGCCCACCAAGTTTTTGTGGTGCACGGTTCGCTGGTGCGCCACAAAATTAAGCTATTTCTGTTGCGCACCTTGCCTGGTGCGCCACAAAATAAATTTATGTGGCGCATTTTTAATGGTGCGCCAGAGTACTAAGCTCCGCCTATAAGGGTTTTCCTACTAGTGCTTGGTTCCTGGCACCAATGAGAACAGAGTCCATTACTGGTGAATCTGATCTCGCGTGGATTCAGGTTAAGGGTTATCGGCCCATCCTCGGTCCTCCAATATTATATATGGGTAACAAGCTGAGGTCTTATCCTTTGGTACGTTTCTATGTTTTCTTGAGATCTTCCCATACCTTGGACCCTGTACGTTTCTATGTTTTCTATTCTTTATTTCTTGGACTCAATCAACCAATTTTCATGCTACCCCCGCCAATCGACGCAGAGGCTGCAGAACCAGATTTCCAATTGTTCAAACCTGACTGTGTCTTTGCTAGCCACAATCACGCCCGTGATACATGGATACGTCCAAGGCCAAATTGGTGCAGAATGCACGTCAATGGAGGTCCTGCCATAGGCTCAAGATTGCAGTACAAAAAATAGGAGATTGAACATAGAGCCGAGGCACCCATGTGGTTCGTCCCAACACTTCCACCTGTTTTTCCTTGAGAAATAAGAGACGGATAGTGACTTATTTTATAGAGAAACCATAGTGTTTGTGAACTTAACCTCATGAACATTAGCTGTTCGGTTTTTGGTGAAATCAAAATTTTGCAGAGATGAAGATCTTTGTTTGAATCCCGTGCTGAACATATTTTTCACAAATTAGCTACCCGTATTGTGATGAATATATGCTAGTCTGTTGTTTGGTGGAGTAGCAGACATGAAGATCTTTGTCCTGAATACCACAATGGACATTTTTTTCTTTAAAAATTAGCTAAGCTCGCGCTATTAGGCGCAAATGCCTAAGAGATTTGGTGCTCTTGGGCACCAGTGCTCCTACTATTTCAGAAAAAATAAAAAATATATTTATGTGTTTCAAAAAAATTAGAAAAATATCATGGTGTAGCTAATGAATTGTTCCATAAACGTGCAAAATTTCAGTTTCAAATACAAAAAAATTATGGGCTACACAAAAATAACAAACGTGTGGATCTGGGAATGCATATTTCAAATCTACAAATTTCAACAGATTTTGTCTTTTTTGTGTAGTCTACAATATAAAGAATTTCATGTTAAAATTTTACATGCTTGTAGGTTACGTTATTTATTATGTCTAGATTTATTTTCAGATTTTTTTGAAACACATATGTATGATTTTTGATTTTTTTTTAAACAGCAGGAGCACTGGTGCCCACGAGCCAAAGACACTTTTTGCAAATGCCTCAGTAAAGGAACGGATGGTGACCTTAATTTATAGAGAAACCATAGTGTTCGTGAACTTAACGTCATGAACACACGGCTGTTCGGTTTTTGGTGAAATCAAAATTTAGCAGAGATGAAGATCTTTGTTAGAATCCCGTGATGAACACATTTTTCCTAAATTAGCTACCCGTATTGTGATGAATACATGCTAGTCTGTTTTTTTGGTGGAGTAGCAGACATGAAGATCTTTGTTTTGAATACCACGCTGGACATCTTTTTTTCTTCAAAAATTAGCTAAGCTTGCGCTATTAGGCGCAAATGACTTCAGTAACGATCAGGGTTCCAGCGCTGCCCCATGTACCACATATTTTTTTGGGTAAGGGTAACCCTATGTACCATCTTACCAATAGAAGGTTCTCAAAAAAAACCTTACCAATAGAAAAAAATACTGTATGGCAATCTACATGGTAATTTATGTGAGCCTACTAGCTCAGGAGATGACGGCCCAATAGCTGCGTGCTCATCATTGAAAGGCGGCTAGAGATCGAAAGAAAAAAATATAAGAAAGGAAACATTTATTCTACATAGAGGATGACATGTGGGACCCATTTTGCAGCAGCGTCCTTAACGTTGACAAGGCGGCAGGGGATCGAAAGAAATGGCAAAGTAGCCAGAAATCAGGAGTCAAATCATTCAGAGAGGATGACATGTGGGACCCACGAGCCAGCATCGTTCTCGATGTTTCTTACAGGGGCAGGAGATCGAAAGGAAAAGGCAAGTAGCTCGAAATCAGGTGTCCAAAAAAAATTCAAGAAAGGAAAGGTTTATCGCACATAGAGGCTGGCATATTGGACCCAGTTTGCAGCAGCGTCATCAACGTTTCAAAGGCGGTGGAGCTCGAAAGAAAAAGGCAAATAGCTAGAAATTAGGGGTCAAAAATAAATCCAGCAACGTCCTCAACGTTTATCGTACAAAGAGGCTGACATGTGGGACCCATGAGCCAGCAGCGTCCTCAACGTTTCAAAGGTGGCAGGCGATCGAAAAAAGGCAAATAGCCAGAAATTAGGGGTCAAAAGTAAATGCAACAAAGGAAACTCTTATTGTTCATAGAGGTTGACATGTTGGACCCATGAGCCAGCAGCGCCCTCAATGTTTCAAAGGCGTCACAGGATCAAAAGAAAGAACCAATTAGTCATTAATTAGGTGTCAAAAATAAATCCAAGAAAGTAAATGTTTTATTTTTCATAGAGGCTGACATATGGGAACCATCAGCCAGCAGCGTCCTCAACGTTTCAAAGGCGGCTGGGGATCGAAAAAAAGCGAAGTAGCCATTAATTAGGGGTCATAAATAAATCCAAGAAAAGAAAGTTTTATTGTTCATAGAGGCTGACATGTGGGACCTATGCGCCAGCAGCGTCCTCATCGTTTCAAAGGCGCCCGGGGATCCAAAGAAAAAACGCAAATAGCCAGAAATCAGGGGGTCAAAAAATTCCAAGAAAAGAAATATTATTGTTCATATAGGCTAGCATGTGGGACCCATGAGCCAGCAGCGTCCACAATTTCAAAGGCGGCACATGATCGAAAGAAAAAGGCAAGACCAAAAATCAGGGGGTAAACAAATCAAAGAAAAGAAAGTTTATTGTACATAGAGGATGACATGCGGGTCCCATGAGCCAACAACTTTCTCGACGTTTCAGAGGGCCGAGGCGGCATGAGGTCGAAAGAAGAAGGAAAGTGACCAAATAGCAGGAGCAAAAAATAATCCATGAAAAGAATTTCATTGTACATAGAGGATGACATATGGGTCCCATGTTGTAGCAGCGGTCTGATCGTTTCAAAGACGGCATGAGATGGAAAGAAAAAGGCAAGTGACCAAATATCAGGAGCCAAAAATAATCCAAGAAAAGAAACTTTTATTGTACATAGTTAATGACATGCGGGTCCCATGAGCTAGCAGCTTACTCAACGTTTGAGAGGTGGCATGAGATTGAAAGAAAAAGGCAAGTGACCAAATATCAGGAGCCAAAAATAATCCAAGAAAAGAAACTTTATTGTACACAGAGGATGACATGCGGGTCCCATTTTGCAGCAGCGGTCTCAATGTTTCTAAGGCGGCACATGACCAAAAGAAAAATGACGTAGCTACAAATCAGGGGGTGAAAAAAATCCAAGAAAAGAAAGATTTCAATTGGGCTGCATCTGGACATCTGGGCCGTCAAACTATCCTACTGGGCCTTTTAACTCGTACAATTTCAGCCCACTCCAAAACAGGAAAGTTCGGATTTTTCTAAAAAAATAGGAAAGTCCTATGCTTCGCAAAAACAAAAAAAAAAAGGAGATTCAACATATAAGTTTGTTTTTGTAAAAATAAAGATTTAATTTATCCGTTTGCAATAGCTCAGAGCGAAATACACGTTTATTGTCTGCAAAATAATCAAGATATCACATGTTTCTTGTACGGGGAGGCTGACATCGGGGACCCATGAGCCAGCAGCGTCGTCAACGTTTTAAAGGCGGCAGGGGATCGAAAATAAAAAAACCAAAAATCAGTTGGTAAAAAAATTCAAGAAAAGAAAACATTTATCGTTCTGAGAGGATGACATGCGTGACCCATGAGGCAGCAGCATCCTTAACGTTTATTGTTTATAGAGGCTGACATGTGGGACCCGTGAGCCAGCAGCGTCGACAACGTTTTAAAGGCGGCAGGAGATCGAAAGAAAAAATTAGCCAAAAATCAGTTGGTAAACAAAATCCAAGAAAAGAAATATTTACCGTTCTGAGAGGATGACATGCGGGACCCATGAGGCAGCAGCATCCTCAACGATTCCAAGGTGGCAGGGGATCAAAAGAAATAAAGGAAATAGCCAGAAATTAATTAGGGGTCAACATAAATCCATCAAGGAAACTTTTATTGTTTATAGAGGATGACATGTGGGACCGACCTGCCAACAACGTCCTTATCGTTTCAAAGGGGGCAGGAGATCAAAAGAAAAAGGCAAATAGCCAGAAATTAGGGGTAAAAAATAACTCCAAGAAAGGAAACTTTTATTGTTCGTAGAGGATGACATGCGGGACCCATGAGCCAGCAGCTTACTCAACGTTTCAAAGGCGGCATGAGATCGAACGAAAAAGGCAAGTGACAAAATATCTGGAGCCAGAGATAATCCAAGAAAAGAAACTTTATTGTACATAGAGGATGACATGCGGGTCCCATTTAGCAGCAGCGGTCTCAAGGTTTCAAATGCGGCTTGAGATCAAAAGAAAATGAAAGTTGATTGTACATAGAGGATGACATGCGGGTCCCATGAGTCAGCAGCTTACTCAACGTTTCCAAGGCGGCAGGGGATCAAAAGAAAAATGAAATAGCCAAAAATCAGAGGGTGAAAAAAATCCAAGAAAAGAAACTTTTATAGTACATAGAGGATGACATGTGGGTCCCATGACCCAGCAGGTTCCTCAACGTTTCAAAGGTGGCATGAGATCGGAAGAAAAAGGCAAGTGACCAAATATCAAGAGCCAAAAATAATAATCCAAGAAAAGTAATTTTTATTGTACATAGAGGATGACATGTGGGTCCCATTTTGCAGCAGCGGTCTGAGCGTTTCGAAGTCGGCATGAGATGGAAAGAAAAAGGCAAGTGACAAATATCAGGAGCCAAAAATAATCCAAGAAAAGAAATTATTGTACATAGAAGATGACATGCGGGTCCCATTTAGCAGCATCGTTCTCAACGTTTCCAAGGCGGCACAGGACCAAAAAAAGGAAGTAGCCAGAAATCAGTGGGTCAAAAAAATCTAAGAAAAGAAAGATTTCAATTGGGCAGCATCTGGCCATCTGGTCCTTCGAACTATCCTGCTGGACGCCTTTGGACTCGTACAATTTCAGCCCACTCCAAAACAGGAAAGTCCTATGCTTCGCAAAAGAACAAGGAGATTCAACATATAACTTTGTTTATTTAAAAATAAATATTTATTTTTTCCGTTTGCAATAGCTCAGAGCGAAATACACTGTTTATTGTCTGAAAAATAATAAAGATATCACATGTTTTTGTACGGGGAGGCTGACATCGGGGACCCATGAGCCAGCAGTGTCGTCAACGTTTTAAAGACGGTAGAGGATCGAAAGAAAAAATAAACCAAAAATCAGTTGGTAAAAAAATAAAAATAAAATAAACATTTACCGTTCTGAGAGGATGACATGCGGGACCCATGAGGCAGCAGCATCCTCAACGTTTCCAAGTCGACACAGGAATTAAAAAAGGAAAATAGACAGAAATCGAGGTCAAAATAACTCCAAGAAAGGAAAGATTTATTGTTCATAGAGGCTGACATGTGGGACCCATGAGCCAGCAGAATCCTCAACATTTCAAAGGCGGCAGGGGATCAAAAGAAAAAGGAAGTAGCCAGAAATTAGGGGTAAAAATAACTCCAAGAAAGGAAACTTTTATTGTTCGTAGAGGATGACATGCGGGACCCATGAGCCAGCAGCTTACTCAACGTTTCAAAGGCGGCAAGAGATCGAAAGAAAAAGGCGAGTGACAAAATATCAGGAGCAAAAGATAATCCAAGAAAAGAAACTTTATTGTACATAGAGGATGACATGCGGGTCCCATTTAGCAGCAGCGGTCTCAACGTTTCAAATGCGGCATGAGATCAAAAGAAAAAGAAAGTTGATTGTACATAGAGGATGACATGCGGGTCCCATGAGACAGCAGCTTACTCAATGTTTCCAAGGCGGCAGGGGATCAAAAGAAAAAGGAAATAGCCAAAAATCAGAGGGTAAAAAAAAATCCAAGAAAAGAAACTTTTATAGTACATAGAGGATGACATGCGGGTCCCATGAGTCAGCAGCTTACTCAACGTTTCCAAGGAGGTAGGGGATCAAAAGAAAAAGGCAAGTGACCAAAAATCATAGGGTGAAAAATAATCCAAGAAAAGAAACTTTTATTGTACATAGAGGATGACATGCGGGTCCCATTTAGCAGCAGCGGTCTCAAGGTTTCAAATGCGGCTTGAGATCAAAAGAAAATGAAAGTTGATTGTACATAGAGGATGACATGCGGGTCCCATGAGTCAGCAGCTTACTCAACGTTTCCAAGGCGGCAGGGGATCAAAAGAAAAATGAAATAGCCAAAAATCAGAGGGTGAAAAAAATCCAAGAAAAGAAACTTTTATAGTACATAGAGGATGACATGCGGGTCCCATGACCCAGCAGGTTCCTCAACGTTTCAAAGGTGGCATGAGATCGGAAGAAAAAGGCAAGTGACCAAATATCAAGAGCCAAAAATAATAATCCAAGAAAAGTAATTTTTATTGTACATAGAGGATGACATGTGGGTCCCATTTTGCAGCAGCGGTCTGAGCGTTTCGAAGTCGGCATGAGATGGAAAGAAAAAGGCAAGTGACAAATATCAGGAGCCAAAAATAATCCAAGAAAAGAAATTATTGTACATAGAAGATGACATGCGGGTCCCATTTAGCAGCATCGTTCTCAACGTTTCCAAGGCGGCACAGGACCAAAAAAAGGAAGTAGCCAGAAATCAGTGGGTCAAAAAAATCTAAGAAAAGAAAGATTTCAATTGGGCAGCATCTGGCCGTCTGGTCCTTCGAACTATCCTGCTGGACGCCTTTGGACTCGTACAATTTCAGCCCACTCCAAAACAGGAAAGTCCTATGCTTCGCAAAAGAACAAGGAGATTCAACATATAACTTTGTTTATTTAAAAATAAATATTTATTTTTTCCGTTTGCAATAGCTCAGAGCGAAATACACTGTTTATTGTCTGAAAAATAATAAAGATATCACATGTTTTTGTACGGGGAGGCTGACATCGGGGACCCATGAGCCAGCAGTGTCGTCAACGTTTTAAAGACGGCAGAGGATCGAAAGAAGAAATAAACCAAAAATCAGTTGGTAAAAAAATAAAAAATAAAATAAACATTTACCGTTCTGAGAGGATGACATGCGGGACCCATGAGGCAGCAGCATCCTCAACGTTTCCAAGTCGACACAGGAATTAAAAAAAGGAAAATAGACAGAAATCGAGGTCAAAATAACTCCAAGAAAGGAAAGATTTATTGTTCATAGAGGCTGACATGTGGGACCCATGAGCCAGCAGAATCCTCAACATTTCAAAGGCGGCAGGGGATCAAAAGAAAAAGGAAGTAGCCAGAAATTAGGGGTAAAAATAACTCCAAGAAAGGAAACTTTTATTGTTCGTAGAGGATGACATGCGGGACCCATGAGCCAGCAGCTTACTCAACGTTTCAAAGGCGGCAAGAGATCGAAAGAAAAAGGCGAGTGACAAAATATCAGGAGCAAAAGATAATCCAAGAAAAGAAACTTTATTGTACATAGAGGATGACATGCGGGTCCCATTTAGCAGCAGCGGTCTCAACGTTTCAAATGCGGCATGAGATCAAAAGAAAAAGAAAGTTGATTGTACATAGAGGATGACATGCGGGTCCCATGAGACAGCAGCTTACTCAACGTTTCCAAGGCGGCAGGGGATCAAAAGAAAAAGGAAATAGCCAAAAATCAGAGGGTAAAAAAAATCCAAGAAAAGAAACTTTTATAGTACATAGAGGATGACATGCGGGTCCCATGAGTCAGCAGCTTACTCAACGTTTCCAAGGAGGTAGGGGATCAAAAGAAAAAGGCAAGTGACCAAAAATCATAGGGTGAAAAATAATCCAAGAAAAGAAACTTTTATTGTACATAGAGGATGACATGCGGGTCCTATTTTGCAGCAGCGGTCCCAACGTTTCAAATGCGGCTTGAGATCTAAAGAAAAAGAAAGTAGCCATAAATTAGGGGGTCAAAAAAAACTCCAAGATATGAAAGCTTTATCGTTCATACAGGTCGACATGTGGGACCTATGAGCCAGCAGCTTACTCAACATTTCCAAGGCGGCAGGGGATCAAAAGAAAAAGGAAATAGCTAAAATTCAGAGGGTGAAAAAAACCAAGAAAATAAACTTTTATAGTACATAGAGGTAAAGCTGGCAGTCAGGTCGGGTTTGAACGGGTCTATCTCTCCTAAACCCATGCCCATTTGACAAATGGGCGAGGATCTGTGCCCACGACCCTACCCATGGGCCTGAGACCAGACCCACGCCCATACCCATCGGGTCACCCGGCCCAATCGAGCACCCATCAGGTCTATAGATGGCCTGTTAAATAGCACCATTTCAGCTTTCCAAGGCCATCAGGTAAGTTACAAAACATGTTTTTTTACTAGTAGTGTTAGTAGTGCATTCTCTTGACTAGTAGTGTCTTGCTACCGTCGTTGAGTGTTGGCTTTTGCATGTGATATCAAGTATATAAAGAAAAAACTAAATGTTATATATAATATATTACTTATTTAATAATAAATACTAATCGGGCGACCTATCGGGTAACCCATAGGTACAACCTTATACCCATACCCTACCCATAACTAATCGGGATACCCATGGATGCGACCCATGGGCGAAGTAGTTGACCCATACTCTACCCATTTGGGTCGGGTGCCCATGGGCGGACGGACCCATGGGCAAAATTGCCGGCCTTACATAGAGGATGACATGTGGGTCCCATGAACCACCAAGTTCCTCAATGTTTCCAACGTGGAATGAGATCGAAAGAAAAAGGCAAGTGACCAAATATCAAGTGCCAAAAATAATAATCCAAGAAAAGTAATTTTTATTGTACATAGAGGATGACATGTGGGTCCCATTTTGCAGCAGCGGTCTGAGCGTTTCGAAGTCAAAGAAAAAGGCAAGTGACAAATATCAGGAGCCAAAAATAATCCAAGAAAAGAAAGTTTTATAGTACATAGAGGATGACATGCGGGTCCCATTTAGCAGCAGCGGTATCACCGTTTGAGAGGTGGCACGGGATCGAAAGAACGTATCTATAATTTCTTATGTTCCATGCTTGTTTTATGAAAATACCTACATATTTTGTTCACACTTTATATCGTTTTGATGCGTTTTCCGGAACTAACCTATTGACGAGATGCCGAAGTGCCAGTTCCTGTTTTCTACTGTTTTTGGTTTCAGAAATCCTAGTAAGCAAATATTCTCGGAATTGGACGAAATCAACGCCCAGCATCTTATAATTCCACGAAGCTTCCAGAACACCGGATAGGCACCAGAGGGGAGCCCTGGGGGGCCCCACACGTGTGGGCGGCGCGGCCCAGGGGGGGCGCGCCCCCCTAGTGTGAGGTGGCCCCGTGGCCCCTCCGACTCCGCCTCTTCGCCTATTTAAAGCTCGCTGACCTAAATCTTCGAGACGGAAAAGCCACGGTACGAGAAACCTTCCAGAGCCACCGCCATCGCGAAGCCAAGATCTGGGGGACAGGAGTCTCTGTTCCGGCACACCGCCGGGACGGGGAAGTGCCCCCGGAAGGCATCTTCATCGACACCACCGCCATCTCCATCAAAGCTGATGTCTCCCATGAGGAGGGAGTAGTTCTCCATCGAGGCTAAGGGATGTACCGGTAGCTATGTGGTTCATCTCTCTCTCCATGTACTTCAATACAATGATCTCATGAGCTGCCTTACATGATTGAGATCCATATGATGAGCTTGTAATCTAGATGTCGTTATGCTATTCAAGTGGATTTTAGTTATGTGATCTCCGGAGACTCCTTGTCCCACGTGTGTAAAGGTGACAGTGTGTGCACCGTGTGGGTCTCTTAGGCTATATTTCACAGAATACTTATTCACTGACCTATGATTTGAGTTGGATGTCTCTATGAAATTGTGGTGTGTTAGTACCTCCTATGAATGCTCATAGTGACAGCGTGGGGTGTTTATTAGTACTTGGGAATACATATTTAAGGTTTGCCTACATGATGAATTAGTGTTCGTTATCTTGCCAGAGAGTAATTCAGAATAGCATAGTGAAGTGCTTATTTATATTCCTTTATGATTGCAATGTGCTTTATATCACTATTAATATGTCCTACTCTAGTGATGTTATTAAAGTACTCTATTCCTCCTCCATGATGTAATGGTGACAGTGTGTGCATCATGTAGTACTTGGCGTAGTTTATGATTGTAATCTCTTGTAGATTATGGAGTTAACTATTACTATGATAGTATTGATGTGATCTATTCCCCCTTTCATAGCTTGATGGTGACAGTGTGCATGCTATGTTAGTACTCGGTATAATTGCGTTGGTCTATCATGCACTCTAAGGTTATTTAAATATGAACATCGAATGTTGTGGAGCTTGTTAACTCCGGCATTGAGGTGCTCTTGTAGCCCTACACAATTAATGGTGTTCATCATACAACAAGAGAGTGTAGAGTGGTTTTATTATGTGATCAATGTTGAGAGTGTCCACTAGTGAAAGTATGATCCCTAGGCCTTGTTTCCAAATACTGCAATCATCGTTTATTTACTGTTTTACTGCATCTTTACTTCCTGCAATATTAGTACTATCAACTGCACGCCAGCAAGCTATTTTCTGGTGCCGTTACTATTGCTCATATTCATTCATATCACTTGTATTTCACTATCTCTTCGCCGAACTAGTGCACCTATACATCTGACAAGTGTATTAGGTGTGTTGGGGACACAAGAGACTTCTTGTATCGTGATTGCAGGGTTGCTTGAGAGGGATATGTTTGACCTCTTCCTCCCTAAGTTCGATAAACCTTGGGTTATCCACTTAAGGGAAAACTTGCTGCTGTTCTACAAACCTCTGCTCTTGGAGGCCCAACACTGTCTACAGGAATAGAAGCGTGCGTAGACATCAAGCTATTTTCTGGCGCCGTTGCCGGGGAGGTAAGGTAAAAGGTATTCACATCCTCCGACTACTAAGCTATCTCCTAGTCTTGTTGCCAGTGTGTGAGTGCTCGAAGCTATTTCCTTTAGATTCTGCAATTGCATCTTTTTGTTTCTTGTTAAACACTAGTAAGGCATAATGGAAAACAACTGTGAGCTTTTTATTCTATTTCCTGAGTTAATACATGGATTGTTTGATGCGAAAATTAAAAAACCTATGGAATCTTATTTGCATGCTGGTAGTAATATTAGTATGAACGCTTTGAACACCATTTTTGATAATGATATAGAAAGTTCTAAGCTTGGGGAAGCTGGTTTTGATGAGCATGATCTTTTTAGTCCCCAAAGTTTTGAGGAGAAAATTTTCTTTGATGATACTTTGCCTCCTATTTATGATGATTATAATGATAGTGGTCTTCTGGTGCCACCTACTATGGAGGATAAATTTAATTATGATTACAATATGCCTCCTATATTTGATGATAGCTACTTTGTTGAATTTGCTCCCACTACAATCAATAAGAATGACTATGCTTATGTTGGGAGTAGTAATAATTTTATGCATGACACTCATGATAAGAATGTTTCATATGATAGTTATATTGTTGAGTTTGTTCATGATGCTACTGAAAATCATTATGAGAGAGGAAAATATGGTTGTAGAAGTTTTCATGTTACTAAAACACCTCTCTATATGCTGAAAATTTTGAAGTTGCGCTTGTCTAGTTTTCCTATGCTTGTTGCATTATGCCTACATGACTTGTTTATTTACAAGATTCCTTTTCATAGGAAGTGGGTTAGGCCTAAATTTGTTTTGAATTTGCTTCTTGATGCTCTCTTTTGCTTCAACTCTTATTTCTTGGGAGTGCATCATTAAAACTGCTGAGCCCATCTTAATGGCTATAAAGAAAGCACTTCTTGGGAGATAACCCATGTTTTTATTTTACTACAGCAATTTTGTTTTATATTTGAGTCTTGGAAGTTGTTACTACTGTAGCAACCTCTCCTTATCTTTATTTTATTGCATTGTTGTGCCAAGTAAAGTCTTTGATAGTAAAGTCAATACTAGATTTGGATTACTGCGCAGAAACAGATTTCTTGCTGTCACGAATTTGAGTAGGATTCTCTGTAGGTAACTCATAAAAATCTGCCAATTTACGTGCGTGATCCTCAGATATGTACGCAACCTTCATTCAATTTGAGCATTTTCATCTGAGCAAGTCCAGTGCCTCTAAAAAATTCGTCTTTACGGACTGTTCTGTTTTGACAGATTCTGCCTTTTATTTCGCATTGCCTGTTTTGCTATGTTGAATGGATTTCTTTGTTCCATTAACTTTCAGTAGCTTTGTGCAATGTCCAGAAGTGTTAAGAATGATTGTGTCACCTCTGAATATGTGAATTTTTGATTATGCACTAACCCTCTAATGAGTTTGTTTTGAGTTTGGTGTGGAGGAAGTTTTCAAGGGTCAAGAGAGGAGGATGATACAATATGATCAAGAAGAGTGAAAAGTCTAAGCTTGGGGATGCCCCCGTGGTTCATCCCTGCATATTTCAAGAAGACTCAAGCATCTAATCTTGGGGATTCCCAAGGCATCCCCTTCTTCATCGACAACTTATCAGGTCACCTCTAGTGAAACTATATTTTTATTCCATCACATCTTATGTGCTTTACTTGGAGCGTCTGTGTGCTTTTATTTTCGTTTTGTTATTTTCATTCTCTGAATAAATTCATGCTTGTGTGGGAGAGAGACACGCTCCGCTGTTGCATATGAACACATGTGTTCTTAGCTTTACTTTTAATGTTCATGGCGAAGGTTGAAACTGCTTCGTTCATTGTTATATGGTTAGAAATAGAAAATGCTGCATGTGGTAAATGGTATAATGTCTTGAATAATTTGATACTTGGCAATTGTTGTGCTCATATAGATCATGTTTAAGCTCTTGCATCATGTACTTTGCACCTATTAATGAAGAACTACATAGAGCTTGTTAAAATTTGGTTTGCATGATTGGTCTCTAGAGTCTAGATATTTTCTGGTTAAGGTGTTTGAACAACAAGGAGACAATGTAAAGTCTTATAATGCTTACAATATGCTTTTCTGCACCATTTTATACTTGAGTTTGCTTCAAACAACCTTGCTAGCCTAGCCTTGTATTGAGAGGAATTCTTCTCGTGCATCCAAATCCTTGAGCCAAAACCATGCCATTTGTGTCCACCATACCTACCTACCACATGGTATTTCTCTGCCATTCCAAAGTAAATTACTTGAGTGCTACCTTTAAAATTCTATTCTTTGTCTTTGCAATATATAGCTCATGGGAAAATAGCCTTAAAAACTATTGTGGTGAAGAATATGTAGCTATGTATCTTATTTCCTATAAGTTGCTTGTTGAGAGATAACCATGTTTCTGGGGACGGCACCAACTATTACACCTTTGTTGAATATCATGTGAGTTGCTATGCATGTTCGTCTTGTCTGAAGTAAGGGCGATTTTCATGATCAAATGGTTTGAGTATGCATATTGTTAGAGAAGAACATTGGGCCGCTAACTAAAGCCATGATCCATGGTGGAAGTTTCAGTTTGGACAATTAATCCTCAATCTCTTATGATAATATTATCTGTTGTTGAATGCTTATGCATTAAAGAGGAGCCCATTATCTGTTGTCTATGTTGTCCCGGTATGAATGTCTAAGTTGAGAATAATCAAAAGCGAGAAATCCAATGCGAACTTTCTCCTTAGACCTTTGTACAGGCGGCATAGAGGTACCCCTTTGTGACACTTGGTTGAAACATATGCTATGCAATGATAATCCATGTTAATCCAAGCTAATTAGGACAAGGTGCGAGCACTATTGGTATACTATGCATGAGGCTTGCAACTTATAGGATGTCTTATACATAACACATATGCTTTATTACTACCGTTGACAAAAATGTTTCTATGTTTTCAAAATGAAAAGCTCTAGCACAAAAATAGTAATCCATGCTTCCCTCTGCGAAGGGCCATTCTTTTACTTTATGTTGAGTCAGTTTACCTACTTCTTTCTATCTTAGAAGCAAACACTTGTGTCAACTGTGTGCATTGATTCTTACATGTTTACCTATTGCACTTGTTATATTACTTTGTGTTGACAATTATCCATGAGATATATATGTTGAAGTTGAAAGCAACTGCTGAAACTTATATCTTCCTTTGTGTTGCTTCAATGCCTCTACTAAGAATTTATTGCTTTATGAGTAACTCTTATGCAAGTCTTATTGATGCTTGTCTTGAAAGTATTATTCATGAAAAGTCTTTGCTATATGATTCATTTGTTTACTCATTATCTCCACCATTGCTTCGAATCGCTGCATTCATCTCATATGCTTAACAATAGTATGATCAAGATTATGTAAGTAGCATGTCACCTCAGAAATTATTCTTGTTATCGTTTACCTACTCGAGGGCGAGTAAGAACTAAGCTTGGGGATGCTTGATACGTCTCAAACGTATCTATAATTTCTTATGTTCCATGCTTGTTTTATGACAATACCTACATGTTTTGTTCACACTTTATATCGTTTTGATGCGTTTTCCGGAACTAACCTATTGACGAGATGCCGAACTGCCAGTTCCTGTTTTCTGCTATTTTTGGTTTCAGAAATCCTAGTAAGGAAATATTCTCGGAATTGGACGAAATCAACGCCCAACATCTTATAATTCCACGAAGCTTCTAGAACACCGGAGAGGCACCAGAGGGGAGCCCTGGGGGCCCCACACGTGTGGGCGGCGCGGCCCAAGGGGGGGCCCCTAGTGTGAGGTGGCCCCGTGGCCCCTCCGACTCTGCCTCTTCGCCTATTTAAAGCTCCCTGACCTAAATCTTCGAGACGGAAAAGCCACGGTACGAGAAACCTTCCAGAGCCGCCGCCATCGCGAAGCCAAGATCTGGGTGACAGGAGTCTCTGTTCCGGCACGCCGCCGGGATGGGGATGTGACGCCCCGGAACCGGTACCATGAGGATCCCAGCGAACCCGCCGAAATCCGCACGATATCGACTCAGAGACGCCCTCCGACACGACGTGCGCGACGAATCACACACGTGATGCCAGAGGAATTAACACGAGCGGTAACATTACAACAGGATTACAATAGAGCCCACAAGATACATATACTACAACAACGACTCCAACGAGCCAAGATACAAATATACAATACAAAGATCCGAAACATACAGAAGAGCGAATGCGTCCGAGTACGGACAAGATACAAATTGGACTAAGAGTCCTGAAGATAACCAGTGGCGTCCATAACCCTGCCCAGGCCAAGTCGGAAGGGTAACCTTGCTAACGTCGTCTTCATCGAACATATCTTCATACCTGCCCGGTTATATCCCGTAGAAGCAGCAATAAGTATGGGTTCGTACTTAACAAGACTTCAAGACGTATAAGCATTCGTCAACCAGTCGTCCTTTGTACTTGAGGCACGCAGGGGACTTAGAGGACGCAAGAGGAACGTCATGGACAATATGGTGGGGTTAAGCGGCAGCGCGCAAGCACTAAAAACCTATAGAGACACTCTACAACATTCATCTAATCAGAGGAGATGAGAGAGCGCATAAGCTAACAGTTCTATACTCTGCAAACATAACACAGCCGACGCTTTCCCCCTTCGCAAAGAAGTACTTACAAAGGCACTCACACGGTTGTCAAGTTTTAACCATTTATTATTAGAGTTGTGCTAACTTACTACACAAGTTATTATGATTGAAACAACAGGTGTAAGTTGTCTATGGTCAAGTCATACAGCTGCAAGTCGTCCATAACCGCGGACACGGCTTATTGATAAGATTGTAACCCTGCAGGGGTGCCCAAATGTGCCCACACGCACGATCAACCCACTTACGACAGGTGGATATCATGACACGCACTCTCCTTCACGACAACAATGTCCAGGAAGCCACCTAACTAAGTTAACCTATTTTGGAGCCCGATCGAAACTCTGACGCGGACCTAGCTGTTGCGAGAACGGCTAAGAGGATCAGAGCCCACTAGAGGATGACCTCTTAACAATACGTGCCGCACCTACGGACGTGCAAGAGACAACGGGGTTACAAGGCAACATGGCTTCCCCAAAAGTAATATCATATCATCTGACCACAAAGAAACATGCATGCACGCCCGGGAGAAACAAAACAAACATTCAAACTAGTTGTGGCCACTGGACAAAACTGTAGATTCCGGCAGTGGTCGAGGGGAGACCCGGTAAGCATACCCACGTGTGGTTAGAGCGCTCAGTCTCGGAACAGATAACAAGAACTCGGGGTCCTAAGATATTAAGGAAACACAAGTGAGCCGTCACAAAATGAGCAGCTGACCCACCGATGCCTCCACTAAAAAATTATCAACAACTAAAGTAACCATGATTCTTCCCTACATATAACCCGATAAGATAACAATAACGGTAACGAGATATAACAGCACTAGCATGCACTACGACTCGCAAGGCAGACTCGATAACCAAACAATAGCCGTGGGAGGTGATGGTGGCAATATGGGCTGCTTGAGGTAACAAGTGGAAGGGACACGTGACAAGAACGCAACTTAAGGATAGCATGAGGGAGAAGGCAAAATAAAATAGGTGAACGACTTCTGCAGGGGCAGGAGTATAGGGGAAATGCTTGCCTGTTAAAGCTTGCCGAGGGACATCCGGAGGACTTGTCGTATCTCACCACATCACTTCGCGATCCTATCCGGGAAGAAGCAAATGCTGGAACACCCAACGTATGCAAGTCTTACTACTACGGATAAAGAAGATCCAGCATGTTCATGATGATATGCATGACATGGCATAGATGGTGCAATGCAACTTATCCAAATTAAGCGGGATCGGAACCCCGAACAAACAAATTATGTTGGAGTTGCATTTTCTACCGGCAAAGTTAAGGGTTGAATAGCATGGCACAACATGGCAGGGGTGAGCTACATCAAATTTAAACGGAGCGGGGAAAACCCCAGTTGGAAATCCGAAATACTCCGCATATATGTGAGGTGAAATGCACAAACTATCATCGGACGACATGATGCGGGATGCAAACAGATGTATGGATGGCATATTCATGTTCAGCACATTTTTCTGATCAATTTTCATATAGAACACTTTTTATTTCGAATCACAGATTAAAAGTTATTAAGGAAATAGTTTTTCAGCATTTTAAAATATAGAAACAGATTTATTTAAATAGAAAAGGGCCTGGAAATAATTTCCAGAAAGGGGGGAAGGACCCCGGGTTAGTTAGCAGAAGATCCAGGGGGTTCACAAGGAAACCGACAGAGGCAGGGACTGCGGGTTGATGTTGTGAAAGATACAGGGGGCTAAGAGTAAAATGATTTAGATCTGGATCTGGGAGGTTTTCTCACCGAGAAGTTACCTAGCCCGGACGCTGACAGGTGGGGTCGGGGGGGTGACGTGGCGGCCACGCTGGAGAACCATCCAGGCACGCACCGAGGGTGCTCGACGCCGTGCACGTTCTGGACGCGGTGGTCACCGCGGCCAGCAAGGATGCGCGTGGGCGTTGCCGTGGACTCCTGGACGCGCGAGCGGGCGCCTCGGCTTCGGCTCGGTGGCGCGGACCTGACGGAGGCGGCGGCGAGCACAGGGGTCAATGGAGGCGCGCCGGCGACAAGGATCTGCGGCGAGCGGCGTCGGCAACGTGGTGAGGACACGGACCAGGAAGCAAGGAGAGATGAGAGAAGGTGCAGGGGTGCGTGAGCTCACCCCGCAGCTGTTGATGTGGTCGGTGACGTCGGAGGTGGACCACGGCGGCCGGAATCGAGTAGAATGTCCGCCGGGGCTGAGGAAGAAACGAGGTCGGTGACGTCGATTCACGCGCTCCCAGAGCGATTCCTTCCGTGGAGAGGCTCAGGGCGACGTTGCGGTCCTTCTTGTGCGCTCGGACGGCGAGGGGGGTGCCCGCAGCGGCGGCGCCATGGCGGGGAGGAGATGTACTGTGGGGGTTTCTCCTTCGGTTTATGGCTTGGAGAGGAAGAAGAAAAGGGGAGGAGAAGATAAGGAGGGCGATGGAGTGGTTGGCGTGGTCCAGATAAAGCAGAGGGGAAGGCTTCATATGGGGGAGGATAGTGCGGTGGTTGAGCTCGTGGTGGAGGACCACGACGTTGCTTTCGTGCTCTCTGAGCTGGAAAGGAAGACGACAGCAGGAGGGGTTGAAGGGGTACGGGCCAGGTGGAAACTGGGCTTGGGCCAGCAAGGAAGAAAGGGAGGAGAGAGGAAGAACATGGGCCACCGGGGGAAGGAGGAAAAGAGAGAGGGGGGAACGGGCCAGGGAGAGAGGGAGCCCACGGGAGGGGTTTGGGTTTTATTTCGAAAATCTTTTCTCTTTTCTTTTTCAAAACTGTTTTAGCCATTTGATTTGAACTTGCTCAAATAAAAAATTGAATTTGAATACAAGATGGATAGAGTGAGAGGAAATTGCCAAAATATTTTATACCCAGAAATATAATAGGTTTGTTGGTTAGGTTTTGTTAAAAGAAAGATAAGAGGAGGTTATTATATAAACCATATGGGAAGGAAAATAAGATAATTTCTATTTAAAATAATTTTTATTTTGTTAAAATCATGTGGATGATATGATGCATATGCCATGATGATGCACAAAAGAAAAACACAAACAAAATCTATAGGGGTACTACCCTGGGCCGTTACAGGGGAAGTGCCCCCGGAAGGCATCTTCATCGACACCACCGCCATCTCCATCAACGCTGCTGTCTCCCATGAGGAGGGAGTAGTTCTCCATCGAGGCTAAGGGCTGTACCGGTAGCTATGTGGTTCATCTCTCTCTCCATGTACTTCAATACAATGATCTCATGAGCTGCCTTACATGATTGAGATCCATATGATGAGCTTGTAATCTAGATGTCGTTATGCTATTCAAGTGGATTTTACTTATGTGATCTCCGGAGACTCCTTGTCCCACGTGTGTAAAGGTGACAGTGTGTGCACCGTGTGGGTCTCTTAGGCTATATTTCACAGAATACTTATTCACTAAGTTATGATTTGAGTTGGATGTCTCTATGAAATTGTGGTGTGTTAGTACCTCCTATGAATGCTCACAGTGAAAGCCTGGGGTGTTTATTAGTACTTGGGAATACATCTTAAAGTTTTCCTACATGATGAATTAGTGTTCGTTATCTTGCCAGAGAGTAATTCAGAATAGCATAGTGAAGTGCTTATTTATATTCCTTTATGATTGCAATGTGCTTTATATCACTATTAATATGTGCTACTCTAGTGATGTTATTAAAGTACTCTATTCCTCCTCCATGATGTAATGGTGACAGTGTGTGCATCATGTAGTACCTGGCGTAGTTTATGATTGTAATCTCTTGTAGATTATGGAGTTAACTATTACTATGATAGTATTGATGTGATCTATTCCCCCTTTCATAGCTTGATGGTGACAGTGTGCATGCTATGTTAGTACTCGGTATAATTGCGTTGGTCTATCATGCACTCTAAGGTTATTTAAATATGAACATCGAATGTTGTGGAGCTTGTTAACTCCGGCATTGAGGTGCTCTTGTAGCCCTACACAATTAATGGTGTTCATCATCCAACAAGAGAGTGTAGAGTGGTTTTATTATGTGATCAATGTTGAGAGTGTCCACTAGTGAAAGTGTGATCCCTAGGCCTTGTTTCCAAATACTGCAGTCATCGCTTATTTACTGTTTGACTGCATCTTTACTTCCTGCAATATTACTACTATCAACTGCACGCCAGCAAGCTATTTTCTGGCGCCGTTACTACTGCTCATATTCATTCATATCACTTGTATTTCACTATCTCTTCGCCGAACTAGTGCACCTATACATCTGACAAGTGTATTAGGTGTGTTGGGAACACAAGAGACTTCTTGTATCGTGATTGCAGGGTTGCTTGAGAGGGATATGTTTGACCTCTTCCTCCCTAAGTTCGATAAACCTTGGGTGATCCACTTAAGGGAAAACTTGCTGCTGTTCTACAAACCTCTGCTCTTGGAGGCCCAACACTGTCTACAGGAATAGAAGCGTGCGTAGACATCAGGTTTCAACGTTTGAGAGGCGGCACGAGAACGAAAGAAAAAGGCAAGTGACCAAATATGAGGTGCCAAAAAAACTCCAAGAAAAGAAAGTTGATTGCACGTACAGGATGACATGCGGGTCCCATTTAGCAGCAGCGGTATCACCGTTTGAGAGGTGGCACGGGACCGAAAGAAAAAGGCAAGTGACCAAATATGAGGTGCCAAAAAAAACTCCAAGAAAAGAAAGTTGATTGCACATAGAGGATGACATGCGGGTCCCATTTAGCAGCAGCGGTCTCAACGTTTCCAAGGCGGCACGGGACCGAAAGAAAAAGGAAGTAGCCAGAAATCAGGGGGTCAAAATAATCCAAGAATAGAAAGAATTTTAGTTCATACAGGAAGACCTGCGGGACCCATGATCCTGCATCGTAAACGGCTCGATCGGAGAGCGTTGAACGAGATGGCGCGATCGAGGAAAAAATCAATGCTAGAGAGGCTGCCATCTGGGCCCTACATCCCTGGGCGGTGCGGATTTGCGTTGACTCGGCCGGCGAACCCGAGAATTCGTGATGCACCACGTCCCGGGCCACCATACGAGACGTTTTGGACGTTTTCGTCGGGCTAGGCGGCCTCAAAAACGAGAAAAAAAAGTTTTGACATGCACCACGGAGAGACGCAAAATCGTCAGCCATGGTGCACCAGCAACCACGGCGCGACTTCAACTTCGTCGGCCATGGCAACTTTTCTTGTAGTGAGACAACGAGTTGCCAGTTCTTACATGGCGTGAGATGAAGGCCATTATGCAAGCCCGTTTCGTCCCCACTAATTATTTGCGAACAATATATGATAAGTTGACCCTCTTGAGACAAGGTGTGAAGACTGTTGATACTTATTTCATGGAGATGGAGATGCTTATGCAGCGTGGCCGTGTCCGTGAGTCACTTGAGATGACAATGCAGCGTTTTCTACATGGTTTGAAGCATGATATCAAAGGCATTGTTCGTCATCATAGTTACACCACTATGAATGAGTTGCTACATCATGCAAGAGAAGCTGAAGCACAATTGGCTGAAGAAGCGCAAATCAAAGGTCGTGCTACGGGAGCTGGGCGCTACACGCCTAGGGCGCCCCCATCTACGCGATCCGCACAGTTTCCTACTTCATCTAGCAAGCCGGTTTCCAATGTTTCCAACACAAAGAAGTCTGAACCTGCTGCAAGTACAAGTGGTTCTAGCATGTCTACTGCGCGCAACCGTGATATGGCTTGTCATACATGTGGTGGCAAGGGTCACTTCAAGAGAGATTGTCCTAATCGCAAGGTCATGTTTATCAATGAGGACAGTGAGTATGAGACTGGAGATGATGTTGATCCATATGGTCCAGAAGATGATGATTATGACAGTGATGGTGTAGATGCTTATCCGTCTGAAGCTCGCACTATTGTTGTGTCTCAGCGTGCTCTTAATGTGTTGCCAAGTGCATCTACTCAGCGCTGCAATTTGTTCCAAACAAAGGCTTTAGTTGGTCCTGACAAGGCTTGCAAGGTCATTATTGATGGCGGGATTTGCCGCAATTTAGCAAGCAAGGAGTTGTGTACCAAGCTGAAGTTGAAGTATCTGCCGCACCCACATCCATACAATATTCAGTGGTTGAGTGACAATGGTGAGATGAAGGTAAACCACATGGTGCGTGTTGAGTTTGATATTTGACCGTATAAGGATTCCATTGATTTTGATGTGGTTCCTATGATGGTGTGTCACCTATTATTGGGTCGGACATGGATCTATGTCACCACAGCAAATTGTCAATGAATCTCGTCAAAAAGTTGAAGTAAACTTGGAGGATGCACCTACAGATAGGCGAGAGAATTGTAATACCGTGAGTGATATAACGAAAAGTGAGAGAGTGAATTCCTTAGTCTTATTAGCCACCAAAGAGGACATGAGAGAATTTAGTGAGGATCCTACAGCCATGCCTCTTGTGCTCATGTACAAGGGTGAGGTTTTGGTTTCTAACGACATGACCCCTATTTCTCTTGGTGTTTCTAGTGTATTGCAGGAATCTCATGCTGGAGGTTTGATGGGTCACTTTGGGCGTGAGAAGACGCTACTCATGCTAGCTGACCACTTTTATTGGCCAAAGATGAGGCGGGATGTGGACATATATGTGAAGAGATGCATTACTTGCAACAAGTCCAAGTCTAAGATGAAGCCTCACGGTTTGTATACTCCTTTACCGGCACCTACTACACCATAGGAAGACATAATTATGGATTTTGTGTTGGGTTTGCCGCGTACTAAACGAGGCCATGATTCTATATTTGTGGTAGTGGATAGATTTTTCAGGGAGATTGTACTAAACGAGGCCATGATTCTATATTTGTGTTGGGTTTGCCGCGTACTAAACGAGGCCATGGGAAGACACACTTTATTGCCTGCCACAAGAGCGACGATGTGTCGCATATTGCTAACCTGTTTTTCAGGGAGATTGTACGTCTACATGGAGTTACGAAGACTATTGTTTCTGATCGTGACGTGAAGTTTATGATCTACTTCTGGAAGACGCTTTGGAGAAAGCTGGGGACAAAGCTACTTTTCAGTACTACTTTTCATCCCCAAACTGATGGTCAAACTGAAGTGGTGAATAGAACATTGTCACAACTGTTGAGATCCATGATCAAGAAAACCTGAAGGAGTGGGAAGATTGTTTGCCACATGTGGAGTTTGCTTACAACAGGGCGGTACACTCTACCACAGAGCTGTGTCCCTTTGAGGTGGTGTATTGTTTCAAACCCATTACTCCACTTGACTTGTTGCCTTTACCCATACATGAGAGAGTCAATATGGAGGCATCAAAGAGCACGGTTTTGTGCGAAAGATTCATGTGAAGACTAAAGAGTTGATAGAGAAGAAAGGCAAGAGCAATGCTGCAAGGGTGAACAAGAAGCGCAAGGAGATATTGTTCAAGCCTGGTGATATGGTCTGGGTACATTTTTGCAAGGATAGGTTCCCGAAGCTACGGAAGTCCAAGTTGCTTCCTCGTGGTGCTGGTCCTTACAAAGTGCTTGCCAAGATCAATGATAATGCATACTCTATAGATCTTCCAATAGATGAGTTTGGTGTCAGAAATTCTTTCAATGTGGCTAATTTGACACCATATGACGGAGAAGACTTTGCAGCGTCGAGGTCGACGCCTTTTGAAGGGGGGGAGATGATGAGAAATTCCCTACTACACTACTACCTCCGTCATTCCAAGATGAAGACGATGCTGTTGTGAAGCTCAAGTCCAATGAAGTCAGGATTGGACCAATGACACGAGCTCGTGCAAAGCTACTCAAACAACATGTGAACTTGTTCCTAAGTGATACTTTGATCGACGAGAACTTTATACTGCCTAAGTCCTTTTACTTATGTATGATCAGGTATGAAGAAGGAGCAAGCATCGCACGAGGAGGAGAAGAGCAATTGGACATGAAGTTGGACATGAAGCTGGACATGGAGCTAGCCATGAAGCTGGACATGAAGACATCCCATGGAAGTGCGAGGGAGGAGAGGGAGGCATGCAGGAGGGAAGAAGACGAAGTCCAGGACGGTGCTAAACCCGGTCTGACTGGCCGCCACGCCGGCGCGCCCGGTCCCAGGCCTGGTCCAACCGGGCGCCCGACCGGCCCAGCCCGGCGCCGACCGGATCCCCAGCTTGAAAAGTTCGATAGTCCTTCTGAAGATGACCCGACCGTCTCTTTCCCTTATTGTCGAGGTAGAAGTGCATCCGACATGGCCCGTTCAATAGATCTTCGGGTGACATGTTGTATGGTCTTTGGAACCTAGGCCGATTATTTTGCCTGCTGGAACTCGGCACATCTCTATGATTGTTCCGCTGGTAATCATCCCGATGATTTTCTCCACTATTTCCTCAGAAGCCAGCCGCCACTTGGCTGGGACCGTCATAATCTGTGAAGTGGCAAAAACCTCGCCTATTTTGATTGTTATTTTTGTTGCGATCTTCCTCGGGTGACCTCTGCCGTTTGTTATGAACAGCATCTTCTCCCCATCAGCCCAGCGATTCGCTATCTCCATGAGGTCAGTTATTTTTCTTCGGTTGGACCTTCCTAATTCCTCGATTAGAACTCTTCTTCGGATTCCTGCAACAAACGCGTTGATTTCCCTTTCATCTGACACGTTCTCAGCAAAAAAAAATTATGATGCTCCACCTCTAGATGTACATCCTCATTGATTCGTCCAACTTCTGCCTGCAAGTCCTTCACTGCTCTTTTGATGCAGGTTTCTTTCACGTGGAACGTAAATTCCTTACGAACAAGTCCTCAAAGGTTTCCCAGCTGTCAATGGATCCTTTCGGTACCTTCTTCATCCAAGATCTTGCGGCTCCGCTAAGGTGGACCTGAATGCTCTGCATGGCCATTGCCCTGGTTCCACCCATCAGCTTCACTGTCTCTAAGTAATCAACTAGGCAATCCTCAGGATCTTGCAATCCGTCGAATTTTTTGTAGCTGTCAGGTAACTTGAAGCTAGAAGGTACTTTAGTTTTACGAACTCGTCGGGTGAAGCAAGGGAGTCCGCATAAATCCTCCTCACTAACTTCCGGTGAGTGTCGACGTTCTCATGTTCTGTTTTCACGGTTCCTCTCGTCCTGTGCTCTGTCGACTCGGGCTTTGGTCACTGTGTTCCTCGCGTCACCTTCTCGTGGAGGATCTCACGCTGCCACCGTAATGGGTCGGGGACTATTTTGCCTTGGACTATTTCTTCGTGGAGCACTTTCGAGCTGTGGTGCACTTGAACCTGCTATCGGTGCCCCCATAACGCTGACTCCTGCCATAGCCATCTGGTACAATGCTTCCCTGGGATCTCCCTGAGGTAGTTTAGATGCCATTATGAAGGCATGTGTCGCCATATATCCTGCTTCCGGAGTTTTTGGGATGATGTTCCCTCTCGTGTCTATCGACATAAAGGACATGTTGAGGTTTTGGATCAGGTTTTCCCGTTCATGATCGGGCACATTTGCCAATCGAGATCTTGCTCTTGCACGGGCGTCTCTGTGACTGTCTCCCGAAGTTCCTGATTGTCGACTCAGGTTGGCCCTGCGCGCACTTGACGCAGAAGCGGCAACTCTTCTTTCGTCGAGTGACTTTCTTTGCTTTTCTAACTCTCGTCCAGCACGAGCGAGTTTATATTGATATTCTTGCAGCACCTTCGGTGTAGCCGTGGTGGTCATCGGCTCTGTACCATCCATGGCTCTCTGAGCTCTATCCCAAGCTGCTTGCGGCAACCGTATTTTTTCTCACGGCGTAGCCCCGATGTATTTGTTTCATGTTCCACGCGTGAGATCTGCGGGATCGATGTATGGATTGCCCAAATCACCGAAAGCCTCCGATGCTTTGTCCTCTTGGCGTCTTTAGGATATTAGGATATCCTGCTAGTTATGCATAAACACCACAGCTTTTATTTCACAATTAAATTATGTATCCCATCATTACGGTTTGGTGCTCAATATTGGTGATGATACATAGAGCCATAATAAAATCCTTAAATATCGGCACTGCCTTTATACATGTAAATCTCCCAATTAATATGAGCATATCTTCTACATAAGCACCATACACTAGTAGAAAACAAGGCTTTCGTGCAAAGCCCCTGGGAGCTTTAGTCCCTGTTTTAAAACAAACCGGGACCAGTGGGGGCATTGGTCCCGGTTCGACCGGCGCAGGTCGACAACACTCTCTAGTCCCGGTTCGTTTGGGGCCTTTGGTCCTGGTTTGTATTACAAAACGGGACCAAATGCCTATCTCTCTCTCTATATATATACCCCTGCCCTGCCCAAGTATGGGCCACAGTCATCTTTTTTCACTTCTTAGCACAGGAGGTGTATGTTTCTTTGCTCTCTCTTCTTATGCACAAGAGGTGTTCGATGAAATTCCTAAGATCTTTTGCTTTCTCCTGTCGTTTTTCCTTCTCGATCGAGGTTAACAACTTTATCCTTTCATCCTTCATTGATAAAATGCATGCATATATATATACATCACTTCACTAATCATGATGTTCTGTATTGGTTTTTGATAAGCTTAATTATATCATGTAGATGAATCGGCAACGGATGTACATTGACCGACGCCTTCACGAGTTCTCTTGAGGCCTGATTTATTTTATCAATGTGGCTGAGAAAAACAAGCGGGGTGGTTTTATATATTGTCCATGTGTTAACTATCAGAATAACATAAATTACTCTTCCTCGAGTACCATTCACACCCACCTGCTGCGGTCCGGTTTCATGCCCCACTACAATTGTTGGACCAAGTACGGAGAAAGAGGGGTTATGTATGGACTGTGGAGATGGATGTTAACACTCTTTTTCCAGCTGAATGTTGTGTCTCGGGACAGAGCATTTGGACTGAAATATAGAGACTAACCCCCATTGTTAATAAATTGTGGCATAAAGTGAAGTAAAGAAAAATTCCGGTGAACAAAAACATTGTAAGCACCAATTTCAGTTTACTAACTTCCGACTTGAAGGATGCTAGCTCACTTTTGGATTTTATGTGAAAACCTGATTTTCGGAACTTGTTGTTTCACACTTAAGTCCTCTATCAGGATCCTATGTATCCATTTGGCTACCCCAGAAGAGCTAGTCTGAATAGTATTCATGTCTTGAACCTTATGCTTAAATGCTAAATCAATCTTCTTTATGTAACCTTTGAATCATGATCCCCTCTTGCATAGAATTACTTGCTTTACTTGAGGACAAGCAAAGATTTGAGTGTGGGGGATTTGATCACTCCTATTCTTTTCATACCTTTTGAATACATTTCATTCAAATTGTGAGCACATTTGGGAATATTACACTTCCATACATATATATTGTATCACCAAAATTAGTTTTACTCCATTTCAAGTCTTTATTGCAGGATGGATGTGTCAAGGCATCAAAAACCTTCTTCTATTCATCATTTGCAATCAGAGTCCACTAGAGCACGACACATCGCAGAGTCAAATTCAAATACTTGTCTAGGGAAAGAGAAATGTATTGGAGGGGGGGCTTGTGCAAAAGGGTACCAACCACTCAAGCTATGGGATCACGTTTCTTAGATGCTATAAGAGGAGAGAAGAGGGTGGCAAAAAGTGACACGCATGGAGGGACGCCACTACAATCACCTACTTTTGAGCGGGAAAGGGAGCAGGAGTCCAGATCGGATCGAGATCTGGAGCGGTGAAGTTCATCGCCATCAACATACATCAACAACTCTTCCTCCCGATCCTTGCTTCGCCGCGTTTACATCAACAACTGAAGTTGATCGTCGCGAGTTTGCACTCTTCCCTCTGATCCTTGTTGTTGAACCATGTGATACTCATGTAAAGCAGAAGTTGAAACTTGAACTCAATTCTCCTCATCCTTTTGCTAGTGTATGTTGATTCGTTGTGGACCACAAAATTCTCCTCATCCTTTTGCTAGTGTCTGTTGATTCATTGTGGACCATGAACCTGAGTTCCAAGTAATTGAGTTGTTCGATTTTCTCTCTCTTATTCTCCTTGCTCGTGTTATCGCCGTATGATGAGTGATCCATGTGTGTTATTATTTAGGGTGTGTTTGGTAATGGAGTGAAGTGGAATGGAATGGAACCGTTCCATTCCAGTAGAATGGAACGGTTCCATGCTCGTGTTTGGTTTGGACAAAAATGTGTGATGGAACGAGCAATATTTAGAGTTCATTACAATCCACTGAATCACGGCAAGTTCACATAACATGCTAGGAATAGTAGTCTTACAACAACACATAACTAAACATGATACCATCATTTCAAATTATATAACACCTGAAGATCTTCTCCACATACCTAGTCACCCAAACCAACTTGTTGTCAAGGCTCAGCGTCATGAATGCATTCGCGATTTTAGGACTGTCAACAAGATGAGCATAGTAGTGAGCTATATGTGAATCATCAAATCCCTTGATTGCTGCTAAAGCATCCCACAAGCCATCAGGTATAGCATCATTGTCTCCACCAGACTTCATAAGAGCACCAGCCATCATTTTGAACCCATCTTTGAGAGTGCTGACTAATGGATCATCTTCAATGTGTACAACCTTAGCCTTCTATTTTGGTGGTGCTTTGGCAGAAGACTCACCTACATTTGGTGACGTTTGCAGCTCACTTTCTTGATCAAGATCAATAGAGAATGTATCATTGCTGGACTTGGCATATTTCCCAGTAGCCGTGGCTGACCCAAAAATTGTTTCCATTGCACGATAGTGTTCAATTGGGGTATTCAACAACGGGTATCAGATTTGTTGTTCTACAAAAAATGCAAAAGTGAGTAACATACTATAGAAAAAAAAGAGGGCAACTGACTAACAAACTGAGTAACATACTATAGATAAAAACTTACCATGCAATTGTGTTCATCGCTAAGCCTAATAGTGCAAGTATCCTCATCCCATAGAGCTCCACTCAGATTTTTTCAATTGAACTAGCCTGCCCCAAATCTTCCTCCACTTTTTAAGATGGTTACTAATCTCATCTCCGGTTAAAGAAAGCTTCAAATTGTCATTCAAAACCTTAGCACATTGGTTGTGATGGCAAGTCTTGAATCCACTTGATGTTCTAGCACCACTAGCCACAAGGTCGGCTAAGAATACTAGCATCATGGTAGACATGGGATTGGTCCAGTGAACCACCCCACTCTTGGCAGTGCTCCCGCTTGCCCCGGTGACACTGGCCCCGGTGTCCATTCCTGTCTAGCCATATAAAGGTTGCCAAAAAAAGATATTGAGCATCACAAACACATGGTTTCATTCAAATAAAGGGTACATAGTTTCATTACAATGAACGGTTCCAAATGTAACACCACAAACAGATGGTTTGATTACAATAAAATGGTACATAGATAGCACTACAAATACATGGAGAATTCCACACTCAATGACCATTCAAGGCTTGCCTATCCGCCCACATTTGGTTAGCCATTTGTTTCCTACCATCTATTGTGTCCCTATGGTCTCTTGCTTGTTGGCTTTGTGTCCGGATTGGTTGAGTGGTCCAAGTCACCTCCGGTATAATGAATTCATCAATTCCTTGAGATAGTGCATAATTATGAAGAACACAACAAGCTACAACAATGTCAACTTGTACCGGTAAAGTAAAGAAAGGTGTGGCATCACTTAAAATTTTAAACCTCCTCTTGAGTGATGCAAAAGCTCGCTCAACCGTTACCCATAGAGACGAGTGCCAAAGGTTGAATAGCTCCTGTGCATTTTGGACGGGATTGCTGCCCCACTCATTCAAATGGTACCTCACATTACGAAAAGGTGGCAAGAATCCAGGCTTCACTCCGTAATATCCAGCATCAACTAGGTAGTATTTGCCTAAAAATAAAACAAAGATTGGTGACAACGGTTTGAACAATATATGGACAACTATATCTAAGGCAATTTGTTACCTTCTGGTACCTGTAGGCCTCTCTCACGTGCTAATGCATCAGCTAAAACTAATGCATCATGTGATGTCCCCTCCCAACCAGCCAACACATATGTGAACCGGAGGTCAAAATCTACCGCCGCCATCACATTTTGAGTAGCAAATGCCTTCCTACCACGAAAGAAATGTTCCACATCTTTGGTAATAGATGCTCTCACATGTGTACCATCTATAGCTCCAATACAGTCCTACATAGTGAAAGTATTAATAAATTATATGAAGGTTTCTCCTAAATAGCTAAGGAATAGTTTGAACAAATACCTTAAAATATGGGTCAAACCGAGGGTTTCCTGCAATTTTTTCTGGAGTGTCCGGTGAAGGTGGCATGATATATTCATTACGCAGCTCACCAATGGCATGAAGGACACGCCTAAAGTACACGCTGATTGTCCAAAATGATCTACCAAAATTGGTTGCAACAACCCTATTCCGAACGTTATGTCCAATGGTGTGAAAAAACATCGCCAATTGTTGCTCTACACTTACATGAACACTATCTTCTAGCAACTTGCGATCCCTCAATATGTTGCACGACCGAAAGAAAGGAGCTCTTTCAAATCTCAACATATTTCTACAGGTGACATCGCATTGCCAAAATTTACTATTGAGATATTCAATATGTTGCCGATCCCTTTCATGCATTGGCCCATAGCTTATACGCGCTCTTCTCTTTTTTTTATAGCCCGAACTGCTACAACAATTGCAGCAAAAACAACAAAAACAGCAGCTCCCCTAATCATTTTTTCCTTCTATCCATCATCTTGGCCATCTACAATGCATTTATCTTGACATAAATCACCACAATACACAGTCAAGTTGCTAAACAAAAATTAGACAGCAACATATACCACATAGATTGCTAAAAAAATGACATGGATTTGAGCCTAACACATGTTTTCAGCTCAATTTTGAAGAGGACAGGGCGCGTAAAAAGAAGAAGAGCATAGGGCCTATACCGCTGCTACCAGCCTGCCGCCGCCGATGCCTGCCGCTGCTGCCCTGCTCGCGCCGGCGGTGCTGCCGGCTGCTCGCTTTGCTCGCGTCCGGTGGCCGCCGGTGCACATTGCCCGGTCTGCTCCCTTTCCGCCGGTCAGAGGAGGAGCGCGAGATGGGGAGAAGCGGGAGGCATGGCGACGCACGGTGGAGAGAGGCCTGGCGGCACGCGATGGAGGCGTGGAGGCACGGGGTGGAGAGAGGCGTGGCTGCGTGCGGTGGAGGCGTGGCGGCAGGAGATAGACGAGAGGAGAGGCACGGGGGTGGACAAGAGGAGAGATGAGTGGGGTGGGGCTCGCTCGGTGAGGGTAAGGAGTTTTCTTTTTTTTTTCTTGCTCGACGCGGTGTTTATTAGCAGCCCGTTCCACCAAATTCCACCGATTTGGTGGAACGGGTGTATTCCGAATCTAAGGGGTATATTCCCTTTTGAGGAACCACTTGCTTCCATTCCTCATGTCCAACCAAACATAAGAATAGCCTCTAGGAATGGAACGGTTCCATTACATTCCACCTCATTCCATTACCAAACACACCCTTAGAGAATTTCCCCTTTTAAACAAACCCTAAAACTTTGCTAACTAGGATGTTTTAATGGTAGCTTAATCCCTGAGGAGAACCACGACAATACCTAAACCCTACTAAACTACTGCGATCAGTGCTTACCTTACGCCCTCCTCCATTGCTGCTGAGCTTAGATTGTGTGGATCTCCCTCCCTATCCAAGAACTTTGCGATTCCTCTGGGGATCTACCATCCTACCAAAGGATCGATTTTTGGTTTGGAGTTGATTCCTGCTAGGAACTTATTGACCTAGGTCTCCTTTGTGGGGATCCTTGTAGGGTGTCTCCTGTTGTGGGGATTCCTCTTGTTTGGGACACCTGGTGGCTAGGTTAGCTATCTAGCACCATGGTGTAGTTGGGATCCTTCTTGTTGTGGAGTTTGCCTCAACCTTATCTAAAAGCTGTGCTACCTTGACATCACCTTGAGTGGACAAGTGGAGGATGCTTTTGTGGTGCTCTTCATTGGATAATAGGTTGAAGCCTTTGGGCCGGCCTTTGTGGCTTCAACAACCTTTGTGGCAGTGCACCTCTCCAAACATAGACGTACTTCCCTTGTGAAGGAACCGTGGGAAACAAATCCTGCATCCTCATCTTGTCTCTTCACTCGCGGTGACTTTGCTCCTTTACTCAACCCGTACTTTGGTTACTTGTTTCATGCACTTGTTGTTTACTCCTTGTATCCGATGTGCATCTAGGCTCACCTTTGCATATAAGAATCACCTTTTATATGTGCCGAGCCATAAAACTTAAAAAGACTAAAAATTGAGTAGTACCTATTCACCCCCCCCCCTCTAGGTACATATATCCCTGGGCACTTTCAACTGGTGATTATACACAAAACCAAAATAAAAAATTAGATATCAGCACTGCTTTTATATGTGTATATCTCCCAACTAATATTAGCATATCTTGCTAGTTTTACACAAACACAATAGCATCTATTTTGCAAAAAAAAATTGTATTCCATCATTATGGCATGGTGTTTAATATTCATTCTGGGTAGAGCTACATCAAAATCTTGTAGATATCGGCACTACATTTATATCTCTATCATAAATTAATGCTCACATATTTTTTTGGATATTGCCATCTTTTTTTAATGGGCTGTTTTGATGGATACTCGACGGTACTCCACAGAAAGTATCCTCAGGAAGGGGTGAAGAACATGGGGAAATAGGGTGGAGAGCCACTGGGATGGTCACACACGAGTTACCAAGCTTTGGATCACGCAACACAATGGCTGGGCCTACTGCTGCTTGTCTGGAATTATCTGGGTGACTAGCGCGAGATTAAAATGAGTAGTGGTTATGCCCGTGAGGGCTCCTGAGATCCATCTTATATAATGCCCCCGGATCTAGGGTTTCTATGGCAGCATCCTACCCGGATAAAACTTTCTAATCTACGTTAAAATGTATTTCCGTACACGTCAAGGTCCACCTTTCTTAGCTACATGATGAGTGCAAAAAAGCTACACATTTACAACTACGTAAATACCTTTAAAATTTTACTTTTGTTATTATTTTACTGCGCATTTGCACACTCTACTTGTGTGTTTTCCCAGGATCTGAAACCAGGAAGTAAATATAAGCGTGACGCAGCAACAACATGGCGGCCATTTTCTCAGAAACTTTGAGATGAAGATGACGTCACCGTTCCCCGAGACGGACTAGAAAACGGCCAGCCTGACCGCAAGTATTGTTTGAGCTCTTTGTGAGAGTTTCAGATAAGAGGTTGGAAAAAAGCGAGGAAAAGTTTTGCGCCTGGGCAAAAGTGAGTAGAACTAAGGAACCAAGGGCACCAAAAAATAAATCCCTTAATAGTATGTTTATTGGAAAATATAATTTTATTTAATTATTGGCATGAGTATACTGATACATTACATGCCCGGGACATCATTCATCATCCTTATGCTGAGCTGCCGCTCTCATTATTTTAGCATATAAGTTGGTGGTGGCGGTGGTCTTGGCTTTCTGATACGGCGTAAGCTCTTACAACAACACATATGATGATCATGACCAAACGCTTTACACTTCGCACGAGTAGGTGCTTTATAGCCTCTTGAGGAGCAGTCAAGTTTGCACGTCATGGGAGCGCAGCTCCGTAAATGTCTACACCACTCGCCTGCAGGAACTACAATCAATACATCACAGAAAAACAATTTAGTAATATATTCCAAACAAAAATATAGATAGTACTTTGAACATTTGAAAATTTCTAGTGAAATAGTAAACATTGTTGCCTACGTGCTTGGCAGGACGGCAACGTTGAACACATGATTGCCGTGAGCAAGAAAGAAACAAAAGCCAAATTGAGCAACTTTGGGTTGGTTTTGCCGAGCGCCATGGGGAAAATATATGAGTTTATCTCGCTGTATCGTTGTGCATGTTTATATAGACACACAATGCAATATTAGATACAGTTGGTTATTCTCGTGCAATATATATGTATCTCTCCCAATTAATATTAGGATATCCTGCGAGTTTTGCATAAATGCTGCAGCTTTTATTTTGCAATGAAATCATGTATCTCATCATTATGGACTGGTGTTTGATATTGGTGATTATACATAGAGCCATAATAAAATCTGTAGATATCAGTAGTGAATTTATATAGGTATCTTTCCCAATTAATATTAGGATATCCTGCTAGTTATGCATAAACACCATAGCTTTATTTCACAATTAAATTATGTATCCCATCATTACGGTTTTGTGCTCAATATTGGTGATGATACATAGAGCCATAATAAAATCCTTAAATACCGGCACTGCATTTATACATGTAAATCTCTCAATTAATATGAGCATATCTTGCTACATAAGCACCATACGCTGGTAGAAAAAAGGGCTTTCGTCCAAAACCCTTGGGAGCTTTAGTCCCGGTTTTAAAACGAAACGGGACTAGTGGGGCATTGGTCCCCGTTCGACCGGCGTAGGGCGATGCCACTCTCTAGTCTCGGTTCGTTTGGGGCCTTTGGTCTTGGTTTGTATTACAAACCGGGACCAAATGCCTATCTCTATATATACCCCTGCCCTGACCAAGTGTCGGCCACTGTTAGCTTTTTCACTTCTTACCACAAGAGGTGTATGTTTCTTTGATCTCTCTTATGCACAAGAGGTGCTCGATGAAATTCCTAAGATCTTTTGCCACTTGACTTCACACAAAGCAATCCACACTTAAGCTTTCTCCTATCTTTTTTCCTTCTCGATCGAGGTTAACAATTTTATCATTTCATATGTCCTTGATAAAATGCATGCATATTACAAACCGGGGCCAAATGCATATAACAATTTTATCATTTCATATGTCATTGATCGAGGTTAAAAAAAATTGTACATCGCTTCACTAATCATGATGTTCTATATTGGTTTTTGATAATCTTAATTATATAATGCAGATGAATCGACAACAGATGTACATTGACCGACGTCTTCACGAGTTCACTTCAGGCCTGATTTTTTTTATCAATGTGGCTGAGAAAAACAAACGGGGTGGTTTTATATATTGTCCATGTGTTTACTATGAGAATAACATAAATTACTCTTCTTCGAGTACCATTCACACCCACCTATCATGTTAGGTTCATGCCCCACGACAATTGTTGGACCAAGTACGGAGAAAGAGGGGCTATGTCTGGAATGTGGAGATGGATGCTAACACTCTTTTTTTTAGCTGAATGTTGTGTCTCGGGACAGACCATTTGGACTGCAATGTAGAGACTAACCCCCATTGTTAATAAATTGTGGCATAAAGTGAAGTAAAGAAAAGTTCCAGTGAATAAAAAGATTGTAAGCACCAATTTCAGTTTACTTTTGGATTTTATGTGAAAACCCGATTTTTAGAACTTGTTGCTTCACAATTAAGTCCTCTCTCAGGATCCTATGTATCCATTTAGCTACCAAAAAAGAGCTAGTGCGAATGGTATTCATGTCTTGATCGTTATGCTTAAATGCTAAATCAATCTTGTTTATCTAACCTTTGAATCATGATCCCTTCTTGCATAGAATTACTTGCTTTACTTGAAGACAAGAAAAGATTTGAGTGTGGAGGATTTTATCACTCCTATTCTTTTCATACCTTTTGAATATATTTCATTCAAATTGTGAGCACATTTGGGAATATTACACTTCCATACATATATATTGTATCACCAAAATTAGTTTTACTCCATTTCAAGTCTTTATTGGAGGATGGATGCGTCAAGGCATCAAAAACCTTCTTCTATTCATCATTTGCGATTAGAGTCCACTAGAGCACGGCACGTCGCGGATTCAAATTCAAATACTTTTCTAGGAAAAGAGAGAAGTATTGGAGGGGGGGCTTGTGCAAAAGGGTACCAACCACTCCAGCTATGGGATCATGTTTCTCGGATGCTATAAGAGGAGAGAAGAGGGTGGCGAAAAGGGGACACGTGCGGAGGGACGCCACTACAACCACCTACTTTTGCGCGGGAAAGGGACCAGGAGTCCAGATCGGGTCGAGATCTGGAGCGGTGAAGTTCATCGCCATAAACATCCAGCAACAACTCTTCCTCCTGATCCTTGCTTTGCCACGTCTACATGAACACCTAAAGCTGATCGTCGCGAGTTTGCACTCTTCCCTCTGATCCATGATGTTGAACCGTGAGATACTCGTGTAAAGCAGAAGTTGAAACTTGAACTCAATTCTCCTCATCCTTCTGCTAGTGTCTATTGATTCGTTGTGGACCATGAACCTGAATTCCAAGTAATTGAGTTGTTCGACTGTTTTCTTTCTTATTTTCCTTGGTCGTGTTACCTCCGTATGATGAGTGATCCATGTGCCTTATGATTTATAGAATTTCCCCTTTTAAACAAACCCTAAAACTTTGCTAACTAGGATGTTTGAACATGTTTGAATGATAGCTTAATCCCTGAGGAGAACCACGGCAATACCTAAACCCTACTAAGTTGCTACGATCAGTGCTAATCTTTCACCCGCCTCCATTGATGATGAGCTTAGATTGTGTGGATCTCCCTCCCTATCCAAGAACTTTGCGATTCCTCCAGGGATCTACCAGCCTACCAAAGGATCGAGTTTTGGTTTGGAGTTGATTACTGCTAGGAACTTATTGACCTAGGTCTCCTTTGTGGGGATCCTTGTAGGGTGTCTCCTGTTGTGGGGTTTCCTCTTGTTTGGGACACCTGGTGGCTGGATTAGCTACCTAGCACCCTGGTGTAGTTGGGATCCTCCTCGTTGTGGAGTTTGCCTCAACCTTATGTAAAGGTTGTGCTACCTTGAACATCACCTTGAGTGGACAAGTGGAGGATGCTTTTGTGGTGCTCTTCATTGGAAAATAGGTTGAAGCCTTTGTGGCGGCTTTGTGGCTTCGACAATCTTTGTGGCAGCGCACCTCTCCAAACGCAGACGTACTTCCCTTGGGAAGGAACTACGAGAAACAAATCCTGCATCTCATCCGGTCTCTTCACCTGCAGTGACTTCGCTCCTTTGCTCAACCCATACTTTGTTGGTTACTTGTTTCCTACACTTGTTGTTTACTTCTTGTATCCGCTGTGCATATAGGCTCACCTTTGCATATAATAATCACCTTTTATATGTGTTGAGCCATAAAACTTCAAAAGACTAAAAATTGAGCAGTACCTATTCACCCCCCTCTAGGTACCTATATCCCTGGGCAGTTTCAACTGGTGATTATACACAAAACGATAATAAAATAGTTAGATATCAGCACTGCTTTTCTATGTGCATATCTTCCAACTAATATTAGCATATCTTGCTAGTTTTACACAAACACAATAGCATCTATTTTGCAAAAAAAAATGTATTCCATCGTTATGGCATGGTGTTCAACATTCATGATTCTGGATAGAGCTACATTAAAATCTTGTAGATATTGGCACTAAATTTATATCTCTATTATAAATTAATGCTCACATATTTTTTTTTGGATATTGCCTTCTTTTTTTCGTGGGCTGGTGTGATGGATACTTGACGGTACTCCAGAGGAGGTATCCCCACGAAGGTGTGAAGAAGATGGGGAAATAGGGCGGAGAGCTAACGGGATGGTCACACACGAGTTACCAAGCTTCGGATCACGCAACACAATGGCAGGGCCTACTGCTGCTTGTCTGGAATTATCTGGGTGACTAGTGTGAGATTACAATGAGTAGTGGTTATGCCCGTTAGGGCTCCTGGGATCCGTCTTATATAATACCCCCAGATCTAAGGTTTCTATGGCAGCATCCTACCCGGATACAACTTTCTAATATATGTTATAATGTATTGCCGTATCAAGGTCCACCTTTCTTAGCTACATGGTGAGTGCAAAAAAGCGACACATTTACAGCTATGTAAACACCTTTATAATTTTACTTTTGTTATCATTTTACTACGCATTTGCGCACTCTACTTGTGTGTTTTCCCAGGATCTGAAACCAGGAAGTAAACATAAGCATGGCGCAGCAGCAACATGGTGGCCATTTTCTCAGAAACTTTGAGATGGAGATGACGTCACGGTTCCCCTAGACGGGCAAGAAAACGGCCAACCTGACCGCAAGAATCGTTTGAGCTCTTTGTGAGAGTTACGGACAAGAGGTTGGGAAAAAGTGAGGAAAAGTTTTGCGCATGGGCAAAAGTGAGTACAACTAAGGAACCATGGGCACCAAAAATGAAATCCCTTAATACTATATTTATTTGAAAATATAATTTTATTCAATTATTGAAATGGGTATACTGATACATTACATGCCCGGGACATCATTCATCAGTGAATTCCTTATGCTGAGAATCTCTGCCGCTCTCATTATTTTAGCATATAAGTTGGTGGTTGTGGTGGTATTGGATGTTCGGTAGGGCGCCTCTTACAGCAACACAGATGATGACCATGACCAAACCCTTTACTATACGCACGAAAAGGTACTTTATAGCCTCTTACGGAGCAGTCAAGTCTGCACGCCAAGGGAGCGCAGCTCCATAAATATCTACACCACTCTTCAGGAACTACAATCAATACATCACAGAAAAACAATTTAGTAATATAGTCGAAAGAAAAAAATAGATAGTACTTTGAACATTTGGAAATTGCTATAGAAAACATTGTTTCCTATGTGCTTGGCAGGACGACAACGTTGAACACATGATTGCCGTGAGCATGGGGAAAATATATGAGTTTATCTCGATATATTGTTGTGCATGTTTATATAGACACACAATGCAATATTAGATACAGTTGGTTATTCTCGTGCAATATATATATATATATATATATATATATATATGTATATGGGAAATAGCCAGATGACTTGGTGGCTAGCTATGCATACCTCCCAAACCGTTGATCTACACCATTATTGATATAGGGAGCAGGCAGGTGGGCTGAAGGATCCCAACGCCGGCAGATCCTTCCGTCACAGCGAGAGCATGCCCCATGTAACATATACGCATTGCATGCATGCTTATAACCGAAACAGAAGGACACACACGCCACCGCAGGACGTAGATTAAACCAAGCACCTCACCACATACGATAAAATAGAAATTGTGGAGGCACGGACGAACAAGCAAGGGCCTCCACATGCTAAGTTGGGTAGGCAGTAAAACCTGGTCTAGAACGTAGTCCGAGTCGCATGGATCATTGTCTGACCCACCTGTTATTTTAGCTTGGATGTTACGTACAAGCAGCTACACATACAATTTTAACCTGGCTTCACCGCTTGTATGATATGTACATTTTTAAACAGACATCATTTTTTTTGATGATAGAAGCAGCTACACAACAAATTGTACCAGGCCTCACCGCTTCCTTTCTTTGAAAACTGAATCGGTCGACCTTCCTGCCCTCGCCTTGAACGCAAGGACCACGGCAGAACATGGTTTGCTAAGACATGGAGCGCCACGGCACAGTCGGAATAATCATGTAGCAAGGCCACGATGCATGTGTGTGTTGTAGCAGGGATTTTTTTTTGGAACAAAGCCGTTACACATTACCTGGAAGTTTTCGTCCTGGCTCGATCGCGCGTTAGCAAATCAAATTTTTGTGCTCTTACGACTCGCCAAACGGAGCACACATTAGTTGTAGTTCTATAGCCGTATCCTCTCCAGCTCGACGAAGGCTTGCATATCATTTCTTGCTCTATCTCCTCACTACACCTACATCCTAGCCAATTGCTGATATCCAGTAAGCAGGAACACCAAAACGCAGAGTATGGGACGCAGACCTGGTTGAATCGGAAAACGACTCTCTATTTTTGCTACAGGCATCTGCTGGTCCGAAGGTACGCATGCGATGTATATGCTGCCTAATTCAATGAGTTAAGTTATACATAGCAGGTTTGCAACAGATCTAGTCAGGCCATTATCTCATCCCTTTTTTCCCGTTTCGTCTGCAATCAGGATGAGTAGCGGGTCAGGAACTTGGACCGGTGGGAAAGGGCGCAACCAGCCGGTTCAAGCGACGAGGACGGTGATGTCTCGAATGGCAAACAATCAGCCCAAGTACGGCAGCTCAGAGCTGCTTGTTCGTCTAAACAACATCGTCAGTTTGTTCACAGAGAAGCAGATTTTGCTTGCAAAGTCTACTGGCTTCAGTACATTTGCAACACCAATCCATCCTATAGAGTTTGACAAGCAGTTCACGGTATGGCTGATGCCAAGAGTCGATACCATGTCCAGGACAATCGGGCCTGTAGATGGTAAGAAGATTATGATCTTCCAGGAGGACGCGGCTATGGTGTTCGGCATCCCATTCTCTGGGAAAGAGGTGTACGACTCCTCATTGGACAAGTCTGCGACGATGCGCCAAGAGGTTATGGCCCTTATTGGCATGGAAGATTGCAAGGCAAAGCCCAGCGATGCAGCTTTCAAGACTTTGTCTGAGCTCGCTGGACGTGAGCTGGACGACGAAGAAGAAGCTAAGTTTAAGGTCTCTTTCGCAGTGTTCGTGGTGTGGATGTTGTGCGATGGAAGGAACCCTGGAGAGAAAGAGTCTGTCAACTTCTGGCCAGCTCTAAAATGCCCTGCACAAATCCACACATTCAACTGGGCATCATATATTCTTGACTCAGTGATTTCAGCCTGTGTTAACGCGAGGATGGCGACGAGGTCGAACACATGCTACTCTCCACCAGCCGGGACCGTATTATTCATGCAGGTATTACGTACTTTGTTTCACTCAGATGACCATCGCCAACTACTGAGCTCACAAATTAGCATCTGTACCCACACCCCGCTCACATTTTTTCTTTCCTCATTGTATTTTCTGGTAGGTTTTTTACTTGGACAACATGGATTATGGTGCACTGTCACTGGCCAAAAGCAGCACGCCACGAATCAAACTATTTGACGCGCAAACCTTGTCCAAACAGATAATGGCAGAAACTATTGGTCTCCGTGGGCAAACTCCATGCAGAATTTTTGGTGCCGGGAAGGTAATTAGAGTTAGATACGTTTTGCCGGCGTATTCATCTTTTCAGCAAAGATGGATAAGAAAGTGAACAGCTGTTTACGCACATATTATGCTAATGCGGGTTTCCTTGTTCATTTTTTTTAGATTAGATCAGACGAGCAAGTAGTGTACAAAAGAGTTGTCCGGCATACTGCAGGGAAAAGGTCACCCGGCACAACCAAAGCATCACCTGTAAAATACAAGACACCAGATTTCACTGGTACAACAACAAACAAGTCGAAGACCATAACACGGACATCGCCGACAATTAAGCAAAAACGGCAGAGGGCTGAAGCACCACAAAATAGCCGTGCCATAGAGGGAGCACCCGCCACGATGGACGTAAGTACAATTTTTTTTTGGCTTATCAGGTAGCGTGCATTTTTTTTTGTGTCATGTTCGATATACTACACAGGACCATGGGGGTCACAATCATAATTTCCGGCATGAGCTACATCTAATAAATATCGCCGATTTGCGTTGTTCACCAGGTCAATATGGAAGCGCTGCTGGCCGTGAAAGCACACAAAGCCAGATGCCTCAAGATACTCGCTGTAGCAAGAAAAGCGTTAGAAGACGAAGCTGATAAGTTGGTCGAACATTTTAGTGTGATTGGCGTCAAGGGGAAAGCCCCATATAGTGTCAATACTGCTCCCGAGCGTGATGATCAACAAGTTGAATTACAAATCTCACCTGGTCAGCCCTTTACTCCATCGCCCACAATGTCCCGCCCAACACGTAAGCATGAATTTCTGCATTCCTTGTAGACAGCATGGTTGTTTTTAAATTGCAAGAGCTGTAATCTTTTTTAGCTGACCCGTCACACATTCATTCTAAGCCAACGTCACTAACAAGATACAAACCAGGGTCCCCTGCCGGAACAAAACTAAGAAGATATGCTGGATGCGAAGCACCGGCGTTCTCTTTCGGGCCAGAGTTCGACGGGATGGAGGTTACAAAACATACAAACAAGCCAGAATTGCTGCATGGGGGTACCTCTGCTGTTTCACCAGTTGGCCCTAGCCCACCGAGAAAAACGATACGACTATCCAGTACAACATCACCGGTGTCAGCCACCAAAAAGAAAAGCGGTGAGTACCTTTTCAACAGAAGGACAACATCGACAATAAACCTCAATGACATTGCAGCCGAAATGGAGTACACACAGTCACCTGTCACTCGGAAGTTTGTCCGCGAAGGACGCATACTATGCCCCCCCAGGGACACATCGCGCCCTTACAATGAAGCGAAAGCAAAGTCAGCATCCGAGTTCCACAAGTGGGCCATGAAATTACCGGGTGACAATAACAGGTAAAAAAACCATATGACTTAAAAAATGCAGTTTCATTTGACCTTAACATTCATCTAAATTTGTGGTCAGCTGTCCGACTAAACGCATAAACAAACACAGGTACTGGGTGCGCCACGGACATCCGAAGTTCATTGAGATATCAATGGAGCAGATCATCGCCCAGTTCAAATCCAACGGGACATATGAACCAGACACTTGCGACGCCTTGCTACGCAGGTTCCAACAATCAGGTGCAAACGGAGCAAAAATTTCATGGAGACATTACCTAGAAACCGATTTCGCGGTAATGGCATATCCAATCAACCGTTGTCCGCAGTTCTAGTTTTTCCCGCTGCATCCCCATCTCCAATGTATGTTTCCTTTTGTCATTGTACTTCCTCAGATGCGGGCACTAGCTGGTGAAGATTACATTTCCTCCCGGAGTATCCAGAACCAATGGATTGGCAAACAGATACAATACGATGTCTCAAAGTGCATGCTGGTGAGATAACATCTATCTGGTGCATAGGTTATGCGACGTTACCCCCTTCTGATTTTTGGCTTTGTTGCCGTATGCAGATAATGACCATGTTCACAGTCGAAAATAGGTGGGTAGCCTTTGCGTGGGACATGAAGAGAAGGCAAATAACCATTCACGATGCAGGTAACAAGGCCGAACAATGGGATTCCCACAACCAGGTGGCAAAGATACTAAACTCTGCTATACGCACTTGCATTGCGGCATTCTTTGACGGGTGGAACATAGATTGGGAACAGTGGGCAACGGTTTATATGTCATCTTCAGCGAGTAAAAATAACATTACCGAGAGGTTAGCACTTTGCCCATCCGATTGTTAAATCACGCAGTCACCATATGTCTCAACTTCTACCATTCAAAGTCATTTATCTATGCAGAACAAAATATCCCAGCACCTATGACTTTGCACCAGAAGCACTTCAGTTCTGCCGGACCTTCGACGGTGTAAAGCAAGGTGGCCGTCTCACATCGGTGAGCACGCGATGCACTGCAATTTTTGTTTTATATGCATCACCACATCACTGCAAAGAATTGCCTAGGATGTATCTTTTGCACGGCACTAGACATGTCCATTCTTTTACGCCAGTCATGTATTATGTATGTTGCATTCGCGTTCCACGACTCACTGTGTACACCCACTTACAGCCAACGGCCGACATACCAGGGGCGGCTGATCTGCTCTTCGACCTCCTACACCTGAAGAACAACACAGGGGCACTGCCGCCCCAGTTCGTGCAGGACGTGGATGAATGATCGCAAGGTTTTCCAACACCAACCATCCTCCCATCCAGTGCAAGCAAGAACAAGTGTGCCTCGGGGCTCCCCTATAACTCTCACTTGTAACCATGACGTGGATCATCCGAAACAAATCATTATTTTGTTACCGCCAAACTCCCTTTTTAAAAAGTTTTACAGGTGTCACGTCGCATATTTGATTCGAGCATTTGAGGAGTTTTTTTTTGGATTGAATGTAGGTTCCACAGGTAGTAGTTGTCTCTGCAAGTCTTTTTGCGTGGTGTCACGATTGAGGTGGGCTTCACATAGTTATCTTGAAGGTCACTTCTGCACCCAAACACACTTTTTTGTCCAGTTGTTTCACCAACACTGTATCTAACGCGGCAGATATGGTTATGATCAACCGCTGCATAATCTATTCCACCTGGACGACCCTGGCCTCACCACTATAGGACCCCTTTAGTGCCGTTTTTTGGTTCTACATCACTAATACAGGTATAACAAACTTACTATGAAAGCTGGTATTTTCTTGGAAAGTAAACTATTGCAGGAAATGTGCTCAGCGCATCGCATTTTTTAGGAAGAAGGGCAACCACCTTCATGCGCATATTTCGTTCCAGTTGGCACCCCCCCTAGAGACAAACATACGTTGCGCAGCACCAACAAAGACAAACTATCTAACTATGCCCTGCGCGCGCACAATTTTTTGCTATCCAGTCGGTTGAAGCCATAGAGGCAACCTGCCCCTGCGCAACACCAGCACGCCCAAAAAACCATCGACAAACAAACTGCGACCAGCTAGGAGTTCATCTGGGGCACCGATTGTGAAACTGCTGCCCACGTTGGCCGTTTGTTGAAACCTATCATATCTCAACGTTGAGTTCATGCCTAGGGAAAATGCACAACAACCCATACAAACATGCACTGCCCTCCATCGTCTTGTGTGAACAACCAGCGGTCCATGCAATGTAGTGAATAAACAGGATGGGCTTGCTGTACCGAAAGACAACAGACAGTACCCATACAAAAATTACGCGTGTGACTCCTTGTATCGTCGGTACGGTTTTTGCAATGCGAGCGCAGGCGGTGGACGTTTAGGATGGCTCACAGTAAGTGACATCGGACTACACTGCGTCCCAATAAACATCCAGACCAACGGCACGGCAACCAAATCAACGCACGACGACGCTGGCGATTCGTCGTCCATATGAACCAGCAGAACATCTATATAAACGAGCACAAACTATCCAAGGCAGAACACATCCAAAGCCGTGAGGAACAATCGCCTTGCCATGCTCTTAGCCGTCCAGGTCGCTTCCAAGCAGATACGCAGGCCCGCCGGCCGTTTAGCTAGAACTCGAAGCATCGCACGGCACCGCCGCACTGCTACGCCGGGATCTCCCGTCTCCACCTTGGCCATTCACACACCCAACAGCCCAGCCTCCCCGCCAACCCCTGGCAATGACATGACACCGCCCATCAGCCCCATTGCTCCTCCAGCCACCCAGATTCCCATCGACGAAACGGAGCCCGTCGTCCCAGGAGACTCTACTGACGGAGTCCCTTCGGAGTTCTCGTCTGACGACGAAGAGGTGCCGGAGTCTCCTATGCCGCTGACGGCGGCGGGGGAACAGGGCGACACCAACGCTGATGGAGAGGATGAGGACGAGGACTACAAGCTAGTCCTAGAGGACTCAATCCGCGACGAGGAACGTCAAGCTAAGGCTGCAGCATTTGAGGCAAACAAGAAGCAGAACGAGACCGTAGATGACTGGCTCAAAGCGGTGTCTGGCGTTGAAGAAACTCCACCCCAGAAGGACACAGGTAAAACTTTGCGAACTCCGACGACACCGGTAATGCACTAGCGTGAACGCGAGTTTTTTGACATGTTTTATCTGATTTCAGTTTCTCCTGGAAAAGACATTGCATCAGTCTTCAACGGGGAACACGGTGTCGCACAAGTCAAGGCTGAGCCAGGGGCACTGCCGAAGAAGGCTGATGATATCATTGACATATCTGACGGAGAGGACTCAGCCAAGGAGCAGGGAACGCCATCGGCACGTCAGGGCAAATGCGAGGACGACGACGACGTCATCAACATATCAGATTAGGTAGATGTAGTTTGGAGAGTGCTACCGTTCCGTGCCATTGGTCGCAGACCAAATCATCCAGTTGCTGTTCTAGTTGTCTTAGTTTCCTAGCACCCTTCCTATGCCTTTCCAAGCCTCTCCCAGTCTATTACCAGTTTAGGTTGTCATGATCCCACCCGCATCTGTGTAATGTACCCGACTGTGACCATTAAATATGAGTGTGTTTCGACAATCGCGCATCAGCGTTAATTACAAGTGTTCGCTGCTACGTAATAGCTATCCACTTTTTTTTCCCTTACATTATACCCCACGCCAAGATATAAATACGAACGTCGACCTATGTAAGGATTTTAAACCATGCTCACCTTGCCGGCCCAGAAAAATAAAAACCCCCAAAATTAAATGTCTGTTATTTCCAGGTCAGACATAATGCATTCCATTTTAAAAGAACTAAAACAATTATGGTTAGAGTTGGAGAATACAATGCTAACTGCATGGGACCAGTTGCCTAGCAGGCCAACAAAGGGACGGCTGCAGCTTATTTCCAAATAACTCAAATAATCAACACGGCGCACGCTTATTTTGACAAAGTAACCCTCTTTTGTCACTTAGCCCAGCAACATATTGTCGGCCAACAAACTAAACGAATAGTACCGACGCCGCGTTTCTAAGTAACATATCGCGCCTTTTGCTTCGAAATGCACTAATAACAGGAACTTTTTACACCAGTACGTCAAACTTACCGACGCGCCCGACAAGCATGATGGCCTAGTAACAGCTTTTTCAGCGACAACCTTGACGCCAAGTCAAGGGAGCTCTAAAATCTGTGGCCGCCACCCCGCGACAGCGTGTAACTACGCGCACGCCGCGTTCCTCGCGTGGAGGTGCCCGTGCGTACCGCTACTGCTGCCGCGGCCACACACGACGCACAATACTATGTAGGTTACGTTGACTTTTGCAGAGGACGCGGACCAGCGGGTAGATGAGAACATGCTAGACGGCCACCTAGTCGAACAACCCGCACCTGGAAGGCCAAGCCAATTGAACCGCAACGGTTGTCCACCTCGACCACCGGTACGTGGTGCTGATCATGTTGCTAAACCGAAACCAAATATTCCTCCTTTATAGGGTGCACACAATCCCGATGCAGACCTTAGTTTGGAACTGGAAGCAGATCAACGCGTTAGCATGTGTACGCTTCCTGATCATTTTTATCCGGCAGTGCTGCTAATTGGTAGTGAACAGATCTTCCAGCTCACTGGTGGTCCGAGCATATTACAGTGCATCATGCTAATATTCCCACTTCATGGGTTAGTTTAAAGCTTTGCTATGCGCACTCGTCTTGTTCTCCCACACTATAAACGTGATGTGCTGAGGAATTTATCTTGATTAGAACAAGGCAAAAATTCTGTAGGAGACTGTGTATGAAGAATTGCAAACTAACATGATTCGTTGCGTTCTTGTAGAGGTTAATAAGGCTATGCTGGCACGTTTATCTGGTGGTTTGAATAAGTAACTTCGCCATATGCCGCTACAAAACGTCGGCATCTCTACATTAACTGTATCACCGCTCAGGTGTAGACAAAGGTACAACACGTGGACCGCTAGACACAGATTGCTCCACAACCTATCAACATTGTTGACAAATGCATTGTTAGCCGAGAAACCTGCTGCTAAAAAACAACACTTATAAGTCCTTTCAGCAGCCTATGGGCGGTAGACCATCTGAAAAACCTTTCTCGTCGCACCATGGATAGGAAGGTGTGCTGGCAACCCAGCTCAACAGCGAGGTACAGGGCGTACTTGACTATACTAGTGGTAACATACGTAACATGGCGGTGCCACTTACCCGTCATAGCTGCTAGCTGCCCACCGGCAGCTAATAGTGCGACATCTCGTATGCCACCGACTTACGTGCTGTTTTCTGTACTGGAGATTTTTTCATAGCAGCTTTGTCGTTTTCGATGCGGAGGGAGGAATCACAAGTTGAGGGGCCTCTGCGAAGACGAGTAGGGCGCATGCGACACCGACGCCGGCATCTTGCTAGTCAACCTCGCCCGCCACAAGTGCACGTCGTTGACCACCTACTCAGCCTACATGAGTTCGACATTTAGATGGGAAGCGCTTCGGTGGACCATAAAGGCGCCATGATTTTTCTCTGGCACGTGAATAGCGCGCGGCCTTTTATGTAGGCCGTGGGACGAGTGGCATCGACATCAATGCGCTCGCCGAAGTTTAGGGTTCAACGTCTATCAAGCTAGGCATGGCACTGACGGAGTCCCAAATAGACTTACAGGCGACGCTGCGTCAATGAGCATAACGCCTAATTAAGACGGTCAAACGACGCATGATAGCTACCATAACTTATGGCTGAAACTTTCTGCAGAACCGTATTGCACATTTTGGTAGATGAGAACATGCTGGACGGCCACATTGTCGGACAACCTGCAACTGGACGGCCACGCTAATTGAACCGAAACGGTCGCCCACCTCGACCACCGGTACGTGCTGATGATCATGTTCCTAAACTGCTTATTGCTACTAATACACCGGGAAACTAAATATCTCTCCTTTTTAGGGTACACACAATCCCGATGCAGACCTTAGTTGCGAATTGGAAGTAGATCAACGCTTAGCATGTTTACGCTTCCTGACCAGTTGGCCCGTCAGTGCTGCTAATTGGTAGTTAACAGATCTTTGCAGCTTTTTGGTGGTCTGAGCATTTTTACAGTACACCGTGCTAATATTCCTACTAATTGTGTAAGTTCAAAGCATCCTATGCGTACTAGTTTTGTTAGTCCACATTAGCAATTTGATGTGCTGAGAAAGTTTTCTTGCTTACAACAAGGCAAAAAGTCAGTTGGAGACTTTTTTATGAAGAATTGCAAACTAGCATGATTCGTTGGGTTATTATAGAGGTTAATAAGGCTATGATGGCACGTTTATTTGGTGGTTTGAATAAGTAACTTCACCATATGCAGCTACAAAACACCAGCATCTACAGATTAACTGTAGCACCGCTTCGGTCCCCGACATCGGTACAAACCGTGGACCGCTACTACCAGAATGTTGCATAACCTTTCAACCTTGATGACAATGGATTTTAAGCCGAGAAACCCGCTGCTAAAAAACTTCACTTACAAGTTTTAACTGCTACGCTTTCGGCCATGTGACATGGTCCTTTCGGCAGGCTATGGTTGGTACATCATCTGAAAAAATTTCTCGCCGCACAATGGATAGGAAGGTGTGCTGGCAACCTTGCTCAACAGCTAGGTAGAGGGCGTACTTAACTCTACCCTTGTTCACATACATAACATGGCGGTGCCACTTATCCGGCATATGTGGCAGATGCCCACACGGCAGCTACTAGTGCGACATCTCGATTGCCACCCACCGTACGTGGTTTTTTCTGTACTTGAGATGTTTTGATAGCAGCTTTGGCGTTTTCGATGCGGAGGGAGGAATCACAAGTTGCGGGACCTTTGCGAAGACGAGCAGGCCGCATGCGACACCGACCCTGGCATCGAGCTAGCCAACCTCGCCCGCCACCATGGCACGTCGTTGACCACCTACTTAGCCTACATGAGTCAGACAATTAGATTGGAAGCGCTTCGGTTGACCATACGACGGCCATGGATTTATCTGGCACGTGAATGGCACGCAGCCTTTAATACATCCCGTGGGCCGTGTCGCATCGACATCGACGCATGTTAGCTAAGAAAACTTATGGCTCGAACCTCTGCAAAACCATAGTGCACATTTTACAAGCCCCGCAAAAAAAATTTCAAAGATACAAATTTTGTCACGAGTTTGGGACGCACTTAACACCCCGATCAATATCCCGTTGTCCTGCTGCAGTCCTACCAGAAGCATTTTTTCTTCCAATCCGATGGAAAAGGAAGATTTTACGCGGGGCCGCATGTGGCTAGTGCTGAAACAGTCTGGTATCTCATATTAACATGCCCATCCACTGCTCTACCAAACTAGATCCACAAACCAAGAACAACACACGCCACCAGCCATAGTCAAGCCCAAACACCCAACGCCACCCCATGGATCCGAAGCAGCACCATGTATTCGGCGACCAAAACATACGCAGAGAGATCCTGCTACGGATCAAATCCACAGCCTCCACCACCAGATCCATCCGCGCCCACAGATGTTTCATGGAGGAGATACAAGAGCCGGATTTTGCAATAGCCTATTCCAAGATCCAAGATCCAGCTAGCATAGGGTTCCTGGTGGCAACCGGATCTGGAGTAGGCCGGATCACCTGGCTTGCCGACACGGACGACAAGCCTGGAGACGACACGGCGGCTCGTCTCAGAGCCCGCATCAGCCGCCCCTCTCTAATGCGTGAGAGGGTTGTCGGCTGCCGATGCGGCCTCGCAGTGGTCGAAAGGAGTGAAGGATACTACACAAACATGCCTTGCATCGGCGATAAACAGCTAACCCCCGTGGCGCCCCCAGTTCCGAAGATCGTGCGGTCACCGGAGTTCCTCTCCTCCAACACCTACGGCAAATTCGTCCTGCTGAAGGATTCTGTTCAAGGAGGGATCGCTTTTTTCGTCCAGGACTCGTCTGCCCAGCCAACACACACAGAGCTTGGGGTAAGCTGCGGTACGTCTGCTGAAACAAGTGTCCACCTCAGTGTATATTCGAAAGGTCAGTGGCGCTGCTACTCCACTCCACAATTCAAGCATCCACACAAGGTCATTTTCAACACCAATCCTACCAGCATTATCAACAATGGTCGGTTGTTCATGCAGTACATACTAGGGGTAATAGTCACTTTTAGGTTCAGCGATTTGAGTTTCAGCCACACAGCACTGCCTGTAGAAGTTAATAACGCTGGTGTGACAGATACTGATTACGCAATAGGCGAGCACCGTAAGGCTGATCTTTTACTGGTTCATCTCAAGTCTGGTATCTTAAGCACATACGTTCTTATCGAAACCTTGGACGAACACACCTGGATCAAGATATCATCGACCTGCCTCTTTGACACTTTTGTAAGCCAGTTTGGAATGTCATTCTGGCATCGTCTAATCAAGACAAACGACGGAGAGTTAGGCGAGGCGGGAGCTAACCCACTCCAGATAAGGGCTACCGCACGGAACGGATCACACGTCTTCATCACCTTGGCCGACGATGGTGGTTACTTCGTATACGACACCATCAGGCTCAAGATAACTGAAGTTTACAGAGGACCAGATGGCAAGGTTGGCAGCGTCCTCACCCTCACTGAACCATGGCCGCCTTTGTTTTGAGTCTGTATCTGTTCAAAAATTTCCATGTCGGAACTATCGTTGGCTTTTGTGTAATACAATATGACTCGTGCGAGGTACTTCTTTTGTTCCAGCTATATCTGTTAACTGTTTTTGTACCGATGTTCCCATAAAAAAGCACAGACACAGCCTTTCGTTCATAGTAGCCTGGACCATTGCTTCCCAAGTTCGTCATTACCTATACAGTTTAACACTCCAGCGTGTCATTTCATTTTTTACATGCAGCAAAACATGATAGCATTCGCATTTTTTTCACGCAAAGCATGGAAATCATAGGTAGACGTGTAGACAAAAAAAATTCCAACTACGTGCACGTCACATATGCGCCACACCAGCTGCTAACTATACAGAATGTATTGTTTCAACGACGAATAGGTAACCGATGTTTGCTGCAAGCACACAAGATAATGAAACTCTAGTTGGTTGACCAAGCCTGGGAGCACAACAGGTTCCACATGTTATTTCGATCAACTCAGCAGGAGAGTTACAACGCAACGCACACTAACAAAATAACCCTCAAAATGAAACTCCAGGACCTCCGCACCCACCACTCCGAAAATAACATGTGTAGGCGAAGAAACTGCAAGGCCATTAGCTAAAATCGAAGAGGCAAATATAACATCTGCTCAAAAAACCTTCTTTCCACACACAGTTCCAACACACAGAGCATAGACGGGGAGCAGACGAGCCATGGATCAGACCAATCAAGCGATGGATGGACAGCCCCTAGCCATCGTCCCAGTTGCATCACCGGCCTGCTTCGCGGTAAGTCGATCCGCCATTCGTTTCCTAAACCATGGTTTCTGTAATCGGCTGTTCGCAACCCAAGCAAGGATCTTGTTCTAACTAGCGGTAAAACTGACAAAAGCATTTCGGCAAGCAGTCGTTTCATTCTAAATCTAGATACAATACAGTTAGCAGCAGTAAGTTAGTTAGACAGCTAATCCCTGTGTTGTTTTCCAATCTCTATGTATGAAGGAGGAAACACCTGTGGCCAAGTCTCGACAGACTAGCGTCGCAAGGTTTTTTACGCCTAAAGAGAAAACTGAAGTATACCTAGGGAAGACTCTCATGCCAGTGAACACAAAGCAGATTGTGGATGCATGGAACAGCCGCACGAACGGTTTCATGGTGATAAACAACACAGCCGTCTCTTCAGTAAGTATATGAAATCCCTAGCTTTTGGACACATACTTGCCACTGGATCGTATTGTTTTCACCGTTCATTCATGACCTTCCCCCCCGCAATCAGTCACCGTACATGTTTCGTTTGCTCATCAGGTTAAAGTCATAGGACAGATTAGAGGAAAAAGGTCGGACGAGTACAAGGGCACATTCTGGATCGAAGACTGTTGCGGTGCAGTCAAGGCATCAATATGGTTCACACACGGGAGAGACGAACTCGAGCTAGTTTCGTAAGTAATGTACACAACAATCTTGCCGGATCAGTACAACCTATTCCGAAGTACAATCAGACCACCCAGCTCTATACATTAGATCTTACCTTACAGTTTAAAAAGCTTGCCCACTTTTTACAGAGAGGGATCATACGCAGCTGTCATCGGGAGCGTGAAGTTAGCAGGTGATTCACCAGAAATTCAGTGTTACGACCGCAGGCCTGTGAAAAATTTCAACGACATCCCCCATCATCACCTGTCAGTCGCTACGCATATTGATCTCGTCACGAAACCGGTAAGCAGCACCTGTATCATTTGCTGAACCTAGTAATTTACCATGCAACCACCAAACTTTCCGTACAAAATAACACATATCGACACTTATAGACGAGTAGACAACCGTCTAGCTAGTCATTTGATTGTTTGTCTACTTATTCCATTTTTCCAGAAAAAAGGTGTCTATGCTCGAGTTGCTGAAATGTGGGCTAAAGACGTTAGTAGTACACAAAACGCAGGTGATAAACTTGCTGCTGCTGCGGTTAAACTGGAGGAATTGGCGAACCGGACGTCTACCGTTTCACCTAAAAAGGAAATCCTATCGCAAGACCAGACGGTAAAAGCTAAGGGCGCACATCCAATTTTTTACATAGCGCACAAAACCAAAGGATAAGTAGATGGTCATACTAGGTGACAGTTGTTTAACAATTTATGTACCAGGTACTGAACATTGCTGAAGCAGCGCTAACCGGATCGCCAACCTGTTCACAAAACGAATCTACTATGAAGATGCTGCGTCTACAGTTCGAAAAGTAAGATCTAGTTCAGGGGACAAAGTTCCACACATCTAATATCTGACACCATCATTTGCGACACAACTGCTAAAAAACTGTTTTACATTTTTTGGATGAGCTGACGAATGTATCTTCCTCTGTGAAAAACAAACATATACACAGAGCTGGCCCGGAGGGTGTTCACGTCGACGACCTATGCGAACAAATGAATATCGACAATGGCACAACAAGGTACACCACAAGCCACATCTCATGAAATCTGCAAACGTTGTAAGCACGAACAAGTTATGCAAAAAAACTCCATGTTACAACGTCTCGTTTTTACACGATGCAGGAAGATACTGGAGGCACTTGCTATAGATGGGGAGGTGTACACCACAGTTGATACCGACCATTTTGCGCCGACCTAGGTACATCCGCACTCCCGATACTAGACGGGAGGAGTCATACAAGCAGCCGTGTCGGAGAATATAGCGAAACAATTTTTATCATGGTTTGACTGCTTTTTTCGATATGTTTCCTCAGCTATGTTTTAACAAAACATTTTCCCAGCCGCAAACTAGTATGTAACGGATAATGTCTGGACACGTAGCACGTTTGAGAGTTTGCAATGTGTCGATGCTTAACGCTTTTATGCCTGACTCCAACGGGAGCTTCTAATCACACGACATCATGTCCAATATGTTGAATCTTTCTAAACGCAAAAGCATAACTTTATGCAGCTAATTATACACCAAACTCGTACGACAAAGAACTGCACCGCAAGGTTGAACTCGCTAAGGAAATTTGAGTAAAGGGGGGACACAGTTCTTCTGAAGAAACATGTCACCTCAAACTCCTTTTGCACTAAGACATGACTAAAGGATTACCGGAATTTTTGCAAACACTGACATGCAACTCGGTGTACAGGTGGGAGTTTTGCGAATGCTGCGGCTTAGTTCGCTGGTGTGGAGCGACCCCGAGGCGACGTGCCCTACCGGGTTAGACAGGGGGGGGGGGTTCACTTCTACACTACTACCAAAGAGGGGGTCTCGGGGAGGGGGGGGGGGAGGATGTAAATGGATCACTACCCTGCTAACCACGACCTCTGAGCCCGGTGCTACTCAATGGCACCACTCGAAAGGATATAGTCCAAGGTGTTGGGTTACGGCAAGGGAACCGGTTGTGACACCTACATTCGTCCACAAAAATAGCCCAGAGAACCAAAAAAATGTAAAACACAAGAGTTATCCGCTAGCCGGGATGTCTCAATGTGTAGGTGGGACATCAACACATTACAAACCTCCCGATTAGGAAATGTTGGCTATACCTTTCCAAGCATCGTTTATATTATACTCCCCGTGAATCATTTCCAAGAGCAGTGCAAATGATGAACCACTAAGCCACCCCCAAACAAAAGCACAATGCTAAATGACTTGGCTAATAATACAACAAAGAACACCACCCAAACAAACTAGGTCTACCGAAAACGGCCTAATAGAATGCGAGAAGCACATTCAATCGAACAGGTTATCAGTTCATGCTTGCGCACAAACCCACCGGTGTTGCTGAACCCGTCTTCCTACAGTACATCTTAAAGCCACATCCTCGCAGTAACATTGGCAAACACATTCGCCTATTTTCAATATGATGACAGAAGGGTACACGATCGTGGACGCATACATCAGTCCGGACGTGTCGTCCCCGGACCATGCATTACCCCATGGCGTCGAGGTTTGGGCGCCACCGATGTGGTAGAGGGACACCAAACCACCAGAACCCTATATACACCCCACATTTTCCGCCCTATACTATGCCCAAAAAGACAGAACGATGAAGGTAGCGCCGCCATATCCGCCCCCGGGAAGCCAATATCTGTGGGATCCCCACGTAGCAGCACTAGTGAGAACATGCAGGTTGCGCCGCCGATGCATCCAATATTGTATCGGTGCGCAACATCGCTACCGCCCGCCACTACCCAGCGGTCCGAGCATGAGTTTCACCATCATCGAAGACTAAGCATTCGGCCGGGTAATGTCCCACAGCGACGCCACCACCGCCCGCCAAATCCTAGAACGAAGATGTTGAGCGAAACGATTGCACCGTACCCCAAAAACTCGACCGAACTGTATGAGGATGTCTGCCCAAGTCATAAGGACTCCCAGGTTTGGCGCGGCGACACCCTCCTCGGGGGAGTGCTAGTTCGCTGGAGAGGTCAGTGGAGGGGTAGGTTGGGGGGTAGGTCGGTAGTAGGGTTTTAGGGGGGTTGCAGTTGTTGTTGCCGTCGACAATAACAAGGACATTATCAATCTGGCACTCTCTCTACTTCCTTCCATAAGGGCATGTACCACAGCATGTAGTCAGCAATCTGTAACGCGTGCCATGTCTGATTTTTGGTTGGTTAGAGGAAAGACAGCAAGAAAAGATAAAGAGGTCGTCGGGAATATTTCAGACGGTCGATTTCCGCTAAACACGGTGGTTATCGACGCCTCCAACCCCATTGTATCGATGGATTCTGTTAGAGAGGTGGTCCCAAAAGAAATCTGGCCCACTTCTCGTTCTATCCCGGTGTATTAGTAGCAATAAGCAGTTGCGAGCATCAGATTTTTACGGACAGTTAAAGAGACGAGATGTTGTACGAGACTTATATTGGGCTATCTATATCCAACGTGTACACGTACTGCAGACTACGATCGTCTACACGACTGTACATGCCCTAAGATCTACGAGGTGCAAATGTGTTAAATTTTGCAGTCATTTGTATGTAACCCGGGGGCGCAACCCTTGTAAAAAAAAAATAGCTACAATGCTTTGGCTACACGGAAGACGCCTGGACAAACAAAGAGAGCGAACTAACCACACCGGGAAAAAATGACTACCAACACATGTAAGCGATAAAAAAACAAAACAAACGCCATGTGTTTCAGTTACGGCCAAACAGCAGTCGACACGGTCAGTCGTTTTCTGCGTGGGGATTGGGTCAACATGCCGCAAACGGTTGCTACCACAGCTCCAGCTTAGCACGCCACAACAAAGACATTACAAGGTGTCGTGCTAGTTGACCAGCACGTCATCTCTTATTTAAAGACGGGGGCGCGTATCAAATGAGGAGCCGTTGTTGGGTGAAATATAAATCATCTAGTGGGAGCCAATGTGGCTCTGCCCATACGGCGCACAGCACCTGTCCAAGCGACATCAGTCATCAACCATCATGGCCCCGCAGGAGGGACGGGAACGCAACTGTTTTCACGTGTCCAAATCGCCCATTCCAAACCAAAGTCGACACACGAAGCTGCAACCTACTCCTCTATGACGTAGAGCTGAGGCGCAAGCCCTGCTGCCGCTGCCTCCTGCCGGATTCAGCTACTAGGTAAATCAAAACATTAATTGGGCTGCAGTAAAGCGGGGAGGTAGCAGGAAGATGTTGGCGAAAGAATGCACTTCTGGTACAGCATAGCCGCCATTGTATCATACGTGGTGGAGGACGATGTGTTGTCCATTGAGAGCAGACATAGAACTTTCTTACCATCGTACTACTTTTATTAAAAGCAGTGTCCTCGGACACGTGTGGGTGGCTAGCAGCTCATTGGATTACCGCAAAAACAAAAAAGGAAATTCAAACAGCACAATTAAGTTCATAGGGGAGCAAGTACGAATGTGTTTGCATATTCTTACAAATATGTTAAAAACAAAATACAGGCAGAGGTTTTATGTAACTTGGGACAAACAAACAGAATTGATACACAACATCTTTTTAAGGCGCGGTCATTCGTATATGCTTGTTTTTTCACAGAGGAATATACATTGTAAGCTCATCCAAAAAATGTAAACAAACATTTTTAGCAGTTTTGTCGCAAATGATGGCGTCAGCTATTAGAGCTGCATTACTGATGGAGCGTTGAAAAATGTTCTACGATCAAACGCGTAGGATCAGTCGTGTCGTAGAACCATCGCGTGATGCCGATTAAACTAATCGGCCCGACCGCAATGCAGCATAAGAGGAGGACAAAAGGAACCTCCGGGCGAGCACCTCCGGGCCAGCTCTGTGTATATGTTTGTTTTTCACAGAGGAAGATACATTGTAAGGCCGTGCCAGCTATGTGTATATGTTTCTTACATAGCACCTCCGGGCCAGCTCTGTGTATATGTTTTTTTTTCACAGAGGCAGATACATTTGTAAGCTTATCCAACAAAAGTAAAACTGTTTTTTTAGCAGATGTGTCGCAAATGATGGCGTCAGCTGATGGAGCATTTGCAAAATGTTCTACGATCAAACGCGTACGATTAGTCGTGTCGTACAACCATCCCGGGGTGCCGATTACAATAATCGGCCAGACCGCAGTGCAGCATAAGAGGAGGGCAAAAGGCATCGGGACTAGGTCGCTGCGATAGCAGGCGGACGCCCGGACTAACCATCTACCCAATACACCACCTTACCGACCGTACATTTCGTGGAAATAGCATCCGAAACGAGTACGCAGGCGTCACTATCATATAGCCGTGCACAACTAGACACCCGCGTCAGCCGTACGCAACACCCAAGTGCAAATACCCTAAGGTCGGCGAATTATGCGACCCCTTTATATACAATTCCTATCTGGGAAACCTTTTAACCGCCGGGATCACACACATATATCTAGCACGGACAACTTTTTCACTGGCATGATAGTCTGTACTCGGTGTGAGAAATAACGGCGTGGTCCACCTGGAGGGGGGCAACCAAGCGCAGAAAAATGGGTCAGGTATTAAATCCCTGCCGAGGATACAACAAAAGCTGACCACGATTTGCAATCCAACGGAACAAAAACACGAAACCGAGCGATTTTCCGTTGGTTTAATGATTACTAAGAATGCATACAGCCTTAGTGTCTGCTAACCTATCCACTTTGTTGTTGTTATTTTTTACTGTGATACTCCACCAATTTTAACTTTTACACGCACAAACAAATTTTTTTAGGACCTAATCTGATCTGTAAATTAAGGACCACGGCAACTGATCCAGGAAAAATCAAGGGGCATGCCTGGTTTATTCTTTGTGTCGAAACTACAATAGAGTAGTGGGGCTCACAAAATCTAACAAGCCGGCCACAGGAGGTAAAGTCTTCTCTCTTTTTCCTTGTCCCGCTGTGCGTGAGGAAGAATAAAGTAATGGGGAACGAAGGGCATGTGGGTCTCAGTCCCCATTTAAACAAGGTACCCCCAAAAACAAAGAACACACCTACCTCATTTGACTCTCTGCTTCCCTTCCCAAGACATCTTCTTCCTTCTCCTATCCACCTGCAACCACTTCCTCCTCGGAAGAGCTATCCCGGAGCGCGTGCAATGGACGGAGGTGGGGATAGCTCATTGAACGCTACCATGGGGTTCACACAACCAGACATCCAGGTCTTGTTCACAATAACTACGCCAATGAAGTCTATCCTATACTCCATTTTCGTATGCTCTGCACTTAGTAATACTCATCTCTGGACTACTGTCTCTTTCTACAGCACCAGCAGACCTCATTAATGGCGGCGGGACTGGGATTCGAGCTACACGGTTTCGGCTTCTCCTCGCCTCCATCGGCAGCCAACAACCAGGCTGGTCAGACGGTACGGCCGCTTCTCCAATAAATCATACCATACTACAAAACTTCTCCCATCCAACTACCCACCGGATCTGTTTCCGAAATAAGCATACCCGTTGTATGAGCACTAAAACTGCAGGAAGATGCATTCTGTTTATATGTAAAACTCTGGGATGAAAATGCTTACCGAATGCTTAACGACTTCTTTACTGCACCTGCGTACCCGCTGTTTCACAGATACAGCATTCTAACCAGTAATGTTTGCTTCACGAATTATATACGACGATGTATGCAGGTTAGCGTCTTTGACAAAGGTTCCAGTTCACTCAGAGGAACACACATGAACTTCAGCCCAATGATGAACACCGTTGATGGGTGCGGTACTGTTCTTGGCGGAACACAGGTTGGTTGCCATATCTCTAGCCCTTCCAAAAAACTAGGAATTGAACTAACCGATTACATTACCACCTAAACCAATATGCATTGCGCGTCTGCAGCATGGACCATACGTCGGGATGTATCAGGCTGTGCAGGAGGCCATCAGCCGGGCAACAACTATTCCCCCCAGCGACGAACTGCCGCCGGCGGAATTTCGAAGCAGAGCATTCCAGGTGTGTGATATCCACCTGTGTTGTTCATTTATGGGTGTTCTTTTTTTCCCTTTCTGGGCAAGCGTTGTGGTTTATGCAAAAACAACAGTACGTACTCAACTAAATAGCCACGACAAATATACCAATTTCTTGTTTCTGCAATAATAATATAACGCCACTGACTGTGATGAAAAACACGACAACCAACAAACGACACGAGACTTTTTCACATTTACTTACTGCGTTAATCAAGGGTGGTAGTGCTAATCATTTGAGCACGAGATGTGGATAGCTCGGCACCTGCCAGCCTACACCACAGCCTCCACTAGTAGAAACACAAAATGACCCGCGATAACACCCTCCACCACATACATTTGTTTTCGTAGTGCCATCCCCATCAACGCACTCAGTCTACGCCTATAAAAAACACGGAGATGGCCTAGCTCATTCATTGCATGACTGTAGGGAGGGGGGGAAGTGCAGAAATCAGTAGTTTGGCAGGAGATTTTCTGCGACCAAAATCTGAGATTTAATGGCAGTTGAGTGGCAATTAGCATTATGGAGTTTCGCTGCAACGGTAAGATTTTGCTATCCCAACGGCGGATCTCGTATTTTCCCCTACCAGATTGGGATTACACTTCTTTTGTAGTGTTCATTTCTGAGGGGTGTGTTGTTTTTCCTCCTGTCAAGCGGATACGGCAAGCATCAGATCTGTTTGATTGCCTGGATCTACTATGTTGCTCAGCATCCGCAATTTTTTTGCTTCCTATCGTTTACTGTATTTCAAATCTGAATCAGGTGCCGGCGTCGAGATCAGCTCTGCGGCCCCTACCTCAGTCATCAACTGCAAGGGTCCTGTTCGAGGAAGATGACCGGGAACAGGTAATATCTAGTCCAAAGTTGCACTCCCTGTAATTAGATCTACATCAGTTGTTCATTCAGACAACATCCCTAATAGATCGACCGTATACGCAGTTGTGTCTGTGTTCTTACTTTTTCTGAATAAATGGTGGCTGCAGACTAACAAAGTAGATCCAGAGTTTCTTCGAGCTATCAAAGATTCAGCTGAACAGTTCAGACTAGCTGTGTCGGCGTTCAGCAAAGCCACAACTAGCATCACCAAGCTTGCAACAACTATTGTGCAGTCAAAGTCAGAAGCAGATGCAAAGTTCAGTTCTTCCATGGATGCCATGAGTGGTAAAATGGAGGAACTGGTTAAAACTATAAAATCTGAACAGAAAAACAAATCAAAAAGTAAGTTTCATCTTATGCACCCAATGCTTATGAGGAGATTTAGTTATGACATTTCAAAGCATCCATTATCAGCTGTCTAACAATGCATTCTATTAAATAGAGTCCGCAGGCGTTGACAGGGCTATCCCATTCAACTGGATGTTTGGCGATGGGACTGCACCAAAGAGAGGAAGGAGAGCTACCAGCGACCAAAACAGGTTCCAACGCCTCAGGGACCACATGAAGGGCACAGCCGCATGGTTCGTACACAATGCAACTAGGGCAGACCTGCGAGAGTAAGTTTGAGACGTCGATCTACAAATGTTCCCAACGGACAAAGGTCCTAATTTACATTGCCAATCTGGTTTTCTCATAAAATCCTTGATGCTCTTGCCTATGATCATGCAGTGTATGGATCGAGTTCAGAGACCCTCCCATGGCATCAGTGGATGGTATATACATCAAGCGATTGCTACAGCTCAGGGAAGAAATGTCTGAAGAAATGGGGAACGTTGTGGTTCGAGTGCTGAGGAACGACGAAGCAGACAAGCGGGCCGAAGCTGATGAAAACGTCCATTACGTGATGCATATGTGGGCGGTTCGTCCTCTGATCCTCCATAGAATCCAGAGAACTTTATGGTTATTCCATTTTCTAACCGTGCTAGTATAACTATGGCGATCGCCCCGGTTGGTGCAATCCTGACTGAAAAATCGTCCACTAAATGCAGGATAAGGTGATGTCTGACGGTTCGAATGTAGATGATTGTGAAGAAACATTTCTTCAACCACATTTCCATTACGATATATCGAACTGTGGAAGGGTAAGCAACTTGAGCCCTTTTTATTAATGCTCACCATGATGACCAAGCATATAGAACGAACTGCACGCGCAGATGATTACTGTTCTAATGCTACATACACTTCATTTTAATTGACCAGGTGGTTGCTATGATCAAGTTTGAACAAGGGTGGGCTTCAGTTTCAGTAGACATGCTGAAGTGCACAACACACCTGGTTCACCCAGCTGTGTCCGGGAAACCGCACATTGATGTGTTGAATTTCTTTCGACCCACAATGGAGAAGCTTACCACATTTGCAGTATCTCACATCAAGCACCTGACAAACAGGCGTATCCCAGAAATCCAATGGGTTTATGACGTTGCCCTGAAGAAACAGCACATTATGCACGGGTACAGAGCCATCTCGCCCTTACTATGCTCATTATCCCACTCAGTTGTTTTTTGACTATGACTACTGCAATTATCAAACTACATATATAAGAGAGGGTGTGCGTGGTACTAATACTATCTGGGAAAACCTAGTTACTCAATCCATTTCCTCTTTACGCAGACCCGACACTGGAGTGAGCACAGCATTCTTCAGTGTCCCCAAGCCAAACCAATTCCTGGTATGTTGTCTGAGGACGTCCGGCTTATCTATTCTTGCAAGGTACTTTCGTATGTGGAAGCGGCTGGTAATCACGTGCTTCTTCTGAATTGCAGCCTGTTTGTCCAGAAACAATATATCTAGCCAAACTGACCTTCGTGTACAAGGGGACCATAGCAGCCTACTCAATCACCAAGAAAACCGCCCCGAAAGGAAAGAAGGTGTTGACAAAGAAGAGAAAGGCAGAAGGGGTCACCGTAGAGGAGGACAAGCGTGCAGGTTATGTCACTGATGAGGGGAGCGACGGAGAAACGAACAACCAAGGTGTGCGGAATGTCCTGCCGACGCAGGCGTTTGCATATTTGGCCTGACCGTCCATACGATCACTTCTATTTGGCACTGGCCAGTTTAGCGTCGTTTAGATGTGCTTTCACTGTGGACGGGTAGTTTGATTGTATCAATGGACTTAGCATCATTACTATCTTAGCTATGTCGCGCTTTTCTGTTCGATTGTGGACAAATAACCAGTGCACTTGAACTTTGTATTCTGGTTTCCAGTGACAATCTTGATCAGCTGCAAGACATGTTTGCATGTTGTTTATTGACGCTGATAAGATACCACAACGACGAGGTACCAAATAGCATCTAGTAAACTTGTAGCGTCTACAAATACAAGTACATGCAGCCGAATGGTTGCATCGTTACATCAGCAGCTGAACAGAATCAAACCCTACTCCCCAGCCAGATTACGGCAACCGCTAGGGCTATTACAGCAAACCGAACAAGCACGAGCTCCGAATGTAAATCCTTAATTCCTTCAACAACTTTTGACGAGTGGACCTGGCTGTTTTGGTTTTGGGAACCAAGCTCCCTACGGCCGTCGAAGCACCTGCTTGGCCGTGCGCTCACCTCATCTTCCCAGAACCAGAACTTGCATTTCTGTATACACATTTAAACGCATCAGCAGAAAACGATTTTCAGCACAGTTAACATGGCAAAACATGGGGAGTTCAAGATCAAAACGGATACCTTTTCCATGCCGCACTTCAGGAATAGCCTGCCTGGGTTCTCCGACGTCCCAGATCTCCACAGATCCGCCGACTCCCCGCAGTAGCAGTGGAACTTCGAAAATCCCAAAAATGCGGTGCTGCTCGCGGATGCACTTGCAGACATGCTTGACATCTTGCCCTACGAGAAAAACTAGCACCCAACGGCGTACGGACTTGATATTTTCAAGCCCTTCAGAGGAAGGATGTGGGATGCTGCTAACCCAAAGGATAGACTGATTGGCCTTGCCCACGATCCGCATAGGTTCTAGTATTTATAGCAATCTGGGGTATGAGTTCAAAAGTGGCAGGTAGCCGTTGCAAAAATAACTTGCGCCCGTTGGCTGCCAAACAAAACTGGCTTATTTTATCCGAAAAAAGATATATGACACTATACAGCACCTTTTTTCCCTGAAAGGGCTAAGTGGGGGTAGGTTTGTTATCGCATTAAAAAATAAAAACAAGACATACTTTTCCAACAAGCAATGACTGGTATCAGACAGGCTTACATTAAATAGTCGCAAAATCGTTCTATTCCCAGAATTCAAAACGTCCCGGCCACCTCGCCATCGAACATCTTACCGCTGTCGCGAAACAAACACGCCACTGAAATGTAGTTCAACGGATGTTTATCATCACAGCTGTATCGTCGTTTCTTAAGCTACTTGCCAGCGAATGCAAGCCCCTCCGATGTTGTTACTTAAAATAAGGATTAAAAATTCAGATTTATTGGGAATGAAACCTCCGCAACTGCAAATTTTTCACATCCGCTATGGGTTGATGTCGAGCTAATGCATGCCCCGCCGACGTTGTTACTTAACCAAGGATTAAAAATTCAGATTAGTTGGGAATAAAACATTCGCAACTGCAAAAAACTCACATCCGTAATGGGGTCATGTCGCTCATTTAGTGGTCGTGTTTTCTTGGAGGGTAGTTAGTTGGGAGACCACCATTGAATATAGCCTGAAAAGCGAAACATCAAAATCAGGTGGAGGAGAAGACGGATAAAAGGTTGGGGTGCGGTACACCACAATGATTTGTGATGTAAGACGATTAAATTAATTATATCCGCCTTCGGTTTGAGTCATACGCGTGCAACACCTAGAAGACCTTTTGACAGCGATCGTTTTTATGTCCATGTCGGAACAAGGGACCTTTAAAAACCCCCGTAGATAATAATATGGTGTATGGCCAGAAAAACAACGCACGTGCATCTAAGAATTGCGTCGGTGGCGCATTACCCTTATTCTTCCATTGGAAAAGGTATTAACAAAAACGCAAGAATAAATTCAATTGTAAGGGCAGAGTCCCGCATCGAACTGGTTCAAACTAACTGTAACATTGAAATTTCGGCTCGTTATATCTATCTCGGGACGAACTACGAAATCTAGTGCAGGTAGCTTTCACTTAAAAACTGGAAAACCTAGGCGGTCCGCTTGTAAACTTTCTACTCCATCTTTCGGGTCGAAAAAGTAAACAAAGGGAACAAGACAAAAAGTGCAGAGCCGATCAAGACAAATGCAGAGCACCCGCCTGGACAAATAGAAACTAACGTTTGACGGTTAGGACATGTGGCCGCACGGGCAAAAAAATGCGACAGTTACATACATCCCACCCAAGATGTGCTAGGCCGTCGCCGTTTGTTTTTTTCTTCCTAAGCTGGCGAACCCAACTCATAACAAAACAGCCAAAAGTTGTAAGTTTGTATCGGCTGCAAGCGTTGGTGTCTCGATCACCATACTCAGCAAAAACACAAACTATAACTACATAACATTTTTTAAAAATTGTCAGCCTGACACTCTCAAATTGCAAATAACAAGCACATCCAACGTCTCAACCTTTTTAACAACATACAAGCGAACTGGTTCAACTAGGAAATACATTAAATCCACCGCGCATGGTTCTGCAGCAAATTATATAAAAAGGGCGGTAAGCTAAGTCTTCGGAGTGTACGTTGACTTCCGTCCACATGTTGATCGGTTATGGCCGACTTCACCACAGCTCTTGCATCTCCTCCTTGTGGCAGTAAACTCCTCTTGCACAGCATTAACAGAGCACTCCGGCGTGAGGTGCTGCGTCGAACCACATGAACCGCAGTGTTCAACCATGTACACGCCTGTTTTTAGGAAACGACTTGACCTCCTTGGACGATCAGCCTCAGGGACACGCGTGCTATCTGCAAAAGGACGCTTGCGCGACCCTGGTGATTCGATTGGGGACTTGTACCTCAACTCTTTAGGCCTACCCCGGGAACGAACTCGGGGTGGTGCCGCTATGGCAGGGTCGAATTTTAACTTCTCCGCGCCTTCTGCAGGTGCACTCTGCACATCCAACGGGATCTCGGCGGGGTTCTTCACAGCAATAGCCGATAAGGCTGCTTTTGCGTGGCTGATGTAATCGATAGCCAACTCAAATGCCTGCCTAGAAGTAGTGCCCATACCAACTAGTTCCATTGCCGCAGCGTGCAACATCCCGTGCATGGAAGCAGCATCGGCTCCTCTGGCTGCAGCGTCACCGTACCCAACGATATTGCACAACACACCATCCCTGGCCGAGGTGCTCCATCTCTTCTTGACCAGGCAATCAGGAAGGTCAGTTGCACCAGTATGCACCAGCACCTGCGGATGGAACCGATTGGATACATCATGCTTAACAAATGCAAACCGAATAGGCGACAAATCGCATTGGATTTAACATGATAGTATTACCTTCAGTACATGCCTGCACGGCATGCCGCAATGCTCGAACGATTTGCAAATACACCAGTAATCGGTTTTTTCTTCATTACACTTAACAATGAACTCCCTCCTGACAGACACAGTGGAGCTCGTTGGGCAGGAATAAGTAACAATAAACCTGTTAGCTTCTTCACTTTCCCGACACAGGAAACTACCCGAGCGGAAAAGCTCCCTAAAAAAAGGCTCAAACATTGATCGGGTGTAGACGATAGTGGCATGTTTCTCGATTGGGACACCGGTTCTAAGGAGAAAATTGACCTGGTGAAGGGAGAAACAAGGGATAAATTTAGCATCATAATATAGTTGCACGTGCTCCGGCTGTCGAAATTATTCATGCAACACAAAAACAAAGAAAAAACACATGGGTGTTAGCAGAAAAAAGAGGGGTCTAAACGTATGAACCTGTTTAGTAGCGTGCTCTTCTCGACCAACATCTGACACACGATCTGTAATTAACCGATCATATTGTGTAACAAACAAATGCATCGGTGCCGACCGAGGTATGTAAGTCTTCAGAACATGATTTGCGCTCTCGCTCCGTTGTGTGCTAGTCATCCCGGCACAGAAGGTATCCGTAAAATAAGGCTTCGCCCACATCTCTCTATTTTCATATGCCCTGGCCAAGAACTCATTGTCACCCAGACCATTGCCAGTCACGATCTCTGCCCACCTAGTCTCAAATTCTTCAACATCCACAATTTGATCTAGCAGGTCGTGAAGTTCTCGCTTGAACAGAGAATTCTTGCTGTATACAGCACCTAGTGACTCTTTAGCTTTCCGAAGGACGTGCCATTTGCACCACCTATGCCGAGTGTCTGGCAGCTCTGAGTCAATAGCCACCCTCATCTGATGGCACTGATCTGGTATAACAAAAGAAAACGGATGTTACTCGGTATCCCATATGTGAATATAAGCCTAACACTAAAACATCTGCGTGTATTTTGTACCTTATGCCATACGGGAAAAACTAACCTGTCAATATAGTCTGTGGTGCTTGGCCACCCATAGCCACAACAAAGTTGCGGAAGGTCCATTTGAACGCATCTGTTGTTTCTTCGGTCAGGAGGACACCCCCAAAAATTATACTCTGGAAGTGGTGGTTGACTCCGACAAACAAACCAAAAGGAAGGTTGTACAAGTTCGTCCTATATGTTGTATCAAACGTGACCACATCTCCAAACAATGCATAGTCCATTCTGCTAGAACCGTGTGCGAATAACATAGACCTAACTCGGCTCTTGTCATCTAGATCCATAGCAACAACAAAACCTGGGTCCCTCTGTTTTATCCTAGCAAATACCTCTAATGTTTTTCCAATGTCACCTTCTATGGATTCCTGTGCTAACTTCGCACAAAGGGTGCGGACGGACTGACGGCTAAATGGAACATACGAATCGTTGTGGTGCACTGAACCTACAATCGAACAAACCCTGGATAGCTGGACATTGTTACCACGCAAGTGACGAATAAGCTCCCGTGTGCTGCCGTCTATCCTACTGTGTGATGTCCAGCGCCGTTTCTCCCCACAAGAAACTGACATGGGGTGGTTGTGTTGTTCGCAGAAACGCTTAACATACCAAGATTCATCGTCTGCTCGCAGCATCGACAATATGCAAGGGCAGTCACACCTAGCAGATCTGCTCATCTCCTGGTTGTCTCTACCCTGGTACATGAAGCAAGTGTTAGCCCGTCAGATCTACTGATCTACAAAACGGAAAAAATGGAGAACAGGTTCTTCATAGGCACATAATATATCTGATAAAACACGACACGGTTCAGATGCCTACCTCGCAAGAGCAAACAAGGTCCTGCCTGGACTTTTCCTTGGCTGCGTTAATCCTGCTACGGCCGTAGCGAATTCCAAATCCAACTTCCCAGGAGTACATATTGAAGAACTCGTATGCTTCTTCCAGCGTTTGGAAAACTTGTCCCTCTGTTGGTAGGAAGATGCACTCCCCCCCTTTGTTTGCAGATTCTCGCAGAGCGATCTCTACAGCCCCGTAGTTCCACGAAGATGGCAGGCAGGGGCCAACCGGGACGCTTCATGAAACAAACAAATAATATCAAATTAGTCCTCCGTTCAGCAAGAAAGCAATTTAACGGCTGCAGAACATCACAAGATCATGAGATTACCCTTTGCCGACGCATTCATCTGCCATGGCGAGTGGTTCCCAAGTTCTTCTGCTGTTTGTATCGACCCTTTCCACCTGTTCGTGCAAGCAAGATCAAGACCTTTTTTTTCAGCAGAGGGCTGAGGAACAAAAGGAGAGGCACCCCTGCTAGTAAATATCTATACGTCTGTCGAACCAGGTTAACACAAGCCGGTCAAAGGGGGTGAAAACCCTAGCAGTTGTATGTTCTTTCATTCCAGTTCACGCGCGCGTTGCTGCGGCAGATACAGAGTTACTAACTAGCATCGTGTAGTCTACTACTATCATATGGCAATACACACACGATACTATCATATGGCAATACGCAGAGGCATAACGACACACACACAAAAAAGGGACAGAACAAGGCGTGTAGTCTACTGTCAGCAAAGTTTAAGGAGTGGATGGTCTCGGCAAATTTCATATCTTGCCTACCAGCCGAATGCGTTAAATCTCGTTGCACCCGAATGCATCAGACTACACAGAATGTTTTTACAACCACGCAGAGAGCATGCGTTTTTTGACGGAGCTGCATGCCGACGTTAGCTGCACAAAACAAGGTGGAGTACCCAGAGACCACAAGTGTCAATCAAGCTCCCTATATCCAACGGCTGAGCTGGTGTGCACAGCTAGCCACCCGGTTATAAAATCCGCGTTGATATATATATATATATATATATATATATATATATATATATATATATATATAGGATAAATACTTCCTACCCCTGGGTGTAGTTACACCCATATCTAATATACTACCATACGGAAGTATGTACGATACTTTATCAGTTTGAGTATGTTCGTACACTATATCTAAGATATTACAATCCAAGTTTGGTGAAAAAAATATAAGTGAGCATGTAGTTTGCACTATATATACGAAATACATGCATATGTATACGTAAAAAATGAGTCTACGTAAAAAAATAGGCATACTGCCTACAAAGTATTATATATACTACCAAAATAGTTTTATATACTTCATACTACATGTACATACTCTTAGGTATGATAGATACTCTCTAGATTATGAGAAACACGCGTGGGTGTAACTACACCCGGGTGTAGTATGAATATGTCCTATATATATATATATATATATATATATATATATATATATATATATATATATATATATATATATATATATATATATATATGTATATATATATATATCTCCCAATTAATATTAGGATATCTTTAAGTAGTTTTGCGTAAATGCCACAGCTTTTATTTTGCAATGAAATCATGTATCTCATCATTATGTACTGGTGTTTGATATTGGTGATTATACATAGAGCCATAATAAAATCTTTAGATATCATCAGTGAATTTATATAGGTATCTTTCCCAATTAATATTAGGATATCCTGCTAGTTATGCATAAACACCACAACTTTTATTTCACAATTAAATTATGTATCCCATCATTATAGTTTGGTGCTCAATATTGGTTATGATACATAGATCCATAATAAAATTCTGGAATATCGGCACTGTATTTATACATGTAAATCTCCCAATTAATATTAGCATATCTTGCTACATAAACACCATACACTAGTAGAAAACATGGCTTTTTTCCAAAGCCCATGGGAGCTTTAGTCCCGGTTTAAAAATGAACCAGACCAGTGGGGGGCATTGGACCTGGTTCGACCGGCGCAGGGAGACGCCCCTCTCTGGTCCCGGTTCGTTTGGGGCCTTTGGTCCTGGTTTGTAATACAAACCGAGACTAAAGGTCGCCCATCTCTATATATATGCCCCTAGCCTGCCCAAGTTTGGGCCACAGATAGCTTTTTCACTTCTTAGCACAGGAGGTGTATGTTTCTGTGCTCTCTCTTCTTATGCACAAGAGGTGCTCGATGAAATGCCTAAGAGCTTTTGCCAGTTGAGTTCACACAAAGCAATCCACTCTTAAGATTTCTCCTGTCTTTTTTCCTTCTAGATCGAGGTTAACAACTTTATCCTTTCATCCGTCAACGATAAAATTCATGTATATATATACATCTCTTCACTAATCATTATGTTCTGTATTGGTTTTTGATAAGCTTAATTATAACCTTTCCGGTAACTCTAACTCAAAAAATGTTTCTCGATTTTGACTGAGTCTACTACCTTAACTTCCCCTTAACTCCAAACCTTTTCAGTCCCTTCATCAGAATAACATTTAAGTAGACCATGTCTTGATGATGACATCCCTACTACACTACTACCTCTGTCATTGCAAGATGAAGACGATGCTGCTGTGAAGCTCAAGTCCAATGAAGTCAGGATTAGACCAATGACACGAGCTCGTGCGAAGCTACTCAAACAACAGGTGAACTTGTTCCTAAGTGATACTTTGATCGACGAGAACTTTACACTACCTAAGTTCTTTTACTTATGTATGATCAGGTATGAAGAAGGAGCAAGCATCGCACGAGGAGGAGAGGAGCAGCTGGACAAGAAGCTGGACGTGAAGCTGGACATGGAGCTGGCCATGAAGATGGACATGAAGACATCCCATGGAAGCGCGAGGGAGGAGAGGGAGGCACGCGCGAGGGAAGAAGACGAAGTCCAGGCCGGTTCCAGACCCGGTCTGACCGGACGCCAAGCCGGCGCGCCCGGTCCCAGGCCCGGTCCAACCGGGCGCCCGATCGGCCCAGCCCGGCGCCGACCGGATCCCCAGCTTGTGCCAACCGGGCACTATCCAGTATGCCTGGATGCCTAGCCCGGTCACCACCCGGTGCCAGGTCCGGTTTGGACCGGCCTGCCCGGTCCCAGGCCTGGTCGGCCGGCCGTATAACCGGCCGACTCCAAGTCTGTCTCGACCAGATCCGATCTGGGTGGGTTTTCTATGTGTTTTTTCGACTCCTGGTCGTCCTGAACTCCTATATAATTGCCCAGGACGCCCCCAAATTAGGTTTAGACCAAGTTTAAGATAAACCCTAGTTCATAGTTGATTGCTTTGCAACTCTATCGAATTTCTACACCATATTGCATTGATCTGGTGTATACCCTGAAAAGTCTTGTGTGACCTGCTGTTCCATTGGGAATTAGACTGTTGCAACTTACCGCTTCGTGGTCGGCGGCTACGTGCGCAATTGTGTGGAGTTGCGAATATCTTGCAGGGTTGAGTGTTGTTGCATTGGCGACAGGGACCAATCGAGAGATCTCATTGCGTCATACAAGTTATCATCCACTTCATCATCAAGTTATCTCCGCTGTGTTCATCCCGTGATCATCATCACCACCGTGCTTACTGAGAAGATCGGGCCACCCCCTATCATCTTGGTATCAGATTTCAGTGTTTCATCGGTAAGTCATCCACAATCCACCCCATAGTTGAGTTGTGAGTGTTTCCTATCCAGAAAAAGCCAAAAATATTAGGGTTAGGGTTTGCCATAGCCTTAGATTGCACTAATTTTGAGTTTTTGTTGCTTTTCGTACTTTTTTAGCGTATCTTTTTCTTCCATCTACTTTTTTAGCGTATCTGGAGCGGTGAAGTTCATCGCCATCAACATACATCAACAACTCTTCCTCCCGATCCTTGCTTCGCCGCGTTTACATCAACAACTGAAGTTGATCGTCGCGAGTTTGCACTCTTCCCTCTGATCCTTGTTGTTGAACCATGTGATACTCATGTAAAGCAGAAGTTGAAACTTGAACTCAATTCTCCTCATCCTTTTGCTAGTGTATGTTGATTCGTTGTGGACCACAAAATTCTCCTCATCCTTTTGCTAGTGTCTGTTGATTCATTGTGGACCATGAACCTGAGTTCCAAGTAATTGAGTTGTTCGATTTTCTCTCTCTTATTCTCCTTGCTCGTGTTATCGCCGTATGATGAGTGATCCATGTGTGTTATTATTTAGGGTGTGTTTGGTAATGGAGTGAAGTGGAATGGAATGGAACCGTTCCATTCCAGTAGAATGGAACGGTTCCATGCTCGTGTTTGGTTTGGACAAAAATGTGTGATGGAACGAGCAATATTTAGAGTTCATTACAATCCACTGAATCACGGCAAGTTCACATAACATGCTAGGAATAGTAGTCTTACAACAACACATAACTAAACATGATACCATCATTTCAAATTATATAACACCTGAAGATCTTCTCCACATACCTAGTCACCCAAACCAACTTGTTGTCAAGGCTCAGCGTCATGAATGCATTCGCGATTTTAGGACTGTCAACAAGATGAGCATAGTAGTGAGCTATATGTGAATCATCAAATCCCTTGATTGCTGCTAAAGCATCCCACAAGCCATCAGGTATAGCATCATTGTCTCCACCAGACTTCATAAGAGCACCAGCCATCATTTTGAACCCATCTTTGAGAGTGCTGACTAATGGATCATCTTCAATGTGTACAACCTTAGCCTTCTATTTTGGTGGTGCTTTGGCAGAAGACTCACCTACATTTGGTGACGTTTGCAGCTCACTTTCTTGATCAAGATCAATAGAGAATGTATCATTGCTGGACTTGGCATATTTCCCAGTAGCCGTGGCTGACCCAAAAATTGTTTCCATTGCACGATAGTGTTCAATTGGGGTATTCAACAACGGGTATCAGATTTGTTGTTCTACAAAAAATGCAAAAGTGAGTAACATACTATAGAAAAAAAAGAGGGCAACTGACTAACAAACTGAGTAACATACTATAGATAAAAACTTACCATGCAATTGTGTTCATCGCTAAGCCTAATAGTGCAAGTATCCTCATCCCATAGAGCTCCACTCAGATTTTTTCAATTGAACTAGCCTGCCCCAAATCTTCCTCCACTTTTTAAGATGGTTACTAATCTCATCTCCGGTTAAAGAAAGCTTCAAATTGTCATTCAAAACCTTAGCACATTGGTTGTGATGGCAAGTCTTGAATCCACTTGATGTTCTAGCACCACTAGCCACAAGGTCGGCTAAGAATACTAGCATCATGGTAGACGTGGGATTGGTCCAGTGAACCACCCCACTCTTGGCAGTGCTCCCGCTTGCCCCGGTGACACTGGCCCCGGTGTCCATTCCTGTCTAGCCATATAAAGGTTGCCAAAAAGATATTGAGCATCACAAACACATGGTTTCATTCAAATAAAGGGTACATAGTTTCATTACAATGAACGGTTCCAAATGTAACACCACAAACAGATGGTTTGATTACAATAAAATGGTACATAGATAGCACTACAAATACATGGAGAATTCCACACTCAATGACCATTCAAGGCTTGCCTATCCGCCCACATTTGGTTAGCCATTTGTTTCCTACCATCTATTGTGTCCCTATGGTCTCTTGCTTGTTGGCTTTGTGTCCGGATTGGTTGAGTGGTCCAAGTCACCTCCGGTATAATGAATTCATCAATTCCTTGAGATAGTGCATAATTATGAAGAACACAACAAGCTACAACAATGTCAACTTGTACCGGTAAAGTAAAGAAAGGTGTGGCATCACTTAAAATTTTAAACCTCCTCTTGAGTGATGCAAAAGCTCGCTCAACCGTTACCCATAGAGACGAGTGCCAAAGGTTGAATAGCTCCTGTGCATTTTGGACGGGATTGCTGCCCCACTCATTCAAATGGTACCTCACATTACGAAAAGGTGGCAAGAATCCAGGCTTCACTCCGTAATATCCACCATCAACTAGGTAGTATTTGCCTAAAAATAAAACAAAGATTGGTGACAACGGTTTGAACAATATATGGACAACTATATCTAAGGCAATTTGTTACCTTCTGGTACCTGTAGGCCTCTCTCACGTGCTAATGCATCAGCTAAAACTAATGCATCATGTGATGTCCCCTCCCAACCAGCCAACACATATGTGAACCGGAGGTCAAAATCTACCGCCGCCATCACATTTTGAGTAGCAAATGCCTTCCTACCACGAAAGAAATGTTCCACATCTTTGGTAATAGATGCTCTCACATGTGTACCATCTATAGCTCCAATACAGTCCTACATAGTGAAAGTATTAATAAATTATATGAAGGTTTCTCCTAAATAGCTAAGGAATAGTTTGAACAAATACCTTAAAATATGGGTCAAACCGAGGGTTTCCTGCAATTTTTTCTGGAGTGTCCGGTGAAGGTGGCATGATATATTCATTATGCAGCTCACCAATGGCATGAAGGACACGCCTAAAGTACACGCTGATTGTCCAAAATGATCTACCAAAATTGGTTGCAACAACCCTATTCCGAACGTTATGTCCAATGGTGTGAAAAAACATCGCCAATTGTTGCTCTACACTTACATGAACACTATCTTCTAGCAACTTGCGATCCCTCAATATGTTGCACGACCGAAAGAAAGGAGCTCTTTCAAATCTCAACATATTTCTACAGGTGACATCGCATTGCCAAAATTTACTATTGAGATATTCAATATGTTGCCGATCCCTGATACGTCTCCGACGTATCGATAATTTCTTATGTTCCATGCCACATTATTGATGTTATCTACATGTTTTATGCACACTTTATGTCATATTCGTGCATTTTCTGGAACTAACCTATTAACAAGATGCCGAAGTGCCGATTCTTTGTTTTCTGCTGTTTTTGGTTTCAGAAATCCTAGTAAGGAAATATTCTCGGAATTGGACGAAATCAAAGCCCAGGGGCCTATTTTCTCACGAAGCTTCCAGGAGTCCGAAGGAGAGACGAAGAGGGGCCACGGAGGGGCCACACCATAGGGCGGCGCGGCCCCCCCCTTGGCCGCGCCGGCCTGTAGTGTGGGGCCCCCGTGCCGCCTCTTGACCTGCCCTTCCGCCTATAAAAAGTCTCCATGACGAAACCCCCAGTACCGAGAGCCACGATACGGAAAACCTTCCAGAGACGCCGCCAACGCCGATCCCATCTCGGGGGATCCAGGAGATCGCCTCCGGCACCCTGCCGGAGAGGGGAATCATCTCCCGGAGGACTCTACGCCGCCATGGTCGCCTCCGGTGTGATGTGTGAGTAGTCTACCCCTGGACTATGGGTCCATAGCAGTAGCTAGATGGTTGTCTTCTCCCCATTGTGCTATCATTGTCGGATCTTGTGAGCTGCCTAACATGATCAAGATCATCTATCTGTAATTCTATATGTTGCGTTTGTTGGGATCCGATGAATAGAGAATACTTGTTATGTTGATTATCAAAGTTATATCTATGTGTTGTTTATGATCTTGCATGCTCTCCGTTATTAGTAGATGCTCTGGCCAAGTTGATGCTAGTAACTCCAAGAGGGAGTATTTATGCTCGATAGTGGGTTCATGTCTCCGTGAATCTGGAGGGGTGACAAGAACCTCTAAGGTTATGGATGTGCTGTTGCCACTAGGGATAAAACATTAGTGCTATGTTCAAGGATGTAGTCACTAGTTACATTACGTGCAATACTTAATGAAATTGTCTGTTGTTAGCAACTTAATACTGGAGGGGGTTCGGATGATAACCTGAAGGTGGACTTTTTAGGCATAGATGCAGTTGGATGACGGTCTATGTACTTTGTCGTAATGCCCAATTAAATCTCACTATACTCATCATGATATGTATGTGCATGGTCATGCTCTCTTTATTTGTCAATTGCCCAACTGTAATTTGTTCACCCAACATGCTGTTCGTCTTATGGGAGAGACACCTCTAGTGAACTGTGGACCCCGGTCCAATTCTCTTTCTTGAAATACAATCTCTTTGCAATACTTGTTCTACTGTTTTCTGCAAACAATCATCTTCCACACAATACGGTTAACTCTTTGTTACAGCAAGCCGGTGAGATTGACAACCTCACTGTTTCGTTGGGGCAAAGTACTTTGGTTGTGTTGTGCAGGTTCCACGTTGGCGCCGGAATCACTGGTGTTGCGCCGCACTACATCCCGCCGCCATCAACCTTCAACGTGCTTCTTGACTCCTACTGGTCCGATTAAACCTTGGTTTCTTCTTGAGGAAACTTGCCGCTGCGCATCACACCTTCCTCTTGGGGTTCCCAACGGACGTGCCAACCACACGCATCAAGCAAATTTCTGGCGCCGTTGCCGGGGAGATCAAGACACGCTGCAAGGGGAGTCTCCACTTCTCAATCTCTTTACTTTGTTTTTGTCTTGCTTAGTTTTATTTACTACTTTGTTTGCTGCACTAAATCAAAATACAAAAAAATTAGTTGCTAGTTTTACTTTATTTGCTATCTTGTTTGCTATATCTAAAACACAAAAAAATTAGTTACTCGCATTTACTTTATCTAGTTTGTTTTATTTACTGTTGCTAAAATGGCCAACGCTGAAAACACTAAGTTGTGTGACTTCACAACCACAAATAATAATGATTTCTTATGCACACCTATTGCTCCACCTGCTACTACAGCAGAATTCTTTGAAAGTAAACACCTTTCTTGAATCTTGTTATGCGAGAGCAATTTTCCGGTGTTAGTTCTGATGATGCTACTGCCCATCTTAATAATTTTGTTGAATTATGTGAAATGCAAAAATATAAAGATGTAGATGGTGATATTATTAAACTAAAATTGTTCCCTTTCTCATTAAGAGGAAGAGCTAAAGATTGGTTGCTATCTCTGCCTAAGAATAGTATTGATTCATGGACTAAATGCAAGGATGCTTTTATTGGTAGATATTATCCCCCTGCTAAAATTATATCTTTGAGGAGTAGCATAATGAATTTTAAACAATTAGATACTGAACATGTTGCTCAAGCTTGAAAGAATGAAACCTTTGGTTAAAAATTGCCCAACCCATGGACTGACTACTTGGATGATCATCCAAACCTTCTATGCAGGACTAAATTTTTCTTCACGGAATTTATTGGATTCAGCTGCTGGAGGTACCTTTATGTCCATCACTCTTGGTGAAGCAACAAAGCTTCTTGATAATATGATGATCAATTACTCTCAATGGCACACGGAAAGAGCTCCACAAGGTAAGAAGGTAAATTCTGTCGAAGAAACCTCTTCCTTGAGTGATAAGATTGATGCTATTATGTCTATGCTTGTGAATGATAGGACTAATATTGATCCTAATAATGTTCCGTTAGCTTCATTGGTTGCACAAGAAGAACATGTTGATGTAAACTTCATTAAAAATAATAATTTCAACAACAACGCTTACCGGAACAATTCTAGTAACAACTATAGACCATATCCTTATAATAATGGCAACGGCTATGGTAATTCTTATGGGAATTCTTACAACAATAATAGGAGTTCACCCCCTGGACTTGAAGCCATGCTTAAAGAATTTATTAGTACACAAACTGCTTTTAACAAATCTGTTGAAGAAAAGCTTGGGAAAATTGATATACTTGCTTCTAAAGTCGATAGTCTTGCTGCTGATGTTGATCTTTTAAAATCAAAAGTTTTGCCTAATGAGAATCATCATAATAAAATTGTTACTACAGCAAATGCCATTCAAGTTAGAATTAATGAGAATATAAGATTAATGGCTGAACTGCGTGCTAGGTGGGATAGAGAAGAAAATGAAAAACTAGCTAAAGAAAAGAATATAGCTAAAGTTGGGACTATTACCACCACTAGTAATGCTAATGCTACACATGTTGCTGCACCTCCTACTCATACTAATAAAAGAATTGGTGTTAGCAATGTTTCCACTTCTAATGCAAAGCGCGAAAAACTGCCTGAAAGCTGCTAAAGCTGCTGAAACTGCCTTTGATAAAGGCTGCTGAAATTTTTTCCAACATTGGGGATGATGATCCCATTGCTTTAGATTATAATGGTTTGAATTTTGATGATTGCCACATCTCTGAAGTTATAAAGTTCTTGCAAAAACTTGCTAAAAGTCCTAATGCTAGTGCTATAAATTTGGCTTTTACACATCATATTACAAATGCTCTTATAAAAGCTAGAGAAGAGAAACTAGAGCGCGAAGCCTCTATTCCTAAAAAGCTAGAGGATGGTTGGGAGCCCATCATTAAGATGAAGGTTAAAGATTTTGATTGTAATGCTTTATGTGATCTTGGTGCAAGTATTTCTGTTATGCCTAAGAAAATTTATAATATGCTTGACTTGCCACCATTGAAAAATTGTTATTTGGATGTTAATCTTGCTGATCATTCTACAAAGAAACCTTTGGGTAAAGTTGATAATGTTCGCATTACCGTTAACAATAACCTTGTTCCCGTTGATTTTGTTGTCTTGGATATTGAATGCAATGCATCTTGTCCCATTATATTGGGAAGACCTTTTCTTCGAACTGTTGGTGCTGTTATTGATATGAAGGAAGGTAATATAAAATATCAATTTCCTCTCAAGAAAGGTATGGAACACTTCCCTAGAAAGAGAATGAAGGTACCTTTTGATTCCATTATGAGAACAAATTATGATGTTGACACTTCGTCTCTTGATAATACTTGATACACACTTTCTGCGCCTAGCTGAAAGGCGTTAAAGAAAAGCGCTTATGGGAGACAACCCATGTTTTTACCTACAGTACTTTGTTTTTATTTTGTGTCTTGGAAGTTGTTTACTACTGTAGCAACCTCTCCTTATCTTAGTTTTGTGTTGTGTTGTGCCAAGTTAAGCCGTTGATAGAAAAGTAAGTACTAGATTTGGATTACTGCACAGTTCCAGATTTCTTTGCTGTCACGAATCTGAGTCCACCTCCCTGTAGGTAGCTCAGAAAATTAAGCCAATTTACGTGCATGATCCTCAGATATGTACGCAACTTTCATTAAATTTGAGCATTTTCATTTGAGCAAGTCTGGTGCCATTTTAAAATTCGTCAATACGAACTGTTCTGTTTTGACAGATTCTGCCTTTTATTTCGCATTGCCTCTTTCGCTATGTTGGATGAATTTCTTTGATCCATTAATGTCCAGTAGCATTATGCAATGTCCAGAAGTGTTAAGAATGATTGTGTCACCTCTGAATATGTCAATTTATATTGTGCACTAACCCTCTAATGAGTTGTTTCGAGTTTGGTGTGGAGGAAGTTTTCAAGGATCAAGAGAGGAGTATGATGCAACATGATCAAGGAGAGTGAAAGCTCTAAGCTTGGGGATGCACCCGGTGGTTCACCCCTGCATATTCTAAGAAGACTCAAGCGTCTAAGCTTGGGGATGCCCAAGGCATCCCCTTCTTCATCGACAACATTATCAGGTTCCTCCCCTAAAACTATATTTTTATTCCATCACATCTTATGTGCTTTTTCTTGGAGCGTCGGTTTGTTTTTGTTTTTTGTTTTGTTTGAATAAAATGGATCCTAGCATTCACTTTATGGGAGAGAGACACGCTCCGCTGTAGCATATGGACAAGTATGTCCTTGGTTTCTACTCATAGTATTCATGGCGAAGTTTCTCCTTCGTTAAATTGTTATATGGTTGGAATTGGAAAATGATACATGTAGTAATTGCTATAAATGTCTTGGGTAATGTGATACTTGGCAATTGTTGTGCTCATGATTAAGCTCTTGCATCATATGCTTTGCACCCATTAATGAAGAAATACATAGAGCATGCTAAAATTTGGTTTGCATATTTGGTTTCTCTAAGGTCTAGATAATTTCTAGTTTTGAGTTTGAACAACAAGGAAGACGGTGTAGAGTCTTATAATGTTTTCAATATGTCTTTTATGTGAGTTTTGCTGCACCGGTTCATCCTTGTGTTTGTTTCAAATAAGCCTTGCTAGCCTAAACCTTGTATCGAGAGGGAATACTTCTCATGCATCCAAAATACTTGAGCCAACCACTATGCCATTTGTGTCCACCATACCTACCTACTACATGGTATTTTCCGCCATTCCAAAGTAAATTGCTTGAGTGCTACCTTTAAAATTCCATCATTCACCTTTGCAATATATAGCTCATGGGACAAATAGCTTAAAAACTATTGTGGTATTGAATATGTAATTATGCACTTTATCTCTTATTAAGTTGCTTGTTGTGCGATAACCATGTTCACTTGGGACGCCATCAACATTTCATAGTAGAATTTCATGTTAGTTTCTATGCATGTCCGTCTTGTCAAGTAAGAGAGATCTACCACCATATGGTTAAGCATGCATATGTTAGAGAAGAACATTGGGCCGCTTAACTAAAGCCATGCTCCATGGTGGAAGTTTCAGTTTTGGACAACAATCCTCAAATCTCAAATGAGAAAATTATTAATTGTTGGTATATGCTTATGCATAAAAGAGGAGTCCATTATCTGTTGTCTATGTTGTCCCGGTATGGATGTCTAAGTTGAAGAATAATCAATAGCAAGAAATCCAATGCGAGCTTTCTCCTTAGACCTTTGTACAAAGTGCATAGAGGTACCCCTTTGTGACACTTGGTAAAAACAATGCATTGTGATGATCCGGTAGTCCAAGCTAATTAGGACAAGGTGCGGGCACTATTAGTACACTATGCATGAGGCTTGCAACTTATAAGATATAATTTACATGATGCATATGCTTTATTACTACCGTTGACAAAATTGTTTCATGTTTTCAAAATCAAAGCTCTAGCACAAATATAGCAATCGATGCTTTTCCTCTATGGAGGACTATTCTTTTACTTTCAATGTTGAGTCAGTTCACCTATCTCTCTCCACCTCAAGAAGCAAACACTTGTGTGAACTGTGCATTGATTCCTACATACTTGCTTATTGCACTTATTATATTACTCTATGTTGACAATATCCATGAGATCTACATGTTACAAGTTGAAAGCAACCGCTGAAACTTAATCTGCGTTGGGGTTGCTTCAATGCCTTTACTGTGATTTCTTGCTTTATGAGTTAACTCTTATGCAAGACTTATTGATGCTTGTCTTGAAGTGCTATTCATGAAAAGTCTTTGCTATATGATTCACTTGTTTACTCATGTCATATACATTGTTTTGATCGCTGCATTCATTACATATGCTTTACAAATAGTATGATCAAGATTATGATGGCATGTCACTCCAGAAATTATCTGTGTTATCGTTTTACCTGCTCGGGACGAGCAGAACTAAGCTTGGGGATGCTGATACGTCTCTGACGTATCGATAATTTCTTATGTTCCATGCCACATTATTGATGTTATCTACATGTTTTATGCACACTTTATGTCATATTCGTGCATTTTCTGGAACTAACCTATTAACAAGATGCCGAAGTGCCGATTCTTTGTTTTCTGCTGTTTTTGGTTTCAGAAATCCTAGTAAGGAAATATTCTCGGAATTGACGAAATCAAAGCCCAGGGGCCTATTTTCTCACGAAGCTTCCAGAGTCCGAAGGAGAGACGAAGAGGGGCCACGGAGGGCCACACCATAGGGCGGCGCGGCCCCCCCTTGGCCGCGCCGGCACTGTAGTGTGGGGCCCCGTGCCGCCTCTTGACCTGCCCTTCCGCCTATAAAAAGTCTCCGTGACGAAACCCCCAAGACCGAGAGCCACGATACGGAAAACCGTCCAGAGACGCCGCCAACGCCGATCCCATCTCGGGGGATCCAGGAGATCGCCTCCGGTACCCTGCCGGAGAGGGGAATCATCTCCCGGAGGACTCTACGCCGCCATGGTCGCCTCCGGTGTGATGTGTGAGTAGTCTACCCCTGGACTATGGGTCCATAGCAGTAGCTAGATGGTTGTCTTCTCCCCATTGTGCTATCATTGTCGGATCTTGTGAGCTGCCTAACATGATCAAGATCATCTATCTGTAATTCTATATGTTGCGTTTGTTGGGATCTGATGAATAGAGAATACTTGTTATGTTGATTATCAAAGTTATATCTATGTGTTGTTTATGATCTTGCATGCTCTCCGTTATTAGTAGATGCTCTGGCCAAGTTGATGCTAGTAACTCCAAGAGGGAGTATTTATGCTCGATAGTGGGTTCATGTCTCCGTGAATCTGGAGGGGTGACAAGAACCTCTAAGGTTATGGATGTGCTGTTGCCACTAGGGATAAAACATTAGTGCTATGTTCAAGGATGTAGTCACTAGTTACATTACGCGCAATACTTAATGCAATTGTCTGTTGTTAGCAACTTAATACTGGAGGGGGTTCGGATGATAACCTGAAGGTGGACTTTTTAGGCATAGATGCAGTTGGATGACGGTCTATGTACTTTGTCGTAATGCCCAATTAAATCTCACTATACTCATCATGATATGTATGTGCATGGTCATGCTCTCTTTATTTGTCAATTGCCCAACTGTAATTTGTTCACCCAACATGTTGTTCGTCTTATGGGAGAGACACCTCTAGTGAACTGTGGACCCCGGTCCAATTCTCTTTACTGAAATACAATCTACTGCAATACTTGTTCTACTGTTTTCTGCAAACAATCATCTTCCACACAATACGGTTAACTCTTTGTTACAGCAAGCCGGTGAGATTGACAACCTCACTGTTTCGTTGGGGCAAAGTACTTTGGTTGTGTTGTGCAGGTTCCACGTTGGCGCCGGAATCACTGGTGTTGCGCCGCACTACATCCCGCCGCCATCAACCTTCAACGTGCTTCTTGACTCCTACTGGTCCGATTAAACCTTGGTTTCTTACTGAGGGAAACTTGCCGCTGTGCGCATCACACCTTCCTCTTGGGGTTCCCAACGGACGTGCCAACCACACGCATCAATCCCTTTCATGCATTGGCCCATAGCTTATACGCGCTCTTCTCTTTTTTTTATAGCCCGAACTGCTACAACAATTGCAGCAAAAACAACAAAAACAGCAGCTCCCCTAATCATTTTTTCCTTCTATCCATCATCTTGGCCATCTAAAATGCATTTATTTTGACATAAATCACCACAATACACAGTCAAGTTGCTAAACAAAAATTAGACAGCAACATATACCACATAGATTGCTAAAAAAATGACATGGATTTGAGCCTAACACATGTTTTCAGCTCAATTTTGAAGAGGACAGGGCGCGTAAAAAGAAGAAGAGCTTAGGGCCTATACCGCTGCTACCAGCCTGCCGCCGCCGATGCCTGCCGCTGCTGCCTGCCTGCCGCCACTGGTGCCTGCCGCTGCTCCGCCTGCTCGCGTCCGGTGGCCGCCGGTGCCTGTTGCCCGGTCACTGCTCCCTTTCCGCCGGTCAGAGGAGGCGCGCGAGATGGGGAGAAGCGGGAGGCGTGGCGACGCACGGTGGAGAGAGGCCTGGCGGCACGCGATGGAGGCGTGGAGGCACGGGGTGGAGAGAGGCGTGGCTGCGTGCGGTGGAGGCGTGGCGGCAGGAGATAGACGAGAGGAGAGGCACGGGGGTGGACAAGAGGAGAGATGAGTGGGGTGGGGCTCGCTCGGTGAGGGTAAGGAGTTTTCTTTATTTTTCTTGCTCGACGCGGTGTTTATTAGCAGCCCGTTCCACCAAATTCCACCGATTTGGTGGAACGGGTGTATTCCGAATCTAAGGGGTATATTCCCTTTTGAGGAACCACTTGCTTCCATTCCTCATGTCCAACCAAACATAAGAATAGCCTCTAGGAATGGAACGGTTCCATTACATTCCACCTCATTCCATTACCAAACACACCCTTAGAGAATTTCCCCTTTTAAACAAACCCTAAAACTTTGCTAACTAGGATGTTTTAATGGTAGCTTAATCCCTGAGGAGAACCACGACAATACCTAAACCCTACTAAACTACTGCGATCAGTGCTTACCTTACGCCCTCCTCCATTGCTGCTGAGCTTAGATTGTGTGGATCTCCCTCCCTATCCAAGAACTTTGCGATTCCTCTAGGGATCTACCATCCTACCAAAGGATCGATTTTTGGTTTGGAGTTGATTCCTGCTAGGAACTTATTGACCTAGGTCTCCTTTGTGGGGATCCTTGTAGGGTGTCTCCTGTTGTGGGGATTCCTCTTGTTTGGGACACCTGGTGGCTAGGTTAGCTACCTAGCACCATGGTGTAGTTGGGATCCTTCTTGTTGTGGAGTATGCCTCAACCTTATCTAAAAGCTGTGCTACCTTGACATCACCTTGAGTGGACAAGTGGAGGATGCTTTTGTGGTGCTCTTCATTGGATAATAGGTTGAAGCCTTTGTGCCGGCCTTTGTGGCTTCAACAACCTTTGTGGCAGTGCACCTCTCCAAACATAGACGTACTTCCCTTGTGAAGGAACCGTGGGAAACAAATCCTGCATCCTCATCTTGTCTCTTCACTCGCGGTGACTTTGCTCCTTTACTCAACCCGTACTTTGGTTACTTGTTTCATGCACTTGTTGTTTACTCCTTGTATCCGATGTGCATCTAGGCTCACCTTTGCATATAAGAATCACCTTTTATATGTGCCGAGCCATAAAACTTAAAAAGACTAAAAATTGAGTAGTACCTATTCACCCCCCCCCCCCCCCTCTAGGTACATATATCCCTGGGCACTTTCAACTGGTGATTATACACAAAACCAAAATAAAAAATTAGATATCAGCACTGCTTTTATATGTGTATATCTCCCAACTAATATTAACATATCTTGCTAGTTTTACACAAACACAATAGCATCTATTTTGCAAAAAAAAATTGTATTCCATCATTATGGCATGGTGTTTAATATTCATTCTGGGTAGAGCTACATCAAAATCTTGTAGATATCGGCACTACATTTATATCTCTATCATAAATTAATGCTCACATTTTTTTTGGATATTGCCATCTTTTTTTAATGGGCTGTTTTGATGGATACTCGACGGTACTCCACAGAAAGTATCCTCAGGAAGGGGTGAAGAACATGGGGAAATAGGGTGGAGAGCCACTGGGATGGTCACACACGAGTTACCAAGCTTTGGATCACGCAACACAATGGCTGGGCCTACTGCTGCTTGTCTGGAATTATCTGGGTGACTAGCGCGAGATTAAAATGAGTAGTGGTTATGCCCGTGAGGGCTCCTGAGATCCATCTTATATAATGCCCCCGGATCTAGGGTTTCTATGGCAGCATCCTACCCGGATAAAACTTTCTAATCTACGTTAAAATGTATTTCCGTACACGTCAAGGTCCACCTTTCTTAGCTACATGATGAGTGCAAAAAAGCTACACATTTACAACTACGTAAATACCTTTAAAATTTTACTTTTGTTATTATTTTACTGCGCATTTGCGCACTCTACTTGTGTGTTTTCCCAGGATCTGAAACCAGGAAGTAAATATAAGCGTGACGCAGCAACAACATGGCGGCCATTTTCTCAGAAACTTTGAGATGAAGATGACGTCACCGTTCCCCGAGACGGATTAGAAAACGGCCAGCCTGACCGCAAGTATTGTTTGAGCTCTTTGTGAGAGTTTCAGATAAGAGGTTGGAAAAAAGCGAGGAAAAGTTTTGCGCCTGGGCAAAAGTGAGTAGAACTAAGGAACCAAGGGCACCAAAAAATAAATCCCTTAATAGTATGTTTATTGGAAAATATAATTTTATTTAATTATTGGCATGAGTATACTGATACATTACATGCCCGGGACATCATTCATCATCCTTATGCTGAGCTGCCGCTCTCATTATTTTAGCATATAAGTTGGTGGTGGCGGTGGTCTTGGCTTTCTGATACGGCGTAAGCTCTTACAACAACACATATGATGATCATGACCAAACGCTTTACACTTCGCACGAGTAGGTGCTTTATAGCCTCTTGAGGAGCAGTCAAGTTTGCACGTCATGGGAGCGCAGCTCCGTAAATGTCTACACCACTCGCCTGCAGGAACTACAATCAATACATCACAGAAAAACAATTTAGTAATATATTCCAAACAAAAATATAGATAGTACTTTGAACATTTGAAAATTTCTAGTGAAATAGTAAACATTGTTGCCTACGTGCTTGGCAGGACGGCAACGTTGAACACATGATTGCCGTGAGCAAGAAAGAAACAAAAGCCAAATTGAGCAACTTTGGGTTGGTTTTGCCGAGCGCCATGGGGAAAATATATGAGTTTATCTCGCTGTATCGTTGTGCATGTTTATATAGACACACAATGCAATATTAGATACAGTTGGTTATTCTCGTGCAATATATATGTATCTCTCCCAATTAATATTAGGATATCCTGCGAGTTTTGCATAAATGCTGCAGCTTTTATTTTGCAATGAAATCATGTATCTCATCATTATGGACTGGTGTTTGATATTGGTGATTATACATAGAGCCATAATAAAATCTGTAGATATCAGTAGTGAATTTATATAGGTATCTTTCCCAATTAATATTAGGATATCCTGCTAGTTATGCATAAACACCATAGCTTTATTTCACAATTAAATTATGTATCCCATCATTACGGTTTTGTGCTCAATATTGGTGATGATACATAGAGCCATAATAAAATCCTTAAATACCGGCACTGCATTTATACATGTAAATCTCTCAATTAATATGAGCATATCTTGCTACATAAGCACCATACGCTGGTAGAAAAAAGGGCTTTCGTCCAAAACCCTTGGGAGCTTTAGTCCCGGTTTTAAAACGAAACGGGACTAGTGGGGCATTGGTCCCCGTTCGACCGGCGTAGGGCGATGCCACTCTCTAGTCTCGGTTCGTTTGGGGCCTTTGGTCTTGGTTTGTATTACAAACCGGGACCAAATGCCTATCTCTATATATACCCCTGCCCTGACCAAGTGTCGGCCACTGTTAGCTTTTTCACTTCTTACCACAAGAGGTGTATGTTTCTTTGATCTCTCTTATGCACAAGAGGTGCTCGATGAAATTCCTAAGATCTTTTGCCACTTGACTTCACACAAAGCAATCCACACTTAAGCTTTCTCCTATCTTTTTTCCTTCTCGATCGAGGTTAACAATTTTATCATTTCATATGTCCTTGATAAAATGCATGCATATTACAAACCGGGGCCAAATGCATATAACAATTTTATCATTTCATATGTCATTGATCGAGGTTAAAAAAAATTATACATCGCTTCACTAATCATGATGTTCTATATTGGTTTTTGATAATCTTAATTATATAATGCAGATGAATCGACAACAGATGTACATTGACCGACGTCTTCACGAGTTCACTTCAGGCCTGATTTTTTTTATCAATGTGGCTGAGAAAAACAAACGGGGTGGTTTTATATATTGTCCATGTGTTTACTATGAGAATAACATAAATTACTCTTCTTCGAGTACCATTCACACCCACCTACTGCGGTTAGGTTCATGCCCCACGACAATTGTTGGACCAAGTACGGAGAAAGAGGGGCTATGTCTGGAATGTGGAGATGGATGCTAACACTCTTTTTTTTAGCTGAATGTTGTGTCTCGGGACAGACCATTTGGACTGCAATGTAGAGACTAACCCCCATTGTTAATAAATTGTGGCATAAAGTGAAGTAAAGAAAAGTTCCAGTGAATAAAAAGATTGTAAGCACCAATTTCAGTTTACTTTTGGATTTTATGTGAAAACCCGATTTTTAGAACTTGTTGCTTCACAATTAAGTCCTCTCTCAGGATCCTATGTATCCATTTAGCTACCAAAAAAGAGCTAGTGCGAATGGTATTCATGTCTTGATCGTTATGCTTAAATGCTAAATCAATCTTGTTTATCTAACCTTTGAATCATGATCCCTTCTTGCATAGAATTACTTGCTTTACTTGAAGACAAGCAAAGATTTGAGTGTGGAGGATTTTATCACTCCTATTCTTTTCATACCTTTTGAATATATTTCATTCAAATTGTGAGCACATTTGGGAATATTACACTTCCATACATATATATTGTATCACCAAAATTAGTTTTACTCCATTTCAAGTCTTTATTGGAGGATGGATGCGTCAAGGCATCAAAAACCTTCTTCTATTCATCATTTGCGATTAGAGTCCACTAGAGCACGGCACGTCGCGGATTCAAATTCAAATACTTTTCTAGGAAAAGAGAGAAGTATTGGAGGGGGGGCTTGTGCAAAAGGGTACCAACCACTCCAGCTATGGGATCATGTTTCTCGGATGCTATAAGAGGAGAGAAGAGGGTGGCGAAAAGGGGACACGTGCGGAGGGACGCCACTACAACCACCTACTTTTGCGCGGGAAAGGGACCAGGAGTCCAGATCGGGTCGAGATCTGGAGCGGTGAAGTTCATCGCCATAAACATCCAGCAACAACTCTTCCTCCTGATCCTTGCTTTGCCACGTCTACATGAACACCTAAAGCTGATCGTCGTGAGTTTGCACTCTTCCCTCTGATCCATGATGTTGAACCGTGAGATACTCGTGTAAAGCAGAAGTTGAAACTTGAACTCAATTCTCCTCATCCTTCTGCTAGTGTCTATTGATTCGTTGTGGACCATGAACCTGAATTCCAAGTAATTGAGTTGTTCGACTGTTTTCTTTCTTATTTTCCTTGGTCGTGTTACCTCCGTATGATGAGTGATCCATGTGTGTTATGATTTATAGAATTTCCCCTTTTAAACAAACCCTAAAACTTTGCTAACTAGGATGTTTGAAGATGTTTGAATGATAGCTTAATCCCTGAGGAGAACCACGGCAATACCTAAACCCTACTAAGTTGCTACGATCAGTGCTAATCTTTCACCCTCCTCCATTGATGATGAGCTTAGATTGTGTGGATCTCCCTCCCTATCCAAGAACTTTGCGATTCCTCCAGGGATCTACCAGCCTACCAAAGGATCGAGTTTTGGTTTGGAGTTGATTACTGCTAGGAACTTATTGACCTAGGTCTCCTTTGTGGGGATCCTTGTAGGGTGTCTCCTGTTGTGGGGTTTCCTCTTGTTTGGGACACCTGGTGGCTGGATTAGCTACCTAGCACCCTGGTGTAGTTGGGATCCTCCTCGTTGTGGAGTTTGCCTCAACCTTATGTAAAGGTTGTGCTACCTTGAACATCACCTTGAGTGGACAAGTGGAGGATGCTTTTGTGGTGCTCTTCATTGGAAAATAGGTTGAAGCCTTTGTGGCGGCTTTGTGGCTTCGACAATCTTTGTGGCAGCGCACCTCTCCAAACGCAGACGTACTTCCCTTGGGAAGGAACTACGAGAAACAAATCCTGCATCTCATCCGGTCTCTTCACCTGCAGTGACTTCGCTCCTTTGCTCAACCCATACTTTGTTGGTTACTTGTTTCCTACACTTGTTGTTTACTTCTTGTATCCGCTGTGCATATAGGCTCACCTTTGCATATAATAATCACCTTTTATATGTGTTGAGCCATAAAACTTCAAAAGACTAAAAATTGAGCAGTACCTATTCACCCCCCTCTAGGTACCTATATCCCTGGGCAGTTTCAACTGGTGATTATACACAAAACGATAATAAAATAGTTAGATATCAGCACTGCTTTTCTATGTGCATATCTTCCAACTAATATTAGCATATCTTGCTAGTTTTACACAAACACAATAGCATCTATTTTGCAAAAAAAAATGTATTCCATCGTTATGGCATGGTGTTCAACATTCATGATTCTGGATAGAGCTACATTAAAATCTTGTAGATATTGGCACTAAATTTATATCTCTATTATAAATTAATGCTCACATATTTTTTTTTGGATATTGCCTTCTTTTTTTCGTGGGCTGGTGTGATGGATACTTGACGGTACTCCAGAGGAGGTATCCCCACGAAGGTGTGAAGAAGATGGGGAAATAGGGCGGAGAGCTAACGGGATGGTCACACACGAGTTACCAAGCTTCGGATCACGCAACATAATGGCAGGGCCTACTGCTGCTTGTCTGGAATTATCTGGGTGACTAGTGTGAGATTACAATGAGTAGTGGTTATGCCCGTTAGGGCTCACAGGATCCGTCTTATATAATACCCCCAGATCTAAGGTTTCTATGGCAGCATCCTACCCGGATACAACTTTCTAATATATGTTACAATGTATTGCCGTATCAAGGTCCACCTTTCTTAGCTACATGGTGAGTGCAAAAAAGCGACACATTTACAGCTATGTAAACACCTTTATAATTTTACTTTTGTTATCATTTTACTACGCATTTGCGCACTCTACTTGTGTGTTTTCCCAGGATCTGAAACCAGGAAGTAAACATAAGCATGGCGCAGCAGCAACATGGTGGCCATTTTCTCAGAAACTTTGAGATGGAGATGACGTCACGGTTCCCCTAGACGGGCAAGAAAACGGCCAACCTGACCGCAAGAATCGTTTGAGCTCTTTGTGAGAGTTACGGACAAGAGGTTGGGAAAAAGTGAGGAAAAGTTTTGCGCATGGGCAAAAGTGAGTACAACTAAGGAACCATGGGCACCAAAAATGAAATCCCTTAATACTATATTTATTTGAAACTATAATTTTATTCAATTATTGAAATGGGTATACTGATACATTACATGCCCGGGACATCATTCATCAGTGAATTCCTTATGCTGAGAATCTCTGCCGCTCTCATTATTTTAGCATATAAGTTGGTGGTTGTGGTGGTATTGGATGTTCGGTAGGGCGCCTCTTACAGCAACACAGATGATGACCATGACCAAACCCTTTACTATACGCACGAAAAGGTACTTTATAGCCTCTTACGGAGCAGTCAAGTCTGCACGCCAAGGGAGCGCAGCTCCATAAATATCTACACCACTCTTCAGGAACTACAATCAATACATCACAGAAAAACAATTCAGTAATATAGTCGAAAGAAAAAAATAGATAGTACTTTGAACATTTGGAAATTGCTATAGAAAACATTGTTTCCTATGTGCTTGGCAGGACGACAACGTTGAACACATGATTGCCGTGAGCATGGGGAAAATATATGAGTTTATCTCGATATATTGTTGGGCATGTTTATATAGACACACAATGCAATATTAGAGACACTTGGTTATTCTCGTGCAATATATATATATATATATATATATATATATATATATATATATATATATATATATATATGTATATATATATATATCTCCCAATTAATATTAGGATATCTTGCGAGTTTTGCGTAAATGCCACAGCTTTTATTTTGCAATGAAATCATGTATCTCATCATTATGTACTGGTGTTTGATATTGGTGATTATACATAGAGCCATAATAAAATCTTTAGATATCATCAGTGAATTTATATAGGTATCTTTCCCAATTAATATTAGGATATCCTGCTAGTTATGCATAAACACCACAACTTTTATTTCACAATTAAATTATGTATCCCATCATTATAGTTTGGTGCTCAATATTGGTTATGATACATAGATCCATAATAAAATTCTGGAATATCGGCACTGTATTTATACATGTAAATCTCCCAATTAATATTAGCATATCTTGCTACATAAACACCATACACTAGTAGAAAACATGGCTTTTTTCCAAAGCCCATGGGAGCTTTAGTCCCGGTTTAAAAATGAACCAGACCAGTGGGGGGCATTGGACCTGGTTCGACCGGCGCAGGGAGACGCCCCTCTCTGGTCCCGGTTCGTTTGGGGCCTTTGGTCCTGGTTTGTAATACAAACCGAGACTAAAGGTCGCCCATCTCTATATATATGCCCCTAGCCTGCCCAAGTTTGGGCCACAGATAGCTTTTTCACTTCTTAGCACAGGAGGTGTATGTTTCTGTGCTCTCTCTTCTTATGCACAAGAGGTGCTCGATGAAATGCCTAAGAGCTTTTGCCAGTTGAGTTCACACAAAGCAATCCACTCTTAAGATTTCTCCTGTCTTTTTTCCTTCTAGATCGAGGTTAACAACTTTATCCTTTCATCCGTCAACGATAAAATTCATGTATATATATACATCTCTTCACTAATCATTATGTTCTGTATTGGTTTTTGATAAGCTTAATTATAACCTTTCCGGTAACTCTAACTCAAAAAATGTTTCTCGATTTTGACTGAGTCTACTACCTTAACTTCCCCTTAACTCCAAACCTTTTCAGTCCCTTCATCAGAATAACATTTAAGTAGACCATGTCTTGATGATGACATCCCTACTACACTACTACCTCTGTCATTGCAAGATGAAGACGATGCTGCTGTGAAGCTCAAGTCCAATGAAGTCAGGATTAGACCAATGACACGAGCTCGTGCGAAGCTACTCAAACAACAGGTGAACTTGTTCCTAAGTGATACTTTGATCGACGAGAACTTTACACTACCTAAGTTCTTTTACTTATGTATGATCAGGTATGAAGAAGGAGCAAGCATCGCACGAGGAGGAGAGGAGCAGCTGGACAAGAAGCTGGACGTGAAGCTGGACATGGAGCTGGCCATGAAGATGGACATGAATACATCCCATGGAAGCGCGAGGGAGGAGAGGGAGGCACGCGCGAGGGAAGAAGACGAAGTCCAGGCCGGTTCCAGACCCGGTCTGACCGGACGCCACGCCGGCGCGCCCGGTCCCAGGCCCGGTCCAACCGGGCGCCCGATCGGCCCAGCCCAGCGCCGACCGGATCCCCAGCTTGTGCCAACCGGGCACTATCCAGTATGCCTGGATGCCTAGCCCGGTCACCACCCGGTGCCAGGTCCGGTTTGGACCGGCCTGCCCGGTCCCAGGCCTGGTCGGCCGGCCGTATAACCGGCCGACTCCAAGTCTGTCTCGACCAGATCCGATCTGGGTGGGTTTTCTATGTGTATTTTCGACTCCTGGTCGTCCTGAACTCCTATATAATTGCCCAGGACGCCCCCAAATTAGGTTTAGACCAAGTTTAAGATAAACCCTAGTTCATAGTTGATTGCTTTGCAACTCTATCGAATTTCTACACCATATTGCATTGATCTGGTGTATACCCTGAAAAGTCTTGTGTGACCTGCTGTTCCATTGGGAATTAGACTGTTGCAACTTACCGCTTCGTGGTCGGCGGCTACGTGCGCAATTGTGTGGAGTTGCGAATATCTTGCAGGGTTGAGTGTTGTTGCATTGGCGACAGGGACCAATCGAGAGATCTCATTGCGTCATACAAGTTATCATCCACTTCATCATCAAGTTATCTCCGCTGTGTTCATCCCGTGATCATCATCACCACCGTGCTTACTGAGAAGATCGGGCCACCCCCTATCATCTTGGTATCAGATTTCAGTGTTTCATCGGTAAGTCATCCACAATCCACCCCATAGTTGAGTTGTGAGTGTTTCCTATCCAGAAAAAGCCAAAAATATTAGGGTTAGGGTTTGCCATAGCCTTAGATTGCACTAATTTTGAGTTTTTGTTGCTTTTCGTACTTTTTTAGCGTATCTTTTTCTTCCATCTAGTATTGTTAGAGTTTGAGTCTCCGCTATCATCTATTTTCAGTTTTTGTTACTCCAAGTCCACATCACATACAGTGTGCTTGTCCCAACCATAGACACAACCTTTCGATATAAGTGACTAGGAACTTCCCCAGAAGAGACTAGTTTTACCGCTCGATAGGCTGCTCGTTAGGGTTTTGGTGCTTTGCGATTTCTGTTGGCCGTGTTATCAAGGAGTTGAGTCATAAAAAAATGAGAAAATAGAAAAGAAGCAAAAAAAAGCTACATAGCTACGTGTGTTACAAACAGAAAATCCAAAAAAGAAATAGTGAAGTGCTAGTAAGATTCTAATGAAGGCCTAGTTTACTTTTCCGCACCTGTAGTTTAGCAATCTTATGCCTGTTTCGTTGAGCTTTGCTAGTGTCTCTCGAGTGCATTGCAACCTTTCATCCATATAGTTGCATTTCCACATTTATCGCCTTGTGTGAGTATCATTGGTTGTCTACGGTCAGCGCTAGAGCTTGTTATTGGTGCAAATAGGTAGCCTACCTACAGCCCCACATATATCCTTCTTTGTCGTGTGATTTGTTCTTATACCCTTGATATTCGCTTCGCTACATCCGTGCACTAGTTGTCACTACAAGTGGTAAGCAATACTAATTCACTTTGGAGCGGTAAGATTTCCTTTTCTTATCAGTTTTGAGTGAGTTGTGAGAGTACCACCATATATTTTTGATTTAGTGCACTAACCTACTAACTATGTCTGCTAGTGATAAGAAAATTGTTAACCAGAAAAACAAGAATTCCGCTGATGTGATGACATGGAGGGAGTATGAAGCTCTTCGTAATGAGATGCGACGTGAATTCCGCACTCAGGATGATGAGCTTAGGGGGACTGTTCAGGAAATCTCCCAGAAGCTAGATACTACTAATGAGACCATCACCAAGATGCAAGATCAAATGACGGATATTCAGCGCAGTCTTCAAGTTTTGACTATAGCTGTTATTAATCTCACTCAACAATAGCAACCAGAAGATGAAGACCCTGAGCTTCAGGATGAAGCACGTGGTGTTGGTCGTGGTGTTGGACGTGGTAACCGTGGTCGTGGATTTGTTGAACTCAGAGCTTGCCGTGTCCCTCCACAACAACAAGACGATGGTTTAGGTAAGCCCAAATTCTCCATACCCAAGTTTGAAGGAGGAGCTGATGTTGAAGAATACCTCACTTGGGAGCTGAAGATTGAGAAGTTATGGTGCCTACATGATTATACTGAAGACGGGAAGGTTAAACTCGCTTCCTCAGAATTTGATGGTTATGCATTGAGTTGGTGGGATGGAGTTACACGTGCTCGTCAAGAAGACACTAAAAGAAAAGTTCAAATAGACAACGTCCCAAAATCGTTCACTAAGGGCCATTTTTTGTCGCCTATGGGCCTAACCCGACGATATGGGTTATGTGGTCGAAACTGCGTCAGGCAAAGTCCTACCACGTTTTTTTTCGGTCCATCGCGTTCGGGCGCCCTTCCGCCACGGAAAATTGGACCGTCGCAGATGTGTTTTTGGGAGCCCGTTGACTGCTGACGTCATGCAAACTGACACGTGGCAGACGGCGTTAACTGGCAGTTAACGGCGTTAACCGGCTGAAACCCCGTGGTAGATGGTATGCCCACACGAGGCCTGCCACGCCTTAAGCGGGCTGGCCCATTTAGTTTGCGGGCCGGGCTAGTGACTTAGTTTGACCGATCAACTATATAGCTGGGCTGGTCCATTAGTTACGTGGGCCAGGCCTAACCTCTAAGGTTGACTAGTCAAAAGTTAAATGGGCCGGCCCACTAAGCATGTGGGCCGGGCCGAATGCACACATTTGACCGATCAAAAGGCAAAAGGGCCGGCAAACTAGACATGTGGGGCCCACTTTCCTGTAATCGGGCCGGCCCATTTAACAAGTGGGGACCACCACGAAGCAAGTGGGCCGGCCCAAGAAGTTATTGGGCTAGCCTAATTAGCATGTGGGTCCCACTTTTCTGCTATTGGGCCGGCCCATTTAGTAAGTGGGGTCCACCTTAGATCAAGTGGGCTGGCCCAACAAGCTAGTGGGCCGGCCCAAAAAAACACAGGTGGGTCCCACTTTCCTATTATTGGGCCGGCCCATTAAACAAGTGGGGTCCACCATATAGCAAGTGGGCTGGCCCAACAAGATAGTGGGCCGGCCCACAAGCAGGTGGGGCCCACTTTCATGTAACCGGGCCGGCCCATTTATGAAGTGGGGTCCACCATAAAGCAAGTGGGCTGGCCCAACAGGTTGGCGGGCCGGCCGAATAACAAAAGTAGGGCCCACTGTCGTGTTAACGGGCTGGCCCAGTTAGTAAATGGGATCCACCATAAAAGCAATTGGGCTGGCCCAACAAGTTAGTGGGTCGGCCCAATAAGCTTGTGGGGGCCTCTAACGTGCTAAAGGGCTGGCCCAGTTAGTATGTGGGGGTCCATGGTAAAGCAGGTGGGCTGGCTCAACGAGTTAGCGGGCCGGCCCAATAAGCTTGTGGGGCCCATTTTCCTGCTAAAGGGCCGGCCCAGTTAAGAAATGGGCTGGCCCAATAAGCACGTGGGCCCACTTTCCCGTTAGAAGGCCGGCCCAGTTAATGGGTGGGCTCCACCTTATAGCAAGTGGGCTGGCCCAATAAGTAAGTGGGCCAGCCCGTTTAGTTATTGTTTATATGCCGGCATGATAGGCTCTTTAGGATTTTGCGGGCCGGCACATATGTGATTTCTCTTTATTGGTCCACTAGCAAAAGTGCCCGTGCATTGCACCAGGAGAATCCAATACTCAAACGCTCATGCAAACCATCCGCGTTGACACTTCCCTTTGCCACCATCAATGACAATGATCACGTTTTCTCCTATTCATGAAGAACATAATCAAAGTGCCTCTTTATATGCATAGTTTATTTCTAAATCACGCTTTCTCCTATTCGTGGCATTGATGAGTTAGATTGCGAGCTCATCGCTGCACCAACTTGTAATACCATAAACTTGTAACGATGATGATGCCACATTTAAATTTTATTAAGATATATGAATCAAACGAATTTATAGTTACGCGTTCGTGTATTGCTATATATGTTAATTTTTTATTGAATCCATGCCATAGAAAATTTATTATAAGCTTAGTTCGTATTTTGGTTGAGCTATAACTACTATATTAAAGATGAACAAGTTCCATTTTTCTCAGAATTTTGGGGCTACTTTCGAATTGGTGGTCAGACGTATCCTTTGGATGATTTGATTTTCGTAGGGATTCTCTTGTGTGCAGTTTGGGGGTGTGTAGTTTTTTGCTGAATATTTACTTACATGTACTGCTAATGCTAGGGTGTTTCCGTGGTGTGGCCGTAGCTGGTGTACCGATTTTGTCAGCACTTCGATTATTGTGTCGTCGGTCGGTTCGTGGGACCTGGTTCCCACACCACTTGACCCCATATTTTCTCTCCCCCATTCATTCCTCTACTCGCGTCGAGATCTCTCTGGAAACTCATCTCTTTCTCTCAGTTTCTCCTCCCGATCCCTCCAGTTGCCTCCCCCACCACAATCTCAGCAGCACCGGCCGCTGCCAGAGATTTTATTATTGCCTGCAGCGAAAGAGGAGGTGATGAGCGGCGATATGGGGAGCAGCTGCCGGTGGAAAGAGACGAGGCTGTCGGTGGATGGTGGCGGGAGGGGATGCAGCGACCGACGACGTCGGCGAGGATGAGGATCGTCCACCAACACGGTCCGTGCTCCCCTCTCGGCAATGTGCACGGGAAGCCGCTGTCCCGGAGATCCTTGCCGTCGACCAGAACAGCATCTCGAGGTCCTCGGGGCTAGAGGGTGAGCGGCTGGCGGCTGAGAGCGGGGGAGGCCGCGGCGGTGGGAAACCCTAGGCGGCGCGGTGCCTGAGCATGCGAGGTTGTCATCCATGGCGTGTCTGCCCGTCCTCATCCACCGGTCTGCCCCATGCCTCTGCTCGAGCTTCCTGTCCCGGTATGCTCCCCACCCTGATATCTCCTGATGCGGCGGTTGACGTCTTTGATGCCCGCGTTGCTGCTGTGCTTCCTAACATCTCTCGCGCTCAATAGGAGAAGCACCGGCCAATGCTGAGACGGGCGAGGACCGATCTCAGTTGGCCCGCCGCCAGCACTTCTATTCTACCACAACTCTCCTCCGTATTGATCATTAGCATCGCTCAAAATTACAAGCACCATCAGCCGTCAACATGAGTAACACAGCTGCCGAACGTGAGCTGCTGCCGATCCACCGTTGTTCCATTGATTTTTTGCTTCACGTGATGTGTTCTTTTCCATAGTGTGGACTGACTTTGCATATAATCTTCTGTTTTGAGCAGAGCGGAAAGGATGAGCAGCAGATGCTGTCAGTTGTGTGGGGAGCAATACTGTATATTTAGTCGATCTGCAATTAATAGGTACGTCTTTTCCGTATTTATCTGATAGAAGTGTATGATCCTTCTTTGGATCCATGCCTTCATTGTGTCAGTCCGTTGTATGAGGGTACTGGCCTGAGCTTTATGGTGGTAAGTGAAGTCGGCAGGCTAAAATTAGCAGAATCATCATAGTTGTGTTTACTTCATCTTTTCATAGCTGTTAGTCTGCGGATTTTGACGTGTGGGCTTCAAATTATTTCTCCATATTCATGCACAATTTGTCTGAAATGATACTCGATCATTCACCTGTACCTCTGAATAAATATGTTTTTACATATTCATCTGCAGAGCATCAGAACTGGTATCTAATTGTTCACCTGCGACATTGAATTGAAGATTTCATTCTGTTTACAAACAATATGTTTATGTGCTAGCTCATATTGTCATGGGCAAGAAATGTTTCTGTCATAAATTTGTGTCTTTTAGGGCTAAGGCTAGGTAGGACGAGTTACTTCTATCTGCCCTCAGATTATATAGTGCCATTAGCAGATGGAGACTTCAAGTCAATAAAAATATTACGCAAGTAAGACAAACTATGTAGTTTTTTCACTGTGCTATGAATATTTCTAATAACTTGGTTTGTCTTCTACAGTAGGCATGGGTATCTCAGTGAGAAGAATTCTTATTTGAATCATAGTTGAAATGATGTTTGTTCACTGTGCCACTAAGTATGTTTGTTTACTTTGTCATCGTGGGCCATCCAGGTAGTGTTACCACTTCACAGTAACTCCTTGGGCGATTTATTCATTATAATTGCTATTTAACACATAAAAGCTCCACTGTAGAAGAGAGAAAATGGTGCTGCTGGGATGTATTATTCAGTGGTGGAGATCAGTGCCGCTGGCGACATCTTATATAGTGGTGGAGATCCGAATCATGCTTACTTGCAGTACATGAAGCTGGCGTGCTAACCAGGGAAGCAAGGAGGTCAACCATCAGTGGAGATATACATTGCAATCTATAGTTAGTTTGTTGACTGCCATGCCCATGCTTCCAATATTTCTATGTTGTACGTCAAATTAGTTAATGATGCTTTATGCTTTTTTTCTTCAGGGTGCATTTCGTGCCGCTGAGATCATCTGGTCAAGGCTAACTCTGAATACTGCAATATGTGATGAGTTTGTCTTATCTGATTCTTCATTGGTACAATTATTGTAGCTAACTTGGTGAATGATATGTAGTTTGCTTCCAATCGTTGCATCTAAGAGATGAATTGACATTTTTTGCCCTCCAGTCTTGCATCAGATTCGCCATTACATACAAAGTAGATTCTTGACTGTTTCTGCAGTTGTGCAGCTATATTGTCTTTCTGGAGTAATACAGATTGTATGCTATATAATTGGAGCTAAATGTATATATACATTAGTGCGAAAACTGCAGAGGCCGAGCTACATGTAGGCTCTATCCTCTGTGCCATGGTTTTAACTGAGAATGTATAGACAGTGTACCTACTGTTGCGCTCAATTGTCGAAATGATGATAGAGTAGTTATAGGTCAACCATACTTTTCCTCCCCCATTCAATAGTTGACAGTCTTGTGGCAAGGAACAAAGTTCATCATTCACCTTTTCCTAGGGAGAATGCTCTTCTCATCTTTATTTTTGGTACAACTGTTCAGATATTTCTCCTTGACTAAACGGTCATTGGTAAGATGTAAGTCTTACATATGAGAATCATTTTAATACTGGTTAGGGCAAAAAAATGAAGTTTTTTTAGGTGAGCAATAACACAGGTAGACCAACTATCATGTTCACATATGTTTGTCTTGCATATGTTTTATGATTTTTTATGTGGATTATCCTCTTACAGGAGTGTATCTATCATTTAGTTTTTTTTTAACTATGTGTATACCATTGTATTCTTCAGCTTTCCTTTTCTCTATATTGTCTCTGGATCTTTGTCATATCATGATGTCATGCAGGGTGTGGAAGTAGTTTATGTTGTTGAGAGCCTGAGACTAGAGAGCAGGGTGCGAAGAATGATGATATTTGGTTTGATAAATTATATAGTACAATTAATTAAAATTGATCCAACCTCTGTTCTTGCTGAATGGTTCTTTAGGGAAAATGGAATGTTTGATGTGAAACCTGATAACTTTTTAGTGCATTGCAGGTCCTGTACAAAATTGTTAGAGAAGAGGAAACTTTGTCCTCTATTTGCCACACCATCCTTTGGAGATACAGCTCTGAATTGATGAATTCAGAAAAAAATATTATCTGATCATATCTACATTGTGCAATGTAAGATTCCTTTTTACCAGCCCTAGAAACTTCAATAATTATACATAAATGTTTACCCTCTGCCAAAAAGCTCTTGATATTCTTTCTTTTCCATCCACAAATCTTATGCATGTGTTGTGTCATATAGCTGCATCCCGCATAAACACTTACCATTTGCAATAAAAAGAAAAGGGTAATACTCATGCTAAATTGTGTGTAAGGTTCTGAGTAGTTTACAAAGCCCAAATAGTGGTTGTTATAAGCAAAATGTGGGTGCACAATTCTATGAAATTAGCGGACATTTATAGAAGTTTTTATATTCAATATAGTTCAACTTAGTATCTCATGTGGTCGACTAGATGTGGCTTAGTCAATAATTTGAACTTTTTTTTTCCTGGGTAAGGTACTATTATTTCCAAGCTGGCGCTTACCTCAAGTGTATTACTTTGTTTTTTTTGGGCATGTATCCTCCTTATAATAATAGTCTGCTAATTAAATACTCTTTTGTTGAGGCTAAGGTGCAAGAAATCTGAGCTTTAGCATAGCAAGCTGGATTATTTGTCTTTTTGTTACTTAGATCTTCAGTAGGGATCTGCTATTCATTTCTTGCAATTCAATATTTAAAAGATCTCTATTTTCTCATATATATATATATTGTCTCCTTGCTTAGAATAGACGAGTCAGTCCATATGGAACTCAGCATTGAAATCATACTTCCTATCAGAAGGAAGGTGAGCAGCTCCTTGACTGAATAGATATCAGCTACCTAGATGATGATAAAGCCGAGCCTTTCACATGGAGCCCACGGTCGCGATCCCCAACACAGTTGGCAAATGCATGGAAATCATGCTCCTTTCTTGTGACGAAGAAGTGACTTTGCCAAACACTGATTACCATGCAGGTAGAAATAATCAAGAAGGTTGTCCAAGAATGGTGTTATATGTTTGTAGGCTCCGGTTTTACCAAGTGTATGTTATGCTCTGGATTTGTTGAAAGTTAAGGATTATATTGTTTCGTTTATCTTCCATTATGTAATAAAATTTACGATGCGATTGAACTCCAGCCAATCTGCATGTAATGCACCCATACATGTACCACATATCTACATGTTGCTCCACCAATGATTTATCTGACAATTAAGAACAAAATAATCCTGAAAGCGATGAAATGGCATTTAACCAAAACTATGCGACTACTCTGAAAAGGAAATTTTATATTCTCCACATTCTGGGCGCGGCGTGCCGCCGCGCCATGCTTTTGTTGCTAGTTACCTTTAGATTGACATCCGAAGAGAAAATGAGATGAGGCTAACGATGCAATAGCTTAAGCAAACAAATAAAAATAATGCCGAACTACAAATAATTTTCTTTCTAAGAGACAGATTAAACAGCTCCAAAGCACTGAAAAGCTAACGAAAGCTCAGGTCAAGCCGATGTCCTTCACCTATATGGAAAGATCACTCTTGTAACAATGAAAAACTTAATAAAGCTCATTTGGTGTAAGAAATACAGGACATGGTCACACTTTTAGTACCCGGTCAAAATACGACGGACCCTTAGAAATCACGAGGCCATGAAAATATTGTGCTTATAAGCTCCACAGAAACTGACGAGTTGGCTATGAGCTAATACAACATGATCCTAGGTCGTCATGAGTGTAACAAAGTAGCATCTGAATAACAACCATTAACTACTGTCCTGTTAGATGTATAAGATGAGTGACTCATTATTCCAACAGTCTAATATAAAGGTCAATTATATGAGCTAGGTTCCTTTCTCATATTCCAACATTCATACATGAGGACCAAAGATGTTGCAGATGGATTTTGAGTAGGATAGAATGGATATTCTGTTTTGATACTGGCAAGTGCAGCCATGTATATTCGTTGATCAAAGTTGCTATTTTAGGAAATTCCTATAAAATATCCGTTGGTAGGTGTGTATTTTCTCGATTGGAATAGCTCATCTCACAACTGTTCTGTAAATTCACCGAATGAAAAACAATCGCTGTAAATTGAACATGAGCCTGTATCTTTGGAGTATATACACAAGTACCTGCAGTGCAATGTCTACACTGCGTCAACGCCGATTAAACTAAACTAAATGGCATTCGATTCCTTGCTAATTATGCAAATCAAAATCTCACCACATGAAGCTGTCGACAGGAGCTGTTCACTGTTCTCCGTATCGCCTGGAACCTCCGCAGCATCAGCGGCTCTGTCAAGGCCGGCCGGCCGCGACGGCGTCTACGTCGCCTTGCTCTGGATGCAAACCTCGCACCTAGCCACGCTCGTCTTCACCTCGTGTCGTGTCAGGGAGCGAAGCACATGAGGACACGGGGAGGGCGGCGTGTTTCGGTGCGCTCTGAGGCCGCCGTGGTGGTGGGGGTGCCCGTAATTCGATTGGAGCTAGCACCAGAGGCAGGCCGGCGACCGCGTCGGTGGGCGAGAGAGCTGGAGGCGCGCGGGCGTCTCAGCGAGCGACATGTGAGGATGGGGTGAGCGGGGCCCTAGCCGGAGGCGCTTGTCGATGGGGACGGGCGGGGCCCTTGCCGGCGGCGCGAGGCCTCGCTGGTAGGTTTCCGCGGGAGCTTGCATCGATGTCGATTGGGGACTTTTTGTGTTGTTTTGCGGCTGCCGCCGTCGACCACGGTCTCCCTTCCGTCGCTCTGTTCAGGTCGGGATGGCAGGAGCTTGATCTCTACGGCCGACGCCCCGCCGCGCCAGGTACACGTGCGGCGGCACCCACCTATCTGCGACCTCTGCTCGCACAGCATGACGGGCCCCGGATCCAGCTCGTCGAGCCGGCTCGGCCATGCCGGTTGACCCACGCTAACGCCTCCACCTGACGCCCGTCCGCGAACGCCTAGCTCAGCGCGAGGCAAGAAATTTCCGGCGAGGTTGCAATCGATTTGTTGGAATTTTTCATACAGATTTGTGGGAGTCGCCGGAGGAGCAGAGGGCTATATATTGGTGGATTTTCGTGTGCGAGGAGGCAAGAAATTAAACGAGAAAATCAGAGATTTGATTCGGGAAACTGAGTTCGGTAAGAACTCGTTCTGGTTTGATTCAATTCGATTTGATAGGAATTGTGGGCGGCACGGGCTGTGGATGTTCTTTCCGAGAGGGGATTGTTCGAGAGAGGAGAAAAAGCAAGACCGAAACGGTACAATGGCATGGTACCTACAGCCCACCATGGACGACGGCGAGATGGTAGCCGGAGCTCGGGCCGAATTGCCACTTGAGGTAGAATCAGAAAAATCCCCGTATCTACCCACAACAAAAAAAAGGACAAATCCCCGTATCACTTTGTTCCTCTGGTTCGGCGCACGGCGCCGCTCCCCTTGTCCGATCCATCAACTGCCGTGCTCAATAAAAATGGGGACGGAGATGGAGGAAGCCTAGGCGCTCAGCCGCCCACGCTCGACGCCCTGAATCTCGCTGTGGAGGCCCACGGACTCGGCGCCTCCGCGCTTCCCGCTGGTTGTGGCGGCTCCCGCTCTTGGCCACTTCCGTGTTGGGGGTCGTGGTTCTCATCATCGCCATCGGTAACCCGCAGACCCTGCCCAGCCGACCGATCTCAAGGGCGGAGCTTCACGGGCAGGCCCTGGAAGCCGCGTCGTCCGCGTGCAGGAGATGGACCTGTTGCCCGCATCTTCTTCTCTTCCGTCCGCACTCTGGAGCGGCCGATGCGTGAGCACCTCCCGCACCCTCACGCACAACGGGAGAACTGCATCGAGCAGATGCCTCGTCGGTGGGGAAATTAGTGCGGAGGGGAATTTTCCGTCGGCAGAAAACGAACCGGTACGTGGTAAAAGTGTTTAATACTGTATGTGTTTTGGTGGGAGGGCAAAACGGTCCAAAAAATATTATTGATGAACGACCAAGGGAGAAACCCTTTTGCTTTTATTATTAGGTATAGATTTAAGGGATGGGAATTTGTGATTTAGATTGCGCAGAACATAGAAAGATACTGAGAATATTTACGCAGCACATGATTTCTGTCGGATAGCCTCACTTACCACAAGCACCATAGAAAAAATGCGCGAAAGAACTATAAAAACTAACTAAATATTACATGAAAAGATATTACAGAACCCAGAGAAATTGAATGGTAATTAAACCTTGCAATACAATGAAGCGATTCGGCAATCTTTTAAGTTGTCCATGCACCACCTATATCTGAAACAAAGACATTACAAGTTAAGACAGCGACAATGGAAAGGCAAAGACACTACAATATTGTTTTCCAAAGAATTTGGAACTCATCATTTCGTTGTTATAACAAGATCATTGTAATGCGCACAATAACCAAACAAAGAGTGCATGTCGCATACCAACAACCAATATAACAGAGCACGTTAGAATGAAACAGCAGACTTACTACTATCGAGTCTCATGCAAACCAACATGTTCAGGGAGTCCCTTTCAAATAAAACATCAACAATCAGAACTTAAGTTCCGATTGTTGTTTAGTAGCAGGGTATAAATTTTGTAACAACAACTGAGCAAGATGAAGTTATGATGGCTACATCTACAGAGTAGGGAATATAAACCAAAAATAGAAGTTACGATGGCAAAAGCTAAAGAGGAGGGAATGTGAACCAACATGTGCCAAGTGGAATTACTTCAAATTGACCGTGAACTAAATAATACTCCTGAACTTATAGTGAAGGGGATGCAAATCAAGATGTTTCAGGATATAAACTTGTAATGAGCATCACATAGAGGATAGTTAATGTTGGAGCTTAGGATGGAATAGATACAGAATATAGTGGGATCACCTGTGAACTTGTATAAGAGGGAATGCAAACCAATATGTTCATCATTCCATATGTGAGCGTCATGCCAAGTCAGAGAAACAAGTCAATAATGCAGCTTTTGAAGAACAAGATGACACACAAAATTATTATCCAGTAGTATGATAAGTTTATTTGTACTACAGGCTAGATAGCAGAGTGATAGCATGCCAAACTAAATCCTTAATTTGTTAGCTTACAATGAACTAGATACAAAACAATGGCATCACCTGTAGTACAGGGAATTGTTGCCTACCAAAACCCACCGGCGAGCAGCGACGGGCAACACCGTAGAGCCGGGAGGCTCCCAGGACTGCTGGTGGATCCTGGTCCCTCGGGCAACGGCCCGCAATGCTCCGGCACACGCGTCCTAGCGTTTGCGAGGGCGTGCCACCTGACCTATACCTGGTCAGGAAGGTGATGGATTGCTTCGACTAGTTTCCTGCATGGCAAACTCGTAAACATTAAATACGAGCCCCGATCGGCTCTTAGGTTGCCCTGTGGATTGGCTCAAAGAGCCGATTGCCCCATGGTTCACGTTAGATTTACAATGACATGGGGATCATGCTTTATCGATATCAAGCTAAACTAATCTACGATAGTCTAGGGTTCTCACCGCATAACCGGAACATCCTACGCGTAATTGAGCCTAGCAGATACGTAAGATGATGGAAAACCAGCCCTAACGAGGCCTATAAACCGACATGAAGTTGATCCCCGGAACAATCCCTTTAGGACTTAATAAACCACACCTTACGCACTACCGGATCGTTCAACCCGTTTGTAAGGCCTAACCATGCGGATATCAAACCAATCCTTGAAGAAACAAGGAACAATTATAACGGATCAGATCTACTAAATAAAGAATAAGCACGATGCTGCCCTTACACCTAAGATAGGTGTAAGGGCAACTAGATATCGAGGGGTAGCGTAGCTAAACAAGTATATCATGAAAGCATCGACGTCAGCCCCAAAACATCCACGATAAGGGTGTTGCTCGCCATCAAAAAGGCTTCAGCACGAGCAACACCAATGACGAATAAACTGATACTGCCTAGATCGCAAGGCAGCATGTTGCTTACCCGGGAGAAACCCTCGAAACAAGGGGTGGCGATGCGCCTAGATTGATTTGTTGTGAACGTGATCGTCCTCCTTTCTCAATAACCCTAGATACATATTTATAGTCCGTGGACTTTCTACCTTAGGAATAATCCTAGCTGCGTACGACTAAAGTCTATCTCTTAATTCTAAATCTACCATAATATACAGATACACGGGCAATCTAGCCCAAATTCTCGCACAAGGCCGTGCCAGAGACACTTCATATACATGTCTTCTAAGCCTTTCTTTGATCACGGCCCATCTCCGGACTTGGTTAAAATCTGGTGATAACACATACCCCCCTGGTTTTGGCAATGATAATTTCAAAACCACTCTTGTTTTTTCTTCGTAGGGTCACGTCGTGGCAGAGCAGAACCGTCGCAGTATCCTTTCATTATGATGCCTTGCCTTCTCAACTTCCCTGCACGATTTGACAGTTTTGGCACCACGTCCTCAGAAATTGCCGCAGCATTAAATCCCCACTATATCCCCTTTATTTAACCGCGTCGAGCAGTTTGCTTCTTCATCCCCCCGCTCAGTACTAGCCATCGAAAAGCCCTCCTCTACTCCATGGATTCTTCTTCCTCCTCCTCTGCCTCCTCGGATCTTTCTTCCCGTTCCTCCTCTTCTGGCGAGCCGACGCTAGAGTGGGACTCGATGGCGGCGTACGACATCCTCGCCCCAACGAAGTGGGACAAGGAGGATCACGACTCCTCCGTCTGGTCCGAGGATGACAAGTCTTTGACCGACGGGGAAGACGACCTTCGGTTCCTTGTTGACGGGGAGCTGGAGGTGGGAAGCGAGGACGACCGCTTCTCGTGGGACGACTTCACCTCCTCCGACGAAGGGGAGGAAGAGGAGGATGAGACCTCCTCCGACGAGCCGCCGGCGAAGCGCTTCCGCGCCGGGTCGGATGACGACGACGATGACGACGACAAGGAAGAAGAAGCCCCTGCCGAGGGCTACGGCAGCAGCGACGAGGAGCCCGCCGGCAGCAGCGCCGACGGCAGCCACGACGGCGACGACGAGGGCAGCGACGGCCCTTAGATAGGGACTACTAGCATAGGACTAGTAGTAGAAATCGGCTTTTGTTCTTCCTTCCTTGAGCAATCGGCTCTTCTCTGTAAAAGTCCCTTTATTAATGAAGAAAATGTTTCTACACTGATTTTACTCTCTTATCAACTTTGCCGATTGTCAAAGCAAGTCAACGCGCCAAAAGCCGATGGAAGCGGCCTTTACCATAAAACGCGAGAAAGGCCAAATTAGTTGCCTATTCAAACGGTAACCTGCAACCCTTATCTGAAAGAGTAAACTCAGATCCCCAAATCGCCGCTCGAACAGATCCAACTCACGGCCACGCGAACCTCAGATCTTAATCGCGCAGGCTCAACTCCGCAGCGAATCCAATGGCGGAATCATCCAACGCCAACGCTACGGTCTCTGGCCTGAAGGTAATCCTCAACCGCTCCTCGCTGTCCGAACATAGTGCTACAATTAACAACAAACATCTGAATTAATGTCTCATTCCGTCATTAATTTCTAGGTATCAAACATTCTGCTGCCGCATCCTTCTCTTCCAAACTCTCTTTGTCTTGGCCCTTGTTCTACCGAGAGTCCTGCCCATTTGATTTCATGCGAGGCCAATAGAATTCCCTTCGTGAACCAGAACCTAGATCTAACTTCTTGGACCGACTGCTTACGAGCCTGGCCTAATCCTTCTGAAGATTGGGTTTCATGGTACAATAGAATCTCCAAAACTCACCAAGCCACCTGGGAAACCGCAGGAATAACCGATGCTTTAGCTTTATCATTGTCTCCCCTTGAGAAACATGAAAACCTTCTGAAAACCATCGGCTACTTTTGGTCTGATGCTTTGAATTGCTTCATGTTTGGCCATGGCTCCATGACACCAACCCTACTAGACGTGGCCATGATCACTGGTCTAGACATTGCATCCCTAAGCCCCTCTGCTTTTAGGCTGCCAAAGGTCCCTTTCACACTCTCTTCCAAAACAGAGTGCACAAACTGGGGTGCTTATCTTCGGCGCCACATGAAAAACAAATGCCCTGTAACAGAGAAAGAACACACGGCCTTCCTGAATTTCTGGTTGGAACACTTCATATTCTGTGGCCCTTCACTTGCTCCAACCAAGAACTATCTTTCCTTGGCCTATGAACTTGCCAGAGGCACCCAGCTTGGCATCGGCAAACTGTTCCTTGGAGAAGTCTATAGATATCTTCAGCTAATGTCTGTTAAACTGTTCTCCCAAAAGACAGTCAAAACAGGAGGTCCCTGGTGGTTTATTCAGCTATGGGCTCAGCTGTACTTCCAAAACCAGACCCCAAACTTTCCACCTTTGGCTACTTGCACCTTCCCAGATAGTAACGGGAAGCCAATCCGGTGTAATAGCTACGGCCAAGCTCTATATAGCCTTCCAGGTAGTAAACTGACCCTCAAGGAAGCGTTGGAGTGGTTCAGAATTTTCTATCAAGGCCTGGACAATCCCCTCTTCTTTCCTTATACGGAGTCTGAAAACCTTGAAAATCCAGTCTCCTTCAGGCTAGACAGCTTTGCCGATGACGCCAGCACTCGGAAATTGTATTCCATCATGATCCGTCCCTGCTTCCTTCCAGTTGGCATGAGCACCTCAAACAGGATCATCAAACCTGGTTATGAGTCTTATCAGCCGGTCGTAGCAGCCCGGCAATTTGGTCTTGGGCAGGTATCTCCCCATTTCTTCCTTCACCACCTGACAGAGAGCAGAGCTGAACTGCCTGATGTCCTCACCAGTCAGAGGTGTTACTCCTTTTTTGATGCTCTAGCCATCCCAATTCCTCACAACCTCTCTTTCACCTCATCGAACGAGGGGTTTGAAACCTGGTGGTCCATGTGGAAGACTCATGCCTTCAGGAGAGCTCTGGGACCGTTGCTAAAACAACTTGATGCTGAATATGATATCCCTGCAGAACAGGTACCTGAATTATCTTGCAGTAGCTTACAATGATTTCTTTTTCTTTTATAACCTTGCTCCATCTCCTTGTAGCAACAAGACGGTCCAGAACCTGTAGATGATGACGGCTCCCTTTTCAGATTCCTCCCACCAGCTCCGGTGGTCCTCTTCTGCAAAAACTCACCACCTTTGAAAAAGGTTGTGATGCAGAGCCAGCCGATGGCGCCAAAATCGGCTTCCAAGAGCAGAGTATCTTCTGGGCCAGCTGCCCCCCGAGCCTCGGTCAAGGCGAGAACAGCGGTGAGGAAGGTAGCTGCCAGGAAGACCTTGAAGCGCCAAAGCCCCACTCCAGCTCAAGAAAGTTTGCACGTAAGCCGATCCATGCCTTGGCTGATTTCATCTATCCTTCTAGGCTTCTGCAACATGCTGGTATTTCTTTTACAGGCCTCTACTGAAGAAAACTCCAGTGAGGATACACAGTCCAGTCGAAGGGACTCGAGCCCAGGCAACTCTGGGAAAACCACCACGTAGAACCAGCCAGACTTGCCACCGTCGGCTTCCAAGAAAAGGTCGGCTCCTGAACCTGCTGCTTCCCAAACTCCTATCAAAGCAGGGCAGGGCAGTCTACGCACGAAGAGCCGATGCATCAAGAGAGCTCGCAAGGAACCGCAAGCCTCTTCATTAGACCAGGAGATTTCGAATGTAATTACCCATTGCTCATATTTCATGCTAACCCATTGCTGTTCTCATCGGCTAACCACTTCCTTTGCAGACTAATGACACCTCTAGTGGGGAAGTCGAGGAGGTACTGATGCCATCCGCCACCCTGGACCTAGCAACTTCTACAAGTGTAGCTGACAAGGTTGCCAACTTGGCCAAGCCCACAGCATAAACACAAGAGCCAATCACCTCTTCATCGGCTGTTCCTCTGGTCATAGGAGAGGTACGTGCCCTGAACAAGCAGCTGGTGGCAGGCCAGGACGAAGATGATGAGGCCGAAATTGCCGAGGTGGATCGTGTTCGTGCTGACGCCCTCCATGCCCTTGAGGCATTCCTTCAGTAAAGCCTCTCTGTGTAATCTGAAAACCGCATCATTGAGACTGTACCTCTAGAGTCGATGGCCGTGCATCAGCTTTTTAGTTCTAAAGTCGATGTCTGTGCATCGGCTATATTTTTTTTACTGGCCGATTTTGTGCATCGGCCCTCATATTTCATTGTCCGTTATCCAATATTAGGTACCCCCGAGCCGAATCTTTCAAGTGATTGAAGATATCGGCTCTTGCTGATAAATGTTGGTCGTGGCTTATCCCCAGGACCGATGTCAATCTCTTCTAGCTCATCAGCCGATGTAAACCCATACCCTAGCTTTCCGTCACCTGCTAGATCGATGCTGAACACAGGCAGAACGTATGGCGAGGATAATTTTGGCCGATTGCTGGAATCGGCCTCCATGTTGATTGTATTGCTCAATGAAGGTCTACAACTTATATGTGCTCCCTTACAGGAGGGAGTCTCCCTGCGACGACTACGTGACATGCTTTAGGTGAGCTCCTTGCTTTTTATTTTTTGGGGCCGATCGCAGGGATTGGCCTTGCCACGTATGTCGATGGATGTTGCTCTTGCTACTCTATCAGGCCGGTGGATAAGACCAGCCTCACCCCGTTTTTTGTCACCTCGATGCGATCACAATCGTCCAAACTGACTCCAGAGAGCGGCTCTTGGTCTTCCGAATCCCAAATGTTCATGCCAGCTATTGAGACCTCGATCGAATCATCTGCATGCACGACTTCCACATCATATCCATCCCATTGTATCAGGCATTGGTGCATTGTAGATGGAATGCAGTAGTTGGCGTGAATCCAATCTCTCCCAGCAGGACAGCGTAGGTGCTCTTGCTGTCGACGATGAAGAACGTTGTTGGGATGGTCTTTCGGCCTACGGTTAGATCCACGTTCAAAACGCCTTGCGTCCCCGATGCTTGGCCGTTGAAGTCGTTTAGTGTGACGTTGGTCTTGATCAAGTCTGCGCTACAGCGTCCCAAACGCCGTAGCATGGAATATGGCATTATATTGACTGCGGCTCCCGTGTCAACCAACATCTTGCCGACAGGCTGCCCATTGATATAACCTTTTAGGTACAGGGCCTTCATATGTTTGTAGCCCTTCTCCCGTGGCTTTTCAAAGATGACTGGCCGTGGACCGCAGTCAAACTGTGCTATCGGCACTTCTTCAGTTCCTGGAGCACGGAACTCCGACGGAAGTATGAACACCATGTTCGTGCCAGCCGATGTACCCACATCGGCTTTTGCTTGCTTGGGGCGCCATTCTTTCTTCTGTGGACGACTCTCCTCGTCCAAAGTTTGCTGAATCTTCACGGCCAGATCGGGCCGCGCTTTCCTCAACGTGTGCAGGTATTGCGCCTCGGCTTGCTCCAAGCTACGTAGCCGCTGAATCCTACGCTTCTGAGAGTGGCTGAGTCCATCAGGACACCACCTTGGCCGGTGATACCTATCTTCTTCTTCATCTTCTGACTCCTCAAAGTCTTCATCTTGAGATGACTCAGCTCGTTTGTTCTGTGGTGGGAGAGGCCCTAGACGCTTGAAGACTGAAACTTCTCCAACATCCTTCTTCTGCCATCTACACTCCGGGCAGTTGTCGATTGTGGGCAATCGGCTCATTCCTGAATCCCAGCAGTGTTTAAAGAAAGGATAGTCCCAGTTTTTATCCATGTCCTCCTGCTCCCTTGACCTCCCCTTAGCGCGGTGCTCATATCCATCGTCGTCTCTGTCATACCGACGATGTCTTCCATTGTCTACGTCAGACCGATGATATCTCTCGCCATATCTGTCGTACCGGCGACGTCGGTCATACTGATGCTCATATTTGTTAAGGAGATGCGTAGAGAGTGGTCGTTGATATCGCACGCTTCTCACTTGTTCCTCTGTGAGGTACCGCTTGTCATCATATCGGGGCCGGTCGCGTGGATCGGCCTCCTTCTTTTCCTTGCCGCGGGAGTGACTGATTTCCGCTTTATCCTTGCCATGGTGGTGCATAGGCCCTGCCATGTTAACATCGAACGAGAAATCTAGTCGACGCCTCGCGGAGTGACTGGGTTCCACCATGTTGACGCCAGGAAATGGATGTGTGTCCACCTTCATGGCGAACTGCCCAAAGAGCAATCGGCCTTGTTCTATCGCCGTTTGGATCTGCCGACGAAACTCCTTGCAGTCATTGGTGGTATGGGTGAACGAGTGATGCCACTTGCAGTACGGTCTCCCGTTCATTTCTTGCGTCATAGGGATTTTATGGCCTTCGGGTAACTTCAGCCGTTTTTCCTTAAGCAATAAATCAAATATCTGCTCGGCTTTGCTCACATCGAAATCAAACCCTTTTGCAGGCCCTTGTGGTTTCACCCATTTGCAGGACACGGGAGTTGCCCCCCGAGCCCATTCAGCTACGGCCACTTCCAGGTCTTCTGCAGAATCTTCAGTTTCTTCTGTATCGACCAGGCCTACTGGACGCTTGAATTTGTCCTGGTACAATTCAGGGTGTCGCTGCTCATACGATGTTAGTTTTTGGACCATGTGCGACAGTGAACTGTACTCTACGTGGAAAGCCAGATCCTTGATCGGCGTTGCGAGGCCCAATGCTGCTAGATCGACTGCTTCCTTTTCAGTTAAACAAACCGAATAACATCGGTTCCTGACAGTTCTGAAGCGTTGAATATATTTTGACACCGTTTCTCCCCGCTTCTGCCGCACCTGCGTTAGATCGGCAATGCCAGCCTCGGTAGCTTCTGAATGATATTGCACATGAAACTGCTCCTCCAGTTGCTTCCACGTCCGGATTGAGTTTGGTGGCAAAGAGGTGTACCACCCAAAGGCTGATCCGGTGAGAGATTGCCCAAAAAACCTCACGCGTAACTGGTCCGATGCTGAAATCATGCCGAGCTATGCCAAATATCGGCTCACGTGCTCAATTGAGCTAGACCCTTCTGCTCCATTGAATTTTGAGAATTCAGGGAGCCGATATTTGGGTGGCAGCGGGATCAAGTCATACTCGTCGGGGTACGGCTTGGAATAGCCGATTGTTTTCCTCTTCGGCAGGATACCGAACTGATCTCTCAAGATGGTGCTGATTTGTTCCATGGTATTAGCTATAGGGACCGAGCTTTCATGACTCGTTCCGGTAGCATATTTAGCTAGCCATACCTGCTTGTCGGCGTCTGCTCCAGAAATCCCTGCCGGTGCAATCTGGTTCGTGTGCGCCAAGGCATTGCAGTCCGGCACGTATGTGCACGCGTATCCATGTGGGATCTCTTTAGGCGGCTCATATAGGAACTGCAATCGCTAGGATCGCCTCCAACCTTGTAGACGACGTACGCCGGTGAACCCTGTGGCTGTGGAGCTGCAAACGCAAATGGTAGCGGTGGTTTGATTTGGAACGGTATCTCTCCCTGGTGAGTCCCTAGGGTAGGTCCTGACGGAGAATACTGATGCTTCATGATTTCCTGCACCACACGAACCGCAACGCGCTCGAAAGCGTTCACCAAGCTCTCAGAATGGCGGTGTAGAGAATGAGCCACCATGTAATTAAGTTCCTGGCGCAGAGCTCTGGTGCGTTCCTCTGAAGGGGTAGACAGGTCCACTTCATCAAGAACACCTTCGGGGGAGAACCCTTTCCACCTGACTCCATGTGAACGGGTCTTCATGAAGGAGCCGATGAGATCGGCTTCCAAGATGGCTTTCATCTCATCATATTTCTTCTTGTGCTCCTCAGGCAGATCGGCGTACGTGACTGGTTCGCCCACCACCTCATCCGCAGATTTAGACATGGTTGCTGCAGATGTCGACGTAGTTGCTGTAGAGTGTCCAACCGGGCGTGCCAGAATGTGTTGCCTACCAAAACCCACCGGCGAGCAGCGACGGGCAACACCGTAGAGCCGGGAGGCTCCCAGGACTGCTGGTGGATCCTGGTCCCTCGGGCAACGGCCCGCAATGCTCCGGCACACGCGTCCTGGCGTTTGCGAGGGCGTGCCACCTGACCTATACCTGGTCAGGAAGGTGATGGATTGCTTCGACTAGTTTCCTGCATGGCAAACACGTAAACATTAAATACGAGCCCCGATCGGCTCTTAGGTTGCCCTGTGGATCGGCTCAAAGAGCCGATTGCCCCATGGTTCACGTTAGATTTACAATGACATGGGGATCATGCTTTATCGATATCAAGCTAAACTAATCTACGATAGTCTAGGGTTCTCACCGTATAACCGGAACATCCTACGCGTAATTGAGCCTACCAGATACGTAAGATGATGGAAAACCAGCCCTAACGAGGCCTAAAAACCAACATGAAGTTGATCCCCGGAACAATCCCTTTAGGACTTAATAAACCACACCTTACGCACTACCGGATCGTTCAACCCGTTTGTAAGGCCTAACCATGCGGATATCAAACCAATCCTTGAAGAAACAAGGAACAACTATAACGGATCAGATCTACTAAATAAAGAACAAGCACGATGCTGCCCTTACACCTAAGATAGGTGTAAGGGCAGCTAGATATCGAGGGGTAGCGTAGCTAAACAAGTATATCATGAAAGCATCGACGTCAGCCCCAAAACATCCACGATAAGGGTGTTGCTCGCCATCAAAAAGGCTTCAGCACGAGCAACACCAATGACGAATAAACTGATACTGCCTAGATCGCAAGATGCTATCTAGGCAGCATGTTGCTTACCCGGGAGAAACCCTCGAAACAAGGGGTGGCGATGCGCCTAGATTGATTTGTTGTGAACGTGATCGTCCTCCTTTCTCAATAACCCTAGATACATATTTATAGTCTGTGGACTTTCTACCTTAGGAATAATCCTAGCTGTGTACGACTAAAGTCTATCTCTTAATTCTAAATCTACCATAATATACAGATACACGGGCAATCTAGCCCAAATTCTCGCACAAGGCCGTGCCAGAGACACTTCATATACATGTCTTCTAAGCCTTTCTTTGATCACGGCCCATCTCCGGACTTGGTTAAAATCTGGTGATAACAGGAATGCAAGCCAACATGTTCATGGAGTAAAAAAATTGGTACAAACAACATAGTAGCAGGCCATAATTTTTGTAACAACGACTGAGCAAGATAAAGTTATGATGGCTAGATCTACAGAGCAGGGAATGTAAACCAAATATAGAAATTACGATGCCAAAAGCTATAAAGCAGGAAATGCTGTAACATCCCAAATTTCAAATCAATCAAAGAAGGAGTTTCCCAAATTCAAATTTTGCACCCAACAAAAACTTTTATTTTGCATATAGTGCTATGCATAGTGTTTGTGCATTTGTGTGACATTGCCATGGTGTGTGTTTACAACTCTTGCCAGTGTACTAAAACCCTACCTTTGATCCTCTATGATCAAGAAGGAAAGCAAAACAAAAAGAAAATAATACAAGTTAGAAAATCACAAAACCCTCACATATGGTTTATGTCATTTTTACAAATCTTGAACCTAGACCATTTTGGCTTGCACCATTGGTTGGATATTGTTACTAAACACTTATAAACACTTTTGGAATCAAAGAAACTCAAATCAAATCAAATTTGAATGCAAATTGTGCTCACATGCACTAGTGGTCAAAACTGCCACTTTTAACCTGATGCCTACTTTGAGCGTCTGTATTAAGAGATTTTCAAACCAAACAAATCCAACTCTTTGCACCTCATCCAAGACCTCATAAGAGATGAACAACTTTGCTCAAGATCATCCCTGCAAACTCTTTCTGGATTCAAAGTTATGCTCAAGCAAAGTGGAGACATTGAAGCAGATTCAAGATTATGCACTTTTTGGATTTTTAAATCAACTCAAATTTGACCACCACCACCACCCCTAGGCTTCAAATATTATATGTTTGACTCCACCAAAATTCACTGGAAATTTCCAAAATTATGTTCATGCGGCTATTTGGTCGAGCACCTTTTGTGCCTTGTGCTGCCAACTCTATACATTCTAAAATCCAGTGGACAAATGCCTCAACCATCGACCCTAGGTCATCATCAGTACCCTCCTTCCCTCCTTGCATCATGCCAGTATTGGAGACACTTTAGTTTGTGCAAAATATTGGAGAACCATGTCATGTTGTGGCATGACATGAGCACACACATGCTCTCTCACTTTCAACTCGAATCCAATGTGCACCACCATGTCACACGCCCTCCTCACACTCTCCTGCACACGCTAGACATCGTGGTTGACGAAGTGGAGCACCACACTCGCCAGGAAACGCGAGCCCAGTGACTCACGCGCACGCCATAGCGTGCACGGACGAGCACTAGAGCGCGCCAGGCACTGACGTCGCCCCGCTGACCATGGCCACCACTCGCCCTCTCCGCTCGCTAGCAGCTCCGCCACGACGCCAAGAGATGCCAGGACATGCTCACCTGCCCGCGGGAACGCTGTAGCCGACGACCTCGTCGATGACCACCGCCGCAGTACTCAGCGCTCCCGTCACTCTCCTGCCCTCGTCCTTGCCTCGTTTTCACCGCCGTCAAGCGCTGCGTGACCTCACTGACCCCGCCAACTCGCGCGCGTCATCGCCAGTCTACCTACGCCCCTGTAGCGACGTCGCCATGGCCACCACCTCCGCAGCACCTCGGCCTCACTCCGCCGCTATAAAAGGAGTCCCTCCTCGCTTGATTTCTTCACACCGCAAGCTTCCCCTCTCTTCTCTGACCCTCCTCATCCACTTTCTGCTCGACATTGCTCACCGTAGACACCCAATTGCTTCCTCCCTACCCATGACACCGCCGAGGAAGGATGAAACGCCAGGAGGCACCCCTGGTGCTGCCGTTTGTTCCTGGAGCCTCGCCGTCGTCCACAACGCCGCCACAACACCTCACCGACGATCGCCGCCGTCGACCCCCTCCCCTCGCCGCGCCAGAACCTCTCTCTCGCCGTCGACAACGATGGACTTGATCCGTTGGATCTTGTTCTAATCGTGCGGCTCAGAATCACACATACCATTTCGCGTTTGATGAGTGACTGACGGGTGGAGCCCACCCTGTCAGGCAGCCCACACGTGCAAGACGTGTGGTGGGCTGGCTTCCTCGCCGTTAAACCGTTTCGGCCCAGCTTCGTTTCCCACCAGGCCCATTTAGTTCAAATTTCGAATTTTCAGTTTAAATCATTTTGCTTGCAGATGCTATTTTCAAAATTTAATAGAATAAAATCTACCTAACCAAATTTGATGATTTTGGTGTTGCTGGAAATCTTGTGAAAAACTCTATCCAACCCCACTGGTCTCACCTCAAATTTCTTTGTAGAATTAATCTTACAAAAATAAAAATGCAGGGCCTTTTGCAACTTCAAACAATTATTAAAAATCAACCCTAAGTGATTTTGAGTTGATTCCAACTCTCATAAATCACATTTCACATACTCTACATGTTTATGTAAAAACATCACATAGTTGTTTGTATGATCATGGACTAGAGCAAAATAATGGCTATGTGGCTATTTCTAGTCCATTTAAATATCCAAAATTATTTCTTAATTAGTATGAGAGGTTCCATCTCATTTAAAACATGGTCCTATGCAATCTAAGTGATGTGTTGACTTGGTCTATACCATCCCTTAATGGATTACTTGGAGACATTAAATTGTTGTAAGAGTAAGGTTTAAATTGTATGAGGTTAGTACCTCATTTAAATCATTTTCCCCAAATGATAGATATGAAGTGTTGACCTTGATCAACATAAATTCATACCTTATTATTATTTGAGGAACTTAAATCTTAAGAAGATTCAATGAGAGGAAATTATTTCTCTCCTGAAAGTTTTCTTAACACACAAGCCAAACCCCTTTGTGATTAGTGTTGTGATGCTAGAATAGTGGATGTGAACCAATTGAGTGATTAGTATAGCCTTAAGACTTGTTTGGTGATTGTATACTTCGTATTCGATTTTAGACGCTAGTACCGAGGAGTACCAGGAGTAGGAGGTCTACTTCCAGGAAGAAGATGTTGCGGTCAAAACCCACCGGCGGGCAGCGACGGGCAACACAGTAGAGCCGGGAACAACTTAGGGCTGCGGCTGGCCCTGGTCCCTCCGAGCGACGGCCCGCAAAGCCTCTGGTACACACGTCCGATGCTGATGCAAGGGCGTGCCACCTGACCTATACCTGGTCAGGAAGGTGATGGAGATGCCTCGCTTAGTTTCCTGCATGGCATACACGTAAACATTAAATACGAGCCTCGATCGGCTCTCAGGTTATCCTGTGAATCGGCTCAAGGAGCCGATCTACCCATGATTCGTACGAGGTGCACGAATATATGGTGGTCCTGCTTGATCAAGATAAAGCTAAAACGATCTACGACGATTTAGGGTTTTCACCGCATAATCGGATCATCCTACTCACGATTGGGCCTCGCGGCCACGCACGGTGATCGTAAGCCGATCCTAGACAAGGCCTAAAAACCAACACGAGGTTGATCCCCGGAACATCCTGTCTAGGACTAGCAAACGACACCCTACGTGCCGCTGGATCCTCCAACCCTTTGTAAGGCCTAACTATTGCAGATATTAAACTAATCCTTGAAGAACAAGGAGCAACCGTAACGGATCGGATCTACTAAATAATGATCAAGCGGGGTGCCGCCCCTACACCTAAGATAGGTGTAAGGGCGGCTAGATATGCAAGGGTTGCACTACGATAGCATGTTATACGGAGAACTATGCTAACCCTAACACATCTATGATAGCTACGTTGCTCGCCATCAAAAAGGCTTCAGTACGAGCAACGCATGAACAACATGAAGCTTGTGCTGCCTAGATCGCAAGATGCGATCTAGGCAGCATGATGCTTACCGGTAGAAACCCTCGAGACGAAGGAGTTGGCGATGCGCCGAGATTGATTTGTTGGTTGAACGTTGGTTGTTGTTTATTCCATAAACCCTAGATACATATTTATAGTCCAGGGGACTTTCTAACGTGGGAATAATCCCCACCGTGCACGAGGCAAACTCTAACTAACCGACACGTATCCTAATATGTTACAGATACACGGGCCAACTAGCCCACACTTTACATATAAAGGCCGATTCACATATTCCTTCCATGTATATTCTTCCAATCCATCTTGATCGCGGCCCACCTCTGACTCGGTCAAATTCTGGTGATAACACATGCCCCCCTGGTTTTGGAATTGGTAATTCCAAAATCATTCTGCTTCTCCTTCGTTGGGTCATGTCGTGGCAGAACCGTTGCAGTATCCCTCATCATGATGCCTTGCCTTCTCAACTTCTCCGCGTGACCTGGCAGTTTTTTTTTAGGCACCACTTCCTCGGAAACTGCTGTGGCATTAAATTTCCACTATATCCCCTTTTATTTAACTGCTCCGCATAGTTTATTTCCGCATCTTCTTCGCATTAGCACTCCAAAAGCCCTCCTGCGCCACCATGTCTTCTTCCTCCTCTGCTTCATCGGATCTTTCCACCCAGTCCTCTTCCTCTCGCGAGCCGACGCCGGAGCCGAACCCGGCGGAGGTCCACGCAGCCAATACCCGCCGCGCCATTGAGACTGGGGAGGAGTCTAGCCATGACTTCTCCATCTGGTCGGAGGATGACAAGTCCCTGACCGATGGGGAAAACGACCTCCGCTTCCTCGCAGACGGGGAAACGGAGGAGGAGAGCGATGACGATCGCTTCTCCTGCGACTTCACCTCTCCCAAGGAGGAGGAGGAGGAAGAGGAGGAGGAGGAGGACGACACCTCCTCCGACGAGCCGCCGGCCAAGCGGTTCTGCCCCTGGCCGGGGAACCTCGGCGACTTCGACAGCAACAACGTCGACGCTGACGAAGAGGACGAGGACAATGAGGGCCCAGTCGGCGGCCATTGGAGCAGCGACGACGAGCCCGCCGGGAGCAGCGCCGACAGCGGCGACGACGGCGATGACGAGGGCAGCGACGGCCCGTAGATAGGACCTTTAGCTATAGGACCAGTAGTAGTAGATGGGGCAATGTATCCCCTAGTACTTCCTTTTGAGAACAATCAGCTCTTTATGTAAGAAATCCTGCTTATCAATGAAGAACTTCTCCCAATTTGATTTTGCCGATTTCCTTTTGAACTTAATTTAGCCGATTTCCCCTTATACTGATCTTGCCGATCTTCCCCCTTAGCCAATGCTTCACGAGCCGATAGCAACGCATCGGTCCTTTAAAATCCATCCTTCGATTCTTCAACTGATGATTTTTGAGATCTGGTAGACAATGTAGAGCCTTCAGGAAAGCCTTTGAATTCTTCCAACCAAACCTAATAGTCTTCTTCAAACACTCATCATTTTGTGAAGAAGGTTGCGACGAAAGATCAGCCGATGGTCCCCCAATCGGCTCCTGAACAGAGCATCCACCAGGCCTGCTGCCCCCCGAGCCTTACTCGAGGCGAGAATGTCAGAGAGGATGCACCAAAGCCGATCACCTTTCTCCCTTAGAAAGCCGATATACCCCTTCTGTCAACACTGCTGAACTAGCACCAAGGGCTGAAAATCCTCGACAAGAAGGTTCAGGAACCCGAATCGGCTCAAGGCAGCTGAAGAAGTTCTCATTGTTTTACTCCCGCGAAGAAGCAGAAGGCCTCACAGCTGAACTGGATTTGGTGGAGATCCGGTAAACCTTGTGTAATTGCACTAGAGTCGATGGCTGCGCATCGGCTTCGTTTCCTGAAGTCATGTAAAAAAAAAAATTTTACTGGCCGATTTTTTCCTACCGGCCCCAATATTTCACTGCACACATGTTCTCCTGCACACGTTCACATGTTCATCGTGTTTAGGTGCCCCCCGAGCCGAATCTGACAGGTAACTGCAGATATCAGCTCTGTAGCCTAGCCAAGGCACCGTATTTGTACGTCGGCTTTGGTAGGACCAATGTTGATTTTCCCTGGCTCATCAACCGACGTGAACCGCTGCCCAGTAGATCGACGTAGCATGTAAGCAGAACATGTGGTGAAGATAATTTTGGCCGATTGCTGGAATCGGCCTCCATATTGATCGAAGTGCTTCAATGAAGGTTTTGTAATGTTCCTTCATAGATCCTTTGGGCCGATCCAAAGGATCGGCCTCGCCAAGTTTCTCACCGGTTTGTTCTTGCTACTCGGTCAGGCCGGTGGATAAGACCAGCCCAACCTCATCCTTTGTCATGTTGATGCACCCGTTGTCGTCCACCTTGAGTGTGTCGTTTAATCCTGGAGCACTAAGCTCCATCGGAAGGACGAGCACCATGTTTGTGCCAGCCGATGTATCATCACCGGCTTTCCTTTGCTTGGGGTGCCACTCCATTTTCCGTGGTCGACCCTCTTCATCCAGGGTTCGCTGAACTTTTGCAGCCAGATCAGGTCGCGCCTTCCTCAGCGTATGCAAGTATACCCTTTCGGCTTCCTCCAAGCCGCGCAATCGTTGAACCCTGCGCTTTTGTGAACGGCTGAGTCCATCAGGGCACCACCTTGGCCGGTGGTACCTGTCTTCTTCTTCTTCTTGTCCCTCGTCTTCCGAATCCTCGAGATCTTTCATCCGAGGGAACTCAGCGCGTTTGCTTGGTGATGGGAGAGGCCCTAGGCGCTTGAACACGGACACGTTGGCTGCCTCCCTCTTCTTCTGGTTGCATTCTGGGCAATTGCCGATTGTGGGCAATCGGCTCATTCCTGAATCCCAGCAGTGTCTGAAGAAGGGGCAGTCCCAGTGCCTATCGTTGTCGTCTTGCTCCCTTGATTTTCCTTTGGCACAGCGCTCGTGCTCCTCCTCATCGCGATCATGCCGACGATGTCTTCTGGCTTCTCTAGCCAGACGATCTCTTTCATCATCATCGCTGGATCGTCGGCGTTGGTCATACTGACTCACATACTTGTTGAGGAGGTGATCAGAGAGGGGTCGCTGATATCTTATGTTCTTCACTTCTCCCTCTGTGACGTAGCGCTTGCCATCGTGACGGAGCCGATCGCGTGGAGCGGCCTCCTCTGTGTCCTTGCTACGAGAGCAGCTGCCCTCGTATCCATCCTTGCCAGAGTGGTGTCCAAGTCCTACCATGTTGATGCTGAACGAGGATCCTGGCTGGCAACCTTCAGGGTAAGTGCATTCCACCATGTTAACGGCGGGGAAGGGTTGGGTGTCGACCTTCATGGCGTACTGGTTGAAAATCAGACATCCTTGTTCTATCGCCATTTGGATCTGCTGACGCCACACCCTGCAGTCGTTGGTGGCATGGGAGAGCGAGTTATGCCATTTGCAGTATGGCTTCCCGTTCAGCTCCTGTACCGTGGGGAATTTGAGACCTTCAGGTATCTTCAACTGTTTCTCCTTGAGTAGGAGGTCGAAAATTTGCTCAGTTTTGGTCACATCAAAATCAAACCCCCTGGGCGGGCCTGGTGGCTTTACCCATTTGCAGGATACGGGGGTTGCCCCCCGAGTCCATTCAGCCACTGCTACCTCTTGATCTCCCGCAGAAACTTCGTCTTCCTCTGCCTCGACCAGGACTACTGCACGCTTGAATTTGTCCTGGTACAGGTCCGGGTGGCGCTGTTCATATGCCGACAGTTTCTGAACCATGTGCGCCAGTGAGGGGTAGTCTGCTTGGGAGGCCATGTCCTTGAGCGGCGCTGCAAGGCCCGCTACGGCCAACTCGGCCGCTTCCTTTTCAGTCACACGAACCGAATAACATCGGTTCCTAAGATTCCTGAAGCTCTGGATGTATTCTGTCACAGTTTCTCCACGCTTCTGACGTATTTGTGCTAGATCGGCAAGGCCAGACTCGGAAGCCTCTGAGTGGTACTGCGTATGGAACTGTTCTTCCAACTGCTTCCAAGTCCGGATCGAGTCTGGTGGCAACGAGGTGTACCACCCGAAAGCCGATCCCGTGAGGGACTGTGAGAAGAACCTCACGCGTAGTGGATTCGACACTGAGGCCGTTCCTAGCTGTGCCAAATATCGGCTCACATGCTCGATGGAGCTGGAACCATCTGATCCACTGAATTTGGAGAAATCAGGGAGCCGATATTTAGGTGGCAGCAGGATCAACTCGTACTCGTCGGGGTACGGCTTGGAATAGCCGATTGCCCTCCTTTTCGGCACCATGCCGAACTGGTCTCTCAGTATGGTACTGATCTGATCCGCTGTGCTGGCTGCAGGAGTTGAACTCTGAAGATTCGCCGGGGTGGCGTACTTAGCCAGCCATGCTTGCTTTTCCAGCTCTGAGCCAACTGCAGGAGCTGAGCTCTGGAGGTTCGTCGGGGTGGTATATTTAGTCAGCCACGTCTGCTTCTCAAGATCTGTTGCTGACGTTCCTCCTGCTTTCCCAGAAGTCCCTGATGTCGCGGCCTGGCTTGTGAGCGCCCAGTTACCGTAATCTGGCACATACGTGCACATGTACCCGTGAGGGATCTCCTTAGGCGCCTCATGCAAGAACTGGCAGTCACTAGGGTCACCACCGATCTTGTAGACGACGAATGCCGGTGAATTCGGCACTTCTGGTGCTGCCAACGCAAATGGCAGCGGTGGACGGGACTGGAGTGGCAACTCTCCTTGATGCGTCCCGAGAGCTGGTCCTGACGGCGAGTACTGGTGCCTCATGATCTCCTGGATCACCCGAAGAGCGACACGCTCCAAAGTGTTCACCAGATTCTCAGAGTGGCGGTGTAGCGAGTGAGCCACCAAGTAGTTGATCTCCTGCCGCAAGGACCTGGTGCGTTCTTCTGACGGGGCAGAGAGGTCTATCCCATCGAGTGCACCATCAGGCGAGAACCCCTTCCACCTGATGCCATGTGAACGGGTTCTGTGGAAAGAGCCGATGAGGTCGGCTTCGAGGATTGCTTTGGCCTCGTCATACTTCTTCTTGAGCTCGTTGGTCAGATCCTCGTACGTGACTGGAGTGCCGTCCGCCATCTCAGACGTAGATGGCGATGTGGTTGATGACGAAGCTTGTCCCACCAGGCGTGCCAGAATGTGTTGCGGTCAAAACCCACCGGCGGGCAGCGACGGGCAACACAGTAGAGCCGGGAACAACTTAGGGCTGCGGCTGGCCCTGGTCCCTCCGAGCGACGGCCCGCAAAGCCTCTGGTACACACGTCCGATGCTGATGCAAGGGCGTGCCACCTGACCTATACCTGGTCAGGAAGGTGATGGAGATGCCTCGCTTAGTTTCCTGCATGTCATACACATAAACATTAAATACGAGCCTCGATCGGCTCTCAGGTTATCCTGTGAATCGGCTCAAGGAGCCGATCCACCCATGATTCGTATGAGGTGCACGAATATATGGTGGTCCTGCTTGATCAAGATAAAGCTAAAACGATCTACGACGATTTAGGGTTTTCACCGCATAATCGGATCATCCTACTCACGATTGGGCCTCGCGGCCACGCACGGTGATCGTAAGCCGATCCTAGACAAGGCCTAAAAACCAACACGAGGTTGATCCCCGGAACATCCTGTCTAGGACTAGCAAACGACACCCTACGTGCCGCTGGATCCTCCAACCCTTTGTAAGGCCTAACTATTGCAGATATTAAACTAATCCTTGAAGAACAAGGAGCAACCCTAACGGATCGGATCTACTAAATAATGATCAAGCGGGGTGCCGCCCCTACACCTAAGATAGGTGTAAGGGCGGCTAGATATGCAAGGGTTGCACTACGATAGCATGTTATACGGAGAACTATGCTAACCCTAACACATCTATGATAGCTACGTTGCTCGCCATCAAAAAGGCTTCAGTATGAGCAACGCATGAACAACATGAAGCTTGTGCTGCCTAGATCGCAAGATGCGATCTAGGCAGCATGATGCTTACCGGTAGAAACCCTCGAGACGAAGGAGTTGGCGATGCGCCGAGATTGATTTGTTGGTTGAACGTTGGTTGTTGTTTATTCCATAAACCCTAGATACATATTTATAGTCCAGGGGACTTTCTAACGTGGGAATAATCCCCACCGTGCACGAGGCAAACTCTAACTAACCGACACGTATCCTAATATGTTACAGATACACGGGCCAACTAGCCCACACTTTACATATAAAGGCCGATTCACATATTCCTTCCATGTATATTCTTCCAATCCATCTTGATCGCGGCCCACCTCTGACTCGGTCAAATTCTGGTGATAACAGAAGAAGACCACTTTGATCAGTACACCACTCAAGGCAAGCTAATATTCTTGCAAGCTACCTTAGTGCAAAGCTCTCCTTGAGCAAGGCACCATTGCTCTATTAACTTGTGTTTCACTTTACAAATCCCAGCTTTTATCTCTCAAATCTTTACTTTTTTTTACAAGTTTACTGTTATAGTTAACTTGAGTCTAGTTGTGAAGTAGTACAAGAGTATCAAAGTTAGCCTAGAAAGCTACAAGCTAGCTAGCACCCCTCATGCCTAGTTGCTAGTGCTAAACTAAAAGTGACTACTCTAGACGGGAACTTGTGAAACTTTTGAATCTTGAAAACCTTGGAATGATGAGTCATTCCATTGAAAGATTTTGAAGGTGAATGTGACTGGTTGGAAATGTTGTCTTTGATGAAAACTGATGATTGGGTTCGGATGCGATACCCTTCCAATTCTTGAGTACCCCCACAATACCTGATTATGGGTAAGGCTTTAGCTGGAAATTTATGTGTCTTAGTATGGGTTCCCTCTGAACAAGCGTCATAGAGGTTATGCCGAGGCTACCTCCGTTGAAAGTGAAATGACGTGAAATGAGGTGAATGTACGACCCAAGCCCTGTGCAGTTCCCGGGATAACAGTTGGCTATCACCGGGAGGCCAAGCTCATGGGGAGAGGTGCCTATACTAGGGTGTGTAAGTGAAAGGTTAACAACCTCTGCAGAGTGTAAACCTATTCGAATAGCCGCGTCCGCGGTCATGGACAGTTGGAAAGGCCATACTGTTCTATCATCGGAACTTTTCCCGAATGTGACTTGTGTTTTGAACTTGAAAAGGTGACTTGGATTTGATTCACAACAGAGTTGTGGGAATGACACTAATGTTCCCACTTGAGTTAGTTAGCATATGAGGAGTCTTTTACAAAATATCTATGAACTAAAGTTGGCTTTATGCAAATAAACCTAGAGCTTAGCACACTCTCACTAGAACTGTTAGTACTTACACTAGTATTGGTTTGCGAGTACTTGAAAGTACTCACGGCTGTGTCCCTAGCTATTCAAATGGCCAGACTATGAAGCTGAACAGCAGTATGAAGATGACGGCCAACAGGACGTCTACGACAACTAGCAGCCTCTTCTAACGTCAAGCGTTGCCTGTGGAATAGATAGTCCACTACTACTTCGCTTCCGCTACGTGTTATGTAATGATCAATAGATCAAGTGTTGTAATGAGACTGGATCATGTGATCCTTTTAATTGTAAGACTATTATGGTGTTGTAATGAATGATGACTCTATGATATTCAACTGTTATGTCTCACAAAAACAATCTTCCTGGGATTGCGATGTATGGCATAATAGGCATCTGGACATAAAAATCCGGGTGTTGACAAGTTGGTATCAGAGCCATTGTTTGACCTTAGGAGACCCTAGTTAGAATGGACGTCTGAAAACTTAGTTTCAAAAACAAATGAAGTGAATATTTGCGAAAAACTTATTCACACTCTTACCGTTGAGACCTTCTTCAAAAGATGAAATTCATGTTTCACTTTGAAAATTATACATAAAATTTTGATACACTTGCACTTCTCTAACTTACTCCTCCAATTCCCTTACAGATGGAGCCAAGTTTTACCAGCTGGGCAATGGCGGTAACTTGATTTTCGAGAGGGACTTGGATGCTTTGTCTCTGCATCTCGGGTGCCCACACCCGGAGTTCTTCGGAACTCAAGTCAACGACCATCCCGGAGGGGAACTACAGTGGGTCATCGTTGCGGATCTGAGAGGCAGGATGGAACCTCCAGCTTCCGAGAGGATCCACTTCACCATCCGGGAAAGCAACTGGCTGGATGGACTCACTCGTGCTCTTCAGGAAGCACTTGCCCGTCTATGCGGGCAGAATGTGATTGAGATCGAGGACTCTCGCTTCGCTCACTTTGCGAGGCATGACTCCATTGGAGGACCCATGGACCTGCAGTCGCACCCCGAGCTGAAGCACCACGTGGAGCATCTGGACTTTATGCTCCCCAGAAGGAACTGGACAACTCCCGCATCTACGCCAACCAGACTCACCTCCACCTGTCTCAGCAAACTGAGACCATCAAGATGCTAGACAAGGATCGCAAGACACTCCGCCAGCAGCGAGCTAAGAAGGACTCCACCATCGCTCGCCTTCGCGCGAAGATAGCCTCACAGGAGGCAACTGTTCAGGCTCAGGAGACTCAGCTAAGGGAGATGGAATAAGAAGGCGAAGACATTCAGGGAGGAGCAGCCTTCCTGAGTGATGATGATGATTTCGAGGAGGATGAAAACACCGTTCCGGAAGACTACGAGTTCATGGAGGCCGGAGAAGATGACTACATCCCGATAGATGTAGATGATGAGTAGTTTCACTTGTTCACTTGCGTAGGTGTGAGTTTGTATCAGGGTCCCTTGTATCGTAGCTTGGAGATGGTTCTTAAAACCATTAATGTGTTAGCTTGTAATGTGTGTTGTTTGCAATGAATGAAAGTGTTGTTTGTTTTCAACATGACAAGTACTCAAGTTTTAAACTTTTAACTTATCACAAAACAAGCCATAGAGAATTTCCCTCTCATCTCATGATCTATCTCAATGTTCAGATGGCCCCTCCGACTCGCAGCAGCGGTCAAGATGCAATGATGCAACTTTTGCGAACCCTGATGGCAGATCGAGAAGTTGAGAGGGATGAAAGGCAAGCCACCATTGCTGCACTGCAACAGATTGCCCACAACAACCAAGGCCATGGAAACCATGATCACCCTGGTTCTAAGCTCAAGAATTTCCAAAACACCAACCCTCCTATGTTCAGCAAAACAGAAGAGCCACTTGATGCCGATGACTGGCTCCAGACCATGGAGAACAATCTGGAAGTTGCAGGACTCGAAGCCGCAGAAAAAGTCTTGTTTGCCACCCATTACTTAGTAGGACCTGCAAGAGCTTGGTGGACTAGCACCCGTGCCATGAATGCCGGACAGATCATGACTTGGGCAGATTTCAAGCTCAAGTTCAGCAAGTATCACGTTCCCCCGGGTCTGATAAAGAAGATGAGGGATGAGTTTTGGGAACTCAAGCAAGGTAGAATGTCTGGGGTAGAATACCGCGACAGGTTTCTCACACTGTCAAGGTACGCCCCGGACGAGACCGACACCACCGAGAAGAGGAAGGAAAGATTCCTGAACGGACTGCACGATGAGATGCAGACTGTGCTGGTCAACATCCCCTTTGCTGACTTAGAAGCCTTGGTGGACTCAGCCATCCAGATGGAGGGCAAGCTGCATCAAGCCAATGAGAACCGCAAGCACCGCATGATGAATCAGAATGGGCCCATCAATACCCCAAGGTATCGCCCCAGCTCAAGCGGAGGATTCAACCCCAGGAACAACAAGCCCCATGTGCGGCTGTCACGTCTGAGTTTCCAGAATCAGAGTGGAGGACACCCAAGGCCAGGAGGCCACAACAACAACAGCAACCACCATGCCAACAACAAAAACAACAACTTCAACCGTGCCCCAATGAGAGCCCCCGGCAACCACAACAACAACAACGCTCCAAGGACTGGGAGCAACGATGTCCCTGTCGCCCCCAAGGACAAGTCGACTGTGACTTGTTATGAATGCGGAATAGTGGGACACTACTCCAATGAGTGCCCCAAGAAGCTCGCCAAGACCACCCCGAATACCTCTGCCCCTGCTCAGCAGCAACGCCGTGTCTCCACCGGCAGTGTGGGGACCCCGGACTAGCTGTCCAAAATTCCCTGTTATGTATACAGTTCACGATCCCATGATCAGTGCGCCGTGAACACATAACCGAACTGATATCAAATTACACCATCCATTACAAAGCGGAATAAGAAAATTACAACATGGTCACATGACCAATACTTACATAATAGCCTTGAAGGGCCTAACTAAAACATCAGAGTAGCATCATCAATTCAGCAGCGCAGTACCCAAGTCATCTGCCATAACCCTACAGGCAACTGACTGGGAAGACATTCCTAGCTCGCATAGACGTCGCCAACTCCTTCTTCATCCGTCGTGTTCCTCCAAGTCTGGCCAAGTAAATAGCCAGGGACAAAGCCGTGAGTACATTTGAATTGTACTCGCAAACCATCAAGAAGGGTGCTAACAATGCTAACTAAAAGAGACAAGAGAGGAAGAATAGTTTCTCTTGTGGATATAGCATGTGAAAGAGAAATAGTTTCTCTTGTGGATGATTCATGAGAAAGAGAAATAGTTTCTCTTGTGGATGTAGCATCCCATCATCACAGTTGAAGGGGACACTAAGAAGATCCTATGACATCTCTATATCATTATTGAAGAAGATACTTCAAAAGAGTTCTACAACATAAAACACTAGGAAGGGAGTAACCCAGTTTATTTCCTTTTCGACCATCTCCATATGGTCAACCAAACCATTCTAGTACCCTTCCGGTACTCCGAAAACAAGTTCCTTTTTCCTTTGGTAAACACTTTCTCAAACAAAACTCATCAGGCTAAGCAACAGCCATTTCAACCGTCCATGACCGCGGACACGGCTATTCGAATAGATTTGACTCTGCAGAGTTTGCACACTTTCCCCACAAGATCCGCGAGTTTATCATGTGGGCATCATCCCTGCATATCAACTATGCCATGACAAAAACTCGGACATAGCCTTTCGCCTATTCGTCTTAGCACGGGATCCTACCCTATGGAGTATGTACCTCCCCGGCACCGTGGCAGCTCACCTCACTTTGAGCGTGGCTCCACCGCCAAGCCAGGAGACCCATAGTGTCTTCCGAACGGGTCAGCCCCGAAGGCCTCCCGTTATACTATTGTCTCCACCAATGACAATCCGGATTCAGGGGTAACCTTACCTTTATATAGTTGTGTGGTGTCCCATGTTAAGAAGAACAAACTACGAGCTAAGCCCCGTCCCACCCCAGGGTAATGTGGTTGCGCGGGTTAATTGTCACGGGTGAATACTTAGGCGCCAAAGTTTTCGAAAACAAGATTTTCTTTCCAACCATCTTTGCCAAGATCCTTTCCTTTCACAAACACACGCTTGGGTAAATCCAACTCACCCAAGGTTTTCAAAAATTCTTTTCAACAAGGTATTTTTCCAAGGGGGGGTCCCAACCTATAGTTTTATGAAGGAACTAAGAGTCTCAATGACATGATGCTAGCCATCATACCACTAAGGGGATGATAATTGAGGTGTTAAGGGGATCATACATACTTAGGATAAGCATGTATAGGGACAACATAATTAAGATGATTCAAACATGGGTCATGATGTTAATCATCATACCACTAAGAAGATGACAACATGGATAGGGTCAAGAGGGCATACATGCTTAGGGTAAGCATGCATAACATCAACAAAGGGGGTTAACATACTTGGGAGCAAGTATGCAAAGCATCAACAAGGGGTTCAACATACTTTGGGAATAAGTATGCATAGAGTAGAGGACCAAAAATCACACATGATACAAGGAACCAAGTATATAATGGAGCAATGAGCACAACAAGAAGGATAAATAGCAAGAGATCAAAAGATGGCTTGCCTTGGCTTATTTGTCCCTGTACTTCTTCAACTCCATCCATATAAGAATCCCAACAACATATATAAATAAAATCCTCGTCCGATTCCACTTCTTCTTCTTCTCCGGAATTGTTCGTATCTATCGCCGGAAAATATAAAAGGAACACAATCAATCACATTGCCTCAACAAGACAACATTCAACAATCAACAACTAACCAAGCAGCCAAGGTATAACATACTAATGACCTGTAGATACCACAAAACAACTTTAAGAGTTTTAATTTAGAAAACCCCATTTATTTACCTAGTAAAGGTATGAGTGCATCACAACTTAGCAATTGCCTCTCTCGGTTATCACCATGGTATAAACCAATTATCCCCTGGTATATAACATCATGAAGAGGACAAGAGCATTAGTTTGGCATCACAAACATGCACAACATAATTTCAAACATTTTTGGAAAAGTACAAATCAGTTTTCCTAATTTAATTTGCTTACTTAACACTATACAAAAATAGGAAGCAAATCATATACCACATCATTTGAAAACTTAAGCCAAACAAAAGAGTTAATGTTAGGTTGTGAAGGTTTTGTTTTGCAAGCATAAAACAAAGGTTGCCCACCTCTACTAAAAAGAGTTGGTCAAGGGTTTTAAATAAACCGAAATGTTTTGCTTCAACAATGCATGTCACACATAAACATTACTAACAGCAACAAATATGTATGAACAGAGACTAATAATATTTTTCCTATATAGCCAGTACTAATACAAGACTAACCCAATTGGAATCACCCAAAATATTAAACCTACAATTTTAGGAATTTCCTTGAATCTGACTGTACAGAAAACAAGATCTGTAAGCCATAAATCGTAGAAAAATCCTAAAAATATGAGGCCACTTGCATTTGAAAGGTAATTAAACAGAGATGCATACACAATTGGATTTGGGTTCAAATTGTTTCTGAAACTCTCACAAATGGATTGACAAGGTTACTGCATGTTTTCACCATTTGCTTTAACTATGAAGTTGCATAACTGATAAAGGTTTGAAACTTGTTGGAGATGATTAAGAAAACATTCAGAAATCCTACAGAATTGGAATCACTCCATTAGGTTCAAATATGGATTTTTGATGAATTAAAAGCTAACAGCCATGTCTGCAGAACACACAGAAAAAGTTTAATTCACCACAAATCGTACATAAATCATAAAAATATGGGGTCAGCTGCATCTGAAGGGTATTTAATAGGTGTTTCTTACCCAATTGGTTTCATTCAAAAATTCGTTTCCAAGCTCCTGGTTTAATTCGACAAAGTCAGATCTGACCAGATCTTGATCTGTGAACCATTTCAATTTCAAGAAGTCATTTGAAGTGAAACCAACGCCAAAATGAAGGTACTGGAGAGGGATTTCACCCGTAGTTGAGTTTGCTCAAAAAGGTTTTGTAAAACGGAAGAAATCTAACAAACAGTGATTCTGTATGTTTGCAGAACTTTATTTACCATGCAAAATCCGTAAGGAATTTGAGGATGAGACCAACGCCAAGTTGTAGATCTTTTCAATACCTATCTGCGGAACTTTGAATCACTCGATTTGGATCTGCACACAAGATTTGGCGGATTTTACAAGTTCGTACCAGAATCTGAAACAGCAAGATACAGAAATTACTGCAAGGTTTTGGACGAACTTTGCTCAAGAACTTCAGATCTGAGGATAGCTCAACCTTCTCGATGCTTGGACCAACATGCACCTGCATCAAGATCCAATCTAGTGAGAGGAGAAAGGAGAAAGTGAGCTGGACTCATCAAAGATTAGGGGAGAAGAGAGTGAGAGGGAAGCTCTCATGGTGAGGGGAAGCTTGAGGAAGGAGGGGAGCTGCATCTTGGCTGGTTTTCATGGCCATGGCCGGCCATGGGAGCAAGGGGCAGCACCATTTCGTGGTGGAGGGCAGGAGGAGAGTGTGAGGGAGTGGAGAGTGAGAAGAAATGAAGCAAAGGGGAGGAGGTGGCCGGCTAGGGCCAATTTATAGAGGGAGAGGGGTGGCTGCCTCCTTTTTTGATTGGCCAAGGTGGGTGGCTGCCCATTTATTGATTGGGTTAGGTGGGAGGCAAGGCTTGTGGAGGAAGAAAGTGAGAAGCACAATGGCTGGCCGAAATTCTTGTCATGGCCGGCTCCTTCATGTGCCACTCTAAAATGAATCATCAAAGGGAGTTTCCAACATGCATGTTGAGTATAGTGGAGCCTCATTATTTCTTGCCAAGACGGTGGCTTAGATGATGTGTAAGAAAATATAAAGGAGCTCGAGATGTAGGAAGAGTGTGATGGTGATGGTGGTGTACAAGTTTTCAAGTGTAAGCTATTTTGGAGATGGCCGCCACAAGTTTTTGAGACTTGACTACTCCAAACTATTTGAGACACATGGTGCTCAAGTGCCTATGCAAGACACACGACACCACTTGTGTTATGCAAAGAAAATAGGTTTCTTAAATTGATAAAGAGCCTAAGGTTTAGAAGGATAGTGATGGAAATAATGATACAATAACAATGATGAATATGGTGACACAAATCATCAATTCATGAGGTCAAGGTGGGGATGGAAAAGAATAGATGATTGAGATGGGTATGATGAAATATAAGTTGTTCTACAAATGAGAGGTCAATTGGGAGTGGTTTGAAAGTATCAAATGATCATCCATTTGATCAAGAATTGGAGGATGAAGGAACATTATGGGGTAGATCAGAGATGTACACAAGATGTGCAAGAGTTGTCATTTGAAATAGAACTTATTTGAAAAGTATTTGGAACACCTCAATTGTCTAGGGACAATTGGGAATGAACTCAAGTGGAATGAAATTTGAGAGTGTTGAGATAAAAGTTGGAACATAGGAGTTCAAAATATTCTACTTACTTTCCCCAGTAAAGTAGAGTTTTTCTCAAATGTAAAAATAAGCAAGAGGGAAAATAAGAAATGGTGTAGGTACCATAACAAGCTTTTTGTTAAAAAGAAAGCCAAATAGAGAGTAATGTTTTTTATAGATCAGTACTTGGTAGAAATGGGAAGAAAAACAAAACCCATTTCAGTTCCTTGATTTCTTTGCAGAAATATCTTGAAAAGATTTATAAAACTAGAAGTAGTTTTGTGATCAAAACTAGAGAAGGAAAACAATAGGGTTTTTGAGGAGGAAAAACTAATTTAGGGAGGAGTGTTCTCAAGGGTAGATGATGGCTACAAAATGTATCCATCATTCCCACCCTTGGTTTTGTGAAGATAAACTTGGATTAAAATAAAAACAAGAGGTTAAAGAGGAATAAGTGATCTAGTGCTGAAACACTAGATAGGGTATAAGATCAAGTTGGATATAAGAGTGGCAGGGGTAGAGTGAGACATGAAGGACGTGGAAATTGTAGAGGGAGATGCACAGATGAGATCCATGCATTTAGGTCAACAAAAACAGTTGTGGGTGCTTAGAGATCAATTGCCACAGTCTGGACATTTTAAGCCTGTCAACACAGATGGTCGACATGGCCTCAAAACCAACAAGGATGAATGGGTATAAGAGAGGGATGTAGCTAGGGGAAGATGATCCCAAGTTTTGAATTTAGGATGATTGAGCTAGGTTGCACCACAAGGAGGAAAATCAAGATGGCACACCCATGTTGTCATCAGGAGAGAGGTTTGATGTAGTAAAAAGGAAAACAATTCTTCCTAAGCCACACATGTGTTTTATTTGGTGAGTTGCTTTTTTAACCACCAGGGGTGTTGTTCTATGAGGTAGCTCAAGACAAAACTCACAAGAAAATCAAGATAATTCATCTACCAACAGATCAAGGCAATTTATCATAACAAACAGATCAAGGCAATTCATCTTAATTAGTCTAAAGAAAAAGTTTTTGTTCCCCCTAATTTTTGCATTAAGGACAATCAATCAAGGTTGCAAAAGTTGGGGTGTTACAGATCTTCCACCCTTAAAATAATCTCGTCCTGAGATTACTGAGGGTAGAACTAGAAGGGTTGTAAAGTTTAACGAAAATTAGACTCCATTCTTCTGTCGGCGTGCTGTTGTAGAGAAGGTCGTTGCTTCATCTTCTGGGAGACATGATGGATTTCTTCCGAGGGAAAGCTTTGTGAAGGGTTAACTACACCATGCAGGTGTTGGATCTGTAGTTTCTTCACGATCCTAGCGGAGGTTCAAGACCGTGGGAGAGTTAGTGCACCCAACGGTGCTTGAGCAGGGTTGAAAACTTTTTAGAGTTAGCTTGATTTTAGTGGAAGACGAAGTCTTCCACCCTTAAGGTTGTTCAGCGGGGTTCCTGAAAACTTAGAGCCTCAGCCACGTGTCTTGTCAGGCGCTTTTGGGAGAAGTCATTGATCTCTCGTCTTGAGTAGAACATCTTCTGAGGGCGTTGTGTAGTCCACGGCTTCGAGGGGAGCTAGTGCAATCCCACATTTCCAACGTTGTTCTAGAAAGATTTAAAATTTGAGGGGTAGCTCCAACTTTTAGTGGAAGACTTCGTCTTCCACCCTTAAGATTTTTCATCGGGCTTTCGGAAAAACTCAGAGCGTCTGCCTTGCGGTCCTGTCGGGGGCTTCTGAAGAAGTCATCGATCTTCTTTGTTCAGTTGAAGAATCTTCGGGGGCGACGTGCAGACCACCACTTCAAGAGGCACTCACGGTGTTAACTGAGCCATATGGGACGCTCGACGAGTTAGTAAGTTGCTGAAACACCTAGTTGGTATCCATATGAAACAGCAACAGAGGTCGTCGAAGACAATCTTCAGCTTGCGGGTTGGTGCTGACTTACAGCAGTTGGTGAGCGGTAAGTTGCACCTAGTCTTGAGTTCTTGAGGTATCTTCCGGAGTCTTCACTTGATGAGGACCAGATGAACCATGTGATGTAGCTCGGCTTTGATGCTATTGTCCTCTCGGCTTGTTAGACGGCGTGTTAGAGGGTGGTTTCAAGAAGATATCTTCGAGGTTAGTGCGGTTATGCTCTAAGGTTAGACCAAATTAGTATGTCTTCTGGTAGGGGTGCAGTCACTCTTGAAGGTAGGGGCTTCTGCTTTCTTGATGAAGTGGAGATGCTTCAGCGGATCTTGAAGGTATTGGCTTTTGCTTTGTTGGCGTAGTAGAGATGCTTCAGATGACCTTGAAAGTAGTCGGCGTAGATAGGGGTCTGAGTTAGTTTCCCTGACGGTTGAAAAACAACTGCTAACGGGTTTAGAGTTAGAATCTTTCGTTAATCTACCCAACTAATTAGCAGTTAGCAATACATCGGCGAGGCAAACTTTAATCCTATCATTGCATGTGACACCCATACAACCATAACCAGAGACAAAATATCACTAACAGAGGCTACTGGTATTTTTCCTAGATGCACAGTAACAAAACAAGATCAACACAATTGGAATCATTCAAAAATATTTATTTTTCAATTTTTGAGACTCAAAATACTAACCAGAAACAGTGATCAAGTTTTATTTATTAAAAATCGCACAAAAATCCTAAAAATACAAGGTCAGTGGCATCTGAAAGATAATTTCATACTGGTTCTAGTGCAACTGGAATCACATCAAACGGAGCTACCAAACTATTTTTATTAGCAAAACAGTACACTGGCAGATTTCCATTTTTAATTTCTGTTTTACAAATTTCAAACAATTAAAAAAAAGGCGGGAACGTCTAAATAGCAAGACATACATGCACACAACAAACAGATACAAACACTCAAGGCAGCACACTAGGGAACTACAAGCAATCAGCATACCAAACAAGGCACTCTAAGTATCTAGAGATACCTAACACGTGGGGGTAGCTCAATCGAAGCGATTGAGTTTTTCCTATCCATCCTATAGGTTTGGGGCTGGTCACATATGTCGACGTCTTCATCTTGCTGGCATCGACTTCAACTTGGATCATTGTAGCATTTGGTGGTGAAGGGGCCGGGTGTTGAGTCATTGATGTTGAGGTGGAGGAGAAAACTGTGTAGAACTTCTAGTCTCGACATCCCGGAAACATGAGGTCTTCGAAGAGGTAGCTGTTGAGGTGCTCCCGAAGTCAATATCTTCTCGTGGCTGGCCTAAAAATTACTAGTCAAGAGACTGAGGACTTGATCCCTGACGACTGCAAAAAGTGCAAGTTCACGGAGGAAGAAGGTCAGCTCCTTGACAGAGTTTGGTGACAACCAAAGGCATGATCTTATTATCCCTTTTTGTGCAGGAGTAAGTCGGTGTCCGATCTTCAATAGTTGTCGTTGGGAATACGTGAGACTTCATAAAAGGTTGATCCATCTTCGACGTCGAGTCTCCGATCTGATTTGGGGACATCGTCCAACATGTAGGTTTGAAGTGGTTGAGACAGTAGAGCAAGAATTTTCAAACCTTTTTATAAATCGGAGAGATAAGAATTTAGAAGCTTTGAATAAATAAGAGGAGTAGAAGCAATGCCTCCGACTAAAGAAAAAATTTGTTTCGTAAAAAGTTTTGTCCAAGTACTTATTTCCTAACTAACGTCCATGCTAACTAAGGTCTCCTACAGTCAGGATAGCTCTGATACCAGCTCTGTGGGGACCCCGGACTAGCTGTCCGAAATTCCCTGTTATGTATACAGTTCACGATCCCATGATCAGTGCGCCGTGAACACATAACCGAACTGATATCAAATTACACCATCCATTACAAAGCGGAATAAGAAAATTACAACATGGTCACATGACCAATACTTACATAATAGCCTCGAAGGGCCTAACTAAAACATCAGAGTAGCATCATCAATTCAGCAGCGCAGTACCCAAGTCATCTGCCATAACCCTACAGGCAACTGACTGGGAAGACGTTCCTAGCTCGCATAGACGTCGCCAACTCCTTCTTCATCCGTCGTGTTCCTCCAAGTCTGGCCAAGTAAATAGCCAAGGACAAAGCCGTGAGTACATTTGAATTGTACTCGCAAACCATCAAGAAGGGTGCTAACAATGCTAACTAAAAGAGACAAGAGAGGAAGAATAGTTTCTCTTGTGGATATAGCATGTGAAAGAGAAATAGTTTCTCTTGTGGATGATTCATGAGAAAGAGAAATAGTTTCTCTTGTGGATGTAGCATCCCATCATCACAGTTGAAGGGGACACTAAGAAGATCCTATGACATCTCTATATCATTATTGAAGAAGATACTTCAAAAGAGTTCTACAACATAAAACACTAGGAAGGGAGTAACCCAGTTTATTTCCTTTCCGACCATCTCCATATGGTCAACCAAACCATTCTAGTACCCTTCCGGTACTCCGAAAACAAGTTCCTTTTTCCTTTGGTAAACACTTTCTCAAACAAAACTCATCAGGCTAAGCAACAGCCATTTCAACCGTCCATGACCGCGGACACGGCTATTCGAATAGATTTGACTCTGCAGAGTTTGCACACTTTCCCCACAAGATCCGCGAGTTTATCATGTGGGCATCATCCCTGCATATCAACTATGCCATGACAAAAACTCGGACATAGCCTTTCGCCTATTCGTCTTAGCACGGGATCCTACCCTATGGAGTATGTACCTCCCCGGCACCGTGGCAGCTCACCTCACTTTGAGCGTGGCTCCACCGCCAAGCCAGGAGACCCATAGTGTCTTTCGGACGGGTCAGCCCCGAAGGCCTCCCGTTATACTATTGTCTCCACCAACGACAATCCGGATTCAGGGGTAACCTTACCCTTATATAGTTGTGCGGTGTCCCATGTTAAGAAGAACAAACTACGAGCTAAGCCCCATCCCACCCCAGGGTAATGTGGTTGCGCGGGTTAATTGTCACGGGTGAATACTTAGGCACCAAAGTTTTCGAAAACAAGATTTTCTTTCCAACCATCTTTGCCAAGATCCTTTCCTTTCATAAACACACGCTTGGGTAAGTCCAACTCACCCAAGGTTTTCAAAAATTCTTTTCAACAAGGTATTTTTCCAAGGTGGGGGGGTCCCAACCTATAGTTTTATGAAGGAACTAAGAGTCTCAATGACATGATGCTAGCCATCATACCACTAAGGGGATGATAATTGAGGTGTTAAGGGGATCATACATACTTAGGATAAGCATGTATAGGGACAACATAATTAAGATGATTCAAACAGGGGTCATGATGTTAATCATCATACCACTAAGAAGATGACAACATGGATAGGGTCAAGAGGGCATACATGCTTAGGGTAAGCATGCATAACATCAACAAAGGGGGTTAACATACTTGGGAGCAAGTATGCAAAGCATCAACAAGGGGTTCAACATACTTTGGGAATAAGTATGCATAGAGTAGAGGACCAAATATCACACATGATACAAGGAACCAAGTATATAATGGAGCAATGAGCACAACAAGAAGGATAAATAGCAAGAGATCAAAAGATGGATTGCCTTGGCTTATTTGTCCCTGTACTTCTTCAACTCCATCCATATAAGAATCCCAACAACATATATAAATAAAATCCTCGTCAGATTCCACTTCTTCTTCTTCTCCGGAATTGTTCGTATCTATCGCCGGAAAATATAAAAGGAACACAATCAATCACATTGCCTCAACAAGACAACATTCAACAATCAACAACTAACCAAGCAGCCAAGGTATAACATACTAATGACTTGTAGATACCACAAAACAACTTTAAGAGTTTTAATTTAGAAAACCACATTTATTTACCTAGTAAAGGTATGAGTGCATCACAACTTAGCAATTGCCTCTCTCGGTTATCACCATGGTATAAACTAATTATCCCCTGGTATATAACATCATGAAGAGGACAAGAGCATTAGTTTGGCATCACAAACATGCACAACATAATTTCAAACATTTTTGGAAAAGTACAAATCAGTTTTCCTAATTTAATTTGCTCACTTAACACTATACAAAAATAGGAAGCAAACCATATACCACATCATTTGAAAACTTAAGCCAAACAAAAGAGTTAATGTTAGGTTGCGAAGGTTTTGTTTTGCAAGCATAAAACAAAGGTTGCCCACCTCTACTAAAAAGAGTTGGTCAAGGGTTTTAAATAAACCGAAATGTTTTGCTTCAACAATGCATGTCACACATAAACATTACTAACAACAACAAATATGTATGAACAGAGACTAATAATATTTTTCCTATATAGCCAGTACTAATACAAGACTAACCCAATTGGAATCACCCAAAATATTAAACCTACAATTTTAGGAATTTCCTTGAATCTGACTGTACAGAAAACAAGATCTGTAAGCCATAAATCGTAGAAAAATCCAAAAAATATGAGGCCACTTGCATTTGAAAGGTCATTAAACAGAGATGCATACACAATTGGATTTGGGTTCAAATTGTTTCTGAAACTCTCACAAATGGATTGACAAGGTTACTACATGTTTTCACCATTTGCTTTAACTATGAAGTTGCATAACTGATAAAGGTTTGAAACTTGTTGGAGATGATTAAAAAAACATTCAGTAATCCTACAGAATTGGAATCACTCCATTAGGTTCAAATATGGATTTTTGATGAATTAAAAGCTAACAGCCATGTCTGCAGAACACACAGAACAAGTTTAATTCACCACAAATCGTACATAAATCATAAAAATATGGGGTCAGCTGCATCTGAAGGGTATTTAATAGGTGTTTCTTACCCAATTGGTTTCATTCAAAAATTCGTTTCCAAGCTCCTGGTTTAATTCGACAAAGTCAGATCTGACCAGATCTTGATCTGTGAACCATTTCAATTTCAGGAAGTCATTTGAAGTGAAACCAACGCCAAAATGAAGGTACTGGAGAGGGATTTCACCCGTAGTTGAGTTTGCTCAAAAAGGTTTTGTAAAACGGAAGAAATCTAACAAACAGTGATTCTGCATGTTTGCAGAACTTTATTTACCATGCAAAATCCGTAAAGAATTTGAGGATGAGACCAACGCCAAGTTGTAGATCTTTTCAATACCTATCTGCGGAACTTTGAATCACTCGATTTGGATCTGCACACAAGATTTGGCGGATTTTAGAAGTTCATACCAGAATATGAAACAGCAAGATACAGAAATTACTGCAAGGTTTTGGACGAACTTTGCTCAAGAACTTCAGATCTGAGGATAGCTCAACCTTCTCCATGCTTGGACCAACATGCACCTGCATCAAGATCCAATCTAGTGAGAGGAGAAAGGAGAAAGTGAGCTGGACTCATCAAAGATTAGGGGAGAAGAGAGTGAGAGGGAAGCTCTCATGGTGAGGGGAAGCTTGAGGAAGGAGGGGAGCTGCATCTTGGCTGGTTTTCATGGCCATGGCCGGCCATGGGAGCAAGGGGCAGCACCATTTCGTGGTGGAGGGCAGGAGGAGAGTGTGAGGGAGTGGAGAGTGAGAAGAAATGAAGCAAAGGGGAGGAGGTGGCCGGCTAGGGCCAATTTATAGAGGGAGAGGGGTGGCTGCCTCCTTTTTTGATTGGCCAAGGTGGGTGGCTGCCCATTTATTGATTGGGTTAGGTGGGAGGCAAGGCTTGTGGAGGAAGAAAGTGAGAAGCACAATGGCTGGCCGAAATTCTTGTCATGGCCGGCTCCTTCATGTGCCACTCTAAAATGAATCATCAAAGGGAGTTTCCAACATGCATGTTGAGTATAGTGGAGCCTCATTATTTCTTGCCAAGATGGTGGCTTAGATGATGTGTAAGAAAATATAAAGGAGCTCGAGATGTAGGAAGAGTGTGATGGTGATGGTGGTGTACAAGTTTTCAAGTGTAAGCTATTTTGGAGATGGCCGCCACAAGTTTTTGAGACTTGACTACTCCAAACTATTTGAGACACATGGTGCTCAAGTGCCTATGCAAGACACACGACACCACTTGTGTTATGCAAAGAAAATAGGTTTCTTAAATTGATAAAGAGCCTAAGGTTTAGAAGGATAGTGATGGAAATAATGATACAATAACAATGATGAATATGGTGACACAAATCATCAATTCATGAGGTCAAGGTGGGGATGGAAAAGAATAGATGATTGAGATGGGTATGATGAAATATAAGTTGCTCTACAAATGAGAGGTCAATTGGGAGTGGTTTGAAAGTATCAAATGATCATCCATTTGATCAAGAATTGCAGGATGAAGGAACATTATGGGGTAGATCAGAGATGTACACAAGATGTGCAAGAGTTGTCATTTGAAATAGAACTTATTTGAAAAGTATTTGGAACACCTCAATTGTCTAGGGACAATTGGGAATGAACTCAAGTGGAATGAAATTTGAGAGTGTTGAGATAAAAGTTGGAACATAGGAGTTCAAAATATTCTACTTACTTTCCCCAGTAAAGTAGAGTTTTTCTCAAATGTAAAAATAAGCAAGAGGGAAAATAAGAAATGGTGTAGGTACCATAACAAGCTTTTTGTTAAAAAGAAAGCCAAATAGAGAGTAATGTTTTTTATAGATCAGTACTTGGTAGAAATGGGAAGAAAAACAAAACCCATTTCACTTCCTTGATTTCTTTGCAGAAATATCTTGAAAAGATTTATAAAACTAGAAGTAGTTTTGTGATCAAAACTAGAGAAGGAAAACAATAGGGTTTTTGAGGAGGAAAAACTAATTTAGGGAGGAGTGTTCTCAAGGGTAGATGATGGCTACAAAATGTATCCATCATTCTCACCCTTGGTTTTGTGAAGATAAACTTGGATTAAAATAAAAACAAGAGGTTAAAGAGGAATAAGTGATCTAGTGCTGAAACACTAGATAGGGTATAAGATCAAGTTGGATATAAGAGTGGCAGGGGTAGAGTGAGACATGCAGGACGTGGAAATTGTAGAGGGAGATGCACAGATGAGATCCATGCATTTAGGTCAACAAAAACAATTGTGGGTGCTTAGAGATCAATTGCCACAGTCTGGACATTTTAAGCCTATCAACACAGATGGTCGACATGGCCTCAAAACCAACAAGGATGAATGGGTATAAGAGAGGGATGTAGCTAGGGGAAGATGATCCCAAGTTTTGAATTTAGGATGATTGAGCTAGGTTGTACCACAAGGAGGAAAATCAAGATGGCACACCCATGTTGTCATCAGGAGAGAGGTTTGATGTAGTAAAAAGGAAAACAATTCTTCCTAAGCCACACATGTGTTTTATTTGGTGAGTTCCTTTTTTAACCACCAGGGGTGTTGTTCTATGAGGTAGCTCAAGACAAAACTCACAAGCAAATCAAGATAATTCATCTACCAACAGATCAAGGCAATTTATCATAACAAACAGATCAAGGCAATTCATCTTAATTAGTCTAAAGAAATTTTTTTTGTTCCCCCTTGCATTAAGGACAATCAATCAAGGTTGCAAAAGTTGGGGTGTTACAGGCAGGAAGTTCACCCCGAACAACCGAACAACCGCGGCGGCCGCCTCTTCCACATGAACGCCGAAGAAGCCCAGGAAGCACCAGATGTCATGTTGGGTATGTTCTCTGTTAACTCAATACCTGCAAGAGTGTTGTTTGATTCCGGAGCATCGCATTCGTTTGTTACCGAAGATTTTGCATGCACTAGTAAGATTCAACCAATCAGTTTGAAACATGTCATGATAGTTCAAATACCTGGTTCAACTACAAAAGCTAGAAAAATTTGCAAAGATGTACCCATCAGAATCCATGAAATAGATTTTTATGCAAATTTGATTGTTCTGGGAACAAAAGGTTTGGAAGTAGTACTGGGTATGGATTGGATGTCGAAACATCATGGATTGATTGACTGTGCCAAGAAGGCCATCACCATGACTAGTAGCACCGGAGTGTTAGTAGAACATGTGTCTGAAAGGCTGCCCAGAAAATTTACCTGCAACCAGAGTTTAGCCAAGCCAACTTTGAATCAGATCAGGGTCGTCTGTCGATACCCCGATGTGTTTCCTGGTGATCTACCCGGTATGCCCCCAGATCGGGATATCGAGTTTATCATTGAGTTAATCCCTGGAACAGGACCTATAGCCCAGAGAGCCTATAGCATGAACCCCACAGAGTTAGTGGAACTGAAGAAGCAACTGGATGACATGCTATACAAAGGTCTGATTCGACCAAGTGCGTCGCCTTTGAGATCCCCAGTTTTGTTCGTGGATAAGAAAGACGGTGCCACTCGTTTATGTACGGATTACCGTAAGCTTAACGATGTCACCATCAAGAACAAATAACCCTTGCAAAGATAGAAGACCTGTTTGACCAGCTGACCGGTGCCAAAGTGTTCTCTAAGATTGATCTTAGGACTGGTTACCACCAACTGAAGATTCGTGCAACCGATATCCCCAAGACTGCCTTCACCACCCGATATGGATTGTATGAGTACAATGTCATGTCATTTGGATTGACCAATGCCCCCGCTTATTTCATGAATCTCATGAATAAGATCTTTATGAACTTTTTGGATAAGTTTGTCGTTGTCTTCATCGACGACATCCTTATCTACTCCAAATCCGAGGAAGAACATGAGCAACACTTGGAAGTTATCCTAGAAACCCTTAGACAGCACAAGTTGTATGCCAAGTTCAGCAAATGTGAGTTTTGGTTGAAGGAAGTAGGATTCCTGGGACACATCTTGTCTGCAGGAGGAATTGCCGTAGATCCCGCTAAGATCAAAACCGTTGAGGAATGGAAAGCCCCAACTACCCAGACTGAAGTCCGTGCATTTTTGGGATTAGCAGGATATTACCGCCGGTTTGTTGAAGGATTTTCCAGCATAGCAAGACCAATGACTCAACTGTTGAAGAAGGACAAGAAGTTTGAATGGACTGACAAATGCGAAGAGAGTTTCCAGCAACTCAAGCGCAGATTAACCACAGCCCCAATATTGATCATGCCCGATATCGCCAAGCCATTTGACGTCTATTGTGACGCCTCCAAGATTGCTCTTGGATGTGTGTTGATGCAAGAAGGCAAGGTGATATCATACCTGTCAAGGCAACTGAAGCAACATGAGCAGTACTATCCAACCCATGACTTAGAGCTACCCGCAGTAGTCTTAGCCTTGAAAGTGTGGCGTCATTACCTCATGGGTAATCGATGCGAGATCTATTCGGATCACAAGAGCCTGAAGTATATCTTCACCCAGAAGGAGATGAATATGAGGCAGCGAAGATGGATAGAGTTAATCAAGGATTATGATATGGAAATTCACTATCACCCCAGCAAGGCCAATGTGGTAGCGGATGCCCTGAGTAGACAGTCGATTCAGTTGAACTCCATGATCGCAGCAGAACAGCCTAGTTTGTATCAAGAATTTGGACAGTTTAGACTAGAGCTAGTTAGAAAAGGATTCCTAGCAAGCATTGAGCTCCAGCCCACTTTGATGAGTCAAATCAAGGAAGCCCAGAAGGGAAATGCCAGCATTGATGGAATCAAGAGTCAAATAGCTGCAGGAAAGGCACCAGGATTCACCGAAGATGAAGAAGGAGTTCTTTGGTACAACGGACGCCTGTGTGTGCCGTCAGATTCAGAGTTGAAGCAAGTCATTCTGAAGGAAGCCCATGATACCCTGTATTCCATTCACCCCGGAGGAACCAAGATGTACCAAGACCTGAAGGAACAATTTTGGTGGCATGGAATGACGCGAGAAATTGGAAGCTACATCGCCAAGTGTGATATCTGTCAACGTGTCAAAGCAGAACACCAACGACCCGCAGGATTGTTGCAGCCATTACAGATTCCCGAATGGAAGTGGGATTCTGTAGGAATGGACTTTATCACAGGATTGCCCAAATCAAGTAGAGGAAACGATTCTATTTGGGTAGTGGTCGATAGATTAACCAAGGTCGCCCATTTCATCCCCGTCAAGACCACATACCAAGGCCCAAAGCTAGCTGAGTTATACATCTCCAGAATAGTCAGCCTGCACGGAACCCCGAAGTCAATAGTGTCAGATAGAGGATCTCAATTCACCTCAAGATTCTGGCAGAAAGTGCATGAAGGACTAGGAACCCGGCTGAATTTCAGCACAGCTTATCACCCGCAGACTGACGGACAGACCGAGAGAGTCAACCAGATACTGGAAGATATGTTGAGAGCCTGTGTGCTAGAGTATGGATCTAAGTGGGAAGACTGCCTGCCTTACACAGCATTTTCGTACAACAACAGCTACCAAGCCAGCTTGCAAATGGCCCCCTTTGAAGCCCTGTACGGAAGGAAGTGCCGTACCCCTCTGAACTGGTCAGAAGTCGGAGATAGTCAAGTCTTCGGTCCTGATATTCTCCGAGAAGCCGAAGAGAAGGTTCACAAGCTCCGTGAATACCTCAAGACCGCCCAGTCAAGACAGAAGAGCTATGCCGACAAGAGACACCGAGAGATGACCTTCGATATCGGAGATTTCGTGTATCTCAAAGTCTCACCCCTCAAAGGAATGCATAGATTCCAACTCAGAGGAAAGCTTGCCCCCAGATATGTCAGACCCTTCAAAGTTCTGAGTCGCCAAGGAGAAGTGTCATATCAGCTTGAACTACCAGAAGAAATGTCTGCTGTGCACAATGTGTTTCACATCTCGCTACTTTGGAAGTGCTTAGAAGTGCCGGAGAAGATGGAGGTGTTCAAGAACATCGATCACAGATCGGTGGATATCAATAAGGACTTGACGTATCGTGAAGTGCCTATTCACATCCTGGAAGAAGCTTTCAGAACCACCCGCACCAGAAGTATCAAGTTCCTGAAGATTCAATGGAGCAATCATACCGAAGAAGAAGCCACTTGGGAGCGAGAAGAAGATATGAAGAAGGAATTGCCCAATCTCTTTAGTACCTAGTTTTATTTAAGAACTCGGGACGAGATCTTTTGTAAGGGGGAAGCTTTTGAAGAACAAGATGGCACACAAAATTATTATCTAGTAGTATGACAAGTTTATTTGTACTACAGGCTAGATATCAGAGTGATAGCATGCCAAACTAAGTCCTTAATTTGTTAGCTTACAATGAACTAGATACAAAACAATGGCATCACTGGGAATGCAAGCCAACATGTTCATGGAGTAAAAAAATTTGGCACAAACAACATAGTAGCAGGCCATAATTTTTGTAACAACGACTGAGCAAGATAAAGTTATGATGGCTAGATCTACATAGCAGGGAATGTAAACCAAATATAGAAATTACGATGCCAAAAGCTATAGAGCAGGGAATGCTGTAACATCCCAAATTTCAAATCAATCAAAGAAGGAGTTTCCCAAATTCAAATTTTGCACCCAACAAAAACTTTTATTTTGCATATAGTGCTATGCATAGTGTTTGTGCATTTGTGTGACATTGCCATGGTGTGTGTTTACAACTCTTGCCAGTGTACTAAAACCCTACCTTTGATCCTCTATGATCAAGAAGAAAATAAAAACAAAAAGAAAATAATACAAGTTAGAAAATCACAAAACCCTCACATATGGTTTATGCCATTTTTACAAATCTTGAACCTAGACCATTTTGGCTTGCACCATTGGTTGGAGATTGTTACTAAAAACTTATAAACACTTTTGGAATCAAAGAAACTCAAATCAAATCAAATTTGAATGCAAATTGTGCTCACATGCAATAATGGTCAAAACTGCCACTTTTAACCTGATGCCTACTTTGAGCCTCTGTATTAAGAGATTTTCAAACCAAACAAATCCAACTCTTTGCACCTCATCCAAGACCTCATCAAGATGAAAAACTTTGCTCAAGATCATCCCTGCAAACTCTCTCTGGATTCAAAGTTATGCTCAAGCAAAGTGGAGACATTGAAGCAGATTCAAGATTATGCACTTTTTGGATTTTTGCAAATCAACTCAAATTTGACCACCACCACCAACCCTAGGCTTCAAATATTATATGTTTTACTCCACCAAAATTCACTGAAAATTTCCAAAATTATGTTCATGTGGCCATTTGGTCGAGCACCTTGTGTGCCTTGTGCTGCCAACTCTATACATTCTAAAATCCAGTGGACAAATGCCTCAACCATCGACCCTAGGTCATCATCAGTACCCTCCTTCCCTCCTTGCATCATGCCAGTACTGGAGACACTTTAGTTTGTGCAAAATATTGGAGAACCATGTCATGCCGTGGCATGACATGAGCACACACATGCTCTCTCACTTTCTACTCGAATCCAATGTGCACCACCATGTCACACGCCCTCCTCACACTCTCCTGCACATGCTAGACATCGTGGTCGATGAAGTGGAGCACCACACGCGCCAGGACACGCGTGCCCAGTGACGCACGTGCACGCCAGAGCGTGCACGGACGAGCACTAGAGCGCGCCAGGCACTGACGTCGCCCCGCTGACCACGGCCACCACTCGCCCTCTCCGCTCGCCAGCAGCTCCGCCACGACACCAGGAGACGCCAGGACATGCTCACCTGCCTGCGGGAACGCTGTAGCCGACGACCTCGTCGACGACCACCGCCGCAGTACTGAGCACTCTCGTCACCCTCCTGCCCTCGTCCTTGCCTCGTTTTCATCTTCGTCAAGCGCTGTGTGACCTCACTGACCCCTCCAACTCGCGTGCGTCATCGCCAGTCCACCTGCGTCCCTGTAGCGACGTCGCCATGGCCACCACCTCCGCAGCACCTCGGCCTCACTCCGCCGCTATAAAAGGAGCCCCTCCTCGCTTGATTTCTTCACACCGCAAGCTTCCCCTCTCCTCTCTGACACTCCTCATCCACTCGCTGCTCGACATTCCTCACCGTAGACACCCAATTGCTTCCTCACTGCCCGTGACACCGCTGCGGAAGGAGGAGACGCCAGCAGCCACCCCCGGAGCTGCCGTTTGTTCCAGGAGCCTCGCCGTCGTCCACAACGCCACCGCAGCACCTCGCCGACGATCGCCGTGCCGCCGGTGAGCCGTCGACCCCCTCCCCACGCTGCGCCAGAACCTCTCTCTCGCCGTCGACGACGATGGACTTGATCCATTGGATCTTGTTCTAATCGTGCGGCTCAGAATCACACATACCGTTTCGCGTTTGATGAGTGACTGACGGGTGGAGCCCACCCTGTCAGGGAGCCCACACGTGCGAGACGCGTGGTGGGCTGGCTTCCTCGCAGTTAAACCGTTTTGGCCCAGCTTCGTTTCCCGCCAGGCCCATTTAGTTCAAATTTCGAATTTTTAGTTTAAATCATTTTGCTTGCAGGTGCAATTTTCAAAATTGAATAGAATAAAATCTACCCAACCAAATTTGATGATTGTGGTGTTGTTGGAAAGCTTGTGAAAAACTCTATCCAACCCCACTGGTCTCACCTCAAATTTCTTTGTAGAATTAATCTTACAAAAATAAAAATGCAGGGCCTTTTGCAACTTCAAACAATTATTAAAAATCAACCCTAAGTGATTTTGAGTTGATTCCAACTCTCATAAATCACATTTCACATACTCTACATGTTTATGTAAAAACATCACATAGTTTGTTTGTATGATCATGGACTAGAGCAAAATAATGGCTATGTGGCTATTTCTAGTCCATTTAAATATCCAAAATTATTTCTTAATTAGTATGAGAGGTTCCATCTCATTTAAAACATGGTCCTATGCAATCTAAGTGATGTGTTGACTTGGTCTATACCATCCCTTAATGGATTACTTGGAGACATTAAATTGTTGTAAGAGTAAGGTTTAAATTGTATGAGGTTAGTACCTCATTTAAATCATTTTCCCCAAATGATAGATATGAAGTGTTGACCTTGATCAACATGAATTCATACCTTATTATTATTTGAGGAACTTAAATCTTAAGAAGATTCAATGAGAGGAAATTATTTCTCTCCTGAAAGTTTTCTTAACACACAAGCCAGACCCCTTTCTGATTAGTGTTGTGATGCTAGAATAGTGGATGTGAACCAATTGAGTGATTAGTATAGCCTTAAGACTTGTTTGGTGATTGTATACTTCGTATTCGATTTTAGACGCTAGTACCGAGGAGTACCAGGAGTAGGAGGTCTACTTCCAGGAAGAAGAAGACCACTTTGATCAGTACACCACTCAAGGCAAGCTAATATTCTTGCAAGCTACCTTAGTGCAAATCTCTCCTTGAGCAAGGCACCATTGCTCTATTAACTTGTGTTTCACTTTACAAATCCCAGCTTTTATCTCTCAAATCTTTACTTTGTTTTACAAGTTTACTTTTATAGTTAACTTGAGTCTAGTTGTGAAGTAGTACAAGAGTATCAAAGTTAGCCTAGAAAGCTACAAGCTAGCTAGCACCCCTCATGCCTAGTTGCTAGTGCTAAACTAAAAGTGACTACTCTAGATGGGAACTTGTGAAACTTTTGAATCTTGAAAACCTTGGAATGATGAGTCATTCCATTGAAAGATTTTGAAGGTGAATGTGACTGGTTGGAAATGTTGTCTTTGATGAAAACTGATGATTGGGTTCGGATGCGATACCCTTCCAATTCTTGAGTACCCCCACAATACATGATTATGGGTAAGGCTTTAGCTGGAAATTTATGTGTCTTAGTATGGGTTCCCTCTGAACAAGCGTCATAGAGGTTATGCCGGGCTTCCTCCATTGAAAGTGAAATGACGTGAAATGAGGTGAATGTACGACCCAAGCCCTGTGCAGTTCCCGGGATAACAGTTGGCTATCACCGGGAGGCCAAGCTCATTTGGCACAAACAACATAGTAGCAGGCCATAATTTTTGTAACAATGACTGAGCAAGATAAAGTTATGATGGCTAGATCTACAGAGCAGGGAATGTAAACCAAATATAGAAATTACGATGCCAAAAGCTATAGAGCAGGGAATGTTAATGGTTGATGATCCGCATACTGAGTTATGATTATTCAGGGTTATCCCTGACGGATGTAATCAAATGTTGTGGCACAAGTGTGCCACCTCTGTAGAGTGTAAACCTATTCGAACAGCCGCGTCCGCGGTCCTGGACAGTTGGAAAGGCCATACTGTTCCGTCATCAGAACTTTTCCCAAATGTGACTTGTGTTTTGAACTTGAAAAGGTGACTTGGATTTGATTCACAACAGAGATGTGGGAATGACACTAATGTTCCCACTTGAGTTAGTTAGCATATGAGGAGTCTTTTACAAAATATCTATGAACTAAAGTTGGCTTTATGCAAATAAACCTAGAGCTTAGCACACTCTCACTAGAACTGTTAGTACTTACACTAGTATTGGTTTGCGAGTACTTGAAAGTACTCACGGCTGTGTCCCTAGCTATTCAAATGGCCAGACTATGAAGCTCAACAGCAGTATGAAGATGACGGCCAACAGGACGTCTACGAAAACTAGCAGCCTCTTCTAACGTCAAGTGTTGCCTGTGGAATAGATAGTCCACTACTACTTCGCTTCCGCTACGTGTTATGTAATGATCAATAGATCAAGTGTTGTAATGAGACTGGATCATGTGATCCTTTTTATTGTAAGACTATTATGGTGTTGTAATGAATGATGACTCTATGATATTCAACTGTTATGTCTCGCAAAAACAATCTTCCTGGGATTGCGATGTATGGCATAATAGGCATCTGGACTTAAAAATCCGGGTGTTGACAAATGCGAACCAACATGTGCAATTACTTAAAATTGGCCATGAACTAAATAATAGCATTATGTTACTATAATAGCTAGGAATAAAACAGATAGGAGTTATAATGGCATCACTCATAAACTTGTAGATAAGGGAAACAAATCAATTTGTTTCGGGATATAAAGTTGTAATGAGCAACACATAGAGGATAGTTAATGCTACGGCTTAGGATGGACCAGAAACGGAATATAGTGGTATCACCTGTGAACTTGTAGAAGAGAGAATGCACACCAATATGTTCACCATTCTATATGTCAGCGCCATGCCAATTAAGATAAACAAGTTAATATTGCAGCTTTTGAAGAATCAGACGGCAGACAAAATTATGATGGAAGTAGTTGCTGTGACGAGTTCAAATAAATTTGTACTGCAGGATGGCAGAGCGATAGCATGCAGGAACTAATAGCAGGAAGTTACTTTGTTAGCATACGACGAAGTAGATAGAAATAACAATGGCATCACCTGTAGTACAGGGATTGCAAACCAACATGTTCAGGGAGAACAAGATTGGCATGAACAAAATAGTAGCACCCTATAATTTTTGAAACAACGACTGAGCAAGATAGAAGTTATGATGGCTACATCTACAGAGCAGGGAATGCAAACCAAAATGTTCAATCGCTTAAAGTTAGCAATGAACTAGAAAATAGCAACGTGTTACTGTCATAGCTAGGAATGAACTGAAAGAGCTTCAGACAAACAAGCATCTGAACCCAGAACATGGCGCTAAAACAAGGGACTTACATTAGGAGAAGCTCTTCGTGGGAGTCACAGCAGATCTTCCTGGGGTTGATAGATACGGTGATGAAGTACACTACATGTGCTACTTGGGGTTGGAGAGATGGCCATTACACTTCATGGTTACTCATCTCATCTGCAAAAACGTAACGGCGCGTCATTAGCACAAACAGGTTCCCCCAAGATTAAACAAGAACTTGCAGGCAAGCAATAGAAAAGCGACAGTAGAAGAGTTTAGCTCATGCATGGCGCCGGTGAAGCAGATCCGGTTCATGCATAGCGGTGTCGGTGAGCAAGATCCGATGCGGTGGACGACGGATCCGGCGAAGCGGCTGCGGTGGGGTGGACGATACTGCAGCTGAAGCGACTGCGGTAGACTGCTGGATGAGTATATGGTTTCGAGGTTCGGCGGGGATGATCCGGTCCGGTTGATGACGGCGTCGATGAAGCGGCTCCGGCAGGCAGCCAGATGACGAGGATCGCGAGGCCTCGAGTAGGCCAGGGAAGTCCGGTGGGGATGTTCCGGTGCGGTGGTCGTGGAGGTGGGAGAGAGAGGGACTTGGGAAGTTCCGGTGGGTGGTCTGAGGGAAATGAATTTTTTTTGGGAGGGTTTCCGGGCTAGGGAGGTGGTGATCGAAAAAATGACGGGCAGACCCTCCCCACCAACCAACTTTGTTGTCATCTCCACAGGGGTAGAATAGGAATTTTGAAGCGTGTGAAACTTTTGTATTTTGTGCGCGGGAAGTTTTACCGCTATGAGATTTTGCATTTGGCTACCATCCAAGTATAATGATAAAAAATTGTGAGACCGTACTAGTACCTCTGTTCAAGGCCGAGTGCAAAATCAAATCATCATCACCTTGAATATCGGTCACTACCATGATCATGATCTATCTCTGAAATTAGCGTACCCGCTAGATCTTGCAAAGTATAATGATAAAAAAATTGTGAGACCGTACTAGTACTTCTCTTCTAGGCGGAGTGCAACATCAAATCATCATCACGTTGAAAATTTGTTACCATGATCATGATATATCTCTGAAATTGGCGCATCCGCTATATCTTTCAAAGTATAATGATAATAAAATTTGTGAGACCATACTAGTACTTCTGCTCAAGTCCGAGTGCAACATCAAATCATCATCACGTTGAAAAATTGTTACCATGATCATGATCTATCTCTGAAATTGGCTCATCCGCCAAATCTTGCAAAGTATAATGATAAAAAATTGAGAGACTGTACTAGTACTTCTGTTCAAGCCCGAGTGCAACATCAAATCATCATCACGTTGAAAATTTGTCACCATGATCATGATCTATCTCTAAATTTGGCGCATCCGCTAAATCTTGAAAAGTATAATGTTAAAGAAATTGTGAGATAGTAGTAGTACTTCTGTTCAAGGTCGAGTGCAACATCAAATCATCATCACGTTGAAAATTTGTTACCATGATCATGATCTACCTCTGAAAATGGGCGCATCCGCTAAAACTTGCAAAGTATAATGATACAAAATTGTGAGACCGTACTAGTACTTATGTTCAAGGTTGAGTGCAGCATCAAATCATCATTGCATTGAAAATTGTGTTACCATGATCATGATCTATCTCTAAATTTGGCGCATCAGCTAAATCTCGCAAAGTATAATGATAAAAAAAATTGTGAGACTGTACGTACTTATGTTCAAGACCGAGTGCAGGATCAAATCATCATCACGGTGAAATTTGTTACAACGATCATGACATATCTCTAAAATAGCTAGGCATTTATTACTACTACTCCTATCCTTTATGTGTCACGGGAAATAATGTGTATCCTCTTCTCCACACAAAGAAAGTACTCCGTAAATAGCATACAAGGACTTCGCATTCAGGTTTGATGCCCATTGATGAATAGCACGGTATCATGCGAAGTTGAGACCAATTTATGTGTACTACCCCCCCCCCCCCCCCCTTTTGGTCTTATTTACGTCATCGATTCAGGAGTTTGGCCGTAAATTTGGTCAACAAGCAATGAACTGTGACAAAAAAAGAAACCTTGGAAATTTACTTTCGATATGAATCAAACTATTTAACTTTTTTGACATATAATTCCATTTTTTTAAATGTATGGTCAATGTTCTATTAAAAACAACGACTCTACTGCATCCAAATCTAATACTCCCAAATCTAGTACTCACTTTGTCTATAAATAGACCTCTAAGATTTGTTTAAATCTAGATGTATCTAGACGCTATTTAGTGTCTACATGAATTTAGGGATTCTTTGATTCATAGGATTAGTATATGAATTGTGTAGGATTTAGATCCTATGGGAATTTTTCCTAAACTAGTTGTTTCATTCATGTAAACATATCCTAAATGAACTAATCCTATAGGAACCTTGAAGGAAAATCCGAACTATATAAATTTAGAGCTTGCTTGATTCATAGGATTAGTATAGGAATTGTGCAGGAGATTTTAGATGCTATGGCAATTATTCTACACTAGTTATTTGTTTCATATGAACATATCCTACATGAAGTAATCCTGTAGAATCTTGAAGTGAAATTCCTACACGAATACAACATTAGTTCATACCTCATGGAAATTTTCCTTTGGCACAATTAAACACAACCCATGTTCCTATAGGATTCAACTACATCCTGCCACATGATTCACATAGGCATGCCATCTAAATCCTATGCTTTTCCTATTCATGTTCTTTTCCTATCCTATGAATCAAAGGAGCCCTGAAAAACAAATAAAAATCAAGAGGATCAATCCTACAGAAATCCTAAGCAAATCCTATGAACCGAGGTTCGAGTGACGCCAAACATCCAAATCCAGATGCAACCCAACTTGCTACTATCTCCTTCCCTAATTACGATATGTACATATATTTTTTCAGCCAAGTAAAAATTCAAAAGATTGAGCAACTCTAAATAAAAAATATCAACATCTACAATTTTAGAAGCACATACTACGAAAGTATATTGCATGGTGGTTCTAAAAATATTAATACGGGATTATAAGTGTTGACACTATTTTCTATATAGCTGGCCAACCTTTTCACATATTATTGGCACCCTACTTTCGGATAGAGGTGGTACTGAATAATACATTTTTAGCGAGTACAAATAGTGTCAGTTGGAACTAGACTTGTAAGGCACATGGCCACAAATCTTTCGGTCTGCAGAAGAGTCGAATCTGCAATCAGTAGTTACAAAAGCGACCCAGCTTAGGGATGGATAATAAGACTTGGGCAATATAATACTCCGTACTAGTACTACTAGCAAAAGAACAAGGAAGGATAATAAGACTGAAGAGTCGACTCGGCAATTAGTAGTTACAAAAGCCATCCAGCTTAGGGATGGATAATAAGACTTGAGCAATATAAACGTTGATACTAACTTTGTGATACTAAAATATATGTATCTAGACATATTTCAGTTGTAGATACATCCATTTTAACATCAAGTAATATGGATCGGAGGACTAGCTAAAGAACAATGAGAGGCACTGCTTCTCTCCCACAGCCTACGTGGCGGAGCGGCCCTCGATCAGGTCAGGTGGTGATTCCGCTTCTCTCCCTAGAATTCCTTATCCCCCAGCCTACTCGGCGACGTGCGCTCCTCAGTGACTGATGACCCACAAGTATAGGGGGTGTATCATAGTATCTTCGATAAGTAAGAATGTCGATCCCAACGAGGAGCAGAAGGTGTTGACAAGCAGTTTCGATGAAGGATTCACTGTAAATGCTAACAGACAAGTATTCAAGGGGTTTTGATGTGATAGATGAATAAAGTACAAGTAAGTAAAGTGCGAGAATAATAATTGCAGCGAGTGGCCCAATCCTTTTTAGCACAAAGGACAAGCCGGTTTGTTTACTTATAATGACCAAACGTTCTCGAGGACACACGGGATTTTAGTCTAGTGCTTTCGCTACATACGGCTAATTAATCTTCATTGTTTTGATAAGTGTTGTGTGGGTGAACCTATGCTAATGTACCGCCCTTCCTAGGACTAATACATACTTGTGATTATACCCCTTGCAAGCATCCGCAACTACAAGAAAGTAATTAAGATAAATCTAACCACAGCCTTAAACTCTGAGATCCTGCTATCCATCCTGCATCGATATACCAACGGGGGCTCAGGTTTCTGTCACTCCGTCAACCCCGCAATTGGAAAACGAATACAAGATGCATTCCCCTAGGCCCATAAAGGTGAAGTGTCGTGTAGTCGACGTTCACACGACACCACTAGAAGAATAACACCACAACTTAAATATCATAACATTGAATATAACTCAACCATACTTCACTACTAACATTTAGACTTCACCCATGTCCTCAAGAACTAAACGAACTACTCACGAGACATCATATGGAACATGATCAGAGGTGATATGATGATGAATAACAATCTGAACATAAACATTGGTTCAACGGTTTCACTCAATAGCATCAATAACAAGTAGAAATCAACACCGGGAGAGTTTCCCCTATCAAACAATCAAGATCAAACCCAAATTGTTACAGCGGTGACGGCGTGCAGCGGTGGAGACGGCGGTGATGATGATGAAGATGATGATGATGGTGATGGAGATGATGTCCAGCTCGATGACAGTGACGATGGCGTCGATTTCCCCCTCCGGGAGGGAATTTCCCCGGGGGATCTCAGCCTGCTGGAGAGCTCTTTTCTCTCTGGTGTTCTCCGCCCCGCAGAGGCGGCTGTGGCTCTTCGCGATGTACCCCTAGAGCTTAGGTTTTCGGGACGAAGGCGTACGCGAAGAAAAGGAGGCGAGAGGGGGCTGTGGGCCCCCTCCTCACAGGGCGGCGCGGCTAGGCCTTGGGCCGCGCCGGCCTATGAGGTGGGCCCACCTCGGGTCCCCTCGGCTCCCCCTTCTGGCTGCCTTCGTCATCTAGAAAAATAGGATTTTTCATATAATTTCCGTCAACTGTTGGTCTTCCGAAATATTGCATTCTGACGGTGCTTTTTCCAGCAGAATCCTGGCTCCGGTGCGCGATCCTCCAATAATCATGAAACATGCAAAATAGATGAAATAACATAAGTATCATCTCCAAATATGAAATATATCAATGAATAACAACAAATTATGATATAAAATAGTGATGCAAATTGGACGTATCAACTCCCCCCAAGCTTAGACTTCGCTTGTCCCCAAGCGAAACTGAACTCGGTAAACAGGACCACATGTTTATGGAGTGAAGAGTCGATAAATCAAATACGGACAAGAAGCATCATATTCATTCACACAAGACATTCTAGTAAACAACTTCCTCATATAACTCAACTTGAAACAAGTATAAGGTAATCACAAATAAAGGTGCATAAGAAATCATAGTTGGTGATGGCAAACTTTGTTCTTGGTCAGAGAACAGTTAACAGATTATACTTATCTATTGAGCAGCGCTTTCATATTAAAGCTTACGGTAAACTTGCATACTCAATCATAGTGATCATTGATAACTTTCAAAGCTATATTCATTCAGATAAAACTTGTACTAAATAAGGAAGAGTAAAAGACATGATGAAGCAAATCACAATATAATGGTTTGATCACAACAACTCAAATGCTTGCTTGAGATGGAGGGAAATAGGTTTACTGACTCAACATAAAGTAAAAGACAGGCCCTTCGCAGAGGGAAGCAGGGATTAAATCATGTGCTAGAGCTTTTTCAGTTTTGAAATCATATAAAGAGAATAAAAGGAATGTTTTAAGAGGTGTTTGTTGTTGTCAACGACTGGTAGGGGGTACTCTAACCCCCTTGCCAAACAGACCTCCAAAGAGCGGCTCCCATGAAGGACGTTATCTCTACCAACAAGGTAGATCATCCCTCTTCTCTTTTGTTTACACATGTACTTTAGTTTATTTAAGGATGACACTCCCCCCAACCTTTGCTTACACAAGCCATGGCTAACCGAATCCTCGGGTGCCTTCCAACAATCTCATACCATAGAGGAGTGTCTATTGCAAAATTAAGTTGCTTACTGATGAATCAGGGAAAAACATGTGAAGAGAATTATTAATGAAAGTTGATTAATTGGGGCTGGGAACCCCGTTGCCAGCTCTTTTTGCAAAATTATAGGATAAGTGGATGAAGCCACTAGCCCATTAGTGGAAGCTGCCTAACAAGACTGAAGATAAAACACCGCATACTTCCTCATGAGCTATAAAACATTGACACAAATAAGAAGTAATAAATTTTGAATTGTTTAAAGGTAGCACATGAAGTATTTACTTGGAATGGCAGGGAAATACCATCGGACGTGCGTGCCGAGTCTTTGCGGGCCGTCGCTCGGAGGGACCAGGGCCAGCCGCAGTCCTGGGAGCCTCCCGGCTCTACTGTGTTGCCTGTCGCTGCTCGCCGGTGGGTTTCTGACCGCAACAGTTATCCCCGTGCCGCTTCCTACTCAACTCCTCTCACTCTCACCAGAGCACCACCAGGGCGTACCCCTCCTCACCCTCGATCAAGGACAAGGCCGAGCCGCGCCGTCGTTCTGCTTGACGTCGCGCACGACGCGCGTCGCTGCCATCACCCTCCGCCCATTCCCTCTTCCGTATCTTCTTGCGTGTATTCTTCTCCTTTTGTAGGCCTGATGACCCACAAGTATAGGGGGTGTATCGTAGTATCTTCGATAAGTAAGAATGTCGATCCCAACGAGGAGCAGAAGGTGTTGACAAGCAGTTTCGATGAAGGATTCACTGTAAATGCTCACAGACAAGTATTCAGGGGGGTTTGATGTAACAGTTGAATAAAGTACGAGTATGTAAAGTGCGAGAGTAATAATTGCAGCGAGTGGCCCAATCCTTTTTAGCACAAAGGACAAGCCGGTTTGTTTACTTATAATGACCAAATGTTCTCGAGGACACACGGGATTTTAGTCTAGTGCTTTCGCTACATACGGCTAAATAATCTTCATTGTTGTGATAAGTGTTGTGTGGGTGAACCTATGCTAATGTACCGCCCTTCCTAGGACTAATACATACTTGTGATTATACCCCTTGCAAGCATCCGCAACTACAAGAAAGTAATTAAGAATTAAATCTAACCACAGCCTTAAACTCTGAGATCCTGCGATCCCTCCTGCATCGATATACCAACGGGGGTTTAGGTTTCTGTCACTCCGGCAACCCCGCAATTGGCAAACGAGTACAAGATGCATTCCCCTAGGCCCATAAATGGTGAAGTGTCATGTAGTCGACGTTCACATGACACCACTAGAAGAATAACACCACAACTTAAATATCACACCATTGAATATTACTCAACCATAGTTCACTACTAACATTTAGACTTCACCCATGTCCTCAAGAACTAAACGAACTACTCACAAGACATCATACGGAACATGATCAGAGGTGATATGATGATGAATAACAATCTGAACATAAACTTGGTTCAATGGTTTCACTCAATAGCATCAACAACAAGTAGAAATCGATACCGGGAGAGTTTCCCCTATCAAACAATCAAGATCAAACCCAAATTGCTACGGCGGTGGCGGTGTCCAGCGGTGATGACGGCGGTGATGATGGTGGAGATGATGATGATGGTGATGGCGACGATGTCCAGCTCGATGACGGTGTCGATGGCGTCGATTTCCCCTCCCGGAGGGAATTTCCCCGGCGGATTCCTCGCCCGCCGGAGAGCACCGTTCTCTCTGGTGTTCTCCGCCCCGCAGAGGCGGCTGTAACTCTTCGCGAGGTACCCTCTGTGGCTTAGGTCTTCGGGACGAAGGGTTTGGCGAAGAAAAGGAGGCGAAAAGGGTCGTGGGCCCCCCAGACCATAGGCCGGCGCGGCCAGGGCCTGGGCCGCGCCGCCCTAGGGTGTGGGCCCACCCTGGCTCCTCCTGGCTCCTCCTTCTGGCTTCCTTCGTCATCTTGAAAAATAGGATTTTTGGTATAATTTCCTTCCGTAGTTGATCTTCCGAAATATTGCGTTACGACGGTGCTTTTTCCAGCGAGAATCCTGGCTCCGTGTTCGATCCTCCAATAATGATGAAACATGCAAAATAGATGAAATAACATAAGTATTGTGTCCCAATATGAAATATATCAATGAATAACAGCAAATTATGATATAAAATAGTGATGCAAATTGGACGTATCAACTCCCCCCAAGCTTAGACTTCGCTTGTCCCCAAGCGAAACTGAGCTCGATAGACATGACCACATGTTTATGGAGTGAAGAGTCGATGAATAAAATACGGACAAGAAGCATCATATTCATTCACACAGGACATTATAGTAAACAATCTCTTATAACTCATATTGAAACAAGTATAAGGTAATCACAAGTAAAGGTGCATAAGAAATCATAATTGGTGATGGCAAACTTCGTTCTTGGTCAGAGAACAATTAACAGATTATATCTCATTGAGCAGCGCTCCCATGTTAAAGTTTATAAGGCGCAACTTGCATACTCAATCATAATGGTTTTCTCATGATCATTGATAACTTGCAAAGCTATATTCATTCAGATAAAACTTGTACTAAACAAAGAAGAATAAAAGACATGATGTAGCAAATCACAATATAATGGTTTGATCACAACTACTCAAATGCTTGCTTGAGATGGAGGGAAATAGGTTTACTGACTCAGCATAAAGTAAAAGACAGGCCCTTCGCAGAGGGAAGCAGGGATTAAATCATGTGCTAGAGCTTTTTCAAATTTTTTTTTTTGCAATCATATAAAGAGAATAAAAGTAACATTTTGAGAGGTGTTTGTTGTTGTCAACGACTGGTAGCGGGTACTCTAACCCCCTTGCCAGACAACCTCCTAAGAGCGGCTCCCATATTATTTTCATTTTGTGTGGCACTCCTTCCAACCTTTCTTTCACAAACCATGGCTAACCGAATCCTCGGGTGCCTGCCAACAATCTCATACCATGAAGGAGTGCCGTTTATTTTAGCTTTATTATGATGATGACACTCCCCCCAACCTTTGCTTACACAAGCCATGGCTAACCGAATCCTTCGGGTGCCGTCCATCAATCACATACCATGGAGGAGTGTCTATTTAGTTTAATCAATTTGGGACTGGGAATCCCATTGCCAGCTCTTTTTGCAAAATTATTGGATAAGCGGGTGAAGCCACTAGTCCATTGGTGGAAGTTGCCCAACAAGATTGAAAGATAAAACACCACATACTTCCTCATGAGCTATGAAACATTGACACAAATAAGAGATACTAAGTTTTGAATTGTTTAAAGGTAGCACATGAAGTATTTACTTGGAATGGCAGAAAATACCATGTAGTAGGTAGGTATGGTGGACACAAATGGCATAGGTTTGGGTTAAGGTTTGGATGCACGAGAAGTATTCCCTCTCAGTACAGGTCTTTGGCTAGCAAGGTTAATTAGCAAGCATAAGAGTCGAGGGAAACAAACAAATATACATGTGATAGAAACAATCATGCATCTTCCTTGTAAGTACAAACAATTTTAACTTCAGAATAATAAGCTATGAGCTAACAAGAAAGACAATGAAACATCTACATGTATTTCTCTTTTCTATTTAAACCTCAAAGTGTTGTTGCTATTGACCAATGCTAAGTTTGCCAAAACCAAATAGATTTATTCAATGCTCCCAAAGTGATACCAATACTAACAACAAGGTGAATCATATAATAGAGATTGCAAACTAAAATAAGATGTGCAATATGTAAATGATAAGACTTCTCATTAATATTCCATAACGATAACTCACACCAAGGGATACATAGATAACCAAATAAAGGAGAGATACTTCCAAACGCAACCCATCTTATATGATAACTTCCCTACTCATGATATGATACTACTTGACAATAAAAGTAAAAGGTAGTGATAATGTGATACCGCGGCACTCCCCCAAGCTTGGACCAAACCAAGGGGATGCCAATACCGATGATGAATTACTCCTTCGGTGATGGTGGTGATGAATTCTGACAAGCTTCTCAATAAGCTCCGAAGCTCGTCAATCCTGTTATATGAGATTGCGAATCATCTCTGAATTGTGCTCGACGCGGTTAAAGAGTCTGTCTGATGGCGAGTCCCAGCTCTTGGAGTTATTTCCCCACTCTTCAGCCTCAGGCTCCTTCTCTCCTGCAGTGTTAGAGCGATCTATATCCCATTGGCTAGGCAATGCTGCCTTGGGAGTCCCTTCAATTTGATTATTGAAAATTAGATTGTGGAAGGGGTGATGAGTGCCTGATGGAGATGTTTTCGGAGCTAGGTAATGACGTGGGACTGCTCCTCCAGTGCGAATTCTTGCGCTCTTGTTTGCACAAAAAGGGTTGTCCACCACCTTGATGCTTGCGATGGTAGCACGCGGGCGTGCGCGCGAGTCTTCCTCCACCTCTTCTTCATCTTCTTCCTTGACGTCCTTGTCTTCCTCTTTCCACCCGAGATCTCGATCATCTTCATCCGGAAACTCCTTGCCCTTGTTCTTGGAGACCATGGTGCTTCTAAACCAAAAACAGATCCTGGCAGAAACAGCTCGAAACAAAACACGTCGAGAAAACGATATACGGACCTCCAGGGTCCGGGATTATATAGCAAAATTTTTCACGACAAACGGAAAGCACCAGATCGAACCAGAGTCGGAAAGGGGCGACGAGGCGGCCAAACCATAGGCCGGCGCGGGCCCAGGTCAGGCCGCGCCACCCTATGGTGGCACCCCCTCGTGCGTTCTTTCCACTCCGTTTCGAACTCGTAATTTCTCATATTTTCCAAAAACAGCAAAAACATAGTTCGGAAAGTAAATTGCGTACTTTTCATTACCAGTACTGTTACCTATTCGAAGTCGAGTTCTGGCGGACTGTCAATTTTCCCTTTGATGTAGGCCTCCGGTGTTTCCACTTGAATAATATCAACATCAACATTATAAGAATCACCCGAGATATAATGCTTGAGTCTTTGTCCATTCACCACTTGCGTAGCATTGCCTTGGAGAGAGCTAATTTTGATTGCTCCTGAACGATACACCTCCTCGACAACATATGGTCCTTCCCATTTCGAGAGTAATTTCCCTGCAAAGAATCTGAGACGAGACCGATACAATAGGACTTTATCCCCAATATTAAATTCTCTTTTGATAATCCTCCTATCATGCCATTTTTTAACTTTCTCTTTAAAGAGTTTAGCATTTTCATATGCTTCACTTCTCCATTCATCTAGAGAACTCAATTGCAACAACCTCTTATCACCGGCAAGTTTAGGATCTTTATTTAATTCTCTAACAGCCCAATAAGCTTTGTGCTCTAGTTCTAGAGGTAAATGACAAGCTTTCCCATAAACCATTTTATAAGGTGACATTCCCATGGGATTTTTATAAGCAGTTCTATAAGCCCAAAGTGCATCCTTCAATTTACTAGCCCAATTCTTTCTAGTTTTATTAACGGTCTTTCCCAAAATAGATTTAATCTCTCTATTTGATAATTCTACTTGACCACTAGTTTGAGGATGATAAGCAGAAGCAATTCTATGATTAATACCATACTTAGCAAGAGTTTTTCTAAAACCTCCATGAATAAAATGAGAACCTCCATCAGTCATAATATATCTAGGTACTCCAAATCTAGGAAAAATAATATCTAAGAGCATTCTTAAAGAGGTCTCACCATCAGCACTTTTGTAGGTATAGCTTCCACCCATTTAGTAACATAATCAACAGCAACAAGTATATGAGTGTTACCTTCCGAAGACGGAAAAGGTCCCATGAAGTCAAATCCCCAACAATCAAACGGTTCAATAACAAGAGTATAATTCATAGGCATTTCATTGCGTCTGGAGATATTACCAACCCTTTGGCATTCATCACAAGATAAAATAAACTTTCTCGCATCTTTGAAGAGAGTTGGCCAATAAAAACCTGATTGTAAAACCTTTTGCGCGGTTCTTTCTCCAGCGTGATGTCCTCCATAAGCACTACCATGACATTTACTCAATATTTCTTGTTGTTCATACTCAGGAACACATCTTCGCATAATACCATCCACTCCTTCTTTATATAAGTGTGGGTCATCCCAGAAATAATGCCTCAAGTCATAAAAGAATTTCCTCCTTTGCTGAGCTGAAAAGGTTGGAGGCAAGTACTTGGAAACAATAAAGTTAGCATAATCAGCATACCAAGGACTGTCTCGCGAGCTCACCTTTATTACAGCCAATTGTTCATTTGGAAAACTATCATTAACGAGAGCAGGATCATAAGCAATATTTTCCAATCTAGACAAATTATCAGCAACAGGATTATCAAGCACCTTTCCTATCTACAATATGTAGATCAAATTCTTGCAAAAGAAGTACCCATCTAATAAGCCTAGGCTTAGCATCTTTCTTTGTCATTAGGTATCTAATTGCAGCATGATCAGTATGAATAGTAACTTTTGAATCAATAATATAAGATCTAAATTTATCACAAGCAAAGACTACAGCTAATAATTCCTTTTCAGTTGTAGCATAATTTCTTTGAGCAAAGATCAAGAGTTTTACTAGCATAATGAATAACATTCAGTTTTTTATCTACTCGCTGTCCAAGAACAGCGCCTACAGCAAAATCACTAGCATCACACATAATTTCAAAGGGTAAGTTCCAATCAGGAGGTTCAACTATAGGAGCAGTTGTTAAGGCTTTCTTAAGAGTTTCAAAAGCTTCCTTACAATCGTCATCAAAAACAAATGGTACATCTTTTTGAAGAAGATTAGTAAGAGGCTTTGAAATCTTGGAGAAATCTTTAATAAATCTCCTATAAAACCCAGCATGACCAAGAACACTACGAATACCTTTAACATCCCTCGGATAGGGCATCTTCTCAATTGCTTCAACTTTAGCTCTATCAACTTCAATACCTCTCTCAGAAATTTTATGTCCCAATACAATTCCTTCATTAACCATAAAGTGGCATTTCTCCCAATTAAGAACAAGGTTAGTTTCTTCACATCTCTGCAAAACTTTATCAAGGTTTAAGCAACTATCAAAAGAATTCCCATAGACGGAAAAATCATCCATGAATACCTCTACAATACTTTCACAAAAACCATGAAAAATAGCAGACATGCATCTTTGAAAAGTAGCAGGAGCATTACATAAACCAAAAGGCATGCGTCTATAAGCATAAGTTCCATAGGGACAAGTAAAAGTGGTTTTCTCTTGATCTTTAGCTTTAACAGCAATTTGTGAAAACCCAGAATAACCATCAAGAAAGCAAAAATGAGTATTTTTAGACAATCTTTCTAGCATTTGATCAATAAATGGTAAAGGGTAATGATCTTTCTTAGTAACTTTATTAACTTTTCGAAAATCAATGCACATTCTATACCCTACAACTACTCTTTGAGGAATGAGCTCATCATTATCATTAGGCACAACAGTCATACCTCCTTTCTTGGGAACGCAATGCACAGGACTAACCCATCTACTATCAGCAATAGGATATATAATACCAGCTTCAAGAAGTCGTAATACCTCATTCCTTACCACTTCCTTCATCTTCGGAATTAGACGGCGCTGAGGTTCAACAACAGGCTTTGCATCATCTTCCATATTAATAGCATGTTGGCATATAGACGGAGAAATCCCCTTCAAATCATCAAGAGTGTAGCCAATAGCGCCTCGATGCTTCTTCAATATTTCCAATAACCTTTCTTCCTCAATCTCTGAAAGCTTAGAACTAATAATAACAGGATATATTTTCTTATCATCAATATGAGCATATTTAAGATTATCAGGTAAAGGCTTTAAATCAAAAACAGGATCTTCCTTTGGTGGCGGTGTTGTACCCAAATCTTCCACCGGTAAATCATGCTTGAGAATAGGTTGGCGAAGAAAATTTTCCTCAAGCTCATCTCTTTCTTTCCTAAAAATTTCGCTCTCGCTATCCTCCAAATGTTGCTGCAAAGGATTATTAGGAACAAGAACAATAGATGCACATTGCTCCATTTTAAAATCATTACTAGGCAAATCAGCTTTATAAGGAGTTTTAGTAAATTTAGAGAAGTTAAACTCATAAGATTCACCAGCGAATTTAGTCAAAATTTTCTCTTTCTTGCAATCTATAATAGCTCCACAAGTATTTAGAAAAGGTCTACCAAAAATAATAGGACAATAATCACTAGCAGCAGAACCAAGTACCAAAAAGTCAGCAGGATATTTAATCTTACCGCATAAAACTTCCACATCTCGAACAATACCAATTGGAGAAATAGTTTCTCTATTAGCCAGCTGAATAACCACATCAATATCTTCAAGTTCACAAGAATCAATTTCGTGCATAATCTCCGTGTAAAGCTCATACGGAATAGCACTAACACTTGCACCAATATCACATAATCCATAATAACAATGATCACCAATTTTAACAGATATCATAGGAACACTAGCTTGTTTGGGTTTATTAGGATGTGAAACAATATTAGAAGCATCTTCACAGAAAATAATATGACCATCCTCCACATTTTCAGTCACAAGATCTTTAACTATTGCAACAACAGGTTCAACTTTTATTTGTTCTTCAGGTTCTACAGGTTTCTTTTCACTTTTATGAACCGCACTATTTATAACAGAGTACTCTTTCATTTTAGCAGGGAAAGGAGTTTTTTCAATATAAGCTTCAGGAATAACACGATCAGCAGTTTCAACTACAACGCATTTATTAATAGATGAATCAATTTTATCTTTATACGGTTCATGATACTTATCAAAATTCTTCTTTGGCAATTCATAATGAGAGGCAAAAGCTTTATAAAGATTTACAGCAACTTGAGAATCAAGACCATATATAGCACTCATATTACGAAATTTATCAGTATCCATAAAAGCTTCAATGCATTTATAATCATAAATTATACCTGATTCTCTATCCTTGTCGTTCTCCCAACCTTCAGTATTTTCTTGGATCCGATCAAGAAGGTCCCTTTTAAACTCTTCTTTGTTGCGTGTAAATGATCCAGAACAAGAAGTATCCAGCAAGGTCTTGTCTTGAAAAGAAAGTCTTGCATAGAAATTATCAATAATAACATTACCAGGAAGCTCATGAATGGGGCATTTGAGCATTAAAGACTTCAATCTCCCCCAAGCTTGGGCAATACTCTCTCCATCATGAGGCCAAAAATTATATATGCGATTCCGATCCTTATGAATTTCACTTGGAGGATAGAACTTAGAATAAAACCGGGGCACAATATCATTCCATTCAAGAGAATCCCCATTATCCAGTAATTTATACCAATGCGCCGCCTTACCGAACAGCGACAAAGAGAATAGTTTCTTCCTCACTTCATCCATAGCAATACCTGCACATTTGAATAACCCGCATAATTCATGCAAAAACAGTAAATGATCACCAGGATGGACAGTTCCATCCCCTTCATAGCGGTTATCCATAACACGTTCAATAATTTTCATAGGTATCCTGGCGCCTCATCCACTACCGTTGCAGTAGTAGTAGATTTCCCAAATAGAAATTGAAGAGAAGATCTCTCCATAATGACTTATAGCAGCAGGCAGAAATAAAATCAGCACAACAGTAAAGGTTTTCCTTACCAATTCCACTTACCAATAGCGCTTCACTCCCCGGCAACGGCGCCAGAAAATAGTCTTGATGACCCACAAGTATAGGGGGTGTATCGAAGTATCTTCGATAAGTAAGAATGTCGATCCCAACGAGGAGCAGAAGGTGTTGACAAGCAGTTTCGATGAAGGATTCACTGTAAATGCTCACAGACAAGTATTCAGGGGGGTTTGATGTAACAGTTGAATAAAGTACGAGTATGTAAAGTGCGAGAGTAATAATTGCAGCGAGTGGCCCAATCCTTTTTAGCACAAAGGACAAGCCGGTTTGTTTACTTATAATGACCAAACGTTCTCGAGGACACACGGGATTTTAGTCTAGTGCTTTCGCTACATACGGCTAAATAATCTTCATTGTTGTGATAAGTGTTGTGTGGGTGAACCTATGCTAATGTACCGCCCTTCCTAGGACTAATACATACTTGTGATTATACCCCTTGCAAGCATCCGCAACTACAAGAAAGTAATTAAGAATTAAATCTAACCACAGCCTTAAACTCTGAGATCCTGCGATCCCTCCTGCATCGATATACCAACGGGGGTTTAGGTTTCTGTCACTCCGGCAACCCCGCAATTGGCAAACGAGTACAAGATGCATTCCCCTAGGCCCATAAATGGTGAAGTGTCATGTAGTCGACGTTCACATGACACCACTAGAAGAATAACACCACAACTTAAATATCACACCATTGAATATTACTCAACCATAGTTCACTACTAACATTTAGACTTCACCCATGTCCTCAAGAACTAAACGAACTACTCACAAGACATCATACGGAACATGATCAGAGGTGATATGATGATGAATAACAATCTGAACATAAACTTGGTTCAATGGTTTCACTCAATAGCATCAACAACAAGTAGAAATCGATACCGGGAGAGTTTCCCCTATCAAACAATCAAGATCAAACCCAAATTGCTACGGCGGTGGCGGTGTCCAGCGGTGATGACGGCGGTGATGATGGTGGAGATGATGATGATGGTGATGGCGACGATGTCCAGCTCGATGACGGTGTCGATGGCGTCGATTTCCCCCTCCCGGAGGGAATTTCCCCGGCGGATTCCTGCCCGCCGGAGAGCTCTTTTCTCTCTGGTGTTCTCCGCCCCGCAGAGGCGGCTGTAACTCTTCGCGAGGTACCCTCTGTGGCTTAGGTCTTTGGGACGAAGGGTTTGGCGAAGAAAAGGAGGTGAAAAGGGTCGTGGGCCCCCCAGACCATAGGCCGGCGCGGCCAGGGCCTGGGCTGCGCCGCCCTAGGGTGTGGGCCCACCCTGGCTCCTCCTGGCTCCTCCTTCTGGCTTCCTTCGTCATCTTGAAAAATAGGATTTTTGGTATAATTTCCTTCCAGAGTTGATCTTCCGAAATATTGCGTTCTGACGGTGCTTTTTCCAGCGAGAATCCGGCTCCGTGGTCGATCCTCCAATAATGATGAAACATGCAAAATAGATGAAATAACATAAGTATTGTGTCCCAATATGAAATATATCAATGAATAACAGCAAATTATGATATAAAATAGTGATGCAAATTGGACGTATCAAGGCCTCACCGTCGTTCCCTTTTCTTTCCAGGAGACGCCAAGGCGAACTCCGCCTTCGAGCTCATCTGCAGCGGACGTCCCGTGCCCTCGTACGTTGGCGTTTTCGTCTGAAGCGGGTCGAACACGTTCCCGTCGACCGAGGCGGGTAACGCAGCTCCATTTTCTGCGACTCCCCTGCACCTTCCCCTTCGTCTCCGACCAGTCCCTTGGTGGACTTCGCGGCCGTCTCCATCGCTAGGCCGAGGCCGCACCGCGCCCGTCGCTCTGCAGGTCGTCGTGCGTGAGGCCGCCGTCGCCCTTTTCCGTCCCCCTGCCTCTCTGTAGCATGCAGCTTCGTGCACACCTAATCCCGCCCCTCTCTCCTTGCCAGGAGCTAGCCTGGAGGTCGCCGGCGACGGGTCAGCGCCGTGCTGTGGCAGCGCACATCCTCCTCTGCGTGGACGCGGGATCAACACAAGCCAGACCAAGGCGTCCACGCAAGCCTCCGCGCGACCACGCCGTCCTCCCGCCGATCCTCCGTCGTCCTCGAGCCCCCGGTGAGCCTCCCCATCCCCGTCGCTGTCGCTTCCTTCGAGCGTCGTCGTCGCTAGGTCTCGGTCGCGGCCGAGCCGATGGTTTCCGTCGTCGCTCAGAGAATCGCCCGATGTCGCCGGATCTTGATCCAAGGGACGCATGCGGCCTGGCCCGTGCATGCCTGCGTGGCAGCTGGGCCCCGCCTGACCATTCGAAAGCCACGGCCTCCCGCGCGCGTGATCGTTTAGATCTGGGCCGGATCTGGCCCAAGCCAGGGTTTCGGCCCCTTTTTCTTTTCCCTGTTATTTTTCCTGTATATTCCTATCTGATGGATTGCTGTAGTATTTAATTCACCAAATATTTGGCAGATACTCAAATGGCTTGATTCAAAATTCCTTGTGTATCTAAACAAGTTCCTAACCATCCAGACTTACATGCATGTGAACTTATGCTCTGGTTACTTACTGGTATTTTATTTTCTGAAATGTTTTTGCTGTAGAGTTTAATTATTTGTGAGATCTCTGTTTACCTTTTTGCAGTGAGGTCAATTTTGCGGTAAAGTAAAAGTCAGTAGCTTTGTTTTGGCATAGGTTGTGCATGCAGGGGCTTCCTAGATCTTGCTTTATGAATAAAACTAGATCTGTCTAGTGAGCTATTCACTGATTTTTATTTTGTAAAATACAAACTGTTTTGGGACAAACCCAAGTGTCTCTGTTAGATATCATGTTAGGGTATGTCCAGGTCAAGGTAATTATTTTTGTGACTGTTATTTTATTTTTGGGGATTTTATAACCAATACAGGGTTCTTTTTAGTATATAAATCGTGATAATTATTTTATAGCTCAAAAAAATACCAAACCAGTTTTGGTGGTTCACATTTGGTATTAGCTATCTAGTGGTATGATTGTCCCTGGTTAGTTATACTCTGATACTTGTGTACTTGAATATTGGAGTGATCTAGTTTCTGCTTTGTTTAAATCCTTAAAAATACTTGAAAAATTATTTTTTGTGTGATTCCAGTGCATGTGTGTTCTACATCTTAATAGTTTCCAGTAGGTATGCTGCATGTATTTTTGTTAGCCACGGAAAGATTTAGGCCAATTATTTGGTCCCTTAGTCATTTCTGGTTTTATAAAAATCATAACTATTATTTTATAAACCCAAATTTAGTGAATCCAATTTCTGTAGCTTTATAAAGTCAAGTTTTACTCTCTGTGATTTTACCAATTTTTTGTGTGCATTATTCTGGAGTGGCTTGTTAAATTGATGGTAGTGCTTATTTTACCCATAGGAAAATTATGTTGTTTTCGTTTAAAATGCTTTTTAATGAACCTTGGCACCAGACCCCTACTGGTGGTTTCCAAAGGTCATTAGCCAAATTTGTTTGTGAAGGTTATGATTTTTTGCGAGGCCGAACCTTTTTAGTTAATGGGTGTTATGTTAAGGCCCTTTACGAGTAGCGGTAAAATCAGCCCCTTTATAAGTAAGATGACCATCTTGCCATATGTGCTATTTAATTGATTTGTTTAGTGTCTCTGATTGAGTGGTTCACTATTAGATTGAGTGTGTGTTGTTGATGCTATGGATGTGTGTTGATTGTTTGCCTTTTATGTTGTGACGCTAGAATGCGAACGCTATCGGAGAATGAGAGGATCTTGGTGAGGATTTCGAAGAGGAAGGAAGAGCTGATGGTTCGTGAAGATAAAGTCCAGGGACAAATAGCCAACCAAGGCAAGCCACCTCTTGATGCATATCTCATCCTAATTATCTTACTCTTGCATTATTAGCACTTTTATAAATTGCATGTTTTTATTTATTTATGTGAGTGGTCCTGCCACTCGGTGTTTTGTTATTCCACCCTTACGGGTGCAGCCCTCGTTGATACCTACTAAACAAATACCTGTTAGTGATATGGTGTTTAACACCTTATCATCTTTGTCATCACTTTTCAAATAAAGTTGGACTATAGGTTGGGAGCCCTTTGGAAAAAGGAATTTGGAAAAGGTTTTAAAGAAAATGAGTTCTTTGAAAACCTTGGAATGGGGCAACCCTGCCCAAGTGGGAATTTTATAAAAATGTTTTGAGAAAGATGGTGTGGAAGGAAAAAGGAGGAACTTGTGTTTTCGAAAAACTTTGGTGACCATAGTACGAAACCGGACCTAGCCAGTACAACCACATTACCCTTTAGTGGGACGGGGCGTAGCGTAGTAGTTTGTCTCGCCTTAGTTTGGGTCCTACAAGTGTAGTGGCAGTCCGACCATGGACGCTTCGACCGGGGTTCTTCCCATGAGAAGGGACGCAACCCATTTGCCTGTTTAGGTACGCGGGGTACAACTTATGAGCTCCCATTGAAAGATGCCTAAGAGGTTGGATGGCATTCCGGAGGGTCGGGTGTCGGGGACTTTGCAACTCCTGGGTAAACGGCATCCCGGACTCTGGTGTTGGGAGGTACAACTCATTCGGCATGTCTTAGGCTAAGGCGAGCAAGCGAAAAACTACGATCGGTTATCCGAGCCTCGCGTTTTGACGCTTGGTGAACCAGGGATGATCCCGGCGGATTTATCTGATCTTGTGGGGAAAGTGTACAACCTCTGCAGAGTGTAAATCTATTCGAATAGCCGTGTCCGCGGTTATGGACATGGGAATGGCGGTACTTGGCATTAAAGGAAAGTTTTGTTTTACGAAAGTGTTTTCCAAAAGGTTTTGGAAATGTACCTGGTAGGTATGGAAAAATACCAGTGGGACTGGTGGAGATGTACTTGGGAAGTAAGGTGGAAAGTTGGAAAAGTTGTTTTGGTCATACTGAGATGGACGGAAAGGAAAATGGGTCGCCCTTACCTATTAGTCTTCAAAAGAAAACTTGTTTTCAAAAAGTTTTTTCAACAAAGATATAGGGATGTCATTACTCTCGAGAGAATCAATCTCTCACTCCTTGTAACCCTAGAATAGTGTCTGATCCTTGCTACTGCCAAATTGCATATCCTTTATTCCTCTCTAAGGTGGTTTGCGAGTACAATTCATAATGTACTCATGGCTTTGTCCCTGGCTATTTACTTGGCCAGACTTGGTGGAGTTCTACATATGAAGAAGGAGTCAACAACGTCTATGCGAGCTAGGACCGTCTTCCCAGTCAGTTGCCTGTAGGGTTATGGCATGACTTGGGCCATGCGGACATTTTCGTCTGAAGTATTTCCGCTGTGTGATTGTTGATATCCTGCCATTGCGGCTCTTATGTAAGTATTGGTCATGTGACCTGTTGTAAGCTTTTATTCGGTAATGTAATGGATGATGTGTTTGATATCAGTTCGGTTATGCTTTCACGACACACTGATCATGGGATCGTGAATGTGTATGCATAACGGGTGTTTCGGACAGCTAGTCCGGGGCCCCACAGAGCTGGTATCAGAGCCATCCTGACTGTAGGAGACCTTAGTTAGCATGGATGTTAGATAGGACGATACTACTTTGGTAAAACTATTTACGAAACTTATTTTCCTAAGTATCTAGAAGCTTCGTTTCTATCTTCTTATCCTTTCAAAACCTTCTCATTCTTACCCCGCTCTCTGATTTCGAAAGATTTCAGAAAATTCTGATTCTACTATCTCATCCTCTTCCAAATCAACATATTGGACGATGTCCCCAACTCAGACTCGGAGAGGCGAACTCGAAGATGGATCTACCCTTCACGAAGTCTCAAGTATCTCTGACTGCAGCTATTGAAGATGGATGCCGACTTAGGAGTACGCGTATACAGATAATAAGATCATGTCTTTGGTTGTCACCAAAGTCTGTCAAGGAATTGACCTTGCTCCTCTTTGGAATTGCACTTTTGCGGTCGTCAAGGATCAAGTTCTCAATTTTTTGACTAGTAATTTTTAGGCTCGTCACAAGAAGCTGTCATCCATGGAGCTCTTCAGCAATTACCCTGCTGAATGGAGACCAGAAGATCCTATGCAGCTTTCGCCCCCCCCCCCCCCAACGCAACATCGACGGCTCAACACAGGTCTGCTTCACCACCAACTGCTACAAGAATCAATGTTGAAGTCAATATCAGCAAAATGAAGACGTCTGCCTCTCTGACCAACCCAAGCCTATAGGATGGATAGGACAAACTCAATTGCTTTGATTGAGCTGCCCCTACGTATTAGGTATCCTTGGGTACTTGAAATACCTCGTGTGGTTTTCATGATTGCTTGTGGTGTTCTGAATTTGCTGCTTGAGTGCTTGTGATTGCTTGTTGTGTGTATGCTTATTTTACCCTTTCGGCCTGAAAAACCCTCTTTGTGTGGTAACCATGTCTAGGAAACCCTTCCTAAGATGTTTTCCTCGCATTCGGGCAATTTTCGGGTAGAAATTCTAACTGTTAGTTGAAAAAGCTAACGGAAAACCCTAACTCTAACTTGGGTGACAACTAGATGTCACCCTATTTTCCCGAAATGCCCAACTTCAGTGCGCCATTTCAACCCAAGACAACCTGCGGCGCCAAGGAAGCAGAAGGCAATGCCTTCAAGATTGATTGCAAAACTGCAAGGAGATGAAGCCATACTAATTGGTCCAACCTTAGAGCATAATCACGCTAACTTTGAGGTTATCTTCTTAAAACCTCAGCCTGACTCACATTCTAACAAGCTAAGTGAGTTGTAGCACCGAAGCCAAGTTACTCTACAAGGTCCATCTGGTCCTCTTCAAGTGAAGCTTTTGAAGACAACTCAAGACTCAATATTTGGTGTACTTTAGTCAACACCAACCCTAAGGCTGAAAACTGTGATGCCGACTGTTGTTGCTGCTTTATGAGAAGACCCACCAGGAGTTCCGCAGACTCACTAACTTAACAAGCGCCTTACAAAGTGGTAAACACCGTGTGTGCATCTTGGAGTTTCAGTCTGCACTTCGCCCCTGAAGATTCTTCAACTCAAGATGGGAGATCGATGACTTCCTCAAGAGCGCCTGGCAGGACCCCATGGCCGAAGCTCGGAGATTTCCCGAATCCCCGATGGACAATCTTAAGGGTGGAAGACGAATGCTAACTCTAACACGTTCGACCTTTCTAAAACACCCTTCGGATGCCCTAACCCTCCAAGAATCATGGACCCCTCTGGGATCGTTAGGAAGCTACAGATCTAACATCCACATAGAGAGGTCAACCTCTTCACGAAGCTTGCCCTCGGCGGAAATCTACCATGTCTCTCAGAAGCTGAAGCTGTGACATTTCCAACATAGGCATGCATGTCTACCGGCAGATGGAGTCTAACCAAGATTAACCTATAAAACCTTTCTAGTCCTACGCTTAGTAATCTCGGGACGAGATTATTTTAAGGGTGGAAGGTCTGTAACGCCCAACTTTTACAACCTTGTTTTTTTTTTCCAAAGTGCAAAAATCAGGGGGAACAAAAACTTTTTAAGTTTTGCTTGTGCTGTCATGTGTTTGGTTGAAATGTGTCTGACTATGTTTGATGAGTGATGTTTGTTGAATAATGTTATGTGAAGTACCTCAACCCACATCTTCTTATCTCGAGAAAACACTCATGCTATGGCCACTCTTGTATTACCCTAACCTCCTCTCTTCAAAAGTAGTTGAACCTTTTGACAAATTACAAACTTCTCTGTTTTGCTCTATGAATCAAAACTTTATCTCTAAAGGTCTTCCCAAAAAAAAAATCTTTTCTTTTAATTGGCTATGGTCACCTCCGATCATAGTATAAAAAAAAGGTTTCTAAATTTATTTTATTTCTACACAAAGTACTTGCCAAATGGCCGACCTTACTTTGTGTGACTTTACAGTTTCATAGAAACTACTTTTTTATACACAGTTTTGATTTCCTAAAATAAAATGGAATGATCCATATTTATTCTACTTCAACTATGGATCCTTCTACTCTTCTAAAAACCCTCTCTCATTTTCAAATACTTCAAATGATCTTATTTACCTATTTTGAATCAATTAAAGGCCATAGACACCAAAGCTAAATCTAAGGACTATTTGATCTGTGATCAAATATCTATGGCATTGTCCTTGCCACTAATATGTCTCATTGATATATCATTTAACATCCCCACTTCATCTAGTCATGATGTTGTTATAGGATAGTTTAGCCAACAAATGATTAAGCTCCCTTTGCATCTCTATCTCTCCAAGATCACTCAACTATACACTAGAATCATTCTTGTCCTCAACTCCCTTTTTTTTTTAAAAAAAATATATATATATATAAAGGTTCCCTCCAATTTCCTAAAACCCCTATTTCTTCTCTTTTTGGCTTTCCAAAATATTTCTATTTTTTTATCTCCAAAGTATCTTATTTAATAAAAATAGAAAATGTTACTCGTATGCTCTATCATATATTTTCCAATAAAAAAATAAGTTCTAGAAATATTTCCTTCTATATCACATTTTACAAAATGCATGTTATGGCATACTCTTCATAACAACCGTATCTTTTTTTTTCATGAATTATTTCTTGGTGAATTAAAAATTGTAACAAATATCAAGATGGACATCCCTTTCGCTTACCCATCATTTTGATCTCTCTTTTGCAAATCTCTCCAATCCAATTCCCGAACTCAATCAGGGACCTTACCATTCTTAGCACCATCATCTAGTTACTCTACAAAGTTCTTTTACCCATGATTTGGCTAATCTTGGCATGCCCAAGAAATAAGCCGGCCATGCCATGAAATGACCCTGGCTGAGCCGTGACCCTCTCCATACCACACTATTCTTTTGTTTGATCACCACCAAGCCCCACGTTTTGGCCTGAGCACCACCTGCATCAGCTCTTGGCCGACCACATGTGACCCTTTGGCTAATTCTTTTGCCTTCCCTTGCTTGCTAAGGAGAAGAACCGGCCATGTCATACGCTGGCATGAGCATCACTCGTCCCTCTCTCTTGTCTTGCTCCATCGATGGAAAGCCTTGGCCTGCACCCCTACCTGCATCCCTAACCCTCTCTGGTCGACCCTTGCTGCTACTACAGTACCACGGTTGGCAGGTTGCTCTTGGAGACGAAGTGAGAGAGATCACATGCATGTCTTTGGCAAGAAACTTGGGCAAGCCTTGCTGCAGCCTTTATCCCTCTCCAACCTGTGTCAGGGCTTGTTGCACGACTCTTCTCCCTCCCAGACCCCTTTTTGGCAGGCACCGAGGCTAGCCCTAGCTCCTTTCTTCTCTCACTTGCCATGGGTTCACGGGTGGCATGCCCAAATTCTTGAACGAGCCCCGCTGACCAAGTCATTGCGCCATCAGCCTCCCCTCATCGTGGCTAGTCATATCCGTACACACTCGCGTCCTTGTTTTCTTCCTTTCGGCCGCGCTCGACCGCGCTCTGGATGCAGACGTGGCATCGAACACGTTGCGTGCGTCCGCTCGTCGCCCTCCCTCTGAGGCGACCAGGCCTCCCCCGGCATGTCCTCTCACCTCTAGCCCCGCCCTGCTCCCCTTCACTCCCAAGCGCGGCGCCTACCCCTCTCCCTATCCCTTTTCTCTTGGTCGAGCTCGCCGCCCTAACTAGCCTGTCCGTGGTGACCACGTCACCAGAACGGACGGTGCGACGTCCCTCCTCTCCAGTTATAAGTTATCCCCGTGCCGCTTCCTACTCAACTCCTCTCACTCTCACCAGAGCACCACCAGGGCGTACCCCTCTTCACCCTCGATCAAGGACAAGGCCGAGCCGCGCCGTCGTTCTGCTTGACGTCGCGCACGACGCGCGTCGCTGCCATCACCCTCCGCCCATTCCCTCTTCTGTATCTTCTTGCGTGTATTCTTCTCCTTTTGTAGGCCTCACCGTCGTTCCCTTTTCTTTCCAGGAGACGCCAAGGCGAACTCCGCCTTCGAGCTCATCTGCAGCGGACGTCCCGTGCCCTCGTACGTCGGCGTTTTCGTCTGAAGCGGGTCGAACACGTTCCCGTCGACCGAGGCGGGTAACGCAGCTCCATTTTCTGCGACTCCCCTGCACCTTCCCCTTCGTCTCCGGCCAGTCCCTTGGTGGACTTCGCGGTCGTCTCCATCGCTAGGCCGAGGCCGCACCGCGCCCGTCGCTCTGCAGGTCGTCGTGCGTGAGGCCGCCGTCGCCCTTTTCCGTCCCCCTGCCTCTCTGTAGCCTGCAGCTTCGTGCACACCTAATCCCGCCCCTCTCTCCTTGCCAGGAGCTAGCCTGGAGGTCACCGGCGACGGGTCAGCGCCGTGCTGTGGCAGTGCACATCCTCCTCTGCGTGGACGCGGGATCAACACAAGCCAGACCAAGGCGTCCACGCAAGCCTCCGCGCGACCACGCCGTCCTCCCGCCGATCCTCCGTCGTCCTCGAGCCCCCGGTGAGCCTCCCCATCCCCGTCGCTGTCGCTTCCTTCGAGCGTCGTCGTCGCTAGGTCTCGGTCGCGGCCGAGCCGATGGTTTCCGTCGTCGCTCAGAGAATCGCCCGATGTCGCCGGATCTTGAGCCAAGGGACGCATGCGGCCTGGCCCGTGCATGCCTGCGTGGCAGCTGGGCCCCGCCTGACCATTCGAAAGCCACGGCCTCCCGCGCGCGTGATCGTTTAGATCTGGGCCGGATCTGGCCCAAGCCAGGGTTTCGGCCCCTTTTTCTTTTCCCTGTTATTTTTCCTGTATATTCCTATCTGATGGATTGCTGTAGTATTTAATTCACCAAATATTTGGCAGATACTCAAATGGCTTGATTCAAAATTCCTTGTGTATCTAAACAAGTTCTTAACCATCCAGACTTACATGCATGTGAACTTATGCTCTGGTTACTTACTGGTATTTTATTTTCTGAAATGTTGTTGCTGTAGAGTTTAATTATTTGTGAGATCTCTGTTTACCTTTTTGCAGTGAGGTCAATTTTGCGGTAAAGTAAAAGTCAGTAGCTTTGTTTTGGCATAGGTTGTGCATGCAGGGGCTTCCTAGATCTTGCTTTATGAATAAAACTAGATCTGTCCAGTGAGCTATTCACTGATTTTTATTTTATAAAATACAAACTGTTTTGGGACAAACCCAAGTGTCTCTGTTAGATATCATGTTAGGGTATGTCCAGGTCAAGGTAATTATTTTTGTGACTGTTATTTTATTTTTGGGGATTTTATAACCAATACAGGGTTCTTTTTAGTATATAAATCATGATAATTATTTTATAGCTCAAAAAAATACCAAACTAGTTTTGGTGGTTCACATTTGGTATTAGCTATCTAGTGGCATGATTGTCCCTGGTTAGTTATACTCTGATACTTGTGTACTTGAATATTGGAGTGATCTAGTTTCTGCTTTGTTTAAATCCTTAAAAATACTTGAAAAATTATTTTTTGTGTGATTCCAGTGCATGTGTGTTCTACATCTTAATAGTTTCCAGTAGGTATGCTGCATGTATTTTTGTTAGCCACGGAAAGATTTAGGCCAATTATTTGGTCCCTTAGTCATTTCTGGTTTTATAAAAATCATAACTATTATTTTATAAACCCAAATTTAGTGAATCCAATTTCTGTAGCTTTATAAAGTCAAGTTTTACTCTCTGTGATTTTACCAAATTTTTGTGTGCAGTATTCTGGAGTGGCTTGTTAAATTGATGGTAGTGCTTATTTTACCCATAGGAAAATTATGTTGTTTTCGTTTAAAATGCTTTTTAATGAACCTTGGCACCAGACCCCTACTGGTGGTTTCCAAAGGTCATTAGCCAAATTTGTTTGTGAAGGTTATGATTTGTTGCAAGGCCGAACCTTTTTTGTTAATGGGTGTTATGTTAAGGCCCTTTACGAGTAGCGGTAAAATCAGCCCCTTTATAAGTAAGATGACCATCTTGCCATATGTGCTATTTAATTGATTTGTTTAGTGTCTCTGATTGAGTGGTTCGCTATTAGATTGAGTGTGTGTTGTTGATGCTATGGATGTGTGTTGATTGTTTGCCTTTTATGTTGTGACGCTAGAATGCGAACGCTATCGGAGAATGAGAGGATCTTGGTGAGGATTTCGAAGAGGAAGGAAGAGCTGATGGTTCGTGAAGATAAAGTCCAGGGACAAATAGCCAACCAAGGCAAGCCACCTCTTGATGCATATCTCATCCTAATTATCTTACTCTTGCATTATTAGCACTTTTATAAATTGCATGTTTTTATTTATTTATGTGAGTGGTCCTGCCACTCGGTGTTTTGTTATTCCACCCTTACGGGTGCAGCCCTCGTTGATACCTACTAAACAAATACCTGTTAGTGATATGGTGTTTAACACCTTATCATCTTTGTCGCCACTTTTCAAATAAAGTTGGACTATAGGTTGGGAGCCCTTTGGAAAAAGGAATTTGGAAAAGGTTTTAAAGAAAATGAGTTCTTTGAAAACCTTGGAATGGGGCAACCCTGCCCAAGTGGGAATTTTATAAAAATGTTTTGAGAAAGATGGTGCGGAAGGAAAAAGGAGGAACTTGTGTTTTCGAAAAACTTTGGTGACCATAGTACGAAACCGGACCTAGCCAGTACAACCACATTACCCTTTAGTGGGACGGGGCGTAGCGTAGTAGTTTGTCTCGCCTTAGTTTGGGTCCTGCAAGTGTAGTGGCAGTCCGACCATGGACGCTTCGACCGGGGTTCTTCCCGTGAAGGGATGCAACCCATTTGCCTGTTTAGGTACGAGGGGTAAAACTTATGAGCTCCCATTGAAAGATGCCTAAGAGGTTGGATGGCATTCCGGAGGGTCGGGTGTCGGGGACTTTGCAACTCCTGGGTAAACGGCATCCCGGACTCTGGTGTTGGGAGGTACAACTCATTCGGCATGTCTTAGGCTAAGGCGAGCAAGCGAAAAACTACGATTGGTTATCTGAGCCTCGCGTTTTGACGCTTGGTGAACCAGGGATGATCCCGGCGGATTTATCGGATCTTGTAGGGAAAGTGTACAACCTCTGAAGAGTGTAAATCTATTCGAATAGCCGTGTCCGCGGTTATGGACATGGGAATGGCGGTACTTGGCATTAAAGGAAAGTTTTGTTTTATGAAAGTGTTTTCCAAAAGGTTTTGGAAATGTACCTGGTAGGTACGGAAAAATACCAGTGGGACTGGTGGAGATGTACTTGGGAAGTAAGGTGGAAAGTTGGAAAAGTTGTTTTGGTCATACTGAGATGGCCGGAAAGGAAAATGGGTCGCCCTTACCTATTAGTCTTCAAAAGAAAACTTGTTTTCAAAAAGGTTTTTCAACAAAGATATAGGGATGTCATTACTCTCGAGAGAATCAATCTCTCACTCCTTGTAACCCTAGAATAGTGTCTGATCCTTGCTACTGCCAAATTGCATATCCTTTATTCCTCTCTAAGGTGGTTTGCGAGTACAATTCATAATGTACTCATGGCTTTGTCCCTGGCTATTTACTTGGCCAGACTTGGTGGAGTTCTACATATGAAGAAGGAGTCAACGACGTCTATGCGAGCTAGGACCGTCTTCCCAGTCAGTTGCCTGTAGGGTTATGGCATGACTTGGGCCATGCGGACATTTTCGTCTGAAGTATTTCCGCTGTGTGATTGTTGATATCCTGCCATTGCAGCTCTTATGTAAGTATTGGTCATGTGACCTGTTGTAAGCTTTTATTCGGTAATGTAATGGATGATGTGTTTGATATCAGTTCGGTTATGCTTTCACGACACACTGATCATGGGATCGTGAATGTGTATGCATAACGGGTGTTTCGGATAGCTAGTCCGGGGCCCCACAGAAACCCAAAACCACTTCTGTTCATGCTTGACTTCATAAGACAGAGTTTAGGGTTAGGGGTAGATACATGATTTTTCTGGTTTGAATATGTCTAGACCATGTTTATCAATTTGAATGCTTACAATATGACATAAGAAGGCTATGTGCTTTGGTTTTTCATTCTTTCGATTTTTTCTGAATTTTTATGCCCATTTGAATTTTGGTCAAATCCTAGGTTTGAGCAAGATTTAAACAAGTTTAAAACATGACAATGAAAAGGTAATTAATCCTGGATCCTTCTTAATTAACCAGTCAGTCTAATTAAAATGAAGCTTTTGGGAGGTTTTTGAAATTTCCATGTTTGAAACCCAAAACCACACTTCTCTGCTTCATGCCTGACTTCATATATAATTAAGACAGAGTGTTTAGGGTTAGGGGGTACATGATTTGCCTGGTTTGAATATGTCTAGACCTTGTTTATGAACTTGAATGCTTACTATATGACATAAGAAGACTATGTGCTTTGTTTTTTTATTTTATGCCCATTTGAATATTGGTCAAATCCTAGGTTTGACCAAGATTTAAACAAGTTTAAAACATGAAAATGAAAAGGTAAGCATGGATCCTTCTTAGTCACTCTAAAATGAAGCTTTTGGGAGGTTTTTGAAATTTCCATGTTTGAAACCAAAAAACACTTCTCTTCATGCTTGACTTCATAAGACATAGTTTAGGGTTAGGGGTAGATACATGATTGAATATGTCTAGACCTTGTTTATCAACTTTTGAATGCTTACTATATATATATATGTGACATAAGAAGACTATGTGCTTTTGTTTTTCATTTTTCCGATTTTTTTTAATTTTATGCCCATTTAAATCTTGGTCAAATCCTAGGCTTGACAATGATTTAAATAAGTTTAAAATATGAAAATGAAAAGGTAAGCATGGATCCTTCTTAGCCAGTCACTCTAAAATGAAGCTTTTGATAGGTTTTTGAAATTTCCATATTTGAAACCCAAAACCACTTCTCTTCATGCTTGACTACATAAGACAAAGTTTAGGGTTAGGGGTAGATACATGATTTTTCTTGTTTGAATATGTATAGACCTTGTTTATCAACTTTAATGCTTACTATATGACATAAGAAAACTATGTGCTTTGGTTTTTCATTTTTCTGATTTTTTTTGAATTTTGATGCACATTTGAATCTTGGTCAAATCATAGGTTTGACCAAGATTTAAACAAGTATAGAACATGAAAATGAAAAGGGAAGCCTGTATCCTTCTTAGTCACCCTATAATGAAGTTTTTGGGAGGTTTTTGAAATTTCCATGTTTGAAACCCAAAACCACTTATCCTTCATGCTTGACTTTATAAGACAGAGTTGAAGGGTTAGGGGGTAGATACATGATTTGTCTGGTTTGAATATGTCTAGACCTTGTTTACCAACTTTAATGCTTACTGTATGACATAAGAAGACTATGTGCGCTTTGGTTTTTCATTTTTCTATTTTTTTATTTTATGCCCATTTGAATCTTGGTCCATTTGAATCTTGGTCAAATCCTAGATTTCACCAAGATTTAAACAAGTTTAAAACATGAAAATGGAAAGGTAAGCCTGGATCCTTCTTAGTCGCTCTAAAATGAAGCTTTTGGGATGTTCTTGAAATTTCCATGTTTGAAACCCAAAACAACTTTTCTTCATGCTAGACTTCATAAGATCGACAAGGGGGTAGATACATGATTTGTCTGGTTTGGATATATCAAGACCTTGTTTATCAACTTGAATGCTTACGATATGACATATATAAGAAGACTATGTGCTTTTGTTTTTCATTTTTTTTGTGCCCATTTGAATCTTGGTCGAATCCTAGGTTTGACCAAGATTTAAACAAGTTTAAAACATGAAAATGAAAAGGGAAGCATGTATCCTTCTTAGTCACTATAAAATGAAGTTTTTGGGAGGTTTTTGAAAATTCCATGTTTGAAACCCAAAACCACTTCTCTTCATGCGTACACCTTGTTTATCAACTTTAATGCTTACTATATGACATATAAGACTATGTGCTTTGGTTTTTCATTTTTCAGTTTTTTTTTAATTTTCTGCCAATTTGGTTTGACCAAGATTTAGACAAGTTTTACACGTGAAAACGAATAAGTAAGCCTGGATCCTTCTTAGTCACTCCAAAATGTACGGGAAATTGATAGGTGTTTTAACTTTGCTTCATGGAAAAAATAATGTCATGTAAATGAGTTAACTTGGATCTCCTACCCTTGAATCCATAGGAAACTTTGTTCTAATGCACTATAATAATCAACCGAGTTTTTACACCAACAGGTGTGTCACTTACGTGTGGTGCCCATGCGTGAGGTCCCACACTTCAGTGAGCACAAGTCACGTGCAATAGGTACGCAAACTCCCAGCCATTTTCTTTGTCAAGAGAAGACGCATCAGGATGCGTATTGGGAGTCTGTGGGTCCTTCTGGATCCTTCGGTTGTCCCTCTCACAAAAAAACTCTCTCATTCTCGGCCTCGCTCGCTCGCACCTCCTGCTCACTGACAAAACCTGCACAACAGTCAACATCATCACCCGAAAAAGGGAAGACACCATAATTCTCTCCCTTCTTCTCTCCTTCCGAGTGATCCCTCTTCCTCCGAGTTTCACTCGACGGGCAAACACACATGTGCTGCATAGTAATAATAAAAAGGTAGAAAATCGACCTACGAATCTATAATTAAATAGGTTAAACTAGGGTTTTGCCCAGTTCTACAAATCAAGGTTCAAAAAAATCCAACTACGGGGTTCGAACAACCCCATTTAATCCAAGAATTTTTTCGACCTCATCCAATGGCCTCAAACTATAGGGTTAGAATCTAGTGCAGTATGTGTGAACATGTATGCACTATGTGTACTATAACTTGTATGTCTTTCAAATTTGAACCTAATTTGAATAAGTTTGAAATATTTGAAATGGGGCTTTTGGCTTAAACGTTTGAAACCCAAAACTACTTCTCTTCATGCTAGACTTCATAAGACCGAGTTTAGGGTCAGGGTAGATACATGATTTGTTTGGTTTGAATATGTCTAAACCTTGTTTATCAACTTGAATGCTTAATTACTATATGAAAATGAAAAGGTAAGCATGGATCCTTCTTAGTCAGTCACTCTAAAATGAAGCTTTTGATAGGTTATTGAAATTTCCATATTTGAAACCCAAAACCACTTCTGTTCATGCTTGACTTCATAAGACAGAGTTTAGGGTTTTTTATCCTTGTGATGGAGAGAGTATTTCTCAAGCGTGGGGGAGATTGAAGTCACTAATGCTCAAATGTCCCATTCATGAGCTTCCCCGTAATGTTATTGTTAACAATTTTTATGCGAGGCTTTCAAGACAACACAAGGACTATCTGGACACATGTTCGGAGGGATCTTTCACAAGCAAGGAGGTTGAAGCTAGGTGGGATCTTCTTGATCGGATTGAGGAGAACGCTGAAGGATGGGAGAACAACAAAGGTGAAGAGTCAGGTATAAATTATGATTATGAATGCATTGAAGCTTTTATGGATACTGATAAATTCCGAAATATGAGTGCTACTTATGGTATTGACTCTCAAGTTGCTGCAAATCTTTATAAAGCTTTTGCCTCTCATTTCGAATTGCCTAAAAAGAATTTTGATAAGTATCATGAACCTTTTAAAGAGGCTTGCATGAAGAATGAAATTGTTGTTAATGATTGCAATAAGCATGCTCAAACTCCTAAGAATGCTATTTCCTATAAGCATGTTAATTTTTGTGGAATGCATAGACCTTGTGGAATTAATCAAATCAAAGATGAATATTGTATCCATCATATCAATGAGAAAACTAGAAAGTGATTTAGGGCTCTAGATGATCTTGGTAAAAAAGTGTGTGCCCTCTATCCTTTTATTTGTGAACTTTGCCATAGAGTGGGTCATTTTAATTTTCAATGCTCCTCCAATGATAATCTGAACCCCATGAGTGCTACAAAGTTGTATTGTGATGATGAAATTACTCCTAATCAGCATGATGAACTCACTTTATTCTTGTGGTGTGAAGAGTTATCAAGGAAAATTTCTTTGTTAGATATTAATGATCTTGATATTGATGATGTCCTGCATGTGTGTTTTTTCTTATTGCATTGATAATAGCCATACAAATACTTACATACAAAATATTTTAGAAGATGATACCTTGCCCAAATATGATAGGACCGCTGTGTGTTTTGAACTAATTAATGAAAAGGAGGAATCCTCCCAAGTTTCTTCTATTGTTTCTGAAAGTAAATCAGGTTATGCGGACAAGACACCCTTCAAGCCTCTTCCTCCTAAAGAAGGGAACGAGGAGAAGGAAGAGAAGAAGAAGAAGAAGAAGAAGAAGAAGAAGAAGAAGAAGAAGGGAACGAAGAAGAAGAAGAAGGAGAATAAAAAGAAAGAGGTAACGGCATATCCCCGCGTGAATGAGATAACGCTAGGTAACCGTAAGTATGTTGCTCCTAATGATTATTATGATAATGAATCTGAATACGATGATCTTCCTATCCCCTTTACATACATTACTGATCATGATTTGAATGAGCACACTACTTTTGATATTGCAAATCTCTGGGAAACTAATTCTGAAAATGATAATGATAATAATTGCCATAGTATCAGTGCTATCCATGCTTCCTCCCATAATGATATAGAAAGCTCTAAGCTTGGGGAAGAGGTGTTTGAAAATCCTTTAGCTACTGATCATTATGTGTTTGATACATCTCCTTCTAATAACAATGATGGTATGGACACAGATAAACCGACTGTGAAAGATAACTATTCTATTTCTTATGATGACACTGTGCCTCCGACCTTTGATGATTATTATAAAGAATGCTATGATATAGGTCATAACTATCCTTATGAAACTTGTCATAGTCATGATTGGAGTACCAAAAACAATTCCCTTAATACGCAACTTGTTTGCCATGTTCAAATTCTTGATAATAATCTTGCTCCAATTACTATTAATGAGAATAATTCTTCTTATGCCAAAATTAATGATACTTTTATGCATATGAACCATGATAAGAATGTTTTAAGTGATGGGTATATTGTGGATTTCATCAATGATGCTACTGAAAGTTATTATGAGAGAGGGAAACATGGTTATATGCATCTTAATAATATTAAGTTTCCCCTCTTTATGTTGAGAATTTTGAAGTTACTCGTGTTTTATCCTCTTATGCTTGTCACTTTGTTCTTCATGAATTCATTTATTTACAAGATTCCTATGCATAGGAAGCATGTTAGACTTAAATGTGTTTTGAATTTGCCTCTTGATGCTCTCTTTTGCTTCAAATACTATTTCTTGCGAGTGCATCATTAAACTGCTGAGCCCATCTTAATGGCTATAAAGAAAGAACTTCTTGGGAGATAACCCATGTGTTTATTTTGCTACAGTATTTTGTTTTATATTGGTGTCTTGGAAGTTGTTACTACTGTAGCAACCTCTCCTTATCTTAGTTTTGTGTTTTGTTGTGCCAAGTAAAGTCGTTGATAGTAAGGTTCATACTAGATTTGGATTACTGCGCAGAAACAGATTTTTTTGCTGTCACGAATCTGGGCAAAATTCTCTGTAGGTAACTCAGAAAATTATGCCAATTTACGTGACTGATCCTCAGATATGTACGCAACTTTCATTCAATTTGAGCATTTTCATTTGAGCAAGTCTGGTGCCTCAATAAAATTCGTCTTTACGGACTGTTCTGTTTTGACAGATTCTGCCTTTTATTTCGCATTGCTTCTTTTGCTATGTGGGATGGATTTCTTTGTTCCATTGACTTCCAGTAGCTTTGAGCAATGTCCAGAAGTGTTAAGAATGATTGTGTCACCTCTGAACATGTGAGTTTTTGCTTATGCACTAACTCTCTAATGAGTTGTTTTGAGTTTGGTGTGGAGGAAGTTTTCAAGGATCAAGAGAGGGAGATGATACAATATGATCAAGGAGAGTGAAAGCTCTAAGCTTGGGGATGCCCCGGTGGTTCACCCCTGCATATATCAAGATGACTCAAGCATCTAAGCTTGGGGATGCCCAAGGCATCCCCTTCTTCATCGACAACATTATCAGGTTCCTCCCCTGAAACTATATTATTATTCCATCACATCTTATGTACTTTGCTTGGAGCGTCGGTTTGTTTTTGTTTTTGTTTTGTTTGAATAAATAATTGTGTGGGAGAGAGACACGCTCCGCTGGTTCATATGAACACATGTGTTCTTAGCTTTTAATGTTCATGGCGAAGGTTGAAACTGCTTCGTTAATTGTTATATGGTTGGAATTGGAAAATGATACATGTAGTAATTGGTAAAATGTCTTGGATAATTTGATACTTGGCAATTGTTGTGCTCATGTTTAAGCTCTTGCATCATATACTTTGCACCTATTAATGAAGAAATACATAGAGCTTGCTAAAATTTGGTTTGCATAAGTGGTCTCTCTAAGGTCTAGATAATTTCTAGTAAGAGTTTGAACAACAAGGAAGACGGTGTAGAGTCTTATAATGTTTACAATATGTCTTTTATGTGAGTTTTGCTGCACCGGTTCATCCTTGTGTTTGTTTCAAATAACCTTGCTAGCCTAAACCTTGTATCGAGAAGGAATACTTCTCATGCATCCAAAATCCTTGAGCCAACCACTATGCCATTTGTGTCCACCATACCTACCTACTACATGGTATTTCTCCGCCATTCCAAAGTACATTGCTTGAGTGCTACCTTTAAATTTCTATCCTCTACCTTTGCAATACATAGCTCATGGGACAAATAGCCTAAAAACTATTGTGATATTGAATATGTACTTATGCACTTTATCTCTTATTAAGTTGCTTGTTGTGCGATAACCATATTCCTGGGGACGCCATCAACTACTCTTTGTTGAATATCATGTGAGTTGCTATGCATGTCCGTCTTGTCTGAAGTAAGGGAGATTTACCACTCATTAATGGTTAGAGCATGCATATTGTTAGAGAAGAACATTGGGCCGCTAACTAAAGCCATGAATCATGGTGGAAGTTTCAGTTTTGGACATATATCCTCAATCTCATATGAGAACATTAATTGTTGCTACATGCTTATGCATAAAAGAGGAGTCCATTATCTGTTGTCTATGTTGTCCCGGTATGGATGTCTAAGTTGAGAATAATCAATAGCGAGAAATCCAATGCGAGCTTTCTCCTTAGACCTTTGTACAGGCGGCATAGAGGTACCCCTTTGTGACACTTGGTTAAAACATGTGCATTGCGATAATTCCGGTAATCCGAGCTAATTAGGACAAGGTGCGGGCACTATTAGTATACTATGCATGAGGCTTGCAACTTGTAAGATATAATTTACATAACACATATGCTTTATTACTACCGTTGACAAAATTGTTTCTTGTTTTCAAAATAAAAGCTCTAGCACAAATATAGCAATCAATGCTTCCCTCTGCGAAGGGCCATTCTTTTACTTTTATGTTGAGTCAGTTTACCCATTTCTCTCTATCTTAGAAGCAAACACTTGTGTTAACTGTGCATTGATTCTTACATACTTTCTTATTGCATTTGTTATATTGCTTTGCATTGACAACTATCCATGAGATATACATGTTACAAGTTGAAAGCAACCGCTGAAACTTAATCTTCCATTGTGTTGTTTCAATGCCTTTACTATGAATTTATTGCTTTACGAGTTAACTCTTATGCAAGACTTATTGATGCTTGTCTTGAAGTACTATTCATGAAAAGTCTTTGCTATATGATTCATTTGTTTACTTATGTCATTTACCATTGTCTTGGATTGCTGCATTCATTACATGTGTTTACAATAGTATGATCAAGGTTATGATGGCATGTCACTCCAGAAATTATCTTTGTTATCGTTTACCTGCTCGGGACGAGCAGAAACTAAGCTTGGGGATGCTGATACGTCTCCGACGTATCGATAATTTCTTATGTTCCATGCCACATTATTGATGATATCTACATGTTTTATGCACACTTTATGTCATTATTATGCGTTTTCCGGAACTAACCTATTGACGAGATGCCGAAGGGCCGATTCTTTGTTTTGCTGTTTTTGGTTTCAGAAATCCTAGTAAGGAAATATTCTCGGAATCGGACGAAATCAACGCCCAGCATCTTAGAATCCCCGGAAGCATCCAGAACACCCGAGAGTCGCCAGAGTGGACCCACAGGGGGCCCAGGAGGTAGGCCGGCGCGGCCCAGGCCCTGGCCGCACCGCCTTATGGTGACACCGCCTCGTCGCCCTTCCGACTCCGCCTCTTCGCCTATTTAAGCCCCCTCGACCTAAAACCTCGATACGAAAAAAGCCACGGTACGAGAAACCTTCCAGAGCCGCCGCCATCGCGAAGCCAAGATCTGGGGGACAGGAGTCTCTGTTCCGGCACGCCGCCGGGACGGGGAAGTGCCCCCGGAAGGCTCCTCCATCGACACCACCGCCATCTTCATCACCGCTGCTGTCTCCCATGAGGAGGGAGTAGTTCTCCATCGAGGCTCGGGGCTGTACCGGTAGCTATGTGGTTCATCTCTCTCCCTATGTACTTCAATACAATAATCTCATGAGCTGCCTTACATGATTGAGATTCATATGATGATGCTTGTAATCTAGATGTCATTATGCTAGTCAAGTGGATTTTACTTATGTGATCTCCGGAGACTCCTTGTCCCACGTGTGTAAAGGTGACAGTGTGTGCACCGTGTGGGTCTCTTAGGCTATATTTCACAGAATACTTATTCACTGTTATGAATGGCATAGTGAAGTGCTTATTTATATCTCTTTATGATTGCAATGTGTTTTGTATCACAATTTATCTGTGTGCTACTCTAGTGATGTTATTAAAGTAGTTTATTCCTCCTGCACGGTGTAATTGTGACAGTGTGTGCATCGTGTTAGTACTTGGCGTAGGCTATGATTGTGATCTCTTGTAGATTATGAAGTTAACTATTGCTATGATAGTATTGATGTGATCTATGCCTCCTTTCGTAGCGTGAAGGTGACAGTGTGCATGCTATGTTAGTACTTGGTTTGGTTATGTTGATCTGTCGTGCACTCTAAGGTTATTTAAACATGAATATCGAATATTGTTTAGCTTGTTAACTCCGGCATTGAGGGTTCGTGTAATCCTACACAGTTAATGGTGTTCATCATCCAACAAGAGGGTGTAGAGTTTAGCATCTATCTATTTATTTATGTGATCAATTTTGAGAGTGTCCACTAGTGAAAGTATGATCCCTAGGCCTTGTTCCCTAAATACTGCTATCGCTGCTTGTTTACTGTTTTGCTGTATCTGTACTGCCTGCCATATTACCACCATCAATCACACGCCAGTCCTGGGCAAAGCACTTTTCTGGTGCCATTGCTACTGCTCATACTTATTAATACCACCTGTATTTCACTATCTCTTCGCCGAACTAGTGCACCTATTAGGTGTGTTGGGGACACAAGAGACTTCTTGCTTTGTGGTTGCAGGGTTGCATGAGAGGGATATCTTTGACCTCTTCCTCCCTGAGATCGATAAACCTTGGGTGATCCACTTAAGGGAAACTTGCTGATGTTCTACAAACCTCTGCTCTTGGAGGCCCAACACTGTCTACAAGAATAGAAGCTCCCGTAGACATCAGATGCTTGTGCTACTAACTCTAATTCTTGTGAAGCATCTACCTTAGACGATAATGTTGAGCTAAGGGCTCAACTTGAGTTGCTAACTAGCAATTATAGGGAATTGGAAGAAAGTCATAAAAGGCTCTTGAGCTCTCATGATGATCTTCTAATTTCCTATGATGGGCTAAAGTTAGCTCATGAGGCAAGTATCACTAAAGTAATATCTTGTGAGCCTCATTTGGACACTAGCACAACCTCAACTCAAAATGCTATTTTGCCATGTGCTAGTCCTTGTAATCCATCTAGTCAAACTAGTGATACACCTTGTGTTGGATTACTTGCTTTGCCTTGTTGCTCTAACAATGAAGCTTCTACTTCCTCTAGTCTTGTATTTCTACTAACCATGTAGAGGAAATAAAAGAGCTCGAGGCCCAAGTCCTTTCTTTGAAGAAAGACTTGGAAAAGCGTCATGAAGGGAAATCCGCACTTGACAAGATGTTGAGTGTGCAACAATCCCCCAATGACAAGAGTGGACTTGGATTCAACTCCAATAATAAGAACAAGTCCAAGAGCAAGAGCAACAAGAAGAAGGGCCAAGACAAAGTCAAGGATTCGGCCAAAATTATTTGCTTCAAATGCAAAGTTGAAGGTCATCATGTTAGATCATGCCCATTGAATAAGAAGCACTTAAGTGAGAAACAACAAGGAAAATGGCCACAAGGTCAAGGTCAAGGTCAATCTCGATCTCAAGTTGAAGATAGGCCACTTCCCAAGAAGAATCAAGATAAATTTCCCCAAGAGAAGAAATCAATAAAGAAGTGAAAGGGGAACACTTGGTACTTATGCCGTGAGAAGGGGCAGCTTGCTTCTTCATGCTTAAGTGGTACCTTATCTAACCCTATAATTGTTGATGATGATGATTCTCTAGGGAAGGATAATGATGGCAATGTGTTTGCCAAGTTTGTTGGAACTCAAAGTGGTTTCAAGAAAAGAACCATTTGGGTTGCCAAGCCTATTGTGACTAACCTCTTAGGACCCAACTTGTTTGGGGACCAACAAGCTCAAACTTGATCAATAGGTGCATGTTTGGTTTTGTACCAAATATGTGTTTGTATGTGCGGTGTCTTACTTGCCTATCTTGTGTATTCAAGTATGTTTGTTTGACTCACCATATACTTGTGTATTATTTTGAGCCTAATGCATCTTGATGATATCTTATTTGGCTCTCTTTGAGTGATTAATGGAACATCCCATTTTGGGGGGGTGATATGCCTTGTGCATCTCTCTTCCTTTAAAAATGTGTTTACATGGGCACCACCACACTTAGTATTGATATTTCAAGATTATCTAGTCACTATGTGGTGTGTCATACTCATGAGAAATTCAAATTCTAAATGTCCATTAATCATCTCTAGTCGATTTTAATTGCCTCTTGATTAGAAGAAATGCTTTATCACATTATGGGAGAGTAATATGTTTTGTACATATCACAAGCCTAGAAAATGTGAACATATGAGGTTTTGCCACTCAGGGTTGATGCTCTTAATTATCTTATTCCTAGGTGGCATTTTTGCTCAAACAAGCTCCATTTTTATTAAAAAGCTTTTATTACTCATCTTATGGGTTCTTGTTTGAGTAAGAAGTTCTTGGTGCGGTTTTTCCTCAAATACATATTTCTATATCTTATTTGGGACACTGTTTGCTTCAAGTTATTCTAATCATTGCCGTGCGTGATTGTTTGACTAGTTGAAGCTATCAAGAATCTTCATCCGTGCATAGTGCTTAATTCTATATACTTATCCTATGCCTTTTATTGTGAAGTTGATCCTTACTATCATTATCAATACTCCACCGGAAATTATTTCCAATATACTTATTGTCTTTGACAATTGATAACGTTGAATTTATGGATCATCTTCACCTTGGATTGCTTCTTATTGCCTTATTTTATTTCCAACAAATCTTTGTTGCTCCCATGTGTTTTCCTTGTCCCTTTGAAAAATCTTTTGATAAATTCTATTGATTCATATCAAGTGTTTGTTTTGGAAGACAAACCTTTTCTTTACGGTACATTGTGCCATTGTGAAAAGTGTAGAGGGTTTGGCTTATTTGTTCGAACCTTGCTCTTTTGGGAGCTTTGTTATCTCATTCCTTCTTACATGTTTTATTTGCTTGAATGAGGTAAATCTTTGAGCATGTGTGGCTTTATTCATCTTTTATGGTCAACAATTTCTACTTAGTTCAATTGTTGAACTTTGTTGAACAAATCTTTTGTGATTTGCGTCTTTGATACAGTTTGGACAACAAATTTGTTTGGTCACACCTTTATGCCTTCTTCAATTCATTTGGTGTTTTGTCCAAAGTGTATCTTTCTTGGATCTTTGAAGTCTTTGTGCATGCTTATATCTATTTTTTTATATGTGTAGCATGCTTGCTTTCTTTGATCCATTATATAGGGTATACTCCATCAAATCCTAAATGGCTAAGATGTGCATGAAATTCCAACTTCATTTATAAATATGCACATATTGATATGGAGTGTATCCTATGTATTGTGGTTAGTCTAACCATTTTGGACCCAATAATTTTGGGGACCAAGATGTACTTGAATGTTGTTTTAGGTACATTGGAGATGCAATGGAGGCTTGTCTCATCTATAAGGAAGGTGTTGTCACCATATGAGAATTGGAGTCAAGCTAGGATGATCGATGAACTCTTATCTACTACATCATGCCATTGTTATCTCGGTAACAAGTATCTTATTCATGCATACTCTTATAGCACCCAACCTCTTATAGGTTGCATCTTGGCATGAAATTCTTTATTTCGAAAATATTACGGTTCTTGAAAAATCTTTTTTTAAAGAAAACTTCTTATTGTACATTTGAGTAATTTGAGAAGATGCATATGATAGGAATATATATAAATCATGTTTATGATTCACCTATCCCAAATATGCCCTCTAGCAATTTATTGCATATCAATTCCTCAAAGAGCTCTTATGTGCAATATTGATGAAATTACGAAATAAATCCCTATTTGTGATACTTGTTGCCTTTCTCAAAACATTCCAACTAGCTTTACTTCCCTTATTGTTAGTTGTGATATTTTTGAGATTTTCTTGGTTGAATCTCATTCATATACCATAAGTGAAAATTGGAGCCATAGGCTATATATGCTTTTTAAGCAAACATCCTTTGGTATATTTTATGACTTCATCTTGGATATCTTGTCTTATTTATTTTATTAACCTCTTGTGTGTGCATGTTCATTTATGGATCACATTGTCCACTTTAGAAACTTATATACATGAGAGCGTTAATCCATCATCTTGATATTCTTGTTCTTTCCTGACCATATTCTTATTCTTTTGATTTTAGTGGTGTTGGTAAAGAAGATTTATGAGTGCTTGGTTTGTTTTTCTTCATGCACTAATATCTCATAATTATTGGATTTAAGTTGTTCTTGATAAGCATATTCTCTTTATCTTGGTTGTGTTTTAAATGATATAGAGGGAGTGAGGATTCCATGTTTGTGCATATTACATTCAAATGCAAACATTATAAATTATTGACGAACCTTGGGGAGCTTCCTTATTTTATTTAGAGCACTATATCTCTCTTATCATGATATCTTTGTTTGTCCAATTGGATCTTTGATTGCTTGCCTTATTTGTTAAAGCTTTCTTCACCATGTTATCTTTATGCAATCTTTGATCCTCAATATAGTTTGACTTCCTTCAAGTATTCGTCATTGGATATGTGCACTTGATTCCACTCAAATTATGAGAAGTGCACACCTTGGGGAGGAACTCACGTTATATTGGCTTTCTAAATTTTTCATTTTGGCACTTGCTGCCAATGGGGGAGAAGTTTACAGGGTTTAAGGGAATGGTTTTATACTTAAGTTTGGTTTATGCTTAAATGTTTTGCCTCTCATGCATTCCATATTTATATGTCTTGCATGGTTGTATATATATAGTGGAAACTGTCCCGAAGGTTAATCTTGACAATGTATGCAATGAATTCATGTTCATCACACGTGCATACATTATGGGGGAGTTTTCTCTATATATGTTGGTTCTACTCACATCCCTTGCATTAGTTGTAGTTTTGTGAGTAGAGCTGGTTTTGATATGGGCTAGTAGCTTTGTGCTACTTGACTATTTCAAATACAACCTCTTGTATACAACTTATTCTCGGATAAGTTGCGTACTTGTTTCTAATATTCATTATATAAACCCTCTTATTGTGGTTGTCATCAATTACCAAAATGGGGGAGATTGTAAGGGTATATTGCCCCTATGTGTGGTTTTGGTAATTATTGACAACCCCTATGGACTAATGTTTTCATTGAGTTTATATGAAGGAATATTCCATAGGTTCTACTTGTAGTCCATGTGTTGGATTCAAGTATGGATTCCATGAAGATAAAGATATACCTTGTGTATTGGCATCAAGATCATCGATCAAGATAGTATGATAGAGCATGAGAAGATACAAGGTTGACCAATACAAAGAGTGAAGAATAGATTCAAGTTTGGTCAACGCATGAAGCATGAAGAATGTACCACGTGAAGTCACGTGGTATGATAAGCCTTGTCAATTATGCTTCATGAACTAACCCATCATATATGTGCCCTTGTGTTGTCTATGTGGGTTAGGTATCTTTCTATGGGCATGCATCAAAAGTGAGATCTCATATAGCCCATGAGAGGATGACGTCAAGTGGTGATCGTCATCAAGGTTGAGTTGGGCAAGTTCAAGTTGAGCATTTCAAGAGGATCATATGCTCGAAGCTTGCCGTCCATTTGGTGATAATGGACATGTGATGATGTGCATCAATGGAGCTTTCCCATCATGGTGTATGGGGGAGCATTTGTGAGTCTTCATGAAGCAACAATGATCAAGTGTTGCATTCCAGCTTGAGTGGAGCTTGAAGAGTTATCATCAAGATCAAGCGGGATGCGCAAGGCAAAGGTATGGCCTTGATAGGTATTCCTTTTACCGTTCTCAAGGTGGTAGATGGGAGACCGGATTATAGGATAGATAGCTGCACTATCAAGAGGGGCTTTCGGTTGGGTAACTTGATCACATCGTCTTAGGGAGCTCAACCCTTTGCATGATTTGCATTCCATAAATCTTGTTGTTTCTTGGTGTTTCTCTGTGTGAGGTTCTTGAGCTTGTTACTAGCTTTACAACAAGCCCAAGTTCATCGAAAACGGAATCCGTATGCATCTTCTATTGCGTTTTCGAGCTTGGAGGTTTTACTGGTGTTTATTTTATAGATAAGTCAAAACATTCATCTTATGGTTTTTACTCCGTGGGTGAACAATGATGTTTCTATGCATAAAGTTGTAGGGCTTGTTGTCCTGATTCCAACAAGCCCAAGATCATCGAAATCGGAGTCCGGATGCAAAAGTTATCATGGTTTTTGTAAAACATGTTTTCATGATTGGCCCGGTGCCTCGCCCGGCGTGACCGGCCGTCCCACCGGATGGCCCGGTTTCAACCGGCCCCTGGACTGGTGCCAGCCGGGACATGTACTGTAAGTCCCTGATCCACCCCGGTCACGGCCCGGCCTCAGGTCCGGTTTGGACCAGGCGGCCCGGTCGGACCGGCTCTCACGCCAGGCGTCCCGGTGCCTGGCCCGGTCGACCAGCTCTCACGCCAGGCGTCCTGGTGCCTGGACCGGTCGACCAGCTCTCACGCCAGGCGGCCCGGTCAGTGGCCCGGTCCCTGGCCCGGTCGACCAGGTGTCCCGGTCCCTGGCCCGGTTGACCAGGCTGCACGAAAAACTCCCAGATCTATCCCAAACTGTCATATTTCGTCTGGCTATAAAAGGGGCTTCTTCCCCAACAGTTTTCTAGGGTTCTTGGGCACGTTTTTGACCACCATTGTTGAACCTCTTGAGCTTGCTTCCTCTCCCTTCCCTCCCATGATTCTTGCTCATTCTTGAGGGATCTAAGAGAGGAGATCTAGATCTACAACCTCCACCAATCCATTTCTCTTCTAAGTGAGGGGAACTCTTGGGATCTAGATCTTGGAGTCATTTGTTGATTTCCTCCATTGTTCTTCCTCTCTAATCTCATCCTAGCATTTGTTGCTTGGGTGGGATTTGAGTGTGAAGGATTTGAACACCTCTAGTGTTCTTGCTTTGCATCATTGCATAGTGTTGAGCTCTCCACCACGATTAGTTCAAGTGAGAGACCGTGAGCTTGTTGCTCTTGGAGGGAGACCTCCTAGTTGGCTTGGTTGGTGTCCCGGTGACCTCTTCGTGGAAGATTGTGAAGGGGCCCAGGCTTCTCCTTCATGGAGCTTGTGAAGTGGTTGTGGAGCTTGCCATCTCCGGAGTGGAGGAAAAGCTAACCATAAGGAAAGGGCCATTATCCTTCGTGGGTTTGGCTCGGAGAATAGGGTGAGCCTTCATGGCATTGGGGAATCCTTCGTGGGACCTCCATCCCTCCAAACGTGACGTACCTTCTTGCAAAGGAAGGGAACACGGGAATACAACCTCGTCTCTGCGTGCATCGGTTATTTCTATACCCGAGCTTACTTTCCTTGTGATAGCCATCGTGTTTGAAGTACATATATCTTGCTATCACTTGTGCTACATATATATTGTGCCTATCTTGCTTAGCTCTAATTGTTATTGTTACACTTAGGTGAGGCTAGCATATTTAGGGTTTGTGCTTGTAGAATAAACATTAGTTTAATTCCGCATTCTTACAAGACAAATCCGTAAGAGTTTTTAAACGCCTATTCACCCCCCTCTAGGCGACATCTCGATCTTTCACATGCGTGAGGGAAGAAGATCAAGTTCAGGCCGGCGCTAGATCCGGTCTGACCGGCCGCCACGCCGGCGCGCCCGGTCCCAGGCCCGGTCAACCGGGTGCCACGCCGGACCAGCCCGGCGCCGACCGGATTTCCCACCTGTGCCAACCGGGCACTATCCAGTAAGCCTGGACGCCCCGCCCGGTTGCCACCCGATCCCTGGCCCGGTCCAAACCGGACCGGCCGGTCCCAGGCCCGGTCGACCGCCCCCTAGGCCAGCCGTGTCCGAGTCTGTCTCGACCAGATCTATTCTGGGTCGGTTATTTTTGTACTTTTTCGACTTGAGGTCGTCCTGAACTCCTATATAAGTGCCCAAGACGTCCCCAAATTAGGTTTAGACCACGTTTAAGATAAACCCCAGTTCATAGTTGATTGATTTGCAACTCTGTTGAATCCCTACACCATATTGCATTGATTTGGTGTAAACCTGAAAGTCTTGTGTGATCTGTTGCTCCATTAGGAATTAGAAGATTGCAACTTACCGCTTCGTGGTCGGCGGCTACGTGCGCAAGTATGTGGAGTTGCGAATATCTTGCGGGTTGAGAGCTGTTGCATTAGTGACAGGGACCAATCGAGAGATCTCGTTGCATCATACAAGTTATCATCCACTTCATCAAGTTATCTCCGCTGTGTTCATCCCGTGATCATCATCGTCACCGTTGCTTACTGAGAAGATCGGGTCACCCCTTATCATGGCGGGTGTTGCCGGGATGCGTGGAGGGCATGTGGTAGTGACAACATTGGGATGAATATGCGAATTGACCCAAAATTGCTCTGACTGCCCCTTCTGCTTTTGGATCGGATGGAGTTTTCCTAAAACCCATTGGAACTTGGAACGCACGGGCACTATGCTAGTATAGGTATAATTTCAATAGACTTACCATCTCCAATATGCTTTATCCCACCTTGTTGCAAAACCTCTCTGCCATGTAGTATTCATCTCCATATATCTGAGGGCGAGTCACCCAAATTAGCTTGCAAAACATCACACGAGGGAAAATACTCTGTCTTGCAAGGAGAGTGAGGTTGGAAACCTCGGTATCCCTAAACCCTAGGCCATCCATGAATTTTGGCTTCGTCATCTCTTCCCACGAATACCCAATATGTTTCTATTTCACCTTGCTTGCTTTCCAACTTACGGATGAGTGAATTTATGTGTTCACATAGAGCACAAGGTAGTTTCAAACATGACATAGAGTAAACTAGAACTGTTTGAGCTACATATTTGATCAATACCTCCTTACCCACCGATGACATCAATTTTTCCATCCATCCTCTCACTCTGTTCCATATCCTATCTTTTCAGAAACTTGAAGACTTCACTCTTAGAATTACCTTCATCTGATGGCATTTCTTCTCCGAAAGAGATTCACCGGAACATTTAGAATCTGTTTCACTTTTTCTCGGATCTGATCGGGTTATCTTTTTTTTTTCTCGGATCTGATCAGGTTATCTGAAATGCATTCTGGGCTGAGAGCGAGGCCGCTATAATCATGCTGGGCCTCCACGGGCAGACCACCAAAAAAGCCTCAAAACGCAGTCTGCACTCACTGAGGAAAATAACGCAGCCCCTCAAAATTCCCCGCACCTCTCGGTTCCGGCAGCTCGCCTCCGCCGCCGCCGTTCACGCCGACGCGGCCGTTCCCGTCGTCAAACCTCTCCGAGTTCAGGGTTTAAAATAGACTTCTCCGGAACGAAAATGTGAAATGATGTGCGCAAAATGCAGAGGTGTACTAGCAGTAGGGATGCAACCGGAGCGAGATGCGGAACTTGTTTTATCTAACTCTGATTTAATTACGCGGTAAAGTATATCATCGTTTTGCCTAATTTTTTGTTTGTGGGACAAGATGTGGGCGCTGCTTGCAACCCTAACAGGTAGGGACTCCAAAGGTGGCATGATGCATAGCTTAATAGCAATGACATGCTGATAGGTCCATAATAACATTTATGGCGCGTGCATATGATTACCTCTATCAGAAAAAGGTAGGCACTGCAAGGTGTACTAACTTCATGACATGGAGTTGGGGACACAAGGAAATTACATTGTTTTGTACGTTGCTTGAAAAGGAGAAGCAAAAGACACCTCTAAGTCAATTCTCGATAGTTCGCTATAAATGCTCGAGTCACCATGGTGGAGAAAAGATGCTTGCTACAATATTTTGTACTTGGAATTCCAACAAGTTGGTACATACAAAGTTATTGCAATCAATAAGCATCTGATAAGTCGACCGAAATTATGTATGTATTCCATAGTTCGACAGTCAAAAATCTCCAAACTGTCTAGTAGTAGTACTCACTAGAATAGCCGAATAGCTCAGATGGCTCAAATATTCATCGGTAAAAAAAACTATTCAAGCTTTTGCCGATTTCAATGTGAAGCTGCCGCTTCAATCACCTCATGTACCATGGAAGTAGGGTTAATACATAAACAAACAATATGCCTCATATTATAATTCCTAGAAATTCAGTTATAATTCCATATGAAGTGGTCGCCGGGTTGTCCTCCATGAACCTGCTCCACAACAAAACAACTTGATCGCCAAACATGGTGTTGATGACCAAAACGAAGGAGATGTAATGGGCCCAGGTTGCTCAACGACCTCGACCATGAAGTTGTGCACGTCCGTGCCGACTCTGGCGCCGCGTGCTAGGGGCATGGTTTGCAGATCGCCGAGGAGGGACCTTTTCGACGACGACAATGCCACACCAGGGAGGCACCGCCCCACCCGCGGGCCTGGAAATAGGGAGGAGTCTAGAGCGGCGTCGTTCGGCCACCAGAACGCCAACCTTGGAGTGAGGAGGAATTTGGAGCGGCACCGTGCGGTCGCCCATGGAGGTCATCCACCGGCCCAGATAACTCTCGTCTTGTTCGTCGCCGTGTCGGCACTAACCAAGGAAATGGTGCATCAAGGGGTAGATGCATCCTAGGATGCACTGGCTAGGCCGGCTTCTCCCATTACCGTGTTGCCTCAAGGGAGGGAGGAGGGCTCAGGTCTTCCTCCGCCCCGCCAACCGCCTCAGGAGGGAAGAAAGGTGTGATTCCTTCTAGGTACCACAGTGGCCAGGGAGAGACATAATTGGGGTATCGGCCTGGGGAGGAGGCTGGGGCAGAGCTGCTCGGCCGGAGAAAGAGGAGCGCCGCCCGGGAGAGAGAGGATGATACTTGAGGATTTAGGAATTAGCAAAAGCCCTCACAAATGACACATATGCCAGGAGGGGAAGACGTGTCATAGAATTGAGAGGAAACCACCACTGTAAATAGCAGCGACCTTGAGAGATCGGTAAATTGACTAACCTTTATATAGTATATAATTCCAATAGACTTGCCATCTCCAATATGCTTTATCAAACCTTTTTGCAAAACCTCTTTGCCATGTAGTATTGATCTCCACATCTCTAAGAGCGAGTCACCAAAATTAGCTTCCAAAAAACCACACGAGGGAAAATACCTGACCTTGAGCACTCTAGCGCTTAAAGAATTTTGGTCCATCAAGATATGCCATGCTCGTCTTGCAAGGAGAGTGAGGTTGGAAACCTCGGTATCCCTAAACCCTAGGCCATCCATGAATTTTGGCTTCGTCGTCTCTTCCCACGAATACCCAACATGTTTCGATCTATTTCACCTTGCTTGCTTTCCAACTTACGGATTAGTGAATTTATGTGTTTACATAGAGCACAAGCCACAAGGTAGTTTCAAACATGACATGGAGTAAGCTGGAACTGTTTGAGCTACATTTTCTCCACTACTATTAAAAGAGCCAGAGTGGCAGATCCAAATAATCCTGACCATTTATTCATCTAATCTAACGGTTCAGATTACCACTAAAACAAAGTGTTGGACGTCCACGTCCCACGCCGAATCCATCCACTCACGTCTGAAAATGCGAAAACCGTAGTCAAACCGTCAATCACTCATCGTATTCCCTGTGCCCGCCGGCCACGCCGACGCCGCCCGCTGCCCGCGACGACCGCCGCGCCACGCGCCGAACGCCGAACGCCGGCCGCGACGGCCGCCGCCCTGCCCTGGCTGCGCCCCACTTTGCCCGACGCGAGTTTCCCCGCCTCCCATGCCGCCGCCGTTATCCTGGTATACGACTCGACGATGGGGTGTTCCGTGACGACATCGACCTGGATGGACTGTCGGGCCGCCGCCGCCGGCCTTCTTCACTCAAGGACTACATGCCACGACGCCTGCACCGCCGCCGCCGTCGTCGCCACCGAACTCGGCTTCCATAGGTAAATACGCTTCTGGACGCCGCCCAAGATCTTGCTTGTATTCGTACGTGATTGATTCGATTGATCCAGTAAACATGCGGAACTAGGTCTGCAGTCCATGGAGTTGAAATCTCGCAGTTATTCTTTTTCTTTGTCGATTGCGGGGATGATGAATTCACCAAGTAATTGGGGGGAAGTTAGGCGGTTAGAAATTCTGATGTTTGTAAGCCATACACGATGCATTGGAATTCAGTTTCTTACCTTTCGGGAACATGAGCCATACTACACAACACAGGTAGAGGTGATCTTAGTCAGTTCTTGGAGGAATTCTCTGCTAGCACCGAGGGTGATAGTCGAGAGGGGGAGAATGAAGGGAATGCTGATGCTAATGGGGAGATTGCTCAGCAGAGGCTTATAGAAGAAGAAAAGAACCAGTCGTGCGTATTCTTTTCCTACTCCGCAGTAGATTCTGCTAAAGCCTTCGGCGTCCTCAGAATTCTATGCACCTTCCTGGCAATGGCTGGATTTCTTGCGTGCTTGATATCTCCGCCCTCGGTGGCTGACTTCATTCGAATTTGTGGTGGAGACGCTGATTTTCTGTTGGTACTTTTTCCGGTGTCAAAACGTTCCTTCTTTCCGATTTTCCGCATGGTGCTTGCTTGGGAACTACAGTGTTTGAACCTCTGATCTCTAGATGTACCGATGAAACAGCTATATTGGCGGCCGATCCTGCATATGCCATGATTTATGTTGAAAACCTTGCATTTTTCCATCCTGTCTTTTCTTTTCTTTTCTTTCGTATCATCAGTTTACTGAAGCTCTGATCTGTTATTGTACTTTCCTTTGGTTTTCTTCTTTTATTATTCTCCATAGGCCCTTGAAAGTTAGAGACATCTCTATTAGGAACCTAAAATTATCTGCAAGAACCAATTATGCAAATCCCGAAGTTCAAAATGCCAATGTAAATTTTCAGGGAGGCGGTGTTTGAACATTTCAGAACCTTCAAGTAAAAAAGCATTGCGGAGAAAGATGGATTGGTGCTTGGCTGATTCGAAAAACTGAGCCATACAGCCCCTCCGTTGGGGGTCACGAGTGGTAATCTCCGCATCGGTTTTCAGAATGGATACAAGTTCATTGCGGTCATGCTTGTCAAACTCTCACATGATAATCAGATACTGTTGCGGTATCCTGGTGCTGAAGTTATATTAGTTGGTAAGAAGCTAAATATTGTGCTCCTCATATCAAATGTCAGATGGTAACACGCTTGTCTCTTGCAGACCCTACACAACATGGATTCAAATTGTTACTTCATATGGTAGAAACGCTGAGGAAGGTTCTGCCAAATATGTATGTTGTAGATCACTGCACCAATTCTGGAAATCCTGATGCGCGCTTCAGATATCTCTACTCTTGCCGATACATGAATAACAAATGAACCTTGGCAGTAATGTATTAAACTAAATATGTCCTTAGCGCCTTAGTTAGATATTAAAAGATACAGCCTTATATATGTTTTTCAGGAGGCACCATCATAGGAAATGTGATCATGTTTCCGATTTGAACTAATTTCAGCGCTTCATTGTAATTTACACCCATTTGGTATTCTTACCATCTTCAGTTCATAAACATTTCTTTTCCAGATCAGGAGCAAATTCATTTTGAAATCTGTATGTTGTGAATACATTATTATTCAAGCATATTGCCCTCTTTTTGCAGAATACAAGGTTCACTCAGACAACAATAGTGGCCTTTCTGGGGTGCATTCATGTATGATCACTACTAACACTAGATTTAGATGTGCGCCTTGGCGCACGATCCCGTGGAGCTCGTGTTGATATTTATATTGTATAAGAACAATGGTAAAATTGAACTGTCAATATGGTACAATAATACATATCTTAGGTTTTGTGAAATGGCCGTGTTAGTATGAAATTAGAAAAATAACATGAAACTACAAACATAGCAACAAACACTCATATATAGCCAGTAAAATAGGGGGAAATATTAGAGTAACACAACAAACACTTACATATGTAAATAGGGATATTATAGCAAATACTCCATGCGTGTCAAAATATAAGATGTTTTAGATAATTTTCGACCAGGTGAAAAGCGAGCAAAATTGCTGAAACGGGATCCAACATCATGGTCTTCAATAGCGATCCCAGCGTCATCCTCCTCTATCTTCCACCTCCACGTAGCACCTCCGCCTCGATCTTCTCTGGCTAGCAGGTCACCAGATTCTGGTCATCAGGGCCGCCTAGATCTCCAGGCAGCACCTTCTTCACCAGGCAGCACCTTCTTCACCAGGCGCAGCACGTCCGCCCCGATCTCCACTGGCCATCAGGACGCCCAAATCTCCTCTGGCCATCAGGTCGCCCAAATCTCATCTGGCCATCAGGTCGCCCTACTCTGGCATGGCACGACACGACACCTAGCCAAGAACCTGCACCTTTGTGATTCTGCTCTTCTCCTCTAGCTTTGGAACAATTGGTGACCCACCACGTCACTTGCAAAACACATGAATGATAATGCAGTACTTGCTAGCTTGGAAACCATCAGAAATTTAGGAACCTATGAAAATTTCAACTGTCATTACCTTCGAAATTTCACCTGGACAATGTCAGACTTCGCCTTGGCGACCCAAAGGAACACGACCTCAGTCATCTTGTGCTGCTTCTTGGGAAAGTTGCACCAGCCACCAAAGTTGGGTGGGCAGAAGTCGGTACAGTCAAGACGACCGTCAGGCTACCGAGGCACCAGAGGATGTTGTTCAAGCACCAGAGCTCGTAGCAGCCTCCACAGGCACTGGCTTATCGAACAGCTTGTCGCTCGGGCCGACTGTCTACCTCCTGTATCTGAAGATGTCAGGCCCCCATACCCATAAGCATCACCACCTTCAAAGTTCCAGACAACCATTTTATCAATAAGAACATTTTATGTTTCTGACACAGAAGAAAGAAAGATTTAACACTCACAGTATGTAAATGAAATTCTATGTGAACCATAACAGAGTACATTTTTGAAAATCTTCAGAAGGAAAGTACAATGCATGATTTCAGCGCATGCAGTGACAACAGAAAAGTTCATGTCGTAGTAGCTTGCATATGAGGATTCTCAAAGCATTCATTGTGCATTATTACCACTTCTTATGCTTAGAGAAAACCAATTTAGTACAAAATGCACTTAGTATCCACTCCATTATTAGTTTTCTTACGGCTCATTAGGATTGCACTAACACGTCATAGGACCAAAGTAAATACAGAAAATGCAGATAGAGCAGTAACATGGTAGTTGCTATGATTTTGGAGTACTTCACAAATTAGTTACGAAACACTAATTTGGTACAACAACTAACACAGAGGCAAGAAACTCAACAGCTTGCCAGATAATGAGATCCAGACAAGAAGCTTAGTACCATAATTATGCCACAAAATAGATGCGGCACTACTCTTTCCGAAATCAATCCAACACAAGAGTAGGTTTTTGGAAAATAAAAAGAACAAGCATCCTCAAGTAAACAATAAACCCTGCCATAGTATCTCATCAATCCCAAGCATAAATATGCAGAAAATACATCCTCAATGGACCCTTCTTGTATTACAGAAACTTGATGGAATATTGATGATAGAGCATGGATTGGAAATGTGGCCATATATGTACAAGTAGATACTGAACTCTGAAAAGAATGGAAGTCTAAGAAGTTCAAGCTACAGAGACACAACAATTTAATTGATCACTTTCACTTGAGCTAATTAACTGAGCTAGTTCCTCACTGCAAGCACTACAGGATTGCATACACTACTTGTTGTCTTCGTACGCTTACTCTTATAGTTTAATTGAGTACTCCAACAAGTTGGTAGTTTGAGGATCTAATGAATAAGAAACTCACATTACTGTAAGTAATTCATGCACTGACAATAAACAAAACGCATTAGTAAAAGCGGTGAGAAGATCATCATTATTACTGTTAGAACTTTCACAAAGTTGGCATTCATCATTACTGTTAGAATGGACGAACATAAGTGATTTATGCATAGCGCACCAAAATTGCCTAGCGCAATACATGATTTTTCAGACTTTTAACCACTGGCTTGATGTCAGTATATCTTGCAAAAGTTCAGTTCATTGAATACAAAAATCCAGTAAGCGTGTACATCTCATGGTAAGGGTAGCCATGCTAAACTAAGAACGCAATGTTTCAACCATAATGGGTACCTCTCATGGTAAGATCCTAGAGGCTGAATTTCTACATCGATTTATGAAGAAGAAGAACAACAAAGAAAAGATCAAGCAAGAATAGGTACAGAAGCAGCAATAGTTTTGCGACAACCTTTTATTTCCATGAACACAAACTAACCAACGATAAACAAGGGCTTTTATAGTTCTATATCTGTTCACAACAGAACCAAAGCAACACTAAAACTACAACTGTAAAGTTAATAAAACAAGTTGTCACGCATTCTCAGCCTGTCAGGATAAGCCAAAATTCATAAGTAAAACATTGTGCTCATAAGTATCATCCTTTAGGGGGAATCCAAAATAGCGAGATGCATGGGAAATGTACATCGTATAGCAGGCTATAAGGAGCTTTACCAGAGGGGAAAAATACTCAGGTCAAGTTCGGAAGCCCGTGTCATATTCCATGGTCGCCGGTTCATCGTCATATCCCTGTCATGCTCATCTTGTCATAAAGCCTAGAGCTGATACGTGCATCTGAAAATATGTTGACAGAGATATAGATTGATTTAGCAAATGCAAACAATACCATTGGCGTATAAGAAGATAAAACACTTCAAGACTGCTATTTTTGTAGTTTTACCAAACAGAACATCCAAAACCGAAATTCATAAATAGAAGTTTTCCCTCCGTAGTACCTGAACAAGCTCAGAGTCCATACGATTAATTTGTGTTCTGCATAAGGACTCCTTTTAAATTCAGTAACCAAGTTGGGCACTACAACTTGTTAAATGCAGTGCAAAACTAAGTGAAGACATATATGGGTTCTAGATACATGGAAATGGTTCAGGTATACACTGATTACATGTGTTTCAGATCAAGAAAATCTGGAATGTCAAGAAGGAAAAAAGACACAAAGAGTAAATTCCTAAATTAACTTTGTGCCCCTTAAGAGGTTTATGATTGCATCATCCGGCTAAAGGACCAAACATAAACTAAATATCGAGTGTTATTACTAACAAAGAGCAAATTAAACCAACCGTCATCAACTAAAAGCAAATTTAAACCAGGATAAAATACCAAAATTAAACCAGGAAGTGTTAAGGGCCCGAAAATCACTTGTATATTTCTTTTGATGTACAAAATACTGGCAGTAGTTTATTACTTTAGTTGGATGTAGATGAAAAGGCTTCAAAACATCCTCATTGGTGGAACCTTGGATTTGCTGCCCAATTGCAAAGCTTATTCAGACAGTCTGGTAAGAGGAAGCCACAAGTAACATATCTGTGGCCAGCATAATAGTTTGATCTATACTTGGCTTGCAACCGTTGCCATGCTTAATGCATTACCCTCCCTACAAACATGAAACGTGAAAACTGAAAACCAACCATATCATGTCACTTTATTTATCCATCTATGATAAAAATTCATTTAACTAATAGACGCATAGGAATAGGTAGGCATAGACAACTAAAAATTGCAGGAAACAGAGCTCTTATAATTTTGTTTCAAAGCTGTCAAACAAATACAATGAGTCATATAAGATTTTACTTTCAACCGAAGGAAAATAAGAACACATGGACAACAACCAACCGTCATCAACTGAAAGCAAATTTATTTCATTTAGTGCTTGTATCAATTGCAAATCTTATCTAAAAGGTCAACAATAGGCAAATAGTGTACTGTGCAGTTAATAAAAGAGGGTATGCAAAGAGGCAAAAAAAACAAAGAGAAATAGCTATCTAAATCTTGATATCCATGCCTCTAGGACATTGCATACTCTTCTTTTCGCTTGGTAGAAGACCATATGCATCAACTCAAGGATTATCCCGCGTCTAAAGACCTTGTTGAGTTCCTCTGAATGAACAATTATTTTTGCAGAGCCAGCAATCCATGTGCTGCAGCGTGTGGGAGACCCCGGGGGTCGTAGGCTAGACAAACCCAGATATCACTTCTGGCATAAGCCTAACCTAGATCTCTAGGGCCTACAGGGTGGGAATCGGTAACACAACAGTGACTCTACGACTGAAAACAAATATATTACAACTCCTAGCAGAGTTAAGATCCAAATTTATTACACGCAGAGGTCACTGACCACAAATCAACAAGCAACGGAAAGCAAATTATGTTATCTAGATAACAAGACTGCAAAGGGCCTAAGAGGCCATAACATAAGGCGACGTCCCAGCCCATAAGTCTCAGGCTACCGCCTGAGGAACTCCGAACTACTCGTCGACGTCGAGGTAGAAGCCGCCATCAGTTGGAAGGACTTCCTCTGAAACAAAGCATGCAAGGCTGAGTACAGGGACTCAACAAGACTTAGTACAACCTGTTAGCAAAGCGGGTATGCGAAGTTTTATGTGGAGCTTATTTTGCGGAAAGCCAGTTTTCCTTTGTAAACAGGAGGGAGCAGAAGCTCGTCTATTCAGACCATTTTCAAAAGAGGTATATCAACTCTAGCTCTAAGATCATCATGTTGAATCCACCGAATCTTCATCATTACCTGAACCTATCACCTAGGATCACCCCCTCGACACCCTGAGAAGGGATCCTTATTCACACATTGACATCAAGTTTTACGATTAGGTTCAAGTTGTCTATGATCACAGAATCCATCACCAAGTCGTCCATAACCGTGGACACGGCTTTTCGAAAAGATTTACCCTGCAGGGGTGTACAACTTTACCCACACGCGCCGACCGACTCTTAATGCCACTATAGATTAGCACACTTCCTTGGTGTGCTGGCAGAGGGTGGTCGACCAAAACCTTTCCCTTACTTCGCCTATTCCATGAGTCAAACTAACTGGGGAGCTCCGTCATCGTAGGTAGCCATTCTCCGAGGCGGTCCCGGTCATTGTGTGCAGGGGATCCAGTTCAATGCCTCCAGCATCCTTCACCCTAGCCACACCCTGTATGATGCACTTTGAAAACCTTTTCCACCTTTCCCCCATGCGTATGGCAAATGGAACTCGCAAACTAATTGACTCATGGGTAAGCTAGGTAAGTTAGGGCCAAGGGGTTCCCATGGGCCCCGTGTGGTTGTACGCTCAGTCTTGGTTCCGAAGGCGAGAACTCAGGTCCTAGTATCGGCGAGAACGAGTCAAATCACCACATCCCCATGTGGCGGCCCATCCAAGCCTTTAGCATGTTTATTAACAACATCACTGATCTTACCACGTCATCCTGTCAAACTAGGTTCATTCGTAGCTCTGATTCATCAACCGGATGGATCAGACTTCAACAGCTAAGCATGGCTAAGCATAACACATATACGGCTCTAGCGATGCGAACAAGCTCAGACCTAGTTTTGCTGGGAGCGGTGGATCAGTAACTCTGGGCTACAAGGATGGAATAAGCACACATAGGATCTCTAGAACTGCCGATAAAACATATTTGAAGCGGATGAAATATGTAAGAACCAGAAGTAAAGCATTTCGAAACCATATATGAACCAGGTTAGGGCTTGCCTTGTCCCTCGTTGTTCTGGTGCTGCTCTTCGGTGGCGTTGATCTCAGGCTCGCGTTCGGTCCCTATCGATAAACCAAATACCGGAAAGGAAGAGCACAATCAAGACATGGTACAATGCAATGCACATACAACATGATGGCATGTTATATTAAAGGGGTTTGGGTAACCCTAGGTGCATCGATGGAAATTAAAGGAGTTCGGCTTCGAACCCCGACATATGAGAGGGGTCAAATTAGGGTTTCTACTAAGGCTCATATTTAATTGGTTCAAAGATGTATGAAACATGGATAAACAATTAGGAAATGTTTTTCTGATCATTTTGATATTGTTGCGGTCAGAAACCCACCGGCGAGCAGCGACGGGCAACACAGTAGAGCCGGGAGGCTCCCAGGACTGCGCCTGGCCCTGGTCCCTCCGAGCGATGGCCCGCAAAGACTCGGCACGCACGTTCGATGCTGGTGCAAGGGCGTGCCACCTGACCTATACCTGGTCAGGAAGGTGATGGATGTGCCTCGCTTAGTTTCCTGCATGGCATACACGTAAACATTAAATACGAGCCTCGATCGGCTCTCAGGTTGTCCTGTGAATCGGCTCAAAGAGCCGATCCACCCATGATCCGTACGAGGTGTACGAATATATGGTGGTCCTGCTTGATCAGAATAAAGCTAAAACGACCTACTACGATTTAGGGTTTTCACCGCATAATCGGAACATCCTACTCGTGATTGAGCCTGGCGGCCACGCACGGTGATCGTAAACCGACCCTAGACAAGGCCTAAAAACCACCACGAAGTTGATCCCCGGAACATCCTGTCTAGGGCTAGCAAACTACACCCTACGCGCCACTGGATCCTTCAACCCGTTTGTAAGGCCTAACTATGCAGATATTAAACTAATCCTTGGAGAACAAGGAGCAATCATAACGGATCGGATCTACTAAATAGTGATCAAGCGGGGTGCCGCCCTTACACCTAAGATAGGCGTAAGGGCGGCTAGACGTCTCAGGGTTGCACGACGATAGCATATGATACGAGGAACAATGCTAACCCTAACACGTCTAAGATAACTACGTTGCTCGCCATCAAAAAGGCTTCAGTACGAGCAACGCATGAACAGCGAATAAACGTGTACTGCCTAGATCGCAAGATGCGATCTAGGCAGCATGATGCTTACCCGGAAGAAACCCTCGAGACAAGGGAGTTGGCGATGCGCCTAGATTGGTTTGTGGTGAACGTGATTGTTGTTTATTTCATAAACCCTAGATACATATTTATAGTCCGTAGACTTTCTAACGTGGGAATAATCCCAACCGTGCACGAGCCAAACTCTAACTAACCGACACGCATCCTACTATATTACAGATACACGGGCGAACTAGCCCAAACTTTGCATATAAGGCCGATTCATGTATTCCTTCCATGTATATTCTTCAAGCCCATCTTGATCGCGGCCCACCTCTGACTCGGTCAAATTCTGGTGATAACACATGCCCCCCTGGTTTTGGAATTGATAATTCCAAAATCACTCTGCTTTTTCTTCGTCGGGTCATGTCGTGGCAGAGCAGAACCGTCACAGTATTCTTCATCATGATGCCCTGCCTTCTCAACTTCTCTGCAAGATTTGATAGCTTTAGCATCACTTCCTCGGAAACTGCAATGGCATTAAATCTCCACTAGGCTCCCCCTTATTTAACTGTGCCGAACGGTTCGCCACTTCATCCCCTTGCTCTGCTCAGGCCATCGGCACCTAAAAAACCCTCTTTCCCTGTAGCAATGTCTTCTTCTTCCTCCATCTCCTCAGGCCTCTCTCTCCAATCTTCCTCCTCGAGCGAACAGGAGTGGAACTTTGATCCCGTGCCAGATGGCCCACCCGAAGCACTCATCGGGTCAGATGGTGACTTACCCCTGACCGATGGGGAAGACGACCTCGAGTTCCTCATCGAAGGGGAACTGAAGAGCGAGAGTGAAGACGACCTCCACTCCTGGGCGAACTCCACCTCCTCCGACGAGGAGGAGGAAGAAGAAGAAGCAGAGGAAGAAGAGGAAGAGGAGGAGGATGATTCCTCCTCCTCCGCTGGGTATCCGCCGGCGAAGCGCTTTCGCGCTTGGGCGGACAGCGAGGATGATGATGATGACGAGGAAGAAGAGGCTCCGGCCGAGGGCTGGGGCAGCAGCGACGAGGAACTCTCTGGAAGCAGCGCCGGCGGCAGCTACAATGGCGACGATGAGGACAGCGACGACCCCTAGAACAGGGGCCAACTAGTGTAGGACTAGTAGTAGCAGTGCACTAGGCATCGGATGACCCTTTTGAGAGCCATCGGCTCTTTCTTGTAAAGCCGTTCCTTTGAATCAATAAGAATTGTTCTTCTAATTTGACTCTCAATTAATCCAATTTCAAGTCTTCCGTTTGCCGCACCAAGACCGATAACAACGTATCGGACTTTTCACCTCCGACGCCCATGAAGCCAGACTCAGATACCAATTAGACCATCAGTCAAGCACTTCTCAAATTCAGACTGTAATTTGATGTCTGACCATAATACTTTGCAATCCTATAGCCGATGGCTATTCATCGGCTATTTTGAGAATCCACCAGACCCTGTAGATGACGACGGCTTCCCTTTCAGGCTCCTTTCCGCAGCTCTAGTAGTCTTCTTCTGCAACAACTCACCGCTTTCGAAGAAGGTTATGATGCAGGGTCAGCCGATGACACTCCAATCGGCTTCCAAAAACAGAGTGTCTACCAAATCAGCTGCCCCCCGAGCCTCAGTTAAGGTGAGAACAGTGGCGAGGACACACAGTTCAGTCCAAGGGCCTTGATCAGGCAATTGAGACAGCCACCATGCAGAAGTCCTAGCCATTCCTACGAGCGTAGCTGAGAAGGTGGCCAACTTAGCCAGGCCGACGGTAGATACACCGGAGCCGATCACCTTTTCTTCCTTTGAAAACCGATATTGCAGACGAAACACCAACGGCCTAATGAGTAAAAGGTTGGAGGTTGGCCTTGAGGCTGAACTGAAAACCGACTTGGTCGAAATCCGTGTCTTGAACACGCAGCTGGTAGATCTTGTGTAATTTGCACTAGAGTCGATGGCTGTGCATCGGCTTTGTTTCTTAGCTCTAAAGTCGATGTCCGTGCATCGGATGTATACCATGAGAAATTTTTTTTTACTGGCCGATTTTCCTATCGGCCCCCAATATTTCCCTGCACACATGTTCATCTGCACATGTTCATCTGATTAGGTGCCCCCCGAGCCGAATCTGCCAGGTAACTGCGGATATCGGCTCTGTAGTTAGCCAAGGCACTGTATTTGAACGTCGGCTCCGGTAGGACCAATGTTGATTTTTCCAGCTCATCAGCCGACGTAAAACCGCTGCCCATTAGATCGACGTTGAACACAGGCAGAATGTGTGGTGACGATAATTTTGGCCGATTGCTGGAATCGGCCTCCACGTTGATTGAATTGCTCAATGAAGGTTTTGCAATGTTCCTCCATAGATCTTTGGGGGCCGATCCCAAGGATCGGCCTCGCCACGTTTGTCCATAGGTTTGTTCTTGCTAGACGGTCAGGCCGGTGGATAAGACCAGCCTAACCCCGTCCTTCGTCACGTCGATGCGCTCGCAGTCGTCCAAATTGATGCCTGAGAGTGGCTCTTGGCCTGTTGTCTCCCAAGCGTTCATGCCAGCCGTTGAAATCTCGGCTGAGTCATCTGCATGGACGACCTCTACTTCATCTCCATCCCACTGTATTATGCATTGGTGCATCGTGGACGGAATGCAACAGTTGGCGTGGATCCAATCTCTTCCTAGCAGGACAGCATAGGTGCTCTTGCTATCGACAATAAAGAACGTCGTAGGGATGGTTTTCCTTCCTACGGTCAGATCCACGTTCAAAACACCTTGTGCGTCAGACGCTTGGCCGTTGAAATCGCTCAATGTCACGTTGGTCTTGATCATATCCGAGCTAGAGCGTCCCAACCGACGTAGCATGGAGTATGGCATAATGTTGACTGCCGCTCCGGTGTCCACCAGCATCTTGTTGACAGGCTGCCCATTGATATAACCTCGCAAGTACAGGGCCTTCAGATGTCTGTAGCTTCTTTCTCATGGCTTCTCAAAGATAACTGGCCGTGGGCCGCAGTCAAGTTGTGCCACAGGTGCTTCGTCTAATCCTGGAGCACTAAACTCCGTCGGAAGGATGAACACCATGTTCGTGCCAGCCGATGTTTCATCATCGGCTTTCTTTTGTCTGGGACGCCACTCTTTCCTTTGTGGCCGACCCTCTTCGTCCAGGGTTCGCTGAATTTTAGCAGCCAGATCAGGCCGCGCCTTCCTCAACGTGTGCAGGTATAACCTTTCGGCTTCCTCCAAACCACGTAGCCGCTGAACCCTACGCTTTTGGGAACGGCTGAGTCCATCAGGGCACCACCTTGGCCGGTGGTACTTATCTTCTTCTTCTCCATCGTCTTCCAATTCCTCGAGATCTTCCACCCGAGAGGACTCAGCGTGCTTGTTCCGAGGTGGGAGAGGCCCTAGACGTTTGAACACGGACACGTTAGCTGCATCCTTCCTCTTCTGTCTACATTCTGGGCAGTTGCCGATTGTAGGCAATCGGCTCATTCCTGAATCCCAGCAGTGTCTGAAGAAGGGGCAGTCACAGTGCCTATCCTCGTCGTCTTGCTCTCTTGACTTTTCCTTGGCGTGGCGCTCATATCTCTCCTCGTCGCGATCATGCCGACGATGTCTCCTGGCGTCCCTAGCCAGACGATCTCTTTCATCATCGTCGTTGGGTCGTCGGCGTTGGTCATATTGACTCACATACTTGTTGAGGAGGTGATCAGAGAGAGGTCGCTGATATCTCACGTTCCTCACTTCTCCCTCTGTGATGTAGCGCTTGCCATCGTGACGGAGCCGATCGCGTGGAACGGCTTCCTCTGTGTCCTTGCTACGAGAGCAGCTGCCCTCGTCTCCGTCCTTACCAGAGTGGTGTCCAGGTGCTACCATGTTGATGTTGAACGAGAATCCTAGCTGGCACCCTCCAGGGTAAGTGCACTCCACCATGTTGACAGCGGGGAAGGGGTGTGTGTCGACTTTCATGGCGTACTGGCTGAAAATTAGACGCCCTTGTTCTATCGCCATTCGGACCTGCTGCCGCCACACCCTGCAGTCGTTGGTGGCATGGGTGAACGTGTTATGCCACTTGCAGTATGGCTTTCCATTCAGCTCCTGCGCCGTGGGGATCTTGTGGCCTTCGGGTACCTTTAGCTGCTTCTCTTTAAGTAAGAGATCGAAAATCTGCTCAGCTTTGGTAACGTCGAAGTCAAATCCTCTGGGAGGACCTTGTGGCTTAACCCACTTGCAGGACACGGGGCTTGCCCCCCCGAGTCCATTCAGCCACTGCTACCTCTTGATCTCCCGCAGAGCCTTCGTCTTCATCTGCCTCAACCAGGACCACCGCACGCTTGAATTTATCCTGGTATACATCTGGATGGCGCTGTTCATATACTGACAGCTTCTGCACCATGTGCGCCAGTGAAGGGTAGTCTACTTGGGAGGCCACGTCCTTGATCGGTGATGCGAGACCCACCACCGCCAACTCGACTGCTTCTTTTTTAGTCACACGAACCGAATAGCATCGGTTCCTAACGGTCCTGAAGCGCTGGACGTATTCTGACACTGTTTCTCCGCGCTTCTGACGTACTTGTGCTAACTCGGCAATGCCAGCCTCGGAAGCCTCTGAGTGATACTGCATGTGGAACTGCTCTTCCAACTGCTTCCAAGTCCGGATTGAGTCTGGTGGCAGCGATGTGTACCACCCGAAAGCCGATCCTGTGAGGGACTGTGCGAAGAACCTCACATGCAGCTCATCTGATGCTGAGATCGTGCCCAGCTGTGCCAAATATCGGCTCACATGCTCGATGGAGCTGGAACCATCTGATCCATTAAACTTGGAGAAATCAGGGAGCCGATATTTGGGTGGTAGCGGGATCAACTCGTACTCGTTGGGGTACGGCTTGGAATAGCCGATTTTCCTCCTTTTCGGCACCATGCCGAACTGGTCTCTCAGGATGGTACTGATCTGATCCGCGGTCTTTGGCTGCAGAGTCGAACTACGAAGATTCGCCGAGTGGCATACTTAGCCAGCCATGCTTTCTTTTCCAGCTACGAGCCAAGCTGCAGGAGCTGAGCTGCGGAGGTTTGTCGGAGTGGCATACTTAGCTAGCCACGTCGCTTCTCAAGATCTGTTCTGAAGTCCCTCCTGTTGTTCCAAGTCCCTGCTGTTGCGATCTGGTTTGTGAGTGCCCGATTCTTTGCGATGCAGCACGTATGTGCACGTGTATCCGTGAGGGATCTCCTTAGGCGCCTCATGCAAGAACTGGTAGTCACTAGGGTCACCACCGATCTTGTAGACGACGTATGCCGGTGAATTCGGCATTTCTGGTGCTGCCAACGCGAATGGCAGCGGTGGACGGGACTGGAGTGGTATCTCTCCTTGGTAAGTCCCGAGAGCTGGTCCTGACGGAGAGTACTGATGCCTCATGATTTCCTGGATCACCCGAAGAGCGACACGCTCCAAAGTGTTCACCAGGCTCTCAGAATGGCGGTGTAGCGAATGAGCTACCATGAAGTTAATCTCCTGACGTAGGGACCTGGTGCGTTCTTCTGACGGGGCGGACAGGTCCACTCCATCGAGCGCGCCTTCAGGTGAGAACCCTTTCCACCTGATGCCATGTGAGCGGGTTCTGTGAAAAGAGCCGATGAGGTCGGCTTCGAGGATTGTTTTGACCTCGTCATACTTCTTCTTGAGCTCCTCGGTCAGATCCTCGTACGTGAATGGAGTGCCATCCGCCATCTCAGATGTAGATGGCGATGCGGTTGATGTTGCAGATTGTCCCACCGGGCGTGCCAGAATGTGTTGCGGTCAGAAACCCACCGGCGAGGAGCGACGGGCAACACAGTAGAGCCGGGAGGCTCCCAGGACTGCGGCTGGCCCTGGTCCCTCCGAGCGACGGCCCGCAAAGACTCGGCACGCACGTCCGATGCTGGTGCAAGGGTGTGCCACCTGACCTATACCTGGTCAGGAAGGTGATGGATGTGCCTCGCTTAGTTTCCTGCATGGCATACACGTAAACATTAAATACGAGCCTCGATCGACTCTTAGGTTGTCCTGTGAATCGGCTCAAAGAGCCGATCCACCCATGATCCGTACGAGGTGTACGAATATATGGTGGTCCTGCTTGATCAGAATAAAGCTAAAACGACCTACTACGATTTAGGGTTTTCACCGCATAATCGGAACATCCTACTCGTGATTGAGCCTGGCGGCCACGCACGGTGATCGTAAACCGACCCTAGACAAGGCCTAAAAACCAACACGAAGTTGATCCCCGGAACATCCTGTCTAGGGCTAGCAAACTACACCCTACGCGCCACTGGATCCTTCAACCCGTTTGTAAGGCCTAACTATGCAGATATTAAACTAATCCTTGGAGAACAAGGAGCAATCATAACGGATCGGATCTACTAAATAGTGATCAAGCGGGGTGCCGCCCTTACACCTAAGATAGGCGTAAGGGCGGCTAGACGTCTCAGGGTTGCACGACGACAGCATATGATACGAGGAACAATGCTAACCCTAACACGTCTAAGATAACTACGTTGCTCGCCATCAAAAAGGCTTCAGTACGAGCAACGCATGAACAGCGAATAAACGTGTACTGCCTAGATCGCAAGATGCGATCTAGGCAGCATGATGCTTACCCGGAAGAAACCCTCGAGACAAGGGAGTTGGCGATGCGCCTAGATTGGTTTGTGGTGAACGTGATTGTTGTTTATTTCATAAACCCTAGATACATATTTATAGTCCGTAGACTTTCTAACGTGGGAATAATCCCAACCGTGCACGAGCCAAACTCTAACTAACCGACACGCATCCTACTATATTACAGATACACGGGCGTACTAGCCCAAACTTTGCATATAAGGCCGATTCATGTATTCCTTCCATGTATATTCTTCAAGCCCATCTTGATCGCGGCCCACCTCTGACTTGGTCAAATTCTGGTGATAACAGATATATAATTTTATATTTTTCTGATTTAAAATGAATTACTTATGAATTTCCAGGATTTAATTCATTTTAAATCAATTTCTGAAAATTATACAAAAATAATAAAAGTTTAATAATTTGGACCCACTTGTCATAATTTTATTCTTTTCTAAAATATTTCCTAAATTATTAAAATCCTGACAGATGGGGTCCACCTGTCATAATATTTCCTATTTAAAAATACAGAAATTAAATACATAAAATACAAAAGCTAATTATGGCGTCATGCTGACGTCATGCTGACGTTAGCATGGCCATGAGCTCACAATTGAGCTCGGCCGGGATGCAATCCGGCGATTGGGCGGGTTGCAGGGGCGCACGCGTGGGGGAAAAGGAGCAGGGCGACGCGCTGAGGCGATTGGTGGCGGCGCCGCCCTTGATTGGTCGCCGGAGCACGGCCACCGGCGACGAGCGGCGGAGGCCGGGGCAGGTGGCGCGCGGCGGTGGTGCTACAGGGGGTTAGGGGCGAGGCGAGGGCACTGGGAGAGAGAGGAGCTCACCCTCGACGCGTTGGAGTCGATGGCGACGGCCGGGGAAGCTCACCGGCGGCGAATCGACCGGAGGCCGGCCGGCAGTAGGGTTAGGTTTTGGCGATTTTCTTCGTGGAAGAGAGCGGGGGAAGAGGGGAAAGCGGGGGTTAGGGTTTGGCGCGGCGGCGGCGACTATTTAAGGCCCCCGGAGGGCGGCGGGAGGCATCGTGGCCGCCGGAGCCATCGGGTGGCCGGCGTGCGGCCACCGAGCTGCTTTGGCCTGCGGGGAAGAAACGGAAATTTGCAGAAAACCCCCTGTGGGGTATGTTGGGCTGGTGGGGGTGCGGCTGGGCCGAGTTGGGCTGCGGCCAGAGAGGTAGAAAGAGAGAAGAGAGTGGGCTGAGCCCAGGAGAGGGAAGAGAGAGCTCTCTCTCTTTTTCTATTTTTCTGGTTTTTTTTTCTTTCTCTTTTCAAAATTGCAAATTCAACTTACTTTTGAATTTTGTTTGAAACTCAATTTTGCCAGAGAACAATAAACACACATGGACTTATTGAATAACAACAAGGCCATGTTGCTTAGTGTTGAAAATCTTGAGAGATTTGAATGATATTGAATTAGAGGGATTTGCATAATTGTAAATGGAAATGCAAATTTTACTCAAATGCAAACTAAATGCATGAAATGCACATGATCACCCATTTATTTAGATAAACAAGGTTGGGATGTTACAACTCTACCCCCCTTACAAGAATCTCGTCCTCGAGATTCCTAGATTTTAGAAAAGAAGGAAGGGTACTCAGATCGTAAACGATCTTCTCGTTCCTAGGTTGCTTCTTGCTCAGAATGATTAGACCACTGAACTTTCAGGAACTTGATGCTCTGACGTCGAGTTTTACGCTCGGCTTCATCAAGGATACGAACAGGATGTTCTCGATAGGTTAGATCCTCTTGGAGGTCAAGAGTCTCGTGATCAACACCACGAATAGGATCTTTGAAGCAACGCTTGATTTGAGACACATGGAAGACATCATGAACTTCAGGAAAGTTGGAAGGTAACTCTAACTTGTAGGAAACATTACCACGCTTGGCAAGGACGCGGAAAGGACCAACGTAGCGAGGTGCTAGTTTGCCTTTGATACCGAAGCGACGGACACCCTTGAGAGGAGTGACCCGAAGATAAGCTTGATCACCAATTTCATACTTCACTTCTTGATGATTGCGATCATAGTAGCTCTTTTGACGTGGCGAGCGGTTTTGGGCGCTCGCGAATGATGCGAACTTGATCTTCTGCTTCATTGATTATATCTGGTCCAAAGAACTTTCTTTCTCCAGTTTCAGACCAGTTCAAAGGAGTTCTACACCTTCTGCCATACAAAACTTCAAAAGGTGCCATGCCCAAGCTAGCTTGGAAGCTGTTGTTATAGGTGAACTCGGCAAATGGAAGGCACTTTTCCCAATCTTTACCGAAGGATATAACACAGGCCCTGAGCATGTCTTCAAGAATTTGATTCACTCTTTCGGTTTGACCACCGGTTTGAGGATGATAGGCAGTGCTGAAGGAAAGACGAGTTCCCAAAGCTTGTTGAAAGCTAGACCAGAACTTTGAGGTGAAAAGACTTCCACGATCAGAGACGATCTTCTTAGGAACACCATGAAGAGTGACTATCCGTGAGATATATATATCTGCTAGTTGACTAGCTTTTATGTCTTCTCGGATAGGAAGGAAGTGAGCAACCTTGGATAGACGGTCAATGACTACCCATATAGCATCTCTTCCATTTTTGTTCTTGGGGAGACCGGTAATGAAATCCATGCCAATTTCATCCCATTTCCACTCTGGAATTGATAGAGGTTGCAGAGTGCCAGCAGGTCTTTGATGTTCAGCTTTTACGCGACGACAAACGTCGCATTCAGCAACAAACTTAGCGATCTCTTGCTTCATCCCGGACCACCAGAATCTTTGGCGAAGATCCCGATACATCTTGGTACTACCAGGATGGATAGAAAGGGGTGAATCATGAGCTTCTTTAAGGATTAGCTCTTTGAGATCATGTTTATCCGGTACGACTAGACGCTTACCGAAATAAACGGTACCTTGATCATCAATGGAGAAACATTTAGCAACTCCGCTAGCAATGTTCTTCTTGATCTCGGTAATGCCAGAATCTTGCTTCTGAGTCTTATTGATCTGGTCTTCAAGAGAGGGCTTCACCTCTAGATTAGCAAGGTATCCACTAGGAACAATCTCGAGGTTGAGTTTTGCAAGTTCCTCATAGAGAGAAGGTTGCGCTTGCTTAACCATCAGATTGTTGCAATAGGACTTCCGACTTAGCGCATCAGCAACGACATTGGCTTTGTCGGGCTTATAGTTGAGACCCAAGTCATAATCTTTGATGACTTCCAGCCATCTTCTCTGTCTAATATTCAGATCCGGCTGGGTGAAAAGATACTTCAGACTTTGATGATCTGAGTACAACTCGCAACGATTACCATAAAGGTAAGGTCGCCATTGCTTAAGAGCATGGATCACCGCTGCAAGCTCGAGATCATGAGTAGGATAATTGAGCTCATGTTGTTTCAACTGTCGAGAGGCATAGGCCACCACATGACCATCTTGCATCAACACACATCCGAGCCCTTGGAGAGAGGCATCGCAATAGACAACGAAGTCTTTGCTTGTGTCCGGAAGGACGAGCACAGGAGCAGTAGTCAGCTTGGTTTTCAAAACCTGGAAACTTTCTTCAGCCTTTTCTGACCATTCGAACTTCTTGTCTTTCTTGAGAAGATCAGTCATTGGCTTGGCAATCTTGGAGAAATTTTCAATGAATCGGCGGTAATAACCCGCCAGACCGAGAAAACTTCGAATCTCCTTAGCTGACTTAGGTGTCTTCCAGTCAAGAATGGCTTGAACTTTATCTGGATGACTGCAACACCTTTTTCAGAGATAACATGACCAAGGAATATGAGCTCTTTTAACCAAAACTCACATTTGGAGAATTTGGCGTAGAGACGGTGCTCACGAAGTTTAGTTAGCACCAGACGGAGATGTTCCTCATGTTCATCTTCGGTTTTGGAGTAGATCAGAATATCGTCGATGTAAACCACGATGAACTTGTCAAGATACTCCATGAAAACAGAGTTCATGAGCCGCATAAACGTGGCTGGAGCATTTGTAAGGCCAAAGGACATGACAGTGTACTCGTAAAGACCATAACGAGTTGTGAACGCTGTCTTTGGAATGTCCTCCTTGCGGATTTTGATTTGATGGTACCCTGATCTCAAATCCATCTTTGAGAAGACTGTGGCACCGGACAACTGATCAAAAAGATCATTGATTATAGGAAGAGGGTATTTGTTCTTGATTGTCACTGCGTTGAGCGGACGGTAATCAACAACCAGCCGCGGAATGTTGGTATCTCTCTTCTTGACAAAGAGGGCAGGGCAACCCCAGGAAGAAGTACTGGGTTGTATGAAGTTCTTCTCTTCCAACTCCTCTAACTGCTTCTTCAGTTCAACCAACTCTTCCGGAGGCATACGATATGGTCTCCGGGAAACAGGGGCAGTTCCGGGAACCAACTCAATGACAAAGTCCACACTTCGATCAGGTGGCATGCCAGGTAACTCTTCAGGAAAGACATCTGGAAAGTCACGGACCACCCAGACATCGGAGATTTCTGGTTTAGGTAGGGCTTCAATGGCATATAACTCGGCTTCAAGGGTAAACCTTGCCGACGGAGGTATTGCGGATGGAGCCCAGTACAGAACACTTTTGCCAGAAAGATTGGTCAGCACAATAGACCTAGCTGCGCAATCAATGACTGCCTTATGCTTTACTAGCCAATCCATGCCCAAGATGATATCAATGTCAGTTGACTTGAGGGCAATGAGAGAGGTGGGGAACCACACTGGCCCTATACTGATTATAACCTCAGGGGTAATCCAGATAGTTTGCCAATGAGAACCAGGAGTTGTGATCTCTAGAGGGGAGGGCATTGTCTCGAAGGGTATATCATGCCTTTGTGCAAACTCTTGAGATATGAATGTATGCGATGCTCCAGAATCAAACAGAACTGTAGCTAGGATTGAGTTTATATAGAGCGTACCCATTAGGATGCTTGGATCCTCTTCAGCCTCATCAGCAGAGACATGGGTCAGACGAGCACGACCAGAGGAGTATTTGTCATCCTTCTTGGGATGGGAATATCCACGACCAGCAGACTTCTGGGGGCACTCCTTTGAGTAGTGGCCAGGTTGACCACAAGAGTAGCAAGCACCACTAGGCACAGTACCCATAGCAGGACGATAGCTTGAACCACCAGAGGGTGGCTTAGAGTTATTGCCAGAAGACCTTGGTGCATAGGGAGCACGAGGTACATCACTGTAAGGGATCCAGACTCGACGCTTCTTGTTGTGAGAGGAAGACGCACGAGAATCACCTTCTTCACGCTTCTTGGATTTTTCCATATCCTTCCTTCCGTTCTCCATCAGAAGAGCACGGTTATGCAGGTCTTGGAATGACTGGAAAGTGAAAGGCAGCATCTCATAGCGAAGCTCAGGGTTAAGTCCCTTGCGGAACAGATCTTGCTTATCAGCATCATCAACCACATCACGAGGTGCATAGCGAGACAGCTGAGTGAACTCACGTCCATATGTCTCCACATCCAGCTTCCCTTGACTGAAGTCTAGGAATTCCCTCCTTTTGATGTCCATGACAGTCTTGGGGATATAGGCTGCACGGAAAGCTGTGATGAATTCCTCCCAGGTAACATCATGTCCTGGCGCTTGAAGAGCCAGAAAACCTTCCCACCAAGAACCAGCGGCACCCTCTAACTGGTAGGTGGCGAAGTTCACGCGTTCACCTGGTGGAACATGAAGAGCGTTGAACTTGCGCTCGATGGTGCGAAGCCAATCATCAGCATCAAGAGGCTCCTTGGGGTGGGTGAAGACAGGAGGCAGTGCACGGATGAAGTCCCCAAGTGTGACACAGTTGTCGGGACGACGTTCTGTGTTTTGAGCTACACGCTCCAGGAGTTGTTCATTCCTCAGGCGGTTGGTCTCAATGTTGTTAAGAACCTGCGCCATTGTGGGAGGTGGCGGCTGATGTCTACGCCCCCCTCCTTTTCCTGTAGACAGTGTTGGGCCTCCAAGAGCAGAGGTTTGTAGAACAGCAGCAAGTTTTCCCTTAAGTGGATCACCCAAGGTTTATCGATCTCAGGGAGGAAGAGGTCAAAGATATCCCTCTCATGCAACCCTGCAACCACAAAGCAAGAAGTCTCTTGTGTCCCCAACACACCTAATAGGTGCACTAGTTCGGCGAAGAGATAGTGAAATACAGGTGGTATAAATAAGTAGTAGCAACGGCACCAGAAAAGTGCTTTGCCCAGGACAGTAAACAAGCAGTAGTAACGCAGCAGTAGTAACGCAGTAAAACAGTAAACAAGCAGTGATAGCAGTATTTAGGAACAAGGCCTAGGGATTAGACTTTCACTAGTGGACACTCTCAACTTTGATCACATAACAGAATAGATAAATGCATACTCTACACCCTCTTGTTGGATGATGAACACCACTAACTGTGTAGGATTACACGAACCCTCAATGCCGGAGTTAACAAGCTCCACAATATTCGATGTTCATATTTAAATAACCTTAGAGTGCACGACAGATCAACACAACTAAACCAAGTACTAACGTAGCATGCACACTGTCACCTTCACGCTACGAAAGGAGGTATAGATCACATCAATACCATCATAGCAATAGTTAACTTCATAATCTACAAGAGATCACAATCATAGCCTACGCCAAGTACTAACACGGATGCACACACTGTCACCATTACACCGTGCAGGAGGAATAAAACTACTTTAATAACATCACTAGAGTAGCACATAGATAAATTGTGATACAAAACACATTGCAATCATAAAGAGATATAAATAAGCACTTCACTATGCCATTCATAACAGTGAATAAGTATTCTGTGAAATATAGCCTAAGAGACCCACACGGTGCACACACTGTCACCTTTACACACGTGGCACAAGGAGTCTCCGGAGATCACATAAGTAAAATTCACTTGACTAGCATAACGACATCTAGATTACAAGCATCATCACATGAATCTCAATCATGTAAGGCAGCTCATGAGATTATTGTATTGAAATACATAGGAGAGAGATGAACCACATAGCTACCGGTACAGCCCCGAGCCTCGATGGAGAACTACTCCCTCCTCATGGGAGACAGCAGCGTTGATGGAGATGGCGGTGGTGTCGATGGAGGAGCCTTCCGGGGGCACTTCCCCGTCCCGGCGGCGTGCCGGAACAGAGACTCCTGTCCCCCAGATCTTGGCTTCGCGATGGCGGCGGCTTTGGAAGGTTTCTCGTACCGTGGCTTTTTCGTATCGATGTTTTAGGTCGAGGACCTTTTTATAGGCGAAGAGGCGGCGTCAGAAGGTCAATAGGGCGACGACACTATAGGGGGGCGCGGGCCCCCCCTTGGCCGCGCCGGCCTAGGGTTTGGTGGGCCTGTGCCCCCTCTCTGGCGGTTCTCGTGTGTTCTGGATGCTTCCGGGCAAAATAGGAACCTGGGCGTTGATTTCGTCCGATTCCGAGAATATTTCGTTACTAGGATTTACGAAACCAAAAACAGTGACAAAGAAGCGGCACTTCGGCGTCTTGTTAATAGGTTAGTTCCAGAAAATGCACGAATATGACATAAAGTGTGCATAAAACATGTAGATATCATCAATAATGTGGCATGGAACATAAGAAATTATCGATACGTCGGAGACGTATCAGCATCCCCAAGCTTAGTTTCTGCTCGTCCCGAGCAGGTAAACGATAACAAAGATAATTTCTGGAGTGACATGCCATCATAAACTTGATCATACTATTGTAAACACATGTAATGAATGCAGCAATCCAAGACAATGGTAATTGACATGAGTAAACAAATGAATCATAAAGCAAAGACTTTTCATGAATAGTACTTCAAGACAAGCATCAATAAGTCTTGCATAAGAGTTAACTCATAAAGCAATAACTCAAAGTAAAGGCATTGAAGCAACACATAGGAAGATTAAGTTTCAGCGGTTGCTTTCAACTTGTAACATGTATATCTCATGGATAGTTGTCAATGCAAAGCAATATAACAAATGCAATATGCAAGTATGTAGGAATCAATGCACAGTTCACACAAATGTTTGCTTCTTGAGGTGGAGAGAGATAGGTGAACTGACTCAACAATAAAAGTAAAAGAATAGTCCTTCAAAGAGGAAAGCATCGATTGCTATATTTGTGCTAGAGCTTTGATTTTGAAAACAAGAAACAATTTTGTCAACGGTAGTAATAAAGCATATGTGTTATGTAAATTATATCTTACAAGTTGCAAGCCTCATGCATAGTATACTAATAGTGCCCGCACCTTGTCCTAATTAGCTTGGACTACCGGGATTATCGCAATGCACATGTTTTAACCAAGTGTCACAAAGGGGTACCTCTATGCCGCCTGTACAAAGGTCTAAGGAGAAAGCTCGCATTGGATTTCTCGCTATTGATTATTCTCAACTTAGACATCCATACCGGGACAACATAGACAACAGATAATGGACTCCTCTTTTATGCATAAGCATGTAGCAACAATTAATTTTCTCACATGAGATTGAGGATATATGTCCAAAACTGAAACTTCCACCATGGATCATGGCTTTAGTTAGCGGCCCAATGTTCTTCTCTAACAATATGCACGCTCTAACCATAAGGTGGTAGATCTCCCTTACTTCAGACAAGACGGACATGCATAGCAACTCACATGATATTCAACAAAGAGTAGTTGATGGCGTCCCCAGGAACATGGTTATCGCACAACAAGCAACTTTATAAGAGATAAAGTGCATAAGTACATATTCAATACCACAATAGTTTTTAAGCTATTTGTCCCATGAGCTATATATTGTAAAGGTGAAGAATGGAAATTTAAAGGTAGCACTCAAGCAATTTACTTTGGAATGGCGGAGAAATACCATGTAGTAGGTAGATATGGTGGACACAAATGGCATAGTGGTTGGCTCAAGTATTTTGGATGCATGAGAAGTATTCCCTCTCGATACAAGGTTTAGGCTAGCAAGGCTATTTGAAACAAACACAAGGATGAACCGGTGCAGCAAAACTCACATAAAAGACATATTGTAAACATTATAAGACTCTACACCGTCTTCCTTGTTGTTCAAACTCAATACTAGAAATTATCTAGACCTTAGAGAGACCAATTATGCAAACCAAATTTTAGCATGTTCTATGTATTTCTTCATTAATGGGTGCAAAGTATATGATGCAAGAGCTTAAACATGAGCACAAAAATTGCCAAGTATCACATTACCCAAGACATTCTACCAATTACTACATGTAGCATTTTCCGTTTCCAACCATATAACAATTAACGAAGCAGTTTCAACCTTCGCCATGAAAATTAAAGGCTAAGAACACATGTGTTCCTATGAACCAGCGGAGTGTGTCTCTCTCCCACACAAGCATTTATTCAAACAAAAACAAAAACAAACCGACGCTCCAAGCAAAGCACATAAGATGTGATGGAATAAAAATATAGTTTCAGGGGAGGAACCTGATAATGTTGTCGATGAAGAAGGCATCCCCAAGCTTAGACGCTTGAGTCTTCTTGATATATGCAGGGGTGAACCACCGGGGCATCCCCAAGCTTAGACTTTTCACTCTTCTTGATCGTAGTATATCATCCTCCTCTCTTGACCCTTGAAAACTTCCTTCACACCAAACTCGAAACAAACTCATTAGAGAGTTAGTGCATAATCAAAAACTCACATGTTCAGAGGTGACACAATCATTCTTAACACTTCTGGACATTGCCTAAAGCTACTGGAAGTCAATGGAACAAAGAACCCATCCCACATAGCAAAAGAAGCAATGCGAAATAAAAGGCAGAATCTGTCAAAACAGAACAGTCCGTAAAGACGAATTTTATTGAGGCACCAGACTTGCTCAAATGAAAATGCTCAAATTGAATGAAAGTTGCGTACATATCTGAGGATCACTCACGCCCAGATTCGTGACAGCAAAGAAATCTGTTTCTGCGCAGTAATCCAAATCTAGTATCAACCTTGCTATCAAAGACTTTACTTGGCACAACAAAACACAAAACTAAGATAAGGAGAGGTTGCTACAGTAGTAAACAACTTCCAAGACACAAATATAAAACAAAGTACTGTAGCAAAACAACACATGGGTTATCTCCCAAGAAGTTCTTTCTTTATAGCCATTAAGATGGGCTCAGCAGTTTTAATGATGCACTCGCAAGAAATAGTATTTGAAGCAAAAGAGAGCATCAAGAAGCAAATTCAAAACACATTTAAGTCTAACATGCTTCCTATGCAAAGGAATCTTGTAAATAAACAAGTTCATGAAGAGCAAAGTAACAAGCATAGGAAGATAAAACAAGTGTAGCTTCAAAAATTTCAGCACATAGAGAGGTGTTTTAGCAACATGAAAATTTCTACACCCATATTTTCCTCTCTCATAATAATATCCAGTAGCATCATGAGCAAACTCAACAATATAACTATCACATAAAGCATTCTTATCATGAGTCTCATGCATAAAATTATTACTACCCACATAAGCATAATCAATTTTAGTAGTAATAGTGGGAGCAAATTCAACAAAGTGGTTATCATCAAATATAGGAGGCATATTGTAATCATAATCAAATTTATCCTCCATAACAGGCGGTACCAAAAGGCTACTATCATTATAATCATCATAAATAGGAGGCAAAGTATCATCAATGTAAATTTCCTCCTCAATGCTTGGGGGACTAAAAAGATCATGCTCATCAAAACCAGCTTCCCCAAGCTTAGAATTTTCCATAGCATTAGCAACAATAGTGTTCAAAGCATTCATATTAATAACATTCCCATTAGCATGCATATAAAGTTCCATGGGTTTTTTAATTCTCTCTTCAAACACATCATGTCCTAATTCAAGATAAAGTTCATAAAGATCTCTCATATTTTTGTTGTTTTCCATTATGCCTAACTAGTGTAAAACAAGAAACAAAAAGATGCAATTGCAGGATCTAAAGGAAATAGCTTCGAGCACAAACACAATGGCGCCAGAAAGAAATCTGTTACCTGGAACCGAAGTATGAGTGCCTTTTACCTTTCCTCCCCGGCAACGGCGCTTGAAAAATAGCTTGATGTCTACGCCCCCCTCCTTTTCCTGTAGACAGTGTTGGGCCTCCAAGAGCAGAGGTTTGTAGAACAGCAGCAAGTTTTCCCTTAAGTGGATCACCCAAGGTTTATCGATCTCAGGGAGGAAGAGGTCAAAGATATCCCTCTCATGCAACCCTGCAACCACAAAGCAAGAAGTCTCTTGTGTCCCCAACACACCTAATAGGTGCACTAGTTCGGCGAAGAGATAGTGAAATACAGGTGGTATAAATAAGTAGTAGCAACGGCACCAGAAAAGTGCTTTGCCCGGGACGATAAACAAGCGAGTAACGCAGTAAAACGATGAAACAAGCAGTGATAGCAGTATTTAGGAACAAGGCCTAGGGATTAGACTTTCACTAGTGGACACTCTCAACTTTGATCACATAACAGAATAGATAAATGCATACTCTACACCCTCTTGTTGGATGATGAACACCACTAACTGTGTAGGATTACATGAACCCTCAATGCCGGAGTTAACAAGCTCCACAATATTCGATGTTCATATTTAAATAACCTTAGAGTGCACGACAGATCAACACAACTAAACCAAGTACTAACGTAGCATGCACACTGTCACCTTCACGATACGAAAGGAGGCATAGATCACATCAATACCATCATAGCAATAGTTAACTTCATAATCTACAAGAGATCACAATCATAGCCTACGCCAAGTACTAACACAGATGCACACACTGTCACCATTACACCGTGCAGGAGGAATAAAACTACTTTAATAACATCACTAGAGTAGCATATAGATAAATTGTGATACAAAACACATTGCAATCATAAAGAGATATAAATAAGCACTTCACTATGCCATTCATAACAGTGAATAAGTATTCTGTGAAATATAGCCTAAGAGACCCACACGGTGCACACACTGTCACCTTTACACACGTGGGACAAGGAGTCTCCGGAGATCACATAAGTAAAATTCACTTGACTAGCATAACGATATCTAGATTACAAGCATCATCATATGAATCTCAATCATGTAAGGCAGCTCATGAGATTATTGTATTGAAGTACATAGGAGAGAGATGAACCACATAGCTACCGGTACAGCCCCGAGCCTCGATGGAGAACTACTCGCTCCTCATGGGAGACAGCAGCGTTGATGGAGATGGCGGTGGTGTCGATGGAGGAGCCTTCCGGGGGCACTTCCCCGTCCCGGCGGCGTGCCGGAACAGAGACTCCTGTCCCCCAGATCTTGGCTTCGCGATGGCGGCGGCTCTGGAAGGTTTCTCGTACCGTGGCTTTTTCGTATCGAGGTTTTAGGTCGAGGACCTTTTTATAGGCTAAGAGGCGGCGTCAGAAGGTCAACAGGACGACGACACTATAGGGGGGCGCGGGCCCCCACTTGGCCGCGCCGGCCTAGGGTTTGGTGGGCCTGTGCCCCCTCTCTGGCGGTTCTGGTGTGTTCTGGATGCTTCCGGGCAAAATAGGAACCTGGGCGTTGATTTCGTCCGATTCCGAGAATATTTCGTTACTAGGATTTCTGAAACCAAAAACAGCAACTGGCACTTCGGCATCTTGTTAATAGGTTAGTTCCAGAAAATGCACGAATATGACATAAAGTGTGCATAAAACATGTAGATATCATCAATAATGTGGCATGGAACATAAGAAATTATCGATACGTCGGAGACGTATCAGCGGAAGTTCCGGTTCAGCATTGTTTTGTCCACGTCGGTTACGACCACGACCACGACCAGCCATCCTGAAGAGAAAGACAAAGACCATGAGAAATAGATTCCTTGGAAAGGATTCAACGGAATGATAACATTCACTGAATGGAAGGAACAAGATTCATATTAACTGAGGTAACTTTAGGAACACTGAGCTAAGCAACCAAGTACGGAGTACTTTTTAGAGAAAACAACCCAAACCCGTAGATCCTATAAGTTTGGAAATAACAGGGTAGAGGTAAAACCTTTTTCAATCAAAACAAGGTAAGAGGACTCAGCATTAGAGTGACACCAGATAAGGAATAAAAAGAGTCCTATTCAGATTTTTGTAAATATTTTTCGCTTTCAAATATTTTTCACAACTACTAGACTCAACATCGACCAGTCGAAAGGGTTTCCTATAGGCAGTCCTGCTCTGATACCAAAACCTGTGGGAGACCCCGGGGGTCGTAGGCTAGACAAACCCAGATATCACATCTGGCATAAGCCTAACCTAGATCTCTAGGGCCTACATGGTGAGAATCGGTAACACAACAGTGACTCTACGACTGAAAACAAATATATTACAACTCCTAGCAGAGTTAAGATCCAAATTTATTACACGCGGAGGTCACTGACCACAAATCAACAAGCAACGGAAAGCAAATTATGTTATCTAGATAACAAGACTGCAAAGGGCCTAAGAGGCCATAACATAAGGCGACGTCCCAGCCCATAAGTCTCAGGCTGCCGCCTGAGGAACTCCGAACTACTCGTCGACGTCGAGGTAGAAGCCACCATCAGTTGGAAGGACTTCCTCTGAAACAAAGCATGCAAGGCTGAGTACAGGGACTCAACAAGACTTAGTACAACCTGTTAGCAAAGCGGGTATGCGAAGTTTTATGTGGAGCTTATTTTGCGGAAAGCCAGTTTTCCTTTGTAAACAGGAGGGAGCAGAAGCTCGTCTATTCAGACCATTTTCAAAAGAGGTAAGAGAGCGATATCAACTCTAGCTCTAAGATCATCATGTTGAATCCACCGAATCTTCATCATTACCTGAACCTATCACCTAGGATCACCCCCTCGACACCCTGAGAAGGGATCCTTATTCACACATTGACATCAAGTTTTACGATTAGGTTCAAGTTGTCTATGATCACAGAATCCATCACCAAGTCATCCATAACCGTGGACACGGCTTTTCGAAAAGATTTACCCTGCAGGGGTGTACAACTTTACCCACACGCGCCGACCGACTCTTAATGCCACTATAGATTAGCACACTTCCTTGGTGTGCTGGCAGAGGGTGGTCGACCAAAACCTTTCCCTTACTTCGCCTATTCCATGAGTCAAACTAACTGGGGAGCTCCGTCATCGTAGGTAGCCATTCTCCGAGGCGGTCCCGATCATTGTGTGCAGGGGATCCAGTTCAATGCCTCCAGCATCCTTCACCCTAGCCACACCCTTTATGATGCACTTTGAAAACCTTTTCCACCTTTCCCCCATGCGTATGGCAAATGGAACTCGCAAACTAATTGACTCATGGGTAAGCTAGATAAGTTAGGGCCAAGGGGTTCCCATGGGCCCCGTGTGGTTGTACGCTCAGTCTTGGTTCCGAAGGCGAGAACTCAGGTCCTAGTATAGGCGAGAACGAGTCAAATCACCACATCCCCATGTGGCGGCCCATCCAAGCCTTTAGCATGTTTATTAACAACATCACTGATCTTACCACGTCATCCTATCAAACTAGGTTCATTCGTAGCTCTGATTCATCAACCGGATGGATCAGACTTCAACAGCTAAGCATGGCTAAGCATAACACATATACGGCTCTAGCGATGCGAACAAGCTCAGACCTAGTTTTGCTGGGAGCGGTGGATCAGTAACTCTGGGCTACAAGGATGGAATAAGCACACATAGGATCTCTAGAACTGCCGATAAAACATATTTGAAGCGGATGCAATATGTAAGAACCAGAAGTAAAGCATTTCGAAACCATCTATGAACCAGGTTAGGGCTTGCCTTGTCCCTCGTTGTTCTGGTGCTGCTCTTCGGTGGCGTTGATCTCAGGCTCGCGTTCGGTCCCTATCGATAAGAACCAAATACCGGAAAGGAAGAGCACAATCAAGACATGGTACAATGCAATGCACATACAACATGATGACATGTCATATTAAAGGGGTTTGGGTAACCCTAGGTGCATCGATGGAAATTAAAGGAGTTCGGCTTCGAACCCCGACATATGAGAGGGGTCAAATTAGGGTTTCTACTAAGGCTCATATTTAATTGGTTCAAAGATGTATGAAACATGGATAAACAATTAGGAAATGTTTTTCTGATCATTTTGATATATAATTTTATATTTTTCTGATTTAAAATGAATTACTTATGAATTTCCAGGATTTAATTCATTTTAAATCAATTTCTGAAAATTATACAAAATAATAAAAGTTTAATAATTTGGACCCACTTGTCATAATTTTATTCTTTTCTAAAATATTTCCTAAATTATTAAAATCCTGACAGATGGGGTCCACCTGTCATAATATTTCCTATTTAAAAATACAGAAATTAAATACATAAAATAGAAAAGCTAATTATGGCGTCTGCTGACGTCAGCATGGCCATGAGCTCACAATTGAGCTCGGCCGGGATGCAATCCGGCGATTGGGCGGGTTGCAGGGGCGCGCGCGTGGGGGAAAAGGAGCAGGGCGACGCGCTGAGGCGATTGGTGGCGGCGCCGCCCTTGATTGGTCGCCGGAGCACGGCCACCGGCGACGAGCGGCGGAGGCCGGGGCAGGTGGCGCGCGGCGGTGGTGCTACAGGGGGTTAGGGGGCGAGGCGAGGGCACTGGGAGAGAGAGGAGCTCACCCTCGACGCGTTGGAGTCGACGGCGACGGCCGGGGAAGCTCACCGGCGGCGAATCGACCGGAGGCCGGCCGGCAGTAGGGTTAGGTTTTGGCGATTTTCTTCGCGGAAGAGAGCGGGGGAAGAGGGGAAAGCGGGGGTTAGGGTTTGGCGCGGCGGCGGCGACTATTTATGGCCGCCGGAGGGCGGCGGGAGGCATCGTGGCCGCTGGAGCCATCGGGTGGCCGGCGTGCGGCCACCGAGCTGCTTTGGCCTGCGGGGAAGAAACGGAAATTTGCAGAAAACCCCCTGTGGGGTATGTTGGGCTGGTGGGGGTGCGGCTGGGCCGAGTTGGGCTGCGGCCAGAGAGGGAAAAAGAGAGAAGAGAGTGGGCTGAGCCCAGGAGAGGGAAGAGAGAGCTCTCTCTCTCCTTTTCTATTTTTCTGTTTTTTTTTCTTTCTCTTTTCAAAATTGCAAATTCAACTTACTTTTGAATTTTGTTTGAAACTCAATTTTGCCAGAGAACAATAAACACACATGGACTTATTGAATAACAACAAGGCCATGTTGCTTAGTGTTGAAAATCTTGAGAGATTTGAATGATATTGAATTAGAGGGATTTGCATAATTGTAAATGGAAATGCAAATTTTACTCAAATGCAAACTAAATGCATGAAATGCACATGATCACCCATTTATTTAGATAAACAAGGTTGGGATGTTACACAGCGTGTCTCTCTTATAAAAAGTCTATCCATAAGAAAACTCCGAAAAGTGTGTTTGAGTTGACTGCATGATTTCCATAACCTCTAAGAGATAATCGTCGAGACCATTTTAGCAGAGTATAAATGGTACGGAGAAACCAACGAAGAAATGAGCTCACCCCAAGTGACCATCTCTAATGCGATGACCATTTCATTTTCAATGTCAATAATCTAGATCAACTCAATGCCTGCAAAGAGAGACATCATCATGGACATCTCAGTACAATCAAATTATTGTTGACAACACAAGATTGACAATTGAAATGCAAGGGAATGGAACCATCAAGGTCTAAACCATACGTCATGATTTTGCTGATAATCCGAATGGAAAATATTTTACCAATGGTTCTATATATGGTGATGCCGATGTTGATGTGGTGCTTGGTGTTCCTCTTCCGTACCGCCGAATATTTCCTTGTTGAGTTTGACAGCTGACCATGCCGGTGCTGACCTGAAGAACAACATAATGAGATAAGTTGGTGGTTGATATAACCATTCCAGTGTCGACCTAATTTTTTTCATTTAAGAACCCATTCTCCCATAGGCTTAGAAAGGACCAAATACAAACATGAATAAGCTACTTGCTTTAAGAAGACAGAATAGGTACCTCATAGCAGCTACGGTGGTGGATGTCATTTGCAGCTATTTGCAGTTAGCCATTTGCAGCTGCTCCTCTATTGTGTTGCTCCTATTGAAAAATACAAACAGAAAAGGTCATGCAATCAAAGACAAAAAAATTCTAGCATGAAAGATCCTTTAGGTAAGCTAGCACTCCTAACCCAAACAAGCTAGGACGCACATTCTGCAGTTCCTCTCTCTGTTGTCGAGAATGGCGATGGCATGGACGTCCTACTTGACTATGTATTCCGCTGGCCTGTTGGCCTATGAATATATAATGCTACACAATCTTCAATTTAGGAATCTACTGATACCATCAAATCATCAAGCACTTCACTATGTATTATTGTGGATCAAACTATGCCACGTATATGCAGAGTTGTTATCTCCATTAACGAATAGCAGAAACAATGAAGGCAAGAATTTTATGCTTAATTAATTTCTGAATTTTGTATCGGGGTCCTCATACCTGCATGTAACAGAGCAAGACATTATAAATCTAAAATGTGTATCCTAAAGATTTTTATCCAGAATTTGACAATACCACAATGTTACTATTCGCCATTTATTTCAATAAACTATATAAATGAAAAAAAATAACGTTTTATTTTTACCTAAAAGGAATCTACCAATGCAGCAATAAATGTATGAAGTTTTCTCTGAATTGCTATTAATAAAAAAATCCTACGGAAAAAACATCAAGAACTAAATGATGTAGGTCTGGCTTAACTTTGGGATGAGTAGTTGAGATCTATCCCTCAAACCTCAGGCTTACGTCATTAGGCAAAATCCAGCAATAATAATTTCGTAATTCCCTGCAAATTAAAAATATAATCAAAGTAATGAAAGTGTATACATTACTCAGCAAGACAGCAGCCGGTGCAAAACTTTCAGCAGCAGCCGGCCCCGGGTTTCCCGATGCAGCAGCCGTATGCGCCGGGGGTGGCGCCGAAGCGGAAAAACAAGAAGAAGAAGGCTGGTGGTGCTGCTGTTGGTACTGTGCCTGGTGGCGTTGCTCCTCAGGCTACTCCTCATCAGAGCCAGTTGCAGGCCGTACATTTTCAGGGTCAGGTGCAGCAAGGGATGGGTCACCCTAATATGTATCAGTATCCCTTTATTCCGCAAGGTTTTCCACAGCATCCCGCGGTCCCTCAGCAGCAGGTTTTGTCGCATGAGTCGGGGGCGGCTTTGCAGGTGCAGGCACATGATATTACTCCGGCAGTGCCGCAGCAGGTTGCCGCAGCAGTGGAGGTTGCTGATGGAGCTAAGGCTGTTGCTAAGTCCAAGAAGACAGTTTGGTGTTCCAAATGTTCTGATCATTCGCATGCGACCAAAGATTGCAGGGTCAAACACTATTGCTACTTTTGTGATAAGGTGGCTCACCCGACTTTGCGTTGTCCGGTGCTTAGAGCTCCCCGCCCTTACAGCATATTCTTTGGGGCTGGTCTATTGGAGACTTACTTTACAGCGATTCCTGATTACGTGGTTAATGATGCGCTTGCGCCCTCTCGATCTCTGTAGCTCTGGTTGTTGTGGTTGGAGATGTTGTGCCAGCTGATGTGATTGCCAAGCAGGTGGCAAGAAGGTGCTCAGACCGTCCAGGTTGGAAATGGGAGGCTGTACCTACTGATGTCCTGAGATTCCTTATCACTGTCCCTTCCTTCGAGGACCTCGACAGGGTAGATGGCATCCAGGTTGCAGTACCAGGATTCAGTTCTACCATGTCTATCTCCGCTTGGCAGTCCTCGGAAGTACCACACAAATTTGAGCTACATAAGGTTTGGTTACATGTAGAAGGAGTCCCTCATACGTTAAGGCATTTCTTAGGACTTTGGGCTGTGGGTTCGCTGTTGGGGAAGACGGTTGATGTGGACCTTCTTAGCCTCAGACGCAGAGCTGTGGTTCGTATTCAGGTGGCTATGATTGATGCTAAAGTACTTGAGAAGATTTCAGATTCTGGGAAGATCATCAAGTCTGATGTAGTGGTTAAGCTCAAGGCCTTCGAGTTTCGGTTCCGTAGAGAGCCCGAGGACTATGTACCAGAGCCTGATTTTGTTCCTTTGATATGGATTAAGAAGGATGACGCAGATGATGATGGTGATGGAAATGACGCTGGGGATGATGATGCTATGGATACATCGGACGCCCGCGCTGGACCGTCTACTTTGGTGGAGCCTTTTGGGGAGGTGGGCGGAGGAGGGAATCAGACCTCCGTTGGTACTCGCTCTGTGCCGGCTGTGATGGCCCTCACTCCTTTCAATCCGAACCCTCAAACTCCCAAGGCTAAGGAGATAGTCGACAGGCTGCGGCGGACTAGTCCTACTCTTGAGGCTCGGGGATCGAGGATGCTGTCCATGGGAGCAACCGCTTCGCTGCTGGGGGATTCGCTTTCTCCGAGGTCCGATAGACCTGCTCGTGGACGTGTTTGTACTCTCCGTCGCACGACGCCGGCTGCCGCTAGGAGGGCGGCTTCGAGGTCACCTTCTGTGGAGCCCGTTGGAGCTGTTTCGGGCTCAGCTACCGGAGGCGTTGCCGCCAGGTCTCCGTGCGGTGCTCGGTTGGACGCCCCTACTCCCCTTCACCCGCAGACCGACGCCATGCCCGTTGCGGTGGCTTCACCAGCGAGTCCGGCTGGGCTGCAGCTGACTCGGACGCCGGCGGTGGAGCGCGACGCGATGTCGCATGGCGACGTGGCAGCGGCGTCCGCTGCCAAGCTGCACCCTGGTCGGCGGACTAGGGATGCTGCTGGGTCGCCCGTGGATGCTGCAGTCCAAGGCCGGGCGTCGACGCCCACCAGCGCACGCTCGCCCAATGGGCAGGCCGACGCGCCGGGCGAGGCACGGGGGCAGTCGGGGCCGACCGCTGCTCCCGCTGCCGCGGTGCCTTCCTCGTTGGCTGCACATGCTGGGCTGGGGGGACGGCCTACTTCGACTTCCGTTCCCTCGGCATCGGCTTTGGAGGTGGGTGTTGTTTTAGAGGAGGGGCCTGCGTCGCCTTTACCCTCCTCTAAACGCCACTTGTCTCCAACGCCGGCGTGCAGACTCCGACTCGGAGGAGTGCACGCCATGGTGTTGCTGCGGATGGCGCGGCAGCCACGGATGAGGACTCCATGACCAAGGCAATGCGGCGTAAAGCTGCGGCTAACCTCGATGCTAAGGGTATGGATACTTGTTCTACTTCTTTCTTGTCTTTTTCAACACCTCGGGTTTCCGCCAAACTCAATAGTGTTGGCGTTTCCTGAGGTCTTCTTTACATGCTATTTCAGTTTCGACTAAAGTTCTAAAACATTTGGAGTTTGATAGATTAAAAGTCACTCCTATGTCTGGAACTAAGTCTTCTCCCTCTCCGACTACTGTTGATGATGACGAAGTGTACGCCATTACGGATGGCCAGCTTCTCACACAACTTGTTGGAGAGGTTTTAGAGGTTGGTACGGATGACGCGATGCTTGGTTCTTGTTTTGAACTACAAGCAACAAATCGCAAATCTAGAGCCTCCCAAATCAAAAGGAACGCTTGGCCTAATAAAAAGGCTAGGATGACAAAATCTACAACAGTTTCTAAATGAATGGCATGTTTAAGAATAGCAGAGGTCTTCAAGACTTGGCTAAACACTTACACATCGCGGAATCCATCAGAGACTATGTTTTAGATTTTGTGGCCATTTCCGAGACAGGTAAACGGAATTACTCAACGAATTTTCTAAATCGCCTTTCAGGCGGGGAAGATTTTGATTGGGTATCCCGTCCACCTAGGGGGCGTTCTGGCGGCTTATTGATAGGAGTCCGATCTTCAACCATGGAAATTCTCGATAATTCGGGGGGTGATTTTCACATTAAACTTCACATTCGGAATAAGTCGGATAATTTCATTTGGAGTTTGGTTTCTGTTTACGGGGCCGCACAGGATAACTTTAAGCCTGCTTTTCTTCGTGAGTTGGTTAATCTAGCGAAAGATAATCCGTATCCTATTGTTATAGGAGGGGATTTTAATTTGCTGCGATACCCTCATGAAAAGAGCAAAGGAAGATTCGACAACCATTGGCCTTTTCTGTTCAACGCTGTTATAGACAGTTTGGACTTAAGAGAAGTGGCAGCGGTTGGTAGACACTTCACTTGGGCTATGAGTCTCCCTGAACCTACTTACGAGAAGTTAGATCGCGTTCTCATGGATTCGGATTTGGGAGCAGAAATTCCCTTTCGTCTCGGTTGGGTTCTACCTAGAATTGCGTCTTTATCGGATCATGCTCCTATTCTTCTTTCCCTTTGGAATACCATCGCCTCAGCGACATCGACCGTTCAAATTTGAACTTGGATGGTTGCTTAGGGATGGATTCTCAGACATGGTTAAGAAGGTATGGGAGCAGCCGGTCGCAGGGTCTACCCCCATCCAAAGGTGGAATAACAAACTCCGATCGGTTCGGAGGTACCTTGGTGGATGGGCGAGACACTTGGCTGGGCAGCTTAAGCAGGAGAAACTCTTTCTCTCTTCATCAATTGATGATTTAGAGGCAATAGCCGAAGTACGCCCACTCACTACGCAAGAAATTGAACTTAAAAGTCAATATAATGCGAAGTTAGGCTGGACTACGAGAGAAGAGGAACTCAAATGGTACCAAAGGTCAAAAGCCCAATTCATTCTTCAAGGAGATTCGAATACGAGATACTTCCATAGTGTGGCCAATGGTCGACACGGAAGAAACGCATTCATTCTCTCGTCGCAAGATGAGGGTCGATTGAGGGCCATGAGCAGCTTAAGTCCTATATTACTTCATATTATAAAAGCTTATTTGGTGCACCGGAGGAATCATCTATATCCTTAGATGAATCTAGGATTGATGATATCCCTCAGGTGTCTCCGCAAGAAAACGCTCTTCTTACAAATCCTTACACCGAAGAGGAAGTGAGAAAAGCGGTCTTCCAAATGGAGCTTAATAAAGCGCCAGGTCCTGATGGATTTCCAGTGAGTTCTACCGAGAACTTACGGGATTTCATTAAGAAAGACCTGATGGATTTATTTGTTGAGCTCCATGCGGGACAATTGGACCTTTTCCGAATCAACTTTGGGGAAATAATTTTGCTCCCTAAAGTAAATGATGCGGAAAGGATCCAACGATGAGACCAATATGTCTTTTAAATGTATGCTTCAAAATTTTTACCAAGGTTGCTACTATTAGACTTAATTCGGTGGCTGATCATGTGGTGCGACCTACTCAGACTGCTTTTATGCAAGGACGATATATCCTCGATGGAGTCGTTACACTGCATGAAACAATCCATGAGTTACACCGCAAAAAGTTAAATGGAGTGATCCTTAAAATTGACTTTGAAAAAGCCTATGATAAAGTCAAATGGTCGTTTCTTCAACAAACACTCCGTATGAAAGGTTTTTCAGAGGAGTGGCGCGCGTTAATTAATAACTTTGTTTTTGGTGGAAGTGTCGCCATCAAAGTAAATGATGATATTGGTCGATACTTTCAAACAAAAAAAGGTTTACGACAAGGTGATCCGCTATCTCCAATGGTATTCAACATTGTGGCGGACATGTTGGCAATTTTAATTGAGCGTGCTAAAGTTGATGGTCAGATTGAAGGAGTGGTACCTCACTTAGTTGAGGGAGGTTTATCAATTCTTCGATGCGCCGATGACACAATTCTGTTTATGGATCATGACCTACGAAGGCTACAAACCTGAAATTAATTTTGTCGGCGTTCGAGCAAGCTGTCAGGTCTTAAAATAAATTTCCATAAAAGCGAATTGTTTTGCTTTGGCGAAGCCCAAGGCGAGGCAAACCCGTATGCCGAACTATTCGGATGTGGGTTAGGCAGCTTTCCGATTAGCTATTTGGGCATTCCGGTTCACCATCGGAGACTCACACTTGCTGAATGGAAACTCGTTGAGGAAAGACTTGAAACGACTTAGTAGTTGGAAAGGTAAATTACTATCTCTCGGTGGAAGATTGGTTCTCATTAACTCGGTACTCACAAATGCAGTGCGTATATGATTTCCTTCTTCCAATTGCCTAAGGGAGTCCTTCATAGATTGGACTATTTCCGATCTAGGTTCTTTTGGCAAGGAGATAGTGAGCGAGAAAAAATACCGGTGACAAAATGGAGTGTTGTTTGCCGTCCTAAGGATCAAGGTGGACTCGGCATCCATGATCTAGAGGTTAAGAAACGAGCTTTGCTAGGTAAATGGCTAGCTAGGTTGTTAACCGAGGATGGTGTATGGCGAGAATTTCTTTGCGGAGGAAGTATGTTGGCTCAAAGGCTATATCTCAGGTTAGTTGGAAACCGGGAGATTCGCATTTTTGGGCAGGCATAATGGCTACTAAGAAATACTTCTTCCCACATGGCTCTTTCTCCATTAGAGATGGAGTCTGAGATAAGGTTACGGGAGGATATATGGTTGGGAACAACCACCCTCCGTGAACAATATCCAGCCTTGTTCAATATTGTGAGACATAAGCATGATACTATACGAAGGTGATGGCAACATCACCACCGTCGATAACATTCGGACGTGATCTCGTTGGCCCTCGGTTGAACTCTTGGAATGAGCTAATACCGAGATTAGCTTGTCCAACCGCAACAAGGATCAGATGAGTTTCGTTGGAATCTTACAAAAAACGGGGTTTTCTCTGTTAGTTCTATGTACTCAGCTTTAATTGAACCTATTCAACCGGTTTTTAATAATAAATCCATTTGGAAGATGAAGATACCACTAAAAACTAAGGTCTTTTCTTGGTACCTTCGTCGAGGTGTAATTCTTACTAAAGATAATCTTGCAAAGCGTAACTGGCATGGGTGTACTAAGTGCGTTTTCTGTCACGAGGAGGAAACAATAAAACACTTGTTCTTCCAATGCCAGTTCGCTAGATCTATATGGTCAATCATTCAGATAGGTTCCACCTTATATCCTCCAAAAAGCGTTGCAAATATATTTGGCAATTGGCTAAATGGAGTAGATGCTAGGTTCAAAGTTCTTATCAGAGTGGGAGCGATAGCAGTTTTATGGTCGCTATGGCTATGTAGAAATGGCAAGGTTTTTGATAATAAAAATTCTTCTCTTATGCAGGTCATTTACCGATGTACGGCGTTGCTCCGTTCATGGTCGTCTCTTCAGCGTTTGGAGGACCGCGACCTATTTACGGTGGTGTCTTCACGCTTGGAGGAAACGGCGAAAGATTTTATTACCCAACATGGGTGGCTGCATAGTAGAAGGATTTTACCTCCTACAGTCTAGTTTTTTGTTTTTATCAGACATAGTACTCGTGTGTTCTCTTTATCTGCTTCGTTTCTTCAACTGGAATTTTAGCGGCTGTGTGCATCCTGTTATGCAGAGGCCGGGTGTATTGCTTAAACATGAGTAATAATAAAGCGCCCTTTATCGAAAAATAGCCATTGTTCACTGCTAAATTTCAGAAAAAATTGAATCCTAAATAACAGAGCAATACCAGACTTTTCTTGTAGGATTTTTGTCAAACACCTTATGGCATAGATAAACCAATACCTGCATAAACAAATCTGAGAATGTTGGGGGACTGGAGAGAGAGAGAAACATGCAAACAAATACAAGATCTATGAGGATTAAATAGAGAGGAGGGGGATGGAGTAGGCTTCTCATCATCTCATCCACCACTCCTACAGATTCAACATCAGGAGGTTCCGCACTCCTTTTCTTAGAAGATGCAAGGGGAAGAAATAAAGCCATTCCGCTGCACAGGGAGGAGTTCCGGACCTGGACATGAAGAAATTACCAAGGCCCTAGGGATTTTGTCACTAATGCCATGGAGGAGAGGGATCCTGGCGGCCACCCATCTCCCGACAACTACCCATCTCCCGGCGACCTCCTCCTTTTCCCATCCCAAGCAGTAGAGAGAGGGCACGGTGCTTTTTTCTCCAATCCCATCCAGGCAAGGGTGTGGGATTATGTACCTTGCCAAAATAAACTGCCGGTTATGCTCCCTCGTGCTCGCGCCTCTACCGGCGGCGCCGCTCCTGCGCACCCGCGACACATCCTCCGTCAGTAGCCGTGGCGGCGCTGCTCCCGCGTGCTCGCGCTTCCACCGGCGGTGGCACCCCCGCGCGCCCGCGAAACCACCGGCAGCCGCCGACGACGCCACCACCCGCGACGCCATCTCCAGGCGCGCGCTCGCCGCTGCAATCACCCAGGCGCGCGCTCGCCTTCATCGCCGCCATCTCCAGGCGTGCGGTCGGCTCCGTCGCCCAGGCGCGTGCTGGGCGCCGCTGCTACCATGTTTCTTCCCGGTTTGAGGCCGATGGCGCTCGCCGGAGAGGAAACCGGTGGCGACTCACCGGAGAGGAAACCGGCAGCGGGGGCGGAAGCTGGGGAAGAGGTTGCTGCAGGATTGGGGGAGGATTGAGATAGGGTTTGGCTGGGCGCTAGGTTTTGTCTCGCACGAGCGTCCGTGTTCAACCGAGACCCACCACGTCCACTTGCCTCGCGAGCCTGTAGCCACACGTGACTCAACCAAAGCACACCCCAGGTAACAGACGAGCGGGTCAACCAACCGCAGGCCCCGCGTGCAGCCGCATGTGAGTAGAGTGGCGCCATTGCATGGCTTAATCTAGCCAGTGGGGAGCGACCAGAATCGACGGATGAGATGCACCGATGAAAAGATCCGACGGTCCACGTGCTCAAATCGTTGTGAGGCCCCCTATGGGGGGCATCTATTACACCTTTAGACTAGATTTAGATGTGCGCCTTGGCGCACGATCCCGTGAAATTCGCAATGATTTACATTTTATATAACAATGATAAAATAAGTTGAAAAATGGTAATAGGTTTCTTTGATTTTACAAAACAAAGTCTATAAGATCAAATTAGGATAATGCACACGAAATCATGAGAACCGCCGGAAGAAGCAAGGAGCAACGAAGGGTTCCATGAAGCTCGATGAAGGCCTCCCCGTCTTGCGTGGAAGAATCGACCTGACGAAGCAGCACCTGCAACAGCAGATGACAATAAAATTAGGAGGTGAAGACTTAGTCGACAGCTACATCCGAATCAAGGAAGCACACCATCATTTTAAGCTAGTGACTTATAATAGTCAGCTACTACCATTTTTGAAAACTGAAGCCACAACTTCTTGGATGCTGGTTTGAAGATATCGGAGTTAAATTTAGCTGTTTACTCTGCGTCCTTGAACATGCATGCAATGAAAGCTACCGAAGTATTAACAAATCAAAATATCATTGCAACCATGATTCCAACTTTATAAGACATTGCATTTGCATTGGTCATGAAGCATTGACCTTACTGAAACGAAAAGGCATAGTAACGACCAGAGAGTTCACCTGTATGCAGTCTAGTCCAGCACTCGTAGGAGGTGCTGCCATGTCATTATTCATCGCCATCCTACAAACAACAAAGAGCTCAAATTTCTTGTGAACCAAAGAAAAGGCAGTCTGGTTTGGGCCACGTCATTGCAAAGCAGGTCATTACAGAGAAATAATAGTTTACGCAAGTCCATATAAATCAACTGATTAATCAACATATTTCTTATGGAAATGGTCTGTTCGATGATAAGAATGAAACACAATTATTTACTACTGTTTTGTGTAAAGGATCTTCAAGATGCTAGACAACTTTGCACTGCTTGATAATACTTGATCAGTATTCTCACATAGCACAGTATAGTTCCTTGAACTGCAACATCCCTTGCAGTAATGGCCATAGATATTGGCAATATCTAAAATTGTTGAACATCACTTACAACAACGTCAATAGACACAAAAACCTAATCTAGTTTCCTATCATTTTATTCAGAGCAAGACTGAAAAAAGGAAAATTATTCAAAACTGACTTAACAGGAGAAGTGATTGCAACAGTGGGCATCACATATATTTCGCTTAAATGAGTTAAATAAGTGTATATATAAATAGATTAGCTTAAGAAAGAATAGTAATCATGTATTTTTTTCACTACGATGTATCTGTCACGTATTTCAGTAACGAACAATTTGAAAAATCTGATATTCAATGTCATATATGTAAGATGTCTATGCAAAAAGTATGGAACCTGTGAGCACAGAGCTAATCCTTTTTTTTGTTCTTGGTCTCTGCACCCAACATGCAACATAGCTTTCTTCATCGAGGACTTATGCCTGGAACCATCAGTATAAGGCGACATTAGAACACACAGAAATACACACGTGTATATGACCATCACCATGATTTTTTTTCTAAGGAAGAACAAATATTACCTCTTTTCTGTTCCCACTTTAGCATGTGTGTTTCTAATGGATTCACACGGACATGTGCAATGACCTGCACCTGCAGTTTAACAAGCAAATGAAGAGGAAATCCTGGAGTACCAATGATTGCAGAAAAGAAACAGGCCTGCACCTGCAGTTTAACATCCCTGGAGAACATTCAATACAATGTCATAATAAAAATGGTTAAAAAGAGGAGTCTCACTCAGTAAGCATCAGCATAAACATGAGCCAATTATACTTCCAAGGTTGGGTTTGGATGGTACTGTACTTGGTAATTTCAAGAGCAACAGCAGAGATGCCATACTGGTGCAGATGCCAACAGTAAGGGTATCAATAATCAAAAGTAGACAAAATTGTCAATTAGAAGTTGCTACAGTCTGAACAAAATAGTTGCGCATACCAAGGAGTCCCTAGGAATTTCACTTGTCATCGATCTGCAATTTCATCGAAATATCTAGTCCCTATAGAATACTGTTGCAATGCCTAGTGCAACATATGAGCCTAGTGCAAAAATAGCATGCAATGCCTGCAAACTATTTGAGTCTTTCCCTGATTTCTTGCATTTTGTAAAATCATGGAGAATTAACAGACAGTAAGGATTTAACCATCTGAATCCAAGAAGATATATATACACAAGAAATATGCAGGCCGTGTATTGTTAATCTAAGGTCTAATCAGTCAATTACATAATTAGATTGCATGGTACCTGAAGGCGTTTAGGTAGATGGAAATTTTGCCTGATCACGTTTGTTACGTACGGGGATGAACAACTTAAGTCGCACAAATGTTCAGGGGAATAGAATGTGAAATGCACTATATGCATAAAGAACACTAACATCACATCTATGAAATCTAGGATCTAGAACTTAAATCCGATGTGTAAACTAACCAAGAAGTAGGGAACAAAGAGGGACTTACTCTACCAGGGCATACCTCAATAATTGTGCTGGATTCTGTTTCTAACAATAAAACTACAGCTCTAGCTTCAAACTCGCCAGAACAAAATAGAAGAGGCCATCTGGACTAAGAAAATTCATCAGCCAATTTTTTATACACAATGAAAATAACTGTGTTCCTCATATATTTATAAAATCAAGCTAGTTCTATATTTCAGCAGTTAATCAGGAGAAAGATACCAGGAGAGAAACCTAGTTGATTATAATGCCAATGTAACCTACTACCTCAAACACCCAACGCCACTTTATCCTAATATATATACTAAGAAGTGCTTGAAAGCAAGAGACCAATTCTTAAACATGGCAGACAAAAGCAGCATCCAAATGATTAATTATGGGTTTCCCATTTGGAGTATTTAACTTCACATACTATTAGCATGAGGCGTGATATTCTCCATCTGTCTTTGCACAAGAACACTCCATGAATAAGAATTAAGGGAACATCCTTCAGCAGTGCTCCTTCCATTTCTCCGATGGGCACCTGTGCGGAGCAATGCGAAATCAAAGATTATGAAATGCAAGACACCGAGGCTTTATAAGAATGTATATGTTTCTTCAAAGAAATATACAGGGATGGTCGATTGATTACCTTGCGCAAACTTGAACTGCAAATAGAATCTATCCTAATTAGCAGTTCTACTGATGCACATATAGGAATAAGAACAGAGAGGTGGCACATAAACCAATCATTCGCAATTTTATTTTACCCTCGAACCTATAGGCACGACAACTCCTCGCACGAAAATACATTCTCTAGTCTACAAAAAATTCATTTCAACAGCTATAGCCGGTGCAGAACACATCGGTATAATTTCAGTGGCAAATGGTAACCCATCTATTACCTGCCATGATACATCAAAGAGAATCTGCCCAGGCTTGCATATGGTAAATCTCTGGTTCCAACTAATCAGAGTAGGCCAAAAGCATATAAATAAATAGATAGAGAAAAAGGTAGCACGTGTGTGTCAATGTGCAACAGAGCGATCAGCAGGGAGAAAACCGTCCACCCAAGCATTGTGTATCATTCAGTAGCAAGCCGGAAGAGAAAAATGGTAAGATTTCCAATAGAATGATAGTTATCTAGTTTTATGGAAGATTGAGGTGTATCATACTGACACTGAGTGTGATCAAACTCTGTTGACATCTAAGAACTGGCCTTCTAACAAACTTATATCAACTAAAGAATAAGAAATAGATATAAATTGATGAATTTATCAAAGGGTAGCTCACCTCACAGGACACTGTTTCTCTGCAAAAAGAATAACACAACTATCAGCCTAGAATAAATACGGTAATCCACTAACAGTGAATAAAGGTTCATTTTTGTTACTGTTAGTCATATGAACTGACTATAAGAGCAACCAAACAAAACCATTAGCTGGAGAGAAATTATGGGGAGTGAAAGAGAGAAGGAATGAGACAAATCAGAGCAAAAGAAAAGATAACCTTCGGCTGCCCATGGATTCATGATTGGGGGGGAAAGTGCTTTACATCATGAGAGCACCCTGGACAAAAACATGATCACAATCAATGTGATCTAGTGGTGATATATACATACAAGAGAGATATAGATCAAGGAAATGAATAGGACATACCTTGAGGGCGGATTACCAGCAGAGTGCGGCGATGTGCTTGCAAGATATGGGCCCATTCTTCTATTATTAAGCTGCATCTTCTTCCTTTAGAATACACCTGCACCAAAACAGAGGGTAAAATCAAATAAGTAACCAATAGACAAATGCACAATATGATTGACAAAGAGAGAAAGGCCTAATTGAACTTGTCCTGGACCACGAACCACAGCGCTGCAAGCATCCTCAACCTCTTCTCTAATTCATGTATTATTATGTTCATAAACCGATGGTGAACAATAAGAAGATGCTACAACCAAGACCTACATGTCCGCAATACTGACATTAATTCAGTGCTTTCTGAATAATTCCTAATATTGTCTAAATCAGGAACACATGGACGAACTGGAGATGAACAAATTAAAGGAGAGAAAAAACCACCTAGTTCTTTGGATCGATGCCAGCAGAGGATGGAGGAATCTTGGCATTCTGAACCCATCCTTCCCATGAGACCTCTTCTCCTCCTTGGATCCACCTGGTCATCGCCGTCTCTTCACTAGCCTAGGGATCGCACTACAGCGCCGGCCATGACAAAACCACCGCCCCAGAACGCTCCCCTCGCCACTTGAATCAAACAATTAGAGGTCAAACCCCTGGAAGGATACAAACGCGTGCCAAGCTCGAGCAGATCCTACCTTCGAGGCAGCACCGAGCCGAGCCGTGATGTGCTCCGAGGCGGCGAGCTTAGTGGAGGGAATGGCGGCCTCGGCATCCGACGGGATAGTACCACCATTCCGCCCGTCCGGCCACTATTCAATCTTGGCGATGTGGAGAGAAAAAAAGGGGGCGAGCAGACCATGGGGAGGCGGTGACCCTGCTCGACGTCCTCTCCTTGTCTTGGTCGGGGAGGAAGAGGACGTGGATGGCTGCAGCTCAACATCTTCTTCTCTTGCTCAGGGAGAGAGAGTCAGAGAGAGCAGACCAGGCAAAATCGCCAGAGACGGAGGCGGACGGGAAATCGATGGGAGGCGGGAGGCCTGGCTCCTTCGCGATGCGCGGGGGCAGGGAGGGGGCGTCGGCGCGACCGGCCACTCGCGGATTGGAGAACTCCACTGGCTCGCCGCCGTGTCCGGCCGTCCGGCAAGCCTCCGCCAGCGTTGCGGCCGGCCGTCCGGCGAGCCAGCGCCGCTCCATCCGCTCGTCTGGTGAGACTCCATCTCCGCGCTGCCGCGTCCGGCCGCCCGGCAACGTCGCGGCCGGCCGTCCGGCAAGCCAGCGCTGCTGCATCCGTTCGTTTGGTGAACCTCCACCTCCGCGCTGCCGCCTCCGACCGTCCGTCGCGGCCAGCACCACTGTTGTTGGATCTGGAGCTCGAGGCGGGGGGGGGGGGGGAGGGGGGGGACAGCGGGTCGGGACGGCGCCGCCGCCGCGGCACACGCAAGGGAGCGGGAGGGGAGGAGACGAGCAGATGAACGGGATTGTGGGGCTAGGGTTTGAGGGGGATTGGAGGAGACGGCCTTTTTGTCTCAGTGGGGGGGATTTTTTTGTCCGGCCAGTCTTCGTGCACCGAAGCCAACCCCACCTACGGCCACTGACGGGCGGGCCCGGACGTTGGTGGGACCCACGACCAGCCTCAGACGGGTAGGACATCGCTGGTGCATGGATTTATCTAGAAGCTGTGAGCTAAAAAGCAACGGACGAGATTCGCTAGGCAGGACGATCCGACGGCCACGAGACGCAAATCGTTGTGAAGCCCCCTATGGGGGGCATCGTTTATACCTTTAGACTAGATTTTGATGTGCGCCTTGGCGCACGACCCCGTGAAGCTTGTACCTATGTTTATTTTGTATACATTTGTAAAGATCAATAGTAAGCAAGCAATGAATGAAAAGTGAATAACTATCCATTACAAAAATTATCAGTTGATAAAGAGGAGGAAAAGAACATAACATATCATTTGTCTTATATCAGTCTGTCGCTTCCCGGGCGGTCACCTTGATCCCTCGAGTACCTAATCAAACATGAAGCCAGGGACACAACCCGGCCAAAAGGATGGGGGGCTGAGCCCTAATCTCACCGCCATGCGTCACCATAGCGTCCGCCACTTTATTACAGGCCCGAGTACTGTTTCTTTGATCCATATGAATATAAATTGGTGGTTCTATGTAAAGAATATATCTATCTACCCTAAGAATTAAAAAAAATGCAGTAAGCAAATAATGAGGTAAATAACTACTTAAACCCTACAAAACAGTTTACTGCCAAAACTGATTCATATAAATGGGAGATCATCCAATAAGATGGGAAATTAGCTTTTCTGGCCAAGTAGTACCTTAGGGTATCAACTAAACCAATGCACAACATTGTTAATTAAATAATTCCTCGGATCAGATTCCCGTATAAAAGGTCTGGAGCAAGCAAGAGGTAGTCGACAGCCCAACAGATCACTGTGCAAACAGGAAAATAGGATAAAAGTATAGATACATATGAAAATAAAATTAATGGCTATCGGTAGATATGTTTATCAAATAAACAATTAACGTAACGTAGCTGAGCTACTTCTTACATTACATTGAAGGTAAGAACATCTGACATCCTCATTAAATAGAACTGAATTTCTTATAAATGCAATCTAAAATAGAGTGAACAGAAATCTATGAAACAAAAAATGATTGGATAAATAGTAGCCTGGCCTTCATCTGTTTGTCAAGAAATCAGCCTGTTCACTTTTATCGAAAATTGTCCTGCTCGTGAAAACTACTGAAGGGAAAGAATGATGAAGTTAACCTCCCCATCCAAGGACCTTCGAGAAGCTTCCTCGGAAAGCTAGCTTGAATGGAAGCCATTTTGCCTGCAGAATTCAGAAGTATCAACATAGCATCTGAAGCCCAAATGACACTAATTATAAAGCGTAGCACAGAAGATTTTCCAAGAAGTGAGCAGAATCATCAAGATATGAGTAGTAGACTACACCTTTGCAGTATGGGCACAAAAGACTAAGGTTCGTTCCGACAGCCGGCAGCGTTTTCACCATGCGAGGGTTCTCATTCAAAGAATTAATGGAGCAAGGCAAAAGAAAATCTCATCATATGACTAACAAAAAGAAAATGCCAGTAATTCAAGAGAAACATTAGTCTATTACATTCGAAAATGTACACCAACTAAGCTACTGCAACTATGGCATAGAAGCCTGGAATATTGCTGCTAGCAGATAGCCTTTCCCTGACCCAAATTAAATTGCTTAAAGCCACGGCATCAAATACTGAAATACATACTTAATATTTATTCACCATAAACTGAGATAACATTATGAACTAACCATATAGATGGCTTATGTTTTCACATGATTATCCTTACAGATTGCTAATTTATTTCCTAAGAAAATATGGCTACCTCAAAGGGAAAACATGGCAGTTCGGTAAGCAAGGAACAACTTTCCTTGATGTTCCCTGATGCACACAATTGGGCACTCAAATACACGCTGATACATATATGCCAAAACAAAACAGAGGGCCATGCATTCAACTATTCAAGATATTTATTCGCCTGCATGCTATGAAGATTTGATTTGATCCTGATTGCAGGAATCAATGGACATATCAAACATATCTCCTACTCGACATCTATCATTCGTGGCAAGCAGTCTAGTAAGACCACTCAGAAGATGCACAATTCAATTGCATCCGACAGGGAAAAGGACCTGACATCACATGGCGAGTGCAGTTGTAGGCAGAGTAAAAAAAGAAGAGAAGAACACACAATTTACATGCATAGATGAGAGAGTGAGTCTAAGTTATAGGACGATGATCTTTCTGTTGAAAACTAATTGACAACGGCAATGCAATTTTAAGATTGTCAAATGAATACTAAGGTTATTTTGAAGTACTTCAATAGATCGACTGTAGGCCAACAACATCGAGCACAGTGGCACACACACCATGAGGAGTACCGATGGTTGTTTTTCTGCATAAAACACTGTGTTTGATTAATATCTTACCATGGCATGTTTTAGAAACAATTAATGTCCGGAATTGCCAGATCGATGTACCTCACGTAAGTCATGTAAATGAGTCGTTTTTCCTATTTAGCATCAATGACTACATGAACCAAACCAGAGATCTGCAGTTTACATATTGTTACTACAAAAACCTTTGTATGCACGTGAGGTTATCATACCTAAACCAATGATTTACTTCCAGGCCTGGAAACATAATATTTTGATCCATTTGATTCGCTCACTCTGTAGTTACAAACATAGAGAAGTTCTCAGCCAGTGGAAGCACTTCATTTACTAAAGTTATTTCAGTGGAGTAGATCCCTAAGGGGTGGACGACTGTGTTGGACTGTATCTGTATGCAAGTTGTGCCATCCCCGAGACTCTGATTCCACCAGAGAGGGACATGAGCTTGAGGAGGAAGGCTGGAGGGCCACCCGCCGAGCCAATTCATCAAGTATTGGAGCAATGGTAGGCAGCGATTGCATGATTTGTGGTTATAGGAAAGGAAAGGTAGGTAGAGGAATACCTGAACGCAGCCGAATTGATTTCTAGGCATCGAGCAGCGGCACACAGCCCGCCTCGATGCAGTCCGCCTCCGTTGGTGCCCAATGACATCACAATCTTTGATGTAGCAAATAACTCATCTTGATTCTTGAACAACTATAAAAATTAACACAGTAAAAACAACATGTTTTTGGAAATCACAATTCCGGGCACAAGATTAGCAGCCACTTTATACAGAGATGTTTTTAGGATCTAAGAAGAATCACCCGCACCATCAATTGCATGCAGAACTAAGCCCACTGCTGTAAGTTTATTTAGAGGGGCCAAAAAGAAATCAGGGTATAAATAAACATAGCGCATCAAGAAAAAAAACACCTTCTGTAGGGACGACGGTGGATTGGAGGCGAGATGGAACCACCCTTACCCTTTCCTAGATCATTAGAATCATCATGAACAAGAACTGTCCTTCCCAGTATGGAGTGAGGTCAGCTTAATGAAATCTTCATGCAAGAAGAGAAACGAATACCAATACAACAATTATTATACCAAGATGGTCAAATGATATATTATCCTTCAAGCCAACGGAACCTATAAGTCCTTCATCAAACTTCTGCAATGCCTGAAATAAATAACGGATGTATTAAAAACAGGGATTACATCAAGACAACAACTTAAACCGTAGTTGCCTAGACCTGAAGAAACATCGAGTAGTCATATAACTAACCATCTTTGTTGGCTTGTATGCTTCGCCGGTCACCCACATGTCATGTCATCATCCACCGGTACTTCATGTGACTTATTATTAGGATTAAAATGAGGTCCTGTTAAAAAAATAAGTTTGATCAGGACAACATAAAGTTCCAAATAAGGTACTTTCTTCAGATTTAAATCATTATCTACAGAATATGTAGTTTGCAAGAAGTTGCACAAGATACCTCCATGTAGCTTAGATAATAAAGATATTTTTATTACTTAATGAAACTATTATCTCAGCTCGAACGATTAGTAATACAAAATAAGCAATTAGCCCAATATGTCAAGAAGAGACCGTAATCTAAAGTCTACCAATGCACTAAACTACAATATCCTGTGAAGAAAATCGCTGCCCCATCTAATAAAACACAAGTAGACCATCTGAAAAGAGCAGCAACCAGTAATCCCATATAATAACTGGAAGGAAAACAATTCAACATTGGAAAAAATATTTCACACCCACACTTGACCTGCACTATTCTATGCACAGCATTATTAATTGTTTGAGCTGAATTACTCCACCAACATGTACTGAAGACATCTACTCAAGTGGTTTCCATTTGCCATCAGTGGCGTAAATTTCCACAGGCAAGATAATTTTTTGGAAAACAACCTCAAGACCCAGGTTTCTCTGGTACTTCAAAATTGGCATGTGAGAGAACCATTTATGTGATAGAAGCGTGTTGTACATGAGTAGTGCTCTGCTATGGTTTGCTAGGTAGGACTTCAATGTTCTGTACTTCTATGGCGTTCATGTACTCAAACACAGCAGGGGGGGGGGGCGGGATGGTAGGTCAAACATACGCATGTCACTCTGGTACTTCATCACGCTTCCATAGTCCCATGTATACATTATGCAGAGAACCAATGATGAGAAAGCTTACATAATAAAAATACCTCGATATAGCTTACATAATAGAGATAATTTTTATAACTTTATGAAACTGTTATCTCAGCTCAAACAATTAATAATGCTACAAAATAATCCATTAGCCCAATATCTCAAGGAGAGACCGGAATTTAAATACCACAATTCACTAAACTATAATATCATCTGAAGAAAATCGCTCCCATCTGAAAAGAGCATCCGGCAGTAATCCCATATGATAACGGGAAGGAACAAAATTCAAAATTGGAAAAAATATTTCACAACCACATCGAACCTACACTATTCTATGCAAGCTTACTACCAAAACAATGCACAAAAATGGTTGTCTATTCCGCCAACATCTACTGAAGTGGTTCCATTTGCCATCAGTGGTGTAAATTTTCACAAGCAAGGTAAATAATTAATAATATCATATGTCTATGAGTGGTAACTGGACATCGGCTGACTGTTATTCAACATAGTATGTTATGGCCATGCCAGATTCACAACACCATTAGATAGAAACAAAAGAAAAATACAGGAGAAACACGCACCTTCTTGCAGCTAGCTGATCCATCCTGTGACTTCCACGAACTTTTCATCCAATATAAATCATGGATCTGTATAAAAAAAATTCAAATAAAATCAGAGCTTAGGTATATTGGCAGGTGCAGAGAGGCAGATGCAGCATCTCCCAGCACAGCTTTCCATGATAGCCTAGTATTCAGGCTTAGAAGCAAATTCCCACTATCAAAGATTGATGCTCCCAAAAGATAGAGAGAGTGGATGAGAGAGATGTACCAGATCAAGCACACGCTCTCCTCCTTGATGCAAGGACTGACGACGATGTGGGCGGACATGGAGTACACCACATTCCCAAGATCAACCGTGAGACAAATCACTCGAGCAGGATCTGCGGCCGGCCGGCCGGCACGCCGCCATGCCATCTCGTGCAGTAACGACCCACTTTCCTCCTGTCGGTGAGGCAAGCGGCATGAGAAAAAAGAGAGGTGGATTCCAGAGAGAGGGAGGGAGAGGATACCTGTTATCCTCAGTACGCTCTGTCTCTGATGCGAGGAGGAAGAAGATGGTGGCACCATGGAATCCGTCTTTGGCGGCTTGTGGATCTGCCCTCTTCTGCTCCCCTGCCCAATGAAAAAGGGAGTGGTGGAGGAGGAGATCCTCCACTGGACTTCACCACCGCTAGCTACTGCTCTGCCAGATCCTGAGTTAGGTAGAGGAGCGGAGGAGGACGAGAGCACCACCTCAACATCGTCGCCCCCGGCTGTAAAGAGAGTGAGAGAGGAGATGAGACGGGCGAGGGAGAGAGAGCAGAGACGGGCAGAGATGGAGGAGGGAGAGAGGGCAGATATGGCGGAGGGAGAGGGAGGCGTACCTGCAGGCGACGCCTACGACCACTACAAGGTACACAGTGTCGACGTGCTCGGGATCAAAATCGCCGCCGCGCTTGTGATCTTGTCGTCGCCACCGTGCTCTATGTCAGACACGGGGTGGACAAGGAGGCCTCTGCCTCCGTCGCCGCATGGTCACCTCCGCCGTGTTTCGCCAGATCCATTCACCCCACCACCGCTTGCTCCTCTCCTCCCTCCTGCTTCTTGATCCTTTCCTCTGCGCGCCGCCATACCACGGAGACGTACGAGGGAAGAAGAAGAGGGGAAAAGAGAAGATAGGGTTTCGGGGTGAGCTCTCGTTCTCTCCCCAATCTCCATGTACGGGGCCAGGGGCAGCCGGCCGAGGGGCCTCGCCGACATCGCGTTGTAGCGAGCGCGTACGGCGTCGCCTCCCAGCCGCCACGCGCGTCCGGCGGTGGAGGAGAAGGACGAAATGGGGATGCGAAATGGCAAAAATGCCCCTGGTGGACAATCAAAACCACAAATTCAGCCACCGCGCGTTACTGTTTGGCTGTACACCACAGAAGCTCACGTACACTCGGTCGCTGCCGTCCGGGCCCCGCGGAAAGAAGTCCCACAAATCAGTGGCTGGGCGGGTGTATCACGCACGGTGAAAAGGGAGGCTTCGCCTGCTGGTTGTCCCACGCTCTAGTCGCGCCTAACCAAACCAAACTTACCCCATGTGAATGACGAGTGGACCCGGACAAACATGGGTCCCGAACGCAGCTGCAGCTGGGTAGACCATGGCCGTTGCATGGCTTGATCAAGAGAGTGTTGCTGTCTAGAATGGATGGCCAAGATCCCCTGCCTAAAAGCTGATGGCAAGATCCGACGGACCAGAAGCTTAGATCGTTGTGAGGCCCCCTATGGGGGGCATCGTTTATACCTTTAGATGTACGAAGGGCATTTTCTCTTCAGGAGGAGGTATAAACCACTGTCCTGGACATCCTGATTTGTGTGCTTGGTGCTTGGCCTATGAACATTTTACTGATGATAACATATCGATCTCCCTGTTGGTATTTAATAGGCTAAAAAATCTATATGTTATTGTATTTTTGAAATGCATTTTGCACAACAAAGTTACACCTTTTTTTTTGAACAAGAGTTACACCTTTTTCAAATATAATTGGATCATACAACAATTGTTCTTGTAGTTTAATTAATTGTACTAGCACACAATGCCCGCACGTTGTTGCGGAAGAACAAGCACAAAGATCGGCATTGCTATAGTAGCACATTAATTAAATTAAAATAACAATATTTGATATGTTCAAATCTATACGTCAGTCGAATCAATAAATTCAAAGCTTTACAAATACAACATGTGAAAATATATTAGTACATTGCAAGAGGAAAAAATAAACTCGAGTCATAAAATCATGGACGACAATACCATGGTGAAGAATCTTTCAACACCATCTAGTTCCATCGACATATATAAGAGACCACGGAATCATTTGTCAACCTTGATATAGCACGCTGCAATCAGTTGTATAGTAGTACATCTCCCAAGCTTTCTCTTTCTATCTTAAAAAATAATTGAGTCATGAAAATACACGCAGCCATACATATCCGGTCCGGCGAATTGGCCAAGGAATGCAACCGACGCCCCAAACCCTCGAACGCAACTGCTCAGCCACGCGATTCCCGATAGCCTTTCACCGTTTCTCTTCAGCCCTCGCCGCCGGCTCCTCCATCAACTGCGGCACCGCCCCAAATTCGCACAATCCTTAGAGCATCCCCACTCGTTGGCGCTCCCCACGCCCAAATCCGGCGAAATTTTCGTCCGGATTGGATGAAGATTTGGCGTGGGGAGCGCCGAAGTTCCAGCCGTCCCCCCGGCAGGAAACCCCCAACCTCGACCATTTGACATATTTCAAACAAATTCAACATAAAATTTAACAAGTTCGGCATACAAGAGGACGAAAATTGCTGAAACAATTTCGGCGATAACAGTACAATGTTTAACAAGTGCTGAAACAAATGAAGCACACAAATTTCACAATTTTTCAAACAAATTAAGACAGACTAGTTGGCGTCGGCGTTGGCGTTGCCTCGGAGCCTCCATATGTGCTCCACCAGATCATCTTGCAGCAGCTGGTGCATTGTAGAGTCTCGAATCTCCTGGCGCATAGCAATGAAGGCGGCCCATGATGGAGGCACCTGGTGATTAGGCTGTGCAAGAGGACCCTCTCTCTCATATGGTGCTTCTTGCTCAGCCAGAGGAACCGGATGCTTTCGCTCATCTTCAATAATCATGTTGTGTAGGCACACACAGCAGTTCATCACCTCCCACATCTGATCTTTGGACCAAGTCATAGCGGGGAACCGGACGACAGCAAATCTCTGCTGTAGGACACCAAATGCTCGCTCGACGTCTTTTCGGCAAGCTTCTTGTTTCTTGACAAACTCGCAAAGTTTGGGGGTGCTAGGGTTGGAGATCGTCTTCACAAATGTTGCCCACTTTGGATAGATACCGTCTGCAAGGTAGTATCCTTTGTTGTAGTGCCGACCATTGATCACATAGTCCACCGGGGGAGCATGACCCTCAACAAGCTTGGAAAAGACCGGGGAGCAGTTTAGGACGTTGATGTCATTGTTGGATCCAGGCATACCAAAGAAAGAGTGCCAAATCCAAAGATCATGGGTAGCCACTGCTTCAAGTATCACAGTGCAGCCTTTTTTGTGACCCTTGTACATTCCACCTGCCACGCAAACGGACAGTTCTTCCATTGCCAATGCATGCGATCAATGCTTCCAAGCATCCCTGGAAAACCTCTAGCTTCATTTGTTGCAAGGATCCTCGAGTGTCTTCGACAGTGGGTGATCTCAAGAAATAGTCCTCGAACAACGCTATGACGGCCTGCAGTAACCGGTAGAAACAATCAAGGGCGGTGGACTCCGCCATCCGAAGATAGTCATCTGCAGTATCACCGGAGCTCCATACGCCAAGATCCTCATAGCCACTGTGCACTTCGCGGTGGACGAAAATCCAACCAAACCAGTGCAATCCGCCTTGCATCTGAAGTAGGGATCAAAGTGGCGGATGGCATACACAATTTGCAGAAATAGCTTTCTGCTCATCCTGAAACGACGCCGGAAAACAGTCTCACCGTGCAATGGATTGTCGGCGAAGTAGTCGGCGTATAACATGCAGTAGCCCTCCATTCGCTGTCTCGGCTTGCACTTCCGGCGACCTCGTGCCGACCCACCACGCCGACGAGTTGCCAGTCCGGCGTACATGCTTGCCAAGCAACCAAGGATCATCATGTGCTCGTCGTCTTGGGCGGCTGCTGCCATCTCTTCTTGCATAAGCTCGACGAACATCTGCTCCTCCTCTTCGTCCGAGTCCATGGCCGGCGAGGCAAATGGACGAACACCTGACGGGCGTGGTCGAGGCAACCCGAGCCGCGAGCGACGACGAGCAAGCAGGCCGGAAAACAGGCCGGCGGAAGAGCAGCCAGATAGGCCGTCGTCCAAACACGGCGGAATATAGGCAGGTGGGGAAGGAGTGGCGGCGCAATCTGGGCAACAAGCCGGCGGGGTGGTGCCGGCGGCGAGAGAGATACGAGGGGTGGGGGAGATTTTGAGCGACGTGGCGGTGGGGTTCGTGCGTCGAGTCACCGACAGATCGGGCCCTTCCCCGCTTTTCACTCGTCCGGAGTCCCCGAGAGCTCCCCGGGGGGCCGGGGGGGGGGGGGGGGGCGTGGGATCGCCGGATGAATTTAGGCCCAAATCCGGACGAAAACGAGGAACCGGGGGCGCGACTGGGAATTTCGCCGTCCGGATGGAAAAAACGCTCGCCGGGGGCCTCCTCGGGGGGACGAGTGGAGATGCTCTTAATGCCGTCCTCTCTCTCGCTTTCGTTGGCAGCCACGGGGCTCACATGGCCCATGTGTTAATTCCTTCCTCCTCTTTAGTTAATCTTAGACCAAACGATAATGGTGCTGCTTATTGTTATCCAAGGCGGCTTGTTGATTCCGGAGAGGTTGATGTATATAAATGGGTGAAACTGGATATGACAAATCGAGATGGGACTATTGCACAGGTCTGAGGTGATACTAATTTATTTTACGTTGCCTGTTGGAAAAGTCTTTGCAACCTATTTGTGCAGACCAGGCCTTGTAACGGAGCTACATGGCCCATGTGCAATCCGGACAGTTCGGTGACCCAGAGCAAGACAACACGTTTGCACAATAGTAGATGGCCCATCAGCGCAGAGGTACTATCGGACAGAGAAAATATCGGGACCATGTGAAACGTTTTTCTTTTCACGTTCATTAAGCGGTGGTAACAGCCGTAATTCTTATCAAAAAATATGGACAATATAAAAACGGACGAAAAATAGGGGAGAAACCTTACTTCCTTTATTAGTAGGTAAAGATAAGCTGCAGGAATGAAAAATGAAGAGCACAATACCAGGTACTAACCTATAGGAAAACCAGTCTTCTGGCAGTATTGTGTGTATGCTCAGAAAGTCAAACTCGCAAAGTCAGTACCATGTTGCCTTCTTGGAAGAGATCGGAATACCACCAACATTGTCGCTGAGGTTGAGGCAGCGCTGGCGTGTCCCGACTCTCCAGAGTTGATGTCGTCTAGGAAGAGGTATCTGCATCCTTAAGGAGGTCTGAAACTATTGAATTATCACCAATCATATCTTCTAATTATTAAATTATGGTAATTTTGATTTTACTGCTTACAGGATTTCTTCTCGCATATATGTGCCTTTATGGTTAATGCTTCATTCAACTTTGGCTAGCAGCTAGGGTGCGGGATCGATTGAACAGTGTATTGCAGCATAGCAATGGAGTGTATCTAATCCAGAAAGGCATGCATAAAATCAGATATGGGAGTGTATATTATTTGTGAGCAAAAAATGAAATTGTTTGCAGTTGGCAGTTCATTGATATTGTTAATCTGGATTTATATGCCCTTTGGTCTCCCTATCTGCGGCCACGCTCTTTGGGCCACTGATTATTTATTTAGGCATTTATTTAGACAATCAGAAAGTGTGTGCATGTGCACACTTACCAAGACATAGTTTTTTTTGAAATTGATACTTCACTTGAATTTGGAGCATAACGAAAACCAATCCACATATTACACGGGCATCGCACATGCACATTTACTAATATTTCATCAATACCTGCTCAGAGCAATTTTTCCATCCATCCTCTCACTCTGTTCCGTATCCTATCTTTTCAGAAACTTGAAGACTTCATCACTCTTAGAATTACCTTCATCTGATGGCATTTCTTCTCCGAAAAATATTCACTGGAACATTTAGGGTGTGTTTGGTAGACTGGGTCACCTCAGAGATTCTCATCTCAACCCAGCTTTTTACAGTTTTTGTTGTTTGGTGGGTCGGCTCGGGTCAACTGGGCAGTGCCCACCTCATACGAAAAAGGGCTCTCAGCCCTGCCCGGTAGAGAAGCTGAAATCGAGCTTCACACATGGGCAGGGCTGACCTCGCCCGGAAAACCCCCCGCGCGTCTCGCTCCTGGGCCGAAACCAACTGGGGTCACCCGCCCGAGCCCTCATTTCCCCCCCGAAACGCTCTCAATCGACCTCGACTCCAGGCCTCGCTGCGGCCTCCCCGTCTCCAGTCCTGCGCCGCCGCCTCCCCGGCTCCAGTCTGCGTTGCGGCCTCCCCGTCGCCGGCCTGCGCCGCCACGCCATGGACGAGCTCCACGACGCCATGGACACGGGACAGCGCCGCCATGGCCAGGGACACAGGCCAGCGCCGCCATCTCCCCGACAAGTCCCGCGCCGCCGCCTTCACGACTCCGGCCTGCGCCGCTACCTCCACGACTCCGACCAGCGCCGCCGCCTTCCCGACGCCATGGACACGAGCCGGCGCCGCCGCCTTCCCGACGCCACGGACACGGAGCGCGCCGCCACCTCCCGACTAGTCCGGCGCCGCCGCCTTCACGACTCCGGCCTGCGCCGCTACCTCCACGACTCCGGTCAGCGCCGCCGCCTTCCCGACGCCATGGACACGAGCCAGCGCCGCCGCCTTCCCGACGCCCTGGACACAGGCCAGCGCCGCCACGTCAAGCTAGGGACCCGATTGCTTTTGTTTTTTATGTATAGGGACTCGATTGCTTTTTCGTTTTCTTTTCATGGGCCTTTCTGTAAAACTAGGACCTCAGCCTGGTTGAACGCATCAATGACCACCAAACAGGTTCTTATCATAGCATGGTTGAAGGCACCCGACCCACCAAACACATGGAAAATTCTGGATCCAACTTGTATGAGATGAGCATGTCTTAGCTGAGAAAGACAATCTGTAGTGAGCCGACCTACCAAACACACCCTAGAATCTGTTTCACTTTTTCTCGGATCTGATCGGGTTATCTGAAATGCATTCTGGGCTGAGACTGAGAGTGAGGCCGCTATAATCATGCTGGGCCTGCACGGGCAGACCACTAAAAAAGTCTCAAAACGCAGTCTGCACTCACTGAGAAAAATAAGGCAGTCTCAAAATTCCCCGCACCTCTCGGTTCCGGCAGCTCGCCTCCGCCGCCGCCGTACGCGCCGGCGCGGTCGTTTCCGTCGCAGCAGCAGGCCGGCCGGCCGTGCACGGGATGGAGAAGAGGAAGAAGAAGGAGGACGACGAGAAGAGGGTCAGGTGGCAGCGGCGGCGCGGCGGGGCCGTGGGCGAAGTTTCCCCAGCGATCTCCTCCCCGAGATCCTCCTGTCTCTACCGGTCGCTCTGCCGCCGGTTCAAGTGCGTGTCCAGGGCTTGGCTCGCGACCCCGCCGTCCGGAAGAGGTCTCCCCAGACGCTCTCCGGCTTCTTCTGCTGCTCCCTCCGCCACGGCCGCTCGCGCCTCGACTTCCTCAACCTCTCCGGATGGGGCCGGCCGTGCGCTAGTCGACCCCTCGCTCCGTTTCGTGCGCGGCTACCAAGAGGTCAAGCCCCTGCACTGCTGGGGCGGCATCCTCATCTGCTACTGCTGGAGAGTAGACATGCAGGAAACTGAACAAGTCGTGTGCAACCCCGCCACCGAGGAAATCTGGGCCGTTCTGACCGCGCCTTGGAATGAACTGATGAAGAACCTCAACAACACCCACCTATGTTTCAACCCTGCCATTCCGAGCCGCTTCACGGTGTTCGTGTTCATGCACGATCGTACCGGGATCATCAGTGTGGAAGTGTACTCCTCGGAAACGGGACAATGGACTTCCATGAAGAGCGAGTGGAGCCCCACGACTCTCGTTTTGGCGAGGATTCAAGATGTGTCTTCTTCAATGGCGCCCTGCATTTGGCTACCTGTGATTCACGCTCTGCATACATGTTGGACCAAGAGGGGAAACTGATACGCTGGATAGTTGCGGTGGACACCGAGGGGAAGACTTGGAGGAGAATTCAAATGCTGCACCGCATTGATTCTTCTGGTATCATTGGGCAGTCGCAGGGGCGACTATGCGCTGCGTGTATAGGCCGCGAAAATGGCTGCCAGCTGTCAGTTTGGGTTCTTGAGGATTATGCTAGTGGAAAGTGGACCTTGAAGCATACTGCCAGCGTTTTGGAACTGTTAGGAAGGCCTCGCCTCCAAACCGGTGAACTCTACATGTTAATTGCAATCCATCCAGAACATAATTTGATTTTCCTTGAAGGCGGGGTGAGACCGGAAGAAACACTTATGTCGTACGATATGGATAGCAAGAAACTGCAAGTTATCTGCTCTCTTGGAGAATCCCAGGCGTGGAGATTCCAGCCTTACATTCCCTGTTTTGCGGAAAGGCCGTCAGCATCAGATGGTCACGAGCAGCTTAACATTTGCCAAGTCGGCATGACTCCGGTGCCTTATGAAATTCAGATGTTGGGTATGGTCCAGATTCTCCTAGTTTTGGGCAGTGGATTGGATAAGTCCTATATCTACCCCAATTTGGTTTTCTTGTCTGTTGGTATTCAGGATCTTCAGGGCGCCTTTGAACAATGTTGGCTAGCCTTGAACATTTTGTAAGCTACCCTTCCATGTGTAATGACTAGTTATATGAATGAACCTAGTCGGTTAATCTCTTTGCTTTAAGCACTGATTGTTGTGGTCACTTGTTAGCTCTGCATGTGGCTAAATGTGAGACACTGGGCATTATATATGTTTGAAATTATCAGCATTTTCACCTCTTTCTATTCATCTATGTAGCTGGAACCTTTACTGTCCAACTTGTTATCTGTCACAGCAAAATTTCTATGTCACCCTGAATTGATGGACTTGAAAGTAGTATTCTCATATGTTATTTGAAATAGTTATCTCTTTTGTAGTAGTTTAATACCTTGGAGTCTTGGATCAACTGTTCTGAGTTGTTGTATATATACAGTGATTCTTCCAGTTAAATCTTCATATATGGTGTCAAACAACAGGTGCTAGACCAAGACAGAATTATATTTTTATTTATTTGTAAGGGAATATTATATTTATTTGTTTCTAGGAGAAGAAAATAGCACAACTGCACAACTCATTCACTGATATGTTTAGTAAAGACTGGTTGTGTAATGCCATGAAGGTTCGCCGTTCATCACCATAGCTCTTACACCCTATAGTCTGTTCTTATCCTTGTTCTGAGTAAACTGTCCATACCATTATAGTTCTGCCCTGAGTTCCTGACTAGACTAGAGCGTTATACCTTCATCTCTTCTTACTTTTAATCCAGGTTGTTGCCCGATTGAATCCATTCCTGAAGCATCATAAGATTTCTGTTATCCATATTTTAACTTACTGATTTTTCTTATCCTCTACGGAGCAATCTAAACTGTACATTGAATTCTTAAATATGCAGATTGAATTCTTTTCTTGTAGCTATACAGTAGTTCTTAGTTTAGATTGGTAAGGTTAAGCAGAACAAACAAAGCAAAGTCAAATCTGGGTATGATTAATGAATCATGCAATATCTTCCTGTTATTTCAGTTTTGATCACTTCTCTTCACTAGAACCTGAACATGACAGCATTTTTTATACGGAGACCACATTAAACACGTTACCTTGATCCTGTTAATGTTACTTATGTAGAAAGTTAGTCCTGTTATTGTTACTTGCCAAAGGTAATCTATTTACCATGGTGTTTCTTTGAAAAAATAGCCACTCAGGAATGATTCTCATAAAAGAAAAGGAAAACATGAAACACAGAGTGTGAATTCCATGTTAAAGCTTAAAGTGAAAGATAGGCTGTGCAAGATCATGGTGAATCAGCAATCACAAATCACCAGCAACGATTACATGACGCACATACAGTGAATTCTGAGGTTTCCCTGTGAAAGAATTGTGTTTTCTTTTAAATATTAGCTGTTTGATCTCCCCCCTTCATAGACCTGACTTTCACTACTGTGCTTTGACATCTATCCATTGACATTCTCACACTCTAACAACTCTACCACGCCTGTAGCTATAGGCCACATCAAAGGAGATAATGTTTGATTCTTCCACTCTACCAACTTTGAGCCTTTTTTCGACGTTCAGGATTTCAGAATAACAACAAATAGCTGGAATTTCCTGCCTGGAAAGTTGAGTGTCTAGAACATAGTTGTTCCTTCAGCATCTTGCAAACTTCTCTTTGTTGATTTGAGTGATGTGATGCATCCATCCCTTTGCTGTAAACATGATGTTATTTGAGAGAATTTTAGTCGGTAGCATGATAACTTCACTTGTTGGCTGGATGCTGAACTTGGCATAAATCCAGAAATGGGCTATGTGTGTACATTCGTTTTGAACATAGCGGCAATAGCACGTAATTCCTAAACAGTAATATACTATTCTGATCTTGATCTTTTGCCAGCGCACTTACAAACATTTTTTCTATTAATGTCAAGGGAAGGTAATCTTTCACATGTTCTACTACAGTTCTATGAGGTATGTTGGTTACTCATAGGCTAGAACTTACATCCAGCTTTGCGTTTCTGAATCTGGATCTTGTCATCATTGTGTGCTCTTCTCCTTTTCTGGTGAGAACCGATAGCTCTGATAAAGTTGAATACAAGACAAAACATACACACTTAGAATGACCTGATCAATGGATATTCAAACTTAATCCATGGGACAAGCTCTAGCTTTGAGCTCTGATAAAGGCATAAAGTTGGACTACAGTTTGTTCAAGTAATGACATTTTAACTGCCTGAGCCTGTAGGCCCATAGACACTCTAGCTTTGAACTCATTTTCCAATGTCATTCATGGATTATATTGTTCCATCTCCAAATTTTAAGAGAGATTAACGTTTTTTTATTACTTAAGGTTGATCATAGGATGTATTCTGCAGCATGCTGACCATAACTTCATTTTGTATCTCTAATATTTTTCTCTTCGGTGCGCTTTTCAAAAGCCTAAATTGAACATTGAATCAAACATGCACACAAAAAGACACCAAATATATAAAATAAAGTTAATGCATGTCAACAACCAATAGTACAAAGGGGAATATTTGTTAATTTGAAGAGAGATCAATCAATACAATAGTGAGCACACATGTGACGCCCCGGAACCGGTACCATGAGGATCCCAGCGAACCTGCCGAAATCCGCACGATATCGATTCTGAGGCGCCCTCTGACACGACGTGCGCGATGAATCACACACGTGATGCCAGAGGAATTAACACGAGCGGTAACATTACATCAGGTTTACAATAGAGCCCACAAGATACATATATTACAACAACGACTCCAACGAGTCAAGATACAAATATACAATACAAAGATCCAAATCATACAGAAGATCGAATACGTCCGAGTACGGACAAGATACAAATTGGACTAAGAGTCCTGAAGATAACCAGTGACGTCCATAACCCTGCCCAGGCCAAGCCGGAAGGGTAACCTCGCTAACGTCGTCTTCATCGAACATAACTTCATACCTGTCCGGTTATGTCCCAAAGAAGCAGCAATAAGTACGGGTTCGTACTTAACAAGACTTCAAGACGTATAAGCATTCGTCAACCAGTCGTCCTTTGTACTTGAGGCACGCAGGGGACTTAGAGGACGCAAGAGGAACGTCATAGGCAATATGGTGGGGTTAAGCGGCAGCGCGCAAGCACTAAAAGCCTATAGAGACACTCTGCAACAGTCGTCTAATCAGAGAAGATGAGAGAGCGTATAAGCTAGCAATTCTATACTCTGCAAACATAACACAACCGATGCGTTCCCCCCTTGCAAGGAAGTACTTACAAAGGCACTCACACGGTGGACAAGTTTTATTAGGTAGCCGTTGTAGTAATTCTATATTACTACGCAAGTTATTATCAAATTATAAACATCAATATAAAGGTGTAAGTTGTTCTATGATCGAGCTATACAATTCCAAGTCGTCCATAACCGCGGACACGGCTTATCGATAAGATGTACACCCTGCAGGGTTGCCCAAATGTAACCATACGCATGCTCGACCCACTTACGACAGGTGGATGTCTCACAACAAGACCGTTCCCAGTTCAACAAGAAAGTCTAGGGGGGCCACCCGACTAAGCTACCTGTAACGAAGTCCGGCCGTACTCCGAAGCGGACTCAGGGTTTGCGTTAACGGCTAGGCGTGCAAACCACACGCTTCGCTAAACGTTCCGCGGGGTACAGTACAGAATATAAACACCCGAAGGCAACAGGAAGTAAACACCCGAAGGCAACAGTAAGTAAAGCATGGCATACATGGCATAGGCAAATAAAACCAAGGTTGTGGCCCCCTTTTCAACTGACTTGACAAAAGGTAATGGGTGAGGGGGGGTCCCAATAAACGTCCCCACGTACGGGTAGAGCGCTCAATCTCGGAACGGATAACAAGAACTCGGGTCCTAGGGGACATTAGCGAGTCAAAGTTCCGATGCTTTCGCAAAGGGGCTCACAGATGCCTCTGCTTACAATTTTAGTTGTTAACAAAAAGTAAGTGTGATTATCTCCAACAACATATCCATAAACCATGTATCATGATTCCCCAACAGATAACCCGATAAGATAACGATAACGGCAACGAGATAAAACAGCACTAGCATGCACTAAGACTCGCAAGGCAGACCCGATAACCAAACAACAGCTGTAGGAGGTTGGTGGAGGCAATATAGGCTGCTTAAGGTAACAGGTGGGTAGGACATGTGACAAGAACGCAACTCAAGGCTACCATGAGGGAGAAGACAAAATAAAATAGGTAAGCGACTCCTGCAGAGACAGGAGTTTAGGAAATGCTTGCCTGTTAAAGCTTGCCGAGGAACATCCGGAGAACTTGTCGTATCTCACAACACCACTTCGCGATCCTATCCGGGAAGAAGCAAATGCTGGAAACACACATCGTATGCAAGTCTTACTACTACGGATAAGAAAAACTGGCATGCTCAAGATATGGTATGCATGCATGACATGGCAAACATGATGCGGCGATGCAACTTATCCAATTAGGCGGAGTCGGAACCCCGGACAGACAATTAGGGTTGAAGTTGCATTTCTACCGACAAAGTTAAGTTGTTGTTAGCATGGCAGTAGCATGGCAAGGGTGAGCTACTTCAAGTTTAAATGGAACCGGGACAACAAATAGTTATATCCCACATATTCCATATGTTCCTTATTAGGTGATAATGCAAACTATCACGAGATTGTATGATGCATTATGCAAAAGCAAGTATGGATGGCATATTCATGTTCCTCTCATTTTTCTGATCAAAAATCATATATAACACTTTTTATTTCGAGTTACGGTTTAAAAGATATGATTTATACGAGATATACACATTTCTGGAATTTTCTGTAAAACATAAAACAGATGGGGTTTTCCTCACCGAGGGGCTGGCTAGCCCTGGTGGCTAACGCGCGGGCCCAGGGAGAAGCTGACAAGGCAGAGGGGGTCCGATTTGGTTCACAGCACCTACGGGGGGGGGGGGGGGGGGGTTCAGAAAACCAACATGAAGAGGGGCACCGGGTTAGGGAAAAAGAAGCACAGGGGCCTTGATGCAAACTTGCCAGATCTGGATCTGGTGGGGTTTTCTCACTGGGAGCTGGACCAGCCGCAGCGGATGACAGGTGGGGCCCAGGGGACGACGTGGCCGCCACGCTGGCGAACCATCCGCGCACGCACACCAGGTGCTCGACGCCGTGCACGGATGGTGATCACTGCGGGCCGGCATGGCGCGCGCGGGCGAACGAGCGCGTTCCAGGAAGCTTGCGTGGGCGCGTTCGCCTCGTCTCGTCGACGCGGACCAGGGGATGGCGGCGCCGCTTCCAGGAGGTAGCCGGAGCGTCACCGGCGGCGGGTTCCTGCGGCGGCGCATTTCGGCTTCGCGGTGAAGAGAAGCAAAACGGAGGCAAAAAGGAAAAAGGGGATGTCCAGAAGGTGTGCGAGCTCACCCGCGAGCTCAACGTGCAGACGAGGTGGCCGGAGAGGAACCAGAGACGCCGTAATGGACGGAAAACCGCGGCGGCCGGAGGAGATGGCGAGGTCGATTTCGTCGCGGTTGAGCCCTCCCGGCTCGATTCGTCGCACCAGGAAGAAGAGGACGTCAATAGGAAGCTTTTGGTGACCTTGGTGCGACGCGGGGCTACCGAAACTGGTGGCGCCATGGCGAGGAGGCGGTGGCGTTCTCGGTGGCTTGCAGAGAGGAAGAAAAAGAGGGGAAAAGAGGTGGCGGCGCGAGGGAGGGAGAAGGTAGGGGCTAGGGTTTTGCAGGGCACCGAGGTGCGGCTAAAAGGAGAGGGGAGCCGGTGCGGGGTGGTTGGCGAGGAGGACCACTGCATCCTCACGCACACGGCGTGACCGCGCCGTGGGGGAAGACGACAACCTCTCCTTTTTCTCACGAAGGGGTACGGTGGAGCTGGGCCGGGTCAGGCCAAGAAAGAGAGAGGAGGTGGGCTGCTGGCGGGAAAGAAGAAGAGAAAAGAAGCTAGGGGTTGGGCTGAGGGAAAAAAAGACGCGGCCCAGGATAGGTTAGGTTAGATTAGGGTTAGGTTAGGTTAGGTTTTCTCTCTTCTTTTATTCTAAAACTGTTTTGAAAACTTTGTAAATACAAAATAGAAGAAAACCAGTTTTATTTTGAAATATGAAAATATCTGTAAACATTTTATTTTGTTTTCTAAATACTTAGTGTTTAGGGTTTTGTTAAAAGAAAAAGAAGGGAAGGTTTTATTCAACCATATGAGAGGAAAAAAAAATAGTTTAGGATTTATAAAATAATTTTATTTGATAATACATGGATGACATGATGCATGATGCATGATGATGCACAAAAGAAAAAGCACAAGCAAATCTAATAGGGGGTTCTACCCGGGGCCGTTACAATCGACACCACTAATAAGGAATCTCGCCCCGAGATTCCACGTCCAGGTACGGGGGAAGAGAGGTGAACTATCGGATCTTCAGGCGACGTGTCGATCTCCTCGACACCACTAACAAGAGTTCTTGCTCCATGCTGATCGGTCGACACCACTAACAAGAAGTCGTTGTTCCGCTGTCGATGGTGATGCACTTCTGATGAAATCCTCCGAAGATCGGACCTAACAGGTGAGGGGCAAAGATCGTCCAACCCACGTGGAAGTCTAAGACTCAGAGAAGCAGATTAGAGTGAAGACTCAAAACTCGCAAGGTAAGAGGAGCAAGAATAGGGATAAGGAGAAAAATCAGAGCTAATCAGAACTATCCAACGAATTTTAGAAAATAGTTTAGACACTAGACACAACAACGTCCGTTGGCAAGGTTATCCTACAGGCTGGACTAGTGGGGTACCGTCAAACCTGAGGCTCTGATTCCAACTTGTGACGCCCCGAAACCGGTACCATGAGGATCCCAGCGAACCCGCCGAAATCCGCACGATATCGATTCTGAGGCGCCCTCCGACACGACGTGCGCGATGAATCACACACGTGATGCCAGAGGAATTAACACGAGCGGTAACATTACATCAGGTTTACAATAGAGCCCACAAGATACATATATTACAACAACGACTCCAACGAGTCAAGATACAAATATACAATACAAAGATCCAAATCATACAGAAGATCGAATACGTCCGAGTACGGACAAGATACAAATTGGACTAAGAGTCCTGAAGATAACCAGTGGCGTCCATAACCCTGCCCAGGCCAAGCCGGAAGGGTAACCTCGCTAACGTCGTCTTCATCGAACATAACTTGATCCCCGCCCGGTTATGTCCCAAAGAAGCAGCAATAAGTACGGGTTCGTACTTAACAAGACTTCAAGACGTATAAGCATTCGTCAACCAGTCGTCCTTTGTACTTGAGGCACGCAGGGGACTTAGAGGACGCAAGAGGAACGTCATAGGCAATATGGTGGGGTTAAGCGGCAGTGCACAAGCACTAAAAACCTATAGAGACACTCTACAACAGTCGTCTAATCAGAGAAGATGAGAGAGCGCATAAGCTAGCAATTCTATACTCTGCAAACATAACACAACCGACGCGTTCCCCCCTCGCAAGGAAGTACTTACAAAGGCACTCACACGGTGGACAAGTTTTATTAGGTAGCCGTTGTAGTAATTCTATATTACTACGCAAGTTATTATCAAATTATTAACATCAACATAAAGGTGTAAGTTGTTCTATGATCGAGCTATACAATTCCAAGTCGTCCATAACCGCGGACACGGCTTATCGATAAGATGTACACCCTGCAGGGGTTGCCCAAATGTAACCATACGCATGCTCGACCCACTTACGACAGGTAGATGTCTCACAACAAGACCGTTCCCAGTTCAACAAGAAAGTCTAGGGGGGCCACCCGACTAAGCTACTCGTAACGAAGTCCGGCCGTACTCCGAAGCGGACTCAGGGTTTGCGTTAACGGCTAGGCGTGCAAACCACACGCTTCGCTAAACGTTCCGCGGGGTACAGTACAGAATATAAACACCCGAAGGCAACAGGAAGTAAACACCCGAAGGCAACAGTAAGTAAAGCATGGCATACATGGCATAGGTAAATAAAACCAAGGTTGTGGCCCCTTTTTCAACTGACTTGAGAAAAGGTAATGGGTGAGGGGGGGTCCCAATAAATGTCCCCACGTACGGGTAGAACGCTCAATCTCGGAACAGATAACAAGAACTCGGGTCCTAGGGGACATTAGCGAGTCAAAGTTCCGATGCTTTCGCAAAGGGGCTCACAGATGCCTCTGCTTACAATTTTAGTTGTTAACAAAAAGTAAGTGTGATTATCTCCAACAACATATCCATAAACCATGTATCATGATTCCCCAACAGATAACCCGATAAGATAACGATAACGGTAACGAGATAAAACAACACTAGCATGCACTAAGACTCGCAAGGCAGACCCGATAACCAAACAACAGCTGTAGGAGGTTGGTGGAGGCAATATAGGCTGCTTGAGGTAACAGGTGGGTAGGACATGTGACAAGAACGCAACTCAAGGCTAGCATGAGGGAGAAGGCAAAATAAAATAGGTGAGCGACTCCTGCAGAGACAGGAGTTTAGGAAATGCTTGCCTGTTAAAGCTTGCCGAGGAACATCCGGAGAACTTGTCGTATCTCACAACACCACTTCGCGATCCTATCCGGGAAGAAGCAAATGCTGGAAACACACATCGTATGCAAGTCTTACTACTACGGATAAGAAAAACCGGCATGCTCAAGATATGGTATGCATGCATGACATGGCAAACATGATGCGGCGATGCAACTTATCCAATTAGGCGGAGTCGGAACCCCGGACAGACAATTAGGGTTGAAGTTGCATTTCTACCGACAAAGTTAAGTGGTTGTTAGCATGGCAGTAGCATGGCAAGGGTGAGCTACTTCAAGTTTAAATGGAACCGAGACAACAAATAGTTATATCCCACATATTCCATATGTTCCTTATTAGGTGATAATGCAAACTATCACGAGATTGTATGATGCATTATGCAAAAGCAAGTGTGGATGGCATATTCATGTTCCTCTCATGTTTCTGATCAAAAATCATATATAACACTTTTTATTTCGAGTTACGGTTTAAAAGATATGATTTATACGAGATATACACATTTCTGGAATTTTCTGTAAAACATAAAACAGATGGGGTTTTCCTCACCGAGGGGCTGGCTAGCCCTGGTGGCTGACGCGCGGGCCCAGGGAGAAGCTGACGAGGCAGAGGGGGTCCGGTTTGGTTCACAGCACCTGCGCGGGGGGGGGGGGGGGGGGGGTTCAGAAAACCAACATGAAGAGGGGCACCGGGTTAGGGAAAAAGAAGCACAGGGGCCTTGATGCAAACTTGCCAGATCTGGATCTGGTGGGGTTTTCTCACCGGGAGCTGGACCAGCCGCAGCGGATGACAGGTGGGGCCCAGGGGACGACGTGGCCGCCACGCTGGCGAACCATCCGCGCACGCACACCAGGTGCTCGACGCCGTGCACGGATGGTGATCACTGCGGGCCGGCATGGCGCGCGCGGGCGAACGAGCGCGTTCCAGGAAGCTTGCGTGGGCGCGTTCGCCTCGTCTCGTCGGCGCGGACTAGGGGATGGTGGCGCCGCTTCCAGGAGGTAGCCGGAGCGTCACCGGTGGCGGGTTCCTGCGGCGGCGCATTTCGGCTTCGCGGTGAAGAGAAGCAAAACGGAGGCAAAAAGGAAAAAGGGGATGTCCAGAAGGTGTGCGAGCTCACCCGCGAGCTCAACGTGCAGACGAGGTGGCCGGAGAGGAACCAGAGACGCCGTAATGGACGGAAAACCGCGGCGGCCGGAGGAGATGGCGAGGTCGATTTCGTCGCGGTTGAGCCCTCCCGGCTCGATTCGTCGCACCAGGAAGAAGAGGACGTCAAGAGGAAGCTTTTGGTGACCTTGGTGCGATGCGGGGCTACCGAAACTGGTGGCGCCATGGCGAGGAGGCGGTGGCGTTCTCGGTGGCTTGCAGAGAGGAAGAAAACGAGGGGAAAAGAGGTGGCGGCGCGAGGGAGGGAGAAGGTAGGGGCTAGGGTTTTGCAGGGCACCGAGGTGCGGCTAAAAGGAGAGGGGAGCCGGTGCGGGGTGGTTGGCGAGGAGGACCACTGCATCCTCACGCACACGGCGTGACCGCGCCGTGGGGGAAGACGACAACCTCTCCTTTTTCTCGCGAAGGGGTACGGTGGAGCTGGGCCGGGCCAGGCCAAGAAAGAGAGAAGAGGTGGGCTGCTGGCGGGAAAGAAGAAGAGAAAAGAAGCTAGGGGTTGGGCTGAGGAAAAAAAAGACGCGACCCAGGATAGGTTAGGTTAGATTAGGCTTAGGTTAGGTTAGGTTTTCTCTCTTCTTTTATTCTAAAACTGTTTTGAAAACTTTGTAAATACAAAATAGAAGAAAACCAGTTTTATTTTGAAATATGAAAATATCTGTAAACATTTTATTTTGTTTTCTAAATACTTAGTGTTTAGGGTTTTGTTAAAAGAAAACGAAGGGAAGGTTTTATTCAACCATATGAGAGGAAAAAAAAATAGTTTAGGATTTATAAAATAATTTTATTTGATAATACATGGATGACATGATGCATGATGCATGATGATGCACAAAAGAAAAAGCACAAGCAAATCTAATAGGGGGTTCTACCCGGGGCCGTTACAACACAGAAATGCAGAATGCCCCAGGTACTTTAAAAGGCATAATTCCTCTGATAATGCTATCTACAATCTTCCCATTTTGCAACATTCCTTCTCGCATTCTGGAAGTTTGACTTCTGAGCATCTCCAGCCGCTTCCCCCAAACGGCGTCGGATTTATCGTTTGGGGGACGTGTTTCCTTCGTGCCGCGTTTGGGAGACGTCGCTCCCTAGCCGCGTCCCCAAAACAAAATTTCAGATATTTAAATCTTAAGCAAATTCATTCAAACTTGCTATATATTACATAGATTCGAACGAAATTCGATAAAATTTAAACTAAACCCTAATCTAGTAGTACTTGCGGCGGCTAGATGTGTCGCAGTACTGGTGGAAGTTGTACATGTCATCGACGACGACGTCCTGCTTGTCGCGCTCGTCAGGCTCGTCGACGGGCTCGTCCTTCACCGCGCCGCTTGGCCCAGCCACGCCATCGTCGGTGAGGTCCACATGCGGCTTCCCGGAGTCGCGGATGGACATGGCGATCGCCGTGTCGAGGTCGCCCCTCCATGCGTCCTTGTCGTTCAATGATGCCAAGCACGCCGCTCGCAAGCCAGGGCAGTCCTCGGGGTCATCGCTGCTGGCGATGAGACGCTGCTGCCGCTCGTACTCCGCCAACAACGTCGCCTTCCCGGCTGCCTCGTTGTCCTGCTCCTCCTTCACCTCCGGCTTTGGGATGAGGAGGGCGCCGCTGGCGCGCCTGTGCTGCTGTCGGCTAACGCTGTTGCCGCCGCGCCTCGGATTGACGGGCGGCATCGCGAACTCTGGCTCCTCCTTCACCTCGCGCTTAGGCACGGTGTAGGGTGCGGTGCGGTGCGACGAAGAAGGCGCCGGTCCTGACGAGGAAGAGTTGGAGGAGGAGTACATCCTCCACGCCTGCCAGCGCGCTGCGGGCGTAGGGGATGGTGGCGGCGATGACGGCATCTCCAACCTGGGGGTGCCGTTCTGGATGCCGTCGACGACGTGCTCCAGGGTGCGCCCCGGAACGCCCCAGAAGAGGAGGTGCCCCTCCTTGTTCCAGGTGTTCCGCCGGCCGATGAGGCCGGCGTTGCTGTTCATCTCGGCGCTGTGCTGCGCCTGGAAGTAGTCGACCCACCAGGCGTCGTTGCCGGTGGACGCCCAGGTTGGATCGGCCCGCTCCTCGGCGGTGAGGCGAGCCCGCTGGGCCCTGATTGCGTCCCTCCAGCGCTCCGTGCCCTCCCGCGGTGGCGGCGGGACTCCGACGCCGTTGACGGCCATCTTCCACCCACTGCTGCTTGGCAGCCGCATGTCCGGCGGGACGGGATATCCCGCGCAGCGCCCACGCCTCCACCACGGTGAGGCTGCCGCGGCCGAAGCCGTTCGCCACGGCGATCTTGCGGGACGACGACATTGGAGGAGGAGGTTGGGAACGGCGAGGGAGGAGGAGATTTGGGAGCGGCGAGAGGTTGGAGCGGCGAGAGATTGGGATGGGGACGGAAGGAGGGGCACTCTTATTATGCAGCGACGCCAGACGAAGCGGCAGCGGGGCGTTGGACGCAATAAACGCCGGCGCGGATGGCCACGCGGCCATGCACGGCGAGACACGTCCCTTCGTCGCTTAGGAAAGCTGGGACGCCATTAACGTCGCTTGACCAGAGGGTAGGCGACGGGGTTTTAGGCTTCCCAGTCGCTGACGCGTCGGGCCCGCGTCTTCTCGCCTCGCTTTTCGTTGTGTCCGGCGTACCCGGAGCGTCCCCTGTGTAGCGGGGACGGGCTCGGGGCACCGGGCACCGTATTGAGCCGCGCCGGACGGAAAGGGCCTTTGGGGCACGCGGCTGGGAACGGAATTTTGTCCGGCGCGCCCCAAATCCCTTTGGGGGCCGCTTTGGGGGACGCGGCTGGAGATGCTCTCAAGCTTTGATGTGGATTTCTTGTTACAGTGAGTAATCTATACCAAGTGATTTGGCCCTAGTGGTAGCTGAACTCGAGAATGTATCTAACTGCATGTTCAATCAGAAACTTGCTTGCTTGGCAAAATATCAGTGTTACGGTGGAAGTAGACTACATGTATATTGTCACTGCTATTGTATATCATCCTCTTGGCAGGAGTAGTGTTGGAGTTAGCTTGTTGATTTGCAAAGCTGAATGAAGCATGAAGTAGATAATATTTTAAGAAGAGTGTTCTTTTACTGCTCTCATGTATTCCCTAACCGTATACTGTTGAAAACGACAAATCTGATATTCTGTACATGAACCTTCTCAAGAATGTTTTCTGACTTCATAAAAACCCCACCTTTTGTAGCAGTATGTGCATAAGGTTGAGGAAAAATATGTAATAGTGAGGAATATGCGGGCTTCTAGTACTAAGACAGAGCACAAACATAGACTACAATTTGCAGTGTAAGAAAGGCTAGATCAGGTAGCTGATGAATCCGTCTCTCGAAATAGCTTCATCTACCTCAGTGCAGCTCTAAACTTCTAATGTTAGAAAGGGACAAAAATTGCATATAGATCACATACAAATCATTAGAAAATGCAAAGGGGAATGGTATATGATTCTTGCTGCATGTAGTGGGTTAGTAGTTAGCACACCAGAAAAATCAGATGCAAACTTTTGCATCACTCTGGTATCAAATTACTGAAATTTCGTTGAGGTCAATTTATTTTTTAGCACCACTTGAATTTCCACCGCCGAAAAGGGATCAACTGCGCTCCATTGCTGAAATAAACTAGGCATATTGCGCAAAGGTTCCCACCTTTGCTGCCAAGCAAACCTAGAGTAGAAGATAGCTATGAGGTAGCTCACACCAATGTAATTATGTAAACGAAAAAGATTGTTCATGTCTTGTTCAGTAAAATTAATTTCTGTTGTAAAATAATGTAAGCAAGACTGACTTCGTTATTTTACGGCAAAAAAACACTGAAGCTTAGAATAATTCCAACATGATATTTTAACAATTTTTGCCATCAAAAGTAATAAGCAACCATATGATGTGTATGACACTATAACTACTTCATATTAATCACTTATGTTTGTGTACTTATGTCTGAAAGAATTTGTACCTTCATCAAGAGCGCACCACGTTTTATGCTGCAAGTTGAATTGCATTTCAGCTTGATATGGTTCCCTCATCCATGCTGATTTGGTACTGGCACTTGACAGGTACTGCTGGCAATATAATAATTCTTTCTTGACACTATAGCCTGATGGTATACCAAAACAAGTTGCGGTATACAATTCTTTTGACACTGAAATTCCACTGTCGGAAATTATTTTCTGAAAGTCCATGGATGATACTTGAGGTAAGGGTTCCGCATGAAAGCTTCATTGTCTAGGAAATAAATTCGCTTATGATTTATATTCCTTGCCATTTACTTAACTTTGTAGCATAGGAGTCACGCCAATTCGTGCAGAAGAAGGCAGTGGGCATTAGTACTCCATGCAACGAGCAGAGAAATGTTTGGTTGGCTGCAAAATGAGATCAATGGGGGATGAAGCAACATTTATATATTTTGGTTCCCTCTCCACTGCCGAAGATGCATCTTATCAACCTGTGTGCGAGATGCACCCTTAACCTTTGTATGAAATGGCAGGTTTCACCATCACCATCTGTGTCTAGGCTGTAAGTATTGTGCCAAATTCTTACTTCTAGAGCAATACCCATCGATTGTCCTGCTAATCCCGAGAGTTTTCTAGGTTCCAGATTCTCTTGTCATGACAGCTTCAGTGAGCACGGTGGCAAAAAAACCACTGTTGTGTGATTGATGCAGATTCAAGGGATTCTTCGACATATATTCCCTTCTTCAAGGCTTCAGGCTTCCACTATAAATATAGACAAATGGGGATGTGGACTTCATACACTTCCTTACATCTGAGATTATACTAGTACTAGAGCTCATAAGCATAAGTACCTAGTGCTCTTGTTGCAGAGACAACAGAGGCCATGAGCTATTACGGAAGCAGCTCTTCTGGTAATTTACATCTTCTCCATAGATATGACCATGCTCTAATGCACCATGGACACTGAAAGGTCAATGCTGAGATCATTGCAATTGGCCATTCAGGTGGCAGGGGTGGCCGTCGAGTCGAGTATGGGAGGAGCTATGTGGTGAGGCCAAAGGGACGTCACTTAGCCACCATTGTGTGGCTCCATGGCCTAGGTGACAATGGTGCAAGGTATTACTTTTATCTTAAACTACGACTACTCAGGTTATGCCACTCTAGTGCTAGCTAAACATGCCACCTATCTGGTTTTGATCCTTGGATTGACCTGGCACACCTTGCTTCTCTTAACAGAATACCAGAATTCCTAGCCAAATTTAGTAAATCAGCCAAATTTAGTAAATCATAAATGATGGCACTTTTCATGCAACATGCATGCTATGTGTTGTGTAAATGTGATAGGGATGCAAGAAATCACACATGTCGACCAAAGAGGATCCGAGTTAAGATCATCGCGATGTTTATGCAGACACTTTATTCCCTTGCATCTTTTTGCTTGAAACAATTGAAGTGGCCTCCTTTTCGCATGCATATATTCCTAGTATTGCATTACTCAAAGTAAATAATTTCCTTGTCCTACATTAAACCTAACAATCATCTCATGGCCATCAATATGCTCTCACTTTTCTTCATGCAGTAAGTGGAGAGGAATATCAAATACTTCGTTGATGTGGTCTAATAATAGATAAATACCGCACAAGTGTAGGTAGCTCATGGAAGATCCCTAATTTCCTATCCCATGTCTTGGAAAAGCATGTAAAGGATGCCATAATTTATGATTAGGCAGTAGAAGAGAGCATTAGTTTCTGGAGCAGAGCAGCTAAAAAGCAAGCCTAAAGATTTACCTTTTTGTGAAAAGGAAAATACAGTAATACCTAGAAGGATCTAGATGTCTTTCTAACAAGTAGGACAATAACAAGAGCTGAGCCGAAAAAGACTCAAACCTGGGGGGTAAGAATGCACTTTTAGGAGACATGTGCAGTTTACATAATCTGTTGCAAGACGCTGGAATGGAATATCTTCACCAGTTGCTGCTGCTGCTGTAATGCTATTCCTGATACAGTCTTCTAACTTCTTTTGTCCGTTCTGCAATTTTCAGCTGGTCCCAGCTTCTGGATTCTCTTCCTTTGCCCAATGTAAGCATCGATGCTTTGTACTTGAAGCACTCTTGTTGCCCGAAAATCCAATTTAGAGCTCGAGCTACATGGAGCTCGGTTTTTTTCCAAAATTTGAAAACACAATTTTAAAGTTTCAAAAAAAAATCTGAATTTTTAGATAATGATGTACTCTATGAACACACAAAATCTCAACCCGAAATGACTTATATTATGGGCTTAACAAAAATGAAAAAATCTGACAGAATTTGGAGGATTGAATTTTTGCACTGTTCACTAATTTGGATGTCAGATTTTGGCATTTTTGTGCAGCCCAAAATACGGGGTATTTCGAGTTGAGTGTTTTTTTTAAGTTGATAGAGTACATTATTTTCCACATTATTTTCGTTTTTTGGAAATTCAAAATGTCATTTTTAAATGGTTCAAAAAAGGGCCTATGTGTAGCCCGAGCTTCAAATATCCACTCTCTCTTATTTCCCAACTTAGGCATAATATTCACTTTCAATGCAATACAATCAAAGTGCAGTAGTGTAGCCTGTCTTTTTCAGTACCTTTGGGCAGTTCGTTTATCCTGCAACCAAGTTTATTCACCTTGAGGTTTATTGCTCATGTAGATCAAGTGGATATGCCCCACCGCAGCAACTCGGCCTGTCGCTGCTTTTGGCGGATTCCCCTGCACTGCATGTGGGTTTCTTCTTCGTTCGAACTTTGTTGCATATTTTGAGGCCCGATTTGGTACCTGGGAACTTCCCTTGAATGCTATGGGAAATGAACCGAGTTTTTTTTTCTCGTGAAATTCATGTGCTCCACAGAAGCCATGAAATTCATTTGAACATGGTTATGTATCTGAAAACGAGCTAAACAGCAGTTTTGTGGCACTGGAACAGGGTTTGACGTGGACGACACTTCGGTGGATGGTCGCGATGACATAGAGGGCCTGGATGCTTCAGCTGCACACATATCAAACCTACTGTCGTCTGAGCCGTCTGATGGTACTAACCTCAGGATCAACCGTCCCATTACATGGACAGCTCAATAGCTTCATCCAACTGATTATTCACCTCGTTTGGTGTTAACGATTGTGTGGATGCAGTGAAGCTCGGGATCGGTGGCTTCAGCAATGGTGCAGCCGCGGCGTTGCACTCGGCAGCATGCTATGCTCACGGCAAATTCAGCAGCGGCATCCCCTACCCAATCACGCTCAGCGCAGTCATCAGCTTGAGTGGCTGGCTCCCTTGCTCAAGGTGGTCCAACTCTGTCCACTCAGCGCAGAATCTCATCTACCAAGAACACCTGGCACTTTTTTGCTCCTAATATTGTAAGAGGCCCTAATGGTCTTGGTAATTTGATGCGTTCAGGACCCTGAGGGGCAAGATCGAGAGCTCACACATGGCAGCAAGAAGAGCCCTCTCCCTGCCCATCCTGCTCTGCCATGGAAGAGGTAAGAAGCAAACGAACAAGGTTATTGAATCAAGTAGAGCAACTCAAAAGATGAATTACACTGCCTGTTACTGAATTCTGTGTGATGTTACTCTTGCAGCGGATGAGGTCGTGTCCTACAGGAACGGTGAGCGGTCGACCGAGTATCTGCGGTCATCAGGGTTCTCATCCGTGACCTTCAAATCCTACAACGGGTACACATCTCGCATCCTAACTCGTCCTCTTTACTCCCTTGCTCCCCAGATTACATGAACACTGAACAAGGGTTTTCTCTGACGGTGCAGGTTGGAGCACTACACTATCCCCGAAGAAATGGACGATGTCTGCAAGTGGCTCAGCTCAAGGCTCGGCGTTGACCGATCTCGCTAAATGGAACAGCCTCAGTTGTGCTGGCGATGGCTTTGCCAATATAGCATATACTCCTAGCAATGAGTGTAAAACTATAGAGGGATGAATGCAGACTTAATTGGTAGCTTGTAACACTACGTGCCATGGTGTAGTGTTGGTGCTGTATAACTGGTAAGAAGTGAGTACATCGGAAGAATATGTAATGTAGTGCTTGTTTTGTAATGCTGTAATAACGCAACTGAGACAGGATGTCCGTACAATCATGTATTCATACTATACTGCCTGTGCTCATATAACTGCAGAATTTTTTTGGGTTTCAAACACCGATCAGAATCCCTCTAAAGTATAAGAAGAAAACTTTACAAGACTATACAACCTTTGCTGGCAATTATTCCTACACTTATACGTTCTGAACTACTATATCAATTTGATCTAGAGCTAGGTCCACTGTCCTTAACCTAGTTGTGTTTACAATCGCATATTCGACAGGCAGGAAGCGGCATATTTGAATGGAGGATGGGCGTCATGTACTCATGTTGAAGATGGTAAGGCGGCATGCTCTGAACTGATAACTTTGAGCATCACTGTACAAAAGGTGACTGAACTGAAGACTGTCATCATCACTGCGCAGAAGGTGACATTCTCTGAACTGAAGACTATGATCATCGTTGCAGAAAAGGTGTCTCGATCAACTGACTGTCATCATTTTTTTTTTTTTTTGAAACGGGGGCAAAAGCTTTGCCCCAATCTATTGATTAAGAAGGAGTTTTACATGAAAGAAACATGTTTAGGTCCGAAAACACAAAAGCCTACTCTCTCGGCATGATTTCTCCCAATCTCTTGGCACCCGCAATGATTCAAAGACGTGCCTCCCTCTTGACCCTATCTAGCATTACATGCAACGGTGCACTCTTATTATGAAAGATCCTATCATTACGCTCGTTCCAAATTTCCCACGTGACAAGAAGGGTGATGGAGGCCATGGCCTTGCGTTTTCTTGCTTGGTCTCCCGCCATAAGATCCCACCACTCGGTGACGGTGAGGTTGGTGCCATTGTGATGTTGATGCCCCACATCGAGTGCCAACCATTGTTTGATGGAGTTCCATAGTCGGGTTGTGTAACGACAATTGACGAAGAGGTGGTCGACGGTCTCCGTACATTGCTTGCAAAGTGGACAAAGGCCGCAATTTGGCCAACCACGCTTTGCCAAGCGATCGGCCGTCCAAATCCTATTTTGGTACACAAGCCATGCAAATAATTTGGTCTTAGGCGGCGCCCATGCCGAACCATTGCATCTCATAGGCCGATTTGGCGGTGTAGCTCCCATCTTGTGTGAGCTTCCAAGTGATCTCATCATTGCTATCGGGGTCAAGGAGGACGGTATCAAGATGCGCCCAAAGATCAACAAATTGTAAGAAGTGTTCCATGGTGAAGTCACGTTGTAGGTCGATCTTGTCAATCCAAGCCTCCCGGTCAAGCGCTTGGCGATTTTTTTTAATAATACATTTTTTTCCGCTATTTCTAGAAATAATACTCGGTTTCAATATTTGTTACAAATAATACACTTTCGGGGAGTACAGGAATCGGGAACAGCAAACCCGATTAGATATAGTCAGGGTAGACTACCCCGAATTCTTCTGAATCTCTGCGCCAGTCTGTACGATATTGCATAAGGAAACCTATCGGAAAACTCTAACCCGAGTGGCGCTAGTCGGGATGGCCTAACCCGATTAGCCATGTCCGTCAAATCACTCTGCCGTGCATGCCTCACTCCAAATTTAGACCCCATTATTTTTTTATCAAACTAAAGCTGGTTCATTGCTCTGCCATGCAGCAGCTCTACAACGAGTACATGGTATTTTGGATTCGCTGCCTTTCTGCGAGAAAATCAGCAAATAAACAGTTTGCGTACTTTTGGCTACCAGATCATAAACCAACGATCCAGATCGACTGCTACAGTACATTGCACATCAGGGCATCTCCAACGGGGCAGCGTATTTCGGAAGCTCAAAATATCCGCGCGCGTCCGTTTGCGTCGGGGGTGCCCAGCGGCACGACGCATTGTTTTCGGTTTTGCATTTTTTTCAACAAAAAACATAATTTACATAGTAAAGAAAGGAAAATATAAAATATAAAAACTAACGCATACGTCTACTCGTCGTCGTCGTCGTCGAGCACGGCGAAATCCGGTACCGGCAACAGCTAGTTGGCAACCGGCAGAACATACGCCGGTCCCGCCAGCGGTGGAGGTGGAGCATCCCACGCTAGTGGTGGAGGTGGAGGTGGAGCATCCCACGCCGGTGGTTGAAGTGGAGGTGGAGCCGCCCACGGATGGTACGCCGGAGGTGGAGGTTGAGTCGGAGGCGGCGGTTGCGAGGCCGAGTTCTAGAGCGCCCGTCATAGGGCCTCTTCCTCCGCGAGGCCCGGCGGCATGATACTGGTGGCGTACCGGGGCACCGGTGGCTGCATCGGTCGGTCCACCTCCGAGACGAGGACGCCGAGCCTCTCGATCTCGTCGTCGGTCATCGTCGTCGGGAAGTTGAACTTCCGGCCCTCCGCCATGGCCGCCTGCCATTCGTGGAAAATGCAGGCGACGAAGACGTCGCTGTCGTCCTTGGCCTCCTCGTTGTGGTAGGCCAGCGCGTCGCTCGTCGTCCTGTGGAGGCGCCGTCGACTGCCGTGTTCTATGACAAGGTGGCGGTGGCCGCTCAAACGGGAAGTCCCGGTCACCGAGGAAGCCCACCTGCCTCCTCGGATCGTCGTCGGTCTCGCGCCAGGTGTGCCAGCTATTGGAGTCGACGGCGAAGGCGGGATCGGCGCGCAGGTCCGGCGGCAGGTACCGTCGCCTGAGCCGGATCTCGGCGCTCCTCTCTGGCTCGTGCAGAGGCACGGGCGGGACAGGCACCCGAATGTGGCTGAGCCGCCAGCCGCCGCCAGGCAGGTGCACGTCCCCCAGCGGTGGCACGACGTCCAGATCCGGTGCATGAGCCGCCCCTGTTCGTCCGCTCCGCCTTCTTGGTGCCGCTACCGGATGCCTCGGAGTCGTGCTTCTTCTTTCTCATGGTTATGCGGTGTCACGTGGCGGTGAGGCGTGGGAGTGGAGGTCTAGGTGGTGTGGACAATGGCAGGGACGATGCCGGTCGACTTTTAAAGGCCGGACGCGCGCGGGATACGATGCTATTGATGGCGGCGCAGAATTCCAGCCGCCGCCCGCCAGTGCGCGTGCAGAAGAGGCAGCCGCGACATTGATGGCGAAGGCTGCGGTGCAGACGCAGACGCGGAAGCGATGTCCGCAGAAGCGGCAGCCGCGGAAGCGACGCACTCGATATATTCCTATGGCTCGCTGCGAGACGAGCCCGTTGGAAAAGCGATCGGTCACTTGGCGCGTCCACGCAGCGTCCACCGCGATGCATCCCGGGTGCAAATATACGCCGCGTTTGCGTCTCCGTGGACGGCTCGATCGCTATGCGTCGCCCCGCTGAAACAGGGTGCAGACGCATTTTTCGACCGCACGGATGTAAACAGTTGCTCAGCGTCCGTTTGCGTCGCCCCGTTGGAAATACCCTCACCATCCAAAAAGTGTTTTGTGCAACATTACTTCTGCAAACAGTGTTTTGACATCACGTTCAGCCAAACCGAGCCCATCACAGGCAGGAGCTGGGAAACAACTGCATGCAAGCAGCTGACTCGGGGTAGCTGTTTCCGATTTGAGCCGACAAGAAGCAATCGGGGAGCACGAGCCCGACAACATACGATGGAGGAGGCTGGATGCAGATTAATTCGCTGCTACTCGGGGTGCCTTATCCCAATACTTTATAATCGGGGTACTAGTCCCCGACAGTGTATTATTTTTGGAAAATTTTAAAATCATACATTATTTCTGGAAATAAAGAAAAAAATGTATTATTTTAAAAAAATTGCAAGCGCTTGTGCCACTATCATCATTAATTACTGCACAATAGGAGCAGAACTTATTTTTAAAAAATGTTTAGCAGCTTCGGAGAAAATGTTGGCAGGTTCAAAAGATGTTCACGAGGTCCAATAAATCCGTTCATGGATTTTAAAAAGTTCACCGATTATGAAAAAACTGTTCACAAGTTCAAAATAAATTTTGGGAATTATAGAACTGATTTTAGAAAATTGAAAATGAAATTATCATGTACTTTCATTTTTATTTCCCCTTTCTATTTTTTATTTCATAAACTATGTGATATTTTTTGAAATATATTACTCGCTCCATCGTAAATTAATTAACGTGGATTAGGAGTACACTTGTACTAGACATATTACATAGTTTTCGCCAATTAATTTGGACTGGAGGGACTAACATATTATATAATGTATATGCATATTATTTTTTATTAATGTATATTAATTTAGAATATTATTTTTATTTATATGGACATTAATATATAAATGTATATTAAAATTTAAAAGAGCACGAGTAACAATTTTCGCAAGTTCGATGAACATTTTTGCGGAGATAAATTTTCCATGGACGTTAACAAATGTGTTCTTACTATTATGCTAAAGCTCCTATAAAACTATTCATGTTTCAGCAAAAATATGAACATTCCTCTCAACAAAAGAGTTCTTAGGACAACGTTATTTTTATAAAAACACAATTTTAATTTACTATAATCTCATAATGACACACGAGTGACACGACTCCGTTAGTTAGCCAACACAACTGGCTAACCACAAGGACACAGAAGTTGGCAAATTGCCAGACCATAATTGCCGACTAATCTCATGTTCAAAAAAATGAAAATGACAATAAAAATACTAGATGCTGTTGTTTCAGTGAACAGGCCTAGCAACTAGCAAGGTACCACTGATTTTTCGATTAACACAAGAAAGAAAGCGGGAGAAACAGCCGGAACGCGTAGTGGGCCTGGCCCATATCAGGTCTCCTTCAGGCGTCAAACAGGCGCTCGCTACAACGCCCGCGCAGGCCTCGGTGACCCGCCTAGACGACGGTAGACCCTAGATCGGAGTTGGCGATGCCGCCGCCGCGAGGAGGAGATGGCTGCACAGAGCAGCACCACCAGCCAGCGACCGTCCACCGTGCCAATGACGAGGACGCTCTGTCCCATGCACCGCAGGTTTGTGTTCTATCTCCCAGCACGGCTCCCATCCAAGAACGGGAAATCAATCGACGACCTAAGCGACCCATCTCTTCCTCCGTTTGTAGAAGAAGCAGGATCATCGGCGCGCGGCGAGCCTCCACGACGACGTCCTCATCGACATCCTGTCGCGGGTGCGTTACAGGTCGCTCTGCCGCTTCAAGTGCGTCTCCAAGGCGTGGCTCGCCCTGTGCTCTGAGCTCGACCTCCACAACAGGTCACCGCAAAGGACCGTTTCTGGCTACTTTGGCAGGAACATCGGCGAGGCTTTCAGCTTCCATGATTTGACGGCGGGCGATGGATACCATCCTCCTCTAATGGATCCCACTCTCGCTTTCTTGGGCAGCTACCAACGCATCGACATCGAGCAATGCTGCGGGGGCGGTCTTCTCCTCTGCAAATGCTGGCAGTCACGTTCTGATGAAGACAAATACAGTTATGTAGTGTGCAATCCCGAGAAGTGGACCGTGCTGCCTCCTATAGAATTCTCGGACACCTCCCCGGATGGTCGCCATACCGTGGAAGGTCGCCTATTTGATGTAAGGGTGCATGGAGCCTCGTGGAGAAGCAATCGCTAGTCCATGGGGCTCATACTTCAGCGCTGCAGCGCTTGGTACTCGGACCTCAGCTCGAGGCATTTTCTCTACCCCTTCTTACCCTGACAAAGCAGGGTCACCTTGTGTTCTTAAACCTATAACCATCTTTCGGCTAACCTATGATAGATGCACTAGATCGTCTAGAGTAGATCTTAGCCGGGTAGGATTGGAATACTGCGGGTGCTGTGAGTTTACCTTGTCACTTGGAGGAGAACTCGCTGATCTGGACATGGCGAGGACGGCGGTGCGTTGGGCGAGGTGGTGGTGGTGCTTCCCGTCGGCACTGCACTACCCTGATCGATGGGTTGTCTGGTGGAGCGAGTGGCAGCTCAGGGCAACCTCGTACCGAGTGCCACTGGCCCCCACCACTCTATATAGTGCAGGCGACAGGGGCCCACCAACCAGCGAACGGTTGGGCGCCCCCGATCAGGGCGCGGACGAGGTCAAGGGATCGTGCCAGAGCCGTTGGGCTCTGGTGCGGTGGAGATCAATCCTAACATTCTCCCCCTTGATCTCAACTTTTCTTTTAACTTTATACTTTCACTTTATTCGTTTCATTTTGGATCAGTCCATAGGGCATGTTTCATCGTCACAGCTCTATTGCCGATAGAATCAGACATGCACAATACACTTCTCTGTTTTGAAACAAATTCTTTTACTTTTGGGCCTCTTATGATCCAGGATAGGTAAAACTTTCCCTTAAACCCATGCCGGCTACGTGCTCCTTGAACACGCTGGGTGGTAAGCCTTTCGTTAGCGGATCCGCAAGCATATCTTTTGTCCTTATATGCTCGAGACTTATTGTTTGATCCTGGACCTTGTGTTTCACAACATAATACTTAACCTCAATCGGTTTCGTAGCATTACTCGACTTGTTGTTGTGAGCATAAAATACTGCAGGCTCATTGTCGCAGTACATCTTTAGTGGTTTGTCAATACAATCTACCACTTTCAAGTCGGGTATAAATTTCTTTAACCATAATGCCTGCCCCGTGGCTTCATAACATGCTATAAATTCTGCATACATCGTGGATGATGCAACTATCGTCTGTTTGGAGCTTCTCCACGAAATAGCTCCCCCTGCGAGGGTGAATACATATCCAGATGTGGATTTTCTATCATCTTTATCCCCCGCAAAATCTGCATCTGAATACCCTCTTATTTCTAGGGAATCAGATCTTTTGTATGTTAGCATGTAACTCTTTGTGCCTTTCACATAACGCAATGCCTTCTTTACCATTTTCCAGTGTTCAAAACCTGGATTTTCTTGATATCTACCGAGTACTCCGGTGATAAATGCTAAGTCAGGGCGAGTGCACACTTGTGCATACTGTAGGCTTCCAATAGCCGAAGCATATGGAACCGCTTTCATTTGATCGAGCTCGTATTGATTTTGGGGACTTTGATGTTTCCCAAAACTGTCGCCCTTGACTATAGGGGCAGGTATGGCACTGCACTTATGCATATTATACTTACTTAGAATCTTTTCTAAATAAGCCTTTTGCGATAGTCCTAATACTCCATTGTTCCTATCTTGGTGAATTTCTATGCCCAAAACATATGACGCTTCACCAAGAGCTTTCATATCAAAATTTGAGGGCAAGAACTTATTTGTCTCTTGCAGTAGACTAACATCACTGCTGGCAAGCAGAATATCATCCACATACAAGATTAGGAAAATATATTTCCCACTTTTAAATTTTGCATAAACGCAATTGTCCTCAATATTTTCTTTAAATCCAAATCTCTTAATTGTCTCATTGAACTTTAGATACCACTGTCTGGAGGCTTGCTTTAATCCATAAATGGATTTCTTTAGGCGGCATCCCATTTCTTCCTTTCCTTCCATGATAAAACCCTTGGGTTGTTTCATGTAGACATTTTCTTCTAAATCACTGTTTAGAAATGCCGTCTTTACATCCATTTGATGCAACTTTAAATCAAAATGTGCAACTAGTGCCATGATGATTCTGAAGAAATCCTTACATGAGACCGAAGAAAATGTCTCATTGTAATATATCCCTTCTCTTTGTGTAAATCCTTTTGCCTCTAGAGGTGGTTGTTGTTGCTCCCTTTCATGCTCAACAAATGGTTCATTCGGCTCATGACGGACAGGTTCCAAATTTTCACTCATCGTTGTCATAGGTGGAGTCACAACAGGCGCTTGCACTACAATCGCAGGGATCATCGGTACAGGTGCACATGGTAGCGCAAAAAATGGCTCCCGAGTCATCGGATTAGGTGCATGCACCCTTTTCTCCTCAAGATCAATTTTCGGAGCTACCATGCTCCCCCTCATCATTTCGTCTTCTAAGAAGACAACATGTCTCGTTTCCACAAACTTTGTGTATTTCTCTGGACAGTAGAAACGATAACCTTTTGACTTTTCAGGATAGCTAATAAAATGGCAGCTGATTGTTTTGGTATCTAACTTTGCGATATTTGGATTGAATACTTTTGTCAACACCCGGATTTTTAAGTCCAGATGCCTATTATGCCATTCATCGCAATCCCAGGAATATTGTTTTTGCGAGGCATAATAGATTGATATCACAACACATCATTCATTACATACCATAATCGTCTTACAAATAAAGGATCACATGATCCATTCTCATTACAACAATAGAAGTTCTATTTATTCATTACATAACACATAGCGGAAGCGAAAGTAGCGTAGCAGTAGTCCATCTATTCCACAGCAGCTGAGCGTCAGGAGTGATCCTAGTTGTCGTAGACGTCCTGCTGTCCTTCTTCCGGGTTCTGGTACTCCTCTTCATAGTCTGGCCATTTGAATAGCCAGGGACACAGCCATGAGTACTTTAAAGTACTCGCAAACAATTACTAAGGTAAATACTATCAACTATAGTAAGGGGGTTCTAAGCTCTAGTTTCATTTGCATAAAGCCAGTTTTATTTCGTAAACACTTTAATAATCAAAAACCTTCATTTGCTCAACTAACTCAAGTGGGAACATTAGTGTCATTCCCACAACTCAGTTGTGATTCAAAGTCAAAGTCACCTTTCAATTCAAATCACAAGTCACCATTCATATTTTTAGAAAAGTTCTGATGACGGAACAGTATGGCCTTTCCAACTGTCCATAACCGCGGACGCGGCTATTCGAATAGGTTTAACTCTGCAGAGGTTGTACACTTGTGCCACAACAATTGCAATAGTTCGTCAGGGGTAACTGGCCCTGATTTATCGTACGCAGTACACGAACTACCAATCCTAACCCTTCATTTACATACTCTAGTATGAGCACCTCTCCCCATGAGCTTGGCCTCCCGGTGAAAACCGCAGTCAACCCGGGAACTGCACAGGGCTTGGGCCGGACATTCACCTCATTTCACGTCATATCGTATCGTTGTGTTAGTTGTAGAGGCAGCCCTCGGCCTAACCCCGATGACGCTTGTTCAGAGGGAACCCATACTAAAGCACATAAATTTCCAGCTAAGCCTTACCCAGATTCAGGTATTGTGGGGGTACTTGTAAAATTGGAATGGTATCGCATCCGAACCCAACCATCAGTTGTTTTTGGTAAAAATTCACCAAGTCATTCACCAGTCATATTCACCTTCAAAATCTCTCAATAGAATGACTCATCATTCCAAGGTTTTCAAAGTCGTTTCAAATTCACAAGTTCCCAACTAGAGTAGCCACTTTCAATATTGAGCACTAGCCACTAGTTATGAGGGTGCTAAGTATCTTGGAGCTTGCTAGGCTAAGTGTGATTCTCTTGTACTACTCTATAACTCCACTAAGTGAATCATAAATCAAAAAAAAGTAACTTTGATAAATAAAATCAAATAAAGCTTGTAAGGTAAAAACTTGGGATAGGTTCATAAAGAAAAAAATGTAATGGTGCCTTGCTCTAGTAGAGCTTTGCACAAGGGGACCTTGCAAGATTGTTAGCTTGCCTTGATTGGTGATGTGATCAAAGTGTTCTTGCTCTTCCTCTTGGTAGAAGACCTCTTCCTCTTGATAGTCTCCGGTACTAGCGTCTATAAACGAATACGAGGATACAATCACCAAACAACACTTAAGTATTCTTAATTAGCCTTAATGGCTCACACAATTGATCTAGCATCATTACTTAACATTTATTCTCAAATTATGCTAGGGTTTCTTTATTTAACATTAGGAAAATAATTTCCTCTCATTGAAAATTGGAAGTAGGGTTTATCTTTGGTTTGGAGAAATAATTTCCTCTCATTGAATTCTTCTTAAGATTTAATTTCTCTCATGAATAATATATGACCTAGGTTGACCAAAGTCAACCTCTTCATACTTATCATTTGAGAAAATGATTTAAATGAGGTTCCATACCTCATGCAATTTAATACTAACAAGGTAGTGATTTAATGCCACCAAATAATTCATTATGGGAGTATTAGACCATGGTCACTACCTCATGTTGAATTACTTGAGAACAAGATTTAAATGAGAGGAATACCTCTCATATGCTTTAACACATAGTTGTAACTAATTTAATAACAACTACTATTGAGGTGATGCAATACTCTCAAATAACCAGGGATGATCCCATGTGGACCAAGGTCAACACTTCACACTTAGTATTTGAGAATAGGGATTTAAATGAGATTCATCATCTCATGTGATTTAAATAACTAGTGCAATTTAAAAACTAGGTTGGTTTAAATTCTACAAGTGAGCAAGTATGAGCCTAAGCATTTAAAGGTCAACACATTACTTCACCACTTGTGAGAATGATTTAAATGAGGTGCTACACCTCATTGGTTTAAATTCTAAAAGTTGAAATAGTTTAAATGGGCTAGTATTGACTACATAGCCAATATTTTGATTCTAGCCCATGATCATGTACAGAACCCATATCATATTTTTACATAATAAATTAGAGTTTGTTAAATGTGAATTATTGCAATTGGATTCACTTCAAAATTCAAAATGGTTGAATTTTAAGATTTAATTGAATACTGAAAAGTCTCTGTTTTGTCATTTTTGCTATTCAAAATCTACACCACATATGAGGTTGAATCCAGTGGGGTTGGTTAGGGCAAAACATAAGCTTTCTGAATATATAAAATTTACTAAATTTGGTTCAGTAGATTTTAAACTATTCAAATTTGAATTCAGCATCAGCAGGGAATTTGAGTTAACAGAAATTTGGTTTTTGAATTATTGGGCTTGGCGGGAACGCGAAATGGGCTACACAGGAAATAACGGACTGGGCCGGCCCAGCAGTGTGACTCGCTCACGCGGGCCGCCTGACGGCGTGGGCTCGACCGGTCGGGGACCCTTTAAACGCCGAAACGGTACCTGGCACGGGCGCCGTCGGATCAGGTGGACGATCGACGGTCGAGCGTTGTCGTCGTCGACGGGGGAGGAGAGCCTGCTGCGCCGGCGAGGTAGGGGGTCGGAGGGCGCGCTAGGTCGCCGGCGGTCGAGGGAGGGGGTCGAGGCGTCGTTGGCGAGGGTGAATAGGTGCCTGCACGATGGCGGAGCTCGGGGCGGCGTGGATCAACGGATTGATCTGCGGCGGGCTTGCGGGTCTCCGGCGAGAAATTGGAGCTCACTGTGGAGTAATCCGTGGGGAGAAGAGGTGGAGGAGGTCGAGGAGAGGTAGGGGAGCAAGTTTGTTGTGGAGAGTGAAGGCGGATATGGCCTCTATTTATAGATGGCGAGGTGACCGGCGGTGCTGTGAGAGGGTGTCCAGGGCGCGGCTGTCTGGAGCGGTGAAGGGGCAAGCTAGGGGGTGCGCGAGGTAGGCGACGGCTAAGAGAGGCTACCGCGCGTGCTGGCGCAGCAAGGGGAGGACGATGGCAGGCTGGCGTCGTTCGAGTGCTCGCGGTACAGGTGCGGCAGAGCGTTGATGATGGCGACGGTGTCAGTGCTTCCGCGAGCTATCGAGGATGTCTAAGAGGTAGCTGGTGCAGGGGGCCGTGCGTGTGCAAAGTGAGAGAGGGGTAGGCGGACGAGGGCGACGGGTCGACGGTGTGCTCTGGCGCGTCCAGGGTTGGGTCGGGGCGCGGTCACCGCGTGCCTGGCACGTCCTGGGCGTGTCTGGGCACGCTTTGTTCGGCCAATGCCATGGTCGAGCGTCGCTGGGGCGTGTACCGTTGAGGTACTGGAGGGGTATAGATGCTCCAGGACAAGGAGAGGCGCCAAGATGGTGGCCAGAGAGGAGGGTTGCGTGTGTGCGTGCATGCTCACGGCATGAGCAAAGTCTTGGCATTTCTCCAACTTAAACAACCGATGCAAGTACTGGGTTTGGTGTAGGGGTGATAGGGGAGCAATGATCATCCAGAAATAAAGGTAGTTTAGGCAAAAATCCAGAGGATATTAGCATGTCTCTTATTTGCCAAATGATGCCTGCAATGTGTTCGACTAAATGGCCGCAAGAAACTTCTTTTCAAAATTTGAAATTCTTTTTGGTGAGCTTCATTTATATAAATAGAGAAAGGGTTTTGTGGTGGTGGTGGTCATTTTGACAAAGATTTGTAAGTTTTCAAAAAGTGAGGTAATCTTCTTCTCTCTCTCGGGTTCCATCTTTGCACAATTTTTCTGGTCAACCTAGTCAACTTCAGCAGTGATGGTCAACATGAAAGTTGTTGACCTTGACATGGTCTTGGATGACATGGTCATAGTTGACCAAGTTTGGTTGAAGAAAAGTCAAATGCAGGGGTGTAAAGTAGGGAAGATTTTATAAATGGGTCATATGACCATTATCACATGTATGTGAGTTTTGAATTTTCCTTTGATTTGATTCTTGTTTCTTTGATGCAAATGTGTTTGTTTATCATATATAAGTATTCTACAAGCAAGAGATCAAGCAATGGTGGCCTTGGTTGAAGATTTGCAAATTGGGCTAAGTGTATGTGAGTGAAATTTGGGGATTTTCTCACTATGTGATTTCTCTTCATTTGAATTGACTTTGGTTGACTCTAATGTGATTCCTATTGGTTTAGAAACATTTTCAAACCATTGAATCCATTTCAAAAGGTCTTGGTCAAAGATTTGCAAAAATGGCCATAACACATAAGAGGTGAGGTGTCACTTTTTATTATTTTTGTAAAGTGTTGATCTTGCTTCACTTGGACATGGGTTAGGGTCAATTTAGTGTTATATGAAGTTTAGAAATGGTGGCACACCATTTGGTCAAGGTTTAAAGTCATAGGGCAAGAATTGGGTATTATGGCTATGTGTCACATATGCCTCTATGCATATGTTGCATTTGATTTTTAATTTGGCTTGACTTGACCCCTTTGGTGTTGTTGAGTGTTGAAAAGGTATATGGAAGTGATCCAACCATTCACAACAAGTCCTAGGGTCAATCTTCTCAAATTTATAATTTTGCACTTTTGCTCTCATATGCCTCTATGGCATTTTTAGTTTCTTTTTATTTTCTTTGGAAAACACCTGGATTTGGTTTGATAAGCCTTAGGTAAAGTGTAAGAAGGTTTTCCAAATCTCTAAGCATAGTAGAAAAGCTTAGGGTAAAGTTTTATAAATATTGCCATAGGCACATATGCCTTTTTCTTATTTAATTTCCTTTTATTCTATTTTAACTAGGGTGGTGAGAAGAGGGGTGAGGTTTAGGGTTTAGTGTGGTTCACAATGGTTCACCACCATTTAGCATAATTAAAAAGGTAGGGTTCAAGATTTACCTATTAGGGCTATATGCCCCCATATGTCTTTTATTTTATTTTGGTTTCTCAAAAATAGATCCAAATGATTTTTGGAGAAGATTAGGGTTTAAGGTTTTTCTTATTTGATTTCTTTCTCTTTTATTTTATTTGGTTGGTGATCTTCACTTGATCACTTTAGGGTTTTAGGGTTTAGCACATAAGCATACTAACACTCATCATGGCAAAACACAAGATATAAACAAGATCTATATGTATCCTACTTAATTAATAAAAGTTTTTGTTGGTTCCAAAATTTGGAAGTAGTGAAATTCATTTGTTTTATTTTGAAAATTCTTGGGATGTTACAAACCCTTCCCCCTTAAACAAATCTCGTCCCGAGATTTTAAGAAAAGTTAGGTTCCTAAGAGAGATTGAGCATTTTATTAACAGAAGACATACTTGGCATGGTCTGGGGTGCTTCCTGAGCTTCAGTGGCATTCATGTGGTAGAGGCGGCCGTTGGTGTTGTTCTGGTTCCTTCTACCTGCGAAGCGACGCTGTTGCTGAGCAGGTGCAGCGGTATTGGCGGCAATCCTGGCAAGCTTTTTGGGGCACTCATTGGAGAAGTGACCCACAACTCCACATTCATAGCAGTTGACGGTGGACTTGTCTTTGGGAATGACGGGGGTAGCATTGCTTCCAGTCCTTGGGGCAGTATTTGTGTTGTTGTTGTTTCCATGGTTGTTGCTGTTGTTGGGGTGGTTGTTGTTGTTGTTGTTGTTGCCTCCGGTCTTCGGGGGTCCTCCGTTGTTGTTGTTGTTGTTGGGGCGATAACTCTGAGCAGGGGGCTTGTTGTATCTTGGGGTGAATCCTCCAGAGGAGTTATTGCGGTACTTCTGGGTATGGTGGGGTCCATTCTGGTTCATCATCCTACGCTTGCGGTTCTCATTGGCCTGATGCAGCTTTCCTTCCATCTGTATGGCTGAGTCTACGAGGGCTTCCAAGTCAGCGAACGGAATGTTCACTAACACAGTCTGCATCTCGTCGTGCAGTCCGTTCAGGAATCTTTCCTTTCTCTTCTCATTGGTGTCGGTCTCATCCGGGGCGTACCTTGACAGAGTGAGAAACCTGTCGCGGTATTCTACCACGGACATTCTTCCTTGCTTGAGTTCACGGAACTCGTCTCTCATCTTCTTGATCAGTCCTTGGGGCACATGGTATTTGCTAAACTTCAGCTTGAAGTCTTCCCAGGTCATCATCTGTCCCGCATTCATTGCACGGGCACTTGTCCACCAGGCTCTGGCGGGTCCTGACAGATAGTGGGTGGCAAACAGTACTTTTTCTGCGGCTTCAACTCCCGCAACTTCGAGGTTGTTCTCCATGGTCTGGAGCCAGTCATCAGCATCGAGGGGCTCTTCAGTCTTGTTGAACATCGGAGGGTTGGTGTGTTGAAAGTTCTTCAGCTTCGATCCAGGGTGATCGTGGTTTCCATGGCCTTGATTGTTCTGAGCTAGTTGTTGCAGTGCAGCAATGTTGGCTTGGCGTTCAGCTCTCTCGACTTCTCGGTCTGCTATCATCGTCTGCAGCAGTTGCATCATGGCATCCTGGGTGGCGTTGCGGGTTGGTGGGGCCATCTAAACATTGATGTAGAGGATAAGATAAGAGGGAAATTTTCTATGGTTTGTTTTGTGAAAGTTTAAAAAGTTCATAATATTGAAAACTTGAGTAGTGTTGCGGGGGTAAAAACCAACAACACTTTTTCATTCATACCAAGCATCATATATTACAAAGCTAACACACCGTTGGTTTGAAGAACCATTCATCGCTCTACGATACAAGGGGATCCTGATACAACCCACACATACGAAAGTGCTTTAAATGAAACTACTCTTCAGGGGGGGATTCTTCTTCTTCACGGGTGAGGTGCTTTGCGAGAGGCGAGGGCGTTGTTCAAATCTCTGCGGGTTTTGTACCGCTCTGAAGTCCCGGGTGCTTCATAGGGGTTCATCTTGGGTTGTGGTGGGGGCATGGTCATCGGTCTTCCCATGGAGTCATGTCTTGGGTAGTAGATGAAACGAGTGCTCTTGATCTTTTCCTCATTTTGTCCACACAGACGGAACATTGCTTCTTGCATAGCTTTGTCTAGTCCTTCCTTCCAAGTGTTTCCCGTTACAGAAAACCAGATGGTTTCCCATACCGGGGCATCAAGCTTCCTTCGTAGATCAGTAGAAACGTCCCACCGAGGTGGTTCTCCTAACTGAGCCTTGAGGGGTATTCCGAAGAACTCGGGATACGGGTGTCCCAGATAGTCCACTAGTTGCTTCAACTCTTTTTCGAACCTTAGTTCTCCTCCGTGACCAAGCTGATAGCACTCCCATTGGTACTTCATCTGTGAGCAATTAGGATAAGTAAGTTAGAGAAGTGTGTCAACATTTTATGTAGTAGTATAAGGGAAAATAGAGCATAACTTTCTTATTTTGAAGCAGATCTCAAGGATAAGAGTGAGAATAAGTTTTTCACAAATATTCACTTCTTTGGTTTTTGAAACTAGGTTTTGCAGACGTCCATTCTAACTAGGGTCTCCTAAGGTCAAACAATGGCTCTGATACCAACTTGTCAACACCCGGATTTTTAAGTCCAGATGCCTATTATGCCATTCATCGCAATCCCAGGAATATTGTTTTTGCGAGGCATAATAGATTGATATCACAACACATCATTCATTACATACCATAATCGTCTTACAAATAAAGGATCACATGATCCATTCTCATTACAACAATAGAAGTTCTATTTATTCATTACATAACACATAGCGAGCGAAAGTAGCGTAGCGATAGTCCATCTATTCCACGAGGCAGCATTCGTTGACGTCGAGTGATCCTAGTTGTCGTAGACGTCCTGCTGTCCTTCTTCCGGGTTCTGGTACTCCTCTTCATAGTCTGGCCATTTGAATAGCCAGGGACACAGCCATGAGTACTTTAAAGTACTCGCAAACAATTACTAAGGTAAATACTATCAACTATAGTAAGGGGGTTCTAAGCTCTAGTTTCATTTGCATAAAGCCAGTTTTATTTCGTAAACACTTTAATAATCAAAAACCTTCATTTGCTCAACTAACTCAAGTGGGAACATTAGTGTCATTCCCACAACTCAGTTGTGATTCAAAGTCAAAGTCACCTTTCAATTCAAATCACAAGTCACCATTCATATTTTTAGAAAAGTTCTGATGACGGAACAGTATGGCCTTTCCAACTGTCCATAACCGCGGACGCGGCTATTCGAATAGGTTTAACTCTGCAGAGGTTGTACACTTGTGCCACAACAATTGCAATAGTTCGTCAGGGGTAACTGGCCCTGATTTATCGTACGCAGTACGCGAACTACCAATCATAACCCTTCATTTACATACTCTAGTATGAGCACCTCTCCCCATGAGCTTGGCCTCCCGGTGAAAACCGCAGTCAACCCGGGAACTGCACAGGGCTTGGGCCGGACATTCACCTCATTTCACGTCATATCGTATCGTTGTGTTAGTTGTAGAGGCAGCCCTCGGCCTAACCCCGATGACGCTTGTTCAGAGGGAACCCATACTAAAGCACATAAATTTCCAGCTAAGCCTTACCCAGATTCAGGTATTGTGGGGGTACTTGTAAAATTGGAATGGTATCGCATCCGAACCCAACCATCAGTTGTTTTTGGTAAAAATTCACCAAGTCATTCACCAGTCATATTCACCTTCAAAATCTCTCAATAGAATGACTCATCATTCCAAGGTTTTCAAAGTCGTTTCAAATTCACAAGTTCCCAACTAGAGTAGCCACTTTCAATATTGAGCACTAGCCACTAGTTATGAGGGTGCTAAGTATCTTGGAGCTTGCTAGGCTAAGTGTGATTCTCTTGTACTACTCTATAACTCCACTAAGTGAATCATAAATCAAAAAAAAGTAACTTTGATAAATAAAATCAAATAAAGCTTGTAAGGTAAAAACTTGGGATAGGTTCATAAAGAAAAAAATGTAATGGTGCCTTGCTCTAGTAGAGCTTTGCACAAGGGGACCTTGCAAGATTGTTAGCTTGCCTTGATTGGTGATGTGATCAAAGTGTTCTTGCTCTTCCTCTTGGTAGAAGACCTCTTCCTCTTGATAGTCTCCGGTACTAGCGTCTATAAACGAATACGAGGATACAATCACCAAACAACACTTAAGTATTCTTAATTAGCCTTAATGGCTCACACAATTGATCTAGCATCATTACTTAACATTTATTCTCAAATTATGCTAGGGTTTCTTTATTTAACATTAGGAAAATAATTTCCTCTCATTGAAAATTGGAAGTAGGGTTTATCTTTGGTTTGGAGAAATAATTTCCTCTCATTGAATTCTTCTTAAGATTTAATTTCTCTCATGAATAATATATGACCTAGGTTGACCAAAGTCAACCTCTTCATACTTATCATTTGAGAAAATGATTTAAATGAGGTTCCATACCTCATGCAATTTAATACTAACAAGGTAGTGATTTAATGCCACCAAATAATTCATTATGGGAGTATTAGACCATGGTCACTACCTCATGTTGAATTACTTGAGAACAAGATTTAAATGAGAGGAATACCTCTCATATGCTTTAACACATAGTTGTAACTAATTTAATAACAACTACTATTGAGGTGATGCAATACTCTCAAATAACCAGGGATGATCCCATGTGGACCAAGGTCAACACTTCACACTTAGTATTTGAGAATAGGGATTTAAATGAGATTCATCATCTCATGTGATTTAAATAACTAGTGCAATTTAAAAACTAGGTTGGTTTAAATTCTACAAGTGAGCAAGTATGAGCCTAAGCATTTAAAGGTCAACACATTACTTCACCACTTGTGAGAATGATTTAAATGAGGTGCTACACCTCATTGGTTTAAATTCTAAAAGTTGAAATAGTTTAAATGGGCTAGTATTGACTACATAGCCAATATTTTGATTCTAGCCCATGATCATGTACAGAACCCATATCATATTTTTACATAATAAATTAGAGTTTGTTAAATGTGAATTATTGCAATTGGATTCACTTCAAAATTCAAAATGGTTGAATTTTAAGATTTAATTGAATACTGAAAAGTCTCTGTTTTGTCATTTTTGCTATTCAAAATCTACACCACATATGAGGTTGAATCCAGTGGGGTTGGTTAGGGCAAAACATAAGCTTTCTGAATATATAAAATTTACTAAATTTGGTTCAGTAGATTTTAAACTATTCAAATTTGAATTCAGCATCAGCGGGGAATTTGAGTTAACAGAAATTTGGTTTTTGAATTATTGGGCTTGGCGGGAACGCGAAATGGGCTACACAGAAATAACGGACTGGGCCGGCCCAGCAGTGTGACTCGCACACGCGGGCCGCCCGACGGCGTGGGCTCCACCAGTCAGGGACCCTTTAAACGCCGAAACGGTCCCTGGCACGGGCGCCGTCGGATCAGGTGGACGATCGACGGTCGAGCGTTGTCGGCGTCGACGGGGGCGGAGTGCCTGCTGCGCCGGCGAGGTAGGGGGTCGGAGGGCGCGCTAGGTCGCCGGCGGTCGAGGGAGGGGTCGAGGCGTCGTTGGCGAGGGTGAATAGGTGCACTGGTACGGTGGCGGAGCTCGGGCGGCGTGGATCAACGGATTGATCTGCGGCGGGCTTGCGGGTCTCCGGCGAGAAATTGGAGCTCACTGTGGAGTAATCCGTGGGGAGAAGAGGTGGAGGAGGTCGAGGAGAGGTAGGGGAGCAAGTTTGTTGTGGAGAGTGAAGGCGGATATGGCCTCTATTTATAGATGGCGAGGTGACCGGCGGTGCTGTGAGAGGGTGTCCAGGGCGCGGCTGTCCGGAGCGGTGAAGGGGCAAGCTAGGGGGTGCGCGAGGTAGGCGACGGCTAAGAGAGGCTACCGCGCGCGTCTTTGGCGCAGCAAGGGGAGGACGATGGCAGGCTGGCGTCGTTCGAGTGCTCGCGGCACAGTGCGGCAGAGCGTTGATGATGGCGACGGTGTCGGTGCTTCCGCGAGCTATCGAGGATGTCTAAGAGGTAGCTGGTGCAGGGGGCCGTGCGTGTGCAAAGTGAGAGAGGGGTAGGCGGACGAGGGCGACGGGTCGACGGTGTGCTCGCGCGTCCAGGGTTGGGTCGGGCGCGGTCACCGCGTGCCCGGCACGTCCCGGGCGTGTGCAGGCACGCTTTGTTCGGCCAATGCCATGGTCGAGCGTCGGCTGGGCGTGTACCGTTGAGGTACCGGAGGGGTATAGATGCTCCAGACAAGGAGAGGCGCCAAGATGGTGGCCGAGAGGAGGGTTGCGTGTGTGCGTGCATGCTCACGGCATGAGCAAAGTCTTGGCATTTCTCCAACTTAAACAACCGATGCAAGTACTGGGTTTGGTGTAGGGGTGATAGGGGAGCAATGATCATCCAGAAATAAAGGTAGTTTAGGCAAAAATCCAGAGGATATTAGCATGTCTCTTATTTGCCAAATGATGCCTGCAATGTGTTCGACTAAATGGCCGCAAGAAACTTCTTTTCAAAATTTGAAATTCTTTTTGGTGAGCTTCATTTATATAAATAGAGAAAGGGTTTTGTGGTGGTGGTGGTCATTTTGACAAAGATTTGTAAGTTTTCAAAAAGTGAGGTAATCTTCTTCTCTCTCTCGGGTTCCATCTTTGCACAATTTTTCTGGTCAACCTAGTCAACTTCAGCAGTGATGGTCAACATGAAAGTTGTTGACCTTGACATGGTCTTGGATGACATGGTCATAGTTGACCAAGTTTGGTTGAAGAAAAGTCAAATGCAGGGGTGTAAAGTAGGGAAGATTTTATAAATGGGTCATATGACCATTATCACATGTATGTGAGTTTTGAATTTTCCTTTGATTTGATTCTTGTTTCTTTGATGCAAATGTGTTTGTTTATCATATATAAGTATTCTACAAGCAAGAGATCAAGCAATGGTGGCCTTGGTTGAAGATTTGCAAATTGGGCTAAGTGTATGTGAGTGAAATTTGGGGATTTTCTCACTATGTGATTTCTCTTCATTTGAATTGACTTTGGTTGACTCTAATGTGATTCCTATTGGTTTAGAAACATTTTCAAACCATTGAATCCATTTCAAAAGGTCTTGGTCAAAGATTTGCAAAAATGGCCATAACACATAAGAGGTGAGGTGTCACTTTTTATTATTTTTGTAAAGTGTTGATCTTGCTTCACTTGGACATGGGTTAGGGTCAATTTAGTGTTATATGAAGTTTAGAAATGGTGGCACACCATTTGGTCAAGGTTTAAAGTCATAGGGCAAGAATTGGGTATTATGGCTATGTGTCACATATGCCTCTATGCATATGTTGCATTTGATTTTTAATTTGGCTTGACTTGACCCCTTTGGTGTTGTTGAGTGTTGAAAAGGTATATGGAAGTGATCCAACCATTCACAACAAGTCCTAGGGTCAATCTTCTCAAATTTATAATTTTGCACTTTTGCTCTCATATGCCTCTATGGCATTTTTAGTTTCTTTTTATTTTCTTTGGAAAACACCTGGATTTGGTTTGATAAGCCTTAGGTAAAGTGTAAGAAGGTTTTCCAAATCTCTAAGCATAGTAGAAAAGCTTAGGGTAAAGTTTTATAAATATTGCCATAGGCACATATGCCTTTTTCTTATTTAATTTCCTTTTATTCTATTTTAACTAGGGTGGTGAGAAGAGGGGTGAGGTTTAGGGTTTAGTGTGGTTCACAATGGTTCACCACCATTTAGCATAATTAAAAAGGTAGGGTTCAAGATTTACCTATTAGGGCTATATGCCCCCATATGTCTTTTATTTTATTTTGGTTTCTCAAAAATAGATCCAAATGATTTTTGGAGAAGATTAGGGTTTAAGGTTTTTCTTATTTGATTTCTTTCTCTTTTATTTTATTTGGTTGGTGATCTTCACTTGATCACTTTAGGGTTTTAGGGTTTAGCACATAAGCATACTAACACTCATCATGGCAAAACACAAGATATAAACAAGATCTATATGTATCCTACTTAATTAATAAAAGTTTTTGTTGGTTCCAAAATTTGGAAGTAGTGAAATTCATTTGTTTTATTTTGAAAATTCTTGGGATGTTACAAACCCTTACCCCTTAAACAAATCTCGTCCCGAGATTGTAAGAAAAGTTAGGTTCCTAAGAGAGATTGAGCATTTTATTAACAGAAGACATACTTGGCATGGTCTGGGGTGCTTCCTGAGCTTCAGTGGCATTCATGTGGTAGAGGCGGCCGTTGGTGTTGTTCTGGTTCCTTCTACCTGCGAAGCGACGCTGTTGCTGAGCAGGTGCAGCGGTATTGGCGGCAATCCTGGCAAGCTTTTTGGGGCACTCATTGGAGAAGTGACCCACAACTCCACATTCATAGCAGTTGACGGTGGACTTGTCTTTGGGAATGACGGGGGTAGCATTGCTTCCAGTCCTTGGGGCAGTATTTGTGTTGTTGTTGTTTCCATGGTTGTTGCTGTTGTTGGGGTGGTTGTTGTTGTTGTTGTTGTTGCCTCCGGTCTTCGGGGGTCCTCCGTTGTTGTTGTTGTTGTTGGGGCGATAACTCTGAGCAGGGGGCTTGTTGTATCTTGGGGTGAATCCTCCAGAGGAGTTGTTGCGGTACTTCTGGGTATGGTGGGGTCCATTCTGGTTCATCATCCTACGCTTGCGGTTCTCATTGGCCTGATGCAGCTTTCCTTCCATCTCGTATGGCTGAGTCTACGAGGGCTTCCAAGTCGTGAACGGAATGTTCACTAACACAGTCTGCATCTCGTCGTGCAGTCCGTTCAGGAATCTTTCCTTTCTCTTCTCATTGGTGTCGGTCTCATCCGGGGCGTACCTTGACAGAGTGAGAAACCTGTCGCGGTATTCTACCACGGACATTCTTCCTTGCTTGAGTTCACGGAACTCGTCTCTCATCTTCTTGATCAGTCCTTGGGGCACATGGTATTTGCTAAACTTCAGCTTGAAGTCTTCCCAGGTCATCATCTGTCCCGCATTCATTGCACGGGCACTTGTCCACCAGGCTCTGGCGGGTCCTGACAGATAGTGGGTGGCAAACAGTACTTTTTCTGCGGCTTCAACTCCCGCAACTTCGAGGTTGTTCTCCATGGTCTGGAGCCAGTCATCAGCATCGAGGGGCTCTTCAGTCTTGTTGAACATCGGAGGGTTGGTGTGTTGAAAGTTCTTCAGCTTCGATCCAGGGTGATCGTGGTTTCCATGGCCTTGATTGTTCTGAGCTAGTTGTTGCAGTGCAGCAATGTTGGCTTGGCGTTCAGCTCTCTCGACTTCTCGGTCTGCTATCATCGTCTGCAGCAGTTGCATCATGGCATCCTGGGTGGCGTTGCGGGTTGGTGGGGCCATCTAAACATTGATGTAGAGGATAAGATAAGAGGGAAATTTTCTATGGTTTGTTTTGTGAAAGTTTAAAAAGTTCATAATATTGAAAACTTGAGTAGTGTTGCGGGGGTAAAAACCAACAACACTTTTTCATTCATACCAAGCATCATATATTACAAAGCTAACACACCGTTGGTTTGAAGAACCATTCATCGCTCTACGATACAAGGGGATCCTGATACAACCCACACATACGAAAGTGCTTTAAATGAAACTACTCTTCAGGGGGGGATTCTTCTTCTTCACGGGTGAGGTGCTTTGCGAGAGGCGAGGGCGTTGTTCAAATCTCTGCGGGTTTTGTACTGCCTGAAGTCCTGGGGTGCTTCATAGGGGTTCATCTTGGGTTGTGGTGGGGGCATGGTCATCGGTCTTCCCATGGAGTCATGTCTTGGGTAGTAGATGAAACGAGTGCTCTTGATCTTTTCCTCATTTTGTCCACACAGACGGAACATTGCTTCTTGCATAGCTTTGTCTAGTCCTTCCTTCCAAGTGTTTCCCGTTACAGAAAACCAGATGGTTTCCCATACCGGGGCATCAAGCTTCCTTCGTAGATCAGTAGAAACGTCCCACCGAGGTGGTTCTCCTAACTGAGCCTTGAGGGGTATTCCGAAGAACTCGGGATACGGGTGTCCCAGATAGTCCACTAGTTGCTTCAACTCTTTTTCGAACCTTAGTTCTCCTCCGTGACCAAGCTGATAGCACTCCCATTGGTACTTCATCTGTGAGCAATTAGGATAAGTAAGTTAGAGAAGTGTGTCAACATTTTATGTAGTAGTATAAGGGAAAATAGAGCATAACTTTCTTATTTTGAAGCAGATCTCAAGGATAAGAGTGAGAATAAGTTTTTCACAAATATTCACTTCTTTGGTTTTTGAAACTAGGTTTTGCAGACGTCCATTCTAACTAGGGTCTCCTAAGGTCAAACAATGGCTCTGATACCAACTTGTCAACACCCGGATTTTTAAGTCCAGATGCCTATTATGCCATTCATCGCAATCCCAGGAATATTGTTTTTGCGAGGCATAATAGATTGATATCACAACACATCATTCATTACATACCATAATCGTCTTACAAATAAAGGATCACATGATCCATTCTCATTACAACAATAGAAGTTCTATTTATTCATTACATAACACATAGCGGAAGCGAAAGTAGCGTAGCAGTAGTCCATCTATTCCACAGGCAACTGTTGACGTCAGGAGTGATCCTAGTTGTCGTAGACGTCCTGCTGTCCTTCTTCCGGGTTCTGGTACTCCTCTTCATAGTCTGGCCATTTGAATAGCCAGGGACACAGCCATGAGTACTTTAAAGTACTCGCAAACAATTACTAAGGTAAATACTATCAACTATAGTAAGGGGGTTCTAAGCTCTAGTTTCATTTGCATAAAGCCAGTTTTATTTCGTAAACACTTTAATAATCAAAAACCTTCATTTGCTCAACTAACTCAAGTGGGAACATTAGTGTCATTCCCACAACTCAGTTGTGATTCAAAGTCAAAGTCACCTTTCAATTCAAATCACAAGTCACCATTCATATTTTTAGAAAAGTTCTGATGACGGAACAGTATGGCCTTTCCAACTGTCCATAACCGCGGACGCGGCTATTCGAATAGGTTTAACTCTGCAGAGGTTGTACACTTGTGCCACAACAATTGCAATAGTTCGTCAGGGGTAACTGGCCCTGATTTATCGTACGCAGTACGCGAACTACCAATCATAACCCTTCATTTACATACTCTAGTATGAGCACCTCTCCCCATGAGCTTGGCCTCCCGGTGAAAACCGCAGTCAACCCGGGAACTGCACAGGGCTTGGGCCGGACATTCACCTCATTTCACGTCATATCGTATCGTTGTGTTAGTTGTAGAGGCAGCCCTCGGCCTAACCCCGATGACGCTTGTTCAGAGGGAACCCATACTAAAGCACATAAATTTCCAGCTAAGCCTTACCCAGATTCAGGTATTGTGGGGGTACTTGTAAAATTGGAATGGTATCGCATCCGAACCCAACCATCAGTTGTTTTTGGTAAAAATTCACCAAGTCATTCACCAGTCATATTCACCTTCAAAATCTCTCAATAGAATGACTCATCATTCCAAGGTTTTCAAAGTCGTTTCAAATTCACAAGTTCCCAACTAGAGTAGCCACTTTCAATATTGAGCACTAGCCACTAGTTATGAGGGTGCTAAGTATCTTGGAGCTTGCTAGGCTAAGTGTGATTCTCTTGTACTACTCTATAACTCCACTAAGTGAATCATAAATCAAAAAAAAGTAACTTTGATAAATAAAATCAAATAAAGCTTGTAAGGTAAAAACTTGGGATAGGTTCATAAAGAAAAAAATGTAATGGTGCCTTGCTCTAGTAGAGCTTTGCACAAGGGGACCTTGCAAGATTGTTAGCTTGCCTTGATTGGTGATGTGATCAAAGTGTTCTTGCTCTTCCTCTTGGTAGAAGACCTCTTCCTCTTGATAGTCTCCGGTACTAGCGTCTATAAACGAATACGAGGATACAATCACCAAACAACACTTAAGTATTCTTAATTAGCCTTAATGGCTCACACAATTGATCTAGCATCATTACTTAACATTTATTCTCAAATTATGCTAGGGTTTCTTTATTTAACATTAGGAAAATAATTTCCTCTCATTGAAAATTGGAAGTAGGGTTTATCTTTGGTTTGGAGAAATAATTTCCTCTCATTGAATTCTTCTTAAGATTTAATTTCTCTCATGAATAATATATGACCTAGGTTGACCAAAGTCAACCTCTTCATACTTATCATTTGAGAAAATGATTTAAATGAGGTTCCATACCTCATGCAATTTAATACTAACAAGGTAGTGATTTAATGCCACCAAATAATTCATTATGGGAGTATTAGACCATGGTCACTACCTCATGTTGAATTACTTGAGAACAAGATTTAAATGAGAGGAATACCTCTCATATGCTTTAACACATAGTTGTAACTAATTTAATAACAACTACTATTGAGGTGATGCAATACTCTCAAATAACCAGGGATGATCCCATGTGGACCAAGGTCAACACTTCACACTTAGTATTTGAGAATAGGGATTTAAATGAGATTCATCATCTCATGTGATTTAAATAACTAGTGCAATTTAAAAACTAGGTTGGTTTAAATTCTACAAGTGAGCAAGTATGAGCCTAAGCATTTAAAGGTCAACACATTACTTCACCACTTGTGAGAATGATTTAAATGAGGTGCTACACCTCATTGGTTTAAATTCTAAAAGTTGAAATAGTTTAAATGGGCTAGTATTGACTACATAGCCAATATTTTGATTCTAGCCCATGATCATGTACAGAACCCATATCATATTTTTACATAATAAATTAGAGTTTGTTAAATGTGAATTATTGCAATTGGATTCACTTCAAAATTCAAAATGGTTGAATTTTAAGATTTAATTGAATACTGAAAAGTCTCTGTTTTGTCATTTTTGCTATTCAAAATCTACACCACATATGAGGTTGAATCCAGTGGGGTTGGTTAGGGCAAAACATAAGCTTTCTGAATATATAAAATTTACTAAATTTGGTTCAGTAGATTTTAAACTATTCAAATTTGAATTCAGCATCAGCAGGGAATTTGAGTTAACAGAAATTTGGTTTTTGAATTATTGGGCTTGGCGGGAACGCGAAATGGGCTACACAGGAAATAACGGACTGGGCCGGCCCAGCAGTGTGACTCGCACACGCGGGCCGCCTGACGGCGTGGGCTCCACCAGTCAGGGACCCTTTAAACGCCGAAACGGTACCTGGCACGGGCGCCGTCGGATCAGGTGGACGATCGACGGTCGAGCGTTGTCGTCGTCGACGGGGGAGGAGAGCCTGCTGCGCCGGCGAGGTAGGGGGTCGGAGGGCGCGCTAGGTCGCCGGCGGTCGAGGGAGGGGGTCGAGGCGTCGTTGGCGAGGGTGAATAGGTGCCTGGTACAGTGGCGGAGCTCGGGGCGGCGTGGATCAACGGATTGATCTGCGGCGGGCTTGCGGGTCTCCGGCGAGAAATTGGAGCTCACTGTGGAGTAATCCGTGGGGAGAAGAGGTGGAGGAGGTCGAGGAGAGGTAGGGGAGCAAGTTTGTTGTGGAGAGTGAAGGCGGATATGGCCTCTATTTATAGATGGCGAGGTGACCGGCGGTGCTGTGAGAGGGTGTCCAGGGCGCGGCTGTCTGGAGCGGTGAAGGGGCAAGCTAGGGGGTGCGCGAGGTAGGCGACGGCTAAGAGAGGCTACCGCGCGTGCTGGCGCAGCAAGGGGAGGACGATGGCAGGCTGGCGTCGTTCGAGTGCTCGCGGTACAGGTGCGGCAGAGCGTTGATGATGGCGACGGTGTCAGTGCTTCCGCGAGCTATCGAGGATGTCTAAGAGGTAGCTGGTGCAGGGGGCCGTGCGTGTGCAAAGTGAGAGAGGGGTAGGCGGACGAGGGCGACGGGTCGACGGTGTGCTCTGGCGCGTCCAGGGTTGGGTCGGGGCGCGGTCACCGCGTGCCTGGCACGTCCTGGGCGTGTCTGGGCACGCTTTGTTCGGCCAATGCCGTGGTCGAGCGTCGCTGGGGCGTGTACCGTCGAGGTACTGGAGGGGTATAGATGCTCCAGGACAAGGAGAGGCGCCAAGATGGTGGCCAGAGAGGAGGGTTGCGTGTGTGCGTGCATGCTCACGGCATGAGCAAAGTCTTGGCATTTCTCCAACTTAAACAACCGATGCAAGTACTGGGCTTGGTGTAGGGGTGATAGGGGAGCAATGATCATCCAGAAATAAAGGTAGTTTAGGCAAAAATCCAGAGGATATTAGCATGTCTCTTATTTGCCAAATGATGCCTGCAATGTGTTCGACTAAATGGCCGCAAGAAACTTCTTTTCAAAATTTGAAATTCTTTTTGGTGAGCTTCATTTATATAAATAGAGAAAGGGTTTTGTGGTGGTGGTGGTCATTTTGACAAAGATTTGTAAGTTTTCAAAAAGTGAGGTAATCTTCTTCTCTCTCTCGGGTTCCATCTTTGCACAATTTTTCTGGTCAACCTAGTCAACTTCAGCAGTGATGGTCAACATGAAAGTTGTTGACCTTGACATGGTCTTGGATGACATGGTCATAGTTGACCAAGTTTGGTTGAAGAAAAGTCAAATGCAGGGGTGTAAAGTAGGGAAGATTTTATAAATGGGTCATATGACCATTATCACATGTATGTGAGTTTTGAATTTTCCTTTGATTTGATTCTTGTTTCTTTGATGCAAATGTGTTTGTTTATCATATATAAGTATTCTACAAGCAAGAGATCAAGCAATGGTGGCCTTGGTTGAAGATTTGCAAATTGGGCTAAGTGTATGTGAGTGAAATTTGGGGATTTTCTCACTATGTGATTTCTCTTCATTTGAATTGACTTTGGTTGACTCTAATGTGATTCCTATTGGTTTAGAAACATTTTCAAACCATTGAATCCATTTCAAAAGGTCTTGGTCAAAGATTTGCAAAAATGGCCATAACACATAAGAGGTGAGGTGTCACTTTTTATTATTTTTGTAAAGTGTTGATCTTGCTTCACTTGGACATGGGTTAGGGTCAATTTAGTGTTATATGAAGTTTAGAAATGGTGGCACACCATTTGGTCAAGGTTTAAAGTCATAGGGCAAGAATTGGGTATTATGGCTATGTGTCACATATGCCTCTATGCATATGTTGCATTTGATTTTTAATTTGGCTTGACTTGACCCCTTTGGTGTTGTTGAGTGTTGAAAAGGTATATGGAAGTGATCCAACCATTCACAACAAGTCCTAGGGTCAATCTTCTCAAATTTACAATTTTGCACTTTTGCTCTCATATGCCTCTATGGCATTTTTAGTTTCTTTTTATTTTCTTTGGAAAACACCTGGATTTGGTTTGATAAGCCTTAGGTAAAGTGTAAGAAGGTTTTCCAAATCTCTAAGCATAGTAGAAAAGCTTAGGGTAAAGTTTTATAAATATTGCCATAGGCACATATGCCTTTTTCTTATTTAATTTCCTTTTATTCTATTTTAACTAGGGTGGTGAGAAGAGGGGTGAGGTTTAGGGTTTAGTGTGGTTCACAATGGTTCACCACCATTTAGCATAATTAAAAAGGTAGGGTTCAAGATTTACCTATTAGGGCTATATGCCCCCATATGTCTTTTATTTTATTTTGGTTTCTCAAAAATAGATCCAAATGATTTTTGGAGAAGATTAGGGTTTAAGGTTTTTCTTATTTGATTTCTTTCTCTTTTATTTTATTTGGTTGGTGATCTTCACTTGATCACTTTAGGGTTTTAGGGTTTAGCACATAAGCATACTAACACTCATCATGGCAAAACACAAGATATAAACAAGATCTATATGTATCCTACTTAATTAATAAAAGTTTTTGTTGGTTCCAAAATTTGGAACTAGTGAAATTCATTTGTTTTATTTTGAAAATTTTTGGGATGTTACAACTTTGGCCTCAGCAGGGCTCCCCCACACTTTCAGGTGGTTTAGAGAAGGCACTCTCCCTGTCCAAAGCTCATAGTAGACACCGATTTTCTTGTTACTCTGTTTAGAATGTGAATAGCGGGTTTTAACGCCTCAATCCACAATCCCAATGGTAGGATGGAATAGCTCATCATATTGCGCACCATATCCATGAGGGTACGGTTGCGCCTTTCAGCTACCCCATTCTGATGAGGTTCGCCCAACATCGAGTACTAGGCGACTATTCCAGTCTCCTGTAGGAACCTTGCAAAAGGTCCAGGGACTTGGCCATATGGAGTATCTCGACCGTAGTACTCCCCTTCACGATCAGACCTGACTATCTTTATTCTTATATCATGCTGATTTTCAACTTCAGCTTTGAATATTGAATTTATCCAACACTTCTGTTCTTTCTTTTATTGGATAAATATAACCATATCGGGAGTAATCATCCGTGAATGCTACGAACGAATCATAGCCATCCACACTTTTCACAGGAAATAATCATCCGTGAATGCTACGAACGAATCATAGCCATCCACACTTTTCACAGGAAATGGTCCACATATATCGGTGTGAATTATTTCTAGTGTTGTTGTGCTTCGGTTTGCACCCTTTTTAATTTGCTTTACAAATTCTCTTTTAATGCAATCGATGCACTGTTCTATGTCTGAGAATTCTAATGGAGGAAGAATATCATTTTTAACGAGTCTTTCTATTCTCCCCCTCGAAATATGGCCTAAGCGACAGTGCCATAATTTTGATGATTCATCAGTTCTTTTTCTTTTCTTTTGTTCTTTGTCCGACGCGGACAACATTCTTTCACTCACATTACACACAGACAACACCCACATAAGCATTATTACAACATATGGCACACTTGCCATGTCCTTCCTGTCCATGTGTACTTTTAAATACGGTTGCTTGAGTGGTCGCACATATCTTTGAAGAACATGTGAACTAGCTCTTTATTCTTTCAAGATACTCCCCTACGGAAGCACACTCTGCAATTGAGCCCACAATAGCGTTCTCAATTGTATTCTTTATAAATGCCACTTAGCCACCTTTTATACTGCCATGCAGCATCATCATCCTTGTCATTTCTGACTGGATCTTTTGGTCTGACCGGCTGTGGAAACCCAGTCCACCTCAGCACAAATCGACCTTCTTTTCTCCATTCAGTGTAGTTGTCACCTTTGAGGGTTGGAACATCCTTGATGCAGCTCATCAAGTAGTACCCTCCTTTAAACCATAATGAAATGAGATCATAACAACAATTGCATGCAATAATCCGACGTTGGTCAAAATTAGAGCATACAACTGTTTGTGCAATTAAATATATATCATCGTTGGGCAGAAAATAGAGATAAATGCACACCTTATTGCAACAAATCATGATCATGTCATTAATAACGTTGGTTAAAAAATAACAGAACCATAATTGTCACAATAATCACTTTGATTATCACGTTTGCACATGTTATTACAACAAAACATGATCATGCCATCAATAACGTAGGTCATAAAATGACATATCATAATTGTTTCAACAATCACTTTTAAGCAACTTTTAAATTTTAATCATCACTTTTGCATTTTTCCAAATTGAAAATGCATCTTAACTATTTGCAGCGGAAACTTTGAATTCAAACTTTGAACTTTGAACTTTTCAGAGGCATTACTGTTACTTTATTTCCTAAAACAAATATCTCGTTGGTTCAATTTGCTTAGGAAAATCTAGACAAAATTCGACCAAAAACAGTCCAAAAATGCCTAAAATAGCCTCTGTTAAAACAAAAAACAGACAAACTGTAAAACTGTGCAGCCAGACTTTTGGCCCACGGCCTGTGGCCTGTTCGGCCAGGGCTGCGCCCACACGCGGCGCGCAACAGCGCGGCGCACATGCTGCGGCCTGCTACGCGGCCCAGCACGCGTCACCCACGCGGCCCGCACGCGGCCTGACTGGCTGTTTCACCGCGCGGCGCACTGCCGGCCGTCGGATCGAATCCGACGGTCACCCGTCGATGTCGGGCCGTAATAAAAGGCCGAAAATGGCCAGAAACCCTAAACCTACCTCCATTTGCCCCTTCTCTACCTCTCTGTCAACTCCGGCGGTGGCGCGGAGGTTGTGCCTCCCGCTCGCTCGCGCCGCCCGGCGGCTCGCCGGCGACGGCGGGGCTGTCCCCTCCACTTTCCTTTCTTTTGTTTTCTTCCTCTCCACCTACACCAGAAACTCGCCCACGCCACCACAACTACTACCAGCGGCGGGCGACGAGACGAGAAGGAGCGGGCGGAGGAAGTACGACGGCGCCCCCCTGGCCCTCTTGCCGGCGCGTGCGTGCACCCGAGCATGGGCGCACCGCCAGCAAGCGGCTCAGGTGGCGGCGCCCTTTTCCTGTCGACCACCAGCAGCAGCAGCAGCGCTGTGGCCGGCATTCTTTCGGCGCCTTTTTTTCTTTCTCTGCTCATTCTCCACCCAAAAACGATGGCCTCCAGGGGAGAAGAAGCAGCAACCGGCACCCCTCTGGCCCTTTTGCCGTCGCGTGCGTGCACCCGAGGGTGGACGCACCGGCGTCAAACGGCTCAGTGGTGGTGCCCTACACTTTGCCGGCGCCATTTAGAGTAGCAGCAGCCGGTGACTGTCGGGGTGGCGGCGTGGTGGCCCCACCGCCCCTGTACTTTCTCGCCGGCGAGCCCAAGGCTCCGGCCTTTAAGAAACTTTCTTTTCCCTTTTCAATCTAGGGTTTCTGTGCGGTGGGGATCTAGGGTTAGGGTAGGTATTCATCTATTCTACCCGGAAACACACAAGATCTACACACTAGTGGCTCTGATACCAATGATAGATGCACTAGATCGTCTAGAGTAGATCTTAGCCGGGTAGGATTGGAATACTGCGGGTGCTGTGAGTTTACCTTGTCACTTGGAGGAGGAACTCGCCGATCTGGACATGGCAAGGACAGCGGTGCGTTGGGCGAGGTGGTGGTGGTGCTTCCCGTCGGCACTGCACTACCCTGATCGGTGGGTTGTCTGGTGGGGCGAGTGGCAGCTCAGGGCAACCTCGTACCGAGTGCCACTGGCCCCCACCACTCTATATAGTGCAGGCGACAGGGGCCCACCAACCAGCGAACGGTTGGGCGCCCCCGATCAGGGCGCGGATGAGGTCAAGGGGTCGTGCCAGAGCCGTTGGGCTCTGGTGCGGTGGAGATCAATCCTAACAACCTAGCCTCCTCCGTCCCTCCGTACCAACAAGGGGTAGTACAGGAATATTGACCTGAGTCTCAGTTGACTGAGATTTTCTTAAGTCCCAGTCAACTAAAAAAAGTGCAACTGCAGTTTAAAAAAAAGTGCAACTCGGTCTAGTTGCACATTTCTGATAGAAAAGTGCAATTGCACTTTTTTAACAGAAAAGTGCAACTCAAGCACTTTTTTTGTAAGTGACTTAGACTTAAGAAAATCTCAGTTGACTGAGACATAGAAAAACCTTTGATGTAAACAAGGCCCATCACAAATTGGGTTTCTATGCGCTCAACCCATCCAGATTTGTGGTAGCTGTGGGCATGGATAATAGTTTTGACGAAGTCAGAGAAGTGGCCATCTACTCGTCGGAAACTGGACGATGGACTTTTATGCAGAGCCAGTGGCCTTCCGAAACCGTATTGGAGGATTGTGCCGATGAGGCTATCTTCCTCCGATGGCTCCATGCGTTTCCCTACCAGTTCGGATTCGATGGTAACCGTGGACATAAAGGGGAAGGTCTGGAAGGAAATTAAAATGCCAAACATCCATGGTTCACTCACAATTGGACAGTCTCAGGCTACTTGCATTATTGTTGTGTGGGTAATTACCAACTCTCTATTTGGGTTCTTGAGGACCATGGTAGTGCAAACTGGACCCTAAAGCCCACAGCCAGCATTTTGGAACTTTTTGGAAAGAATGATCCCGCAGATAAGTGGTTCGGTGTTGCAATCCATCTAGATCGTGATTTGATTTTTCTTTCAGGCTGTGAGATGACAATATCGTATGATTTGGATAGTCGGAAAGTGCACGTTATCTATGCTTCTAAAGCATTTGTGTTCGGTGTACTATATAGGACCCTGCTACGTGGTGCTATAGCACCGGTTAGTCTACCAGAGTGCCCTACCCAAATTAGGAAAAAAACTAATCCGACATCCGCCCATTCTAAAAATAGAAATCCCAAGTCTATACGGCTCCTCCTGCCGCCCGGGTCTGCATACAAACTGCAGAGAACGCCAATCTCTTCCTCGGTGCTGTCGCAACTTCTTGACGAGAAAAAAGAAAGTGAGGGAACTGGTATGTAAAACAGCACACATCACACGCCCAACTAGTTTTGTGATCTCATTTGTAGATGTAAAAGTTGCAGCAATGGATGTAAAAAAAAGATGAAGTTGCATCCAGGTGAACCAAATCTGGGATAACAAAAGCATACTAGTGTGTTAATCTTAAATCCATTCAAATATTCTAGATGTAGAAAAATAATAAAGAATACATCCTGATGCTTAAAGTTTTATCTAAAATTGAAAAAAAAAAACCTAGAGACTTTCATCAACCTTGATGTAGAAAATGGTAGGAAATACATCCAGTTACAAAAACAAGACTCGGAATTAAGAGAAAATTTACTATTTATACATCCATTTACAAAAATTACTTACAGAATGGAGAAAAAAAATAAAAAATTACAACCCGATATAAGTACATCTAGGATGACATCTCCTCCCATTCTAGCTCGAAAATCTGCACCCCAAAGTACTTGCTCTACCCAAATCGAGCGGATCTGGAGGTAGGATAAGCTGCAGGAGACCAGAGGCCTTGAAGAAGGCGAGGCCTCCTAGCCTCTGATACGGCCGTGATGCGCGTGGTTGACGTATTGTTTTTCCGTTCGACACACGTCCGTTGGGAACCCCAAGAGGAAGGTGTGATGCGCACAGCGGCAAGTTTCCCTCAGTAAGAAACCAAGGTTTATCGAACCAGTAGGAGTCAAGAAGCACGTGAAGGTTGATGGCGGCGAGATGTAGTGCGGCGCAACACCAGGGATTCCGGCGCCAACGTGGAACCTGCACAACACAAACCAAGTACTTTGCCCCAACGAAACAGCGAGGTTGTCAATCTCACCGGCTTGCTGTAACAAAGGATTAGATGTATAGTGTGGAAGATGATTGTTTGCAGAAAACAGTAGAACAATATTGCAGTAGATTGTATTTCGGTATAGAGAATTGGACCGGGGTCCACAGTTCACTAGAGGTGTCTCTCCCATAAGATAAACAGCATGTTGGGTGAACAAATTACAGTTGGACAATTGACAAATAGAGAGGGCATGACCATGCACATACATATTATGATGAGTATTGTGAGATTTAATTGGGCATTATGACAAAGTACATAGACCGCTATCCAGCATGCATCTATGCCTAAAAAGTCCACCTTCAGGTTATCATCCGAACCCCTTCCAGTATTAAGTTGCTAACAACAGACAATTGCATTAAGTATTGCGCGTAATGTAATCAATAACTACATCCTCGGACATAGCATCAATGTTTTATCCCTAGTGGCAACAGCACATCCATAACCTTAGAGGTTTCTGTCACTACCCCAGATTCACGGAGACATGAACCCACTATCGAGCATAAATACTCCCTCTTGGAGTTACTAGCATCAACTTGGCCAGAGCCTCTACTAATAACGGAGAGCATGCAAGATCATAAACAACACATAGATATAAATTGATAATCAACATAACATGGTATTCTCTATTCATCGGATCCCAACAAACACAACATATAGAATTACAGATATATGATCTTGATCATGTTCGGCAGCTCACAAGACCCGACAATTAAGCACAATGGGGAGAAGACAACCATCTAGCTACTGCTATGGACCCATAGTCCAGGGGTAGACTACTCACACATCACCCCGGAGGCGACCATGGCGGTGTAGAGTCCTCCGGGAGATGATTCCCCTCTCCGGCAGGGTGCCGGAGGCGATCTCCTGAATCCCCCGAGATGGGATTGGCGGCGGCGGCGTCTCTGGAAGGTTTTCCGTATCGTGGCTCTCGGTAATGGGGGTTTCGCGACGAAGGCTATTTGTAGGCGGAAGGGCAGGTCAAGGGGTGTCACGAGGGGCCCAGACGCCAGGGCCGCGCGGCCAAGACCTGGGCCGCGCCGCCCTGTTGTCTGGCCACCTCGTGGCCCCACTTCGTTAGCTCTCCGGTCTTCTGGAAGCTTCGTGTGAAAATAGGCCACTGGGCGTTGATTTCGTCCAATTCCGAGAATATTTCCTTACTAGGATTTCTGAAACCAAAAACAGCAGAAAACAGCAACTGGCTCTTCGGCATCTCGTTAATAGGTTAGTTCCAGAAAATGCATAAATATGACATAAAGTATGCATAAAACATGTAGATATCATCAATAATGTGGCATGGAACATAAGAAATTATCGATACGTCGGAGACGTATCAGCATCCCCAAGCTTAGTTTCTGCTCGTCCCGAGCAGGTAAACGATAACAAAGATAATTTCTGGAGTGACATGCCATCATAACCTTGATCATACTATTGTAAGCATATGTAATGAATGCAGCGATCAAAACAATGTAAATGACATGAGTAAACAAATGAATCATATAGCAAAGACTTTTCATGAATAGTACTTCAAGACAAGCATCAATAAGTCTTGCATAAGAGTTAACTCATAAAGCAATAATTCAAAGTAAAGGCATTGAAGCAACACAAAGGAAGATGAAGTTTCAGCGGTTGCTTTCAACTTGCAACATGTATATCTCATGGATAGTTGTCAACATAGAGTAATATAACAAGTGCAATATGTAAATATGTAGGAATCAATGCACAGTTCACACAAGTGTTTGCTTCTTGAGGTGGAGAAAGATAGGTGAACTGACTCAACAATAAAAGTAAAAGAATGGTCCTTCAAAGAGGAAAGCATCGATTGCTATATTTGTGCTAGAGCTTTGGTTTTGAAAACAAGAAACGATTTTGTCAACGGTAGTAATAAAGCATATGTGTTATGTAAATTATATCTTACAAGTTGCAAGCCTCATGCATAGTATACTAATAGTGCCCGCACCTTGTCCTAATTAGCTTGGATTACCGGGATTATCGCAATGCACATGTTTTAACCAAGTGTCACAAAGGGGTACCTCTATGCCGCCTGTACAAAGGTCTAAGGAGAAAGCTCGCATTGGATTTCTCGCTATTGATTATTCTCAACTTAGACATCCATACCGGGACAACATAGACAACAGATAATGGACTCCTCTTTATGCATAAGCATGTAGCAATAATTAATTTTCTCATATGAGATTGAGGATATATGTCCAAAACTGAAACTTCCACCATGGATCATGGCTTTAGTTAGCGGCCCAATGTTCTTCTCTAACAACATGCATGCTCTAACCATTAGGTGGTAAATTGCCCTTACTTCAGACAAGACGAACATGCATAGCAACTCACATGATATTCAACAAGGAGTAGTTGATGGCGTCCCCAGGAACATGGTTATCGCACAACAAGCAACTTAATAAGAGATAAAGTGCATAAGTACATATTCAATACCACAATAGTTTTTAAGCTATTTGTCCCATGAGCTATATATTGTAAAGGTAGAGGATAGAAATTTAAAGGTAGTACTCAAGCAATTTACTTTGGAATGGCGGGGAAATACCATGTAGTAGGTAGGTATGGTGGACACAAATGGCATAGTGTTTGGCTCAAGTATTTTGAATGCATGAGAAGTATTCCCTCTCGATACAAGGTTTAGGCTAGCAAGGCTATTTGAAACAAACACAAGGATGAAGAGGTGCAGCAAAACTCACATAAAAGACATATTGAAAACATTATAAGACTCTACACCGTCTTCCTTGTTGTTCAAACTCAAAACTAGAAATTATCTAGACTTTAGAGAGACCAAATATGCAAACCAAATTTTAGCATGCTCTATGTATTTCTTCATTAATAGGTGCAAAGTATATGATGCAAGAGCTTAAACATGAGCACAACAATTGACAAGGTATCAACTTGTCAATGCCTATGGATTGTAGGCTAGGGTTTAGTTGGAAGTAGAGGGTAAGTAGATCTCGAAGGTTTTCAGCCGAAAAGTACTCGACGACTATGAAAACTAGGGTTTGTAGACAATGATTCGATTATTTCTTCGTCCCTCGACTCCCCCTTTATATAGGAGGTGGAGCCGAGGGATTCGTGCTATACAAGTTACAGAGTCCGGGACGGTTTCTAACTCATCCCGCCAGATTACAAATAACACTTCCTATTACAACTCTTTAACTTTCCTTAACAGATCTTGGGCTCCCGAATCTCCTTATTCTTCGAGTAGTGGGCCTCCAGTAAACCCCGGGTACTATCTTCGGCAGGCCCATTGGGGGTGCCTATGTCAGTAGCCCCCGAGATTTTGCTTGAATCGCAGAATCAGGGAAAATCTCCACTGTTTATTTTTATTCGAAAGCTTTAACTTTTTTATATTTCTTCACATAAAATTCTATATTGTACAGGGATAACGGTAGTTGGGGCTAGTTCATCTGACGGATCAGGTACTAGTTAACTGCTCTAGTGGCAATCCGCAAAAACCTACTTCAAAATCACGTCCCTGGACATGATCTCGGGATACTGGTGTAAACTTCGACAGGTGCCGCTTAAGGTCTTACCATTCTGTCGAGTCCCAGTCAAATTTATCGGGTACCTAACGCGTCCGTTAGGATTTTTCTTCGTATCTGTTGATACGGATAAAAGTAGCAGAGCGCAGTCTTTGGCGATGCCACGCCCAGCAGAACGGATCTGGGGTCTTACCTTCGCAAATTTGCGGCATTCAGAAATTGATCGCAACTTTGGCGTTCTGAGAATATATTGTCGAGTGCTTTTCCGGCTGTTGGAATGGCACATTTTATCGAGTCAAATATGACATATTGCTCTCCCGATGGGAGTATATGTAGAGTTAGTTATAACTCGAAATATACTCTCTTGCTTTTCTATCTTTCCTTTGTTAATTTCATCGGGCACGCGAACAGCGTTCCCGATGGGAGTAGCCCCCGAGGCTACAACCAAGAACTTGTGCTTGGTTGTAGGCTCGACATTTTAGTCCACCTTGTCGCTATATTGTCATTATTTCCCAATATGATCTCTCTCTTCTTTTCTTTTTTATCTCTCGGGTGCGCTAACAGCGCTCCCGATGGGAGTAACCCGAGGCTACAGCCAAGGACTTGTGCTTGGTTGTAGGCTCCCGCAATTTCTATATTGCCATACTCGAAATTTTACTTTTTATCGAAGTAGCCCCCGAGCGTTTGGGCAAAAACTTGTATTTGATCAAAGGCTCCCGAAGTATTTAATAATTCCTCCTGTCGCCAATCTTCTTTTATTTTTCTTGTCGACATGCTTCCCTTAAACAAAATTGCTTCATCTCTGTTAGTAGTCTTGATTTTTCTGCCTTGTGGGTCCATTGTTTCCACCATGTTGACACGTCGTGCAAGTGGGGGACACACGTCCTCCGCTTTTTCTGGCGCACGTACGGTAACGCCTATCATAGTAAAAATACCTTTTTACCCTTGTATCTAGAAGATCTTTTTTCACCACACGATTTCTTCATCCAACGGCGCACTGCTTCACCTGATTCTTATATAAACCTTTCTTCAACCTCCGTTGGCTCCCTCGCTTGCGCCGCTCATCTGTTCCTCTTCGCAAAAGCTTCCCCTGCGCCCAACTCTCTCTGCTCTGCCGCACTCACGAACATTGCTCTGCCCATTGCCATTGATGCCACCGCGCACGCGACTCACTCGCCACAGTACTCCGGAATCCAAGATGGCCGCCGAGGATCTTGAGTGGGAGAGATCTAAAATCTCCAACCAGGACACCAACATGCTGAAGAGGCTCGGCCTCATGAAGAAGGAGGACGCCATCCGCTTTCCCAGCGAAGAAAGCTACCCCAAGCCTCCAATGGAGTACCGGGTTAGTTTTGTTGACCACCTCATCCGCGGCCTTTCGGCCCCAATTCACGATTTCCTCCGCGGCCTTCTTTTCGTTTACGGGATTCAACTGCACCAGTTGACCCCCAATTCCATCCTTCACATTTCTATTTTCATCACACTTTGCGAATGCTTCCTCGGAATCCCTCCTAATTGGGCTCTGTGGAAACGCATTTTCTGCCTCCGCCGCAATGGCTCCCACAACGTCACCTATAACATAGGTGGCGTTGTTATCTGTGTCCGAACTGATGTCGATTACTTCGACGTCAAATTTCCTGATTCTGTCCAAGGATGGCGCAAAAAGTGGCTTTACATTCACGAAGAAAGCGCTAACTCTGTTGAACACAACATAGTTCCTTTCGACGGAAGTGCCAGAATTCAGCGCCGCCGCTCCTGGGATGCCGAAGCTTCCGAAGAAGAGAAAAAGGCGACAGAGGCACTCATGTCTCGTATTCATCAGCTTCAAAACACTCGAGGCAAAGAACTGTCTGGTGTTCAAATCACTGCCTACTTCCTTAGGATTAGAGTGCAGCCTCTTCAGGCTCGCAAAAATCCCCTTTGGACGTATTCTGGTGAAAACGACGCCAACAGAATCTCCAGTGATCTTTCTGCAAAAGACTTGGAGAAGTTGATTCGAAGAGTTTCTCGCCTGGGCAAGGACCCTATTCCTTCCTCTTGTCGCGTGGAACCATACAGCTCCGCCAATCCACTCCCCGAGGTATTTTGTCTTCTCGAGTTTCTGTCTTGTTCCGCACTTTCTCTGCATCTCATTGTATTGGTATCTCTTTAATTTTCCTTTTGCCACTATTTTTTTTTACAGAACCATCCTACTATGACTTCCCTTCCTCCTCTTCCTGAGGATGGAGAAGTCGAAGAACAGGCTATCGTTGCCGAAGATACTCAAGGTTCTTCTATTCCCGAAAGTGAAGTCGCGGGTTCTCACAAATCTGCGGCTTCCCGTGAAAAAGAAATTGAGTCTGAAGCCAGTGAGTCGACGCAATCCCTTCCTCCTGCTGTTTCCCCAAGGAACAAAAGGAAAAGGAATGATGCCGAGGATTCTGGCACCTCTAAGGCTGAAGAAGTTGTTCCTTCTCATCCGAAGGCAGCTTATGATCCTTATATTGAATCCCTCGTCAGTTCGTAAGTCGTCTTTATTTCTCCCTATTTTTGTACTTGAAATATTTATCCTGTCTTGCTTTTTATGCTGCCGAGTTTTTGATCAACAGTGATGACGAGGAAGAAGTACCAACTACTGACGTGGCTCCTCGGACAAGCACGTCACGTACTGTACTTGCGTCAGACACGCTAGTTGAAGGAGAAGAAACCTCGCCTCCTCAACAAAACGTCGTCACCACAACTCCACCAGCAAGCCCCCTTGCTCCTTCACCAAAAAGGTCAAGGGTTGAAAAGATTGTTGAACCTGCCCCTCAGTTGGGCAGTTCGTCGACTCTGCTCTTAGATAATGTAAGCTTGTCGACATCTATATTTTCCTTATTTTGTTTTTTTACGCCTTCACTCTCTTTTTCATGCCGATGTTTCTCTTGCTGTGTTCGTCTTGAATAGCCCATGATCAAAGAGCTTCTCCGCATCGGATCCCAATTTATTGGGTACCGTGAATATGCTAACAGAGCCGAAGGTAACGACTTTTATACTTGCCGTTTTTCCTTGACTTTTTGCTCCTGTTGCTTGTCGCGATTTTTGATCTTTCTTCTCTCTTTTTTCATATCTCGACAGAGAAACTTGCAGAGGCCAACGAACGTGCCGACGCACTTGCTCAAAAACTTGAGCAAAGTGAAGCGGCTCGCAAGAAAGCCGAACTCGCTACTAGCGAAGCCAAGGCCGAAGCTGATGAAGCCAAGGCGAAAGCTGCTGGTGTCGAGGAACTGCAGAAAAAACTTGAGGATGCTACATCTGCCTTAGACGAGCACAAAGCTGCGCAAGCTTCTCGTGAACAAGGGATCCTCAAGCGCCTGAAGACCCAAAGTCGCCGCACTTTCAGTAATATTGCTGACCCCTTCTATTTTTATGAGAATCATTGTTTCTTGTTGCTTGACCAACGCTTTGTTTCCTTGACAGCCCAAACAAACCAAGACTTTGATCTGACGAATCCTGTCGATGACCCTCTCCTTGACGCACTTTCTTATCTGGAGCTTCATGGGTCCGAGATTCGTGAGGGCGTGTCAAATGCTAATGCGGTATTGTCGGCATTGTTCCCCTACTTCTTCCCGAAGAAAGAGGAGCCCGCGACTTTCCTTAACCTTGCCAAGATGTTCAATTCACCGGAAGACCTTGGACTGAAGATGCGCCAAGAAAATATGAAGGTTGCCGTTGAAAACACTGTCGCTTTGGTTGCTGACAGTCAACAGACTATTGACTGGATGAAAGTTGGCGACACCGAGCAGATAGAGCAATCAAGGTGGAAGTCGCTGATTAAGGCAGCCAAGCCCAATACAAAGAAGATCTTGGCCTATCTCGGGATTAAACCAGCGTCGACTCCTAGCTCATCAAGGCCGGAGGTCTAGTTGCATGCCTCTGTTTTTCTTTCTATGTTTCTTTTGCTCTTGTCGCCAAAGTAGTCATTTGGCGACACGTACTTCCTTAGCTCTTCTGTAATGCCTTTGTAATTATTCCGAGAAATTAATGAAAAACTCTATCTTTGCTTGCTGTTTGATGTTGTCTTGTTTAAATTTCAGTTGATATTTGATAACTATACTCCATCTTCCGCTCCTCTCAATATTTCGCCTTCTTCTTCTCGCTCGAGGAGGGCTTTTGCTGATACTGCACCTGTCGACGATACCTTGTTGCAAGAACTGGATGAACTTCGACAGCAACTTCAGTATGCGAAGAAGCAAACACTTGTGATGATGGAGCAATCTCGTAAGTCATCTGAAGCCGAAAAAGTTGCTCTTCAGCAAGCTCGCGAGGCCGTGGCTGCTAAGGAAATTGCTGCTTCCGAGGCTGAAAAGGCAACTACTCGAGAAAATTTCATGCTCGAATTAATGAATGAGGCCAGTGCAGATATGTCGGGTATGCTTGTTTCATCCTCCGATATCTTTCATCTTCATGCTATGTCGCTTAAAGGTTTCCACTTCGTTGTTTTGATAGGTTCCTTTACTGATGCTGCTGCCGAGGAAGAGAGGGTAAATGCTAGGACGAACCTCCTTGTTAACCTTTCCCTGGACCATGGTTCTTTGTTTTGGGCTACCCCAGAGAGGACCCGCCAAATTGTCAGATTTCAAGATCGCACCTCTCAAACTCGCGATTTCCTTGACTTCTGTACCAAGACCTTGTCCATGGTTTACAACTCCATGTTTCCTCGGAACGTCCAACCAAAAACTCTTCCTGAATTGATGGAAAGATTCAAGGATGCTCGCAGTATCCATGATTTTGTCAAAGCTCAACTAGTAGCTGGCGCCAGATTTGCTCTTATCATGCTCCAGATCTGCCACTCAAATCTTGACCTTACCCAAGTTGTCGCGAAAGTTCATCAGAAAGTAAAACGTCGAAGAGTTGGTATTGACCGAATTAACACGAAGGTTTCGCCTGTAGCCGAAGAAATGATTGAAGACCTTCTTCGGATGGACGCCGACTTTTTTGCCGATGGTCACTATGCTGATTTTCTTGGCGCTGCTCCTGAAGAAAACAGAGTTACTCTTGATGACATACTGAATCAAGACTAGTTGTTTTCCTCCTGTAGATAATTCTTCTTTGTAACCCATGACTGTGATTATATTGTGAAGCGATCATTATATTTGTATGTTTGTCTAGCCCCCGAGTATTTCGGTGACTCTTTTCTGTATTTATATATTGCGAGGTTTTGAACCAAGGCATTTATATATTTATGGCGAATATGAGCCCCCGAGCTTCTTTATTGAGTACTATTTTGTATTTTTATTGATTCGCGAGGTATTTTAATACCAAGGCAAGGTTTTTTCTTTTTCGATGAACTATATTGAAACTCGTCGGAGCGAAGACTTTGAACATGTCGATAAAGAGAAAGGTATATTGACACTATCTTTATTATATTGCAGCACCGCGAGCCCGCCTCATTAAAAACCTTTCCCGGCCCCACTCGGTGCCCCGAAAAAGGAAAAGAGTGCGTCTGAAAACTCGCGGGCGTTTCAGTACATTGAAGTTTTACAAGGACTATATTTCGACTCTAGGCATAGAACCGCCTGAGTTGCGCCACGTTCCAGGGGTTTGGCTCCTCCACCCCTGTCTTCTTGTCCTTTATCCTGTATGCTCCTCCTCCAATTACTTCCGTGACAATGTAAGGGCCAAGCCACGGTGACTCGAGTTTTTCATGACTTTTTTGCGTGAGCCGAAGAACTAGGTCTCCCACCTGGAAAGATCTTGGCCGCAATCGTCGACTGTGGTAATTCTTCAAGTCCTGTTGGTATTTGGTTACCCGAGACAGTACTTCGTCTCGAGCTTCATCAAGTGCGTCGACATCATCTTCTAGCGCTTTTCTCGACACTTCTTCGTCGTATTCGACGACGCGTGGAGAGTTGTGCTCTATCTCGATTGGTAATACTGCTTCTGCTCCATGAACCAAGAAAAACGGAGTTTCCTGTGTTGCTGTGTTTGGTGTTGTTCGGATGCTCCACAACACACTTGGTAGTTCTTCTGGCCAGGTGTGTCGAGCTTTTTCCAGTGGTCCTAACAAGCGTTTCTTGATGCCATTGCAGATGATGCCATTGGCTTTCTCGACTTGCCCATTGGTTTGAGGATGTGCAACTGACGCAAAGTGCAACTTGATACCCACCTCTTCGCAATAATCTTTGAATTCGTGGGATGTGAAGTTACTGCCGTTGTCTGTGACGATGCTGTGGGGCACTCCAAATCTGAAGACGAGACCTTTTATGAATTTTACCGCGGATGCTCCGTCTGGTGAATTTATCGGCTTCGCTTCTATCCACTTTGTAAATTTGTCGACAGCTACTAGCATGTACTCCTTTCCTCCTGGCCAGGATTTGTGTAACTTGCCCACCATATCAAGTCCCCATTGGGCAAAGGGCCATGACAATGGTATTGGTGCTAGCTCTCGTCTTTGGAGAGTGAGGTTTTGCGGCAAACCTTTGACACGCGTCGCAAGTTCTTACTATGTCCTTGGCGTCCTCGATTGCTGTCAACCAGTAGAATCCTGCCCGAAAGACTTTGGCTGCAATAGCTCGACTACTCGCGTGGTGGCCACATATTCCTTCGTGTACATCCTTCAGAATTATTCTTCCTTCTTCGGGTGTGACACACCTTTGCAAGACGCCTGAAATACTTCGCTTATACAATTCTCCTTTGACCACCGTGAAAGCTTTGGAGCGTCGAATTACTCGCCTTGCCTCAACTGGATCGTCGGGTATTTCTTTCCTGAGGATGTATGATATGTACGGCTGCATCCACGGTATCTGTATCACCATGACCAGGTCCTGATCTTCTTCTTCTTCCTCTTGCTTTTCCTTGGTAGCCCCCGAGGGTTTCTTCTCTTTCTTTTTTGATTTTGTCGGCTTGGTAGATCTCTCTGTTATCTCTTCCCAGAATACACCTGGCGGGACTGCAAGGCATTGCGACCCGATGTTTGCAAGAACGTCGGCTTCGTCGTTGCTCAATCTACTAATATGATTTACTTCGCATCCATCAAACAACTTCTCGAGCTCGTTGTACACCTCCTTGTATGCCATCATGCTATCATTGACTGCGTCACATTGGTTCATAACTTGCTGAGCCACCAACTGTGAGTCGCCAAAGATTTTTAGTCGAGTTGCACAGCAGGCTTTCGCCATCTTCATCCCGTGTATGAGAGCCTCATATTCTGCTTCATTGTTAGATGCGTTAGGGAACGTCATCCGAAGGATGTACTTCAATTTGTCGCCTTCAGGTGATATGAGTACTACTCCTGCGCCAGCTCCTTCTAGTCTTTTGGACCCGTCAAAGTTCATGGTCCAGGTTCTCGACAAGTCTGGGGGTCCCGTATTTTGCAACTCCATCCACTCTGCGATGAAGTCCGGCAGTATTTGCGACTTGATTGCTTTTCTTTTTTCATACGTGATGTCCCGAGGGGAAAGTTCTATTCCCCAAAGGGAGACACGACTCGTAGCTTCTGGATTGTTCAATATATTTGACAAGGGAGCTTCATTGACCACTATGATCGGGTGTGCCGAAAAATAGTGGCGCAATTTTCGTGCTGTTGTGAACACTCCATATGCTATCTTTTGGTACTGAGGGTACCTTTGTTTTGAGGGTGATAAAACTTCCCTAACGAAGTATACTGGCCTCTGCACGCCGTGGAGTTTTCCTTCTTCTTCCCTTTCGACAACTAGCACCGTGCTCACCACTTGGGGCGTGGCTGCGATATACAGCAGGAGGGGTTCCCTTTCTTTTGGCGCCACCAAAATTGGTGGTGTCGAGATTGTGCGCTTCAAATCCTCGAAAGCTCTGTCGGCTTCTTCGTTCCACTGGAATTTATCTCCTTGCTTTATCAGAGCGTAGAATGGTAACGCTTTTTCTCCCAACCTAGCGACGAATCTGCTCAAAGCTGCGACTCGCCCCGTTAGCTGTTGTATTTCCTTCAACTTTGTTGGCTTCCTCATTGTTACGATAGCTTGTATTTTATCGGGATTTGCTTCAATCCCTCTTGCTGAGACTAGAAACCCCGTGGTTCTCCTCTTTGGGACGCCAAAGGAACACTTCGTCGGGTTCAGCTTCAGGCAGAATTTGTCGAGGTTGTCAAAAGTTTCTTTGAGATCCTCGATCAGTGTTGTCCCCTTTTTTGACGTTATGACGACATCGTCGATGTATACTTGCACATTTTTTCCGATCTGTGTCGCCAAACACTTCTGCATCATTCTCTGATATGTTGCTCCCGCATTTTTTAGACCGAAGGGCATTGTTCTGTAGCAAAACACGCCGTAAGGTGTAATAAACGCGGTCTTTACTTCGTCTTCTTCTTTCAATCTGATCTGGTTATAACCAGAATATGCATCCAGGAAGGAAAGACGTTCGCATCCAGCCGTGGAGTCGATAATTTGATCGATCCTCGGGAGGGGAAAGTGATCCTTTGGACAATGTTTATTGAGACACGTAAAGTCGACGCACATGCGAAGGACCTTAGTGTTTTTCTTCGGCACCAGCACTGGGTTTGCTACCCATGTGGCTTCTGTGAATATCTCTTTGATAAAACCAGCTTCTCGTAGTCGATTGATTTCTGACAGCATGGCCTTGCGGTTTGGTTCCGAAAAACGCCGCAAAGGTTGTTTGATTGGTCTCGCTACTGGATCCAAGTTTAGGTGGTGCTCGGCAAGTTCCTGTTTAACTCAGCTGTCTGTTTTTCCAATTCCCTGGCAGCTCGTGCGAGCCTATATTGATATGCTTGCAATTCCTCTGGTGTGGCTGTGGTAGCCATTGGTTCTGTGCCGTTCATAGCTCTCGCGGCTCTATCCCACGCTGCTTGTGAAAGTTGAACTCTATCTCGCGGCTCTGGCCCGACGTATTTGTTGCCCAGGCCTTGTCGCAGATTGGAGGGATCGACGTATGGATTTCCCCATCGTCGAAAGCCTCAGATGTTTCCTCTTGATCTTCAATGGCATAAATCTGATGATACTTTGTACTCAGATCTATGTTGGGTTTGGTGACATCATCGTTGAGATTGATGAAGACCTTGCCCACTGTGATAGATTTGTCGATGAAGTCGTAACTGTCGACATCGCTTGAGCCATCGCTTATATATGAGTCCGCAGATGACTCAAACGACATGTCGTTGAAGATCTTGGCGAGTTTCTCTCTTGCTCTGGTGCTGACGTAGCGTGTCGCCGAAGTTTCTTCTTCTCCTGACTCGGTTGACGATGCATAGCTTGAAAAATCAGAATCGACCGCCGACGATCCCGACGAAATCGGAATTTCGACACGATACGATCCCTCCTTCTCGACGCGAAAGTGAAACCTTCCGAACGTCATCTCCATGGGCTCCGCCAGATACGCATATGCATCCAAATGGGAGGGTGGGTGAGGAACAAAATCAACAAGACCAGCAGCGATCTGTTTACCTCGATCCAGTGTGTTGCTTGCAGTTGACGATGTCGAAGATCTTGAACGTGCCATCGAGTTCAGATCCTTACGCCTCTAGTTCCCACAGACGGCGCCAATTGACAAGGTATCAACTTGTCAATGCCTATGGATTGTAGGCTAGGGTTTAGTTGGAAGTAGAGGGTAAGTAGATCTCGAAGGTTTTCAGCCGAAAAGTACTCGACGACTATGAAAACTAGGGTTTGTAGACAATGATTCGATTATTTCTTCGTCCCTCGACTCCCCCTTTATATAGGAGGTGGAGCCGAGGGATTCGTGCTATACAAGTTACAGAGTCCGGGACGGTTTCTAACTCATCCCGCCAGATTACAAATAACACTTCCTATTACAACTCTTTAACTTTCCTTAACAGATCTTGGGCTCCCGAATCTCCTTATTCTTCGAGTAGTGGGCCTCCAGTAAACCCCGGGTACTATCTTCGGCAGGCCCATTGGGGGTGCCTATGTCAACAATTGCCAAGTATCACATTATCCAAGACATTTTAGCAATTTACTACATGTAGCATTTTCCAATTCCAACCATATAACAATTTAACGAAGAAGAAACTTCGCCATGAATACTATGAGTAAAGCCTAAGGACATACTTGTCCATATGCAACAGCGGAGCGTGTCTCTCTCCCACACAAAGAATGCTAGGATCCATTTTATTCAAACAAAAACAAAAACAAACCGATGCTCCAAGCAAAGCACATAAGATGTGATGGAATAAAAATATAGTTTCAGGGGAGGAACCTGATAATGTTGTCGATGAAGAAGGGGATGCCTTGGGCATCCCCAAGCTTAGACACTTGAGTCTTCTTGATATATACAGGGGTGAACCACCGGGGCATCCCCAAGCTTAGAGCTTTCACTCTCCTTGATCAAGTTGTATCATCTCCCTCTCTTGATCCTTGAAAACTTCCTCCACACCAAACTCAAAACAACTCATTAGAGAGTTAGTGCACAATCAAAATATACATGTTCAGAGGTGACATAATCATTCTTAACACTTCTGGACATTGTACAAAGCTACTGAAAGTCAATGGAATCGAAATATCTATCGAGCATATCAAAACAGGCAATGCGAAATAAAAGGCAGAATCTGTCAAAACAGAACAGTTCGTAATGACGAATTTTATTGAGGCACCAGACTTGCTCAAATGAAAATGCTCAAATTGAATGAAAGTTGTGTACATATCTGTGGATCACTCACGTAAATTGGCATAATTTTCTGAGTTACCTACAGAGAATTTTGCCCAGATTCGTGACAGCAAAGAAATCTGTTTCTGCGCAGTAATCCAAATCTAGTATGAACCTTACTATCAACGACTTTACTTGGCACAACAAAAAACTAAACTAAGATAAGGAGAGGTTGCTACAGTAGTAAACAACTTCCAAGACTCAAAATAAAAACAAAGTACTGTAGTAAAAACATGGGTTGTCTCCCATAAGCGCTTTTCTTTAACGCCTTTCAGCTAGGCGCAGAAAGTGTGTATCAAGTATTATCGAGAGACGAAGTATCAACATCATAATTTGTTCTAATAATAGAATCAAAAGGTAACTTCATTCTCTTTCTAGGGAAGTGTTCCATACCTTTCTTGAGAGGAAATTGATATTTAATATTACCTTCCTTCATATCAATAATAGCACCAACAGTTCGAAGAAAAGGTCTTCCCAATATGATGGGACAAGATGCATTGCATTCAATATCCAAGACAACAAAATCAACGGGGACAAGATTATTGTTAACGGTAATGCGAACATTATCAACTTTCCCCAAAGGCTTCTTTGTAGAATGATCAGCAAGATTAACATCCAAATAACAATTTTTCAATGGTGGCAAGTCAAGCATATTATAAATTTTCTTAGGCATAACAGAAATACTTGCACCAAAATCACATAAAGCATTACAATCAAAATCATTGACCTTCATCTTAATGATGGGCTCCCAACCATCCTCTAGCTTCCTAGGAATAGAAGCTTCGTGTTCTAATTTCTCTTCTCTAGCTTTTATGAGAGCATTTGTAATATGTTTCGTGAAAGCCAAATTTATAGCACTAGCATTAGGACTTTTAGCAAGTTTTTGTAAGAACTTTATAACTTCAGAGATGTGGCAATCATCAAAATTCATACCATTATAATCTAAAGCAATGGGATCATCATCCCCAATGTTGGAAAAAATTTCAGCAGTTTTATCACAGGCAGTTTCAGCAGTTTTAGCAGTTTCAGGCAGTTTTTCGCGCTTTGCATTTGAAGTGGAAACATTGCTAACATCAATTCTTTTATTATTATTAGTAGGAGGTGCAGCAACTTGTGTAGCATTAGCATTACTAGTGGTGGTAATAGTCCAAACTTTAGCTATATAATCTTCTTTTTCATTTTCTTCTCTTTCCAACCTAGCACGCAATTCGGCCATCAATCTTATATTCTCATTAATTCTAACTTGGATGGCATTTGCTGTAGTAACAATTTTATTATTAAGATTTTCATTAGGCATTACTTTCGATTTCAAAAGATCAACATCAGCAGCAAGACTATCGACTTTAGAAGCAAGTATATCAATTTTCCCAAGTTTTTCTTCAACAGATTTGTTAAAAGCAGTTTGTGTACTAATAAATTCTTTAAGCATGGCTTCAAGTCCAGGGGGTGTATTCCTATTATTGTTGTAAGAATTCCCATAAGAATTACCATAGCCGTTGCCACTATTATAAGGATATGGCCTATAGTTGTTACTAGAATTGTTCCAGTAAGCATTGTTGTTGAAATTATTATTTTTAATGAAGTTTACATCAACATGTTCTTCTTGGGCAACCAATGAAGCTAATGGAATATTATTAGGATCAACATTTGTCCTATCATTCACAAGCATAGACATAATAGCATCAATCTTATCACTCAAGGAAGAGGTTTCTTCGACAGAATTTACCTTCTTACCTTGTAGAGCTCTTTCCGTGTGCCATTCAGAGTAATTAATCATCATATTATCAAGAAGCTTTGTTGCCTCACCAAGAGTGATGGGCATAAAGGTACCTCCAGCAGCTGAATCCAATAGGTTCCGCGAAGAAAAATTCAGTCCTGCATAAAAGGTTTGGATGATCATCCAAGTAGTCAGTCCATGGGTTGGGCAATTTTTAACCAAAGATTTCATTCTTTCCCATGCTTGTGCAACATGCTCATTATCCAATTGTTTAAAATTCATTATGCTACTCCTCAAAGATATAATTTTAGCAGGGGGATAATATCTACCAATAAAAGCATCCTTGCATTTAGTCCATGAATCAATACTATTCTTAGGCAGATATAGCAACCAATCTTTAGCTCTTCCTCTTAATGAGAAAGGGAACAATTTTAATTTTATAATGTCACCATCTACATCTTTATATTTTTGCATTTCACATAGTTCAACAAAATTATTGAGATGGGCAGCAGCATCATCAGAACTAACACCAGAAAATTGCTCTCGCATAACAAGATTCAGTAAAGCAGGTTTAATTTCAAAGAATTCTGCTGTAGTAGCAGGTGGAGCAATAGGTGTGCATAAGAAATCATTATTATTTGTGGTTGTGAAGTCACACAACTTAGTATTTTCAGGAGTACCCATTTTAGCAGTAGTAAATAAAGCAAACTAGATAAAGTAAATGCAAGTAGCTAATTTTTTTGTGTTTTTGATATAGCAAACAAGATAGCAAATAAAGTAAAACTAGTAACTAATTTTTTGTGTTTTGATTTAGTGCAGCAAACAAAGTAGTAAATAAAATAAAGCAAGACAAAAACAAAGTAAAGAGATTGGGATGTGGAGACTCCCCTTGCAGCGTGTCTTGATCTCCCCGGCAACGGCGCCAGAAATTTTTGCTTGATGCGCGTGATTGACGTATTGTCTTTCCGTTCGACACGCGTCCGTTGGGAACCCCAAGAGGAAGGTGTGATGCGCACAGCGGCAAGTTTCCCTCAGTAAGAAACCAAGGTTTATCGAACCAGTAGGAGTCAAGAAGCACGTGAAGGTTGATGGCGGCGAGATGTAGTGCGGCGCAACACCAGGGATTCCGGCGCCAACGTGGAACCTGCACAACACAAACCAAGTACTTTGCCCCAACGAAACAGCGAGGTTGTCAATCTCACCGGCTTGCTGTAACAAAGGATTAGATGTATAGTGTGGAAGATGATTGTTTGCAGAAAACAGTAGAACAGTATTGCAATATATTGTATTTCAGTATAGAGAATTGGACCGGGGTCCACAGTTCACTAGAGGTGTCTCTCCCATAAGATAAACAGCATGTTGGGTGAACAAATTACAGTTGGGCAATTGACAAATAGAGAGGGCGTGACCATGCACATACATATTATGATGAGTATTATGAGATTTAATTGGGCATTACGGCAAAGTACATAGACCGCTATCCAGCATGCATCTATGCCTAAAAAGTCCACCTTCAGGTTATCATCCGAACCCCTTCCAGTATTAAGTTGCTAACAACAGACAATTGCATTAAGTATTGCGCGTAATGTAATCAATAACTACATCCTCGGACATAGCATCAATGTTTTATCCCTAGTGGCAACAGCACATCCATAACCTTAGAGGTTTCTGTCACTCCCCCAGATTCACGGAGACATGAACCCACTATCGAGCATAAATACTCCCTCTTGGAGTTACTAGCATCAACTTGGCCAAAGCCTGTACTAATAACGGAGAGCATGCAAGATCATAAACAACACATAGATATAAATTGATAATCAACATAACATGGTATTCTCTATTCATCGGATCCCAACAAACACAACATATAGAATTACAGATAGATGATCTTGATCATGTTCGGCAGCTCACAAGACCCGACAATTAAGCACAATGGGGAGAAGACAACCATCTAGCTACTGCTATGGACCCATAGTCCAGGGGTAGACTACTCACACATCACTCCGGAGGCGACCATGGCGGTGTAGAGTCCTCCGGGAGATGATTCCCCTCTCCGGCAGGGTGCCGGAGGCGATCTCTTGAATCCCCCGAGATGGGATTGGCAGCGGCGGCGTCTCTGGAAGGTTTTCCGTATCGTGGCTCTCGGTACTGGGGGTTTCGCGACGAAGGCTATTTGTAGGCGGAAGGGCAGGTCAAGGGGCGTCACGAGGGGCCCAGACGCCAGGGCCGCGCGGCCAAGACCTGGGCCGCGCCGCCTTGTTGTCTGGCCACCTCGTGGCCCCACTTCGTTAGCTCTCCGGTCTTCTGGAAGCTTCGTGTGAAAATAGGCCCCTGGGCGTTGATTTCGTCCAATTCCGAGAATATTTCCTTACTAGGATTTCTGAAACCAAAAACAGCAGAAAACAGCAACTGGCTCTTCGGCATCTCGTTAATAGGTTAGTTCCAGAAAATGCATAAATATGACATAAAGTATGCATAAAACATGTAGATATCATCAATAATGTGGCATGGAACATAAGAAATTATCGATACGTCGGAGACGTATCAGGCCGTCGCGGTACATATCAGCCGCAAGGTCGAACGCCGCCTCCATTGCACGCGCCTGTCGGAGATCGTGGGTACCGAGGCCGGACCGGTGAGTCACCGGAGGAGGTCAGCCGCATCGGGCCGCGTAGCTGAGTCATAGGCGGAGGTCATGCGCACTGATACGTCTCCGACGTATCGATAATTTCTTATGTTCCATGCCACATTATTGATGATATCTACATGTTTTATGCATACTTTATGTCATATTTATGCGTTTTCCGGAACTAACCTATTGACGAGATGCCGAAGGGCCAGTTCCTGTTTTCTGCTGTTTTTGGTTTCAGAAATCCTAGTAAGGAAATATTCCCGGAATCGGACGAAATCAACGCCCAGCATCTTAGAATCCCCGGGAGCTTCCAGAACACCCGAGAGTCGTCAGAGAGGACCCACAGGGGGCCCACACATGGGGCTGGCGCGGCCCAGGCCCTGGCCGCACCGCCCTATTGTCTGGTGGCCCCAGACCCCATCTGACGCCGCCTCTTCGCCTATAAGAAGCCCCTCGACCTAAAACCTCGAGACGGAAAAGCCACGGTACGAGAAACCTTCCAGAGCCGCCGCCATCACGAAGCCAAGATCTGGGGGACAGGAGTCTCTGTTCCGGCACGCCGCCGGGACGGGGAAGTGCCCCCGGAAGGCTTCTCCATCGACACCGCTGCCATCACCACCGCCATCTTCATCACCGCTGCTGTCTCCCATGAGGAGGGAGTAGTTCTCCATCAAGGCTAAGGGCTGTACCGGTAGCTATGTGGTTAATCTCTCTCCTATGTACTTCAATACAATGATCTCATGAGCTGCCTTACATGATTGAGATTCATATGAGTTTTGTATCACAATTCATCTATGTGCTACTCTAGTGATGTTATTAAAGTAGTCTATTCCTCCTCCATGATGTAATGTTGGCAGTGTGTGCATCATGAAGTACTTGGTTTATGCTATGATTGTGATCTTTTGTAGATTATGAAGTTAACTATTACTATGATGGTATTGATGTGATCTATTCCTCCTTTCATAGTGTAATGGTCACAGTGTGCATGCTATGTTAGTACTTGGTTTGGTTGTGTTGATATGTCATGCACTCTAAGGTTATTTAAATATGAACATCGAATATTGTGGAGCTTGTTAACTCCGGCATTGAGGGTTCGTGTAATCCTACACAGTGGTGTTCATCATCCAACAAGAGAGTGTAGAGTCTAGCATCTATCTATTTATTCTGTTATGTGATCAATGTTGAGAGTGTCCACTAGTGAAAGTATGATCCCTAGGCCTTGTTCCTAAATACTGTTATCGCTGCTTGTTTACTGTTTTACTGCGTTTCTACTGCCTGCAATATTACCACCATCAACTACACGCCAGCAAGCACTTTTCTGGCGCCGTTGCTACTGCTCATATTTATTCATACCACCTATATTTCACTATCTCTTCGCCGAACTAGTGCACCTATTAGGTGTGTTGGGGACACAAGAGACTTCTTGCTTTGTGGTTGCAGGGTTGCATGAGAGGGATATCTTTGACCTCTTCCTCCCTGAGATCGATAAACCTTGGGTGATCCACTTAAGGGAAACTTGCTGCTGTTCTACAAACCTCTGCTCTTGGAGGCCCAACACTGTCTACAAGAATAGAAGCACCCGTAGACATCAAGCACTTTTCTGGCGCCGTTGCCGGGGAGGAAAGGTAAAAGGCACTCATACTCCGGTCCCAGGTAACTAAGTACTTTTCTGGCGCCATTGTGTGAGTGTTCGAAGCTATTTCCTTTAGATCCTGCAATTGCATCTTTTTGTTTCTTGTTTACACTAGTTAGGCATAATGGACAACAATGAGCTTCTTATTCTATTTTCTGAGTTAAGACATGGATGGTTTGATCCGAAAATTAAAAAACCCATGGAACATATTAGTATGAATACTTTGAACACCATTGTTGCTAATGATATGGAAAATTCTAAGCTTGGGGAAGCTGGTTTTGATGAGCATGACCTTTTTAGTCCCCCAAGCATTGAGGAGAAAATTTACTTTGATGATACTTTGCCTCCTATTTATGATGATTATAATGATAGTAGCCTTTTGGTGCCACCTGTTATGGAGGATAAATTTGATTATGATTACAATATGCCTCCTATATTTGATGATGAGAATAATAATGATAGCTACTTTGTTGAATTTGCTTCCACTACAACTAATAAAATTGATTATGCTTATGTGGAGAGTAATAATTTTATGCATGAGACTCATGATAAGAATGCTTTATGTGATACTTACATTGTTGAGTTTGCTCATGATGCTACTGAAAGTTATTATGAGAGAGGAAAATATGGTTGTAGAAATTTTCATGTTACTAAAACACCTCTCTATGTGCTGAAATTTTTGAAGCTATACTTGTTTTATCTTCCTATGCTATTCACCTTGCTCTTCATGAACTTATTTATTTACAAGATTCCTATGCATAGGAAGCATGTTAGACTTAAATTTGTTTTGAATTTGCCTCTTGATGCTCTCTTTTTTGCTTCAAATACTATTTCTTGCGAGTGCATCATTAAAACTGCTGAGCCCATCTTAATGGCTATAAAGAAAGAACTTCTTGGGAGATAACCCATGTGTTTATTTTGCTACAGTAACTTTGTTTTATATTTGAGTCTTGGAAGTTGTTACTGCTGTAGCAACCTCTCCTTTTGTTGTGCCAAGTAAAGTCTTTGATAGCAAGGTTGATACTAGATTTGGATTACTGCGCAGAAACAGATTTCTTGCTGTCACGAATCTGGGCCTAATTCTTTGTAGGTAACTCAGAAAATTATGCCAATTTACGTGAGTGATCCTCAGATATGTACGCAACTTTCATTCAATTTGAACATTTTCATTTGAGCAAGTCTGGTGCCTCTTTAAAATTCGTCTTTACAGACTGTTCTGTTTTGACAGATTCTGCCTTTTATTTCGCATTGCCTCTTTTGCTATGTGGGATGGATTTCTTTGTTCCATTGACTTCCAGTAGCTTTGAGAAATGTCCAGAAGTGTTAAGAATGATTGTGTCACCTCTGAACATGTGAGTTTTTGATTATGCACTAACCCTCTAATGAGTTTGTTTCGAGTTTGGTGTGGAGGAAGTTTTCAAGGGTCAAGAGAGGAGGATGATATACTACGATCAAGGAGAGTGAAATGGGGATGCCCCGGTGGTTCATCCCTGCATATTTCAAGAATACCCAAGCATCTAAGATTGGGGATGCCTGGGCATCCCCTTCTTCATCGACAAATTATCAGGTTCCTTCTCTTGAAACTACATTTTTATTCGGCCACATCTTATGTACTTTGCTTGGAGCGTCTGTGTGCTTTTGTTTTTGTTTTTGTTTGAATAAAAGCTTGTGTGGGAGAGAGACACGCTCCGCTGGTTCATATGAACACATGTGTTCTTAGCTCTTAATTTTCATGGCGAAGGTTGAAACTGCTTCGTTAATTGTTATATGGTTGGAAACGGAAAATGCTACATGTACTAATTGGTATGATGTCTTGAATAACTTGATACTTGGCAATTGTTGTGCTCATGTTTAAGCTCTTGCATCATATACTTTGCACCTATTAGTGAAGAAATACATAGAGCTTGTTAAAATTTGGTTTGCATGAGTGGTTTCTCTAGAGTCTAGATATTTTCTAGTAAGGGTTTGAACAACAAGGAAGACGGTGTAGAGTCTTATAATGCTTGCAATATGTCTTTTATGTGAGTTTTGCTGTACCGGTTCATACTTGTGTTTGCTCTAAACAACCTTGCTAGCCTAAACCTTGTATCGAGAGGGAATACTTCTCATGCATCCAAAATCCTTGAGCCAACCACTATGCCATTTGTGTCCACCATACCTACCTACTACATGGTATTTCTCCGCCATTCCAAAGTAAATTGCTTGAGTGCTACCTTTAAAATTTCTATCCTCTACCTTTGCAATATATAGCTCATGGGACAAATAGCATAAAAAACTATTGTGGTATTGAATATGTACTTATGCACTTTATCTCTTATTAAGTTGCTTGTTGTGCGATAACCATGTTCCTGGGGACGCCATCAACTACTCTTTGTTGAATATCATGTGAGTTGCTATGCATGTCCGTCTTGTCTGAAGTAAGGGAGATTTACCGCTAGAATGGTTAGAGCATGCATAATGTTAGAGAAGAACATTGGGCCGCTAACTAAAGCCATGATCCATGGTGGAAGTTTCAGTTTTGGACAAATATCCTCAATCTCATATGAGAAAATTAATTGTTGTTGAATGCTTATGCATAAAAGAGGAGTCCATTATCTGTTGTCTATGTTGTCCCGGTATGGATGTCTAAGTTGAGAATAATCAATAGCGAGAAATCCGATGCGAGCTTTCTCCTTAGACCTTTGTACAGGCGGCATAGAGGTACCCCTTTGTGACACTTGGTTAAAACATATGTATTGCGATGATAATCCAGGTAATTCGAGCTAATTAGGACAAGGTGCGGGCACTATTAGTATACTATGCATGAGGCTTGCAACTTGTAGGATATAATTTACATAATACATATGCTTTATTACTACCGTTGACAAAATTGTTTCTTGTTTTCAAAACCAAAGCTCTAGCACAAATATAGCAATCGATGCTTCCCTCTGCGAAGGGCCTTTCTTTTACTTTATGTTGAGTCAGTTCACCTATTTCTCTCCACCTCAAGAAGCAAACACTTGTGTAAACTGTGCATTGATTCCTACATACTTGTATATTGCATTTGTTATATTACTCTATGTTGACAATATCCATGAGATATACATGTTACAAGTTGAAAGCAACCGCTGAAACTTAATTTTCCTTTGTGTTGCTTCGATACCTATACTATGAAATTATTGCTTTGTGAGTTAACTCTTATGCAAGACTTATTGATGCTTGTCTTGAAAGTACTATTCATGAAAAGTCTTTGCTATATGATTCATTTGTTTACTCATGTTATTTACCATTGTTTTGATCGCTTCATTCATTACATATGCTTACAATAGTATGATCAAGGTTATGATGGCATGTCACTCCAGAAATTACCTGCTCGGGACGAGCAGAAACTAAGCTTGGGGATGCTGATACGTCTCCGACGTATCGATAATTTCTTATGTTCCATGCCACATTATTGATGATATCTACATGTTTTATGCATACTTTATGTCATATTTATGCGTTTTCCGGAACTAACCTATTGACGAGATGCCGAAGGGCCAGTTCCTGTTTTCGGCTGTTTTTGGTTTTAGAAATCCTAGTAAGGAAATATTCTTGGAATCGGACGAAATCAACGCCCAGCATCTTAGAATCCCCGGGAGCTTCCAGAACACCCGAGAGTCACCAGAGAGGACCCACAGGGGGCCCACACATGGGGCTGGCGCGCCTGTGCCCCGGCCGCGCCCCTATTGTCCGTGGCCCTGCACCCCTTCTGATGCCGCCTCTTCGCCTATAAGAAGCCCGTCGACCTAAAACCTCGAGACGGAAAAGCCACGGTACGAGAAACCTTCCAGAGCCGCCGCCATCGCGAAGCCAAGATCTGGGGGACAAGAGTCTCTGTTCCGGCACGCCGCCGGGACGGGGAAGTGCCCCCGGAAGGCTTCTCCATCGACACCGCTGCCATCACCACCGCCATCTTCATCACCGCTGCTGTCTCCCATGAGGAGGGAGTAGTTCTCCATCGAGGCTAAGGGCTGTACCGGTAGCTATGTGGTTAATCTCTCTCCTATGTACTTCAATACAATGATCTCATGAGCTGCCTTACATGATTGAGATTCATATGAGTTTTGTATCACAATTCATCTATGTGCTACTCTAGTGATGTTATTAAAGTAGTCTATTCCTCCTCCATGATGTAATGTTGGCAGTGTGTGCATCATGAAGTACTTGGTTTATGCTATGATTGTGATATCTTGTAGATTATGAAGTTAACTATTACTATGATGGTATTGATGTGATCTATTCCTCCTTTCATAGTGTGATGGTCACAGTGTGCATGCTATGTTAGTACTTGGTTTGGTTGTGTTGATCTGTCATGCACTCTAAGGTTATTTAAATATGAACATCGAATATTGTGGAGCTTGTTAACTCCGGCATTGAGGGTTCGTGTAATCCTACACAATGGTGTTCATCATCCAACAAGAGAGTGTAGAGTCTAGCATCTATCTATTTATTCTGTTATGTGATCAATGTTGAGAGTGTCCACTAGTGAAAGTATGATCTCTAGGCCTTGTTCCTAAATACTGCTATCGCTGCTTGTTTACTGTTTTACTACGTTTCTACTGCCTGCAATATTACCACCATCAACTACACGCCAGCAAGCACTTTTCTGGCGCCGTTGCTACTGCTCATATTTATTCATACCACCTGTATTTCACTATCTCTTCGCCGAACTAGTGCACCTATTAGGTGTGTTGGGAACACAAGAGACTTCTTGCTTTGTGGTTGCAGGGTTGCATGAGAGGGATATCTTTGACCTCTTCCTCCCTGAGATCGATAAACCTTGGGTGATCCACTTAAGGGAAACTTGCTGCTGTTCTACAAACCTCTGCTCTTGGTGGCCCAACACTGTCTACAAGAATAGAAGCACCCGTAGACCTCACGCACCGGGGCTAGATGGATGAGTCACCGAAGGAGATCGTGCGCGCTAGGGACGGGCGGCTGGGTCGCCGGCGGATGCGCACCACCACCGCTTCCGGTTCCTGGCGTTGGGGACAGACGGAAATTGCAAACGAAGACCACGTGAGACAAAAGACCAGAGGATTTATTACGTTACAGCTTGGCCACGTGCAGCGCGCAGCAGAGAGCACTATGAACCGATTCAGATGAACCGTTAGATGGAGATCCGACGGGTGCCAGCAGGGAGCACTGTGTAAGACAACATAGTGCCCTGGCAATAGTTAGAATTCGCGTACTATATATACCCTGTTTTGCAAAATGGCCGTCACGGAAAGTAGAACTACCCGACTCATATAAATAAATAATTTAATTGATATGGGTCTAATCTTCTTGTTTTGTGGCATTAGCTTGGATATGTAGGGACTCTTATATATACTTCAGTATCTCATGGTGCTCGTGTGCACACCTATTTGTGGAATTGGACATACTGGTTAGAATTTGTAACTTGCAATTGGTAATGTTTAGTTTTAATGTATTAATCTATAGTTTGAAATTCGTTTTATTTCCATTTCCTCATGCAAGTGTATTTAGCGTGCAACATGTTATCATATCCATTGGTGTCAACTATCTATGATGTGCTATTTTTTATGCATTTGGAAGCATTACTCTCTCATTCGTTTTATTTGAAATGTTTACTGTTTTCTAGTAATATGACATTGTGGGTGGCAAAAATTTAATTTGGCTTCTGGGTGCATATGCTCCCTCTACGAAAAGAGTATGTTTTCAAGTGTTAAAAAATTTTGAGAAAAAATTGTACATGTACATCTCCATAATATATGTGCATTCGTCAAGTTTCGCGCAAAACCTATATTTTTTGTGGTCCATGTAAAAAGGAGAAAAATTTAGCACCATTGTTTTCTTACATATGCCACACGACAAGTCGATTTTTCATGAAACGACTTTGTAAGCGCATGGAATACGAGCGAATTTTTTGTTTCAAATTCTTTATCATTTTAAAATGTGTTGAAGATGTATTTCAGAATAAAAGGAGCATATGCACTAGTAGAAAAAAAGGCTTCCATCCCAAACCATTAGTCCCCAAATATTTTGACCCGGGACTAATTGGGTCTTTAGTCCCGGTTCTGCTGCTGAACCGAGACTAATGCTCCAGCCCGGGACTAAAGGGTACCCTTTAGTCTCGGTTCGTAACACCAACCGGGACTAAAAGGCTATGGTGGGCTGCGGCCGGCGCAGGCCTCTTTAGTCCCGGTTGGTGTTACCCTTTAGTCTCGGTTCGTAACACCAACCGGGACTAAAGGTTATTTTTCTGGTTTTTACTCCCCACACACCCTTCACCCCCCCTGTGGATCGCCTTTTTAACTCTGTAAAATAGAAAAGAAAATGGTAGAAAATTCAAAAAAATAAAATCTTTTGAGATTCTTGTATGTTACGCAACCTACTATTATGGAAAATTAAGAAATTCGAATTTTCACTTATTTTGCAAAAATGCTTTGAAAAACGGTAAAACCGCATTAACTTTTGCATACGATGTCGGGAAAAAAACGTATAATATATTAAAATCATCGTGGGAAAAAGTTACATCCAAATTCACTCGGATTTACCCGGTTAGCCAATTTTTAGATTCTCAAAATTGTAAATGAAAATATGAAAGCAGGAAGATTTTAGTTTTTGCTATAAATTACGGATTTTATATTTTTTTTAAAAAATAAAATTAATAATTGCATCCTGCATAAAGATTACTATTACTTTTACCCAATTTTTAGGTTTTAGGTTCGGGAAAAAAATAAAAAAATTAATTTTTTTAAAAATTTTAAAAAATACAAATTAAAAGTTAATGTTTATTAATTTATTTAAATTCATTATTACATCATTACTTTTGTTTATTAAAAGAATTATTTGAAATTCAAACAATAAATAAATGTGACATCGACCAACATGTTAATAGGATTGATACTATATCACATACATGCGCGGGAAGCACTTGGATGCGGGACGGAATGAAACTCGGAAGTTAAGCGTGCTAGTGTGGGAGGATGGGTGACCGAGTGTGACCACGAGTAAGTAATTTGAGTAGAGATAAGTGTAGTTAGAGATATAGACTAAACTATGCAAATAACGAGAATAATAGAAATTTCGAAAAAATAGAAAAAAATGGAGTGAAAAAAATAAAAATAATTTTTTTTTACAAAATCTGGAGATATATTTTCGCCCGACGCGCGGAACCACGTGGATGGACCTTTAGTCCCGGTTCGTAAGGCCCCTTACGACATGAGACTAAAGGGTCTTTTTCTACTAGTGTATGGTGCAGCTCTTATTACTGCACATATACAGAGAGGGAAAGACAATATGCAACTTGACCTAATTTTTCTTTCTTTCTTTCTTTCTATCTTTTTTTCTTTCTTTCTTTCTTTGTATGTTGTATTTTTCCTTCTTAGCGAAGAACACCATAATTCTTTTGATAGTATTTTGTAGTTTAGAGTGAGATAACAACACGTAAACTTTCCAGTCCTTACTGTATTTTCCAATCATGTTTTTTCCAAGGATGTTAATGGAGCGGGTTTGGATGGATATACCGAAACCAGATACATGCCAAAATACCCACGCCGCACGAGTAGAGGTTGCAAGAGGGTCGAACCGAAATTAACTTTTTAGGGATCAACAACGCCGCTCGATCGATCTGACATGGAAGCGGAAGGAGGCAAGCACGTAGTAATAAGGAAATGAAGAGAGGCAAACATGCTAAAAACGGTAGGCACGCGGTGGTCGGAAAAGGACCGCCCCACACAGGGTTGGTCGCTAGCTAGTGTCCCTCGTCTGTAATAACTCAATAGTATTATCTCCGTTCTGAATATAAACTTTTTAGAAAACTGTATAATATGATTGATTTATATTTTGGAACGGAATAGCATTAACCTTTAAAAAAATCGTATTATGATTTTCTTACCTCCTCTTCAAGCAATATGCTCTGGATCAGAGTAAATGATAAAAAAAACTATCATAATTGTGCCATAGATGTTACGGAACTACCAAATAAAACGCGATTGTCACGTGACTATCAGGTTTGGGGCACGCTCGCGACGCGGAGCACTGATTCTACGAATCAGCCGTCTTAATCCAGTTTCTGGCAGCTAGGACCCACTGTCACGTCCCACATGACAAAAAAACAAATGAATTGTTTCTGTTAATTTTACAGAAGACCCCCTATCCCCTTTCCCAAAAGCTATCATGTCCCAAGTCAACGTCTTCCATCGATTCGATCTCACGCTCCCCATTTGGCTAGCCCGCCGCGCCAGCCTGCCGCCGGCCACGTTGTCTTCGTCCTCGCCCCTGGCGGCGCCCGCATGGCCTCCCTCCTCCGCGGGGGACGACTGGGTCCACCAACTCCCACCCCTCGACATGGCCGGCTGGGGGGAACCGCATGCCGCCACGATGCAGGACCACTGCCAGCCCCCGCCACCGCCCTCGCAGCAGGATAGCTCCTTCCTCCGCTGGATCATTGGCGTCGTGGACAACGATGCTGCGCCAGGGGACGACGAGGGCCACCCGGATCTTGACCTCGACCGTGTCATGCTCCCCCGCCGCCGCCGATGCTGATGGGTCCAGGCCACGACCTCCTGTTCACGCTGGCCGACGAGGACACCGCCACGCCTTTCCGTTCTCACCTGCACCAGCAGCACGCCCACGCACGTTCCATGGCGCCTTCCCCTCTTTCGATGCGCACCCGGCCAAGCGGCAACAGTAGCACCCGATGGCCGGCGCGTCGTCGCCGAAGCTGCCCCCTATCACCGGCCCGGCCAGGGCGCAAGAGGGTTCACCGTGTCCGCCCTCAAGCCCAAGGCGGAGGCGCCGGGCCTAGGCAACGACGGCGGGCACGGTGGCGTGGCTGGCAGCGCGGCATGCGCATTTGAGGAAGTTTATTTTCTTCATTTATCTATTTTTTTATTTTTTATGAGGGGAATTGGATCTATGTGTGACACAAAATATGTTCTGAGGTTATGTTTCTAAATTGGAACTACTAGTTAGGTTTTCATTTGCCACGTAGTCCTGACAGGTGGGCCGAATAGTCAGAAAATGGTTTAACACGGCTAAATAATGAAATCAGTGCTCTTCGTCACGAACATGTCTCAATAGTGGTAGTCAGGTGACAATCGCGTTCCATTTGGTAGTTCCGTGGCATCTATGGTGGTAGTTTTTTTTCATTTACTCTCTGGATCGGGTCATCACTGGGCCGCGTCCCGTCCTCAAGAGCCCGTCGTCTAGAAGCGGGCCTCCAGAGGGCCCACTCGCGACCCAACCTCTCCCTTCTTAATTCTTATACACCCGACCACGCTCCTGTGCTTGCGCTTCGCTTCGCGGAGAGGACTCGCGGCCGGGTGACAGACCACCGCCAACTTCCGCTGCCGCCACCGGCACCGGCACCGGCACCGGCGACGCCAGCGCCCCCTCCCTTCTCGGTTAGTCCCGACCCGCTCCTTCTCCCCCACCACCTCTTCCTCGTCCCTACCCACGGCGGCCAGAGCCGGATAACATTTCACCCCGCTCTCTCCTGCGCGCAGGAAGACGCGGAGACGCCCTCCTCCTACCTCCGCTCCGGCGACCGCTGAAGACGTGCGCCTCCCCCTCGCCCGCTGCTCCTCCGCCCTCCCGCCCGCGTCCGTAAGTGCACCCCTCCCTCCCTCCACGCGAACCACCGCCAAGCGCATCCCACATTTCCGGTATCGTGCGCGACGGATATATCGGTGCCCGAGTTTGGGATTCGGATCGGTTTCGCACGAATTTCTAGTTCAATCGCCTCGATTCACGAACCAGCCGTGCGTGCCGTGCACTGTCGTGGATTATCAGGCACGGATGGATGCTTGCGCGCGTGCGTGCTTTCGTCCATCGCTAAACTCTACTAGTTCATCCATCGTCGATGGTAAACTGTACTACTTCATGCATCGCTGAATGAGTATTCCTCCTGGCTACCTCCTGTTCCTTTGACATTTGCAACTGTCTGTGGCTTAACTTTTAATTTAGCGTGGTGATATTTGGAAACTTCCCATGTCAGTTTGCGTTGCAGCAAGTGTGTGTGGCCATCCATCGGTCGCTCTCGTTCAGCCTCCTCGAGCTACATTCTCGACTTTGACCCAATATTTTGGCCAGATGACATTCTACGGTGTAATGTAATGCACTAATGCTAGCCTGCTTCATGCATGGCCTATTTGATTTGTGCATCTTTTGCTTTCTGAACTAGTGCCTCACAGATTAGCTCAAACGCATTGTAGTAGCAAGGACCTGAATTGGAAACATTACTAGGACCTGAATTTCTCGTGTTAGTTTGCAATGCAGCAACTGTGGGCATGCATCAATAGACCGCTCTCCATCGTTCGCCTCCTCAAGTTACATATCTAGAGACTTTCTCCCAATTTATTTTGTGACATGACATTCTACCGCATATCGCTGGCCATATCACGCTTGGAAATTGGATGCATGTGCGTGTTGCCTCCTACACATAAGATTGTGGGTGCCCTCTGAAATGAATTGTAGTTCATTGTTGAGTAGATTCTTCTTCACCGTACTGAACGCTGAACTAACTACTCTGTCCAGCTCTAGGCTGTGTTGGTGGCTTGGTGCCACCCAAATTCTCTAGCTCAACATATTCCTCTCTTTTTATTTACCTATTTGATTTGTACTAGTTCTGTTTTCTGATCAAGATCCTACTGCTGATCGAATGTATGGACTGATTTATCTCCCCAGTCAGCAACTGGTCTTTTTTTTCTCTGTTAGTTGATTCCATAAGTTTGTTCAGATTCTTAGTTAGATCTTCCACAGTTTGATACTATTTACAACTGCGGATGGAAATTTGAAGTGTGATATCTGGAAACTTCATTCACTTGAACCTGTCTCATCTTGTGCATTGCAGCCATACCTCCTCATCGGTGTTCAGGATGTCAGGGACGCAGGAGGAGTGCTCCTGCCTCAATAACCACTGCCTCGGAGGGTAATATATATGCACAGACACGTGGAATGATCCCCATCCAATCCACTGCTTGTTCATTGGCAGCCTAAATATTCCAGTGGCATCTGACCTTGTTGCTTGTTAATACGTTATGTGCAGCAATTGCTTGTGTTTCAAGGCGAAACAGTTTTGCTCTCTGGGCTGCACGTGCATTGGTTGCCAGAACACCGAGGAAAACAAGGCTTTGGTCGATTCACAATACGAGGTGTACTTGAAGCGGAAGGCTCCCGTCGTTGATGAGAACCTGAGCGTGCCGCCGGTAACATAGGCTTCTTCTTACTTGAAGCGCACACCGCATTCATCAACACCATGCTGTTCTGACTCCAGTGGTTGTTCCACTTGTTGCGCCTAGGGCGGGTTTCCGGCACCTGAGGGTTTCGTTGGGTGCAGATGCAAGAAGACCAAATGCATGCGCCAATGTGGTTGCCTTAGGGTGTGTTTTCTAATTGCATGGTTTTCCCTTTCTTATATATGTACATTATTCTTGCTGCATCTATTGTTTCTAGAAAAAAAAACTAGACATGCTTCTTATTTGATCCTCCTGACCGATGCTGGCTGGTTCTTATTCTGAAGCGCTTTGCCAAGTGCACCTCCAAGTGCTCGTGCCAAGGTTGTGCTAACCGCGCGAGTGAGTGCACCGACCGCATTCTCCTCTTTCCGATTTCCTTGTATGATCGTACTCCTGTGACGCTCTGCGTGCACATAGCAGGCGACAAAAAAACTGAGCGAGAGCAGGTTGATGGTAACAGCAGCATAGCTGAGGAACCGGCGCAGATGCAAGAACAACCCACACAGTCTGGGGACAACAGCGGCTCCGGCCAGAACAAACGACCACGAACAGGGTGAGTTATCTTTACATTCCACAGGCGAAGTTGCTGTGGATTGATCATGTTCAAGAGTGTAATCCTGGAGTTTTGCTCCTCTTGTGCAGTGATTAATGATGACGGCCTTCAGTTCAGTTCAGTTCAGCCACCTTTTGTGCAATGATGATCATAGTCTTCAGTTCAGAGCATGTCACCTTTTGTGCAGTGAGGATGATGACAGTTTTTAGTTCAGAGTATGCCGCCTTACCACACCCTCAACATGACACCCATTCTCCGTTCAAATACGCCACTTCATGTCTGTAGAATATGCAATTGTAACCGCAAATGGGTTCAGGACTCCTTGTAATGATACTTTGGACCTCCACGCACCTCAGTGGTCCTAGATGTTTGATCAAACTGGTGTAGTTTCAGTAGACATTGCTCTCGATCAAACTGATATGGGAGTCCAGAACGTACAAGCTTAAGAATAGCTGACAGCATCGGTTATATAGTCTTGCAAAGGCTTTCTTGTAACGTTTCAGGAGGATTCTGATCATTTTTCAAACCCAGAAATTTCTGCAATTTTGAGAGCTGACTATGTTGCGTGGTAGCATAGTCTGAATATGTATGCATTACAAACATGCATATTTCTGCATCCAGCTGAGTACCATCGATTGACATCCATACTGCCTGTAAAGGTTTTCATCCTGACCAGTATATACTTTTTGCAAAGGTTTCCTCTTATATTTCTGTAGTGATCAGAGCACAGGTAGTAGCAATAGTAGCATGAAAAAGATTTAGACCAGTATCCGTCACGTTATTCCCGCATTACGAAAAAAGCACTACATTACATATTCTTCTCATGTACTCACTCCTTACACCATGTTACACAACACCAATACAACACCAGTGTCACAAGCTACAAAACCTACATTCACCCCCTCTATAGTTTTATACTCTTTGCTATATGCTACTGGGAAAGCCATTGCATGCGCACAGAGGGGCTGTTCAATTTAGCGAGGCCGGTCGACGCCGAGCCTCGAGCTGAGCCACTTACATACATCGTCCATTTCTTCGGGGATAGTGTAGTGCCCTAACCTGCACCATCAGAGAAAACCCTTGTTCAATGTTCATATAATCTGGGGAGAAAGGGGGTAAAGGGGACCTAGTTTGGATGCAAGATGTGTACCCGTTGTAGGCCTTGAAAGTCAGGCACGAGAACCCTGATGACCGCAGAAACTCAGTCGACCGCTCACCGTTCCTGTAGGACACGACCTCATCCGCTGCAAGAGTACATCGCAAGAATTCAGTAACAAGCAGTGTAATTCATCTTTTGAGTTACCCTACTTGATTCAACAGCCTTGTTGGTTTTGCTCTTACCTCTGCCATGGCAGAGCAGGATGGGCAGGGAGAGGGCTCTTCGTGCTGCCATGTGTGAGCTCTCCATCTTGCTCCTCAGGGTCCTGAACGCATCAAATTACCAAGACCATTAGGGTTCGTTACAATATAAGGAGCAAAGGTGCCAGGTGTTCTTAGTAGATGAGATTCTGCAGTGAGTGGGCAGAGTTGGACCACCTTGAGCACGGGAGCCAGCCACTCAGGCTGATGACCGCGCTGAGCGTGATCGGGTAGGGGATGCCGCTGCTGAATTTGCCGTGAGCATAACATGCTGCCGAGTGCAGCGCAGCTGCTGCACCCATACTGAAGCCGCCAATCCCAAGCTTCACTGCATCCACACAACCGTGACCATGAAGGGGGTGAATAATCAGTTAGATGCAACTACTAAACTGTCCATGTAATGGCATGGTTGATTCTGTGGTTAGTACCATCAGACGGCTCGGACGACAGTAGGTTTGCTAT